>NW_027518695.1:67442500-69842500 GCF_043159265.1 Tasmannia lanceolata
CTGTGAACTTGGGATCACTAAGGCAATCCGAATTCCACACGAAAGAGACTGACAGAGTCGCCACCTAGATGTGGGATCTAGGACCCGTAATTAACCAGAAATCTAGACTCGCTACCTGGTTACGAGAATGGAAGGTATGGGGAGTTATCCACCACATGCACCATTCTTGCCCGATAATCGGTCTTCGATTCCAAAAGCTAACTCTTTTAAATTTATTTTAAATGGCTCATTCAACTCTATGTTAATGTGCGAACTAAGTGACATGCATCCTATGATCTAATTTCAATGTGAATCCTAAATGTGTATCTTGATTTATTAATTTGTCTGGATTCAATCTAAGTGAAAGTTCTCCTAAAATTCTAATTTCATGGAAAGTCCTAAGTGATTTGATTAAGCATTTACAAGAAAATTAATATACAAAACACCACAATTTGTTTGTGGTGCCGACTCGCGGGTGGTATGCCATCAGACATCCAAGCTGCCTACGTACCCAAGCCTCACTGGGATCAGAGTCGACGTAGTTCGGTGCACCTAAGCTAAGCTACTTATGCCTAACTCAACTAGGACACCGACCTAGACGGGATTGACTGTTTCAACAGTTTTAGGAGAAGTTATTTAATTCAAGTTGAGGATTTTATTATCTTAGGATTTCATCTAAGATGCTATATGATTCTCATCTAAATGCAAATGGTCCCTTAGACTAATGCAGGTTTGCCTACATCCTAGTTTACTAGGCTTGTCCTAGGGAAAGATTGGGTGACTAGTGTAACTAGACCTATGGCACGGTTGCTATACATAGCAAACGTCCGTGATGAGGCTGGACTCCTAACTCTAGGACTCCCTAAAACCTAGGACTCCCTAAAACTTAGGACACGACACGACACGACACCAGTGTTCCTAAATTGGGCTCTAAGGGTTCCTAAAGGAATTTTGAATCCACCGGCTCTTGGGAATCTCGAATTCTTTTGGGTTTGTGGAAACTTTTAGAGTTTTCTTGAAGCTTTTATTATCTGAAGGTATTTAGTGTGTTTGGTAGCTTTTAAAGTTGTTTATTTAGAAGGTTTTAGTTTCATTTGAAATTTTTAGTGGTCTTTTGGTTAATGGCTTTTAACGGATTTTTATCAGTGGATTTTAAATGGGTGAATTTTAGTTTTGTTAATTTTAGGTTGGATGTACTTTAGATTAATGTCTTTCGATTTTGGTTTGGAAAATGACGTTAACACAACCAAGTTTTGACAATTGCACAAATTCGACAAACCATTGACCATTAAAAGATCTGACAAATGCAGCCCACTAAAACTGTCGTAACTCTTTAACCGCTTGGCCAAATTCAACGTACAAACATGCGTTGGAAAGATCTTTTATAGGGCTACAACTTTGTAGTTCTCCATTGTTTGTAAATCTGTGATTTAGAGGTTCGAATTTGTGTTGCAAACAAAAGGACAGCAACATTAAACTGGAAATGCCTAAAGGTGTGCCGCAACCATTTTGGACTTAACTTTTTAACCGCTCGCTGTCTGATCTAGCACGAATACTCGTTAGAAACGGCACGAAAATATCTACTACTTTGTAGTTAACCATTTCCCACGATTCTGTTGTTTAGAGGTCGAAAAATCTGTTTAAAGTCTAACAGCTAGCACTATGACGGGAATGATATTGGCACCCCCATGTTTTCTTTCGATAGTTCTTATTTTTTTAGTGATTAAAAGACGGTGAATATGAAAAATGGCTTGAATGGGCCTGAGATTAGATTCAAATGGGATGTTTGAAAAAGGGGTTGTTTTTATCTACTTGGCAAGGTGGGGTATGGATATTGGGTTCTTGAGATTGAGTGGGGGCTGTTGTTATCAAATTGGAGTGGGGGCTGTTGTTATCAATTGAAAGATGGAGGTTTTGTAAGCCAAATTAAATGGGTTTTGATAATTCATGTAAAATTCAAGTTTTCTTTCTTGTAAATGTTCAAAATTTTTAATGAATTGTTTTCCCAAAAGAAATCTAAATTCCCTAACAAGCCAATGATTTCAACATCCCATCGCAAATAGGTTCTAATGACCCTAACACATTAATTATATTTAGCATAAGTGAGAACATGACCAAGGCCAAACTAGTACAAAATTAAACATGACATCAACCAAAATATACGCAAAACAACACTCAATCCTACAAATATAGAAAAGAAAATAAAATTCCAAAAGACATACCTTTTTGTAGACGATATTCCATGCAAACTTATGGAGAAGAGGGATTTGGTCTAGAGAGAGGGCTTGAATTTTCTAAGAGAGGGGTTCTCTCCTCTTTTCTTTTTTTTCCTTCCTTTCTTTGGTGAGATGAGAGGGTATTTATAGGAGAATGGGATAGGAGGTTAGGTGAGGTTAGGTGAGGTTAGGTAAGGTTAGGTGAGGTTAGGTGATGTTAGGTGAGGTTAGGTGAGGTTAGGTGAGGTTTGGATGGTTATGATGGGAGGAGAGGTTAGGTGAGGTTAGGTGAGGTTTGAATGGTTAGGATGAGAGGAGAGGTTAGGTGGTTTTGGATGGTTAGACCCAGGTCATGATCTGCCATTGATCTAACGATTTACGGAAATCGGGTCTCGGAATGGAATCAGGGTCCGGGCTATGAAGTGACCCTAGCTTATTTTGTCCCGATTGATGATCCGTAAAGTCAGATCAAGATATTAATGACCTAAAACATATAAATCAATGATAGAGGGGGTTCTCACATGGATTTAACACACTAATTTATTTGTTGATTAAAACAAAACAAAATGGGGTGTCTACAGATGCCCCTCTTTGGTAGAGATGACGTAGTCATTGAATACCAAAGTTAAAAATGACAGAACCATTTTGCGTAGTTTTAATCGACAAAGGACTCTCTAGATACAACGCACCTTAACATAATGCAAAACCTTAGATGAAACCCTAGAACTTGAATAATAATAAAAACTCGATGCGGCGCCGTTCACAAACGGGCAATTAGAGAATGAGATATCATTTTCGAATGGATTCTGAAGGGAAAGGACAAAGATCGCTCTCAAACAGTTTTTAGAAGGAGATGAGACGCCGCTCACAAGCGGGTTCAACGAGGATAAGAAGCATTCCCAAATGGACTTGGATAATGAGGCACCGTTCACAAACGGCCTCAAGGAGGATAGAAAACCATTCACAAATGGACTCGAGAAAAGAGGCACCGTTCACAAACGGGCTCAAGGAGAAGACAAGACCATTCACAAATGGACTCGAGAAATGAGGCACCGTTCACAAACGGGCTCAAGGAGGAAGATACCATTCACAAATGGATTCGAGAAAAGAGGCACCGTTCACAAACGGGCTCAAGGAGAAGACAAGACCATTCACAAATGGACTCGAGAAATGAGGCACCGTTCACAAACGGGCTCAAGGAGGACGATACCATTCACAAATGGATTCGAGAAAAGAGGCACCATTCACAAACGGGCTCAAGGATAAGACAAGACCATTCACAAATGGACTCGAGAAATGAGGCACCATTCACAAACAGGCTCAAGGAGAAGACGAGACCATTCACAAATGGACTCGAGAAATGAGGCATCGTTCACAAACGGGCTCAAGGAGAAGACGAGACCATTCACAAATGGATTCGAGAAATGAGGCACCGTTCACAAACGGGCTCAAGGAGAAGACAAGACCATTCACAAATGGATTCGAGAAATGAGGCACCGTTCACAAACGGGCTCAAGGAGAAGACAAGACCATTCACAAATGGACTCGAGAAATGAGGCACCGTTCACAAACGGGCTCAAAGAGGACACGAGACCATTCACAAATGGACTCAGAAAATGAGGCACCGTTCACAAACGGGCTCAAGGAGAAGATGAGACCATTCACAAATGGACTCAGAGAATGAGACACCTGTTCACAAACGGGTTCGAAGAGAAGACGAGACCATTCACAAATGGACTCGAGAAATGAGGCACCGTTCACAAACGGGCTCGAAGAATTTAGGGATTTTTTTATGAACTTGAATTTGACGTAGGAATGGAATTTTATTTTTATTTTTTTAATTAAGGATTTGGATTTGATAAATTTTTTTATTTTTGGAAAATGAGGTACCGTCCGCAAACGGGCTCAAGGAGAAGATGAGACCATTCACAAATGGCCTCGAGAAAAGAGGCACCGTTCACAAACGGGCTCAAAGAGGACATGAGACCATTCACAAATGGACTCAGAGAATGAGAAACCTGTTCACAAACGGGTTCAAGGAGAAGACGAGACCATCCCCAAATGGCCTCGAGAAAAGAGGCACCGTTCACAAACGGGCTCAAAGAGGGCATGAGATTTTTCATGAACTTGAATTTGACGTAAGATTGGATTTGTTTGAATCGGGGATTGGTTTTGATGAATTTTTTATTTTTGGGAAATGAGGTACCGTCCGCAAACGGGCTCAAGGAGAAGACGAGACCATTCACAAACGGCCTCGAGAAATGAGGCACCTTTCACAGAAGGGCTCAAAGAGGACATGAGATTTTTCATGAACTTGAATTTGACGTAAGATTGGATTTGTTTGAATCGGGGATTGGATTTGATGAATTTTTATTTTTGGGAAATGAGGTACCGTCCGCAAACGGGCTCAAGGAGAAGACGAGACCATTCACAAATGGGCTCGAGAAATGAGGCACCGTTCACAAACGGGCTCGACGACACGAGATAGCTTTGATTGATGAATTCAACAATGAAAAATTTAGAGATTTTTATGAATTTGAATTTGACGTAGGATTGGATTTTTTGAATTGGGGATTGGATTTGATGAATTTTTGATTTTTTGAGAAATGAGGCACCGTCCACAAACGGGCTCAAGGAGGACATGAGACCATTCATAAATGAACTCAGAAAATGAGGCACCGTTCACAAATGGGCTCAAGGAGAAGACGAAACCATTCACAAATGGACTCGAGAGATGAGGCACCGTTCACAAACGGGCTCAAGGAGAAGACGAGGCCATTTGCAAATGGGCTCGAGAAAAGAGGTACCGTTCACAAACGGGCTCGAAGAATTTAGAGATTTTCCATGAACTTGAATTTGACGTAAGATTGGATTTGATGAATTTTTTATTTTTTTGAACTCAATGAAATCGGGGATATTATGGATCGTGCCCGACAAAGATGTTGGAAACTAGGACTTTGACGAATGATGAAACGGCAAACCTTTGGAACGAAGAACCATTACTAGCAAGAATGGATTAGGAACATTTTTATGAAACTTCAACAAGATTTTTCTCAAAGAGACTGCTGGTCTTGTCTTCTGGGGATTTTGATAACTGAAACCTTGAACAAGACATTTGAGATTGGTAATTTAGAACAACGACTCTCATGGAAAAGCGGGATCTGCTTCTTGACAGGTGTTTAGATAAACATTTCTTGACCAGGATAACTAACCGGAAGGGAATTATGAATTTGAATGGTTCATCTTTCTGAGAAATTGGCTCAACCACCATTGCATCTGAGGTTCTTCCAAGCTTAAGGTGCCTTCCTGGGGTATGATCTTTTTACGGAAGCTGGGCTTTCTGATGTTTCTACTTCTGAATTTTTCTGAGCTGATCTTCTTTGAAATGAAGTTGTTTGACTAAATTCTCGAGCTCTTTCAGGTATAATTGCAGGGAGCTGCCTAGGCCTGGCCTCCTTCACCAAGACAGTTACATCATTTGGACATAGGAACGACAATTGACTCTTTCTAAAGAGAAAACTTAGATGAAAGGCACTACTCAAAGGATTGAGCAGCCCTGAAGGAGTGAACTTAGAATAATAAAGATTGACTGACTATACTGACAAACATAGTGATGCTTCTGACTTAGTTAATGTTTTGTTTGGTAAGTCTATCCTTTCAAGGAATAGTTTTTCAATTGGTAAACACCGGACTTCTTCCTCGAAACAGTAATGCCTCAAGAATTTAATTACGACCCCTAAGATTGCTTAGCTTCAATGCCCCCAGTTTTGAGGATATCACTTGAATTTGCTTGAACTTCAGTTGATCTTCAGTCTTGATACCGGCTGTTGCCTT
The DNA here is from genome assembly GCF_043159265.1 of Tasmannia lanceolata. NCBI lineage: Eukaryota > Viridiplantae > Streptophyta > Magnoliopsida > Canellales > Winteraceae > Tasmannia > Tasmannia lanceolata. The sequence goes on from NW_027518695.1 coordinate 67,448,530, forward strand.
CTTATACTGATTCTCTTACCGTGACCAAGTCACCTCTTCAGGGTTTTTAACTTGGCGGACCGCGCTAGCCTTAACTTTTGCCTGAACCACCTTTCTAGGTTTTCGATCCAGCAGGCTATCCCCTTAGCTTTTGCCTAAGCCGCCCTTTCGGGTTTTCAACTTAGCAGGGGAATGATCTTAAATTTTGCCTAGACCGCCCTTTCAGGTTTTCAGTCTAGCAGATCTTCAAACTCCGTTATTTTTCTTATTCATCATCATTTCATTTTTTTATTGTATCTCAGGACCTAGCTCATTAGTTCTGAACACCAGAAGGACTTTTATAGGTAAGATAGGGCTTTTCAAAGAATGGCTTAAGGCTCAACAAAGATTTCGACCGAACCTGTGAACAGGTCGCCTACATATCCCAAGGTAGGAATCAGGTCGTGTGTAGTTCAGGGCGAATGCCCCTAGTTTGAAGATAAATTGTTTGATTTTTTTTTCCTTTTTTCTTTTCTTTCTGGAACAATTAACTTCTCTTCTTTTGGAACTTGTCCCTCTCTTTTTTTTTTTTTGAAAGGATTGAATTTCTTTTCCTTTTTGAATCGACCGAACTCGGTTCAACCGAGTTGCCTACGTACCCCAGTATAGGGATCAGGTCTCGCGTAGTTCGGGGAAATGCCCCTGGTTTGATGGGTTTTCAAGAAAATTTTACTCAGGCTCGAAGGGTTTGCAATCGGTATTCTTTTGACGTTGGGTTCTGATTTTGGGATTTATTCGGCCAAAGGAGGCCTTCTGATGTTCAAATTGGGAATCGATCTAGGTTACTAGAGTCCCTCTGGTACTGATTATTTTTTTTTCTCTTTTGTTTTTTTTTTCGCGGAGTTTGACGGCATTTCCAGGTAAGAGATAATGGATCTTCTTCTTTCAAGATTCTAATACGTGCTTTTGACTTTCATAGAGCGAAACTTGTTCTTTGACATCCTCCATCTATGGATTCGTACTCTCGATATCTGATGATCACTTTTCATTGTTTGCTTTTGAACTTTTCATCTTGAATTTGTTGGCTTTATGAATTTGAGAACCAAGGTCATTGATTGGAAATATGAAAGTTGTTTCCACTCTATGCCCCTTGTATAGCATATATCTTCTCACTTTCTTCATATTCTTTGAGCTTTCCATCTATGTCTTGCCCCTGGTATCGGTTGTAGCTTTTCTAGACAATCTTCTTATTCTTGAAATAATTTTATCAATTCTTCACACTCTTTAGAGGGTAATGTATTTTCAATCGGCATTTACTGGATCAAGGTTTTAGTGCCAGTGTTTACCACTTCAATTTCATCTTTGAAAGGCTGAGATTGGCGCTCCTCCTCTTGTTCAAGTAATTGCTGTGACTCAAGTGGAGTTTCGTCAATTTTGTCCTCATTTGAGGAGGGAGTCTTACTTTAAGATCAGAAGCATACTTAAGAAACAGACACAAGCGAACTATTGAAACTTGGAATTTTATTTAAAGGAAAGGCTGTTACATCTGACGACCTATCCTGAACATGCTCAGGATTCACAACTCTGAATAAAGAGAAAAGCAAACGATAACTTGCCTGGACTAGGCATTAACCTTGAACTGTAAAACCGGACTCAACAATTGCACTGACCATGATGACTGACTCAACATAAAATAGTAAACGACTAAAACTTTAACTGCCGCAACTGTCTAGCTCCGGAGGCTCGGCGAAAGCTGGCTCATAAGTGGTACTTTCAACTTCTGATTCTTTTCATGGCAACCGGGCCTGTGCTTCTTTGAACCCTCAGTTATCTAAGCATTGCGATCGGCTGGCGGCAGTACTGCATGATTCGGGTAGGCTAATTTTTTTTCATCAATCAACTTTTGGATCCTGAATTTTAAGGCAATGCAATTATCAGTAAGGTGGCCAGGGCCTCTATGGTATTCACAATACTGGTCCATTCTCCAATTTGCTGGTAAAGGATTAGGAGGAGCCCTAATGCCGGGTAGGGTAATGTGACCTGAAGCTAACCCTTGCTGCAAAATGACTGATGGTGGAAATGGGAGAGGGGTAAATTCCTTCTTGAGCGCTTGCTTAGGTGTTGCCGTTAACTGATTGTATTTGAATACCATAGGGTTTTGTAACTCCTTGATTTTTTTCGAAGTAAAATTGCCTCTGTTATAAACCCCATGTATTGTGGCCACTTTGATTTCCTGACCTATGGAGACCGGGCTCATCACTGTACATTGCTGGTCGTGATTATCGTGAGACTTTCTCTTCATTTGCTCAAACCACGGTTTGTGGTCATCAGGAAAGGATGAAGCTTCGCCGCTTGACAAAAGATTTTGAGGGTCGAGGAGCCCCATGTCTATAAGGTCTTGAATATCATATTTCAAGCTGAGGCATTTATCAGTTGCATGACCATGACGTAAATGATAATCACAAAATTCTTTCATTTGGAAGGTCCCAGGACTGGGAAGAGGATTAGGAACAGGCTCTGATTCCAATAGTGTTATCATTCTTTCCTTGAGCAACCATTTCAAAGCATCAGGTCGCGAGATCGGCAAGTCAGTGAATTCTCTTTTAGTAGTCTCAGATGGTGGCTCTTGGTTATATTCAAGAATTAAGGGCCCAATAAAATCCTGCTGGTGCTGAGAGATAGAGTTTCTGGTAACAACACCTTGGACTTTGGTATTTTTGTCAGCGAAATGCTTCGAACTTTGGGACTGACAATACCAGGTTTGCATTTGTTGCTTCATCTGATGAACTTCTTCTGTTAGCGCAGCCATTTGTCTAGAGAGATTCACAATTAGTTCTTCCAAACCCATAACCATGGAGAGGCTCGGATTTTTGCCCTTAGAGACAACAGTGGTTGGACCAAATTTCTCAGTAAGTTGAGCTTTGATGAATTGATTTTCTTCCTTCAATTCCTTCATCAGTTGGACGAGCTGGGCCAGGGTTTCTGTGACATGAAAGAGCTGAAAATTTTCCATAGAATCGGCCATCGGTAGGAAAAAGTGGATAGAGAGACTTCCAAAGAAAATGGGGAAATAGCTTCTTCACTGGCCACGAATAGATTCAAACCCAAGAAGCTTTCCTGGATTTTCAGCAGTGAGCAATCCTGACATAGGAACAATAAACACGAGATGCGAGCTTGAAATTCAGGGAATTTCTCCTTTCTATGATTGACATGATAATTATGATACGACTAGATAAGGAACGAGAGGTAAAATGATGGTTCCTCAAAACAAATACACACAGCAATGATGACATGACAGCACGCGGGGAATGCCCCTCGTTCAAGGATTATGAGAGTAAACTCTGAAGGATTCAGCAGAAATATTCTTGAAAAAGGTATCCCCTAGAGGAGGAAGAGACCAAGGGTACAGGCAAGATTGGATCATCAAGATTGCATGATCAAATGATTGAGACACAATTTCCGCCAATGAAGACACAATCGAATCCCACAAGAGACGAATGATAGACACATGATCAAAATGTGAGATTGCATAGGATTACTTTCAACGGGTAGATTAAGAATAACTAATCCTATGAGATCTTTAGAAATGATGGGATTTATATCCTAACCCCAAAGGAAAAGTTTTTAGTCTTCGCACATTTTAACAGTGTTACCTGAAGGCATCAACCCTAATCCTAATCTAGCGGAGTGGAGAGAGGATCTCGACTCATGACTTTGTTTGTGTACCTAGGACCGATCGTAGCCATTGGAAGATGGACTACGGCCTAATCTAGACACAAATGGGTAAGATATCCTAAACTAGGCTCACACATGTGGTGCACATGTGTTCGTATACTGCATGCATGTGTGGGTTAATCTAGGGGTAAGGCCAAGAGTCCCCTTAGCGCGAATCCATGTTCGATATACTGTACCAGTGTCCGGCGTATCAGTACGTGAACAAGAGATCCGTTTACGCACCATAAAGGTACTAGGCTAAGGGTGGAATGCTTCTCTAGCACAGAGGCACCAGGTGATGAAATCCCAGTCAACCATGCTAGATAACACTCCGGGTTCCTAAAATAGGACGTGTGTGCACGTGAGATGCAAGGGTTTAGATGCAAGTGATGTAAGTGTGTGCAATAAGTTCGCGCGATCTATGATGCCTTCAGGTTTTGTTAGATTAAGTTTGAGTAAAATGTGATGAGAAAATAAAACAAGACAAACTAATCTGACAAGTATACAAGAGATAGAGTTCTTATGAGCCAGTTAAATTAAATTCAAATGAATTATCTTTTGGAATTTTAATGAAGTTAGGTGATCCCCAGCAGAGTCGCCAAACTGTGGTACCCTGATCCCGCGAGAGGGGTGTGGGGCGCGAGCCGCCGCTCTCTCTCTCTTGGTCTCTCGTATCCACGCGATTGGCGTGTGCATTTTATTATTGATTTGAATTAATCTTTCCTGTGAACTTGGGATCACTAAGGCAATCCGAATTCCACACGAAAGAGACTGACAGAGTCGCCACCTAGATGTGGGATCTAGGACCCGTAATTAACCAGAAATCTAGACTCGCTACCTGGTTACGAGAATGGAAGGTATGGGGAGTTATCCACCACATGCACCATTCTTGCCCGATAATCGGTCTTCGATTCCAAAAGCTAACTCTTTTAAATTTATTTTAAATGGCTCATTCAACTCTATGTTAATGTGCGAACTAAGTGACATGCATCCTATGATCTAATTTCAATGTGAATCCTAAATGTGTATCTTGATTTATTAATTTGTCTGGATTCAATCTAAGTGAAAGTTCTCCTAAAATTCTAATTTCATGGAAAGTCCTAAGTGATTTGATTAAGCATTTACAAGAAAATTAATATACAAAACACCACAATTTGTTTGTGGTGCCGACTCGCGGGTGGTATGCCATCAGACATCCAAGCTGCCTACGTACCCAAGCCTCACTGGGATCAGAGTCGACGTAGTTCGGTGCACCTAAGCTAAGCTACTTATGCCTAACTCAACTAGGACACCGACCTAGACGGGATTGACTGTTTCAACAGTTTTAGGAGAAGTTATTTAATTCAAGTTGAGGATTTTATTATCTTAGGATTTCATCTAAGATGCTATATGATTCTCATCTAAATGCAAATGGTCCCTTAGACTAATGCAGGTTTGCCTACATCCTAGTTTACTAGGCTTGTCCTAGGGAAAGATTGGGTGACTAGTGTAACTAGACCTATGGCACGGTTGCTATACATAGCAAACGTCCGTGATGAGGCTGGACTCCTAACTCTAGGACTCCCTAAAACCTAGGACTCCCTAAAACTTAGGACACGACACGACACGACACCAGTGTTCCTAAATTGGGCTCTAAGGGTTCCTAAAGGAATTTTGAATCCACCGGCTCTTGGGAATCTCGAATTCTTTTGGGTTTGTGGAAACTTTTAGAGTTTTCTTGAAGCTTTTATTATCTGAAGGTATTTAGTGTGTTTGGTAGCTTTTAAAGTTGTTTATTTAGAAGGTTTTAGTTTCATTTGAAATTTTTAGTGGTCTTTTGGTTAATGGCTTTTAACGGATTTTTATCAGTGGATTTTAAATGGGTGAATTTTAGTTTTGTTAATTTTAGGTTGGATGTACTTTAGATTAATGTCTTTCGATTTTGGTTTGGAAAATGACGTTAACACAACCAAGTTTTGACAATTGCACAAATTCGACAAACCATTGACCATTAAAAGATCTGACAAATGCAGCCCACTAAAACTGTCGTAACTCTTTAACCGCTTGGCCAAATTCAACGTACAAACATGCGTTGGAAAGATCTTTTATAGGGCTACAACTTTGTAGTTCTCCATTGTTTGTAAATCTGTGATTTAGAGGTTCGAATTTGTGTTGCAAACAAAAGGACAGCAACATTAAACTGGAAATGCCTAAAGGTGTGCCGCAACCATTTTGGACTTAACTTTTTAACCGCTCGCTGTCTGATCTAGCACGAATACTCGTTAGAAACGGCACGAAAATATCTACTACTTTGTAGTTAACCATTTCCCACGATTCTGTTGTTTAGAGGTCGAAAAATCTGTTTAAAGTCTAACAGCTAGCACTATGACGGGAATGATATTGGCACCCCCATGTTTTCTTTCGATAGTTCTTATTTTTTTAGTGATTAAAAGACGGTGAATATGAAAAATGGCTTGAATGGGCCTGAGATTAGATTCAAATGGGATGTTTGAAAAAGGGGTTGTTTTTATCTACTTGGCAAGGTGGGGTATGGATATTGGGTTCTTGAGATTGAGTGGGGGCTGTTGTTATCAAATTGGAGTGGGGGCTGTTGTTATCAATTGAAAGATGGAGGTTTTGTAAGCCAAATTAAATGGGTTTTGATAATTCATGTAAAATTCAAGTTTTCTTTCTTGTAAATGTTCAAAATTTTTAATGAATTGTTTTCCCAAAAGAAATCTAAATTCCCTAACAAGCCAATGATTTCAACATCCCATCGCAAATAGGTTCTAATGACCCTAACACATTAATTATATTTAGCATAAGTGAGAACATGACCAAGGCCAAACTAGTACAAAATTAAACATGACATCAACCAAAATATACGCAAAACAACACTCAATCCTACAAATATAGAAAAGAAAATAAAATTCCAAAAGACATACCTTTTTGTAGACGATATTCCATGCAAACTTATGGAGAAGAGGGATTTGGTCTAGAGAGAGGGCTTGAATTTTCTAAGAGAGGGGTTCTCTCCTCTTTTCTTTTTTTTCCTTCCTTTCTTTGGTGAGATGAGAGGGTATTTATAGGAGAATGGGATAGGAGGTTAGGTGAGGTTAGGTGAGGTTAGGTAAGGTTAGGTGAGGTTAGGTGATGTTAGGTGAGGTTAGGTGAGGTTAGGTGAGGTTTGGATGGTTATGATGGGAGGAGAGGTTAGGTGAGGTTAGGTGAGGTTTGAATGGTTAGGATGAGAGGAGAGGTTAGGTGGTTTTGGATGGTTAGACCCAGGTCATGATCTGCCATTGATCTAACGATTTACGGAAATCGGGTCTCGGAATGGAATCAGGGTCCGGGCTATGAAGTGACCCTAGCTTATTTTGTCCCGATTGATGATCCGTAAAGTCAGATCAAGATATTAATGACCTAAAACATATAAATCAATGATAGAGGGGGTTCTCACATGGATTTAACACACTAATTTATTTGTTGATTAAAACAAAACAAAATGGGGTGTCTACACTATCCCTCTGGATCCTAATGTTAAACTTCTTCCTGATTAAGGAGAGTTGCTGAATGATCCTGGTCGATATAGAAGATTGGTTGGGAAATTAATCTATTTGACCGTCACCAGTCCATACATATCATTTGCAGTTGGTATTGTTAGTCGCTTTATGAGTGCTCCACGTACCTCCCAGTGGGCCGCTGTCATCCAGATCATCAAATATTTAAAGGGTACACCAGGCAAAGGTCTGTGCTTCAGAATATATGAACATGAAAAGGTAGAAGGATTTAGTGATGCAAATTGGGCAGGATCTCCTGCTGACAGGGGAGATCAACGACAAGAAATTGCACATTTGTCGGAGGTAATCTGGTGTCACGGAGAAGTAAAAAGCAAGATGTTGTGTCCAAGTCAAGTGTAGAAGTCGAGTATAGAGCTATGTCATATACGAGTGGGGAGCTAATATGGCTTCGCTCATTCTTATCTGAAATTGGGTTCGCATCGACATCTCAAGCGCAGTTGTATTGTGACAATAGAGCGGCAATTCATACTGCAACGAATCCAGTGTTTCATGAACGAACCAAGCATAATGAAGTTGATTGTCACTTCATTCGTCATCGAATTCAGAGTGGTGAGATTTGCACAGTGTTTACCCGATCTGCAGATCAACTTGCAGATATGTTTACCAAACCATTGGGATGTGCCAAATTGAAAGACTTTTGTAACAAGCTTGGGAAGTATGATATATACATTCCAGCTTGAGGGGGACTCTTAAATGTACTGACGCCCTAGTGTGGGTATTTTTTCTTTTCTACATATATATATATATATAGAGGAATAAGATTGTACGCTCGACCGTACCTAAAGTTAGGTACGGTAGAGTGCCAAATCACATGGGTCCCACATTTTTGGTGAGCATCTAAACCATTCATTTGCAAGGCCCCATCATAGATAGGGTGCATACCAAAAATCAGCTCCATAGGATCATCCTAACCCATCCATTTCTGGAGGCCAAAATGGACAGACAGTGTTTGTCCACAAATCTGCCCATTTTGGCCTCCAGTTTTGGAGGGGTTAGGATGATTCAATGGTGCTGATTTTTGGTATGCACCCTATCTATGATGGGGCCTTGCAAATGAATGGTTTAGATGCCCACCAAAAATGGGGGACCCATGTGATTTGGCACTCTACCGTACCTAACTTTAGGTACGGTCGAGCGTACAATCCTTTTCCTCATATATATATATATATATATATTGGGGAGAGACTGCTGAACGCATTCTCTCTCCCCACAGACGCAAATTCTCTCTCCCTTCATCGTTTCTCTCTCTCTCTCTTTCTCATACTTCATCTCCCTTCTATCTATCAACCATCATGTAGATCTCTAACAAAAATCATTCATAATTATTTAACCTTGAACACCTAGTGACATGTGTTGTTGCGTATGTCTGATGGTTTAGTACATGCCACATTCACATATGTTAAAGTATAAAAGATAAAGAAAGCCTTTCTCCAACAGCTTAAGCTTTTGGAGAAGTTGGCAAGTTAACATGGTATCAGAGCCAAAGGTCTCGAGTTCAAACCTCCAGGATAGCAAAAATCCACATGCGATGGTCGACCCAAAGTGAGACCACATGTGCCACATGTTTGCCAAGTGGGCCACACGTGCGGGGGAGTGTTAAAGTATTAAGATAAGTAGATAACTAACGCCTTTCTCCAACAGCTTAAGCTTTTGGAGAAGTTGGTAAGTTAACATGTAATTCATATAAATATTTATATATAATATATACACCACATTTCACTAGCAATTCATATAAATATTTATACATAATATATACACCACATTTCACATGCAATTCATATAAATACAGCACATAAATTTTGATTTTGGTATGTATTTTGGTGTGGATGAAAATGGAAATATTTTGGTTGTTTCTTGTCGAGATTCTGGTGGAAATTTAAATCTATGAGTGCCTAGAGGCATGCTTTACTGACGCCTTTGAATACCAATTTATCTACCACTCACCCCCCCCCCCCCCCCGGCGATAATTAGAAAAATGGAAGGAAAGAATTCTCTCTCTCTCTCTCTCTCTCTCTCTCTCTCTCTCTCTCTCTCTCCCTCTCTCGTCTCCCTCTCCCTCTCTCCCTCTCTCGTCTCACTTTCTCTCCCGTCTACCCCCTCTCTCTATTTTTGATTTTTGGAATCTCGCCCTCTCGTCTCTCCCATTATTGGCAAAAGATGAGTCGTGGAGGCCGAATCGGGAACCGTGGAGGCCAGATCTGGAGTATGGCTCTTACGTGGTGGTTAGATCTAGGGCTGTGGACACAAGATCTGGGGCCGTAGAGGCTAGATTAGGAGCCATGGAGGCCAGATCCGAAGCCATGGAGGCCGTGAAGCTGGATCTGGAGCCGAGGAAAACCGTGGAGGTTGCCGGAGGCCGTGAAAGGCCGTGGGGTGTTGGACCTGGAGCTGTGGAAGGCTAGCTATAGGCGGTACGAGGCCGTGGAGGCCATTGATTTTCAAATCTGGAGGCCATGGGGGATCTGGGAGGCTGTGGGTCATCGGAATCAAGATCGTGGGTGGTGGCCTGAGGACGGGTGTGGTGGCCAGTGGCAATGGAGGTGGCTGGATTCTTGATGACGATGTTGGTGGCTGAGACTCTCCCGGTGGAGATGACTTTTGTGGAGGAGATGTAGAAGGGATTGGAGGTGGTGATCGTGGAGAAGGGGGTGGTCGTCGGCGGGGAGGATTACCCGTCGGGTTTTAGTAGTGGTACGAGGTAGAGGTCGCCGGAGATCTGACGGTGTTGTTGGGTGGTCGGCTATCGTGCACGGTTAGGGGCGCACAATAGCTCTGGGCCTTCGAGCGGGATTTTTGAAAATCGAATTCGGAATGTGGTGGTGAAGTCTCTGTGACGTGGCAGATCACGAACTTGACTTGGTGGGCCCCACAATATGGCACCTTTTGTTGAATTCGTTACAATTGAGGCTATTGGGTAATGTAAAGGGTAATGGGCTTTTCTTTTGGGGCAAGGAGAATGCTCCTGGGCAATTCATACTATGTAAATCTGGTGGGACTACTGGTCCCCATTGTAAATTTTGCTAGTATGAATATATCTGTCAATTTTCAAAAAAAAAAAAAAAAAAAAAAGACACGACTTCAATATAAGTTAAGAGCCTGACCATTAAGATAGTGTGCAAATATAACTGACAAACTAAAGAACATAACAAATAAATTAAAAAAATATCAATATATTTCTATATATTTTGATAGCATAGCATGTTGCAAGGAAATATAACAATAAAATGTTCTGGTCAAGTTGAAACAAAGTCAACCAATGAAATCAGGATCCTTCAAAATGTGTGAAGAACCAGGGTGTGGGATACATATCCTCCATATCCTCATGTTTGGGTTTTTATTTTGTCGTTGCCGGTTATGGTCTTTCATATGCAGATCAAAGAAAGATGAATTATTTACCCTGTATCTTCTTTAATCCTTTTAAAACCTCATCATAAAAGAAAGGAGAATCCTAAACTGCAAATGCTTCTTTGGTCCTTTTATATTAATTTTCATATAGGAAATGATAATCTTAAGTTAGATAGATAGAGAAATCTTTAGGAACATGTTGTACGAGAAAGATTTGTCTGCTTTTCAAAATTGAAATCACATTCAACTTAAACTATTTTAACAATCTCTTAAAGGATTCTTACCCATATCCCACGCTCACATCAGATCCTTGCGAAATGTGTATCCGAAGATTTTGGAACATGGAGGATCCATGTACTAGATCCTATAGTATCCGATACCCTCACCCGTATCCAAGTAACATAAAGTCAACTATGTTTTTTTTTTTAAAACTAAAAGTCAAGTAATTTTAGGATACCTTATAAAAGAAAATATTACAACTGAATCACTCTCTGTTTTTTTTTCCTTTGCTGATGAAATTTTATTAAGAGAAGTGAAAATCAGAGGGGCAGAGATTGCTCAGTCCTAACGCAGTCCTATGGCTATGAGCACCTCCTTAACTAATATGCCACTGCTATCATTGGCCTCTATTAAGAAAAGGAAAAAAATGCATTTAATGCCCTACTAATATCTAAAGTGATTACAACTAAACCACACGAATAAATTCGTTTATTTGGATATATTACAAGCACATAACATGTGCAAGGAAATATAAGAAGAAAGATGCATTTGGATAATTGGATTTACACGGAAGGAATGATAGACTAAAGGGCGCCCTTGCAAAAAAAGCTACAAGGGCGCCCCCATTGGTCCATCCCCACTAAGTGGGCACAGAAAATTATGAAATGTCGAAGAGCAATAAATGCACTTTGATGATTTTCTGAGGCCACTTTGTGGGGATGGACAAATGGGGGCGCCCTTGTAGCTTGTTTTTGCAAGGGTGCCCTTCATTCTATCATTCCTCTAAACCCAAATTGACATTTGGGTGTAATTTGAGCCTACAAATCTGGAAAAGTTGCAACCAAGTCAACTAAGTTTCAATGAGATTAGGTCTTGTTAGTCAATCCATGTAGCAGCTTCAAACCAAAGTTCGCTAACTCACCTAAGATGCAACCGCTAATAATTCCAGCTAAACAAGTGTTCGTCTTCACCACATTATCAACTTTGCAATTCTCCTCAAGAGTTCTGATTTGCTTCCTCGTCTATAAACTGTTAACTTACCAACTTATCCAAAAGCTTAAGCTATTGGAGAAATGCGTTATTTATCTTTTATACTTTAACACTCCCCTGCACGTGTGGCCCACATGGCAAACAAGTGGCACATGTGGTCCCACTTTGGGCCGACCATCGCATGTGGAATTTTGCTATCCGGGAGGTTTGAACTCGAGACCTTTGGCTCTGAAACCATGTTAACTTACCAACTTCTCCAAAAGCTTAAGCAATTGGAGAAATACGTTATTTATCTTTTATACTTTAACACTCCCCTGCACGTGTGGCCCACTTGGCAAACAAGTGGCACATGTGGTCCCACTTTGGGCCGACCATCGCATGTGGAATTTTGCTATCCGGGAGGTTTGAACTCGAGACCTTTGGCTCTGAAACCATGTTAACTTACCAACTTCTCCAAAAGCTTAAGCAATTGGAGAAAGGCGTTATTTATCTTTTATACTTTAACATAAACAATAACTGAATTGATGACAGGAAAAACTCACAAATTTTGTGTATGCCTGGTCAACTAAATCTCTAGAATGTCCCTGGATATATTGTTCCATACGGGTTGCAAGGGTGGCAAACCTGGCCAAAAAGAAAGCAATTCCCCATTAAAATTACTAGCATAAAAAATTAATATATTAAGAAGACTAACTAATGAATGCACAACGAGAAATATGAACACACACACACACACACACACATACACACACACACACACATACACACACACACACACACATATATATATATATATATATATATATATATATATATATATATATATATATATTAGTTGCTAAAAAAAAGATTTTACAAAGACATGTTTGTCAAACTGTGATGCGTTCATAGCCACAGGTCGCGACTAGTGTCACGGGGACACAGTTGGTATTTTGGGCAATCAATGCGTTGATTCCTCAAGGGTAGTCGCTAAGAGAACCTTTGGTGGGCACTCCTGGTTGAGCGGGTTGGTTAGCCAAACTCTTTAGGAGGAGTTGCCCCGTGACATGTTGGCTCCTCCCCCAATAGGCCTAGCAGGTGTGGGCCGGAACCTTGGTGGTTTGCTTGTGGGTTGTACGAGGACTTGCTTGTGCGTGCGAGGAATACAACAGGAAATCATATTGCAGCCCTAAGGGAGCTTTGGGTGTGGACTGTGAGTTATCCGAAGGGATGCTCCAGTTTCTTTGGTTGAGGACGGGGGCCATGTTGAGTTGGGTTCCCACTTGCAGTGCGCGTGCGGCTGTTGCAGGAGGCTAACTATACTATTTGCTTTCTGCACCGCGGTATGTCTTGTGGTTAGGCCAATCTCTAGGCTTTCCCATGAGTTCGTGCCGGGGTGGCTTTAGTCACCCTCACAAGGTGCATACCTTGTGGATTAGTCCATGGGGCATCTTGCTTCTTGGTTGACCAAGCCTTTGAGCTTGGCGAATTGGGATGTGGCACAACGCCTCACTCCTTAGTGGGCTTCGACCATCCAGACTGTCCCTTGATGCGATGGTGTGAACGCCTAAGTCTTTAGGCCTAACAGAGCAGAGTGGGGCTGGATCTGGCCTCACTTCAAAAAGGTTGGAGTTGCCTTGCGGGACTTCCTCCCTGCGTATTGGTTCATTGCTTAGGTATGTGCCTTGAATTGTCGGGTTGCAAGACTTGGCGGATTAGTGCATGGCATTGTCATGCCTTGTACCGGATAGAATTTGCATTTGGCTTCAAGGCCTTGTGTTCGATGTACTCATGATGCAGGCTGATCATGAGAGTAGGTTTAGGGTTGGTCTCGGGCTCTCGGCAAGTCTAAGCGCTCGTTGAAAGGTTTGGTGGCCGTGAGCAAAGTATCTACAAGTGCTTGTCAAGATCTTAGCATAGTAGCCTGTTAAACAGCAAAGTATCTAGATTGTGTGCACATATGAAGCATCAAGAGGTGTTGGGCGTGTAGGGCCTTGAGAGCCTTGCACAGGTAAAGGCTGGCCTTAGCATATGCGTATGTTGAGGCGCCTTATGGGTTATTCTACTGCTAAAACAAAAGGCCTGTGACACTAGGCATAAGAGAATCTAAATGCGACCTAATGTTAAACAAGTGAAGACAGCCATAATCACTTAAAATTTGAACAAATCTATATGATATAATAATAAAGTGATAAAGATGAACAAAAATTACCGTGAATCAGCAAGAAAACACAGGCATAAACTCAAGACCTAAGCCTCGACTAGAAAATATATATGACATAGTAATAAAGTGATAAAGATGAACAAAAGCTACCATGAATCAGCAAGAAAACTGCCCTAACGAACCACATCACAAACCTAGTGAGGCGCAAAAGGTATTCAAATGAAATTTGGAGAGTTCATTCAAAACATCGTAAGAAGATCTTTACAATGATATACCCAAGGGTAGCCCCTGACATTGTAGATAATTTAAATCCTAATGATTCTGTTCCACAATAAAAAGATATTAAAGCCATGGCTGTGAGAGAAAAAAATAACTATTGCTTCCGAATTTCAAGCATGATAGACTTGAAACTCTAGGGAGTAATTGAATCTTGATTGGCCCAATAAATTATGCAGAATGAAGCCTCTTCAATTCCAAATAGTCAGGAACGGGAGTGTTAAAACAGGTGAAGGGCCTGCGTAAGGCATCGGCAGAGGCATTTAACATACCAAAGGAGATAAAATAGAATAGTGTCAATGCACCAACCTCACCATGGTCTAAAGCAAGAATACTCAGAATCCACCATAAAATTGAAGTTCAAACATTCAACTATTATTCTCACTTTCACACTTTTTAATATAACAAGCATTAAGAACTCAGTCATAGTTTTAAAACTGCCCCGTGTCATCGTGGACTCCCCCGAGTTGACTCCCTTTTACCTTGGCCGCGTTCTGCATTTTGCCACTGCGTTCCGAGTATTGCCCTACAGCGTCAATAAAACTCCTTTGACTCTCCTGAATTATGACCATGTCAACCACGTCGTGCCGAGTCGACTAGGATTTTCTTCGGCCACATTCCGTGCCAAATCCACGTTTTGAAACACATAACTCAATATCAGACCTAGTTGGCCCAGTTGACTCCTGAGTTTGTAAGATGCAAGTGAGACACATACAATTTCTGTGATCTTATAGGATTTCCACTGAAATTTTAATCCGAAACCGCCTTGTTTCTATTTCCATCACTGTCGAAACACAGACCAAACCTGAAACCTGAAACCTTGATTACTGCTGATTAAGACATACATTAAAGCTGATTTCCAAAACTTAAATTAGATGGAAGCCGCATGAATGCAGCCGTTATAACATATTCTGCAATATCATAACATATAATATCAACCAGAAGCCACGCTCAACCCTCCAGCAATTTAATGTTCTAAATCTGAAATAAATAGTTCAAATAAAGTACAAATCATCATTTACTACAAACCAATTTGAGTATCTTGCAAGATGGAATTCGCACTTATCAAGATCAATTCATACATCTGTAAGAAATGATTTCACAATCTGGTTTTTGACTTGTGAACCTGTTACTGATTAGCATTTCTGCCAATCCCACTCCTGTACCAGTTAAAGCGCTCCCGGAGCATAAACTCTTAATAAATTAGTTGCACAATTAATTCAGACATATTGAACTTAATCTGACATGGATTTATAGCAATTCATGAGCTATGTCACAAATATCATTCTCGGGAATTTCTCGGCAAGGGAAAATGTCGGGATATATTATTATTTTAATTTTTTTTTGGGTTTATATAAGGAAAAAACAAAAAAAATAAAATATATAAAATTTAAGAAAAAATATTAAATAAAAAATGTTGTAAAAATATCAGGATAATATCGTGATATTATCGCGGTATTTTATAATAAAAATGAATATAACGCTATATTTTTAAAATCTCAGGATTATTTCAGGATTTTGTCGTTTTATAAAAATGTCGCGATAAAAATGCGATATTTTGAAAATATCGGAGATATTTGTGACATAATTCATGAGAAACACAAAGTCAACTCAAACACCTAAAGCAATGAAATCCTGGAACTTCAAGCCAAGAAACTGAACATCATCACCAGTTCAAATTTAAAATATGTCATCAGTTTACCTTGGAATATATGATAAGACACCCATCTGTCTAACATTGCGTTCATTCCTCTCAATTTGGTGACAAGCTTCATCAACAAACTGAAGAACAGATTGCCAACTATGTAGAAAATCAATCAACCCAATAAAGCATGCAACACAAAAAATTTCAACATGAATACAAACACCAACCCTTCCGAATTGCACTGAAATTCTTGACTCCAGGTCATCAAGCAAGAGGCGCACAAATCCTGCTGAGTCAGCTTTCTGACCAGAAAGGTAGCGCTCCGTAATCCCATGCATTGATATGCAGCGCAAAGGATCAATCTTGTATGCCCAATCCACCACCGCATGGAAGTCTTCCTAAAAGTTGATGGACGCATTAGATATTTCACCAGTCAAAGTTCTGTTTTGTCCCAGGAGATTAAATGGGATGAAGTGTTTAAAAATGCTTGAATTCCAATCAACATAATAATGTTCAAAGGGATAAATTTTTATTTAAATTTAAGGTAGGCCTCTTCATATGAGCACATCAACACAATGCAAAGAAATTGCTATTAAAATAGGCTAACAGAAATCCACCAAGTGCATTAAGTATGACTGCACAGAGAGAAACCGGTTTACACTAATTGCACTTGTCACTGGTAATAGGTAAGATGGTATCCAAAAATACATTTTACTGAATGTTGTTGAATAAGAATCGGGAATGAGAAGAATGTAAGCTAGATAAGTATGACGGCACAGAGAGAAACTGGTTTACATTAATTGCACTTGTCACCGGTAATAGGTAAGAAGGTATCCAAAAATACATTTTACTGAATGTTGTTGACTAAGAATTGGGAATGAGAAAAATGTGAGCTAGAAAGTATTCTCTTCATCACTAATATATATATATATATATATATAGAGAGAGAGAGAGAGAGAGAGCGAGAGAGAGAGAGGGAGGGAGGGAGGGAGGGAGGGAGAGATGTTTGTGCACTCGAGCACATATAGCTTATAAGCACTCGAGCACCAAAAACACATGGGGCCCACATTTTTAGGGATGATCCAAAGCATTCATTTGAAAGGCCCTTACATATATAGGGTGTCCACAAAAAATCAGCTCCATTGGATCATCCTAATACATAGGATCATCCTAGGATGTTCATTTGTCTGCCCATTTTTCCCTCCACAAATGGAAGGTTAGGATGATCCAATGGAGCTGTTTTTTTGTGGACACCCTATCTATGTAAGGGCCTTTCAAATGAATGCTTTGGATCATCCCAAAAAAAAGTGGGCCCTATTTCCTTTTGGCACTCGAGCGCATATAAGCTTATATGCGTTCGAGCGCACAAACAGTTTGTTCATATATATATATATATATATATATATATATGTGTGTGCGTGTGTGTGTGTGTGTGTGCGCGCGCGCATGTAAATACAATGACCATGCACTGCATCTAACACTCCCCCTCAAGCTAGAATGTATGTGTCAATACATTCCCAACTTGTTACAAATATCGCTCAACTTTGCCTTACTCAATGGCTTAGTAAACACATCAGCTAGTTGATCCACTGATCGAGTGAATATTGTGCTTATCTCGCCCTTCTGAATCCTCTGACAGATGAAGTGACAGTCAACTTCGATATGTTTGGTCCGCTCATGAAATACTGGGTTTGTAGCAATGTGAACAACAACCTTATTGTTGCAATATAACTGAGATGGAGACGAGGAAGGAATACCAATCTCTAATAAAAGAGAGCGCAACCAGATTAGCTCTCAACTTGTATGTTACATGGCCCGGTTTCAGCTTCTGCACTTGATTTGGCTACCACGTCTTGCTTCTTGATTCGCCATGACACCAAGTTACCTCCAATCAAGGTGTAATACCCAGTGGTTGATCTCCTATATGCTGGAGATCCTGCCCAATATGCCTTTTACTTTATCATTACCATGTCTCTTGAATTATAATCTGAATCACTGCAGCTTAGTGGGAGGTACGCGGCGAGCTCATGGATTGACTGACCATTCCTACTGCAAACGAGATGTCTGAACTAGTGACCATGAGATATATTAGCTTTCCAACAAACTCTTGTACCTTCCAGGGTCATCTAATAAATCTCCCTCATCAGGAAGAAGCTTTTAAGAGGGCGAGCCTTGGCGCAATGGTAAGGTTGCTCCACTGTGACGTGGTGGGCACGGGTTCGAGTCACAGATAAAGCTTCTATGCAAAGCTGGGGTAAGGTTGCGTACATTTAGCCCTCCCCAAACCCCGCAATGGCGGGAGCCTCGTGCACTGGGCCGCCCTTTTTATCTGGAAGAAACTTTACATTCGGGTCCATGGGGACAACTACAGGTTTCACTCCCAGAGAACCTGTCTCATGTAATATATCTAGCACATATTTTCTCTGTGATAGTGAAAGGCCACGACATTAGGCTAGCTCAACCCCCAGAAAATACCTTAGACGACCCAGGTCTTTCGTAGAGAATTCTCTCTGCAGGAACATCTTCAACTTTTGTACGCCAATCGTATCACACCCAATAATGATAATATCATCCACATACACTATCAAGAGAACACCATCAGACTAATGGCTAAACACTGAATGGTCAACCGCACACTGCTTCATGCCAATCACATGACAACATCACTGAATCTCTCAAACCATGCTCTAGGAGATGGTTCGAGACCATAAAGAGATTTGTGAAGGCAGAAGACTGAGGACATCTCCCCCTGAGCAACTTACCTAGGAGGTTGCTCCATGCATACCTCCTCCTCAGTTAGGTCACCATTGAGAAAGGAATTCTTAACATCAACCTAATAATGGCCAACCCCGATTGACGGATATACAGAAATTAACAAACAATCCGAGGGAATTTTGGAACCTGGAGAGAATGTCTGAGTGTAGTCGACGCCAAATGTCTGAGTGTAGATATAAAAGGAAAAAAAAGGAGTTTGGTGTATTTTGGGGTTAGAGATTAGGGATTTGGGGTTTGGATAGACAGAATTAGGGATTTGGGTTTTGGATGGAGGAGGGTGTAATGTTAGGAGAGAGAAATCTGGTAAGGAAATAGGAGTTTAGTGGGTTTGGAGTTTGGGATGGTGGATGGAGGGATGTATGTGTGGATGGTGGGTTTTTGGACGGCTTACAGCAATGGGGTTAAGGAGGGGTTGCAAGAGGGTTGAGGGTCGTGCGATAGAAGGGTTGGGGGTTACGACAAAAAGGGTTGAGGGTCGTAAGAGAGAAGGGTTGCACGAGAGGGGTAAAATGGATTTGGCTTTGGGTTTACAGGTAACCCAAAAGAGGGTTTTGGTGTTACAAAAGGGTTGAGGTGAGTCACTGGTTTGGAGGAGGGGCAAACCCAAAAGAGTGACATAGAGGGTGACATGAATGATGCGCAAGGTGAGGGCGTAGCGAGCAAAGGTGGGGCCCGACGGGAGAAGAGGATGTGGCGGCAACGGAGGAAGAGGGTTGTCTTCCAAGGGTGGTCCCTAGGGCACCAAAACCCTAGGGCTCTAAGCTCTAATACAATGTTGAATAAGAAATGGGAATGAGAAGAATGCGAGTTAGAGAGTATTGTCTCTCCCTCACTAATATCTGTGTGTGTGTGTGTGTGTGTAAATACAGTGACCAAAATACCCTTAAGTACATGCACTACATCTAACAAATGTCAACCGGGCTACACATCTCATCATGAGCACGTCTGATTGTAAATGTTATGGAATTCAGAACAGGAAAAAGAGCTCAATAATGCAAGGAATGATCTGGTTGTAGAACTCATTGCATTCCCCATGCATTGCAAAACAAGAATATGAGTTACAGATACAAATACAGAAATGTGTCTCTGCACATAAAGGTTCTGCATTATAATTTTTCCTGTAAAATTCCAAATAACAATTGACCAGTTAAAGCCCTAGTCTACACAGTTAGGGATGTTATTGGTGGAAACATATTGCCATCTCATTCAGTTTTGTTGTTTTTTTTTCCTTTTCATGTGTCTGTGCAAATAAAGGTTCCGCAATAGAATTTTTCCTGTGAAATTCCAAATAACAATTGAACAGTTAATGCCAAAGTCTACACAGTTAGGGATGCTCAAATTGGTGGAAACATTTTTCCATCTCATTCACTTTTGTTGCTTTTTTTTCCTTTTGTCTCAATAAAGTTTCCTTTATTGTCAAAAGAGACAAAAGAAAAAGAATTATATGTTTAAAGATGCGAAAGTAAAATTGTAAGTCATTTTATTTTCTGCTTTACACAATGGGCATATCATTTTTGTCAAGAGAAACCATAGATGCTACAATTTGCTAATCAAGATCTCATGGAACAAGAACAGATTTGGGCAGACATTCTTTTGTGTTGGTTCTTGCGTAAAATATGAGCCCTCCTATGATTCATGTTCAAATTTTGGGTCCATAATGGGACGCAGGTTTTAGGCACTACTTAAAACTCCAAAACTGGACTTTGAACGACTCCCATTTTCAGTTTTCTATAACAAAAATTGGGATTTCCCTGCTTGACTTTTATCCTCTGTTTGAGAACAAAAAGAAACACCATACATTGGATTGGTGGTTTGGATTCTTGACGAAGGAATGATCCCATCATATGCGAAAATGACAAAATGTAGAGACATGGAAGGGATAATATCAATCGAGAAAAGGGGTCAAGTGGATCATATAGATGATGATGTAAGAAGTGGACCTTATCCATGTCCTGGGATGAAACTTTTCATAGTTATTTAACGAGAGCTTTAGGCCACGTTTGGATACCCACAAGATTTAGATTTGGATTTAGTTGACATTTTGAACTGGATCAGATCCTCAAAATTTCCAAATCAGCTACAACAGTGCAAAAAATTCCGATTTTCAAATCTGTTCTGCGAGACATTATTTAGAAATCAATATTTGTGGCAACTTCCTTCACCGTCGCTGCTACTCGACGTTGCTCCGGCAGCAGCGAGACATCCTTCCCTCCCTCCCTCTCTCTCTTTCTCTCTCTCTTAAAACATGTTCATGAAGATGATGGACGTATTTTGTATCCAAATCAAAATACAAATGCATGACGTATCCAAACGGGCCCTTAGTGAATTTTAGTTGAATATAGGACTGAGGTTAGGTTTGTTTGTAAGTGACGTGTGAAATATATTATGATTATGTTCCATCTTTTCCATTTGGAGTTGGTTTGTGTTTTTAATTCTATTTATGAGCCTTTAGGCCTAACTTGTGTTACCTGGAACACTTCTACTTTTCAATTCTTTGCCGCATTGATCAGTGTTTCAAAATGAGGACGTGGGTCAAAACGCAGCCAAAGCAAATCATAGTCGACTCGGCGTCCGAGTACTTGGTTGATGCGGCTGAGTAATCGGTCAATCCCGGCCGAGTACTTGCTTGACGCGGTCAAGTACTCAAGAGTCAAATGAGTTTTCATTTGACTTTGTAGGAAAAAATGCGGACACGGACAAAAGCGCGGCCAAGGTAAAAAGGAGTCGACTCGGGAAAGTCAACGATGACGCGGGGGAGTTTTGAAACTATGGTGCTGATCATGGTTTTAAATTTCGGCCGAAACGAAACATTTCGCCATAAATATTTCGGTTTCGGCCCAAACAAAAACGAAATTCACATGAAGTCGTTTCTTTACAAGATTTTGCCGAAATTTTAACGAAATTTCAACGAAATTCTGAAATGTCGCCGAAACTTCGGTTTTTGGACTTTTTTTTATAAAATTTCCACCGAAATTTTAAAAATGTACACCGATATGTTATGGTTTCCACCGAAATCGCCGAAATTGACACCGAAATTTTAGACATTTCGGTCGAAATTAAAAAAATAAACGAAATCATAATCATATTTTTACATTATTTCGGCCGAAATTTCGACCCGAAACCGAAATATTTGGGTGGTAGACAAAACCGAAATTTAAAACCTTGGTGGTGATACTTGGACTCTCCACGACACAACATTGACTCTCCTCGACATGTATGGGTGAAGTGTCAGCTGTATGTTACAACACAAAATGAAATGATTATATTTTATTTTAGAATAATTGGAAATTGGAATTGAATTAATATTTTAAAATTTTTACATTTTTTTTTTTTTGGAAGATGACATATTTTATTGATATTAAAATAGCAGTTGGGACCAGGAGTCCCTTCCTATATTACAGGATATGATTAAGAACCAGGTCGGGCATAGCCAAAACCCGTAATAACACATCGAAATAAGCAGTTACATGTCTTTTCCTTCCCTACTTCCTACCAGTCACATCCTATCTTTTAAAGCTCCAAATACGACCTTCTGCCTCCTGAAACCTCTCTTTAACCCAGACCCTATTAAATCAGATAATCATAACAAGAACCCATATTTTGAAGCTCTAAAGTAATCACTACACCCTAGGAGATAAAGTAGCAAATCAAGAGTATCCAGATTAAGTCTAGTTTAAGCGAAAGACAGTCTCTCAAGCCAAAACCTTTGAAGTTGCAGTTCCTCTAGATATAGAACGAATACATTCTCTTTGCTATGTAACCATGACACGCATCCCTCTAAAATCAAAAACTATAACCATTCTCCCCAAATCTCCCCCGTACTTACACATCTAACAAATCTACTGGGTAACTTTGAAAAAAAGTCTTCTCAACCAGCTATGCCATGGCCCTGAGGCAGTCTCCCCTAAACGATAAAAAGTCTAAATTCCTGAACTCACACCAAGCGATTGTGAAAGACCTAAAAATAGAATACATTTTCTTTTTTATTCTGTTGGAATTTATAATCCTTACTAATTTATCTATTAATCTATGAGATGTAGACATGGGGGCACGGCCTAGGAGCACGGGCATTGTGTAGTGTAGGGTAACTAGATTTTCTCCTCCATGAAATGAATGTGTAACAACCTGAAAAGAGGGTTTGGGCGTGTGATGTACTGCGTGGGTGTGTCTTGTAAAGGGTGTGTGTTGTGCATGTGAAGATGTGGAGAGATGATGCAAGCAGCCCACGTGTGTTGCAAGAAGACAGCCACGTCAGCATTGACAGCTAGCAGCCACATTAGCCACATGACAGCCGGATAGTAGCTGTCCATTGCTTGCGATGTCAGCCCCTACAGCTGGCACCTACAGCTTTTCAACAGCTAGCAGCAGCTGGCCTCTCTAGAACCTTCATTGACTGCCTATAAATATGTCATTAGGGGCTGAGAATGTAGGTTTTAGTCCAGATTTTTAGCGAGTGTTTGGGAGATAGTTAAGAGGTTTCGTAGATAGCTTTCAGATCTTGGAGGATGCTTTTCCCTCCAAGATCTTTGCAGTAAAATCTTCCTTGCTATCCATTTATATATTGTTTCTAATCATTATTCTTCAAGTACATTTCCAGCAAAATGTTTCGGATTATTTTACACTCTGTTCATAATTTCTTATCAATTTAAGTTCCTGTAATATTATGAGTTTTTGCTTACCTTCAATTCAAATACAGATTTTTCCATCTCCTTCAAAAATTCAATTTCTTTCTTGTTCTATCATTCTAATTGATATTTCTAAACTGTTCTTTAACAGTTGTATACCAATTGCATTTGCAATGGAACCAGGAACATAATTTGATTCTGTTACAGTTCAGAATCAACTGAATTAGAATGAAATTAACTAATTGCTGCTGTTATTTTACTCTTCCAAACACTTTCCAATAGAGCAAAAGTTCTTTCCTCTAGATTACAGTTTCCACTCAACTTGCCTGGTCACAATTACCTTTCCTAAGCTCTGGCAACAGAGAGACATTAAATCCAGAGATAAGGAGTAGTTTTGGACTTTTGGGTTTCCTTTTAGCTACAAACGAAAAACAAGATTGGCTGAAATGCGATTCAGTCCAATCTGAATTCGAATCGGCTAATTTCTTAATTAGCTTGCTGAATCAAAATATTGGTTTTTTAAGGAATCGGCTAATTTCTTAATTAGCTTGCTTTTTTTAATATTTCTTACGAGGTTTAATGGATTATTTAAATGTTTGAGTCTTAATTTGTGGATAAGAATATTTAGTGGTATTTTATTTAAATGAAGTTGTATGGATAAATTTTTAGAGCTATTGAAGGTAGAGGTTTATTTCTGCAGTTTTCTTTTGGACTTCCAGTAGCACGAACAGATACATTGCTGATCTGTTTATTTATTTTTATTTATTTCTGATTTTATTGTTTCTTCTAAGTTACCTGAACTTGAAAAAAGAACTCCATATAAGCTCAATAATTCTCAGTGCAAGTTAAAAATTTGATACCTTCCAAAAAAAAACCACTTCAAAAGACATCATTTGCCAATCCAGATATAAACGACCAAGTACGATTTGCTGCAAATAACATGATCTATGGTTGCAGAAAAACAATATCTTGAGAGAAAATTACGTGGATCCCATCGAGCAGCTCTTGAAGAGATTCATTTAGTGATCCCAGCTCC
This sequence comes from Tasmannia lanceolata, assembly GCF_043159265.1. Classification (NCBI taxonomy): domain Eukaryota; kingdom Viridiplantae; phylum Streptophyta; class Magnoliopsida; order Canellales; family Winteraceae; genus Tasmannia; species Tasmannia lanceolata. The sequence goes on from NW_027518695.1 coordinate 67,472,816, forward strand.
TCTGAATTTTTACCTGAAAAGAAAATTGAAATATTTAAATACCTATGGTATCAAGAGAAATATTTTCACAAAGCCATCAGAGATTATAAACAAACTTTTAACTATGGCAGAGCATTACCATGTTTGATGTCATTTCCATCAAGGTCCATAAGTCTCAAATCATCGTCATTAGAGTCGTTGCCAGTGGATCCATTTTGTTTAGCATTAGCAGAAGGGGCTCCAGGTGGAACAAGTGCAGGAACTTCAAAGCACATGAAGTGTGAGAAAAAAGAGCTCTGCAATTAGAGTGATGGAAGCAGTCAGGAATTACACAATGTCTATGTCACAAATATTGGGGAGAAATTCAATTTATTGCAAGAAAATCGCGATATTTTGATTAGACGATAAAAATACATTTTTTATCGAGAGAATTTGAATTTCTTGCAAGTTTACCGTGAATTATTACTATAAATTGAATTTATGGTGAGAAATTGAATTTCTCACGACTTTATCACGAATTATCGTGACAAATTGGGGAGTTGACTTTAAAAAATATCTTGAACTTCTCATTCACTCTATAAATCTCTCAAACATCCAAAAACCTTTGATCTAACCCTAATTCTGAATTAGAAAGTGTATATATTTGACATTTTATATTTCTACATTAATTTATTTTTACCGTTTTTCCCGATATAAACCCAAAAATAATAAAAAAAGTTAAAATATCCCGAGATTTTCCCTTGCCGAGAACGATATTTGTGACATAGCATACAGTAAGAGGGCCCTTTATTATGTAAGAAACAAAGAAGTAAAACTAAATAACCTCATCTACAAGGAGAGGAATAAAAATTGTAAGCATCTTTGAGTATGCTTCAGAAACTGTAGAAGTGTCCGCATTGTTCACTGCTTGATTGGAACCTACAGAAGCTTCAAGCCAGACTGGGGGATTTCTTGAAGCTTTGGTACTAGCACGAAGTTCATTCGCAAACTCACGAGCCTGTAAATGATGAAAAGATAAGCACCTTAAATTGCAGTTCCCAGACTCCATAACTAGTAGACTTCTTCGTGATTACTATCAGACCTCCCATCCTGAGATAAAAAGTCTGTTAAGTGAATGAATCTTCATAACACTGTACTTGTAAGGCTGTTAGATTAATGATTATTCATCTTAGTGTACCCGTATCAAGGACTATTACAAGCTCCAAGGATTAAAATTTTGGTTTCGGTATCAGACATAGCCGAAACAAAATTTTCGGCCAAAATTCGGTAAAAAAAAGTAAATTTCATTAACGTACCAAAATTTCGGCCGAAATTTTGGAAAAACTTATAAAAATCACATTTAAAACCATGCTCAATATATGCGTAACAAATGGCATCAAACCAAGATTAGACCAGTCACTTGACAATAGGCAACAATACAAAGGATTAATACACTAGCTACACATTTCTGATATAAACATGGTGCTGCAATGCTACAATACTGTGGGATCATTTCTAGGAATGTTTAATACATGCAGACTAATTTGATTTTTAAGGTTTAGCCTGAATTATGAATCCCAAATTATGGCTCGATAGGGTTGAAAATTCCAATAATATTCTTAATTGCTTATCAACATCATCTCTACTTGCATAACTTATATGAGTACAAAATGGAAATTAGCTTATCAAGATAATTAAATAGAAAAGAATAGTGACTTGACCTCTCGACGAAGCAGCAAGTTAAGAGAATGACAATAAGCTTTCCTCAACGGGCCCAAGCAATTCTTATCAAGACTCTGAAATTTTATAGTAAGAGTAGAAAATTAAAAAAGACATAATATGGGGAAAAATTTTTAATTTACCAATGACAAGCATAATTATCCTGAATCTGAAACCTTCAAGTGTTGCAGAAACCGTGCATAAGTCCTGCACTTGTACCTAAGATCGGCATGATCAGGCCTCTTCAACTGTCCTCGCTGCATCCATCCAAACAAAAAAGCATACAGTTAGAATTTTGATTGCTACAAGGGCGCTCTTATTGGTCGGTTCCAGCAAAGCGCATTTATGATGCCGCAGAAAAATACAGAAACAGTTTTGCCATGAATGCACTTTGCTAAAACCAACCAATAGGAGCCCCTTGTAGCTGATTTTTGCTAGGGCTCCCTTCATTCTATCATTCCTGAATAGATGAAGCGAAGAGCATACCTGAGAAAAGTAGCTCTTGTCACTTATCATAAAATCCACCAAACTAACAAAGTAGTTTCTCAAAAAATCTGATGCTCTTCGAACAAATGTAGTTTTTAGTTTTCCAAGTTCTACACGCTTCTCCCTAACCTGTAGGAATTTCACTATCAAATTCCAGGTACTGATAAATTGCAATGAAAATGACTAATTTTGATGATATAGAGTGTCTAAAAATTTTAGTATCAATATATGTTCTATAAAGCATAATAGTTGTCCAGTTTTTAAACAACTTATGGAAAATGATACAGAAACCTTGACTATTGATGAGGCAAGTTCCCTTGAACAAAAGAATATTCAGATACTGTGTATCAAGGAACAAAAATACTACTGATATATATCACCTGGTTCAGAGATTTGCTTGGTTTGGTTTTGGGTTACATAAACTTTCATATGAACCAGGTTTCCCGTTTTTCTTTTTTTTTTCTTTTTTTTTGAACGGTATTTTCTTTGGCTTCTTTGATTCATTTCAGTTTGTTTTATATAAAAAAAATCGCAAAATATCAATATATTTTCAAAAATATTGGAGATATGTGTGACTACGGTTTGCACACCTATTCCAAAACACAGAATGTAGGAAGAGGTCGCTTAATAGTGCACAGTATAATATTTACACGTCAAGAATTACTATCTTCTCAACTAAAGCATTGACAAGACAGCATAAATGCTACTAACAGTTACATTTAAGGTTCAGTAATTCAAAATATATGGTGATGTAAGATCTATAAAGTATGTACTAATATGGCACTTACCAGGACAAGAGATGGAATCCGAGCTGATATGAAATAAGATGTTGGTGTTTAACATCTATAAGATACAATTACAAATCAAATACTGGTGTACCACTCACTATGCCCCGGCATGGCTGGATGAATTCCCAGTTTCTACTGATCTTTATCCTTTATAAATATATCATTTTGTATCAGTTATAAAATAACTGATTGACTTCGGAATACCTGTATCTTTATGTGTGTGTGTGTGTGTGTAGAGAGAAAGGTTTTAAATTTTGGTTTAGGTGTCGGTTTCGGCCACGGTTTTGGTGGAAGGCCAAAATCATGTAAAAATAGATAATAATTTCAGTTTTTTAAAATTTCCACCGAAATATCTAAAATTTCAATGGAAATTTCATAAATTTCGGTGCAAATCATAACATTTCGGTGGAAAATTTTTTTAAAAGGGTAAAAACGAAATTTCAACCGAAATTTTGGTGGCATTTCGGCGATATTTCGCCGAAATCTTGGAAAAAACGATTTCATGTAAATTTCATTTCGGCCTTGGCCGAAACCGAAATATTTCGGCCGAAACGAAATTTAAAACCTGAGAGGAGGGAGGGAAAGAGCGAAAGAGATAGGTGAGTGTGCATGTACGTGTGAGCTGTGTATGTGGGCGAGAGAGAGAGAGAGGGGGGGGGGGGGTCGTACAGCTCTAATATTTGCATAGCAAGGATCCAAATTCGGAACTTCAAGAGCACGTAAAGCACCAGTTAACCATTCACATGCTTCAACATTTTGAAGCATGTGCGCCTCATCAAACGAACCGCCGGTTAGAGATGCTGCAAACTGGGGCCCAGTGAATGTGGTTAGAAACCAAAGTAAAAACATGTCAATATTAAGTAGTTACTTCATGAAGTGATACCGCATTTAATTGTGCTAGAACTGAAACCTAAATAAATATGCTTGAAAAACAACCAATGTAGATCATTTAAAATCAGGACATACCTCAGAAGGCACACGCAAACGTTCAAGAAGCTTATCAAGCTCCTCAATGAGTGTTTTATTATTTACGGACTGCATCTCCAACTTATTATTACGGGATTCTATCTGGATATCAAAATCAGAAAACAAAATAAGAGCATGAATCCAATTTATAAATGTACATCTTGCTACTATCATGCTATAAATGGTAAAAAATGAATGCATTTAGCCAGCAAAGCAAGAACGTATATAAGTAACTGTTTTGAAAGGCATTAGAAATGTACGCCTTAAGCAAACATCAAGGCTAGGCACCCTCAAAGAGCCTCAAAATGCAGCAAAAAGGTGGGATACCAAAAAGCTGTAGGTTATTTGGACTGAGGCGTAAGGAGGCGGAAAAAGGTGTATGCCTCACGGACAACTCGCATCCGAGATGGAGAAAGTGATATCCAAGAGTTGATTTTTTTTACTAAAATCCCTCTTAAGGTTTACGTTAAGTGGTGGTGTGTGTGGATGGGTGGGTGGGGGGGGGGGGGGGGGGGCGCACGCTCAGAAAACCTATTCTCTATTGTAAAATCATATAATTGGTGATTAAGAGAGTTTAAAGGTTTTAAGGACTTTTTGTTTCTTCAACCGTTCACCGAAATCAAGTGCTATCACTTCCAATTGATTTCTATCATCAAAACAAAGATATTGGCGATAGCTATCAAAGTGACATCAATATCAAAACAAAGCTGCTAGTGATGTCTTCAAAGGTTACTCAAAGAGGACCTGCTTTCTTTATAAGAAAGTGATAGGTATCATAATATCCTGGGTGACGATTGATTCTTCCTTGTTTAGGTTTGTATCAGCTTACGACTTACGGTTTGGTTGGAAGGAAATCTGTATATTCAGCACCTCATCCAAAGGTGATTCAGGATTGGGAGCCACCAGCTCCTGGTTTCTTGAAGCTAAATTTTGATGGTTATAGTATGGGGAATCCAGGACCATCTGATATTGGAGGAGTATTAAGGGATAAGCAAGGAGCAGTGAGATGGACTTTCGCGGGGCCCATAGGGTATGCAGACTCGAATGAAGCGGAGGTACACGCAGTCCATCAAGTATAAAGCTCCTTGATAATGAAGATTTAAATACGGTGGTGGTTGAGGGGGAATCTCTAAACGTGATTAGATGGCTATCAGGATCACATCCCTTCCCTTGGAGATTTGCCTCTTCCTTTGATGAAATTCAAGATAGGGCGGGCATATCTGACATCTCATTCCATCATGTTTCGCGATCAGCCAATGGTGCGGCAGATAAGCTAGCAAGGGAGGGTATCTCAAGAGAGGGTCTAGAGCTTTTCGATTTTCTTCCTCCCTAGTTAGTTTGTTTTCTTTCGCTCCTTTGGGGGAACTCCTATTGTATCTATTATCTTCATTCTTTGTATTGACCTCCTCGGTCTCCTTTGATTTTAATAATATTGGTTACCATTCAATAAAAAAAAACAAAGCTATTGGTGATGGATTTGTTTCAGATTGACCACTCTTTCGAATGGCGAGTAGAAAACCATAATTTTGATGGTTTTTTCTTTCTCCCTCCATGCAAAAGGTTTCTTTCCCCTTTCTTTGCGGTTTTTGGAGTGGCTTTAATCTCTTGAGCTGTAAGATGGGTGATAGGCAAAAATTTTCACATGCAGATGCAAATGATCTTTAATGTTTACTTTGTGATCAACAGGAGGTATTAACCGCTTGGTCACGTAAGAGGAAAGAATACTCCTCAAAATTAGTATACTTTGTAAGTTGTACAAATATGATCTACTTACTTTTAAATTATAACAAGTAACTATTGTGCACATAAAAGCTTTAGTAAAGTTGTAGTGCATCCTCATCATTTTTAATTGATGAGTAGATGATGAGGGTGGATACGATGAGGGCATATACTAACACAAATGAAAAGGATATTGACATTAAAGATGAAGATGTAGATTGTTGATGAAGAGTATAAGTCCTCTTTTATACATCTTTTCATTTGTCCCTTCTGTTTGTGAGTTGTGACTTCTGATGGTAACTTGGACATTATAGTGGGATGATGGGAAGTGTATTGATGGTTGGATGATGATATTTAGCTGGAAATGAAGCATATTTTTCACAAGTTATTTATTTTTCTTTAATTTTTTATTTTTTATTTAAAAAGTAGAAAACCATCAGCCTTATGCCCCTGAAAACAATAATATATATATATATATATATAATACAGACATATACATATGGAGTTCAGTTGAGTGACCAATAGCCATACCGATTCAATGTCCTCTCTCATGTGTCTCAGCTTTACATTGAATATTCGTAGCCACTCATCCATATCTTCCACACAAACAGTTGCGGATTCTAGTCCTTGCATTACCTGCATGGCTCACAAAATTTACCTTAAGAATAATAAGTATTCCAGTAGCTCAAACTATAAGGAATTTGAGAATAAGAAAAATAAATAAATAAATGCACCACAATCACCCAGAAGTCACATATCAGGATAATAAGTAGTGCCAGGGATCCAAAATGGATAGTGTTTAAAAACTATTAAATTGATACCATTTCTTGGAAATAAATGTTTGAGAAGAGACAATAAACTAGATTTTTAATCTCCAACAAAGTAAATCATATAAGGGGTACCTCTTCTATCAAAGGTTCATTTTCTAAAATTGCATGCACATTTGCCGCTTCCAAAGCCTGAAGCTCTCTCTTTAACCTTTCAGAAAATGCCTCTGCTTCACCAACGCCCATGACATACCTGCATAAAGATAGCATGGCTGCAATTATCTGAATTGAGTGGCTTTAAGTACTCAATCACATTCAATGTAGAGCAAATACAGGAAAAAATTATAAAGAAACACCATTATGGGTAACCATATGTGCATATAAAAAGGAAAGTTTTTTATAATTAAAATAGATATATCTATAGGGTGAAGATTCTTTGGTTATTGACCAGACGGCTAGGATCTCACCAGTTTGTGAGAAGCTTTCATAGTATTCCATTCATGTTGGGTTCCCACATACAAAAATGTGTGCCATGTCAGCCTTGTAAGACCTGGGACATAGTCTCTCAACACACCCACCCACGCACCCACACACAGCTAGTGTTTGCTACATCAGTTGCCTAAGGTATGACAAAAAGTAACTTCCAGCACTTCTGAAAGATCTAAAGCTCAAAAACGATGACAACCACCTCCATGACCTTGGCCGCTCCGCTGCAGCCAACCCAATCATGTTAAACAAATCCTTCATAACGAGGGAGCAAGTATTGAGAGAAAACACATTAAGCCTTCCAAGTAACCTCTTGCTTCTACTTCCCTAGAACACCAAATACATTGTAGAAAAAGTAGGAAACCACCACTTTCGTAAAAACCATCAGTTTTTTAAAACCACCAATTTTATAAAAACTGGTTTGTAAAAACCATCAACTTTGTAAAAACCAGTTTTGACAGGCTTCTAAAAAACCGAAAACCAATCTGTAAAAAAACATTAAAAACTAACCCAGCAAAACCATCCAAAACCCATAAAAACCAAACGAAAGCCAGCCCAAAACCCATCCAACTACCAAATGAAAAGCATCCCAGAAAACTATCCAAAAAAGAAGCCAAAGACCATACAAAAAACAGCCCAGAAATCCAACCAAAAACCAAACAAAACCCAGCTGACAAGGGACATGCATATACCAAATTAGCATACCAAATCAACAGAGAGAGAAACGGTGAATTCCAGTTACATGTAAAACTCCTTTGATTTTGAATACTTTTGCAGGGAGGTGACATGCATACCAAATCAGCTGACAAGGGACCAAAACCCCTCGTAGTCTTCATGTATTTCAAGGCCATGTTGCAAAACAAACAATGGGTTTTGCTGACGTGCCACCCAAAAGCCACCCAGAATTCCTAAGCCATCCTGGCTTTTGTGCAACCAAACATACCATAAGAGAAGGTGGTATACATTCTTTGGAAGAATCTTCCAACGAAAATTGGATGCTTCATTTGGAACATTTTTATGAATGCAATCCATGTAGATAGCCGATGAAGGAAATATCCGTCCCTCTTCCTTCCAAGTGTATATGTTCTGCCATGCCTAAAGAAGAGCTGAATCATGCAAGCATTGACAACGATGAGGCAAGATCTATATGGTATCACTTTTCTACCTATCTTGGGATGCCTCTTCTTGAGAACCAATCCATTATCGCTAGGCTGCTCAGTGGTTCAAGCTATCCAAGAGGAAAAGTCGATCAGACAACACACTTAACAACGTACGAGGTATCTCCAGTGAAATCCATGTTGCACCTCTACCACCTGAAGCATAGTTATCAGGGTGGGAAACGAATTCAGGAAGCGAAACATGAAACGGAAAAGAAGGGAAAAAATAGAGGGGAAAAGAGAAACGGAAAAATGATAGAAAATCGTATGGGAAACGTCTTAGGAAACGTGCTAGAAACGTTTCATAAACGTCCATGAAAACGCATATAAAACACAAATAAAACACAAAATATATGATTTTTAATATTTAAAATTTGTTAATTTCTAATTTCTAATTGAATATTTCTTATTTTTATTTTTTATTACAATATATGCTCTTGTTTTTATTTTTAATATTTATTCCAGAATTTTTTTGGTGTGTTTTTTTTCCAAAATGAATTTTGTAAGTTCTACACATGTTTCCCACACATTTCACATACGTTTTCTACGAGTTTTCCATACATTTCTCACTATTTCCCATAATTTTCTCATATGTTTCCCACGCATTTTGGAAACGTTTCCGAAACGCATTTTGGGAGAAACGAGTTTCCCACCTGCCTAGGGAGTTTTCGGCTACTATGGTCTGAACATCAATATCGTGAGCTCTAGATGGCAAGGAAGCGATGATGACAATTTCTGCCAAATCTCCAAGTTTTCTCCGCAAAATTATCCAGAAATTAGACACATCGAAGAACCTAGCTACACAAATCTACATGAAATGAGACTTATCAGAGAACCTATAGACAATAACAACTACGGAAGGGTGAGATCATACTAGCACGAATGAACTTGTTCCGATCAGAACAGTGAAGTTAAGCATGCTTGAGCAAGGGTAGCACTAGGATGGGTGGCTTCTTAGGAAGTCCTCGAGTTACACCCTAGACTCTTTTTGATCGGAAAGCTGGAGCGGGTGTTGGGAAGGATAACTTGGTTATTTTTAACTTTCTTCCTCCTTGACGGATGCTTTGTTATGTTCTTTTAGCTATCTTTTCACTATATCCATTCTTTCTTTTCATTGAATTGATCATCTACGTTGCTCTTTCTCTTCTTTTTAATGAATTAATCTATCATTCATAAAGAAAGAACGGGTGTTGGGAATTTGACTTCTAAGAATGATGGACTTTCTGGTTAACATATGCTTACAAATCTAGCCTCATGTTATTTTATTTTTCTTGAAACTACAAATTGTCTAACTCAAATAAAGGGACCTTAGGGACCTTCAACTACATTGTGCTCCAAAATCAACTAGCTCCCAATGTATAAGGAAACTATAAAACTCAAATAAACTTTGCAAGGCCTACATCATTCCATAAACATTTCCATGACTTGGGAAACCAACTTTGGAAGCCTCCATCAGGCTTCACTCATAAAATTTCCCCTTCTCTTTTTTTCTTTTTTCTTCTCATCAACTGCTCTGCTTCATGATTTGTATCACAATATCTACACCCATATTAGCCAAGAATAACATTTCCCTATATCAACTTTGTTTCCTCCCCAAAAATCCATTACCACATTCCTAGGGAGCTATTTTTATGTCCCTAATTCTCCCAACTACTATCATTTCAACCAAAAAACCCAACCCACCCAAATCAAATGGATCACTTTTCTTGAATGATGAGAGAAATATAATAAAAAAGGGAAATGATTTCAGCACAACTATGTTTTGATACATGCGCTCATGTATCTTGTCTTTCAGGATATAATTGTCACGTGAGTGCTTCTTGGGAACCGTAAAAACCCTTTTTCCAGCTCTTTAAATACTAAAAGACAAGAAACATGAGCGTCTTGTATCAAAACATGGCTGTGTTGAAATCATTTCCCTAAAAAAAAGGAGGCATAACACCTAGAGAGTGGACCGAGGGGTCCCGCAACAAAACTACAAAAGTAAAGACAAAAAACAAGTCAACATCATTTTAAAGAAATCAGAAATAGCCAAAGTGGGGGCAATGGACACCCTCTTTGGCAAGCACATTCGTCGTCTTATTTGTCAGAAGTTGTACATGCTGAAAGGAGGACAAAACTTTACCAAACAACACGTCCATCAACTAGCCAATAATATAAAAAATGTGCCATGGGGATCTACTCGGGTTCTTCGGCCGCTAAAAATGGCATTCAAAAAAACTACTTAAATGTTGAGAGGCTCAAGAGGCCCAAAATCTAACTCGAGAACGATGGACCAAAATTTCTGCCTTGTTCGAATATATTCCCTGCCAGAAAAAAAAATGTCACCCGAGTCATGCCGCCATGACTCAAGTTCCCGAAACTGGAAAAAACCAAGTTCAATTTAAAGGAACAATACGATAGAAGACAAAAGTATGTCATTAGATCCAAAGTGGATCTTATGACATACTCAAGTTCCCGAAACCGGAAAAATCAAAGTTCAATTTAAAGGAACAATACAATAGAAGACAAAAGTATGTCAATATTTGGATCTTATGACATACTCTTGTCTTCTATTGTCTTGTTGGATCCTCTCGTATTTAAAATTTAGAGGGTATTGTTATACCATTTTTCCCAAGGGGAAAAGCAGTGTCATACACCCATTTGAATGGTTTAAGTGATGGGATCTATAACAACACAGCTAAAAACCATTGATATGTTGGGACAGGTCCATCACATGAAGGTTTATCAACCCACACCAAAAGTTCCAAATGACAAGTATAAAAGAGCACTTCTTAAAATTCAACAATCTCATGAATCTCATACCAACAACCGAACTACTTCCAAAATTCACTCCAAAACTCGACATAGCTTCAGGAAATCATAGAATCCACTTAAGATTCCTTGCTTGCTCTAGCAAGCCTCATAGAAAAGTAGGAAATAAAAAAGGACTTCCAAATAGCCAAGCTTGAAAGCTTCAAAAAACCCTGGTGTTTTTACCCTACGAGTAACTGTAATGACCCGGTCCCACCAAGGGCCTATAAAGATACAAATCCTAATTAAATCTAGGCCGTAGATCTTACGATCAAAGATTAACGGCTAGATCTGCGATTTTGAGTTTTCAAACCATAGGATATGTAAATTAAATATTTGATCGATCCTCAATCTGTAAGATTCTTGTGTATTTCCTATCCCGTATTTGATTAAGCGATCTTAAGAATCGGCGGTCATAGTGTATTTTCGTCACTTTTAGTATAACCTATTTTTGGGGCATCAAATCTTGTCCGTTTGACATGATTTTGGTCCTGGTAGATGGGTATTTCAAATACCTATCCAACGGACCCAAAATTTAGCGATTCGGACGTGATTTGAGCAAGTTATGACCCTTTTTCTGTTAAAGTTAGGCATAATTACGAGTTTTGTCTTATTAGGCAACTTTTATATTGTTTTATTTTAAAAAAAAAAATTAAAAGTAACCTTATATAACCTAAATACTAATAATATATTAGAATAAGTTAGGAAATCCAATATTGATATTTCCACTCTCTTAAGTTAGTATTAGATTATAATTAGGAATCTAATAATTAGACTCCTTCTTAAACCCATCTAGGGTTATTTTTAATCACATAATAATTGAAGGAAAGGAAGACAGGAGAAGAAGGAGAAAGGAAGAAGAAAAGCTACGGTTTTGCATCGATTGGTTTTTCGTCTTCGAGTAAGTGCCTGAAAACTATGTTTTTCGTAATTTCTTGTTTAAATTCAAAGTTTTTCCTTTTGTTGATCTTGTTTTGACCTAATCAAGGTCTCTAACAATGTTTTATCGATTTCTTTATTTTCTTTCGAATCAAGAAACTTGTTTTAAATTTTCTTTTCAAGATCCTATACCCTAAATACATATGTATTGTATTTTCTTTATGTAAAACCCTAATTTGAGTAATCTAAAATATAGTAGAGATGGTTTTTGGATGCCTAAACGTATGTGTGTCATTTTGTGGGGATTTGTCAGTGATTTTAATACAAATCAGCACACAATAGTGGCTGTTTTGCAAAGATTTCATCGAATAATTGTTATATAAATTATGTAAATTATTTCTCATGAAGGATATGATATGTAAGTATATCGCATATGCTTTGAAGGGTGAATATTCACAAAAATCAGCATAAAAATAGTATGTTTATGGAATGTTTTGTGAAGATTCTATCACATATATATTATATAGCATGCATATGTTGTCTTTTATGAAGTTTGGGATATAACTATAATATATTTATGCTTTAAAGGGCTGATTTTCTCAAAAATCAGCATGTATGAGTGTTTTTATGGGCTGTTTTATGTAAACTCTTTTATATACCAGTTATATAATGCATGTATATTGTTTCTCATTAAAGATATACTATATATAAATAATATATAAGCCCTAAAGGGCTGATTTTCATTAAAATCAGCACCTAAAAAGAGTTAGAAAATTATTTTAATCATAGTTTTCAAAAAGATAGGATTTATAAGTATTAAAATAATGATATACAATTGTTTTAAAAAGAAAATCAGTACTTATGTTTAAAATTTAGCCTTAATGAGTTTTTATAAGGAAAATGTCATAAATAGGATATGAATACGAAATATGTCTTTTAAGGAAAAAGGGTAGAGGTAGGTTTATGAGTAGGAATAGATTTGAAATAGATTTTTCAAGTGGGAACAAATAGGTTAAGAGGAATAAGTAGGAGTTAAAAATATTAGGAAAAACCGATTGACACCTTTGGCATGTTATATTTACAGGTTACCCTTCGATTTGATACTTAGAGCTAACTTTTGCCGTCCCATCATACTCACGAAAACTCAAGGCAAGTTGTAGTTGACTCTTCTGATAATGGTTCTCGTAATGACTTTGATATTATGATTTTTTTCTTTATCTATCAGTTTTCCATGCTTTAGGAACTTCAGAAATCCCTATTTAGGATCTTTTTATTTTGGCCCATATGCATATACATGATGTTTTTGTATGGTACTCTTATTTGATCTATATATATATATATATATAGAGAGAGAGAGAGAGAACATTTCCTACACACTTGTGTAGGCATTTTACCTCCACAAATCGTAGGGTTGGGATGATCCTATGGATCTGATTTTTTGTGGACACCCTATCTATGTGAGGACCATTCAAATGAATTGTTTGGATCACCCAAACAATGTGGGCCTCCACTGTATTTTAAGGAAGTGTGTAGGTAACTACCTACACAAGTGTGTAGGAAATGTTCTCTCATATATATATATATATATATATATATATATATATATATATATATATATATATATATATATATATATATAATGACCTTGATCCGCATACAATAAGTATGTGATGTATGATCCATGTATATACATATGACGCTATAGATTGAGATATATGATACTTCGTTTTTAATTACCCATAATTGTATCCTTTTGGACATCTTAACAAGTTACATTATTGATATTCCATATTATGTTGATTCTCTCAATTGCCTATATTGGTTACCTTCACTTGTCCTTCACATGATCTTTTTGAGGCACTCATTTTGCTTACTTTGATTGACTGCTTATCTAGGTTTGATACATTTAGATCATTATTGTAATACAAATTCATTATGGTTCTTTTATTATATGAGTCTACTATAAACTTGTGCAGTTTGCCACTTTGCCTGACTCAGTTACTACAGCTCTTGTAGGTTGACATTATGACATGGACATAAAATAAGGGAGCTAAAGGGATCAAGGAAATAGTGTGGCCATGCGGCCTTGTCGGGCAAAGTACCTTTACTTTGTGAGTCGTATTGGGTTTCTTTTTTAGTCCGCTTGTTTCCCTTTTGGGGTAGCGATTCGGATTTTGGGATTTCTAAAAAATTCATGTTTAAAAATTTGCCCCAAATCCTAGTCGTTACAGTAACCCTTCTATGATCTTTGATGCAACTAATTATAAAACATGGAAAACCTCCCGATAGGGTAAATTCATTCATGAAAAGAACCAGAAATAGAATAATCCAACAAGATGATATTGAATTGTTACTCAATTAGGCTAAGAAAATTTGTTCTGATAAGTCTCAAACCACGTCTAACATTATAACAGTCCACCAAAGAAAAGAAAATGGAAAAGATAAAAGAGCGGAGAGAGTGCAACAAATACAAATGAACAATTTTTGAATTTCAGACTAAAGTCTAGTATAAAGTAGGTATATGCCCCAAGACACTCCTTCACCCAAAACAATCAAAAATATTTAGAAACATTCACTGTGTGTGGTTTCCATTAAATTACACATTTGACAAGCTATGAGTACTTTACAGCAGCGGAAAGCAGAGTGGGATTATTTAACCACAGGAAATAATGAAATAATACGTACGTGCCAAGAAGAGCCTCCATGTCCTCTTCTTCAGATTGTGAAACAAGATCCCTTTCAACAGTTACTTTCGAGTCAGCTTGTATCATAATAGATGCAGTAGTCCCATCTTGAGTGTTCACTGGATTAGTGACTGTGCTTGTATTTTCCTAGAGCAAATTCACACGGATCATAGTTAACATCAAGCATCTACAAAGAAATATAAGGGTAAACAGGTCCATGTATTAATAAAATGCCCACAATAATGTGTAAATAAAATGAAAAACCTCGAAAATATTTTGGATAGAAACTACCACACTGCAGAAAAAATAATGTAAATAGCAGTATTCAAGACACGTCCAAACATCTTATTAAACAAAAACACAGAGAATGGTGAAAATGGATTTCTACATGATATAGAAGTACCAAACCATCAGTTAAATTGAGCCACAAACAAAGGATCTTCCACTGTGAACGCAGGATATTGATAGTAATATGATTCACCCAATAAGGATGTGTGGCACTTCATGCCACTAAGAAACATCCATAATTGTGTTGAAATTCATTATGCGGATTCCCAATTGAGAATAATACCAACTTTCAAGAACTCTTCAATTAATCTCCATTGACTCAGAGCCAAGGACTAAATATCATCTGGTATGGTATGTGTCCTTTGATATGCGTCATTTTTTTGAGATAGCACTGAGAAAAGACCTAACAACTCATTTGGATAGGTACTTGTACGAAGAAAGTAAGACATGATTCCCTTACTTGGCATCCTTGTTCTAGAATCAAAATGAAAATCTGTATTGAAGACCACAATTTGCTTCATATTGAGTGTCTTTAACCTACAATAACTTAAGGAGGCTCGTTCTGGTAGCTCTGGAATTAGCCACTTCCACCAAATTATTATCAACTTTGAAGAAATGTAATGGGATGTTGTTTACATTCAATTACAATAGATGTTGACATTAGAATATGTTTTATTGGGTAGAGACACGTTTTATGAGTCACTTTAGTAATATTTAGTTTTATGAGTTACTTTACATTCAATTAAGATAGATGTACAACCCCCCCCCCCCCCCCCCTTCAAACTGGTGGGCTGAATACATAGTCAAATATATAATAACAAAAAGGGGCAACAGCCAGATCGAGTACAACAACGAGATTAACAGCCACCAAAGAAACGAGCTCCCCATGAATCAGCACCACCAAAAATTTCAGTAATTTCGGCGGAGATTAACAGCCACCAAAACAACGAGCTCCCCCTGAATCAGAGAAATTTAGGTAATTTCGGCGGAAAGGGGCAACATAGTGAAATATATAATAACAAAAAGGGGCAACAGCCACATCGAGTACAACAACGAGATTAACAGCCACCAAAGAAACGAGCTCCCCAAGAATCAGCACCACCGTCAGAAATTTCGGCGGAGATTAACAGCCACCAAAACAACGAGCTCCCCCTGAATCAGACTACCGTCAGAAATTTAGGTAATTTCGGCGGAAATTAAGTACGTAATTTTTTTATTGTTAAATTAAGTACGTAGTTAAATAATATTTTCATTATGATTACCGGATTTCGGCCGCGACCGAAATGGGTAGTGCGAAACCGAAATTTAAAACCATGGCCTGGACAACAACATGGTCGAAAGCAACGCCAACGACCGGGCATATAGCCACCAACAACGACAAGGCTGAAAGCAACACTAACGACCAGGCATATAGACACCAACAACAACAAGGCCAAAAGCAAAGCTAACGACCGGGCATATAGCCACCAACAACAACAAGGCCGAAAGCAACGCTAACGACCGGGCATACAGCTACCAACAACGTGGATTGCAACGCAAACCATTACAACGACAACGAATGCGTAAAACTACAGAAGGCAACTACACACGTGTAGAAGCACCAACAAGGTGGATTGCAACGTAAACCACTACAACAACTCAACTCAACTCAACTAAGCCTTTGTCTCAAACTAGTTGGGGTCGACTAATGAATCCTATAGCAAATTTCATGAAGAAGGTGAAAGAATCTACCCGGCTCTAAATGACTTAAGTCTAATCCTGACACTAGTAGGATTCATCTACATGGATCATTTTCTTCCATTCTCTCCTATCTAAGGTCATATTCTTTGTTATGGTCCTAGCCATCAAGTCTTTCTTCACATTTTCTACCCCAGTTGTTATTATTCTGCCCCTACCTCTTTTTACTCCATCAACTTGGCACAAGTCACTTCTTTTCACTGGAGCATCCAAAGGCCTACGTTGGATATGCCCAAACCATCTTAAGCGGTGCTCTCTCATCTTCTCCTCAATTAGTGCCACCCCCAGAACTCCTGAAGCATGCTTCCACTGAAGGAAGGTTATCCCCTTCCGGCAAGATCACTATACGCAGCGGAAACAAAAATCGCATAGAACTTTAAATTTTTCTTTTCGATCTTGCTTTTGCCGAAGATCCTAGAGTCTAGATTAGTTAATTATGTTAATTAAACATAAGTAAATACCTCTTTGAAGAAGAAATTAAGAAACCACGCTGCTTGATCTACTCCTCGAATGGTTGCGATCGTTCTGAACGCCGAGAACACCGCAAGTTGAACCTATGGATTCTTTTCTTTGCACCGTTGATTGCGGATGTGAATAACTCTTATTCACTTGAACAAGGTCTGATCTAATCAGTACCCTTATTGTAGAGATCAGAGAATTAAATTGGAAGCCTTTCTCTACAAAACTATAGTGTGAATTCCAACAATTGGAAAATAATGGAGGGAGAGAGTGGAAAACGATTTTCCAAGAGGGGAGAAGAGGGGGACGAATTTTTGAGCTTCGCAAGCATCAGAAAACGTTCAGCCCTTTCCCTTATTTATTCAAAAAGAGTTTGGTTTGGTTTGTCCTTGTTTCTCTCCCAATTCCTATCAAATTGGGAAACCAAGTAGCATTGAAAGTCCTCGAAGCATTGAGACTCTTCCCAAACGTTCAAGGTTGAGTGGCGCCCCCTACTGATTGGGAGATGTACATTTGAGTCACTCTCCAGCCCATTAAGGCCTTATCCAATAAGTGTTCGAGTTGGAAATGAATTACTCAAAGTCTAAAAGCTTCATTTGAGCAATTCCTATCCAAAGAGGAGTTGTAATGCAATACGAACTCCTAGAACAATTGGGAAACATTTTCCCCAACTCTCCCATCTATTTTGGACGTGTGGTAGGCCCCACCAACCTTATCCAAAGTGTAGGACAATTCCAATTCCCTATTCCATTCCAATTTCGCACCTCTTGCAAAACCAGTTTGGGAATAACTATCCACATTTGGATTTCACATTATTATACTTATTATTATTAATCACATTAATAATATATAATAATGTATAATAAATGAATAATTAACTATTCACTTAAATAATTAATAACTCGCATCCAATGGGAGCTATACGGCTCCAATTTTGTTCTCGAAAATTTCTCCTACACACTCTTGTTACTTAACTAACAAAGACATGTATATATACATATATCAACATATATATATATATATTTATTTATTTAATTAATAAATATCCACATTAATCCAATAGATCATATCCGTCAGTGCAATTACATAAAATGCGGAACTCCAATCCGTTTGGATGTTACCGGGTCATTCGAGTTATGGTTGAGATCGTCGCAGGAATCTGACAGTCGATCCTGTAAAACCCTATGGTGGGTCCCACTGCGATCTTGCTCTATAATCTTACTACACTCGCATTAGGTCAGTGGCCTCCATCGAGACATAACCCTGAAGATGACCGTCAGATCATCACATCTTGTATGTGCAAGTCCTTTCTTCTTGACTACATCTACTGAGTTTAGTGATATGGGGGGTGGAGACCTCTTACCTCCTTGGCCCACTCATGGTATACCATTTTGGTCAAGCGGTGTTCGGCCTCCAAATGTATTCGTAAAATCCTTTGAAAACATTTCAATGTTTTATAAAACATTCCGATAAACATTTTATCAAGTCTGCCTGGCCAGGCTATTTAATAGGCCTACCGCTTTGATAAAATTGTAGATGTTAATTCCTAAATTTTAGGGCGAAGAATCACATGCTGAGTATCACTAATGGTCCCGAGGGTTTGCTCTAAGATATAGCTCTATCCGAATGTAACTCTAAACTAAAATCACTATGAGATAAACTAAGACCCTAGAACGGGCTGACAGGCCAATAAGATCCCTCAGGTCTAAGGATATGTGAAGGGTCCTGTCTAGAAGAACAACTTTACAATATCTTGTCCACAAGTTGTTCTTTGTTTGATCCCGTTCGGTTGCGCGATCCAATAATCGTACGCACTCTTCTTGCTTAGGGTCCACTGCCCAGATGACCGAGATAAGTCACCTGACGACACGTGCATGTAGGCAAGACCGGTGCTGGTTGTATACAGAAAGAGATGTCCAGTCTCTTTCCCAACTAGGAACTATTAAGGCTTGCTTAGAACCGTAATGCCATATCACCTTGCTCCCTTGGATCTGTGAATCCTTTAAGCATGGCATTTCTACTATGTTACCTAAGGACGAACATGTGTTAATAAACAAGCACATCACACACATTCATTAATATAATTACCCATTTATGTCACGAAATAAATCTTTATTGATTACTAAATGTCATTCTACTAGCTTTTCAGGGCATATACTCTAACAATCTCCCACTTGCCCTCAAAGCCAGTCATGCATGTATTTAAGACCCATTCCCTCCAGCTGCTTGTCAAAAACCTTTTGACTAAGGGACTTGGTGAAAGGATCTACCACGTTATCTACTGAAGCTACTTTAGCTATGGCCACATCCCCTCTGTCGATAATTTCTAGTATCAAATGATATTTCTTAAGGACGTCCTTTGACTTCTGTTGAGACCTTGGTTCCTTTGCTTGAGCGATCGCCCCGCTGTTATCACAATACAACATAATAGGTCTCTCAACAGAGGGTACGACTCCAAGTTCGTCTATAAACTTCTACAGCCATGCCGCCTCCTCCGCCACATCACTTGCAGCGATGTATTCTACCCCAGTCATAGAGTTCACCGTGGTGTTTTGCTTGCAGCTCCATCATGAAACTGCTCCATTAGCTAAGGTGGAGACAAATCCTTATAAAGATTTCATGTCATCAACATCTGACTGAAAATCCGCATCGATATATCTAGAAACAACTAATTCGTCTCCTCCATATACCAAACAATAATATTTAGTTCTTCTGAGGTACTTAAAAATATGCTTGACTGCTGTTCAATGCTCTGGACCTGGGGTTGATTGATATCTACTAACACACTTACAGAGAAATAAATATTCGGCCTTGTACATAACATGGCATACATAAGCTTCCTACTGCTGAGGCGTACAGAACCCTGTTCATTTCTTCCTTCTCTTCAGATGTCTTAGGAGACATCTTAGAGAGTTTGATTCCACGCCTAAAGGGTATTAACCCTTTCATGGAATCAGCCATATGATACTTGGCCAATATCTTTTCTTTTTTTATGAGTTTGGCCAATATCTTATCTATGTAAGCTTAATATCTTATCTATGTAAGCTTCTTGTGATAGTCCAAGTGTCATATTCTTACGATCTCTAAAGAATTTAAGGCCTAGGATATAGGACGCTTCACCCAAATCCTTCATAGCAAAGGTGCTAGAAAGCCATACTTTTGCAATGGACAACATTCCAACATCATTCCCAATTAGTAGAATGTCATCTACATACAAAACAAGAAATGTCACAACATTCCCACTGACCTTTTATAAACACATGCCTCATCTACGTTTTGAGTATAGCCAAACTCTTTGATTGGTTAATCAAGACGCAGATTCCAACTGCGGCATGCTTGCTTTAATCCATAAATGGATCTTTGCAACTTGCAGACATTTTGACTTCCTTCTCCGGCAGCTTCAAAACCTTCTGCTTGGATCATATAGATATCCTCTTGAATGTTTCCATTCAAGAAAGTGGTTCTGACATCCATCTGTCGAATCTCGCAGTCATAGTGTACTGAGATAGCTAACAGAATCCTTACAGATCTTAGCATGGCTACCGGTGAGAAGGTTTCTTCATAGTCAATTCCAACCTTTTAACTATATCCTTTCGCCACTAACCGTGCTTTATAGGCCTCTACCTTACCGTCAGGGCCTTTCTTCCTCTTGAAGATCCATTTGCATTCAATGGGCTTAATGCCTATGGTGAATGAACTAAAATCTAGACCCCGCTAGTATACATTGAGTCCATTTTGGATTTCATAGCTTCCATCTATTTTCCCGCATCGATGTCTGACATCGCTTCTTTGTAGTTGAGGGGATCATTATCGTTTTTATCCATATCATATATTTCACCCAAGTAGATAAGTCTATCTGGTTGGTTGATCGCCCTACTACTACGACGGGATGTTTGTATAGGTATTGTGGATTCTTGCTCAGTGTCTTCCTCTTTCTCCATTGGAATCTCAGGTAGTTCTTCCAAGGCAATCATATCCCTCTTGATAGTATTTTGGATGAACTCTTCTTCCAAAAATACCACATTCCTGCTTACAAAACAGTTTTGCTCGCTTGGGTTATAGAAAATATAACCCTTTTGTTTCCTTAGAATATCCAATGAACATATACCTTTTCAGCTCTTGTCACCAACTTATCAGCACTTATCTTCTTAACATGTGCGGGACATCCTCATATCCTTATATGATTCAATGAGGGTTTCCTTGCAGTCCATCTCTCATATGGAGTAGATGATACTGATTTAGTTGGAACACGGTTTGAGACATACAGCCAAGTTTCTAGGAAATATCCCCATAAAAACAGAGGTGCTTCTTCAAAACTCATCATAGACCGGATCATGTCCAACAAAGTTCTATTGCTCGACAGAGTGCTTGTATAAGTATAGTGGGTTCTTGCTCATTGTCTTCCTTTTTCTCCATTGGAATCTCTGGTTGCTCTTTTAAGACAATTCTATCCCTCTTGACAGTATTTTGGATTAACTCTTCTTCCAAAAATACCACATTCCTACTTACAAAACAGTTTGCTCGTTTGGGTTATAGAATATATAACCCTTTGTTTCCTTGGGATATTCAATGAAAATACACCTTCGGTTCTTGTCTCCATCTTATCAGCACTTATCTTCCTAACATGTGCGGGACACCCCCTATCCTTATATGATTTAATGAGGGTTTCTTGCCAGTCCATATCTCATATGGAGTAGATGGTATTGATTTAGTTGGGAGACGGTTTAAGACATAGAGCGTCATTTCTAGGGCATATCCCCATAGAAAAAGAGGTGCTTCTGCGAAACTCATCATAAAACGGACATTGTCCAACAAAGTCCTATTTCTTCGTTCTGAAACACCATTCAATTCTGGTGTTGCACGCGAGATCCAATGAGAGATAATTCCATTTTCCTTTAAGTAATCCCTAAACTCATTCGAGAGATACTCTCCACCTCAATCAGAGCAAAGAGTCTTTATTCTTTTATTTAATTGATTCTTTACATCATTCTTGAACTCTTTGAACTTTTCAAAGGTCTCAGACTTACGTCGCATAAAGTACAAATATTCGTACCTTGAATGGTCATCCGTAAAAGTCACAAAGTATATCAGCACTCCTCTTGCCGGATGAGAAATGGGTCCACATACATCGCTATGTATAATTTCCAACAAATCTTGGGATCTTCCACTCTTGCCCTCGAAGGGAATTTTGGTCATTTTACCTTGATGACATGGTTCACAAGTTGGAAAAGGTTCCACTTGGATAGAATCTAATGGTCCGCCTTTTACCAATCTTGTAATCCTATCTAGGTTAATATGGCATAATCGAAGATGCCATAGATGTGTGGATTAGTAGTATTCCTTGTCCTTTTAAGGTTTCGAATATTTTGAATAGGAATATCCTAAATATTACTTACATTTTCTAAGGCGTTTACTATAAATAATCCGTCAACTAATGTACCTTCTGTAATTAAGGAATTTCCGTGTTTAATAAAAACGCTACTTTTATTGAAATTTGTAGAATAGCCATCAATCAAAAGTTTAGAAATCGAACTTAAATTTCTTTTAATGGAAGATACATATAGACAATTATTTAAACGTAAATATCCTTCTGAAAATGCTAGGTAGATCAGCCACAACGTGGATTGCAACTGTGCATCCGTTCCAACCTGTAGGTAGAGTTCGCCCTCAATCAACCTTCTGCTTTTCCTGAACCCCTGCAAAAAATTGCATACATGTGAGGTTGCACTAGTATCCACACAACAGGAATAAGCAGGACCAATCAAATTGGTTTCTGCAACATACCTTAAGAAGTGTTGTTGCTCTATTTTGTTGCTAAGTATTCTACAATTACTCTTCTAATGGGCAACTTTTCCACATTGGAAGCATGCATCATTGGACTTGGTTGACTTCTTGAAAGTTTTCTTATTCTTGACCTTGGGAATATTTTTCTTAGACGATAAAGCCCATCGACCTCACGTCTCGAACCAATCATCCTCCCAGTCGAGAGATCCTGAAATAGACAGGAAAAAGGAAAAAAACAGACAGGACAGTTAAGGTTCTTAGTAAGTTGGCTAATAGAATGTAAATAAAATGAGAATTGATAACATAAAGTACATAGCATAAGGTAAGTCCGGAATGAGGGGAAAGAATGCCAACACCAGAAATGGGAGCAGTAGTCCCATCGGCGAGAGTAATAGAATGAGAGACATAGTGAAACCGCCGAAATGAACTAAGTGAAGCAGAATTACCCGTCATGTGGTTGGATGCCCCTGAATCAGTAATACAGGAGCTGGTGGTGGTGAGAAGAGAGGCAGGTGAACTACCTTGCTGTGCAAATCCCGCAGTAGGAAACCGGATGCTCGCAAGAATGTGTTGAAGCTCCTCAAAGTTGGCCTTGGAGACAACAAAAGTATCACTATGTGTTGCTCTACTTGCTTTAAATACATAGCTGTAAATAAAGCACCGGATTTCCGGGTCAATAAAAAATAGAACATGGCGATGCCCCTGACCTTGGTAAGGTAAGATCACGGGACAGAGGATGATGTAAGTGCATCAGGAAGGCTGGCGGCAGTATTATGAGTAGAACAATGTGGACGGAGCTCGAGATGTAAGGCATAGCAAGTATCAACACGATGCCCTGGCATCTGACAGTGAGTGCAATAAGGGTGGTCAGGCCCACCTGTAACACGGCCACCGCCAAAATCTCAGCCACCTCCACAACCTCGTCGACCCCTAACACGGTCAAAGTTACCACCACCGCGGCTAGAACTGTCACCACTATCATATCTTGCAAGGGCAGAACCATCGACAGGCACAACATGAGATTAACCATGCTGGATACATTGTTGTGCACGAGAGTAAACCTCCGTGAGGGATGGAATGGAACCGGAGCCAATAATCTATTGTCTGTGATGCAGAAAGTCAGGGCCAAGGCGTCAAGGAAGTGAACAACGAGGATCTGACCCTGTTGCCGGGCTAGAGTAGAATGCAGCTAGGGGTGTATCGCCATGCTAGAAGCGCATCATCCACGACAAGTATGTATCGCAAATGCGTGTGAGGGTTGAGAGGCGTAGAGGAGATGGGGGTCGGTATGAGGGTATGAGGAGTGAGGGGATCTGCCTGCAGGATTAGGGTTAGGGTTGAGGGTTGTGGAGAGGTGTAGAGGGTGTTAGAAGCAGTGTTTAAAAATGCGGATGTGAAGCGGAACGCGGCCAAGAAAAATCCTTGTTGACTAGGCACAGACGTGGCCAAGAACGCGCTTGACGCGGCTGAGTACTCGGTTTAAGCGATCATAACTGGGGAGAATCAAAGGATTTTTTATTGACTCTGTAGGGCAAAATGCGGAATGCGGTGCAACGCGGAACATGGCCAAGGTAAAAGGGAGTCGACATGGGGGAGTTCGAGTCAACGAGTTTTTAAACATTGGTTAGAAGTGTGTATGTGTGACTGAGGTTAGTTTAGTCTTTGTATTGTTTCTCTTCTTATATAAATACATAAGTGAGGGGGAGCACTCTCTAACTCACTCACTCTCTCTCTTCACTCTCTTCACTCTCAACATGGTATCAGAGCACTATGGTTTTTAGTGCCCTAAGGACCACCATTGGAAGCCTCCCTTGCTTCCTTCTTCCTTCCTCTGCCTTGCTCCTCCACCCTTCTTCCTCAACTCCATCTGTCATATCCCATGCCTCTCCACGCCATTGTAGTAACCCTAACCTCTTCCCCCCTCAAGTCTCCCTTCACTCCCTGCCGTAACCCACACCCCTCCCTGTCGTATCATCCATCTCCACTACATCTCAACCCTAGCCTCCATCTCCACGCCCCTCCATCTCAACGTCCCTCCCTGCCGTATCCCATGCCCCTCCTCCCTATCGCAGCGATACTCTCCATCTCCACTCCATCTCAACCCTAGCCTCTTCCATAGAAACTCCACCATATCCCACGCTCACCATTAAACCCACTCCATCCTGCAGTAGACTCAAACCCTAACCTAACATCGAGGGGTTCTTTTTCTCCCTCTTGGGGTCAAAACCCCTTATCTTCCACGACTTAAATCATCCTAGACCTCCTTTCTCTTTCTTCCTGCAGATCTGATCTTCTTTGTAAGTCTCTTTCTTGGTCGTTGTACCATGTTTACTCCCGTCATTGGTTATCTTCAGGGCCGCGGCATGATTTCTGGGTCCATCTAGTGGTTCTCAATTCCTTTTTTATTTGTTGTTGTTGTTGTGGGTGAAAGTTTCCTTCTCACTTTATGTTCATGGAGCCTCTAGTTATCGAGGATCTTTCTATTGGCATGACCCATGAGGTCCGTGCAACTCTCCACCTTGGGCATCTTCTTCGTCGGCTCATTCCCACAGATGACCACAACCAAACTAGATGGGTCCAATTATATGCGTTGGAAAATGGTGAGACATATCTCCTCACTCGAGGATGGATTCGCTTCATTAGGCACGATCCTCCCTCTTCTACGGATCCTTCCTATGCTCGATGGAAGCAAGATGATGCCTTGATTCGCACACTTCTCTGCCAGAGCATGGCCCCTCATGTCGCTGGCACCATGATGTGCTTTCCGACCTCCAAACACATCTGGGAGCTTGCCACTATCCTTTATTCTGGGGTTGACAACCTCACCCGCATTTTATCCACTTACTCGGAGTGGATGCGCCAAAGAATCCAAAAAGGGGAGATACATACTTCTTTCACTCACTCAACAGATCAGCTAGCCGATGTTTTTATCAAGCCTTTATGTAAAGCTAAACTAAATGATATTTGTAACAAGCTAGGAATGCATGATTTATACATTCCAGCTTGAGGGGGAGTATTAGAAGTGTGTGTGCCTGAGGATAGTTTAGCCTTTGTACTGTTTCTCTTCTTATATTAATACATAAGTGAGGGGGAGTACTCTCTAGCTCACTCATTCTCTTCACTCTCTTCACTCTCAACAGAGAGGGGGAGGGGGTTCAAGATGAGGTTTTGAGGAGGTAGGGGGTCCGGCAGGAGTACGGTAGGGGATTAGGGTTGGGTTGATGTATGCTGAGATGGGGTGGGCTGGTGGTGGAGTGGGAGATGAGGTGTCGAGGGTCGGGATGATGGTTTCCGGCGAGAAAACGGGGTGGGCTTGTGGTGGCGTGGAATATGCGGTGGCCTGGTGGTGGCATGGGAGGAGGAGAAGAGTGAAGAAGAAGAGAGGGGGGATCCAATGGAGGTCCCTACAGTGCTACAACCCGAGGGCTTTGATACCATTTTGCAAGAAAGGAGAAGAGAAGAGGAGAGGAGAGAAGCGATTGAGAGGGTAAGAGTGAGTTAGGGATAGCTCCCCCTCACTTATGTGTTTATTTAATAGAGAAAAGAGTACAAGGACCAAAGTGCCCTTAGGCACATATACACTTCTAACACTTCCACTAAAATTTGGTAGCTCTATCGGAAACCCCATCATTTAGGTCCAATGCCCTATCCAGCCGCTCCTCAAGGTTGTTGCGCTTAGGATATACACGACATGTTCGCACATGAAAGAGGATTTCCCTAAATTCATTGCTATCCTCTCCATCGATACCTTCTGTATGGTCAAAGAGATGCCTTTCGATATCTTTGTTTGGGCTTCCGCTTGCTCCCTACGTCGTAAGTTTTGCAACTCACGAGTTAGATCTGCTATAGTTCTCCACAACTCTTATATTTCTTCATGTCGAGTTTGATTTACATGACCAACATGTCCTCCCTCACATGCAGTCATGGGTTATTCTGGCTCTGAGACCAATTTTACGCAACCTAGAAGCCCAGATTTACTAAGGAAGGATATGAATAAAATGTAAGGTAGCTTGGGAAAAAGAATCACGATAATTAGAAGCAGTCCCCAACTTGTGTATACATTCCATAACCCTAAAACTAATCACAACCTTTCATATCTTCTAATCTCAACCCTCCAAATAAAAATAAAATTGCTTAGTCAAACTTCACTTGAGTAATAGGTCACACACCTTTACAACTTAAGTGATTTGAGTTATAAAGTGCAATAATGGTCCCCACCATTTTAACCTAAGTGACAAGTTATAGAGTAATGATCCCCAGCACTTCAGCAACAACCAACAGGACATAACCCTACGAAAATAATTACAAACCAAGCAACCTCCACACAGAAATCAAACTAAACTAACTCCTTTGAGGTATATTCTTGCATCACTCAAACTTGCTTATGGCAGTTCAGCATCACTTCAACTTTGTCATTCAGCATCACTTATGGCAGTTTTTGGTAACTAATATAATCCATCACTAAGTATTTTTTCCATGGTTTCACCAAGAAATAGAGGCTTTTGTGCAGTTGTTTCTTAAGTTCTCACACAATTAGTCGGGTTACTAACATCCAGCACTAGTTAACATTCTACCAATTTTATCTTCACTATTACATCGAAAAATGTTTACTCGTGTTGTTGCATAAATGGAAAAGGCAAATTAATCTGAAAAACATAAAGAGCTGGAAACACCAATAGAAGCCATTTTTATATGCATGAGTAATTGTAGCACCTCCAATCAAATTAGAATACATCATCCTTAAATGAGATAAATGGAAACCTATACAGAAAAGGTGAGGAAAAAAAAGTTAGTATTGGATGCACCTTTGCCCAAAGAGCCATCTCAACAACATCAATACCAACAACTTTGGGAAGATGACCCAGTATCTCTTTGCACATGTTTAAGATGCATAGAAGAAGGCGGTTCCTACAAGAGAAAATACATAACAAAATAAGACCATGAACTAAGTTCCATTTATAGTTTCTAAAATTAGTAGTTAAATAGATCTCACTAAGAGCTTCCAAAAGTTCATCTTACCATTCATAAACATAAGGAATCAGTAATTTCCAAAGGCATACATAAAGTAGAGAAATGGCAACATGATTAGAAACTTATAAAAATGTGTATCTGTATTGACGGAATCTGATACGATACGAACCACCCATATCGAGGTTCACAAATGATAGCAAGTGCCCTTAAATGTGTCTATACATGAAAATATCTTGAACCTAATTTCTTCCTCTCCTTTTTTGCTGTTTTTTTATGAGGTTAAGCTTGATTTAGGGTCATATGACATAAACCAACATAGATCTACTAATTTCAACCACAAAAGGAATGATTTTAACTGGGAATTGATGGATTGAAGCGCCATTCATGAAGTTTTGGAATTTTTCGCGTTCTATGTGTTAGATGATTACATGGTTTAAAGAGATCAAAGAGAAGAAGAGAAGAAGAAAGAGAGACAGTGAAGAGAGAGTTAGAGAGAAGCGTGCGTAAGAGAGTTAGGGTTGTCTCCACACGAAAATTATTTTATATATGTTTTGTGCACATTGACCAAAATACCCTTAAGTACTTGTGTTAACATGTTTAACACTCCCCCTCAAGCTGGAGTGTATATATCATACAATCTGAGCTTGTTACAAGCATCTTTTAACTTAGCAGGTCCTTAGGATTTAGTAAATACACCCGATCGAGTGAACGTGGTACTTATGTCACCTCTCTGAATCCTCTGGCAGATGAAATGGCAGTCAACTTCAATGTGCTTGGTTCTTTCATGAAAGACGGGATTAGTGCAAATATGAAATGCAGACTTGTTATCACAATACAATCGAGCTGGACCTGAAGATGAGAGACCAATCTCCGATAGAAAGGAAAGTAACCAGATCAGTTCTCCACTAGTATAAGACTTAGCCTTGTATTCTGGTTCTGCACTTGATTTGGGCACAATGTCT
Organism: Tasmannia lanceolata; assembly: GCF_043159265.1. Lineage (NCBI taxonomy): Eukaryota > Viridiplantae > Streptophyta > Magnoliopsida > Canellales > Winteraceae > Tasmannia > Tasmannia lanceolata. The sequence goes on from NW_027518695.1 coordinate 67,501,419, forward strand.
TGCTTCATACTTCTCCATGATACCATATTACCTCCAACAAAGGTGCAATAACCAGTCGTGGATCTCCTGTCAGCTGGAGAACCTGCCCAATCGGCATCAGTGAATCCCTCTACCCTTTCATGACCATTCTTCTTGAAACACAATCCTCTTCCTGGAGTACCCTTCAAGTACCTGATGATCTGTATTACTGCTGCCCAATGGGAAGTCCGAGGAGAATTCATAAATTGACTGACTACCCCTACAGTCAAATAAATCAATATTCCAACTAACCTCCTGTATCATCTTGGATCATCTAGCAAGTCCCCTTCTTTTGGAATGAGTTTAACATTTGGATCCATAGGTGTGGATGCTGGCTTTACCCCCATAGAACCTGTCTCTTCTAAAATATCCAAGGTGTACTTTCTTTGTGATAAGGACAGTCCATACTCAGAACGAGCCACTTCAATGCTAAGGAAATATCTGAGGAATCCCAGCTCTTTAGTGGAAAACTCTTCTTGAAAAGTTTTCAATCTTCGTATGTCAACTTTGCCATCTCCTTTGATTACAACATCATCCACATATATTATCAAGAAGATGTAGCCAACAGTGGACTGATAGCTGAAGACAGAGTGATCAACAGCACACTGTTTCATACCAAATCTGATAATTGCAGCATTGAACCTCCCAAACCATGCTCTCGGAGATTTCTTGAGACCATAGATTGCTTTCTGAAGACAAAAGACTGATGAACGCATCTCCTCCTGAGCAACAAACCCAGGAAGTTGCTCCATATAAACTTCCTCACTGAGATCACCATGAAGAAATGCATTTTTAACATCGAGTTGATATAGCGGCCAGCCACGGTTAACAGCAATAGAAATCAAAACTCGAACAGACGGTATCTTGGCCACAGGTGAGAATGTCTCCTGATAATCAACCCCAAATGTCTGAGTCCAACCTTTAGCCACAAGTCGAGCTTTGAGTCGTTCAATGGTTCCATCAGGGAGGTACTTAATTGCAAAGAGCCATCGACACCCGACAATTTTTGCACCAGAAGGAAGAGAAACCAGTCGCCACGTATTATTTCAATGCAAAGCAGTCATTTCGGCATCCATAGCCGCCCGCCAACTAGGATGAGCAAGAGCATCTAAAACAGACTTAGGCAAAGAAACAGAAGATACACTAAAAACAAATGAACGAAAGGAAGGTGATAGATGCTCATATGAAACAAACTGGGAAAAATGATGCACAGTAGTATGTGACCGAGTGCGAGAGGCAATAGGCAAATCAGATATATAAAAGGAAGTACCTGATGTAAGAGCTTCCGACTGAGAACGAGGATCAGCTGTCTGAGATGATGGCTCGACAGTAGATAGACCAATTTGCCGTGGTCCTCGAGTATAAACGTTCGGCTCATGTTTTGTGCGATCCTCAAGTGTCTCTCTATCACCCACAACTAAAGAATGAACTGTAGAGGGCTCTACATGGCTCGGCTATAGCGGAAATAGTAGAGTAGGCACCTCAACAGAAGTAGGAGGGTCCGGAAAATAAGGGCTATCATCAAAGAAGGTGACATCTGCAGAAACATAAGTTTTCTGCAGTCGAGGATTATAACACTTTTATCCCTTTTGGGTACAACAGTAACCCAAAAAGATAAATTTTTGATTACAAGAGTAACCCAACAAACCCAGGAAGTTGCTCCGTATACATTTTATCCTCAATGCTATGAAATAGGAGACTCTGAATGTGAGCATCCTCCCAGAGCCACTGAGCATACTCCTTACTCTCAAGCGACGGAGGAGCCGATGTAAGGTAAGTAGACTTCCCCTGTGCATGAAGATAAATCTGAACAGACCGAGAGCACACAGGATAATTCATGCCATTGAGTTTGATAGCGGTCATCGAAACCATAGGGAGGGTCGTGGAAGGTCCAGCAACAGTACTAGACGATGCAGGAGTGGTCATACTAAATATTCATAACGTAAACCACATAGACAAAAAGTTCCCGCTACCAATCGCCACTAACTACAAACCACTAACAACAACCAACAACCAACAAGCCACCAACAAATACCAACAACGTGCTACCAACAGGAGACCACTACCAACACCACATCCACCAACAAATCAAACAACCAACTAGTAGCATACCGCCAACGCTAGTAAGTCACCAATAATACAAATGAACCACCACCAATATGGGAAATCTCTAACAACCCCTCAACAACAAGGAACAACCAATCACCACCAACAACACAAGCAACAAGGCAACCAACATCGACCAAGTAAGGAGGAATAACCAAGCACTACCAATAACAACAAAGCTCTCTCAGACATTTCATCAAACAGTTGGAGTGCACTTCTCATATAAACCAACCAACAACCAACCACCATTAAACCACAAGCAAATCACCAACATACGCTGTCTCATAGATCAATACGCGGTTTCGAGATAGAAAGAAATGACAGCACCAACCAAGCACAACTGATAAGGGAGAATCATCAAACATCGCCCCGAAACCAATAATGAAATAATAAAATGGGAAGAATGAGTGTTTAGGTCAAGAATACCAAAGGATAGAAGCTTATCAAATGAAGTTTAGGAACTGTTGGGTATAGTTAGGGGATAGTTAGGGTTTAAGGGTATAAAACCAAAGTAAATTGATTTTGGGAGGGACGGTAATGGTAGAAAGGGAAGGGGAGGTGCGATTAGGGTTAGAAGGAGTAAAATCCAAAAGAAAGGGAAATATAGGGATTGTTTTGAAGGATATGGGTGGGCTAGTATAGGGTTCGAAAATGTATGGCAAAAAAAATGGGTTTGGGGAGAGGGCGGCAAGGGGAAAACAAGGGAGGGGCTATGCAATTAGGGTTAGGGTTTGAAAATCCCAAACAAAGGAGGGTTAGGGTTAGATTTGGTGGAAGATCCCAGAGGATTAGGGTTGGAAGGGGTGCGGCTAAGGTAGGGTGAGAAAACCCAAAACAGTTAGGGTTTTAGAGGTGTGGCTGATGTAGGGTGAAAGACAACCAAAAAAAATGATAGAGGAAGGGGCGGCTATGAAGGTGCTTCTTCTTCTTCTTCTTCTTCTTCTTTTACTTTGTTAGAAATGAGATTAGGGTTAGAGAAAGGAAGAAGAGTGAAGAAGATGGAAAGTCTCCACTAGGGAGCTCCTCATGTACATGATGTATATGTAAGCCTCAAATAAGGCAACAATGTAAAATGACTACAATACCCTCTATCCTACAAGTAATTACTAAACTATCATAAATACACGTTATTCACACTCCCCCTCAAATTGGAGTGTATATGTTGTGGAACTCCAGCCTAGTACAAAGAAAACTACAACAACTACTACAAATAACAAAAAGTACATAATCTCACACACATCCAGCTTGGTATGACACTCATCCTCAAGCTGGTGTGGTGAATACATAACGAAAGCATAATAAAAGATAACAACGGCCACATGAGTACAGCAACGAGATTAACGGCCACCAAAAAGAGCAGCTCTCCCTGAAGTAGCATGACGAAGAGAGCGATAAAAAAATAGGGCCTCCCCCTGAATGAGAGTCCGGAAAACATTTGCAAACCACGAAGGATCAAACGGTGAGACCTCGGCAGGGGAAATACCAGCGATCCATCGATCAAAATAGGCAAACCAAAGGCGCCCATAGCAAACAACGGCAAAGAAGCACAATGCCTAGAGAAAAAGATAACCACCGATGGGGAAACCATCGAGATGAGGTCGACGGGGAAACCGTTGCCTGGAGAGAAGAAAATGAGGGAAAAGATAACCAGCTAACGATGGGGAAACCAACGTCTGGAGACAAGGTCGACGGCATTGTTAGAAACTTACCGACTTCTCCAAAAGCTTAAGCTGTTGGAGAAGGGCAGCACTCAATGTTTTATACTTTAACACTCCCCCTCACATGTGGCCCACTTGGCAAACACGTCGCACATGTGGTCCCACCTTGGGCCAACCATTGCATGTGGATTTTTTATGACATCGGAGAGGTTTGAACTTGAGGCCTTTGGCTCTAATACCATGTTAGAAACTTACCGACTTCTCCAAAAGCTTAAGCTGTTGGAGAAGGGCAGTACTTAATCTTTTATACTTTAACAGGCATGAACATCGTCGCTTGAAGGGAGGTCCAAAGGGAAATTGTCTCCTGAAGAAAGTCAAACTACGATGGGGAAACCATCGTCTGGAAAGAAAGTCGACGGCATGAACATCGTCGCCTGAAGAGATAAGAAGAAAATGAAGAAGATACCTGACCAACAATGAGAAAACCATCGTCCGGTGAACTGACCAACGATGGGGAAACCATAGCCCGGAGAAACTGGGTCGACAGGGACACCGCGACCCGATGAACCCACCAACGATAGGGAAACAATCGCCCAGAGAGACTAGGTCGACAGAGACACCGTCGCCTGTGAACCGACCAACGATGGGGATACCAACGCCCGAAAAGATAAGGCATAAAGCCGAAAAATTAAGATGAATGCGTAAAAGCTACGCCAAGAGAAGACATCAAAGAGACGACAACATGAAGAAAGACGAAGGAACATAAAGAGAGCACAACAACACTCCCCCTGGGCGAAACTCCATGTGCCCGGAGATAACAACAAGATAAGAAAAGACACGTCAACAAGAAGACAATAAGGCATCAAGACAAGACTCCCTCAAGAAAAGACAACACGAAGATAAAGACAACTCAAGAACTACATTACAACACTCCCCCTCAAGTTGAAGGACGGACAAAAGGAATGACTTCAAAGCACCACACCACTCTCGGACATTTCACCAAACACTTGGTGTGCATCTTGAAGAACAACACAAAAGACGTAGAAGACAACGAAAAGAAAGGATTTAGAATATAAAGATTGGGATGGAGGGGAGATGGAGATTCAAAAGGGAAAGAAAGAAAGGATTTGGAATATAACGAAAGAGATGAAGAAAATAGAAAGAACCCAACAAGGGTATAAATTTAGAAAAGAAAAGAGATTTGGGGTTTGGGGTTATATTTCTAGGGTTTGTGGATGATTCAAAAGAGAAAGAAAGGGAGATGATGTGTTATTCTTTTTGTTGTTTTGGGCTCCACGGCAAAGGTAAAAGAGAAAGAGTGTTTCCGGTAAAGAAAAAAATGGAGGATGGAAGGATGCGAAAGATGCACAAAAGCGTAAGGGTTTGTCCGAGAGAGAGAGAGAGAGAGAGAGAGAGAGAGAGGGGGGGTTTTCCAGAGATGAAAAACCCAAACAATGGGTCTATGCTTGGAGAGAGAGAGAGAGAGAGAGAGAGAGAGAGAATATGGGTTTGAGAAGAGAGGTTTTAGGGATTTGGCTAAAGATATTTTAGGGTTTTCCGAAAAACCCAAACCAAAAAAAAAAGGAAAAGAGAAATACGCATGAGAGAGAGAGAGAGAGGGAATGCCGTGTGAGGAACTCTTCTTCTTTTTTTCCTTCCTAGGATCTTTGCTCTTATACCATGTTAGAAATGAGATTAGCGTTAGAGAGAGGAAGTAGAAGAGGAGTGAAGAAGATGGGAAGTCTCCACTAGGGATCTCCTCTTAATGATGTATATATAGGCCCCAAATAGGGCAAGAATGCAAAAAAACTACAATACCCCTAACACTACAAGTAATACCTAAACTACCCTTACATGGTATTCAACATTCTTCTTCTTCAATGTTGATGTAGATCCCTCTAACCTTTAGCTCTAATACCATGTTAGAGGTATCCTATCTTCCATTGCAGAAAAGAAGAGGAGAAGATGAGAAGTCATGAGAGAGGGTTGCGTGTCCCTCTCCTACACAAAAAAATATATATATTATACATATAATTATATAAATATATATATATATGAGTAGTGTTACATTAAAAAGACAGAAATACCCCCACATACGACCACTCAGAACAGTTTTTATTGAAGTAAATATGCCAAAAATTAGCTAAAAAGAAAATTGTGGTCGAAACACAATGTATCCCTCTTTCTTGGGACCGTGAGAATCTGTACCACAGATTCACAGGTGTACCAACAATACAGCTGATACATATAGCTTAGGCCTCCAACAGATGCTGAGAAATACAGATATTTTGTAACTTTGATGAGATGAAATGTTTGTTTCCATTGTAGCCACCTGTCATCAAGGTTGCGCATGGTCCACTGAGGTGGGGCAACACTCTGACTTCTAAGGTTGTCAAATCCCTGAAAAAAATACCATACAAAAGATGACTGACATAACTGAGACAATTTCAAAAATGAACCTTAAGCTTAAAACTTTTCATCAGGAAACCAAGTGAATAAATCGTCAAAAATAACACCTTCAAATGTGAGAATGTAAGAAGTCGACATCAGACATGGAAAATTACCAGCATAAATGTACAGCCACTGGGATCATTTACAACAACTTCCACTTTTGAAAGATGCTTGAGCTTGTATATTTTCGCAGGCTACACTTGCAATAAAAGTATAACATTGAAAACAATCAGTTCATTACCATTCTTGGAAGACACTATGCTCTTAATAATAGAAGTGTTAGTTGGAAGATTGCAGCTACATTCAAAATAAATAAATATAGCAGATGTACCTTCAATTGCAGCTACATTCAAAATAAATAAATATAGTAGATGTACCTTCAATTAAAGCCTCCAAAATTTAGTTCTTTTTTAAGGGTGGTGTGTGTATTTGGTGTGTGGGTGCTTGTAATAGAAAGTAGAAACAAATCAAAGGATAAAGACAAATCCTACAATATTCAAACGAAAAAGTCAAAAAACTTAAGACAAGCAGACAGAGATCTGGGATACATGGAAGACCTTGACACGCCCTCCTTAGCAAATGAATCATCTTCTAAATTGGCCATATAGTGCACAAGGAGATATCCAACTTGAACCGACTCTTTGTTTTTGAGACAGTGTCTACATTTTATTTAAAAAAAAAAAAAAAAACAGCAATGGTAATAAAACCAATATGAAGACAAGACGTCCCCCAAATTGATTACAGTAGCCACACCCCCTCTCCCATCCACCCCTTCTAACAACCACGCTCAACCATGGTTTTAAATTCCCATCGAAACTGACACAAAACAATTGAAATGTTTCCATTTGCATGTCCACCAAAACGATACCAAAATCGAAACGCATACTGAAACCGAAATTGTAAATGCATTAGTATACAGTATCAGTATGTGTTACATAATTATGTTTAGATAAATTACTTATGATATGTAGTGTATATATTATGTATAAATATTTATATGAATTACATATGAAATGTGATATGTACTGAATTATCTAACATGTGCGACAGTGCATGTCACTGGGTATTCAATGTCATTAAACTATTATGGATGGTTTTCTTGCTTATGTATTAGTTTCTAAGTGTGTATTTGTGCTTATTCTAGCGTTTACTGAAATTTCATCTTAAAATTCTATCACTTGCATGTGTTTTTTCTATACGCTCTCATTATTTTACAGGATTTCCACAGAAATTTCCAACAAACCAAAGCATTTCTGTTTCCATGGTAACCAAAACCGAAACTGAAACTGAAATTTACAACCTTGCCCTCAACTAGGACTGATAATCTCCACCTCTACCCTCTTCGTTCCAGCTTTCTCAATCTTGTATTCTTGGTCATTTGCAGAGAGTTTCATAAGAGAGAACTGTGGCAGAACGATCATATGAAGGACTCGAATCTTCGAAAACTTGAAGCAACACTCACAACCAAATCTCCCAATTCATGTCCACTGACCTCCGAGGGAACTTCTCCCTTGTTCTAACCCACAAAATGATGAAATGGACCTAGGAGATCTCAACAAGCCCCAGGACATGGGAAGAGAAAGCTTTCTCCCCGTGAAGAAGACCGAGAGCTTCAGCCTCAATCTAATCCTTCTCATAATCTGAGTGAATCAATTAATCGCTCAATTAATTTTACTTCAGATGTTATTTTAAGTCACCATATTTATAGCTTACATTCTTTTCTTTTCATTTCAATTTATATGATCTGATTCAAAAATTGTAAAATGGCCTGGCACATAAAGTTAAAAAGTAAAGGTAGCCAAATCTTTAGTAAATTAATAGCTATTGGTGCAAATATTTTTGTAGCTATTGGGCATGAACAGGCCACTGTAAGACCCGTGACGACTGGTGCAATAAATGATTCCATGGGTACCATTCAGAGCCATAATAACATCACAAGCATGTCCTTCCTATGAAATGCAGTATTTCACTGCCTTAGGTCACACAGTTAGTTGCATGCTAGATATTTGTGGCAGATTATATACACAAAAGGGTTTTCATATCTGTGGTACCCTAAATGACATCACTTACATACCAAATTTTGTTATAGATATTTGCAGTGGGTATTCCCCCCTCCTCCCCCCCACCCTATCTCGATAGATGCTCCTAGCAGGTGATCCCTAACTACCCAAATAGCATGCCTTGATACCCACAGCATACATACCTGTCATGCATACCCGCTCATCCCTGCTCTGGCTTGAGAAGATATATGCTCACATACACGTGGGAAATGATATATCTGTCCCCTTTTTTCCCAAGGCCACCCCCTTGTAGGAAAAAAGAGTAGTCATAGTTTAAAAACTCCGTCAACCGAGTACTCAGCCTAACCGAGTACTCAATCGCATCATGCGGAGTCGACTAGGATTCGACCCGCATCCGTGTTTTGAAACATTGAGAGTAGTCATAAATACACTAGAAGGGGGTGACCCAGGGAAGAGAGGGGGCGATATGCTTTGTCAACTCATGAAAAATGGGATTAGTGGCAGTGCTACTCTAGAGGATGGATTGGATCTTGCTTTGTTATATTCTATCTTCACAATAGTTGGTAGATATCTTTATGAAGGCCATAAACGAGTGTGGCATGACTTCCTAGTCTGCATATTGATGCAATCTGACTCAGTGCTACAATTTGAGCAGTGTGAAAAATAGCAGCTTTGCATACCACTTATATACGTCATTTAGTGGTGTATATAAGTCAAGGAGTAGGAGTTATGTTATAATCCTTACACAGGTGTAAGTGTATATGTGTGAGATAGTTTGGTTTCCTTTTATGCCCTTTGGTTTATGTGTATTATATAAGGGCTTTCATGTAATTTAATTTGACTTAACAACATATAGGAGAGAAGACAAGTTGTGAGGCTGACTTAAACTCCTCCTTCCTTAAATTCATGGTTTAGGGTTCACCTTTTTTTGTCCTTATCTTCTGCTCTCTTCAATTAAGTGTAACTTGACAATTTTTGCATGTATATCATGAGAAAACTTAAAATTACCTCAAGAACTCCTCCAGTGGAATATTTTAAAACACGAAGAAGAGCTTTAGTCCTCTGACCCTTTGAAGAATATTTGGCTGTAAAAACAATTACAGTCACAATTCACGCCACATAAAGATTAGTTTAATTATGTTGAGTAAACATCTCCACTTTTTATTTTTAGTCGAGATATGAATATCATGATGAAATTGTCAAAGAAATTTCTCCACATTAATTACATGGAAACAACTATCAAAAATAAAATCTATGGAATAACGCAATACACATACAGGCAAACCTTCTGGTACTAGTCTAAACCTATATAACTATAGAGATGACGATGATAGCTGAATTTTTTATGAAAGAGTAGGTAGAATTACCTATTGTTACAAATTTACAATCAAATAATCTCGAGTTCCAGCTAAACTCTAACACCAGCAACAATAGATCTGTATTACTTTTTGAAGAAGATATAAGCAAACGATATCACTAAAAAGGAGGAGGACACCTTACTAAAGAGCTATTAATGTCTCTCAATCAAAGTCACAAATATCTGCCTCTGGGAATTTCTCAGGAAGTGTATATCTCAGGAGAATTTAAATTTTTTGTTACTTTTGGGTTTATATCGAGAAAAAATTAGAAAAATAGAATATTTAAAAATATAGTTTAAGAAAAATAAAAATAGCATAAAATTCTCACGATATTTTTCCCCCTAAATGATAAAAAATGAAAATATAATGATTTTTTTTAAATCTCAGAATTATTGCAGGGTTTTGTCGTTTTATCAAAATGTCAGGATAAAATCACGATATTTTCAGAATTCGGGGATATTTGTGACTATGCTCTCAATACGTGCCCTTAGATCTAGCACTTGAAATGACCATTGTTTTAAATTTCCACTGAAACCAAAATGTCTCAGTTTCCATCCCCACCCAAATGCATACTAAAATCAAAATCGTAAGGATATTAGTTGTACACTATAGCAGTCTGTATTACATGAACATATTTATATAAATTACATGTGAAACGTGGTGTATGCATTGTGTACATGTGAAATGTGGTATGTACTGAATTATCAGACATGTGCGACACCTCATGTCACTAGGGATTACATGTTAGTCCATTATGGGTGGGTTTTTACTAAATGTGATGGTTTTTGAATGTGTATCAGGGCTTATTCTAGCACCTCCTGAAGTTTCATTTAAATACCCATCATTTGAACATGTTTACATACGTTCCCATCATTTATTTCAAAATGTTTACATACGTTCCCATCATTTATTTGAACATGTTTCCATATGTTCTCATGATTTTACAGGCTTTCCACCGAAATTTCCATCTAAAACTGACATGTTCCCATTTCCATCACGACCGAAACAATTACCGAAAACGAAACCCCAAACCTTGGAGATGACACCCAATCAAGACACTTTAGAAATGCGACCATTGGCTCCCCTTAGTGAAGAAGTTCACATATGTACATCTAGAATCAATCACACCATCAAGAAACTCTTGCAAAAAGTAGTTGTGTACCTTGATGTTGCACAGACTAGATCTGTTGCAGGACTTCTAAGTTTTTGTTATCAAAACTTACTAATAGCACATACTTTGTACATCCAAAGGAAATTTTATGGTATTTTGAGGCAGGTATATGATGATGGAGAAATTTCAATAAAAAGCATGGTAATTTGGGTCTTACTTTATGTTCAAGTAAGAATCCAAAATTTCTGAGTCTATTATGGAGAGATTGAAAAGTTGTTGATGTGGAAAACAATCTTTTATTTTTGGGCCAAGGTTAGATCCAAGTAATCTCTCTTAAATTTGTTACTTTATGTTCCATCTGAGTGGTTGGTTCATCACAATTGGCTAGAGACTTCATACAGAATGGTATATTCGATGGGCATCAACACCGTTTAGAAAGCAAGTTTAAAAGGTAAAAAGGGTGGACAAAGAATTGATAGTCTGGACATAAATCCTAGGTAGGGCATAACTTTGATTAGGATTGAATTATTAGAAGGAATTTCATGATGAGGAAATGGATTGCTTCTTCTACCTCCTTCTGAGAGATCTTAAGACACTTTATCTTGTTGTTTTCAAAGGAAACAGGTGTCATTCGAAGGATAGGAGGTGTTAAGGAATTCCAATGGAAGATTCTTAACTCTCTACTTTTCTCTTGCTCAGAACGGGGATTGTTGAGAGAAAGAGTTTGAGAGAAAATGAATAAGTTGGAGAGAGATCTCCCCCTTACTCATATATTTATACTAAAGCAATAAAGGGTACAAAGTCTATTATGCCGTTAGGCATATTACATATTCCAACACTCCCCCTCAAGATGGAATGTATATATCACACATTCCTAGCTTGTTACATATATCGCTCAATTTAGCCCTGCTTAAAGACTTTATTAACATATCAGCTAACTGATCTACTGACCGAGTAAAAACAGTGCATATCTCTCCCTTCTGGATTCTCTGACGAATAAAATGGCAATCTACTTCAATGTGTTTAGTCTGCTCATGGAAGACTGGATTGGTAGCAATGTGTATTGCAGCTTTGTTATAACAGTACAGCTGCGAAGGAGAAGATGGAACAAAACCAATCTCAGATGGAAGTGAACGCAGCCAAATGAGTTCGGTGCTTGTGTGTGCCATTGCTCTATATTCGACTTCTGCACTGGACTTAGCTATGACATCTTGCTTCTTGCTTCTCTATGACACTAGGTTACCTCCTACAAAGGTACAGTACCCAGTGGTTGACCTTCTATCTGCTGGAGATCAAGCCCAATCCACATCAGATAAACCTTCAATCTTCATATGATCGTGTCTTTTAAACAACGAGCCCTTTCCTGGAGCAACTTTCAAGTACTTGAAGATTTGGACTACTGCAGCCCAGTGAGAGGTACGTGAAGAGCTCAGATACTGACTGACTACTCCTATAGCATATGATATGTCTGGACGAGTAACTGTAAAATATATGAACTTACGGACCAGTCTTCTGTATCTGTCAGGGTCTTCTAACAAATCACCTTCTTCTAGAACAAGCTTCACCTTAGGGTCCATGGGTACAATAGCTGGTTTAACCCCAAGATTGCCCGTCTCTTCTAACAAATCTAAAACATACTTTATTTGTGATAGAGACAAGCCTCTGGAAGAACGGGCTACCTCTATCCCAAGAAAGTACCTGGGATGACCCAAATCCTTGGTGGAGAATTCTTTTTGCAAGAAGACTTTTAATTGTTGTATACCTCGTGAATCACTACCCGTGATGATGATGTCATCAACATACACGATCAACAAAATGCACCAACTGAGGAGTGATGACTGAAGACTGAGTGGTCTACTGCACATTGTTTCATTCCAAAGCGCATGACTGCCTCACTGAACCTCCCAAACTACACGCATGGAGATTGCTTGAGGCTATAAAGTGATTTGCGCAGGCGACACACATAGGAGGACATCTGCCCCTGAGCAACATACCCTGGAGGTTGCTCCATTTATACCTCCTCAGCGAGGTCGCCATGAAGAAATGCATTCTTCACATCCAACTGATGCAGAGCCCACCCATGATTCACGGCCAAAGAAAGAAGTACACGGATAGATGGGATCTTCGCAACAGGGGAGAAGGTCTTAGCGTAATCAACGCCGAAAGTCTGAGTGTATCCTTTCGCCACCAGCCGCACCTTTAAGCGCTCAACAGTACCATCAGGCAGATATTTAATAGAGAATACCCAGCTACAACCAACAGGACAAGCACCAGATGGTTGAGGAACCAGATCCCATGTCTCATTGGGATGAAGAGCTCCCATGTCGAATCACGTTTTGCTAACTATGATCCCACCTACTCTCATACCTAGGCGGGCCCCACTGAGGACCGTAAAATACACCACGCTTCTGCATCTTCCGTCCTCGGCGACCACTCTATGACAACTTTTACATTGACATTTTTTCAAGATAGCCCTTTCCAAATGTTGCCCCTTCCGCTTCAGCCCACTTTGTGGCAACTTCACTCTGGCAACTTTCACTGTAGCTTTTTACCAGGTAGCCCTTTACAGGTTGTCCTCTCCACATGTGCCCCGTCCATGACTCGAACACAGGGCTTGTGGCTGCTCTAATACCAAATGTTAGGTACCTAGCCGATACACCAAAGGTTCCAGAGCTAATGGAACGAGTTAGGCTAAGCCCTTTAAACCTGTCCCAAACCAATCTAGGTCCCACCTAGTCCCATACCTAGGCAAGGCCCCACTCAGAACCTTACAAAAAAACCCAAGACAACATGACACGAAACATCGAAAACCAAAAGAAAAAAAATCATCAACAACATAGAAATAGTACTAGAAATGGTACGAGATGGCCAAATCAAAGCAAAGGAAACACGAATTCTCCAAGGAAGAAAGATCAGTACGTACTAGAAATGGCAAGAACCCTAGGTTTTGCCATGTGGTTTCGACCTAACCGACCAGATTTCCCCCAAATCCCACGGCTCTTTGCTACTCTGATACTAATTACAACCTTGTGCTTGGTTCCACCACCATCAATGGCGGCCTCACATGCTCGCCTTAACTCCACGTCATCCGCACTTGATTTCGCCATTAAAGGTCTGAGATTCGAGCTCGAGAGTGGGAAGGAAAGTTAAAAGCGAGATTTGTCTCTTCTTTTATTTATACAGTGTTGAAGGGTGAGAGAGGAAAGTACGCATAAATTGGTGGATGTGTGGGGGAAGAAACGCGGGTACGGAGGGAGAGCGAGTCATGCTATTATACAATTTTATAGAGGGTGTCGTTACCAAAATGAAGCTCATTAGGTTTTATTCTTCTGATGATTGACATGTCATTGAGATATTTTATTCTGGGAGATGACTTTTTCGCCCCACTGTAGGATAATGCGCCACCATTTTTGTCGTGAATTGTGGGATGACTTTATATGTTAATAAGGGGGCGCATTATCCTAAAGTGTGGGTGAAAATATTTTTGTCGGTTTTATTTGTCTGTTACTGTTAGAGGCTCATGGTCTTCTAAATACACGTGCAATTCATCTGATAAATATAAAAAGGGAAATGATACATTTGGCCCTTTTTTTAACTTGGGACAGCCTCAACTAGTGTGAAAGAGTAGTCATAAATACACTGGAGGGGGCTGTCCCAAGTAAGAAAAAGGGACACTTATATCACTTCCCATATAAAAATCTATTTTTTGGGGGACCGATATCATCAATATTATATCTAGATAATGGCACTACTCAATCTGTTTTACATTTTTTATTCCCTTTTCATTGGCAGTTACAAACTTACAATACTCAAGAAGCTCAAACAGAGTGAGTAGTGCCATTATCAAAATATGGTAGTCTGGATATCATTTCAATTTTTCATTGAGACCCAAAAATATAAAATATGAAGCCCATTAAGAAAAAGGGGCACATATATTACTTCCCTATAATAATTTCTTTTCAGGGGACTGATATTATCAATATTATATTTAGATAATGGCACTACTCAATCTGTTTTAAATTTTTTATTCGCTTTTCATCGGCAGTTAGAATACTAAAGAGGCTAAAACGGAGTGAGTAGTGCCATTATCAAAATATGGTAGTGTGGATATCATTCCAATTTTTCATTGACACCCAAAAATATAAAATATGTGTCAACATTTGGCCCTTGTTTGGATTGGAGGAATTTTCAAGAAAATTTTGATTATGAGTGAAAATAGATGGTATGAAATTAGGAGGGCAGAAAGTGCATCCAAACGCTTTCAATCCACTATGTTAGAAGCCTAGAAGGTTCTCCAAAACAAAACCTCATAAGATGCATTTGGATTTCTAGGAACCAGAGCTGGAATCACTATCCTATTCTTATTCCTTAGTTCAAAAAATAAACGGAATGATTTCCCAGGTTGGATTGGTGAGATTTTGGATCGAGTGGCAGGATCGTCAATCTCCTTTCATCATTTGAGGAGGTTGGCTAATAGTGAGGCCGATAGGTTAGCTAGGGAAGGGGCGTCACTGGAAGTCTTTGATTTCCTACCTCCTCAGGAGCAAGTTTAAAATTTCGGTTTCGGTACCGGTTTCGGACCGTGAAATTTCGAAATTTCGGTCGAAATTTGGTACTTGACCTGAAATTAATATTTTATTCAATATTAAATTTCGGCCGAAATTACCGAAATTTCAGTAATTTGGGGAAATTTCGGTAATTTCGGTGAAATATTAAATTAATATTTAAAAAACATATTTTTTGCGTCAAATTTTGGAAAAACCGAAATTTCGACCGAAATTCCAAAATTTTGGATTTCGGTCGAAATTTAAAACCATGCTCGGGAGGTCTTGGTTTCGGTTGAAATTTAAAACCATGCTCAGGAGGTCTTGGTTTGGCATTTTGGTTCTTTTTCTTTTTTGGTTTTTCTTGCATTTGTTTTGCTTGTTGCCAGTTGATTTCCATGGTTTCTTTATTTCATAAGATAATTCTTTGCCATTCAAAAATAATAATAAACAAAATGAAGGGTGGGGAAATGGGGAAATTACAGTGGGATGGAGTTAAACGTGAAAAAAATGCTTCAATCCGTTTCCCACTCCAATAGGTGGTATTCGGATTCCACCCACGTTGGAATGATAATTTTATTGAAATTTGTTTGAATTATTTTTTTTATTTTATTTTTTCCCATTCCGTTTCTAAGGTAATAAGAATAATTAAGAATATGATTGTATCCAAACACAGCCATGGGGTGGCTAACCTTATGGTTGGATCCCTTTCAATCATTGGCCCTCAAAACAAAGAAAGATCTAATTTTAGAGGTAAGACGCATAACGTTAGCCACTATAATCGGTTCCTCATCAAGCTATTCCGGACCTGTGTTAAGCTTTCCTTGCATCCAAACTTGTGTGAGAACAGCCTGAAAAGCCCTGTATCTTCTCTCTCCTTCACCCAACTTTAGCCGATGGATGGCCCTCCTCGAGCGTGGAAACTCTTTGTAGGTGCTGAAGAGTTTCCATCAAACTCTTGTCATGACCGTTAATGGGATTTGCCCCTCAACCATGATATTCTCGATTTTGGTTACAACTAAGGCCTTGGTTCGCAACAAGTGACATGAATTGAACATTGTCTCTTGCGAGTTAATTTGTTAGCTCAAGAGATAGCTCATGGCTTAGAAAAAGAAAATATAATTTGTTAAATGAAAGAATTTGCATATACATGAAAAGAGTTGTTGCCAATCCAATCTCCTGTAATAGAAAGTGAGTTGGAGAGTGAACTCTACAGGAGGAACTACACAAGGCACAAAATCATGGAGGACATTATCCTCTAACATTCGTCTGTATGACATTCAACAAAAGTACCAGCATGGGCAGGCAATAAAGCGGTCGGGACATGGAAATTAGAGGACATTATTGCGGAAATCAGGGATCTAGAGACTTGATAAGATTATAGGAAGAGGAAAGCTTTGTATGAAACTCCATCTTTCCTTATCTATACTACATTGCTTTACTAAATTTTCCATAGCTGCAATACTGACCCATGATCATGCTACAAATTTTGAAATAGAAGAGCTGTAAAAGGAAGAAAGAATTGATTGGTTCAATGCTGTGGTGTATAGTCATTTTGGCCCATTTGATGAGCTTGAGGGAAGCTCAATGCATCTTCACTTTTGTATCAGTTTCTGAAGATATTGCACTACCAACTTTCAGGTATGAAAAAAACTATCTTTAACCCATTGCCGAAAATACCCATATCTTTTCCTTATCTGTAAACATAAATATGTTGTGAAGTTACACTGGTTGAGATGGGGTTCTCCTTTTGATCAGATAAAGCCTTATAACTTATAAGTCTTTCTCTGAAGGTTCTATGGGTATTTAGTGGGTTCTTCTGGTTGATAAATGACTAAAATCACTACTTAGTGGGTTTAGTAGATATAGTTCTGTAGCTACAGTTGCAAATGCATCAGTCATTTCCTCAGGTGACAGAGGCCTCAATATGTCCACTTTTGGAGAACCAACTAACCCATTTTTGCTAAGAAAGTGCATACTAACAAAAGGTTAGGTTTTCTTATAAAGAAGGTGGTTTAGGTAGCTAAAGTAGATTAAGTAGATGAGATGAAAAAACAATGCAATGAAAAGCTATTGAAAAGACCCCTTTATAAAACACACAACACAAACCAATTACGGAACAAGAAATCAAAGCAACCCATGTTCCATAATGCTGCCCAAGATCATATTCTGCACAGCAGTCTCAGCAGCCACACTAGCTGTTATCCTCTTAGCCTTGATCTCACCTTCAGTCCATAAAACACCACAAAAAAACCACACAAAGCCTTGGCTAGCTCTCTCCCTCTACATCCAACACCCCCACATTCCACCTTCCAACACTCAAACAACCACACAAACCACCACCGGCGCATTTATCTTCCACCACACTCTCACAGAGGGACCCCAAAACACATCTCGGATTGTGGGAAGAGCCCAAGCTTTCATAATTCCAATTGAACACTTCTCACATTCTGTGTTTAACATCATATATCTCACCATTGACATGGTGGAGTACTCGGGTAGCCTTGGGATCCATGCGAAGAACATTCGCCACAGGGCTAGAGAA
The DNA here is from genome assembly GCF_043159265.1 of Tasmannia lanceolata. Taxonomy (NCBI): domain Eukaryota; kingdom Viridiplantae; phylum Streptophyta; class Magnoliopsida; order Canellales; family Winteraceae; genus Tasmannia; species Tasmannia lanceolata. The sequence continues at coordinate 67,519,231 of NW_027518695.1, forward strand.
GAGCTTCCAGTTGTGGGAGGTACTGGATCTTTCGCGTTCGCACGTGGGCTAGCTGTTTTTGTACAAATGGAAGGGCAATTGGCAGAGGTTAATGCCATGTATCACGTTAAGCTACGCCTGAGATTTCCTAATCAGACTCAAGTTATCCCAGGATGAGGCACTTGTTTTCTTCTGAACTGTGTTTTTTTTTTCTTCTCTTTTATCTAGTTATACTTAAAGAGCATTATACAATGAAAACCCACCAGAATTTGATGATGTAGATAGTACTGAAAACAAGGATTTAAGTTTTGGAATGGAAGGTTCTATATTAGACTAATCCACCATTTCTTTTCTTACATGGGGGCCGGAATTTTGAACACAAGCCAAATGAAAGACCACCTTTTTAGTGGATTATCTCAATTTTTTTACATAATTCTTTGATACAATTCCATATTTTTTCCTCAGTCTAGAGACCCTTGTAAAACAAAATTTAAAAAAAAAAGAAAAAAGAAGGTAAATTTGTCTTAGATCTTTCCTACGAGGACCAATCGTCATCATACTTCTTTGTCTGAGGAGATTGAATAAGGGAACAAATGGAATTGGGAGCTCCATTACAGAGTTCAAACATAGCAATTGGGAATCAGGGAACCTGTGATTCTATTGAAAAATGAATCCTCTTTACAAAAAATTAAGCAATGAATTTATTAGATCAAACTTTGGAATCAAAGGTTCTATATTGTACTAATCTACCCATTACTTTAGTCCTAAAATGCATTAATCTCTCTTTTCTTCGCACCTAGCGGGGCTGTTCACCATGGGGAAAAGAATTCGGGATTTATTTTATCCTTGGATGGATTTGGTATGCCCCCCATCAACCTTTGTTCTTAAATAAAATTATATCATAACAAAGTTTGGTAAACAGCTACCAACATAAATTTTTAAGATAAATGTAGGGAAATGTTATCAGCATTACTGTATTTTGATGATCGCACTCCTCACTTTATTAAAAGTACAGTATGGCCCACACCATAGGATGATCCAAACCGTCCATTAGATGGGGCACAGCCTAAATAGGTTGTGCCCCAAAAATCATTTCCATAGGTTGATCCTAACCCTCCAATCTATAAGGGGTTAGGATCAACCCGAACATTCAGATCGGAGTGTTAGGATCAACCTATGGAAATGATTTTTGGGGCACAACCTATTTAGGAAATAGGCTGTGGCCCATCTGATGGACTGTTTGGATCATCCTATGGTGCGGGTCATACCGTACTTTTAATAAAGTGAGGAGTGCGATCATCAAAATACAGTAGTACTGATAACATTTCCCTAAATTTATCCAAACAGGATAGCCAATCACAAGAACAGCTTATTCTCGGATTTCTATCCTCGTAGTGAACAGCTGAACCACAATTTGCACTAAGGGGATTTTATAACACCTTTGCTAAATAGCTAAGGAATGATATTATTTCTCATTTTAACCGTCCATTTGAGGGCAGATAGAGGGCTCGGAAAATTTGACATGTGATAATTCTGCAATATCTCATCTTCATGGTGGGACCCACCAAAATGAAAGGTCAGGATCATGTTTAACTTCATATTCCTGGGCCCCACATCAGGCTTCTAATAGTTTAAGCTAAACGCTAACTGTACTGCCATTTGCCACCCACTCATTTTGGTCTTTGCTGCGTAGAACTTCCCCTTGGTTAGTAAAATTTACAATTATATGTTACAACTTACAACCAATGGAAAAGAGAATATCTAAATAAACGAGATGGGTGGCAAGAACAAAAAATAAGGGTGGCAATATCATTCCTGTTGCACCATGATCTTTCTTTTTCATTAATGTCTCAGTTTAGTCCATGTAAGATCAGTAACACTTCCAAAGGTCCTTTCCTTTGACCATGGTTTTAAATTAAAGCCAAAAGGAAATAATTCGGTTTCGGCGGACAAGAAATTTACATGAAATTGTTTTTCTACATGAATTCGGCACCGAAGTTTTGCTTAAATTATTTTTACCCATTTTTTTACAAAATTTCGGGAAATGTTACAATTTCCACAGAAATTGCCAAAATTTCGACTGAAATCACCCAAATTTCCATATATATTGCCAAAAATCCGGTGGAAATTTTAGACATTTCGGAAATTAAAAAAAAAACAAAAAAAAAACAAAATTATTATCATATTTTTACATGATTTCATCCGAAATTTCTATCGAAACCGAAATATTTTAGTTTCGGTGGTGGCCGAAACCGAAACCAAAATTTAAAACCATGCCTCTGATCTGAGGAGTCACTGAACAGCGAAAGAAACCCAGAAGGAATTGCATATACGGTATAACGTCGGCCGGGCTCAAATCCGAACAAAGCGGGTTCAACCCGATTTAGGGTAAGGTTGGGTTGGTATTTCCATTTTTGCAGCAAAACCCGATATAAATGTATAGATTTGTTAATAGAAGATCAATTACTACAGTTTGGCCAATATACCGAGTACCTGATAGTTATTAATCGCCAATACTGACATTTTAAACATGCAGTTAAAAAATCCTACCTGCTCAAGTAAAAGAACAAGAACCCTAGAGGCTCCAGGAAGGAGATGACTACATAGCTAGAGAGCCACCACGAGTTGTCTCCTTCATCCCATAGACCTCCAAAGCCTACTGCAAAAATTTTCAAACTCAAATAAGCAACTAAAAGGTAAAATGACAATGTGAATACGTCAATGAAGAGCATTTCAGAAGAAATTGTCTAATGTTATTGCCAAAGAAATAACATGAAAATAAATGTACAATGCACCCAGAAAAGCCAATATAATCAAAACAAACTTGCAAAAAACTTGGATTCTGTAACCACTCCAACAGTTCCCAATCAGATCAATGAAAACTCATTGAGAGTCGATCAATGGGAGTTTGAACATTGAGCACAATGGTCAAAATGAACTGTTTATCGCAAACTCAAAATGTTCACAGTACCATCCAAATACTGTAGGATCTCTCACAAAAACAATCCACTTTCATGAGAATGCATGAAGAGGGAGTTCCATGAAAGTCGTCCCTAAAAAAAAGAGACATTTTTATACCTATAGATAGGAAATGTAGAATAGTTTAATTTTATGTGATTGTGTTAGGCTGTTACAGAAACATGCAGGTACATTTTCTTTCTTTCTTTCTTTCTTTTTTGAAAAGTGACAATTTTATTGATCAAGCAGCTGAGAAACCTGAAACGGGAACAAAGTGTCTTACAGAAGACACACACAGCCACTGAACCCAAAACCTTACGCGACCCACTTGAATAAAGAAAATCACAAATCTGTGGAATTCCGGCTCTATTGCACCTCACTAACAGCAGCAACAACCTGAATTACTCTATCAAAAGCCCTGAAAAATAAAAAAAAAGTGATTGTATCCTTATCCACGCCTTCTTTTGCCAGTTTATTCGCTTCCCAAATTGCCGACTGTTTCTTGAGGCTAAACAACGGGCGAATGATTGAGCATAGATCTTGAATCTCTAATAATACATTGGCCAGCTGCAAGGACCCAGGGCTCTATTCATGCCCGCACAAGTGCATTTGAAGAGTCCTCCTGTGATAAAGGGGTCAGCCATAGACTTCGCAAACAACCTTAGTAATAGTCCCCACAACAGAGCTCGTGCTACACTTCATTGGATCCACAACACCCAACTGGTTCTGAAAAGGATTGGACAATTTGACCTTCATAGTCACAAAAAAGGCCTCCAGTCCCCCCCAACACGTCCCGTTTTCCATTTCGAATTCCCATAAAAGTTAAACTTCAGTCACCCTAACGAAGGAGGACTCTACTTGGAGCAATAATCTTTTTCTGATTTTTTTCTCAAACATGCTAGTACAATTAGTTCAGGAAGACTTATAATCATTCACGAATCAGATGAAGCTTCCAAATAGAATGCTTACCATTCACATGATCACATTAAGTGTTAGCCTGCGAGACCATCCATCATCGGGAAAGACCAAAGTGATCAATAGTATCTTCCTTCCCCAGAATCCTAAACTTCAACCTCGTAAAGAACTAGACACCTAGGGTCTGTTAAGTTGCATAACTTCGGCCGGAAAGGAAATGGAAAAGGACTCGTTTTCCACAGAAAGAGGGAAAATTCAGCATTTTGTAGTGTAACTTCGGGTCTTGGGGATTCTGACATGGAATCGGTCAAATCCGACATGTACTTTCAAAATCCTTGCTCAAAATCCGTTCAAATCGAGCGGAAAGAGCAACTTTCTCTGGCGAATATCGTTTTATCGAGACTCAAAAACCCAAAACCCAAAAGTCGACTTCATCTTCCATTCAGCCTATCTTGGCCCTTTTCAGGTTATTGATATCTGTGATAGCCTTCCATCGTCTTCAACCCATTCAACCTATTGCAAACCCTTTCCTTTCCATCTCGAAAACCCTCGAATCTCTGCGTTAGGGTTAAGGGTTCCCTTTCCTTTCTATCTGGAAAACCCTCTCAAATATATCCATCTCGCAAACCCTCTTCTGCAAATGGAATCAAAACGCTGGAAGGCATTGCGGAGGAAGATTAGCAGAACATAGAAGATCGCCAAGTCTACCTAAAAGATCCCTCTGCAATATTTTAGGTTTATCTGTTTTTTTTCCTGGGTTAATTCTTGTTTATTGCTATAGAAATCTAAGGGTTTGGTGGGTTTTGAGTAAATCAGGTATATTCTTTTGCAGTTGAATGAAGTAGATGACTTTTTTTTTGAATGGTAAGTAGATGAATGTAAGGTGGGGGATTTAGGGTGTTGGAGGAGGAAGAGGAGTTTAACAGTTGTTTAAAGCTGGGAATTTAATGATTTGGGGATGTTTTGCTACAAGAAAATTTTAGATTTTTGGGAGCCAAACTGAGTAGATGATTGTAGTGTGGGGACTTCAGGTTTTCTCCGGAGGAAGATGAATTTGGTGGTTGGTTTGAGCTCTAAATTCAAGGATAAGGTTCCATCACTAAAGAGAACATGTGTAATATTGCTCCAAAAATACAAAGACTGGCAGCGAATTCAAGCCCCAGACGTGTCACTCTCAGGTCAGCCTTGCTCCTTTCAGTTCGTCCAAACTCCGAAACAAACAGGGAATTATTTATGCGACCCTTTTTTGTGTCCAACTTAAAAGAAGCCACACTGAAATTTTTCATTGAGCATGAATTTTGGAGGAGTCAAAGGATCACAGATTGTTCCCAACGCTTAACAATCTACAGGTGAAGAAATACATGAAATGGAGTAATAGATGACACTCCATAGGTCTGGGTTGTGACATAGTTATAGCAGCAGTATGCATTTTCTCAGCCATCTCAGGAAAAGCCCCAATTTCACCACTTCCAATAGAGAGGAACAATCACGAGCCCCAATTTCAGAATTGTGCAAGACTTGTTTCAAACACATTGCAGACGGTATTGATATTCTACAAACCTTGTCAAGGTTAATAAATCTCAGGTTATTTTATAAGATGTGTTTTGAAAGAAGGGATTTTCTAGGGACCATGCCAAAAGGCATTTCGCGGGCAGGCTGTTGCATGAGAGATCAGCCACATGGCCTCACTTTTCAACCGTTTGTGATTTTCTGTTTGTTTTGGCAACTAAACGCCCATATCACAGGATTTCCTTTCAATTTCTTTTCCATTTCCTTTCCATTTGCCACGTCATTTCCTTTTCCTTTCCCAAAGGAGCAAAGCAGCTGAATGGACGGACCCAGGGTTTGTCTAGTTTTTTTCCCTTGCATTATGTTTTAAGGATTAAAGGCTTTTCTGAGAGCATATTTTCTTTCTTCTGTAGATATGCAGCTCTAACTCTTGTGCACCCCCAACAATATGAAAACAATGAAATTCCCAAATTCTAGGTAGATTAAACAACAATTATGAAGTGTTTGGAAACAGATTTTGGAAAATGAAAAGCTGAAATTCTTAAAATTTTGTTGGTGCCCTTTACCAACATGAGAGATGGGCATGTTACGAATCTTGTTCCTTGCGTCTAGGGACATTCAACACTTGTCTTTAATACCAAACGCAATGCTAAAAGCAGCAGAGCACGTGGACATAAAGATAGTTTGACTTAAAGATAGAATGACAATAAAGTTCACACTGCAAAAAAGTTGTCACGCTCTTTTATACAAGTAATTTCTATAAAGTGTATAGATAAGTAACCAAGATGTCTACCAAAATCTTAGCTTTAGCAACTACCATTGCTAAAGCTAAAATCAGTATTACTTCTATTGCAACACTGCAAGTTCTTCTTGACAAGATAAAATGAGACAGCACAAAGAGTCATAAGATTAATGGTTTTTCATCCTAACTAATAGAAAAAACGTTCTTTTGGGATTCTTTCTCATTAATTGTGTGAGAAAAACAGATACTATTTTTAAGAAACCAATGATACATAAATTTACAAACATAAAGATAATGGAGAACTATTATAGAGAATATAGATTTCTTAAGGCCCTGTTCATTTTAGATTATGACAACCGATTGCCAACCCAAAACCTATATATAATTTTGGGTCCAATAATAGGTTTTGGATTGACAATCGGTTGTCATAATCTAAAACGAACAGGGCCTGGATGGGGAGAATTAAAATTCTAAATGGTTTCTGTTCTAATGGATAGCCTTATCACTCAAATCTAACAGGGCCTGAATGGGGAGAATTTCTATTCTAAATGGTTTCTGTTCTAAAGGACTCATGCCTTATCACTCAAATCTAGCTTGCTTGGCTGATTGCCACTGTTATCTTCAACATACCCCCTCCTCAAGCCAATGGGGCGAGAAATCACATTCAGATTGTCCCAAATAAATCCCTAACGTTGTCCTGAAGACCCATAGTGAAGACATCGACGATTTGATCCTTGTAGAAATGAATTGAACATCCAAACCTTTTCGAGCTAGCTTGTTGTGAACAAAGTGGAAGTCAATTTGAATATGCTTGGTGTATGCATGAAAGAGGGGGTTGCTTGTGAGATAAGTCACACCAATGTTGTCATACCAAAGTGTTGGTAAGTGACATAGAAATACACCAATTTCTCAGAGTAAGGATTGTAGCCATGTGAGTTTTATAGGAGCGTAAGCCAGACTGATATTCAAACATATAGTTCTAGATCTTGCGACAGTAGTGTGCTAGGAAGCACGGGTACGTCCAGGTACGCCCCGGGTACGTCCGGGGTACGTACCCCATTGTTTTAAAAAAAAAAATGCGTGTCGGGTGCGCACCTCGCGTACCCGACACGTCCTGCTGCTTCTCTTTCCTCTCCTGTACTTCTCTTTACTATTTTATTGTCCATTTACTTAAGATTTACATGTAAATAACGGAATACCCCCCTTTTGGATTTATTAAAAATAGTTTCAACACCCAAATCTAAAAGGAAAAAAAGTCAACTCTCCAGTTCTAGTACAAAATTCAAAGAAAAAGGGTCGGGTCAAAATTTTAACTTTCTTAACTTCCAAACGGTGGGGTATTTTTCAAATTTTAAAAATTCATAAAATCTATTTTGTCCAAACATTATTAAATCCCAAAAGTCCGGTAAAAAAAATCTCATAATTTGGTCTCTAAAAATTATTCATCTTGTCAGGCACTGGTCAACACACTGGTGACAGACTTTTTTTTTCTAATGAATGATGTATTGATGCCTCATGTTATGAAATATGGAACTTAGTCACTTATGAAATGAAGAGTAATATTATAATTTTCCATTTTGGTGATGTTATTGTTATTTGATTGCTCTACAATTTTTTATTTTATTTTTATAAATATATTATTATATTCGGCGTACCCGAACGTACCCGCACTCGGTTTTTTTGGCAAATCACGTACCCACGTACCCGTGTCGTGTCATACCCGTACCCCGTACCCGTGCTTCATAGGTAGTGTGTTTTGTGATAACACCAAGGGATGATGTTCGGAAGAAGGAATATACAATAGGTACCACCAAGAGATGATGTTCGGAAGAAGGAATATACAATAGGTACGAGTGAAGTGCCTATCATCATGACATCGAGCCCAATCGGCATCCAAAACGCATTGACGTGCAGAGAGGTAGAAAGACGAATAAGAAATCCCATACCTTTCAAAAAAAAAGATGAATAAGAATCCCAGCCCGAAAACAACTTTGATAGAAACAGTAAGGAAAGACTTGATAGCTAGGAACATAACAGAGAACATGACCTTGGATAAGATAGAATGGAAGAAGATGATCCACGTAGAAGAACCCAACTAGAACTAGGATTAGAGCCGGGTAGATTCCTTTTACCTTCTTCATGAATTTTTTCTAAAGGATTCATTTAGCCGATCCCAACTAGTTTGAGACAAAGGCTTTGCTGAGTTGAGTTGAGTTGAGAAGAATCCCATGAGGATGTGTTTAAGATAGTGCTATACATGCTTAATGACAATCCAGTGGTCATCCGTCAAACATTGCATGAACTGACAAAACTTTATTCATTGAGGAGATATCCGGGCAAGTGAGGAAGATATATTGTGACGTGCTAACTGTGTTACGAAACTCAGAACCATCAGATAGAGACATGCCATGGAACGGATAGAGTTGTTGGCCTAATGAGACCGATCTGAGGCAAGGCTTGGCACCATCCGTTTGGATTCGATGGAGAAGGTCAGAGATATACTTTAACTGAAAAAGGAAAAGGCCTTGAGAAACAGTAGATGCTTCAACACCCAAGAAATAATGTAGCAAGCCCAAATGCTTAATAGCAAATTTGAGACCATGATGTTTTAGTAGGGCATTAATGGCAGAGTTTTCATTCCGGGTGACAACAGAAGCGTAGTTGCCAGAAACGCCTTAGGCGGGTGGGAAACTCGTTTCCCTGGAAACGAGTTTCGGAGTTTCCGAAACATGAAACAAAAAAATGGGGAAACGTTTCCAAAATGTGTGAAACACGTAAGAAACATTTTGAAAATGCATGTGAAACATGTGAACGCATAAGAAACGTATTGGAAATGCACTATGATTTAACCGACACTTTGAATTTATTGTTGACACACGTGTCTTGCCGTGTCCGACACGACACGCATGTCCACCTGTGTCCACTCTCCTTTGGACACTTTTAAATGTACTGCTACTTAATGTGGGTGTGTGGACACGTTTTTGTGTTGTATCAAGTGTGGCATTTTGTTTTATTATTGCATATTGTGTTTACCTCTTTTCTTGTTAACTCTTTTTTAGCTCTTCTTTAACTAAGTTTTGATGTTGTATCATATATATACTTACTATTTTACCGTATCCCAGTTTCTAAATTTTGGGGGTTCGCCGTGTCTGTGTCGACACACGACACCCGTGTACGTGTCCACAAATCATAGGAAATGCATATGAAATGTACATTTTAAAATACTGTGGAATAAAACTTGAGAAGTGATATATCCGCCCCTTCTGACTACTTGGGGCACCGAGCAGCAGTGTATCAGAACCATTGAATCTTTCTAACGTGAAGTACATCAGCCTCTCTGCAGTCACTGATCCACTGCTGCTGGGTGTCCCAAGTAGTCGGAAGGGGCAGATACATCACTTCCCTAAAACTTTTGGTTTTATGAAATTACCTAATTGTCAAAAAAATGCATGTGAAACATACAAAAAACTTTTTGAAGAAACCACACCCCCAAAAACTGTGGAATACATATTAAAAATAGAAAACAATAGTATATATAGTAATAAAAGTAAAAATAAATAAGTCCTATCAAAAAATAAAAATAAGTAAAATATTATACTAAAAAATAAAATATGTGAAGTATTGTTAGCCTAAGAGCTTCACATGTACCCAGTTTTGATAGATCACAAACCTATATTGATTGAAATAAAATGGACTAATGACTTGTTCACAAAGATGTGTGTAACTAGCAGGTCAAGAGAATCATAGTTATGGTAGCTACCCATTAATCTTAAGCAGCAATCAAGCATGAAGAGCAAAAGGAAGTCAAGTGAGAATGAAGCCATGAGGAGCCAAGCAACCGAATTCTTGAAGAACTGGAGATTTGAAGACTAGAACTTAGACAACTAGACTAGGCAAAGTTTATCTCCAAATAGTATGTACAAGATCTCTCATGACTTGTATTCTTGTTAAGGCACAAAGTGGTTTTTCAAAACAATCTTAAAAACCATGTTTTTGTCTCAGATGGACGACCCTAAAAAACAAACGTCCGCGGAGTGTACTGTTTTACCAGAGAAGTTTTATAAAAAAAAATTCCAGCGAGAATCTCGGACGACCGCAATATGCGGACATCCGTTATTCCGGACGTCCGCGAAACTTCCGACCGTCCGTGAACGTCGCAATTTGAATTTTGAAATTTAAAATTGATTTTCTAAATCATGGGATTTGATAAATCTTCTTTGTTTTGAAAGTAAAACGGACAAATGCTCTTTGATTTCTATAAAAAAGGGTTCCATGCCTTCATTATCATCATCTAAAGCTTTTGAAAAATCCTTGAAACTATTTTTGCATTGATGATCTCTTACCTTGATGTGCCCTAGCTTGTGATTCTTGTCAATTGAGAGATCATAGGTTCATTTACTGTAATACCTCTTTAGTGAGAAAGCCTTGAGAGTTGTATCAAGCCTAAAAAGAGGCTAGAGAGTTCTTTACCCCGTTATTCAAAACATTTGTAGTGTGATGGTGTGGTGAGAGAAAAGAGTTCTCTATTGGTGCTGTAAGCCTTTTCGAATCGGGCTTGGTGTGAATTCGGACATTTTTGGTGGAGAAAGCCAAGGAGACAAACTTGGCAAAGTGGACGTAGGTTCTCGACGAGGGAGACCGAACCACTATAAATCGCGTGTGTTGTGTGGATTGCATCTTTCTCTTCTCTCTCTTGGTGATCGGTAACACTCTTCCTTTCTACTTTATATTTTCAAGACAAAATACAAAAATCTAGTTTTATAAATTAAAAATCAAAATTTTAAAAAGAAACCCAATTCACCCCCCTCTTGGGTTGCCAAATAGGATTTCAACATACAAAAATTATCTATGTATGTCTCTAATTTAAGTAAAAATTATAAAAAATTATAAATGCATATATTTATGCATAAAAGCTCATCGAAATTTGAAATTGATAGAATTTCAAATCCACAAAAACACATATTTCATATTTCCCATGTTCATACGCGTTTCCCTATCATTTCTGAAACATTTCTAACACATTTCCTAAGACGTTTCTCAATGCATTTCTTATATATTTTCAATCTATTTATCGTTTCTCGTTTCTCTATTTTTGCTCATATTTCTCACTTTTCTTTCACGTTTCGCTTCCAGAATTCGTTTCGCAACTTGATAACTATAGTCTGAACTCTGAAGTATAAAAAGTGACGTATCCATGTTAAAGCCATAGAAAGCAAGCTCCATAAGAAACGAGCCAAGCCTGTGATGCAACACTTGTGGCGCCTGTTTAAGGCAGTAGAGAGCATTATGAAGACAATATACATGATGTGGATGACAAGCATCAATGAATCCAGGAGGTTGTCGCATAGAATAGATTTCTTGAAGGGATCCATACAAGAACGCATTGTGAACGTTTAAAGTTACGTATCAGCCATAACAAGCGATGGGACAATCTGGACCGTACAAAGGTTTCACCATAAGGCCGGAGGTGTCACCATACCTGCGCGCCGTTCTCCCCCACCCCCCCCCCCCCCCCCCGGGTGATTGGACCCTTAGCAACGAAACACGCTTTATACGATTCAACTGTGCTATCAACGATACATTTGATCTCATTTATATCCAATGACATTGAGATTAGGGCTGATTGGAACAAGAAACCAAGTTTCATTTTAGATTTAGGTGTTGATCTCGCCCTTCACTCCTACAGGCCATTTTGGTGATTTGTCTGCTAGGAAGACGCAGGCGGGCTCACTCTGAAGTTGGGAATCCGTAAGTAGGGCAATTTATGTTGAATGGCACACAAAACTAGTAGGTTGAGAAAGTCTTCCTTTGCTCTCATCGCCATATGGTGTGAATCGGACAGGATATGGGTCAAGTGGGTCTGCTAGGTAGAGAGGGGGCAGATCATCATACGGTGACTCTCTTGTGAAGGAGCCATAGATGGCGATGGGGTATCTCGCACGGGTAGTGGAGTAGAGCCCTCTTGATAAAAGGCAATAGAGAGAGGTTACTACAGTTGAAAGGAAACCAGGTGGTGAACCGGTGGGGTCGAAGAGACTGACCTTGAAGGTGGAGCGACTTGCATAACTGCAACAAAACCAAAATTGGAGAAAATGAAAAATTGGTTCTTTTACTTCTTACTTGCATCCATTATATCAAACATTAAAAACCCACGAAGACCCAATGTTATGATTTGACTCAATTTTCCATCTCCTTCAAAAGCACATAATAGAAAAGTTTGGGCTACCCTAGAGTTAGCTGGAGGCCCCAAAAAAGTAACTAAATCAAGTAAACTTTTCATGAGCCAGGTCGACCAAGACAATGGGAACTTTAGGGTTTCGATTAAATAGTACAACTAAGTTATATAGCAAAATCTAGATAGAGCATGATGTCAGCTTTCTTTAAGGCGAAAATTATATTAATAGAGATAAGAAGAGGGGGAACCCCAAACAACCAAGATGGTCAGTACAGGGGAGAAGATAATACAAAGAAAAAATAAAAAAATGTAACCCCAAAAGCTATCTATCAAGGAGGAAGAACATCAAATAACTCCAAGCTTTTCCTATTCAACCCCAATCGATCTTGTCTATCGGCATCTGTGTTTGTAAATTTTCTTTTTATGAATGATCTGCTTTTGTCAATCTTCTCACATGTTGAAATGAAATGGAAGAGCCTGGCGGTCATGATCACGTCTACAAATGGGCTAATCTCCAGGGGGCGATACTTAGTTCGAGATTGCTTGGAGCTTTTTCGAATTGCACAACAACGTGTGTATCATACCACACATGCTGTAGATCATTAAGTACAGGCACAAGATTGATCCCTATTCTTGTTACTGTGCGAGGATTTGATCTTGTAGGCGACCCTTGTGCCAATTGGCTTCTGTCAAGCAAACAGATGGTGTCAAGAGAGTATCCTTCTAACAAATTAGAGGTGCCTCATCTTCAGTTCGCAAACGATATATTGATTTCAGTGTGCCTGATGTAGGCAAGGTGTTGATCCTAAAGGCTATCCTTCAATGCTATGAAGCAATCACACGCCAGAGATCCAATTTTAATAAATCAAGAATTATGGGTATCCATACCTTAGATGATGAGATTGATGAACTTGGAAAGCTATTAGTATGTACAATGGACCAGCTGTATATGACATATATTGGTCTACAGTTGGGGTGAGTTGGGGTGGGAAGACCAAAAAAGAAGGCATGGGATCCTATAGTAGAAAGAGTGGAGAATAGGTTGGACGCTTGGAAGCGGAACCTTGTATCAATGAGAGACAGAATCACTCAAATAAAATCAGTCTTAGCAAACATTCCTATCTATCATCTATCGGTTTTTTAATGTCCGAAGAGTATGATCAACCGTATAGAACAAATTTAGAGGAGATTCCTTTTGGGAGGGTCGAATGATAAACGGAAGTTGCACTTGGTAAGTTGGAAGAGAGAATTTAAATTAATTAAAGAAGGTGGCTTATAGAAAATTGAAAGAGTAAATAATGCACTCCTACGTAAGCAGCTTTGGAGGTTTGGAGAGGAGAGAAATCAACTGTGGGCTGTGATTCAAAAAAAAAAACGAAATCAACTATGGACCAAAGTTATTGGAAACAAATATAGTTGTCACCGGAACATTGGATTTCTTACAACAGGTACATGTGCAATGGATTAACAGTACCGTAGGATATTTTGAGGCAAAGGTATAAGTTCAATGAGGGGGTACTCAGAGTCACTGTTTCGAAAATATTACGATTTACGGTTCAATTTACGATTCTTAGGCAAAACGATTTGAATCTCATGATTGAATCTTAATTTGTATGAATCTTACGATTTTTTATTGAATCTTACGATTCGATAGTAAATCGTACGATTCATATGATTTATGCGATTTATCCAAATTAAGTTTTGTATAAAAGAAAATATGTCTTTCTTTCAAAAGACCTCATTTCCTTTCTACATTACAAGAAGCCTTTGAAATCCCTCTCATTAGAAGGAAAAAGACAGAGGAGGAGTAGGACTTCGAACGAATCGAACCAGTCGAGCACAAAGCATTTGTTGAAGAAATTACTCACATGGAGGTGGGAGTCGAGGTGGGAGTCGAGGTGGGAGACTACCATAATAAGGACGACATTGATTCCTGTCTTTTATGATTGATATTTGTCATTTGATGTTTGAGACTTTGAGAATTGATATGATCTTGTCTTTTTTTAAAGATTATTAACCAAGATGCATAGGTTTGGATGAGAATGAGATGATTAGCATGTGTCAAGCTTGTCACCAAACAATTCATATTACGATATTGAATGCTAATCATGGTAGTTTCTGTTTGAATTAATGAATTTGGATGAAAAATGAATAATTGGCCATTTTTATTCTTTAATTTATTTATAATTTTTTATTATACATATTTTTTATATTTTTGAATGAATCTTATGATTTACGATATGATTTACAATCCGATACGATTCGACCCCGATTACGATTTACGATTTACAATTTGATTTTCAAAACACTGCTCAGAGTATATTTGGGAGACAGAATTAAAATTTTGGCATTATTTGTAGAGTTTCGGGAAATATTTGCTATAACTTTGGAAAAAGAACCCTTTGTTAAAGACTACTTTGAACGGGTGGAGGGTGGGATTTCGTGGAATATTAATTTCAGACCTAACTTTTTTTAACAGAGAATTGGAACAAGTGGCTCAGTCCGTGGGGATGTTGGAATCCTGCTATGCTAAAAAGACTGGTTAAGACAAAAGGATTTCGACCTGAAGTTCCTCTTGGCTTTTTAGCGTGAAATTATTCTACCATCAGGGTGTACCTTCCCCAGCTTCCTAGCAAATAGCCAAAGTGTGGAGCATCATTGCCGCTCCCCACCACTACCACAAAAAAAAAACCCAACAAAAGGGCTCATGTGTTTGCATGGACTGCCTTCCCTGATAAAATACTCACAGTAGATCATCGGCAAAACCGTAACATGCTCATCACCGACCACTGTCCCGTGCAGTCAGGAGAGACTATGAATCAAATGCTACTTCATTGCAGCCTGGCAAGAGAAGTGAAGAGTCGAATACTTTTTTTTATAATGATATTGGAGTCGAATACTTCAGAGATTCGGTTTGGTACAAGTCTTTCCTTCCAGGATTATAGATTTGTTAGAGAGGGGCCTATGCTCACTGGAAAAAGAAAGGGAAACTAATTTGGCAAGTAGTATTACCGGCAACCATTTGGGTCCTATGGGAGGAAAGGAATTCATAAGTTTTTAAAGGTTTAGTCAAGAGTTCACACTTCATCTACTGGAAGTGATTTCCTTAACAATTTCATGGGTTAAGATCTTCTCATTATTTAGATTTGTTTTTTCCTATCACTTGTGGAGTGGCTGGAGAAATAGTGAGCAGTTGTACATACATTCTCCTGAGTGGTCCCCTCTAGGCCCAAATTTTCCTGAAGCTTAATTTTGATGGATCTAGTATGAGCAACCAAGGACTAGCAGGTATAGGTGGGGTTCTCGTTGATGAGCATAGTACGCCCCAATGAGCCTACTTGGGCCCATTAGGAGTCATTGAATCTAATGAGGTGGAGGTGAGAGCAGTTCTTCAGGGCAACAGGATAACACAGAGCATAGACCTAGCGCATTACATCAATTCCACCTTTAATTTGTTTGATAGCCAGATATGTTTGCATGCACATCTTCCATTCAGAAACAAATATCAGAATAACATCTCAACAGGGGCACATGATTATTTACTCAAAAAATAGACTCCAATAAGGCTTCCATACAATTAAAAAAGAAGAATATCAGATAAAAAAAAGACTTCCATTGAACTCTAGAATAAAGACATTAAATGAACAGGAAAGTTATGGAGAGAGCAGTATAGCCTCTTGGTGGCAAAAAAATTGGCTTTTCTGCTTTTTATTTGCATCCATTTCTAAAACATTAAAAAGCCACAATTTAAGACCCAATGTATTTGACTCAAACAAGCCCTTAAAACTTAAAGATCTGACTTTATTTTCCTTTCTCCTTAACAAGCACACAATAGAAGGTGGAGGCCTCATCAAAGTAACTAAATCAAGAAAATGTTTGATGAACCACGAGGACCCAATGTCAATGGGAACTTTAGAGTTCCCATGAAATAGAACAACAAAGTTATCCAACAAAAACCAGGCAGTGCATCACATCAGTTCCTCCATTAATTCGTTCGATAACCAGACACATCTCCCATTCAGAAACAGATATATCAGAATAAAATCTCACCAGTTGCAAATAATTATTTACTCAAAAATAAACTCAATAAGGCTTCCCTCCAATTCAATCAGAAGGATATGAGATACAAAAAGATTCAAATGATTGTTTGCAATACACCGACAAATGAATCAAGAATATGGGTTTCTTGGGTGCTCCAAAAGTATCCCAATTAAAAGACAAAGCATCGAAAACACGGATAAAACGAAATGGGTTCTTCATGGATTTATCAAAAACAATCAAAGATAATGAAATCACAACATCTGAATAACAAACACGGGTGCCTTTGCTACATCAAATACCCTCCTTTTAAGAAGATTATACCATTCTAATGCATAAAAATATTGGGTTTTTCATGGCTAATATTGATTTGGGATTGATATATGTATACCTAGAACTCAAGCTTGAGCTGCTCTGGTTCTTTGGTGAGATAATAGAGAACATAAGGAGTGATAAAACGAAATGGGTTCTTCAAGGATTTATCAAAAGCAATCAAAGATAATGAAATCACAACATCTGAATAACAAATATGGGGGCCTTTGCTACATCAAATATCATCCTTTGAAGAAGATTATACCATTCTAATGCATAAAAAGGAATGGGTTTTTCATGGATTGTTTAAAACAAGCAAAGAAGGGTTTTGGGATTGATATATGTATACCTAGAACTCAAGTTTGAGCTGCTCTGGTTCATTGGTGAGATAGTGGAGAACATAAGGAGTGATTCGGATGATAGAAACCCATACTCCCATTATCATCAGATGGGTCTTTAGCTGCTTGTACGCAGTGGCTTTGTCAGGCCTGCGAGGAATTTGCCCTAGAAACATCTCTCTTTCTGTTTTTCTCTTCTTCTTTCTTTTGCTTTGCAAAACAACTTTCTAAATAAACCCTAGAAACCCTAGTATTTATTTGGCTTTGGAAAGAACTATATGCTTTGGAGTTTGGAGGACCCCGTATGGTGGGACCCCTGAAAAGTGTGACTCCCCTAATTTGACCGTACACGTGGATGTGTCAGAATTTCTAGGCAAGAGAAAATCTCGGTATATATTAAAATGGGGAAATGATAAATGCGCCCCTTCTCATAGGGCTGCAACTTGGGTCGGGCGGGTCGGGTTTTTTTCGGAAAACCCACAATTCCCAAACCCGGCCCTACCCATGATAAATCTCGGGTCAGGTAGGGTCGGGCCGGATTTTTTCACGTTGACGCAATTTTTTAAGAAAAATTCTTGTGAGACAAGGCAACTCAACTCATAGAAGCAGAAATTACACTCACATTATACTTGAATCAAACAATGATGTAATTACACTCACATTACACTTGAATCAAACAATGTTGTAATCAAACAATGTTGTAATTACAATCAAACAATGCTGAATCAAACACTTGAATCAAAATAAGTTATCACATTTGAGTGAAGTTGGCAAGTCCGGTCATGCCATAAATTTGTGACCAAATTACCCATGGTAGAATTTTTTTGACTCATAAAGGACCAAAATGTCCAAGTCTGTGAGAGATGAAAATTAGTGAGGGACCCAACTGAACAACCCCCTAATGCAAACCCCCGTTGGGGCGCCCCTCCCATCACGGTCAACTAACCCATCCCTCGGCAAGAAGTAGGTCATTCACTTTTCAACAACTGTAACCTATGCCTCCGAAAGAGAAGTGAGGTCCCTCGAGTGACGTTCTCATCAATACATGAGTTGTAAAATAGTGGGCCCCACTCTATGCATAGGCCCAGGTGGATATCGTAGGAATTACCTTACAAAACATGCGGTAAATGGTGGTGCCAGCCAATGCATGTGTTGAGTTGAGTTGGTGGCACCCACACCGTCAAAACGTGAGGTGTGAAATGGTGGGCCCCACCTTATACAAGGGTTTGAGTTGAGTTGGTGGGATCCACCCTATTCAAACATATCATTGAGCGCCACAGGTTATTTTGGTCTTTTTACTATGTAATTTTCATCTTTTCACATATATTTGGACATTTTGGTCCCATGTACGAGTCAAAAAAATGTACCATGGTTATTTTGGTCACAAAATTATAGCATGATGTTATTTGGATAATTCACTCAAATGTGATGACTCTATTTGCAAAGTGTGAAACTAGAAGACTCTATTAGCAAATAAAGCAAAGTAGAAGACTTCTTTTGCAAACCCCCGAAGAAAAAAAATTAATTAAAAGACGTTAGCAAACCTGACTATTTTTGCTTGTTTTTCCAATTCCTAAATCATAATAACTCTTTTGTATTGAATTCTTGAAGGGGAGTAGCTCCAAGAGATTATGTTCCATCCGCTCTGAAATTTCGAGAATGAGAGGCATTGAAGAATGCATCTTCAGTGGCCCCATCTTTGGTTGTTGTTCCACAAGAATCCAAGATGAGCCTATGTCAGATTTTTGATGGCCCAAATATCTGTATTGCTGCCTTTGAAATCTGAATTGAGGGAAAGACCACTTCTGAAGTGAAGATCAGCAACATGCGCGTACAAACAAATTATCAGAAAACCATCCAAAGTTTGGACTCTAGAGAGGCTCTTTGATGCTTAATTCAGCAACGACAACAGATATGAAGGCTGAGCGCTCAGAAGGCCCAGTAGAAGTAATGAAAGATTTTAGATTTTGTACCTTTGAGCCTTGGCTCTATCTTTCTCAAGTGGGAGTCCCGATATGTTGGGAAAGTTGCTTCTTGGGTTCTTTCCTGATTGGCCCAGTTTCTTAGAATCTCAAGTTTCCAAGTTTATCTCTGGCAGCTCATTTCGGAGTTGTAGTGCTAGGGTTTTTAGAGGTTCTTGAAGAAGTGTGAACTTTACCCCTTTGCCCCTAGTGTATTCGGGCCCATGTCTGTCACGTGTCAGCCTCTGATTAGGTGCTATTTTCCCCCCATCATGTATCATATATATCGGAAGTGACATATTCGTCCCCTTTTCTTCGTCAGGCCACCGCCTCCTTTGAAGGAGGAGGCGAATGTATCATTTCCCATATATAATGGGAAAGCTTGTGTGGGCCAAAGATGTGACTTGGGTCAGGTCGGGTTGAGCATTTGCTAAAAAATGAATCTGAATCAACTCAAATCTGACCCAATTGTATGGTAAAAGCTCAAACCGAATTCCTAAAATTAGACCCGAGTTGCACACATAGCCAAAGGTTATTTAAGTTCTTATAAATATAAAGTTTCTTTTAGGAAAATGATATCAGCACAACTATGTTTTAATATTGTTACAAACCACAACTATGTTTTAATATTGTTACAAACCAAGCATGTCTTTTCTTTTTATAATTGTCTCATGAGAGCTTTTGCGATGGACGCTAGCAATTCCCTACTGGAAAATATCAAAACATGGTTGTGCAGATATTATCTCTTCTTTTAACTATTAAATACTTTAAAGATGTAAAACTCTTTACAGCTATTTAATATCTTACATGCCAAAAGTTTCTCATAGCTGTTTCTTTATAACTATTAGCATATGCAAATTTCTTTATAACTATTAAGCATTCCTCAACTATTAAATACCTTATATTTTTATGCCTTTGGCTTTTTTTTTTACCTTATCATCTACTACAATTCTATTGGAAAATCTTTTCCATGAAAACTTTCTACTGGAATTTTTTTATAGTAATTTTTTTTTTTTTTTTTTTGCATCATAATCGTAGCATGCGTGGGGGCCATCATTTTACAACACATGTTTGATATGGAGAGGTCCGTTTATACCCATGCATAGCATACGTAGGGCTCACCATTTTACACCCCATGTTTTGATATAGTAAGACCCATCATCTCTACTTATATCCATGCATTATCGTGAGGCCCATCATTTTACACCCATGAGTGGGCCCACCATCTCCACCCAAACCCATGCATAGGGTAGGGCTCACAATTTTACCTAATGTATTTGATAGGGTGGGTCCCACCAACTCCACTAAAAAACCATGCGTCAGATGGGCCCACAATTTTATTTCATGCTTTTTATGGCGTGGGTCCCACGATCTCCACCCATACCTCATGTTTTGATGGGGTAGGGCCTTTTTTTTTTGGGAAAATGACCAAATGGAAGGGGTTTCTTCTCACTATGACATTTCAAGAGGGCTGTTTTCTAAATCACCAATCAAGAGTGCATATGACTAAAATGCCCTTGACTCTCTCTCTCTCTCTCTCTCTCTCTCTCTCTCTCTCTTTCCCCCTATCAAATCACCTATTTGAAATGATTACATTTAGGGGAAAACAAATCCCAAAACCCACATTTTTCCCTCTTCTTCTTCCTCCCACCTACCAAAAAAACGTACGTATGAAAAACTCAAAAACCTCCATTTTTGAAACCCAAAAACCTCCATTGTTAGATGTCAAAAGCTCCATTCTAATGCTAAAAACCTCATTTTTAGATGTGAAAGCCTTCCTAACCCTTCATTGCATTGCACAACGCCTTCATTTTCAACAAATATTGGAAAAAAACGTTATTGGATTTGGAAATCTTAAAAATCTTCAGTAGAAACCACCATTCCATTGCAGAAAGCTTCCATTGAATGGAAAGATGTGTATTTTTACCCCTCTCCCTTCTTTTTCCATTATAAGCCTATCAGTGGTTTAGACTGTTTATAAGTGGTTTATGTAGGCTTATCAGTGGTTTAGAGTATTTATACATGGTTTATACAGGGTAAGAAGTAGTTTATACTGTTTATAAGTGGTTTATATAGGTTTATCAGTGGTTTAGAGTTTTTACAACTGGTTTATATAAGGTAAACAGTGGTTTATATAGGCCTATCAGTGGTTTAGACTGTTTATAAGTAGTTTATGTAGGCTTATCAGTGGTTTAGAGTGTTTATAGATGGTTTATACAGGGTAAGAAGTAGTTTATAGTATTTATAAGTGGTTTATATAGGTTTATCAGTGGTTTAGAGTTTTTACAACTGGTTTATATAAGGTAAACAGTGGTTTATATAAATCTATCAGTGGTTTAGACTGTTTATAAGTGGTTTATGTAGGCTTATCAGTGGTTTAGAGTGTTTATAGATGGTTTATACAGGGTAAGAAGTAGTTTATAGTGTTTATAAGTGGTTTATATAGGTTTATCAGTGGTTTAGAGTTTTTACAACTGGTTTATATAAGGTAAACAGTGGTTTATATAAATCTATCAGTGGTTTAGACTGTTTATAAGTGGTTTATGTAGGCTTATCAGTGGTTTAGACTGTTTATAAGTGGTTTATGTAGGCTTATCAGTGGTTTAGAATGTTTATACATGGTTTATACAAGGTAAGAAGTAGTTTATAGTGTTTATAAGTAGTTTATATAGGTTTATCAGTGGTTTAGAGTTTTTACAACTGGTTTATATAAGGTAAACCGTGGTTTATATAAGCCTATCAGTGGTTTAGACTGTTTATAAGTGGTTTATGTAAGCTTATCAGTGGTTTAGAATGTTTATACATGGTTTATACAGGGTAAGAAGTAGTTTATACTGTTTATAAGTGGTTTATATATGTTTATCAGTGGTTTAGAGTTTTTACAACTGGTTTATATTGGGTAAACAGTGGTTTATATAAGCCTATCAGTGGTTTAGACTGTTTATAAGTGGTTTATGTAGGCTTATCAGTGGTTTAAATTGTTTATACATGGCTTATACAGGGTAAGAAGTGGTTTATATAGACTTACCAGTGGTTTTAGAGTGGCTTATCAGTGGTTTATAGTGTTTATAAGTGGTTTATATAACCCTATCAGTGGTTTAGAGTGTTTATAAGTAGTTTATATAGAGTTACCAGTGGTTTTAGAGTGTTTATAAGTTGTTTATTTAGGATAACCATTGGTTTAGAGTGTTTATAAGTGGTTTATATTGGCTTAACAGTGGTTTATATTCGCTTAACAGTGGTTTATAGTATTTCTAAGTGCTTTATATGGGGTAAGCAGTGGTTCATATTTCCTTGTCATGACTTAGTAGGTCTTAGTAGTGGTTTATGTTGTTTTATGGAGACTTAGCAATGGTTGAAGTTGTGCATAATTCAAAAATAGGTGCTTTACTTGTTAATTGGAATGGTTTTTTTTGAATTGGTTATTTTGACAATGGTTTAATTTTGTGTAAACAGGAGAACAGTAGAACGAAGAGCTTCTTTTATCTTACACGTCGACGGCTCTGTAAAGGATGCGGTATCATTTGAATACGTCGGAGGGAAGAAGTTGCCATTAATTGTGGGTCAGAAAATAAAATTTAAAGAATTTGACACTCTAATTCACAGGAAAATTGGGACTAATCGAAGTAATGTTTCTTTATCCATCAAGTGTCGATATATTTTAGACCCATATCAGATCATCTTATACGATATTCGAGATGATAACGACCTTGATATGGTGATGATGCTTTTTTATAGTACGGTTATTAATTCTCTGAGCTTGTATGTAACTAAAGAGTACAATTTTGGAGGAAACAATTCTCCTCACCCTACGGATGTCGGTCTGCTGTATCGGTGTGGAGATCCTCCTGATGAAGGAAGATGTGGTGATGGATATACGAGTGATAGGTAAAATAGTTGATTGTTTACAATCCATTTGTGAAATTGCCTTCCCTTTATTGTTACTCACCTTTGCGCAGATGTCACGCCAACTTAAGTGAAGTTTATGAAGATCATATTTCTTACCGGAATGTTGGTGTCGCAACGATCCCTACCTCATTTGCAGACGCTTCGAGGCCGAAAATTAATTCTGTCCCTGCATCACCGAGTCCATCGGTCGTTGCTCGAGAAGGAAAAAAAAGAAGACATAGCAGTAGTCATAACATACATCAGTAAATTATAGTAGAGAGCAATTGTTGAGTGCTATTCATATTCCTTCCTTTCATTTATGAATCAATTATTTTATCTCTAATTGCTACCCGATGTGCAGCTACGAAGTGGACTTGAATCAGGATTTTGATGATCCCAATTTTAATGAGACCGACACCACTGAGACCGAGTTTGAGACAACCCACCCAAGCCAATATGATGAGGAGTTGTCTAGGAATTTTGGAGGTGATGTTCATGCTAATGAATTGATTAGACCGAACGATGGCAGTAATAACGATGATGATGAGTTTGGTGATGATGAAGAGGACTTCAGTGACGGTGAGGACATGGGTGATGAGCAGGATGAACCTACTAATTATCTAGGCAATGCTTTGGGAAATACGTATGAAAGGCAGCCGATGGAAGCAGATGAAATGGTTGTAGGGGCTGATGAAGTAAATGAGATTGTGCGACTTGAGGAGTTCACGGTTGGGGCAATGTTCCCAAATCTTAAAGTCTTTGAAAAGAAAGTCAGAGACTATGCAATACAGCATCATTTTGTGTTTGTCCCACAGGAGAAAAATCCCACAAAGTATGGCATTAGATGCAAGGAGCGTAGTTGCCCGTGGCGTATCACAGGGACCACTTACACAGATTATGTTAAGGTAAAAACATTTATCCCCCACCACACATGCTCAGGCACAGTGAAAGGGAACGATCATCCCATGGCCACTGCAAAATGGGCTGCTGAAAATTGTGTAGCCTTATTCCCCCGACCAGAAGACGTGAAGGCTACTTTGATAAGAGAGTACATCAAAGTCCAGTGGGGTATAACAATGTCCTATCGAAAAGCCCACATGGCGAAGGATCTTATACACGAAATTAAGTGCGGAAATGCCGAGGCGTCTTACCGCATCCTGCCTGCGTATACTGAGGAGTTGGTAAGAAGGAATCCTGGCACAATAATACGGTTGTGCCGATCCCGAGAGTTACGGCCAAGAGGGGATGATACTTTCGCCCGTTTATTTTGGTCATTTGGCCTTATCATACGTGCATTCAACTGAACAGTTAGGCCCCTCGCCCTAATTGACGGGACCCATTTGCGGGGGAAGTACAGGGGGACTCTACTAGCCGCAACTAGGATAGACGATAACGGTGGGTTATTCCCACTAGCATTTGCAGTAGTCGAGGCTGAGACGTATGAAAGCTGGGTATGGTTTCTGCATTTGTTCTGTCATAATTTCATTTCAGCGGGCTGAGATGTCATCACGATTGGGTCGGACCGGATGAAGGGGTTGCCTAGAGCCGTAGCTGAAGCTTTGCCCAAGTCACACCATAGCTATTGCATCCATCACCTCAGTGCCAACTTCCATTCAACCTTTAAAAATGAAAAGCTCCGGAAACTCTTTATGACAGCTGCATATTCCCTAAGGGAGGGTGCTTTTAAGGATGCGATGGAGAGTATTAAAAGTCAGCGTAAAAGAGCACACCAATGGATATCGGACATTCCTAAAGAAAATTGGGCGAGCGCGTATTTTGAAGGATGCAGATATAACATGTTGACAACTAACGCAGCTAAGTGCTTCAATGCCGTTTTAAAGGGAGCAAGGGAGTTGCCAATTACAGCACTTGTCGAACACACAAGATGGAAAGTTTGTGACTTCTTTCAGTTCCGTCAGAAGACATGTAGCAAATGGACGACTCGTTTGACACCAAAAGCGGAATCCTGGTTGGCGGAAGCACGTAAAGAAGCAGGTACCTATATGCTGTGGCAGTGTAGTTGGACCGAATTTCAAGTAACGTCCAGGTATCACGTTGACCAGGTGGACTTAGCTAAGCAAAAATGTACGTGTCGTATGTTCCAAACGATGGGAATTCCGTGCGGGCATGCGATAGCAGCCATGGGACTAAACCACCAAGATCCATACAGTTACTGCTAGGATTGGTATCTGGCCGATGCATATCGGAAGACTTATGATGGAGTAGTTTATCCCACTTTAGATCGATCGCAATGGTCAGATCCTTCCCATACTTTGCCGTTGGTATTGCCGCCAAAAGTAAGACGACAGCCAGGGCGACCAAAAAAAGTCAGAGTGGAGAGGGGATTGGAAAGAGGAGTGCATCATAAGTGCGGTACCTGCGGGCAACTTGGACATAATAAGAGATCATGCAAGAATCCTCCCATCGTAAATCGTCAGCAAAACGAGGCTCCAATCGGGCCTTCCGCACCAATGTAGAACAGGTATGATCAATCTAACATGTTTTTTTTACTAGTCCTCGATACAACCCGTGCTGGCGTTAATCGATTCGTGCAAATTTTATTGCAGGCCTGGTCTATCCTGCCTGCCTCCGTTTTTTCTATAAGTATGAATTGCAGGCCCGGCATTTTTTGGAGTACATAAACATTTTTTGGAATAATTGTTTTGGAATAATGGTATGTTTTTTTGGAGTACATGTATGTTTTCTGTAATGGGGTGCTATAATTAATGAGAAATTTTGTTTTTACCAAGCAAAGGAGCACGTAGAATTGTCAAAACCTGAAAGCGACTGATCATAGAATCTACCTATCAGGTGCTTGGCCAGCATACGAACTACATTATCCAAATTATCATCAAAGAAGATAAGCTTAATACATCATATGTCAGTATATATAAAGCGTCTGAGCAAAAAAGTATCCATCATCATCAGAGAACTGAAGCCATCTACTGCTCTGGAGGTGGTGGTGGAGGATATGAGGAACTGGCAGGCTGCTGACCCCACTGACCACCGGAGAGGTATTGGTAATAGGTGGTCCACTGTTCATCAATGTGTGTAGTAAGAGTCTGAAAGCGACTAGCCATCTCCGTGTCAACGTGAGTAGTGAGCGCCTGGAAGCGACTGGCCATCTCCGTGTCAACGTGAGTAGTGAGCGTTTCGAAGTGACTGGTCATCTCCCTGTCAACGTGAGTAGTGAGCTTCTCAAACTGAGAAGCCATGGATAGCTGAAGGGCCTCCTGCATAGCGGTGAAATCCTGAGATGCTCGTGATGCCACAGGTGCCTCAGTATCCTGATCCGCCTCTTCTTCTTCATCTTCTTCTTCTTCTTCTTCCTCTCCTTCTTCTTCTCCTTCTTCGTCTTCTTCTCCTTCTTCGTCTTCTTCTCCAGCTGCAACTTCAACTACTTCTTTGTTTAGAGCCATGCGCCGGAAAGACTTATCATCAAATGGAGCGGTATGAATGATGGTCGCCTCACTATCCAGAGCAATGCCAAAGTTGCAGAAGATACACGTAAGGAGCATGCCATATGGCAAAGAGGCTCTGGACCGCTTAAGTGTTTGGAACATAAAACGGAAGATGATATAGGGTAGGCAAACCTTGCGACGCTCAAGAATACAATAGATGAGGTAGGCCTCTAAGGGCCTTAGAGCATCGGTCATGCCCCCGCGAGGGGTGAAGTTGCTGAACATGAAGTTGTGAAGCATCTTAGCTTCAGGAATGAGATGGGAGGCTTTCACTATCATGTTGAATCTATAACTCCGGGTAATCCGACCATACACAGTGTCGTGATGAAGATCATTAAGTGAATGGATCCCATTTCCAGGCCAAAAGTAATGCTCAAAACCATCAGGACTAATCTCAAGCATCTCAGCAAGTTCATGATAATTGAGTCGAATCGTTGTTTTCTTGACGCGAGACTCAATTTCGAAATACGAAGGACTGATTGTGAGATTGGCATAGAAAAGACGTACCAATCTAGGATAGATAAGCTTATCAAGATGAAGAAATTGTGTCCATCCAAGAGCGTCAAACCGAGCTTGAAGGTCGAAGTGTTTGAGGACGTCGGGCTCTATGAAGCGTCCGGTGCGGACACCACGATTAGCCATTTTCGGCCATGCCTTCTTCGCTTGTGCAGAGGAGAAGTAGGAATTTGGAATAAGCTCCGGTTCGGGAGGCGGAGCCGTAGCTTTCTTAGACCGCTTCCTCGATGGTCCTTCATCGTCCTGGCGTTGGGTAGAACCTCTGATTTGGACATTTTTGGTTCGAGGCATCTTGAAAACAGTTAGGGAATAAGAGAAGTTGTAATGGAGGGTAAAACGGAAGATGGGAAACCTTAGATTTCTGAAAATGGAGAAAATGAAAGAAAATGGAAGAGAAATTGATTATAATGGAAGAGATGACGAAGAAAATGAGGAATGTGGAAGAAAAATAAGCGAAAATGAAGGAGGAGTGTGAATGGAAGAAAATGGACAAAAGAAGGAGGAAATGGAGGAATAGGAAGAGAAATTGGGGGTTTTAGCAGGGATGACTCATTTTATGGGTTTTTGGGTAAAAAACAGGGTTGTGGAGGATGAAGATGATGAATTAGGGTTAGATTTGAAGGGATTGTAAGAGAGAATGGTTAATGGAGTTAGGGTTTGGAAACGATTTTCAGAGAGAACGGAAAACGAAGGAAAATTAGAAGAGGGAAATGAAAAAAAAATGCACGTTCGAGGGTTTAAAAGCGGTTAGATAAGTGTCGGAATTCTGAGACTATGTCTCGGAATTCCGAATTTTTTTTTAAACCATCAGAGTTGCTGCGGAATTCCGAGACATAATTCTCGGAGTTCCGACCACATAGGTTTTACATTTTCAAAAAATTTGAAGTTTACTGCGGAATTCTGAGAAAAAATTCTCGGAATTCCGACCAGAATTGTGAAAAAACAAAACATTTTGATATAGTATCTGCGGAATTCCAAAATAAATTCTCGAAATTCCGACAAATTTTTTTTTTCTTGTGGAATTCCGACTAAATCTCGGAGTTCCGACCAGTACTAATTTTTTTTAATTTTTTTCGTAAGATAAATATCATATGTACCCTAATGTGCTATATTGGATTTGATTGACCGCCTCCATTATGTCCATTATTTTGGAGCCTTTTCCATCCATCCTATCCCCATGAAAACAAATAAATTGAATTTGTTTCGAATAGTGTATCTCACTGCAAGCAGCATATGTGAACTCATGACCATGCGCAACAATCAAATCCTAATCCAACCAATTATTAGATGCCAAGGTCTTGAAAGTTACATTCGATTTGAACCTGCATTGGAGTTGGAAAATGGAAGAGATTGTATGATCCTTACACAATGGACAAATTTACACACATTAGAATTTGGAACTGAAGAAATGGAATAAGTGGTCTGACAATCACCATAATACATTACAATTTACAGAGGTTAGAATTTCGAAATGATATGTCTCGAGAGCGTCGACCCACCATAAGCACTCGGCCTCACAATCAGCATAACAATCACTATCACTGCCTTCTAAAAGTGGAACATAAGGTGCCTAACCCTTCAATGGTTCCCTCCGTAACAATCACCTGCAACACCACCACCACAGCCCCTACAAGTTGACAATCGTGCCACATCGGCCATCTAAAAAATCCTCCAGTAGTTGTCTTCTCATGACCATGATCTCTGCCTGACTGAACTTTGGCGGCACATCACGTGCCAGGCAATCCATCTCCTTCAGCACAAACAACCCACAATCATTGCTGCAAAAGAAGAAGACATCATCGACCAAGCTCGTGGAGCGCAAATAAGAGGCACAATGAATTTAAGTTTCCTAACCCTTGATTCTAATGAAATTTAGTACCTGTTTCTCTGTATGGGCCTCTTGTCAAATTCTTCCACTAGAAACTTACTTACATCCACCTTCCACTTTTCTAAGTATAGCCCCTCGAGGTATCGAACCTATGAAACAATCATTATAGGGTAACAGTTTTATATACTTACAAATTTAAGGAAGGAAGGTCAGACTCGAACTCACCAATGGTAGAACCTCTGTCCAGTACTTCACATCTTTCAAGGAGTTGTAGATGTAGAACTTTTCGTCCACCATATCATGGCTAGAAGAATCCAATGCTGAGGGACATGCACCGGGAAGAGGACTCTTTTTAGGCTATCCGGCGGGCATTGATTCAAGCGCCAAACGTACTTCTCAACGGAGTCGGGGCCGGCGTAGCCCTTGTCAGTTAAACAATCCTACAGAAGCAATACAAGCAAAGTGATTCGTAAGCAAAACACATTCAAAGCTTCCTAAAAAATTATAAAAAGCAAGTTTGGGAATGAAAAAGGATTTATTCTTACGTAGGTGCTGATGGAAACACAGGCTCTTTCTCCAGGTTTTCTATTCCGTTCATCCCGGACGTTCAGATACTCGGCGTATACGTTCATAAGCTACGTAAGATAACATATAGATATTAGAGACGAATATCACTAGTGAAAGAAGTCAATATTACAAAAAATAACCAAAACACTTACCGGAGAAGTTAACCACGCTACGGGGTCGTTAAGAATAACCAAGTCTTCCGCACACATGTACTCGTTGTTGATCTGTATGACTCAGTGGCTGCAAAACTCCGGATTGTTTAGCATTTACAAAGGCTAGATAACTATATTACAGAAGAGCTTCAATCCAATTTACCTTTTGGGAAGTGCAAGAAGCGGTCCGAGCAACCGATGGTTTTGCAGCTCTGTCACCATCTGTTTATTGTTCGTCTTCTTACGCCGAAAACCTGTATACGGCGAACAAGTGTATTGAGAGGCTTTCTTCCTTCTTAAACCTAGCTTCACTGCTCTCTCAATACTCCAAAGTTTCGGACCCTCAGGTTTTACTGGAGTGTCGTGGATGGAAATTACTACCGCCTCTATTCCCTCCCGTCGGTGTTGGCTTCCAAAAACGAGCAACTGCCGGTCGTCCCCTCCATCCGGACCTTCACCTTCAACCACCTCCGGTGTATCCTGGCTGGGAATGATGACCAACTGTCGGTCATCCCCTCCTTTCACCTTCCCCCTCCTTCATCTCCATCCTGGCCTTCGGCCTCTTGCTCCCCTTCAGCCTCCTGGTCCCCTTCAGCCAGCTTCCTCTTCAACTTAGTTACTTCATCTTCCAACTCAGCTACTTGATCTTCAAGTTGTCTTAACCTCCCCACTATAAAATTTAATTCAGCCCTGCTTATAGGCTTCTCTTCTCCATCCACTTTATTCTTTTCCTTATCAGTTTCTTTTTTTGTCCATCTTCTTCTCTTAACAGCTACGTTGCTCTGAAAAACGTAAATGTGAAGTTAATAACATATGAAATATATAGTTATTGAAAATGAACTATAAAGACCGTACCAGTAGACCCAGAGACGCTATCGTTTCTTCCTCTGAAATGTGAATGTCTTGGAGACGATCCTTGTCTCCAACACCTTTTCTCTTATAAACCTACGAAGATTAAAGGAAATTTAGATAACTTCAATACAATGACCCTATGTAAGCAAGAGAGTGATGTTCCTTACCACTGATATCGGAGTAGAACGTTTTGCGATCAAAACATTGTCGACATCTAAGACATAATCTTCTACGACGGACTGCCGCTGTCCCTCTTCTCGAGGAAGAAGAGGATCGTCGAGATTGTCTACATCATTTGCTACGATGGATAAGAGACTCTCTTCTTCAGGAATAGGTAGTAGGCACTTCAGAACCTGAAATCGAATAGTTAATTTCGGTTAGAATAAGTGAGACCTAGAGGAGTACAGAAGCTTTAAGTCTCACCTCCTTCTTCTTTAGCTTCCTATCACGGATCAGGGTAATGAGGGTTGTCTGCTCCTTCATCCGTGTATCGATCCTCGCGGTCCACTTCAATAGGCGTGGACGCGCATCTGGAACTGAAGGTTCCCACAGGGTAGTATGCTCGAATAGCCACACCTGGAATGAAGACGTACGATGATTAGAGAACAAAAATTTAACTTACATATCGCTTATATGGTACATATTATATGTACTCTTTACCTGTAGCAGAATAGCACAACCGTTGATATATCCCATCCCCTTCTTCGAATATGAATCCAATGACTCTATGAGGAAGTCATAGACAGGGTATGCCCAACCAATTCTTCTGATGGTCTCTGCTTCTAAGTAGGGGAAAATGCAGGATTTCATCTTGTGATCCGTGGAGTCGGCATGTGCAAAAAGCACAGAGCAGCAGAGGAGTAGCAAGACATGTCTGACTGTCGCCTGGATCGATAAAATCTCGTCCGACATAGACTCTGCCCTAATAACCTTCGTAATCTCAGCGAATCTTGCCGTTGGACTGCCAAACCTCCAACCTTCGACCTCTTCTGTCGAATGCCAGTCTATCCTTATTCTCTCCCCTATAAGGCTTAGACCTAATGCTAATGCTACATCCTTAACCTCAAAAGGGACTACGATGCTGCCTACTCTAAATGCCCTGGACTTGGGTATCCAGGATCGCACGAGGGTGGTCAAAATTGCCTTGTGCAATTTTACACCTTCTAGGTTAAGCAAGCCTCCAAATGGGCATCTACTTAGGATATCAGTATGTACATTCCTCAACTGCAGGGACTGGAAGAAGTCGTAAAACTTGGAGGGGCAGCATCTTGACGTAACATAAGACGGCTGAAAAATAAAGCATTATTAGATATATAGCACATTAGCAGAAATACAACACTTAAAAGAATAACAGGAGGCATTACCATGATTTCACGAGATGATTACTATATGCAAAAGATGAATATGAATCCAAATAATCAGATGTGGACCTGTTCAAACACAATGTGAGGAAACAAATTAACAAGTATCCATTTAATTTCTTAGAAGCCTATTAGGGTGTTGAGCAAATCTCTAAGGAGAATTAAACCCCTAATTTATCTATTAAACCACTGTTAACATGAAAAATTAGGGGTTTAAACACCTGATTGCTCGCAAACTCAAACCCAATATAGCAGTGAAATGTCTATTCTATTTTTTAATAGCCTAGTAGGGTGCTGACCAAATCACTACGGAGAATAAACCCCTAATTTATCAATTAAATCACTGTTAACATAAAAAAGTAAGGATTTAAACAACTGATTTGTAACAAATTCAGCCCCTATAGAGCAATGACATGTCCATTCATTTTATTACAAGCCTATTAGGGTGTTGAGCAAATCACTATGGAGAATAAACGCGTAATTTCTCAATTAAACCACTAATTTCTCATAAATTAGGTTTTTAAACCATCAATAGTTACTTAAAACACCTTATTTATCAATTAAACGACTGATTTCTCACAAATTAGGTGTTTCAACAAATAATTTCTCAGAAATTAGGAGTTTAAACCACCGATTTCTCAGAAATTAGGTGTTTAAACCACTGCTTTCTAACAAATTAGGGGATTATAACCATCAATAGTTACTTAAAATCCCTCATTTATCAATTAAATCACTTAGATTGGTTTAAACCACTGATTTTTCATAACCCTAACTGATAAAACGACTAAATCACTGACTTATCAAAACCCTAAATGACAAAACCACATAGAGACTGAGAGGGAGAGAGTGACAGTGAGAGAGATGGGTTACCAACCTGTGAGATTTGCCGCTCAGATTTACCTAGAGAGAGATAGAGAGAGGCCGAGAGATAGATAGAGAGAGAGAGAGAGAGAGAGAGAGAGAGAGAGAGAGAGAGAGACGGAGAGACTTGCCGGAATTTTTTCGTCCGCCGGTGACGGTATTTGCAGCGACAGAGAGAGAGAGAGAGAGAGAGAGAGAGAGAGAGAGAGAGAGAGAGAGAGAGAGAGAGAGAGAGAGTAAACAGTGGTTTAAAGTAAAAAATAAATAAACAGAGTAAAAACAGAGAGAGAGAAAGAGAGTAAAACCGTTTTTTTTTTACTAAGGGTATTTTTGTCACATACGCATCCAAACCAGTCAACATCACTTCTGTTTTGTGATTTAGAAAACACCCCTCTTGAAATGTCATACTCAGTATAAACCCCTTCGATTTGGTCATTTTCCCTTTTTTTTTACACCTATAGCATGGGCCAAGAATGCTCCTCCATATATATGGCTAGATCAGGAAATACTATTCATTGTGTAAATGGCATCCTCTCCTTACCACATGTCATTGGATATTTGTTTATAAAACTAATCAATTTTCCCTCTCTTTTGCTACACTTCTGTAATTTGATTAGTCTATCTATGTTAATCTGCAACACCCATGTCTAGATTTGCTTTCTCCTTTCTTCTACAACTTGTACTAAGACCCGTTTGGATTGCAAGACAAAGATTTCTGAATGGAAAATTTTTATTGGCCAATTTGTTTTCTTTCCATAATTTAGCAGGAAATGATATGATTATGGTTAATTTAGATAGATATTATTATATATTGAAGGTGTCGCTAAAGTAAAAATTGAAAAAGGTTGGTTAAAGTTATCAATTTTGTTAAAAAAAGTAGGAAATTTTAGAAATATTTTTCCTTTCCAAACTTTTCCAGAAAAATCCGGCAAATCCAAGCCATACCCATGTACTTTCTTTCATGCTTCCTTCCAGAAACTACGATTTTTCCCATTTTTCCATTCTCTGAAATGAGAAAAGAGCATAAGCACTACGACTAAGGGTTAAAGACATAACTTATTTTCTTGAAATTCATTCTATGCTCTTTTATCTTGCTATTCAATTCCTAGGCAATTTTAAGAGGTTGTGTTTTTGCTCGCAATTCTTGCAAGGATTCAAACAAGGGAGGAGATTAGGGACCAAGACCTCAGCTTGGGTAGGGGCCACTTGGGGTCGGATCCACCTATGTCACAGTCACGATCCATTCAAATTCCTTATCGGTCGGGTCGGGTCGGAGTCGGATTGTTCTTCGGATCCTACTTTTCACGTCATGATCACAATCCATTTTAATTCGGACCGTCCATCGGAGTGTCCTATTATGTCCCACTAAGCTAAGTAAACAATTTTTTTTTTTAAAAAGAGTTAGAATGACAGTCTAAATAGTATGTCTCTATCCATTTTCTTTAACTAAATTAAAAATTTATCTATGTTTAATCTATGTGTATAATAATGCTTGTAAACAATAAAACTAATCAAAATTACATACACAAATGTAATGTATAGTTATTATCAAAGAATATGATGCATAAAGAACAAAACCCCCATCTCTTTTCCTTAGAAAATATGAAATGAAACGACTAAAATGAGTGAAATCGCATTCCTATCCGATTCATTAAGTAATAAGAGAGGTTTTGACCAAAATTCCCTTCATATAACGGTTAGCATTAACAAAATTTGGAGGGTATTTTTGCAAACCATTTCAGATCGTGACTATCCAATGGGCATCTGTGGCGTGGCGTGCCCATACCCAATCCGAAAATTTTCGGATCCCATATTTGATGATCCGAAATATGCCTATGGATCCTATTTATACCTTTAGATCCCGTTCATTAACGTTCGGATTCGGACGATCCATCGGACCGTCTGGATCCATTGACACCCCTAAGCTTGGGCAAGACCAAAGATTGATTCATCTCTTTTCTAGAAAAAAACAAAAGGATAGAAAATGATGCATTTATTTTCTAGAGTTTCTATATGCCATGTGCGCGTGAGGTCCAATATTTTTCAAAAAGTACAGTTAGGCCAGTTTTATGGGATGATCCAAACCGTTATTTGTTGTAAATAGATGTTTGTTAGGTACCTTATCAATACGCCAAAAGCTCCAGAGCTGATGGAACACATTAGGCAAAGCCCTTTAAACCTAGCCCATACCAGGCTAGGTCCCACCCAGTCCCATACCTAGGCGGGCCCCTACTTAGGATCGTAACATTCCACCACGCTTCCGGATCTGCCGTCCTCGGCAGCCCACTCTGTGACAACTTTCACTCTGATTTTTTTTTTTCAGGTAGCCCTTTCCACAGGTCGCCCCTTTCGTGACTCGAATAAGGGACGTGGTGGCTGCTTAGATACCAAATGCTAGGTACCTTTCCAATACTCCAAAAGCTCTAGAGCTGATGGAACACGTTAGGCAAAGCCCTTTAAACCTGTCCCACACTAGGCTGGGTCCCACCCAGTCCCTAGGCGGGCCCTCACTTAGGATCGTAACAACGTTACCCCACAGATTATCTCCATAGGATGGTCCTAATCCTCTAATCTATAGTGATTTCTATCATGTGCAGCCCCTCTATATTTATGTGGGCTAACATCTATTTTAGGACCATCAAAGGTTTATGACCATCCTATTCTATTTCTGATGTGTTTCTTATGCCTATCTTTCGTCAGGTTACCATTCTTTTATATCTGTCATGTCCTTTGTTTCTCTTCCTCATTCTTTGTTTCTCTTCCTCGTTTTGTTGGAGAGGCATTACCTCATCCAGATCGGTGAGTTGCAATGGATGCTGAGATGAGTACATTTCACTCTAATGATACCTGGCATTTAGTCCCTCTTCCTTCTAGTGCACAGGCCGTAAGTTGTCATTGGGTATTTTCCGTGAAATACTTACAGGATGGGCCAATTTAAAGAATGAAAATACGGTTGGTTGCCAAAGGGTACACACAGACCTTTGGCGTTGATTACACAGAGACCTTTCTGGCTGCCAAAATTCCTTCCGTTCGTATTTTGATTTCTGTGGCAGTGAACATGTGTTGGCATCTTTATTAATTGGACTGAAAAAATGCCTTTCTAGATAGAGACCTTGAAGGAAGAAGTCTTTATGGAGCAGCCTCTTGGGTATGTTGATCAGGGGGAGATGAAGCATGCAACATGCCGTATGTATAAAGAATTATATGGCCTTAAACAATCTCCTCAAGCTTGGTTTGGGAAGTTCAGTGAGGTGGTTATGCGATTTGGCATGAAACAATGCATTGCTAACCATTTTGTTTTTAGCTCTCCGTCTGACAACTGATACACCTTCCTAATCATTTATGTGGATGATATTATTATTATTGAGAGTAACGACAAAGGCATACAAAGACTAAAGAGGTTTCTTTAGAAGGAATTTTGCACCAGAGATCTTGATCGCCTTAGGTATTTTCTTGGAGTGGAGGTAACTTATTCACATGGAGAATTGTCTCTATCACAAAGGAAATATGCATTGGATATATTGGACGAAATGGGACTCTTGGGAGTGAGACCCGTTGAAGTACCAATGGATCCCAATGTCAAATTCTATCCTAATTAAGGGGATTTAGTAGAGGATCTAGGTAGAAAATTGATTTATCTGACTGCAACCCATCTAGACATCTCATTTGCAGTCGGTGTGGTGAGCCAGTTCATAAATGCACCGCGTAAACCTCACTGGACAGCAGTTACCCAGATTGTAAGATACTTGAAGAAAGCTCCAGGTAAAGGGCTGTTCTTTAGAAGGAATAATAGCATAATATTAGAGGGTTATATTGATGCAGATTGGGCTGATTCACCTACAGATGGGAGGTCTACTGTGAAACTGCACCTTTGTTGGAAGCAACTTGGTTTCATGGAAAAGTAAAACACGGGATGTGGTAGCCATGTCAAGTGTAGAAGCGGATTATAGAGCCATGGCCCATACGTCTGAATTATAGCAGGTGTTTGCATTGATCACAGGGAGCCTGTTTTAAGTAGGAATTTCACAAGTTATAGGTGTGCAAGAAAACCAGTAGAACAGTTCACCCCTTGACCCAAGCAAAACTCTACATGTCTAGGCCAAACTGATAATGATCTTAGTTCCTGGCAACAAATGTGAGCACCACAATCTTATAGATTCCAGATAGGTGACTGAATTACTGACCCTTAACTGTAAGCTTCAACAGTATTTGTGCTCAAAGGCGATGATCGGTTGTGTAGGTAAAATCCCAAGTAATGAGATTGAAGGGCTTGTGAATATATGTCACTAAATTCAGAATTCTGAAGTAATGAATCCTTGACTGTTGGGTGGGAGAGTTCTTCTCCAAATTCAGGTCAGGCCTCTCTGCCTTCAGGAGTGGTTTATGTCACTAAGTTCAGAATTCTGAACTAGTGAATCCTTGACTGTTAGATGGGAGAGTTCTTTTCCAAATTCAGGTCAGACCTCTCTGCCTTCAGGAATGGTTTCTTCTTCATTTGTAAAGTAATGAACACCACAGGAAATTTGATTCCAAACTCAAGTACCAAGCAGCTCAAGGTTGAGGAAGCACAGTGACTGGTTTGTACACAGTTTGGTTAGCTGCTCAGGCCCATGTAAATGTCCCGATTGATGAATGATTTGAACCAATTCTCTTCATTCTTTAACCCTGCTGTAAACTTGATGGAAGAGCCTCAAATGGATATCGAAAATGGTCTTAAATATATCAATTCTAGTCAAAGCCAATACCTCTAAGCGACATGGAAATTTAGCACTGTTCAACAAAAGACATGAAGTCGAAGATCCCTGTTTTGAAATATCTCTCAGCTGAGAATAAAACCCACAGTTCCTTTCTCAAATAAGGTAGCTGCTAGATGACTGGAGAAGAATTTATAAGGCACATCCACATTCTCAAGGATGCCGAAAATTTAACCCAAACTTTAGTTCTACATTCCGTGAACAGATCCCTTCACTTCTGGAATTTTCAAGGAAAGAATGTCTTGTACAAAAACTCTAGGTTCTATCGATTTCTGAAGCAGCACCTCAACCCAAACGATTTCAAACCAGTCCTACTAATCAATTCGTTGCACACACAGTAACAGAATACAGTTGAACTTGAGAGTTTTTATATGGTGGCCGACTGTCCAAATTAGAAGGGCAGGGTGTCAAAACCCTGCCATTTGATTTTTGAACTGCTTTTCCAGTAAAAAAAGGTGGTTTGACCGTATCAAAAATCAATGGACACCCTGCCCTTCTAATTTGGACGGTCGGCCACCATATAAATTCACTGAACTTGAAGCCAAAAGATGTGGCAGTTGTATATCAAATCCGAGAGTAATGGACAGTTTTAAATTAAAATAAAATCCCAATGCTCATGTCCAAAGACAAACCAGAGATAAACACTTCAGCAAATAATAACCACTAAAAGGCCTTATCCAATAGAGTTCCAACCAAACTTCACTCATCTTCAACAACTCACAAACGAACAGAACTTGGACGTCAACCTCCTTAAAATCATATCTAAAGAAAGTGTCCAAGACCCCACTCCCTCAAGTGACCAAGCTGCCTATATGCATCGAACACACCCAATCACAAACAGGTTCTTATCTTTGTTGGTTCCGACCATGGTTTTAAATTCAGATTTCGGTAACACCAAAACCGAAATTGCCAATACCGGAAACGGTACCGGATTTCGTTTAATGGACGAAATTTCATTTTTTATTTTATAAGTTCATCTGAAATTTCGAGAAATTCAACCCAAAAATCTCAATTTTTATTTATTTATATAGCATTTTTCCCGAAATTACTGAAATTTCGGCTGAAATTCGGTATTAAAGAAAATGTTATTTTTTAATGGTGCACCCGATTTCGGCCTAAATTTCGGTTTCGGTGAGGGCTGAAACACATACCGAAACCGAAATTTAAAACCATGGTTCTGACCAATTTTAGCATCCACGAGAAGCTTTGAAGCTTTCGTTCTATTCTCTAATTGAATTAAAATGGTCCCAGCTGGAACATGTATGGGTTTAGAAGGGAATTCTCAGGTTCGGTGAATGGTTGCTGTTTCAACTTCTTTGGGAAATGTTGATTTTCTGTCCACCCATAATGGTCAGTAGGCGAAATTGCATAAGCTCTTGCATAGGTACTCATGACCAAGATTTCACCGAAACCGAAATTTCGGCCCTCACCGAAACTGCAATTTCGGCCGAAATATCGACCGACATTTCCGAGCTGCATTTTCAAAATAACTTTACCCATACAGCCCTTTTCTTTGATGGCATTTTGGACATTAAACACCCTTGTACAGCTGTCCACAAAAGAAGAACATCATTTCCTTCTCCACGTCTCCTATCGATGTCCTAAACTTATCTCCTCAGACTCTTTTCCTTTCTTTCTCACGAACTCACTTTCGTTAGTCTTCTATTACCTCTTTTTCAATCCTTTTTTCCTCCTCTATTTCACCTTCAAACCCTCGCCTCTCAGGAACAGACCTTCCATTAAAATGGTATTGTTTCCTTTTCTTTTATCACATAGATTTGGATAGACTTGCCAATTTATTTTTCTACCTACATCTAATGAAAGAGTACTGTTTTCTTTCTCTTTTTACCCGGATTAGGGTTTCGGGAAAAATGCTATATAATTAGAACAATTGAGATTTTTGGGTTGAATATCTCGAAATTTCGGACGAAATCCTGTACCATTTCGGGCAGAGGCAATTTCGGTTTCGGTATTGACCGAATTCGGATTTAGGTCAAAATTTAAAACCTTGCTCATGACCATTGGAAGAGACTGAACCATTATCAATAATTCTCGTCCAAAATGTCAAAAGAACATACAAGGCAATCTTAAAAACTATTTTGAATGCCCCTTTCCAAGTGGAATATCCAACCTCAACGATCAACCAAGGCTGTCAAATATTAAGACCTAGTACTAGGATCCAATAATAAATGAGCCTACTGGTAGTGGGTTGCAGTTTTTGCACTTGCTGCCAATTAATCCTTGGGCAAAGAGTGAAGAGGTCTATCATTTGCCTCAGATGTAACTGTGCTTCCCTAGTTGTAGGATGCCTGTGGTGCTCTTAACCAAGAGCCCAGGCTTGAATTCTGCATGGTGAAGAGTGTTTTTTCACAATATTGATTTACTAGCAACTCTTCCACAGGGGCTACAATAGCTTCGAGCTCAGGGTTTAGAGCACGGTCTAATTACAACTCACCGGTTGGTTTTGGAGGTGGCGACCGATCACCACATGAGCATCATCACAAGCACCAACAGGGCTGTATCAGATCTGAGTGCTCTTCAATAAACACTTTCACATAGGAACTCAAATCATTCATTCAGATTATTCCCATGTCCCAATTCTGTTCTACGTGTGGTGGCCGATCAACCCATTGAAATTTTCACAAGCACCCACAAGTGTTCCAGATCCAAACTTCTCTCCCAGCAAGATTGTGAAGAACTGCCCAAGGACTGCAAAGTTTAGAAACCCTGCAAGTTCTCCTGTGATACCAAAAATGTCGTGGGGTAGTGCTGAGTTCGGATTCCAAGGTTCGAATGTTAAAAGTAGCAATAGAAAGCGTGGTCACATTTATTTAGGCTTCTAGTAACATCAGAATTTAACTCTATCAGTCCTTTGTAAACTTTTCCCGGCATTAATGGACACCCTTTTAGAGCTAGACTTTGGTGTTTAGGATTCAAAACTAGGGCTGCAACTCGAGCTGGGTTTTACCCGACCCGCATCGACCCGATCCGAAAATAGCTTGGGTCAGGTTCAGGTTTCATGGGTTTCGGGTCGAGCCGGGTTCAACATTCAAAAGCCCGCATGAATCTCGGGTCGAGCCGGGTTTGAAGGGGCCCAACCCGACCCGACCCGAGTTACATAAGTTATAGTATGTACATTTTTTTCTATTGTTAGTTAAAAGTTAAAGGGATAATTACATTTACACCCCCCTCTAGTTTCTGACACATCCACTTCCGCCCCTATAGTTTAAAACGTGACAAATACACCCTTGTAGTTTCAATTTGTTTAAGGTAGGCCTCCTCAGCTGAAGGTTCATCCATAGATTGAAGGGTTAGGATGATCCGATGGAGCTGATTTTTTGGGCACACCCTATCTATGTCAGGACCCATCAAATGAACGCTTTGGATCATCCAAACAATGTGGGCCCACATTATTTGGATAATTTTTTGGTAGTGTTTGGATTCGGGTAGGGGCCCACATTATTTGGATGATCCAAAGCGTTCATTTGATGGGTCCTGACATAGATATGGTGTGCCCAAAAAATTAGCTCCATCGGATCATCCTAACCCTTCAATTTATGGACGAACCTTCAGCTGAGGGGGCAAACCTTAAACAAATTGAAACTACAGGGGTGTATTTGTCACGTTTTAAACTATAGGGGTGGAAGTGGATGTGTCAGAAACTAGAGGGGGTGTAAATGTAATTATCCCAAAGTTAAAAGTGAAAACCCACGCACCCACTGTTACTGTATGTGAGTGTAATTTCAGCTTCTATGAGTTGAGTTGATTCAAGTGTTTGATTCAGCATTGTTTGATTGTAATTACAACATTGTTTGATTACAGCATTGTTTGATTCAAGTGTGATGTGAGTGTAATTACATCATTGTTTGATTCAAGTGTAATGTGAGTGTAATTTCTGCTTCTATGAGTTGAGTTGCCTTGCCAAACAAGAATTTTCCTTAAAAATTTGCGTCAACGTGAAAAAACCCGACCCGACCCGAGATTTATCATGGGTAGGGCCGGGTTTGGGAATTGTGGGTTTTCCGGAAAAAAACCTGACCCGACCCGACCCGAGATATTTCTCGGGTAGGGTTGGGTTCTCCAAAACCCGACCCGCCCGACCCGAGTTGCAGCCCTATTCAAAACACATGAAAGGAGATCTGAGTGGTAGGAACAGATGCACCAATCCTATTTACAGTTAGAAGCTGGCTGGTAGAGGTGTTTCGAACCCATTTGAACATCACGTTTGGCAAATTAGATGGGGGTTCTGTTGTCCATTAATTCCCCAAATAGGTGGAGGGCTGAAACTCAGTTTCCAGGAGAAGGAAATTCAATCAATGGCCTTTCAAACAAGCTTCTATTGGTCTCTTTTCAAGTGGGATTTAATTTACCAGACAAATACGACATTGTAATGTAAATTCCTTGTAGTTTTAGCTGCAAAATCCTTGGATTCATCAACTGAATTAAACTAACAAACAGCTTACGGACCTGATTAATCAAATGACAATTGGCCGAATACTCTAGGGTTCTAATTAAAGCAGAGACTGAAAGTCGGCTCTCGGACCTGATTAATCTCAACTAAGACTAAAGTATAACATGATTTTGATTGTTGAATTTTCAGAAAACATCAAAAAAGCAATTTGAAGGAATGGTTCCCGATCATATAATGATTGCAATAATTGCACACAAGTTTGCAGACAACTCAATTTTCTGGGTTGTCGCAAATGAAAATAGCTCTTGATTGAAGGTACAGGTGAAACCGTGGTTAGATATTATTTGTTTTAGGTCTACCTCAGATATATTGGAGCAACATCTAATGAAGATAGAAACCAGATCTAATATTCCCAAGCAATTAGTAATCCTACTCAATTCAGTACTGAGGTTGGACGATTAATGAGATATTCTAAACATTCATTTCCATTGCAAAACAGATTGTAAAGTACTTGCAGCCGAATTCAATAACTTGAGAATCTTACTGCTTGAAAAGGAATTGCAATTAACAAACAGAGAACGACAAGAAAACAAAACTCAGCAGCTTCTTTCCAATCGATGGGGCAACTGGCGAGTTCTCCAATGCATGCAAATAACTGCTTACAACAGGGGGGGGGGGGGGGGGGGGGTGGATAAGAGGAGGCCAGGATGCAGGAATTTCAATCAGAAATCTGATCCGAGAACACCCTAAAGACAGAAAATCCAGTTGGAATCCTCTCCAAGCAGAAAACCCAACTCCCTAATTCAATATTCTATAAAAAAGTTTTAAAATGACAAGATTTCCCCGAATTAAACTAACCCTATCTAACATAAAGGACCAAAACACCCTTCACGTATGAATGAAAAGACAAAGCACAACTATCCTAGACTAGACAAGAAACCCATACACTTCGGCCGGGACCCACTCTACATCACCTACCCATGAGAATTTTTTTTTGAAAAGGTGACTATTTCATTTCATCAGTAAAAAAAACCTACCCATGAGAATTGATATCCGGAAAAGAGAACCAATTCGAAACTGAAATAGTTAGTCTAAAGTCCCTTATTCATCTATAAAAGAAAGTCAGACTAACTAATCTCGGGTGCTGAGGTATGGAGTAGGATTCTATCCAGGTTTGGAATAGCTTGGGTCTTTGCATCCAAGCTATCAGACCTTCTAGAAGGATGGGAGTTGGTGCCCTGGAAGAAAAAAAGGAAAAGTTGTATGGAATGTTTGCCTATTAGTAACCTTGCGGGTCTTCTAGAAAAAAAGAAATTCCCGAGTCTTTGAGGGCATTGCTAAATGTCCTCACTTTTTATTCATGAAAGTGATAGCATTGACCATAGCAGGGGTGAGGACTCTTCTTTTTTATTTGTCTCGGCCTTGGACCTTGGGAGGGTT
The DNA here is from genome assembly GCF_043159265.1 of Tasmannia lanceolata. Classification (NCBI taxonomy): domain Eukaryota; kingdom Viridiplantae; phylum Streptophyta; class Magnoliopsida; order Canellales; family Winteraceae; genus Tasmannia; species Tasmannia lanceolata. The sequence continues at coordinate 67,562,249 of NW_027518695.1, forward strand.
GGCAAGTGATGTGCTTTAGCATTGAAAGACACCCTTTGATTTTTCAAGAATGGGAGACACCGGCTGATGGGGTTTTTATTTTTGAAAGATGACATTTATTACCAAAATCCAAAAGTACATACAGGGATAAGATGTCCCCTAATCATACATGTGAATGCCCCACCCAAGCTACAAAGGAGAAAACATTTGATCACAAAAAACATGAAAGTTATAGGGACTCTACTCGGCCACGTTCATTTCATTCTAGTCCTCATCAGGGGCGCCATATATTGACATGGATTCCGAGGTACCACCTTCTTTCGCCAGCCTATCAGCCAGCTCATTGGCCGATCTTCTTCTGTGCTCAATGGTGGGTTTTAAGACACAAACCAAATCCCAAACCTCGCTAATGTATTGTAGTGGCCGCCACGTACCACTAGAAGAATTTGAAGCCCACGCAATTGTGTTGGATGAGTCCCCCTCGACAATCAGCTTATCTCGCCTATTTGTCAAGAACCATTTAAGACCATAAAGGAGGGCTGTTACCTCTGCCTCGTTTGCATCACAGATACCAATTCGACCTGAGTAGGACATTAGGATTTTTTCATTCGCATTCCGGATGGCTCCTTCGATCCCAGCCTTACCAAGTTCACCAATCGAGATACCATCAAAATTTAATTTTAACCATCCATTTGGTGTAGCCCTCCACTCAGGTGATATCCCATTTTTTACCTTCCGTTCCAAGGTCACCGCTTTCCAGTTCCTTAAGATCTCGCTCATGCTATAAGATATTCCCAGCTTGGCCCTTGTCCAATTGATAAATTCGATTTTAGTTTCTAGTGTGATTCGAGCTAAGTTCTTCTCCTTTCTGTTCAAATATAAGACCATTTCTTTCGTTCTGGGTTACTTAAAGTTAATTTTGACGGCTTGAGCAAGGGAAATCCCGGTCCAATAGGAATAGGAGGGATCTTAAGAGACTCTAGTGGCGACACCATCCGCGCCTTCTCAGGTCCTCTAGGGACCGCCGATTCAAGTGAGGCAGAGGTGAGAGCCGTCCATCAGGCAATCAAATGTTTGAATAGAGAATGGATAGACAGGGTGATAGTGGAGGGAGACTCCTTGAATGTCATCACATGGCTCAATGGATCGATTGTCCCTCCTTGGAGATCCGTACAGTTCTTTGATGAAATTGAGGATCGAGTGGAAGGGTCGTCAATAATCTTTAAACATATTAGAAGATCCGCCAATTGGAGATGTTTGATTCCCTCCTCCTCCTCCCTCCCTCCCTCCCTCCCTCCCCCCACCCCCCCCCCCCCCCCCCCCCCCCCCCCCCCCCCCATCTTGTTTCCTCTTCTTGTTTTATTTTTTCTTCTTCTTTTTATTCTCTTATTTTCCTCGTGCTTTCGTCCTGTTCTTTTCGGTTGACCTTCTCGGTCTCCCTTGTTTCTATTGAATGAAATTGCTACGATTCAAAAAAAAAAAAAAAAAAACAGAGAGAGAGAGAGAAAGAAGAAGAAGGGACACCACCAAATTAGTTCTAGACATCAAATCATGGATTGCAACGTTAAGAATCTAAAAGTCAGACATTTCTTATCCTAAAATGGAGACCAGCATGGCAGTTTAATTGTTGTCACTTTAAGTTTCTAACTACATGCTTGAAACAATAAGCACTAATTCCAATATTTCAGAAACATCAATTGGTTAGTCACTATCCATTATAAGTAAATAGGATCTGACTTAGCACAATATACATTACTTGACTGAATAGGAATGGAGTTATTGTGAAAATTCTGTAATGAGATAAATGAATTGGACTATGATGTTGATGCTAAAAAAATGAGACTCATTAAGTTCCTCATTCATATTGGGTAAACTCTGTGGAGAATTTTGTGTAATATTTATGAGGCTGATTAAGTTTCTCATTCTAGTTGATTGAGCCTCCAATGCATGGCACTAGATAATCTTTTGCATATACCAGTCAGTCAGTCACCTTCCAACAATCTTTGCACATGAGCATGTTTCACTGCATATTTTCAATAGTAAGTATGCATGCCTCCACAAATTTCGTTGGACTGAATTTGGTGTATGTGAGCCGTGAGGTTTTCACTGCAAGCTATCAACTTACATCCACTGTCATGAACATGGTTTTAAATTTCGATTTCGGTCCCAATTTCGGCCTTGGCCGAAATTTGGTAAACCCAAAATTTAGACCGAATTTTGTTAAACCTGAAATTTCGGATTTCGTGAAATTTCGCTATGGTTTCAACCGAATTCTGATTTCAGCCGAAATTTAAAACCATGGTCATGAAAAAGGGTTCTAGTTTTCAGGAATTATAGGAAATTGGACTCTGATAGATCAAGTAGGGGCCACATGAAGTTCATGTTAATTTTCTAGAGCTATCTTATTGATTGCATATAAAGAAATTCAGCTTGTTTATTGAGTTGCTCTGCTCTGCTGTTATGAGAAGTCTTCTAATTACAGTGGTATTTCAAACATTTTCAACTTGCCGTTGGAGGTCATCAATATTTTTCCCTGCCCTCCTTTGCACTGAGCAACAGGGCTGAAACTAACTATATAGCCATTAAGATACCTTTATTGCTTAGTTTTCTCTTAATAAGTGGATTTTAAAGATGTGAAACAAGAACTGATCGGTGAAAAGATTGACAGCATGGGGTCTTCACAAGAATATTGTGTTCCAGACAACATGATTTAGTGGAAAGGAAGAAACGATTCCCATGAGGACCTAAGTTAATAATAACATTTCATGAAGCTTCATATTCATCCATAAATGAATCTGTTATCAAGAAAATAACCCAGTTGTTACCTCTAATAAGGTCATCACAAAATTGTCCGAGTTGGTAGTAACCGTATGTTGATTTGGCAGCTATCCGGTAACAATCATGGGTTTGTTGCTTCCATGGAGTTTCACATTCGTAACGCAGGATGGATACTCCTTCTTTGCTGGTTTCCCTCCTCGCCAACCAAACATCATAGTGCATCATCGTCGAAGATTGGGTAAATTCTCTCAAAATTCAAAAAAGGAAAATATATCTGCCATTACTTGATAAACTCTTTTTTTATGGGTAGGTAAGCTGGGATCGAACCCCTGACTTCTTGGTTGAGGAACAATCCTTTTGCCAATGAGCTAGAGGCTCAACGCCTTGACAAACTCTTATACCGATATGTAGGTCAACAATGCTCTCTCTAGTGGAAGCTGATGTAACAGATCTCCTCCACAACACCTACCGTCTTTTTTGTGTCCCAAAGTTCTGTGGCAAATATCAGCTCTCTGCAGCTATGGTCTTCTTGTCTTGGTTTCTGACTGGCATGTCATCTCTCTTAAATCTCTGGCGACTCGCCTCCTGCTCGATTCTCACTTGGGCTCTGAGATTAACTTATACAGCCTGTTCAGGCAATACCCAAAAGCCCTGGACTGTTTGAGATCAACTTTCGATGTATAGTACTTAAAATTAATTGTCAAATCATATTGAACTGTTTCCACTGATGAAAGCAAGATCAGAGAAGCATGAGTATCGCTCAATATAACCAATTAAATCTCCTTCACCATTTCCATCAGCATATTTAAATAAATGAATATACACTAAAATGAGGATCTTCTGGATGATCCTGGAGCCAGATTGAAGAAAATCTCGCAGGAACGAAAAAAATCTCCGCATCAAATTGCAAGATTCTTTGTGGGGTAAAACTTGAATGTTGCTTCAAAGTTCATACTATGTCCAGCATAGCTGCATTCAATGTATTCCAGTAATGCTATAAGCGAGGCAATTTTGAGATTGAAAGTCACCCACCTAAGTTAAATTCAAAAACCATTTACTCTTCATCTTCTCGCCACAGACCCATTTCAAGCATTTCATTTCTCAACTTTCTTGCTTTCTCCACATCACCTTCCTTTCTATACCCATCAATGAAGGAACTATAAATCTCAAAATCTGGTTCAAACCCTTTCCCAACCATCTCAGATTGAAGCTTAAGTGCCTCTTCTATCTTCCCCTCTTCACAAAACCCCTTTATCAGAGACTCATAACTCCCCCTACTAGGAAAGAAATCTCCTTTCTTCATCACATCCCTGAAAAACCTCAAACCTTCAAGGACCTTATTTTTATTACACATTCCTCTTACCACTGCATCAACCGTAGAAGCCTCCGGCCTGAAATCTCTCATACACATATCCTTATACAGTATAATTGCTGAATCCATATCATCAATTCTACAGTATCCCCTAATCAAATGCTCAAAAGTGAGGCAAGTTGGTTCAATTTCCCTCAATCCCATCTCGCGGAAAAGCTCTTCTGCTCTCTCCATTTCTCCATTTTTACACAAACCATCTATCAGAGTATTATAAGCCATAATATCAGGCTTAATTTGCTTAATTCCCATTTCACCCCACAATTTCATAGCTTCTCCCATTTTCCCTTGATCACAACACACTGCCATCAAAACACAGTAAGTAAAAACATTAGGTTTACAATCGAATTTCCCCATTTCTGCCCTAATCCCATCAATCTCCTCCACATTCCCATCTCTATAGAATGAGAGCATCAACTCATTGAAAGTCTGCACATTCGGCAAAACCCTAACCCTAACCCTAATTTTGTCCTCTAACCTAAAAACCTCCTGATAAATCGAAAATCCTTCCTTCGATCCTCTTGATCGACACACCGACCGGATCAAAGAATTACAGGTCCCAATCATCGGAGAAATCCCTCGAGATCTGAGCAATCGGACAATCTCCACCGTCCGATCGATCCTATTTCCCTGCAAACAAGCCTTAATCAACAAATCAAAGACAAACGGCGCCGAATCGCACAACCTATAAGTTTTCGCTAGGGTTTCGAATAGTTTTGGGGCTTTTACTAAATCGGCACCGTCGATCTCTTCCGTGGCACGAATTGCGGTCAGGATTAGGGTTTGAGCGGTGGATTTAAGCCGAGATCTGGCCAGAATGTGGATAATTGTGGAGTAAGAGAGGAGATCGTGGTTACAGAGAGAGTTTTTTTCAGACCAGATGAAAAATCTGAGAGCTAAACGAGGATTATTTTTTATACGGATTATGATTTGGGAAACCTCGTGAGTTGAGAATCCGTTAGGGTAGACGGATTTGATGAAGTTCCAGCGACTTTTGGATCGTTGTTCTCTGAGAATTGAAGCTACAGAGGAAATTAGGGTTTCGTTTGAGGAAATTAGGGTTTGAGATGAAAAAGGGTATCTGTAATTAAGAGAAGGAGGTATTTGGAGGAGAAGGAGTTGATGTTTTATTCTGGAAAATGCCATGTCTGGTTTGATCTCTGTTGTCTTTGAGAACTATATGAAGTAGAGATTTATGGGACCCACATGGAGATGTGTATGTAAAATCAAGACCGTTGATCGTATAGAACATTGGTAGGCACCGTTAATCAACTAATAATTTGTTTTAAAAAGAGAAAATCAGTGGGTCATCTTTCCTTGGATGAATCCTAAACGAGGCTTGGTAGATCAAGAACCTCGGATCATCGTATTGAGGTATTTTTGGTATTTTCAATGGCATTTGGCCGGGGTCAAAGTGGATCCCAAAGGTGTGTGTTTTTCTTTCGGGAAATGTTATCAGCACTAATGTATTTTGATGATCACACTCCTCACTTTATTACCATACCACAGGATGATCCAAACCGTCCATTAGATGGGCTACTGCCTAAATAGGTTGTGCCCCAAAAAATATCCTAACCCTCCGATCTATAGAGGGTTAGGATCAACCCTCTAACATTCAGATCGGAGGGTTAGGATCAACCTATGAAAATGATTTTTGGGGCACAACCTATTTAGGTTGTGGCCCATCTAATGGACGGTTTGGATCATCCTGTGGTGCGGGCCATACCGTACTTTTAATAAAGTGAGGAGTGCAATCATCAAAATACAGTAGTGCTAATAACATTTCCCTTTCTTTTTTCCTGTATTTTCAATGGCATTTTTTTTATTTATGACGTAGGATGTCCCCACCCCCTTCGGGAGTAGGACTAGTCCCTACGGATACACGCAACGACCCACTCACCACGTGTATCAGGTAAGTCGGGGGCGGGATTCGAACACTCGTCAACAGGGAGCAAACCCGTGACTTTATGCCGAAGAGCCAACGCCTCGGTGGGTTTTTCAATGGCATTTGGCCAGGCTAAAAGTTGTCATTAATCATTTCAATTTTCTTTTTTTTTTTTTTTTGAGAAAAGGTAATATGATATATTGATGAAGCGAGAACCGAGATGGTCATCAAAATACAAGGAGAAGCTAAGACGAGAACACCAAAAAGAACAAAGAAATCAGGGTAGTAGGAAGTCGAACCACTCCAAACCCCACCTACTCACCCTGGACTTAACTCAATAAGTAGATCTTATCACTTAGTTAGGAAAAAATGTCATTGATCATTTGAATAAGCAGATCTTATCACATAATTAGGAAAGAGTAGAGCCTAATGGGCACATTTGGCTGCCAGGAATTGTTTTTCATGATAAATTTAGCGTCTCCAAGTGGAGATAAGGATGAAGTTGACTAAAAATTTAGAAACAAAATCCGGAACTAGTGTCTCCGAAGAGGAGAAGTTGCTAAAAATCGCAAAACCAAAAACTCAACTCAAAACCAGATCAACCTTCGGATAAACTTTTTCCGATTTTGTAGCAGCTTCTCCACTAGTTCCGGAATTTTGATTCCGGATTTTTAGTTGACTTCACCCTCATCGTCATCAAAGCTAAGAACATATGGAGCGACATCTGGGACTTCCTCTTCATCACATTGAAGAATATAGGGACCAACAGAAGACTCGGCATAGTCATCTTCATCTCCGCCCAGCACATAAGGTTTCTCTTCCTCTACTTCTTCAACTTCCTCGCCAAATGCCAAGACAGTCGGTGAATCGGAAGCGATAGCACAAATCAAGGAAGCAGGGTCAAGAATAGGCTCTTCAGTAAAAACGGCCCCAACTGTAGGTGGAGGGCGCGCAACATGAGCTGGTAATGGATTCCGGGTAGTGTTTGGCATAAATACAGCAATTTTTTTCGCTTCTATCATATCCTGAATTTTATGCCTCAAGGCCATGCAGTTATCTGTTAGGTGCCTTGTTCTTTGATGATATGCACAATGCTGATTTTCATGCCAATATCTGGGGAGAATAGGTGGTGGAAGTCTCGGTTCTAAGAGAGTGATCTTTTTGTCTCTTAGTAGCTTCTTGAGAGCGACAGATAAAGGGTAAGGTAGCGGATCAAAATGCCTTGGCGCTTTCCTCGATGGCTGCTCTGTCTCTGCTACAACTCTTCTCATAGGGCGTGCAACAATCACATTGTTAACTTCGAGCTTTGAAGCTACCATTGGTTTCTTTTCATTCCTTGGATCAAAAGATGACTTCGCCAGAGAACCCTTCAACAATGCATCTTCAGTTATGGTTCCTGTCTTGATCAAGTGATTGAAATCAGAGTAATACTGCGTCGCCATGAAGTGGTAATACTGCGGAGACAAATTCTTGACCACAATTTTGATCTGATCTTCTTCAGAAGGGCGGTTAGTCATCTGGGCAGCTTTTCTCCTCCATCTTCTTACAAAAGAGGTAAATGTTTTCTGGGGTCCTTACTTTATTGCTTTCGGATCCCTCTTCGTAACTTCTATTCCTTCTTCCATTGAAAATTGCTCAACAAACTTGTTAGCAATTTCGTCTAAAGTTCTGAGTTCTTCGGGTTTCAGATGAAGGAACCACTTCTTAGCTACTTCTGTTAGAGACATCGAAAACACCTTAGCAATCTGCTCTGGAGACAGCCCATACCCTTCTAAATTTGAAATGAACGACCTTAGATGACTCCACGGGCACCCCGTTCTATCATATTTATCAAAGTCTGGCATTCTGAATTTTGGAGGAAGGGTGACACTAGGGAAAAGGGAAAAATCAGACATATTGACCTTCTTTGGACCCTTAACTTGCATGCTTTCAACTTTTTGGGTCAAGTTTTCAACTCTATCAACCAATTCCTTCTCTTTGCCTGGCTTAGCTGATTGCGGAAGACAATTCTCCTCTACATATTGCTCGTCATAGAAATCATCTTCAAGGGAGATGACAGACCGATTAAAGCCTGGAATCACATTAGTAGGATTTTGGACGACAGGTGCTTTCAAGGTAGCGGCTTTCTCGTTCTTCAACTGAGTAACCTCTTCCTTTAGGGAAGATACCTCTCTTGTAAGGTTCCTCATCATGTCTCTCATTTCAGCCAACATCTCATTTGACTCAGCCATTTGGTTAAGACGAGGGGAGACAAGTGGAAATAAAGCTGGTGAGATAGGTGAAGAAGATCTACGACTTAGTCTCGACGTTGAAGATTGTCGGGACCAAGTAGGCGGTGAAATGGTAACTTTTTTCGAAGCAATGGCTATTGCTTAACTCAGACTCTTGAAATGAAAGTAAGAACACTAATTTAAATTAAGATAATCAGAAAGAATGTTATGCACAAATTGAAACAAGAGATAATACAGACACATCTCTCCTCTGGGTAAGAACCAGCAGTACAATAATTGTAAGAAGGGTCATGACGGCCCATCAAACCTAAACGGATAACCATCACACTTAGGGTGTTTCAGATAAAAATCCGACAGCATAACAGCCTTACAAAAGGATCATGGCATGGTAAACTCATGGTTTATCACTAACAGTAAAGCATAGGGCCATACTCAGAAGGTTTTAAATAAAATCCGGCAACATGACGGCCCCATAGAAGGATCATGGTAAGGTAAGCTCATGGTTTATCAATAACCCTAAAGAATAACGACTGTACAAAGAGATGTGGTAAGGTAAGTACATGGTTTGTCAACAAGCCTAAAAGGATAATGACCACACTCAATGTATTTAGGAAAAATCCAGCAGCATGACAGCTGTACTAGGAGATTTGGTACGGTAAGCACATGGGTCGTCAACAAAGCTAGAAGAATAATGATCACTCTAAGGTTTTTAGGGAAAATCCGGTAGCATGACGGCTGTACTAAGAGGGACTCAGCAACTAAACATGAAGAGTATGCCGTCATGGTCAAGATAAAGCAGGGCTCTCAGCAAGAACACAGACTCTGGTAGTAATAATGGCAAAGCAGACTCATAATCGACAAGCGAAACGCGATCTGATCAGGATCAATCAAAGGGTCCGGCTCAGGGAAGATAAATCATGGCTAGAAAGATAATGAGGTGAAACCAATGAACTGATCATAATCCAAAAGATGGATAGATAGGGAGAATGGATTAGATTATGAAAGAAAATCTAACTAAGCAGATCCTAATCTAGTAAATAAATAAATATATATATATATACATATATATACATCCTAACCAGGGGCACCAATCCTAGTCTAATCTTGCGGAGTCAAGGAAGTCTCGACTGATGACAGACAAGTGAGTGTACTAGGACCGCATTTGTAGCCACACGAGGTGAACTACCCTAGTCTATAAATGGGTCAAGGCTCCTAACTCTATGCTTCACATGTGTAAGCAACACATCTTCATCCTCATATGAATGCAATATATATATGAGAAAACGGTTCCTACACATATGTGTAGAGAGTTCTCTACACACTAGCTTAAAATACAGTGGGGGCCCACATTGTTTGGGTGATCCAAGCCATCCATTTTAAAGGCCCTCAAATAGATAGGGTGTCTACAAAAAATCAGATCCATAGGATCATCCCACCCCTACGATTTGTGGAGGTAAAATGGATGTCTTTAAACCTTCACAAATTAATCCATTTTTTGCCTCCACAGTTCGAATGGTTAGGATGATCCTATGGATCTGATTTTTTGTGGACACCCTATCTATGTGAGGGCCTTAAAAATGAATGGATTGGATCACCCAAATAATGTGGCCCCCACTGTATTTTAAGCTAGTGTGTAGATAACTTATCTACACAAAAGTGTAGGAACCGTTTTCTCTCTCTCTCTCTCTCTCTATATATATATATATATATATATATATATATATATATATATATATATATATATATAACACGGGCACTTCCTAGTTGGATTTCACTAAGTCAGTAAGTATATACATAATATATAAAACAAAGTAGGGCTCCGGACTCAATCTATCGGGCACTATGCGTATGAACCATACTTAATATGTATAACAAAAGTACGCCCAATGTTATACATAGTATGCTAACACAAGTACGCCTAGTATTTACGGTTGCAGCACTGGCGCATAGCTTGGAAATAGATTCAACGGCCCATAGGGTAATGACATCCCATCTGGTACGCGCCAAATCTAGCCCGTGGAGCCAACAATAAAAAACAATGAAAGAAATAAAATATAATGAAAGAAATAAAGAATATGATAATGCATGTTGTGCAGTGTGTGAATCCCTTATTTTAATTTAAGCTCCTATTTGGTGCCCCTGGCATTCTAACGGAAAAGGTTCCCATTTAAAATGATTTTAGTCCAAATTTCTTCCAAAATTAGTAAAAATTGCATTTTTACAGAGTTAGGCAATGTTCCAAGTACTCCCCAGCAGAGTCGCCAGCCTGTGGACCCCGATCCCGAGGACGGTGGGCGAGGGACACGAGATCCCACGTCGGTCCTCTAAGATCTCCACAATGTGAAGGAGAGCTCTACCAAGGAACTCTTGAAATGATGCCACTCACAGCATGGGTGGCGATATAAATGAGATACCTCTTGATTCCGGGACCAGCCCGGAACCAAGATGTACATATAACAAAGAAGAGTCGTCATCCAAGGAAATGGGCCCTGAATCCCATACAATACTTTGTTGCAACGGATAACCAGAGATACAAAAGTCCGTGCCTGATGACGAATGGGGAAGGTGTTAAGCGCCCCCAATTCGCCCAAGTGCAAGCACCTGGTCTCTTATGCCATTTTTAATTAATTTTAAAGAGTTTTGGGCTAAAATCATGTGAAATGGGAACGAGTACCCCCGAAGAAACGTCTATCTAAGCATGCATGACCCGGGGATGGGTAAAAGAAAATTAACATCCAAATCCTAACTCACCGCATCTACTCCTAACCCGTCACATCTAGGAAAGCAATAACATCCACATGCACAGCTACAGCTAAGCAAGTAATAGCAGATATGATAAGCAGAAAAGCAGTAAATATCTACAGCTAAGCATATGATCATGATAAGTAAGCAAATAAATGTCACAGCTAAGCATGTAAATAAGCATGTGAAACTAAACGCACAAGGAATAAGCAAGCTGAAAGTAAACACACAAGGAACCAAAGACAAACACATGATAAGCTAAAAGATGCGAGAAAAGAAAGGAATCAGAAAATAGACGGTACGCGCAAACCCAAAATGCCAGGGAAAAGAAAATGGGATATACGATAGACTCAGGGAGCGATTCTAAAGGAATCGAGCTTAGTGATCCTGATCCGCTAAAGATCGCACAAGTCTCGCGATCGTCATAGCCTATCGCTGGGCTCAGCGAGGACAATCCCTGTAAAGGGGCCACGCTACGTCGTCGCCCATCCCAAAACCCGATAAAATGTCGGAAAACCGATAAAACCGGCAAACCACGATCAAAATCGGAAATGAAATGAAAAGAAGACTCCGAGTGACCTGGCAATCACCATCCTTACCCATTTTGGTTTTGTATTTTTGGGAAAAGCTTGAAAGATATTTTTAGATGCTGAAATGATTTTTTTTTGAAGGGTTTAAATGATTTTATTGAAAAGTTTGACTGAACTTGGGACGAAAATCCCAAGCTGCCTACGTACCCTGTGGAAAGGGATCAAGCCAACGTAGTTCGAAATAGCTTTTCGAAAAACGCTTTTGTTGTTTTTTTTATGTTTTTTATGTTTTTGGATTTTTATGTATTTTTTATCCCTTTTGATTGAAAATGGGTTTTGGCTCAGGAGGTTGCCGTCCGTCATCGCCTAAACCCGACGAAGCGCTCCTACGATCGATGGAATCTTGAAACACAAAGAGTATCCCAATGAACGTAAGGAGAATGACTCTGAATGGAGAATAAATCAGAGGAAATGTCCCTATAATCGATGGAATCCCAAAACCAGAGTAGGACCCCTAGGAACGTGAGGAGAGTGAATCCGAAGAAGAAGAAGAAACCCCGAACCCTATAAGCAATAATGATCACAAAGAAAAAGAAACCCCGAAGCCCCATGAGAAGTGATGAGATAGGAAGAGGGACATGAAGGGCAAAGGGGTGGCTCAAGAAATATTCCGTCATCGCCTGGACTTGGGGAAAACTTTTCGTAGATCTATGGTGTCCCGAAAATCGATGTAGAACCCGAGGATCAATACAGAACCTAAACAAAAGCGCATTTCGGCTCTAAGATTTATATGAACGAAAAGAAACCTGAAGGGCAAGCTCATCTTTATGTACTGGATCGGTGTGACATTGTAAACATCCATAACATGGTAATGCACATAGGGATCTGCTCGAACGTCATTACCTATCCCAAAAGATTTTTGCAGTCTGCTTCAGAAGAAGGCATAAACAAGAAAAATATATTCTTACTAAAACACATCTACGCCCATATCACCAATCGAAAGACTTAGGACAAGGATTGCTCTATTCGGATGAATGCAACTCATTCCCTGAAACCAGAGACAGGGCATCTACTCATGCTTGTATTTCTAAAATGGACCTAAATAAGCACATACAATGAAAGTCATGGCTTGAGATAAAAAGGAAATTACTGCTCCTTAAACCCAAGATATTTCCCAACAAGAATGAGCACACAACAGAGAACACCCATGAAAGTCTATGGGCATGCATTCAATTACATCTAACTAGGTACTCATAATGACAACTCCTGAGACCATCATTAATTTGCAAACAACATGACCAAATATTCCTTTTATTACTGGAAGAAGTGTTTTAATATTAGATGAAAGGTCAAGTTTGTGAAGCACACTCCATTTTGGACATGTTGGATTCAGAGAGAAAAGGTAACTGATCCTTAGAGGAAATTTCTCTTGGGTGAATAGAAATAATCTAATCATACATCAACAATCACAGCACTCCCCTACTTCAGTCCATTCTAGCAAAATACGATGAATAAAGGATAGCTTACCTGCAAGCTAATAGATCCTCTATCAAAAGGACAAAGTTTCATGAAAGCCCAACCATATACATGTAAGGAAAACCAAGCTGGAATTGATATAGGAAACTGGCTTCAGAGAGTTACCAAAAGTCAGTAAGACCAAAACAAAGATCAACATAAGAACCATTCTTTTAGTAATGGAACAATACCAATTTGCTTCTTCGGTTGAGCTTGCCCTTGACACATTATCACAATTTTTGAAATCATTTTAGAGATGAGATGAACCTAATCACAATGAAATGGGCTGATTGATTTTATACAATCGTAGCTGATTAGAAACATTGGGCCAAGAAAACCTTTTCTTCGTCAAAACGATATGGTTCCCAATTGGAAAAGAAATTGAAATCATGGTTCAAAATAGAATTCGAAAGAGAAGGATAGAGACATTAAGATCCAACGGAAAGGAGATTTAATAAGGTAAGAAATGAAGCAACCAAAGAAGAAGCTGAACAAATTACCTTTGATGACGAACGAGAATTCCGCGCTAGAATCGTCCTTGTATCTTCTTCGTTTTTCCAAGATTCCGAATAGCCGGAGCTGCGGACTCGCCTTCTCGTCTTCCTAAATGGCGTTCTCTAGCAATTCTTCTTCGCTCCTTTTCTCTGAAATTCGAAGTCCTCACAGCCACTGATTCGTCTTCTTTAATTGCAAGGTCGTCGGATTTCGGGAAATACGAGCTCTTCTCGCTCTTCTTCTTCTTCTTCTTTCAATTCAAACCCAAACGGGTAAGAGGGATAGAGATCGATCGGGTCTAGGTTGCAATGGGTTTAGAGGTAGGATTTGGGGTCTAAGACTTACAGGGATAGTAGCTGAGGAATTGATGGATTAGCAAAAAGGGTTTCTACAGAGGATCTAATGGTCGAAATGAAGTGGGTTTCGGTTGAAGAAAACAAGGTCTGATGGTATATGGCGGTGGTGATGATGGTGATAGAAAAGGAAATGGGTTCTATGGAGATGGTGATGAACGAGGAGATGGAGAAGTAGGTGGTCGGAACAGGGAAGTGGGTTGAAGATGATAAATTGAGTTGCAGAAATGGGGCCTGAAATGGGGTTGGAATTAATGGAGATTTGCCGGAGAGAATGGTTGGAGAAGATGTGGTTGGATCTGCTGTTGGGGTGTTTGGATCTGCTTAGAGGAGAAGATGGGGTGGATGGGGTAGATGGAGGTGGTAATGGAGGTGATTCAAAGTGGGTTTCCTAGCTGGAAAACAGGGCAAAATGAAAAATGAAATGGGTTTGGTGAAAAGGGTAAAGGAAAATGGTGGAGGATGGTGGTCGGTGGCGGTGACAGAGATGGTTGGGGATGGGTTTGTGCCGGAGATGGGTATGGTGGAGGGATGGGAGAATGGTGGCAATGGAGGGGTCGGCTGGAGGAGTAGTGGCCGGAGAAGGATTGGCCGGATTTGCAGAGGTGGCTGCTACGAAGGTGGTGGTGGCTGTGGAGTAGAGGTTGGAGATGGGGTTGGATGATGATGGCTGAGGTGGCGGAGGAGGTAGGGCTGGTTCGGTCGGATTCCGGCAAGCTTGCCGGAATCAATGGAGATGGTGGTGGTGGAGTAGATGGACGGGGGTAGGGAGCTCGGATGGTGGTGGGAAGATGGCGATGGTGGCAGCAAACCCTCCCTCTTTCCTTCCTTGCTCTCTTGGTTTCTCTCTTCCCCTTTCTCTCTCTGTATGCTCTCTCTCTCTGCTATCCTGCCTCTTTTTTAGAAGAAAAAAAATCCCTCTTTAATCTCACGAGATTTGCCATTTTTATAGCTAGGGTTGCCACTCTCCTCTAATATCAGCCATTCATTTCATTCCCTTCTCATCTCAGCCATCCATCTCTCTCTTTTAGCCTTAATGCCCTCCTAGAAATCCTAAAACCTAGAATATTCTAGTTGATCTAAGCCCTACACTTCACCTCCTTGATCTAATGGCCTATGTTGGTGGCTTGTAGAGAAAGAAATGCAAGCTTCCAAAAATGCCCTTCTGAGAGGAAGATTTTACACTTTTATCAACATCCCTATTACCCCCCCCCTTTTTTAATGGGCACCCATGCTCGGCTATCCCACCCCTTTTTACAAAGAGAAACACATATTTGTCCTCTCTTTCTTCCATGGACAAACTTTTGTAGCGTACTTTCTACGCTTGAGGGGGGGGGGGCTACACAAGAACAGGGGAAGAGTTAATTATTATATATATATATATATATATATATATATATATATATAGGGAAATGATATTGACACAACCATATTTTGATATGGGCACCAACTCAGTTCGTCTTTTCCCCTTTAATTAGCTTGCAAGAGCTGTCTTGGGAGATGTAATAACTTCTTAACAGCTCTTTAAACACTAAGACGAAGTGAGTTAGCGCACATCAAAAATATGGTGTGGGGGTATCATCAAAACTCGGGGAATCCAAATAGAGGGGCACCCACACCGAAATGCGAGACGCATCCTGGTACATTTTCAATTTTATTGAAAATGCAAGGGAAGGTTGGGAATTGCAAACAAAGGGTACAAATGGGACTTGGTGATCATCTGAGTTTCAATGGGACTTCAAAAATTATTTGAAAATGAGGATATTTCGAGCTCTTTCGCATTCGAGGCCCACTTTTTCGGGAATTTGGGGATTCGGTTCGGGACCTCGACTCAACTTCGGGATTGGGACTTTATTCGATTTCGAGAATTTATTCGATTTTGGGGAAAATGGTCCGGTCAAAATGGGGTGTCTACACTCCCACACATTTTTAGTTTTTCAATAGGGCTTATGCATCTGGTGCCTAATGCCTTGTCATTTTACATGTGGTTGTGGATGTAGATATAATGTTTGGACCATGCACATTATGTGTCATGCCCTTTGTGTCCAAACATGGTAGATTATCCATGGAAACCTTGATGATCATATCTTCTCATAAGCTATACTCTCACCTTCATAAATCATGGATGTCTCTCTAAGACATGGTATTTTATTGACCATTCTTACTATGTCTTAGTCCTATAGAATTGAACTCAAATTGGTATATACATATTCTATAGTTATCACCCCTTGTTTGATAATATCTACACATATGAGTGTAGACCCCGATCCGAGAGAGAGGCGGTGGGGGAGACAGGCCCTCACACGCTAATAGGTCTCAGGATCATCCACGTGAATGGAGAGCTCTACCAAGGAACTCTCGAAAGAAGTGCCTCTCACAGCATGAGTGGCGATATAAAAGGTGAGATACCTCTTGATTCGGGGACTAGCCCAGATTCGAGGCGTACCTTAAACAAAGAAGAGTCGCCATCCAAGGAAGTGGGCCAAGGATCCCATACTATGCTCTGTTGCAACGGATAACCAGAGATTATAAAAAGAGGGTTCGTGCCTGATTACGAATTCGGAAGGTCTAAAGAGCACCTCATCCGCCCAAGTGCAAACACCTAGTCTCTTATGCCATTTATTATTGATTTTGAAGAGCTTTGGGCAAAAGTCATATGAAATGAGAATCAATATCTCCGAGAAGACGTCTATCTAATCATGCATGTCTCGGAGATGAATAATAATCACACATAAAAGAAATGAAATAAGTGTCACCTAGGAGTAGCTAGATTCTGAGTGACAAGCCTAAAGAGCTAGGTTATGAGTGTCATGCCTAATTGGTGTCTGAGTTCTGATGTGCAAACGCATGCATGCTGCAGCTAAAGGTATAGGATCTGTACATGAAAGTAAGAAAACACAGCAAAACACACAACACAATTCAATTCTATAAATGACTGGACAAAATGAGTCCTAACTCTAATGCGACCTGACTCGGACCAAGATGGCCGTCCATCCCAGCTGCTCTACGTATCCCGGCCTCGGGAAGAATCGGAGTCAACGTAGTTCGATGCCATATTCTAAACTACGATGCCTAACCATCTAGAACTGCTATCCTAGACTCGATCCACTAAACTCGACTGATTTTAAAGCTTTTTTTGTACGATTGCTTAAGTTCAGGTGAATTGTAATTTTTAAGACTCTATATGCACTAACTAATGCAGGTTGTTTAGCCTTAAGCTAATGCAGGTGGGCCCTACATCCTATGTGTATCTAGGCTGTGCAACCTAATGAAAACCATGGACTGACTATATGCTTCCTAGTCTAGCCATCGGTTCGACTAAGTGTCTAACCGATCGACTCGAGGCCTCCTAACTCTAGGGACACTCACACGACAGGACACACCATATCAACAAATCAGGACAGACTCCTAACTCTAAAACACCCTAAACAAACTAGGACAGACTCCTAACTCTAGAGGAAGATCTTTTTGAAAAGGTTTTGAAGAGTTTTTACATTTTTTTTGGAGGTTTGAAATGTTTATTTTTGAAGGTTTGGCTGACCTAGGATGTGGATCCCAAGCTGCACTACGTACCCTACGAAAAGGGATCAAGCCAACGTAGTTCGGAACAGAATTCCTAACTACTCTCCTAATGACTCAAGATTTTTGAGATTTTTGGTTTTTTATATGTTTTTTATGTTTTTGACACAAGAGGACAGAATCCTATCATCATAAGGGGAGGACAGACTCCTGAAATCCCGCAAAGGTTGGACAGCATCCTATGCTTTGCGGGGGAAAAAGACAGAAACACGACTCTGCAAGGGTTGGACAGCATCCTATACCTTGCAAGAGCGGATAGAAGAACATGATCTCATGAAAGGTTGGATAAAATCCTAACCCCTATGATGATAGAATTTGATTCCTGAACAAGAGGACTGACTCTCTAGACTAAAGATGGATTCCTATGCTAGTGGACTATCAAACTAAGATAAAGCTCACAAGTAATAAGGAAAAAGAGACCTTGTGCATATTTGGCAAAGGTAAAACACCCAGCCGGGCCGGACAGCTACCTAGTCCTAGGGTGCAACAAATGTGCAACCCAATACCCATAAGGGTAGGGGTATGTTGCCAAGCCGAGTAAGGTGTTCTCCCAAAACCAAACGACGCACAAAGAGGAGGTTTAGTAAGAGAATGAGACTGGGTAAGTCTCATAGGATGGGCTTGGGCTATCATCTTCATCGCCCTACGAGAAAAGGGGATTCTAGTATCTAAAGAAAATTAACAGCAATCTATAAGACTGTGTTAGTCTATCAAAGAGAGAAAAAAAAGCTACCAGATAATCGCAAATTCCATTCTATTCTTATAAAAATAAATCAAGTGCTAAGCAAAGAAGAATTTTCAATAAAAAAATACACAATTTATAGCAATCATAAAATGACAAACAACATCAATTAGTCCAGACCAGCCGCTGGATAGCCTAATAAAGTAAAAGAAAACAATATCAAACACTTCTATGCCCAACCACAAACACCACCCCAATATGGGGATGAAATCAGATGATGCTAAAGTAATCATCTGATATCATATACACATGATAATATTTCTATATCCTGCCTTGAGATCAGACAGTACTCATGTCGATAATATCGAATAGAGTAGTCATCTGATCTCCTTCTTCCTATTAAACAATGTATTAAAATAAAAAAGAATGAGTATAATAAGTTTTGAGATAATCTCACCTGAACAATCCATTTATTACCGTCTTCGAACCCTAACTCAAAGCTTAGCATGAAAGAGAAGTATTAAATTTCCAACAGATTATAGAAACACATTAAATGATATTTTTAATTTGTACAAATTTTAATACATAACAGGGCATCAACTTGTGCAGATTCAAATGTAAAAACTGTGAGAGTGAAATATAAGCAGATTTGTGCCAACAGTGGGGCCGAAATGTGAACTTATTTGTACCAAGCAAATGGGTTAAAATATGGACTTATTCGTGCACAACAGGGGACAACAAGGTGTGAGTAGATTATGCAAACTTACCTCTCTGATGCAATCAATTCCCCTCAACATTTCATCCCCTACCAAAGTATCAGCGCATATTTCTAGTCCTAAAATTTTCAGAATATAATTCGTAACTACACTGCTATCCAGCCCTCTCAAATTTCACCACCAAATGACCAAGAAAAACATTTGAAACTGCTAAACTTCATATCACCACCATCCTCATTACATCATTACAGCCCAATAAAATCCATAAAATAAAACAAGAGTGACAAGTTAATCTCATGACACAACAAGACTTAGCTGGAACTAAAATCCGAAGCACGGAAAGTAAATAGTGTAGTGCCTATATCAGTAGCAGGCATAAACATCACCACTGCTATTAACCACATCAATATGCAATATCAAATCAACTTAAAAAATAAAAAATAAAAAATAAGTTGCTACCTTTCTTTATAAGATTAAGAGAAAAACATAAAGATAAAATTCTAAAACTTAAACAAGTATACTTAACATATTCATATGCACAATACAAAATAAAAAAAAAAAGAAAGAAAGAAAGTTACCTGATGAAGATGTAATATGCTAGTTTATAGCTGAAATTGAGGAAATCTCTTCTAGAAAATGATTTTGATTTGTGAGCTTGAATATAAATTTCCCAACCGCTCTCCTTTTTCTCTATCTATAATTCCTTGAAGTAACAATGCTTGCTCGGTACAATAAGAGGTGAGCTCAGATCTTGAGATTTGAGTGGTGGAGATAGGGTTTATAGGGTAGAAAAGGTGAAAAATAAAGTTCTTGATGGAGATTTGGGGTGAAAGAAAGAAGAAGGAGCCGGAAAATAGACGGAGCTTGACCGGAAAATATGGAGAACCGAGGTTAGAGTTTGGGGAAATAGATTTGGGGAAAATCTATGTTTCTCTCTGATTAGGGTTTGGTGATGGAATTAATGGTGGATCTAACAGAGAAAAGAGACAAGATTGAGTACGACTGAGAAAAGAAAATCAGAGGTGGGAATGGCGATTCGGTGGAGAAGATGAAATGAAAAACAGAAACTTGCAACACAGAGTTACCGGAATTGATTGGAACTTCTGCTTGCCGTAGAAGATACATTGGCCGGAAATTTGATCGGAATCTCGCCGGATCTTGACCAGAGAAAAAAAAAATGGCGAGATCTACTCTCTGATTCCTTGGAAGCTTGTAAATTTGATCGGATTACAACCGGAGTATGGGTAGAATGGCCGGAGAAGACAACAAAAAGGAGTTAGGGCTTTGATCAAGATCCACTTCTTCTCTCTTTCTCTCTATATATCTCTATCTCTCGATGCTCTCTCGATGCTCTCTGGCTTGTTTTTCACGAGAAAGTGAGAGTCCTTCCAATATCTCCATAGATCTCTCTCTCTGTTCTCTGAAATTTTTCCCAAAAAATGAGAACCCTCGCTTGTGATGGATCTAAAGAAAGGAGGATGAAGGAATGATTGTGCTGATATTAAAAGATGAAGGGAATGATCGGAACTCCGGTGAAATTGCCGGAGAAGATGATCGGAGATGGTGAAATTCGTAGATCTATTTTCTCTCTCCCTTTAAAAAGCTCAGAGTTTCTCTCTCAAGAAGAAAAAAAACGAAAATGAAAAATCTTTTCTCTCCCCTTTCTTTTACAGATTTTTTCACTTTTATATAAAAAAGGGGCTGATAATGGCACTACCATTATTTGATAGGCACACAAATGCACGAGAATTTGATAAGCGCGCGCCCGTAACTCTTGTCCCATTCGGCTTAGGTTCAACACCATTCAGGATAATTCGCCCCCCGTTCTGCGAACTTGACCTACGACTTTGCTCGACCCGCTCGCTAGGCAAACGTACTCGGAATTCAACGAAATTTTATAGGGACCTAGCTGGGACCCTAATCTAGCCTAGGGTGAAGTTTGGGGCCCTATCTTAATGATTTAATGGGGTTTTACACAAAATTGGAATGTTTAGGGCACGGTCAAAATGGGGTGTCTACAGATGCCCCTCTTTGGCAGAGCGCGCTTGTCACGCGAATGTCAAAGCTGAACAGACGAACCATTTTGGCCGACCCGAAAAAGAAGCAAATCAAATTTTAATTTTTGGTTTTGAAAAAAATGATATTTACAAAGATAACACGGTGAAATAGCCTTTCACCGGACTCTGACTCTGCAAACGCTGGCGAGATAGCCTCTCTCCAACTCGTAACTCAATAATGGATATATAGATGAGATAGCCTCTCTTGCAAAACTTTAAAAGATTGATTTGGCTGCGAGAGAGCCGGGAAGGAAATTGGTTTGGTTGCGACTGAACCAGAAGACGGGGAATTGACTTTGACTGCGACGGAGTCAAAGAATCAGGGATATTAGCTTGGTAGCGAATGAACCAGAAAAAAGGAACACTTACTTGATTGCGAATGAGTCAAAGAATTGGAAATTGGCTCAGTTGCGAATGAACCAGAAGACCGGATAATTGACTTGACTACAAAGGAGTCAGAGTATCAGGAATATTAACTCGGTTGCGAACGAACCAGAAGATTGGATAATGGACTTGACTGCGAAGGAGTCGGAAGGTCAGAAATTTGCTTGGTTGCGACCGAACCGAAAAGCAAAAGGCGACTTGACTGCGAGGGAGCCAGAGTCAAGGATATTGGCCTAGTTGCGAATGAACTATAAGACCACAATAATGACTTAGTTGGAATGAACCAGAAAGCAAGGGATTGACTCGACTGCGAATGAGTCAGAGTCAGGGAGATTAGCTTGATTGCGAATGAATCAAGAAATCAGCGAGAAACTTGGCAGCGAATGAGCCGAAGAATCTAAGATTTTAGCTTGGTTGCGAATGAACCAAAAGGCTGGAATTTGATTTTAGCTGCGAATGAGCTAAGAATTGGAAGATTGACTCGACTGCGAGTGAGTCGAAGTCGGGGAGATTAGCTTGATTGCGAATGAATCAAGAAATCAGCGAGAAACTTGGCAGCGAATGTGCCGAAGAGTCTAAGATTTTGACCCGGTTGCGAATGAACAAAAAAGGCCGGACTGATGACTTGGTTATGAATGAACCGAAGTCAAAGAGATTAACTTGACTGCGAATGAGTCAAGAAATTAGAAAATAGACCTGACTGCGAATGAGTCGGAAGCCTAAGATTTTGGCTTGGTTGCAAATGAACCAAAAGGCCGAGATGATGACTTGGTTATAAATGAACCAGAAAGGTAATAACCTGACAAAGTCAGAAGTTAAAGGATTAATTCGGTCACAGATTAACCGAAAAACTTGACTGCGAAAGTAAAAAAGCTCAGAGATTGACTCGGTTGCGAATGAACCAGAAAGTCGAGGATTGACCCGGTAGCGAATGAACCGAAAAGATCAAAACGATGACTTGGTTGCGAATGAACCAAAAATATAATAATCTGACAGAATCAGAAGATGAAGGATTGACTCGGTTACAGATTAACCGAAGGGTTGGGAACACTAGCTTGACTGCGAATGAGTCAAAAGTTCAAAGGATTGACCTGGTTGCGAATGAACTGAAAGGTCGAGAATATGAGCGAGACTGCGAATGAGTCAAATGCTCAAAGGATTGACCTGGTTGTGAATGAACCGAAAGTTCGAGAATATGAGCGAGACTGCAAATGAGTCAAAGGCTCAAAGGATTGACCTGGTTGCAAATGATCCGAAAGGTCGAGGATATGAGCTAAACTGCGAATGAGTCAAGGGCTCTAAGAATCGACTTGGTTGCGAATGAACCAAAAGTCGAGGATACGAGCGAGACTGCGAATGAGTCAAAGGCTCAAAGGATCGACGTGGTTGCGAATGAACCGAAAAATCGAGGATACCTTGATCAAGCCGAAATCTACATGAGACAGTACGGGAATCAAAGGTATGACGGGCCTGTGAAAAGGCTTTCACCAAATAACAGTTAGAGGGACCTGTGGAAAGGTTGTTCCCCATACTAACTACTAGGAGATACAAACAATAATTTTGCTTCTGGACGCGAAAAATTTGATTGATTCCACTGAGAGATTGATTGTCTCTTGCCGAGAACAATGGGAGTGCGGGTTCCTTGCTAGGACCGGACTCAGATAACTTGCTGGGTTTTGGGTATTAACCCCCCTTCTTTTTTTTTAAGAGAACTGTATTCTGCTGGGGTTGAAGACTGTGGGAGCAAATTCTAGACTCCGCTGGGAAAACTGATTTTCTTGGGAAGTTGACTCTTCACGAGAGTGTACTCGTCTGAGGAGTTTAAAGGTTTAGTTCGAGATATACACGTACCTTTCTTATCTCAACTTACTGAAAACATTGGCATTAATTGCCCCTTGTGTGCTTGATATCTTTTATGACGGAAGTCATAAAAGATGCCCCTAGTGTGTTGTGATTCCATGACAAGAGTCTTAAGGAAGCGGAACCAGGATAGGTAAGGGAAATTTAAATTTGCATGGGTTCTTTATTTGAAATAGGAAAAACAATCTCTACAATGGCTGAGTTTGAGAATTCCTTCTGTCACTGCTCATTGCTTGAAACCTTGATGTCTTTGGCAGGTCTGAACAAGATGTCTCTTGCCTCTCTTTGATTCATAAACCAGGATTCACTTTGAATTTTCTTCGCATTTTAGAAGGTGTACTTTCGTTCTTTCTAGTGCCAGACAACTATTGACCTTGAAAGAAATGAATAAGAATGAGAAACAGACTTCCAAATGACTCGATCAAAGAAAATTTATACGATTTAAGGGACGACTCACTTTTGATTCACCCTTAGATCCAATGCATTATTTTTTTTAAGGTAAGGCTAGCCACTCTTAGAGTAATTTTGAAAACCATGTCAAGAGGCTCTAATTTCCTCCATCGGTATTTCCGTCATGGTTATTACCTCCTTCGGATTGCTCAGTTTTAATGCCCCTAGTTTAAAAGGGTATCAAAGTAAGTCTCGCTGACACTACTCAGATTCTGGGATCCTGCCCTGTTTGAAGACTGCTTCTCCAACTCTTTGATTCTCCTTCTTTCCAGGAAGTCAAACTGATGTTTTCCAGGTTTTCAGTCTTGCAGACCGGTTGTCTTGATTCTTGCTTTGAGTTCTCCATAATCGAGGAACTCCTTCCATGTCTTATCAGCTCACTTTTTAGAAGTCTTGCTGCCGACTAGATTGTCTTCTTGAGTTTTTAATCTAGCAAACCGCTACCCTTTCTTTGTATAAGCTAACTCTTTGACTTAGCAAATACATGAATCTCTTTTCTCTAGGCCGCCCTTTCAGGTTTTCAACCTAGTGGGTCTTCAGACTCTCATTCTTTTCTTTTCTTTCTGTTTTTGTTCTATTTGCCTTAAACCTTTGCTTGTTTCACCAGAAGGACTTTCCAGGTAAGCTTGGGTTCAAAAAGGTTGGATATCTAAAGTTCTAAGAATTTGGACCGAATCTGGTCTTGCCAGACTACCTACGTACCCCAAAAATGGAGGATCAGGTCCGCGTAGTTCGCTTTGGGGTTTAACAAAGAATAGTTTAGCTTTTTAGCTTCAAAATTTTGAAAGGGGGATGATTTAGCTTTTATCCCCAAGGTTTGACCGAACCTGAGTTGATCAGGTTGCCTACGTACCCCCGAAGAGTTGGGGATCAGGTCATGACGTAGTTCAGGTGCATAAAATGCCCCTGGTTTATAATGTGTTTGAAAGAAATGTTTGGTTTTAAAATGTTGGCTCAAAGGGCTCACAAAAGGATTTTTTTTTAAACATTGGGATTTTGGCTATAAAGGCTCAAACGTCCAAGGATGGCCTCCTGGTGTTTTGATGTACAAGCTTTTGAATGTTTAAGGTTCAACAGCTTTGAATATTTTTGTCGAGGAGTCCGGCGGTATTTGCAAGCAAGACTTCAACCACGGTGCTCCATTTGAACTTATGCGATTCTCGAATATCTTGAATTTATGTTCAAGGTTATACAGCTCTCGATAGTTTCCAAATGTTGGAGACAATTCTGATATTCAATCTGTCTCATAGACTCCATCACTTGGGTCTTTGATTTTTCTAAGGAGTTGTCTAAAGGACACATTCCCTTCTCCTTTTTATCTTTTCTTTCATATTCTTTTTTTTTACTTTTTAGACATTAGAAATGTCCTTACTCTTGAAGTATTCCACTTCAGAATCTCATTGAAAACATGTAGCCCAAGTGCTCTTTTCGGGCTCGAATTGGTGACTTCATTTTCTGAAAGTCTTCGCTAAATTTCTCATCAGCTCGACTGGATGTTTGATGTTTCACTCTCTTGAATTTTGCTTTACGACTGATATCTAAAGCCGATGGAGTCTTGCTTTGCACAGGGAGTTCACCCGGTTTATCCTTATAGGATCAAGCAAGGCTACCTCGAACCCCTATAAACAGGTTTATCAATTCTTTGCGCTCCTCGGGAGATAAAGTTTTGCCAATCCATCTTTCCCGAGTTTCGGATTTCAATACCACTATCAACAGCTTTGATTTCTTCTTTGAGTGGCTATGCTCGACGCTCTTCCTCTCGTTTGATCATGTTTCAGATTTCGAGGGGAATTTCGTCTGCATTCTCATCCGAGAAGGGTGTCTTTAGTTATTTAAACATTAGATCCAAGATTGTATCATTGAATACTGAAGATAGAGAACCAAACACTTTATTGAATTGAAAACTTTCAAGTACATCAATAGTTCTCAACATGCCTCAGTGGGCTCTACATCAGACTTGACAGAAAATAAAACACTGACTCTAAATGAGAAAGACTGACAGACATGACACACAGATTTTTTTTGACACTATGACTCACCAACTTTCAACACAAGAGTTGGTATACACTTGATAGAAACATCTTGAAATATGACACTTGGAACATGACTTTTGAACAGAGACAAGGGTTTGGCACTGAAATTCGCGAGTAGCACGCCTTCCTCCATGATGTTGTCGGCTAGTGGTTTCGGTCCTGGTATAGGAATCTCGGAAGAGGCGGTCCCATGTAGTTCTGTCTACCTTGCCCAAACTGCCCTTGAAAACCAGCTGGTGGCATCATGCCCTCTGCCCTGACATTCTTCGGAGGCTCAAATTCTGACATCTTTCCTTTTCCTTTCGATTCATTTCCCTGCTCTGAGGTGGCATAAGCAAATGTGGTGGGACATTTGAAGGGTTGAATGGGTCTAACCGGTGCATAATTCGCGAAAGCATAGAGTTCAGGAAGAATGGATGAATCTCCATCTATCTCGTCCTGAATTTTATGTTTCAATGCCATGCACTTTTCTGTTGTATGACCAATACCTCCGTGGTACTCGCAATACTGATCTCTTCTCCAGTGTTTGGGGACCGGGTTAGGAAGAAGCTTCGGATCTAAAAGTGTCAAACGACCTTCACTGACCCATTTCTTCATGATAACTTCCTGAGAACATGGCAGCTGAGCGTATTCCCTCCTCAGTCTCTGACCCATCCTTTCTTCCACTTCTATTATTGGCTTCTTAAAGGGTTGACGATAGGGTTCAACTTTCTTAACTTCACTGGGAACAATGACAGGCTTTGTCCCACTATGCAAATCAACATATCTGTCAAGAATTAAACTCTGAACTGATGCTTCTTCTGTCATAGTACCCATATCGGCAAACTGCTTAGGAGCTGAATCATATCCGGTGGACAGATATCGTATTTGAGTTTTCATCTCCCTCACTTCTTCAGTTAATATGGCCATCTGACCAAAAAGCTTAACCATCCAGTTTTCCATTCTGATGAGGGCCAACCTTTCAAATGATTCCTCCATTGGTCGAGAGTTTGATGAAACAGGTGGTGTTTCTGAGATAGGACGAATAAGGGATGCAGGATCCAATAATGGTTCATCCGTAGAGATAACTCCTACCATCGGTAAAGGGCCAACTGATCTTTGCACTGGTTTTCTGGTAGCACCGGGTTTTCCAACAACTACCTTACCATCCTTGATAAGTTTTAGGATCTTATGTTTCAAGGCTTGGCAACTGTTGGATGAATGTCCATGAACTCTATGATATTCACAGAAGTCTTGTTCATAAAAGTTGCTAGGAAGAGGATTTGGAGGAGGAGAAGGTTCAGGAAGTTCAAGTTTACCCACTCCGACCAATTCTCTCAAAGCTTTTTCAAGATTCTTTGGCAATGGAGGAACCTCTTTATTTGGCTTCTGAACAAGCTTGTTTCCTTTCTGAGTTACCTTCTTGAAAGTTTGACGAGAGGTCTCCACATTGCTGACATCTTCAACTGCTACCATAGTCCTCTTTCCGTCTCTAACATCTGTTGAGGTCCTTGTCTTTAGGCCTTTGGCCAGTGCATCCTCTACTTGGATTCCCGTCTTGATGAGGTGATTGAAATCGACAAAGTATTGGATAGCCATATGATGGTAATACTGTGGAGACAGATTCTTAACCACAATCTTGATCTGATCTTCATCGGACAATCTGTGAGTCATCTGAGCAGCTTTTCTTCTCCATCTGCGGATGAAGGAAGTGAAGGTTTCATCATGTCCTTGTTTCAACATTTTCAGATCCCTTTTGCTTACGTCGATTCCCTCTTCCATGGAAAACTGTTCCACGAACTTGTTGGCAATGTCTTCCAAAGTTCTGATCTCATCAGACTTTAGACTCAAAAACCATTTCTTTGCAGTTCCGACTAGAGATCGAGGGAATACGAGGGCAATCTGCTCTGGAGAAAGTCCATGCTGTTGCAAAATAGGAATGACAGACTTCAAATGGCTTGTGGGACACCCCGTTCCATCATACTTATCAAGATCAGGTACTGTGAACTTAGGAGGAAGAACAACACCTGGGGCTATCATGAAGTCAGACATGTTCAACTTCTTAGTGCCTTGGAACTTCATGCCTTCCATTTCTAGGGTTAGCTTATCCAACCTGTCTACAATCCCTTTGCTTTTATCAGCTCTCTCCAGATGAGGGTGACAATTCTCCTCTACATACTGCTCATCCTCGAAGTCATCCTCAACAACAAACACTGTTGGTCTGCTCATCATAGGAGGTGGAGGAGGTATGACTGAAGGATGCTGGGGTGCATGCTCAGAAGTAGAACTCTTATCATTTTTTAGACGGGCTATCTCTTCATTAATGGTGCCCAACTGCGCCATAATAGCCTTCATAACCTCATTGGTGTCAAGGGTATTATTTCCATTCTCCGCCATGGGTTCAAGTATAGGTAGAATGGGAATATGTACTACAAATGAGTGAAGCCAACAAGGTCAGACTCCTGCCATGGAATGGGCAAACACTATAGTTCAGCATAGGGTAATCGAATGAAAATGCCATATGTAAGCTAAGACAAAAGATGATACGAATATATCCTCCCATGGATAAAATCTGGCAGCATAACATCTATGCAAGGAGATGTGGTAAGATAAGCACATAGAGTTTGTCAACAAGTCTAAAGGATAATGACCAAACCCAAGGTATTTGCAGAAAATTCGGCAGCATAACAGCTATATAGAGAGGGTCTAAAGCTGCTAATCACAAAAGGGTATGCCAAATGGGTTTAAGATAAAGTAAGGCTCTCAGCAATAACACACACTCGAATGAATGTCAGCAAGATAAACTCGCAATCAAACAAGTGGAACATAATCAGATCAGAATCAATCATAGGAGAAGGATACAATAGGCAACACTGAATTTTTCATCCATGATCAAAGATGATCAGTAGATCAGAAAGAAGACCACGGCCACAAAATGACAGAAGTAGGTCATAGACCGGGTCTAAATCTGAAAGATGGACGACAAAAATGTACGATCAAGAAGATCAATAATGATAGACTATGGTCATAGAGACAGCAGACAAGCTATTGACCATATCTAAGACAGGGCGAACAATAATTTGAGTAATACAACAAAAGAAAGGATAAATGAGGATGGAATTTGAAGGACGAAAATAGGTAATATTTATCATCATTGGGTCAAGGAATAAACCATAGCTATGAGTGTGACAAGTAGAAGCCACTAGCTAGGTTTAGATCTGAGAGATGAAAATACACGACTGATTGATTCAAGCCAGGAATCTCTACTAGAAAGTAGGTCCTGATCTTATAATCAAAAGATATATGGACAAAAAATCTCAATGAATAGAGCAAAAGATAGGCCACGACCATGAGAAGACAAGTAAAAGCCACTGGTCGGGTCTAGATCCGAAGAACGGACTGATATGACTAATTTGATTAGATAAGGAAGCCTCACTAATGAGTATGCTCTAATCTAATAATCAAAATATAGATATATACAGAAATATCCTAACCAGGGGCACCAGCCCTAAATATAGTCCCGCAGAGTCAAGACACTTGACTCAAGACAGACATGTGAGTGTACTAGGACTGCGATGTAGTCACATAAGGTGAGCTACAATAATCTAAGGATAGGACATAGCTCCTAAATCTAGGTTCCAACATGTGTAAGCAACACATGCTCGTCCTTATATGAATACAGTATATATATAAGCACATGCAGATCCTAATTGGGTTTTACTAAATCAACAAATATATCCAAGTACATAATATATGTAAAATGAAAGTAGAGCTCCGGACTCAATATCAGGTACTATGCATATGATCCATACTTTAAGTATATAACACAAGTACACCGAGTGTTATATACAGTATGCTTCATTGCTCACCGGCTGCTGTAAACACAAGTACACCGAGTGTTTACGACTGCAGCACTGGCGCATAGCTTGGTAATAGATACAACAACACCATCTGGATAGTGATATCCCATGAGGCACGTATTATATCTATCCCGTGGAGCCAATAATAAGAAAATCAATAAAAGAAAATAAAGAACAAAATGATGTATGCTGTGCAGTGTGTGAATCCCTTGTTTTAAACACCTATCTGGTGCCCCTGGATTCTAAGCGATTAAATTCCCATTTATAATGATTTTAGCTCAAAATTCTTCAAAATTAATAATAAATGGCATTTTAACAGAGTTAGGCAATGTTCCAAGAACTCCCCAGCAGAGTCGCCAGCCTGTGGACCCCGATCCGAGAGAGAGGCGGTGGGGGAGACAGGCCCTCATACGGTAACAGGTCTCAGGATCATCCACGTGAATGGAGAGCTCTACCAAGGAACTCTCGAAAGAAGTGCCTCTCACAGCATGAGTGGCGATATAAAAGGTGAGATACCTCTCGATTCGGGGACTAGCCCAGATTCGAGGCGTACCTTAAACAAAGAAGAGTCGCCATCCAAGGAAGTGGGCCAAGGATCCCATACTATGCTCTGTTGCAACGGATAACCAGAGATTATAAAAAGAGGGTTCGTGCCTGGTTACGAATTCGGAAGGTCTAAAGAGCACCTCATCCGCCCAAGTGCAAACACCTAGTCTCTTATGCCATTTATTATTGATTTTGAAGAGTTTTGGGCAAAAGTCATATGAAATGAGAATCAATATCTCCGAGAAGACGTCTATCTAATCATGCATGTCTCGGAGATGAATAATAATCACACATAAAAGAAATGAAATAAGTGTCACCTAAGAGTAGCTAGATTCTGAGTGACAAGCCTAAAGAGCTAGGTTATGAGTGTCATGCCTAATTGGTGTCTGAGTTCTGATGTGCAAACGCATGCATGCTGCAGCTAAAGGTATAGGATCTGTACATGAAAGTAAGAAAACACAGCAAAACACACAACACAATTCAATTCTATAAATGACTGGACAAAATGAGTCCTAACTCTAATGCGACCTGACTCGGACCAAGATGGCCGTCCATCCCAGCTGCTCTACGTATCCCGGCCTCGGGAAGAATCGGAGTCAACGTAGTTCGATGCCATATTCTAAACTACGATGCCTAACCATCTAGAACTGCTATCCTAGACTCGATCCACTAAACTCGACTGATTTTTAAAGCTTTTTTTGTACGATTGCTTAAGTTCAGGTGAATTGTAATTTTTAAGACTCTATATGCACTAACTAATGCAGGTTGTTTAGCCTTAAGCTAATGCAGGTGGGCCCTACATCCTATGTGTATCTAGGCTGTGCAACCTAATGAAAACCATGGACTGACTATATGCTTCCTAGTCTAGCCATCGGTTCGACTAAGTGTCTAACCGATCGACTCGAGGCCTCCTAACTCTAGGGACACTCACACGACAGGACACACCATATCAACAAATCAGGACAGACTCCTAACTCTAAAACACCCTAAACAAACTAGGACAGACTCCTAACTCTAGAGGAAGATCTTTTTGAAAAGGTTTTGAAGAGTTTTTACATTTTTTTTGGAGGTTTGAAATGTTTATTTTTGAAGGTTTGGCTGGACCTAGGATGTGGATCCCAAGCTGTACTACGTACCCTACGAAAAGGGATCAAGCCAACGTAGTTCGGAACAGAATTCCTAACTACTCTCCTAATGACTCAAGATTTTTGAGATTTTTGGTTTTTTATATGTTTTTTATGTTTTTGACACAAGAGGACAGAATCCTATCATCATAAGGGGAGGACAGACTCCTGAAATCCCGCAAAGGTTGGACAGCATCCTATGCTTTGCGGGGGAAAAAGACAGAAACACGACTCTGCAAGGGTTGGACAGCATCCTATACCTTGCAAGAGCGGATAGAAGAACATGATCTCATGAAAGGTTGGATAAAATCCTAACCCCTATGATGATAGAATTTGATTCCTGAACAAGAGGACTGACTCTCTAGACTAAAGATGGATTCCTATGCTAGTGGACTATCAAACTAAGATAAAGCTCACAAGTAATAAGGAAAAAGAGACCTTGTGCATATTTGGCAAAGGTAAAACACCCAGCCGGGCCGGACAGCTACCTAGCCCTAGGGTGCAACAAATGTGCAACCCAATACCCATAAGGGTAGGGGTATGTTGCCAAGCCGAGTAAGGTGTTCTCCCAAAACCAAACGACGCACAAAGAGGAGGTTTAGTAAGAGAATGAGACTGGGTAAGTCTCATAGGATGGGCTTGGGCTATCATCTTCATCGCCCTACGAGAAAAGGGGATTCTAGTATCTAAAGAAAATTAACAGCAATCTATAAGACTGTGTTAGTCTATCAAAGAGAGAAAAAAAAGCTACCAGATAATCGCAAATTCCATTCTATTCTTATAAAAATAAATCAAGTGCTAAGCAAAGAAGAATTTTCAATAAAAAAATACACAATTTATAGCAATCATAAAATGACAAACAACATCAATTAGTCCAGACCAGCCGCTGGATAGCCTAATAAAGTAAAAGAAAACAATATCAAACACTTCTATGCCCAACCACAAACACCACCCCAATATGGGGATGAAATCAGATGATGCTAAAGTAATCATCTGATATCATATACACATGATAATATTTCTATATCCTGCCTTGAGATCAGACAGTACTCATGTCGATAATATCGAATAGAGTAGTCATCTGATCTCCTTCTTCCTATTAAACAATGTATTAAAATAAAAAAGAATGAGTATAATAAGTTTTGAGATAATCTCACCTGAACAATCCATTTATTACCGTCTTCGAACCCTAACTCAAAGCTTAGCATGAAAGAGAAGTATTAAATTTCCAACAGATTATAGAAACACATTAAATGATATTTTTAATTTGTACAAATTTTAATACATAACAGGGCATCAACTTGTGCAGATTCAAATGTAAAAACTGTGAGAGTGAAATATAAGCAGATTTGTGCCAACAGTGGGGCCGAAATGTGAACTTATTTGTACCAAGCAAATGGGTTAAAATATGGACTTATTCGTGCACAACAGGGGACAACAAGGTGTGAGTAGATTATGCAAACTTACCTCTCTGATGCAATCAATTCCCCTCAACATTTCATCCCCTACCAAAGTATCAGTGCATATTTCTAGTCCTAAAATTTTCAGAATATAATTCGTAACTACACTGCTATCCAGCCCTCTCAAATTTCACCACCAAATGACCAAGAAAAACATTTGAAACTGCTAAACTTCATATCACCACCATCCTCATTACATCATTACAGCCCAATAAAATCCATAAAATAAAACAAGAGTGACAAGTTAATCTCATGACACAACAAGACTTAGCTGGAACTAAAATCCGAATCACGGAAAGTAAATAGTGTAGTGCCTATATCAGTAGCAGGCATAAACATCACCACTGCTATTAACCACATCAATATGCAATATCAAATCAACTTAAAAAATAAAAAATAAAAAATAAGTTGCTACCTTTCTTTATAAGATTAAGAGAAAAACATAAAGATAAAATTCTAAAACTTAAACAAGTATACTTAACATATTCATATGCACAATACAAAATAAAAAAAAGAAAAAAAAGAAAGTTACCTGATGAAGATGTAATATGCTAGTTTATAGCTGAAATTGAGGAAATCTCTTCTAGAAAATGATTTTGATTTGTGAGCTTGAATATAAATTTCCCAACCGCTCTCCTTTTTCTCTATCTATAATTCCTTGAAGTAACAATGCTTGCTCGGTACAATAAGAGGTGAGCTCAGATCTTGAGATTTGAGTGGTGGAGATAGGGTTTATAGGGTAGAAAAGGTGAAAAATAAAGTTCTTGATGGAGATTTGGGGTGAAAGGAAGAAGGAGCCGGAAAATAGACGGAGCTTGACCGGAAAATATGGAGAACCGAGGTTAGAGTTTGGGGAAATAGATTTGGGGAAAATCTATGTTTCTCTCTGATTAGGGTTTGGTGATGGAATTAATGGTGGATCTAACAGAGAAAAGAGACAAGATTGAGTACGACTGACAAAAGAAAATCAGAGGTGGGAATGGCGATTCGGTGGAGAAGATGAAATGAAAAACAGAAACTTGCAACACAGAGTTACCGGAATTGATTGGAACTTCTGCTTGCCGTAGAAGATACATTGGCCGGAAATTTGATCGGAATCTCGCCGGATCTTGACCAGAGAAACAGAAAAATGGCGAGATCTACTCTCTGATTCCTTGGAAGCTTGTAAATTTGATCGGAATACAACCGGAGTATGGGTAGAATGGCCAGAGAAGACAACAAAAAGGAGTTAGGGCTTTGATCTAGATCCACTTCTTCTCTCTTTCTCTCTATATATCTCTATCTCTCGATGCTCTCTCGATGCTCTCTGGCTTGTTTTTCACGAGAAAATGAGAGTCCTTCCAATATCTCCATAGATCTCTCTCTCTGTTCTCTGAAATTTTTCCCCAAAAATGAGAACCCTCGCTTGTGATGGATCTAAAGAAAGGAGGATGAAGGAATGATTGTGCTGATATTAAAAGATGAAGGGAATGATCGGAACTCCGGTGAAATTGCCGGAGAAGATGATCGGGGATGGTGAAATTCGTAGATCTATTTTCTCTCTCCCTTTAAAAAGCTCAGAGTTTCTCTCTCAAGAAGAAAAAAAACGAAAATGAAAAATCTTTTCTCTCCCCTTTCTTTTACAGATTTTTTCACTTTTATATATAAAAAAGGGGCTGATAATGGCACTACCATTATTTGATAGGCGCACAAATGCACGAGAATTTGATAAGCGCGCGCCCGTAACTCTTGTCCCATTCGGCTTAGGTTCAACACCATTCAGGATAATTCGCCCCCCGTTCTGCGAACTTGACCTACGACTTTGCTCGACCCGCTCGCTAGGCAAACGTACTCGGAATTCAACGAAATTTTATAGGGACCTAGCTGGGACCCTAATCTAGCCTAGGGTGAAGTTTGGGGCCCTATCTTAATGATTTAATGGGGTTTTACAAAAAATTGGAATGTTTAGGGCACGGTCAAAATGGGGTGTCTACAATGAGATGTTAAACCTTTATCTTAAAAGTCACTCAATTGGTGCCCTTAGCCTTCTTAGATTCTAAGAGGAAGATGGTACATTCACATTAATTAAAATATCTAACAAATTGGCTTTATGCCAACATATCAAACATGAATAGGTATACATTTATATGTGATCTCCCTAGCTAGTTATGTATGTTACATACCTAGGGAAGTAAAGCGTGAATTTGAAAAATATTATATCACATTTAGGGGGTGCATGAGCCAAAGATTGAAAATCTTTTGTGCTATGCTTGTTTATCATGATGAGCTAGACTATGGCTATCATTTTATCATGATAAACTGACACTTGGAGAGTAAGTGTCATTGTAGCCCAAGGGTTGAGTTTAACTTGGTATCTTTTGAAAAATATATTCAAAAACCTTTGGAGTCTATGCAAGGACATCCCTTTGGATTCATGCATTGCATGACTCATTTTCAAAGGGGGAGCTTAGTATGATAAGATTTTGTCCTAAATGGCTTATCATATGATATTAAATGTGTATATCATTATGCATATGATAAGTACACTCATTTGGAGCATTGTTGCTCCATATGGGTTATGACCGGGCTTGTCTTGTGTTTTCAAGTGTAGTTGAAGGCAATAAGCCCATAGCCTAGGTGTTAGTGTCATATCCTTTAGGCTTTTTGACTTATCTTGGATGGTCTAATATGATATAATTTATTCCAAGAATAAGTTTTGGTTGCCAAGTATTTCATTGTCATATATTTGGCCTATTATGTCATGCCATGCCTTAAATCTTATGTTTATCTAAGGCCAATGACAAATACTAAGGGGGAGAGCTAATTATTACTATCGTTATGTTTATATGGATCATTGTAAGATGCTTACACTATCCATTCAAGCATTTTTTCCACTAATTATGCTAAAAATTGCATATCATTAGATTAAAAAAAAAAAAGCTTAAATGATCTATCCTTTTAAATAAAAGCTAAAACTTGCATATTTTTCTAGATCTACATTCATAGGAGAAAATTATTCTTGCTAATCTTAATCTCTATGAATTTGAGTACTTATCATGTGTATTTCCTCTTGGCTATCCATATATCCATGATAGAGCTCACTGTCATGCCATATATCCTAATAGTTAGTCATATTAGGATCAAATGTCCATTTCTATGCATGACAATTTAAGAGAATATTTTTAACTTGAAAAATATATATATTCTTGCTTATCATGATGAATAACTACACATCACCTCATTATAAGATTCTAATAGGAATTTCAAAAATAAAATGGGGCTTATCATGCTAAACTATACACTTGCTTGTTTTCTTTCATGATAAGTAAAATATAAGCTTTAACTTGCTAATCTATTATTATATTACGGGCCATAGGGTAGATTTATATTGGATTTATTTATATACTAAGATACACCCTAAAAATTTGTGCTAAAATTGAAATGTCTCTTTGTTTTGTTAACATAGGCTTGATTTGTTTTGTGATTATTCATTTCCTATGTTGATTGTCTCTTATCATGCCATATATACTTTGGATTATACTTTGATTTTAATTGGTAACTCATGATAAGAAGTTAGGGGGAGCATCATATTCTCATTGAATATCTTTGATGCTTTATGTAATTGTGCTTAAATGCTTAATCCTTCCTTTTTGCTTATGCCAAAATGGAGAGAATTTGTGTAATTTATTAGATACATTATCATATGCATTCTTATATTATAGCTTATTAAATATAACTCATGCATATGTTGAGGGGGAGTAGTAATGAATAAATTATTTATCTAATCCTCATAAGAGGTTCCTCCCACCTATCTAATCAATTTGGTTTGTCATCATAAAAAAGGGGGAGATTGTTAGCCCAAGGGTTTCTTCAATCACCTTGTTTTGATGATTAACAAAGGCAAATTGATTAGTCTTTTATGGACTAATAGTTTGCCTTGAGTGTTGTGCTACAGACAGATAATTCACAAGTCAATCCATGATAGCACCAACACACCATTGATGGCCTATGCTTGAAGATAACCAAACACAATGGCAAAGGAGCTCGGAACATACTTGGACCAATCACACCTTGGAAGTACCAAGGAGAAGCTCATCATCAACCATCTCAAAGCATTGAACAAACAAAGGAAGATCAATGAAGGCCAAAGCTTGCGGATCAACAACTTGCAAAGGAGCTTGAACCAAATGGTGGCATCATCCTTGGAAGGTGTCAAGCAAAGAAGCTCAACCTTGAAGATCCAAAGCAAGCCATGCACTCAAAGAGAAGATCAAGCAATGACTACCTCAAGAGTTCATTCAAGAGAGTGGTAAAAATGGTAGATTGTATCACCTATCTCTCTTGTGTTTTCTCTTATCAAGGCACATCTTAAAACCCCTAAAATTATATTTTTCAAAGAGACTAACACACCCTTTAAGGACTTAAATGGATAAGTGAATGGCCATGGTGATGTACCAACATGTTGGGACCCATATGGCATTCAGCACAATAATGAACAAAACAGAGTTCTGAAGCAACAACCTGGACCAGCAACTAAATCCTATCAAAACTTGTTAAAAATATTTTTAAATATTTTTGAAAATATTTTTAACAGATAGCTCTCATTTTTCTCATATCCGTAGAGTATAAGAACATCGAAAACCAGTCTCAGAACTCCGAGAAATGATCCAGGGTCTAAAATTAAAAGCCCTGTTTTGTGTCTCGGAACTCAGAGAATACCCTCGGAGCTCTGAGTTCGGAACTCCGAGAATATTCTCGGAACTCCGAGCAGTGTATTTGTTCAAAAAAAATAGCCGTTGTGGCCCAATGGCTAGTTGACTGTTTGACCCGAAAATAACTGTTTTGCCCCTAAAACGGTTATATTGAGTTGGGACACCATATATACCCATCTAATGGGTCTAAAACACTTGATGAACATTGTCCAACTTCAAGAAACCCTAGAAAATCATTTGTGAATCATTTTTGGGTAAAAACTCTCACCAACTTCTTGTGCCTTGATTTAGAGAAGATCATTTGATATTGGTTTAGGCTTTAAACTTGTGACTGATCTTTGAGAGAATCTTGTGGGAGCTTGAGTGTGCATTTTAGCCTACTTAGAGGCGAAGCTAATTTTCTTCTTCATTCAATCGGTGGCAAGGGCATCCGTGTTTAATTCTCTTGGGTGAAGCGCTTAGAACTCGGCGGAGAAGGAGAGTCATTGTAAAGGTGGAAGGGCATCCTTATTTAATTTCCTTGGAGTATAAAAGCCTTGGAGCCGGGCGTCGTGGAGGTCTCAATAGTGGAAATCTTCAAGTGCGACCTTGAGTAGAGTGGCATAGGCCGTTGGCCGAACCACTATAAATCCTTGTGTCGCTTGCGTTGGTATTTCTCAATTTCTCACTCCCTCTCCCACTCTTATTCGTGCTTGTCTTATTATTTAGAATTGAGTGAGTTAGCATTGCCATCCAACGTGAATATCTTTACATTGCTAATTAGCCCACTAAATCTCCTAATTAAGTTGGTTGTTTAAACAAGGTTTTTTTAAGCTTATAAACTTTTGTGAAAATTGGTTAAGCTTAACTAATTCAACTTAATTAACCGAGGGATAAAATTAGGGTGAAATTAGTAAAAATTTTCAAAAGGCAAAAGTTTTATAAACATCATATTCACCTCCCCTCTAGGTTGCCAAACCAAGTCACTACTCGGATTTCACACTGGCTTTCAAGGAATGGAATATTACCGAGCACCCTCCACTATTTCAGATAGTATTTATGGTTCTACCTTTTCCTCAGCAACTGTCTTTCATGGTTTTCATGTGATTATAGGTACTCTTTTCTCGATCATATGTGGCATTCGCCAATATCTTGGTCATCTGACCAAGGAGCATCACGTTGGCTTTGAAGCAACTGCATGGTACTGGCATTTTGTAGACGTGGGTCGCTTATTCCCATTTGTCTCTATCTATTGGTGGGGAGGTATATGAAGGAACAAATAAGTGGATTGAGGAATGAAAGCTCGAAGACAAAGAGAACCGGGCTTTTCCAAAGAATGACTGCTGCTTTCCCACCCCCTTTGATTAGCATTTCAAAAAAAGTATAAACTTCCCTACCTAATCTCTTTATTCTGGCACATAAATGTAGGGATCGAAGATATTATGGCAGATCATGTTCACCAAGAAATGATCAGAAATTTGATCTTGGTCTATTTGATATTGTTCCTTTTAATCGTAATCAAAGATATTTTCTTGTTAATCGTTTCTTTTCTAAACAAATCTAAAAACCTAATGGATCGAACTAATCCTTGGCTGCTACGAAACATATCGGCCTTGCGTTGCGGAAGGAGCGTTCTGTTCTGATAAGGAGGCTGAGACTGAGAGCAAGCAACCTCGTTTTGCCGTTTCCTTCACGGCACGGCCCTACTCACCAGGAGGAATCTTTGATTCATGGCCGGAGATCAAGGCACAGTCCGAAGCGAGCTGCAAGCGTAGGCTGCTGTTAAGCCTGCTTCAAAACGGAAGCGCTAACGCACGCCTTACTAATAGAGGACTTTGAAGCCCCCTTTCACGTAAGGCTTGCTGGCTGTTGAAAAGCCGTTGCGCGCCTGACAATCTATACTAATAAGGGCTAATTAGGGGGGGGGGGGATGCCCTATTAGTAAAAGTTTTGAAGCAAGTGGGGGCCCCCTATATTATCACGCCCTATTAGTATAGTATTAGTAAGGGAAGTTGGCAAGTCGCGTAGGTCCCCATACGTGAGAAGGGCTAATAGGGCCGTAGCGCGCTCTTTTTGGTAAGTCTTGTTCTACCCTATCCTTACTAATGGAGGGCCCTTCTCACGCCCTTCTTAGTATGGTAAGTCAGGCGCGCCTTACGTGAGAGGGCCCCTCTCACGCTACTAACCTAAGAAGGGCGTTTATGGCGCTAGCGTCAGGCATTCTTTTGAAG
This sequence comes from Tasmannia lanceolata, assembly GCF_043159265.1. Lineage (NCBI taxonomy): Eukaryota > Viridiplantae > Streptophyta > Magnoliopsida > Canellales > Winteraceae > Tasmannia > Tasmannia lanceolata. The sequence goes on from NW_027518695.1 coordinate 67,601,757, forward strand.
CTACTTGCAACTTCAGTGCGCTACGGCGTCAAAGCCTCCGCTTGCTACTTGCAGCTTGTTGATCGCTGTGTTAAAAAATGATACAAAGCTAGATATGAGTAGATATTGGTCGAAAACGAACGTATCTCATTCACAATGGAACAGAATGGTCTCGCTCGATGCGTCATTTGATTTGGTGTATATTCACCATCAGAGGTCTGGAAACTTAGAAACTCAAACCCCAACCTAGAAAAGAATGCTACAATGTTCGAAATTCTCAACTTAACACGCCCCCTTACTTCGAGACCTCCTACTACTTCATCTACCGAAATGACCGGGCAGATCTCATGTATTCTAGCATTCAACCAGCTCATGATCCTTAGGCTATATAGCATGGAGCAGACAGAGAGATGAAAGGACCACAATATCCTGCTTGCTTGATCGGAATCGATTCTATGATTGAATAGCAGAAGTGCTCCTTAGTAGTAGAAACTTAGAGAGAGAGACAGAGAGGGGACTCTCTCATACCTGCAAACTCCTAGGATGAGAAGTAGGTCCCTTGTTTTTGGTAGGAATAGTTCCAGCCTTTGTTGCCCCTCGGTAGAGTGAGTGTAGGCAGGACGCGGAGATCGATTGATCAATATGCATCTCGAGAGTTGATGGCAGACAGAGAGGGGACTCTCTCATACCTGCAAACTCCTAGGATGAGAAGGAGGTCCCTTGTTTTTGGCAGGAATAGTTCCAGCCTTGATTGATCAATATGCATCTCGAGAGTTGATGGCAGACAGAGAGGGGACTCTCTCATACCTGCAAACTCCTAGGATGAGAAGGAGGTCCCTTGTTTTTGGCAGGAATAGTTCCAGCCTTTGTTGCCCCTCGGTAGAGTGAGTCTACTTAGCTAACTGGCAGGACGCGGAGATCGATTGATCAATATGCATCTCGAGAGTTTATGGTTGACCGCCGCCCCCTTGTCCAGGAGGCTCTCCGGCCGGGGAGGCAAAGGGGATTGCTATCGTCACGTTTTCTCCCGGTGTATGTGAAAAAAAAAAGTGACAAACCCATTTTTTTCAGTCATAGGTTGGTCCAAAGAACGAGAGTCGGCTTCCTTAAGTCCGTTGTTCCTCAGTAGCTCAGTGGTAGAGCGGCCGGCTGTTAACTGATTGGTCATAGGTTCAAATCCTGTTTGGGGAGAATTGATAGTTCTCGCTTTTCTGACCTAGCGACCCCTGTCCTTCTCCTTAGTTTCTAAACTAGCGGAATCATCAAACGGGACATCCAAAGTGGGAAGTTGATTGTTGGTTTTGCAAAACCTCACTCTCGTACAGGTGAAACTTGGTTCGTTCAATTCTTAGAAGAGAAAAGAGACCGATAGCTGTCAACTTTTGAGTGACAATTGTCAATGTCAATGATAAAATGTAACTTTGAGAAAAATAGCCATTACAAATTTCAAATTTCAAACTTTTTACAGTGAGACTTCCGGTTACGGGTTGGGTCAGGTTGCCCGACACATCAACCCGAGCCCAACCCGGAACCATCTCGGGTTCAAGTTTTTCAACCCGAACCTGACCCCGACTGGAATCCAACCCAACCTGGCCTTTTTTTCGGGTCGAACCCATCGGGTTCGGGTTGGACCCGCCCAAGTTGCATCCCTACACGTAACAGCAGACAATTTCAGGGCATCTTTTATGATCCCACAAAAGCTTCATTGAACTCCTCTGTAAAATGCACTCTGCTAATTCTAGTGGGTGCCCGGCTCTGTAACCGAAATCTTTTGCCAGATATATGTTAAATGGTACAAATAATGATTTTAACAAGCTAATCTTTTGCCTCAAAAGATGCTTATTGTAAGCAGCTGCTGATATTTCAGATCGTAGTCATTATCATAAATCACACCACCAATACAAATCAATACCCAAACCAAAATATCAAATTCTACACCTCAAAGAACTTGAACTCCCAAACATTCTTATAAAGAGATTCCTATGAGGATTCAAAGACAAAACCCAAATAAGTGGAGGAATTTTCACTCTTTCAGATCCTCAGTTCCTGACCAGCTTTTGATTCTGTTCATAATTCAAGGGCCTTCTAAACAGCATGATATGGGGTTCAGGCCGATGAATTGCGTAGTGGACCCACCCACGAGATTGTTGCACGCCAATTCCTCTCCATTCCTCCTGAAAAACCCATCAATTGAATTAATGGGATGGTTTATGAAAACACAAAAATAAAATTTAGGTGTTTACAGTTTATTTTCCTTAGGCCCTGTTTGGATTGCAAGAAAAACATTTCTAATGGAGAGATTTTCTTGGGAATTGTTTTCTTTCCACAATTTAGTGCTAAATTATATGAAGCAGGATTAAATGTAGAACATTTTAGACTATGGTTGGTTCCCACTTCCCAGTATCGAATAAAATGCAGGACATTTTAGAAATATTTTTCCTTTGCAAATTTTTTCCCAAAATCCTTGCAATTCGAACAGGGCATAATGGAATCAGTCAAATTTGATTAAAAAATGAACGAGTTTGTAAAAATTACCTCAGTAAGGAGTACGTTCTTCGGTAGGATTTTCGCGACATCCCGTGGTAAAACCACATGCCTGTGAAAAAAGAAAGATAAACCAATTTAGAAAGAATAGGACGAAAATTGAAAGGATTAAGAAAAGTGATGCAAGAAAGGAGACCTGTATTCGAAAATATCGTCGAAGTATTTTTCTGAGTACTCAATTTCAGGCATTTTGGATATTTTTCTACAGAAATTAAGATTTTAAATGTTGATCTCAAGAACCCAACAAAGAAATGGTGAAAAGAGAGAAGATGAAGAAAAGAGAGAATTGAGAAAAGTCTTGTCCAGAGAGAGTAAATGAACAAGAAAAGAATAAATGGAGGCTTGTCAAATATAGCCGTTTGAAAAATATAGCCGTTGAATTCTAAATTAGAAATTTCAAGTTTTAAAATCCAAGGAAAACGGTCACTATGCATGGACCCACCACAGATGCTAGGGTCTGCGAATCTTATCTGCAATCATAAACCCAGCCTATTTCCCCTGGCCCCACCCTAATAAGATGATCCTAGCCCTTTGTGTATTAAAAAAAAAGGACATCCTTTCAAGATGTCTCCAACCGTTGATTCTTTGTTTGGCATGGAAAGTGATCTTGTTCGTCCAATGATGGCTTGTCAAATCAATGGTTCTGATCATGAAAGCATGGGTTTTGTACTACGAGTGGGGCCTGATTTTTAAAATGATCCAAACCGTTTATCTGCTTGGCATTGAGATGGATGGGTCATACATCAAAATTCACTACTCTAACCTTCCAATTTGTGTCACATGAAAATAGGCCATTGCTTCTTTGATTTCTGACCGTCCATTTAACAGCCACAAATTTGAGGGTTACAATCATCTTATGAGAGTGGATTTTAATGCATGGACTATCCATATCACGTTCTAAAAGATTAATGGCTTGGATCATTGAAAAAGTGTGTCCCACTTCTACTTCCACCCGCTCATATTTTTTTATTTTTCCCATTGATCACCAAAGAACCCTATGTGCTATGTTCACTTTTTGCTCAAGTAGAAAACTACCAAAATAGTAAGTGCGTGTGTATTTAGCTTGCGGGCAAAATTACTAGTGGCAGCCATTTACTTTGATGATCCAAGCCGTTAATCTGCTTGGTCGAGTTGGCTCAAGATGCATCTATGGTAGGGCTGTTGTGGGGACCATACCCATGTGGCCCCACCCACTCACTCGTCTCTTAATTAAAAGAGAGAGTCGGTGGAGGCTTTTACCGGGTATGAAAAACAAAAAGAAACAAAAAAGAGATCTTGAGGCATCTAGGATTTGCTTGTGTGGCCAATCCTAAAGGCGTTTTGTAACCCTAATCTCCATTGAAGGTAGAAGTCTTTGGTTGGGCAAGAAAGAAAAGGAGAAAAAGAAGCCAAAACCTAGGGTTTTGGAGTGGTAGTTGGAGAAGAAGAAAAAGATCACTTACGCTTGGTTCTTTGAGGTGGAAAAGCGTTCTCTTACAAGGGGTTTGTGAGGTAACCCGTATTTCCTCCAAGATTTGATTATTAATCTTTTATTCTTGTGTATTCCTCAAGTTTTTGGGAAAGCTTAAGAAGAAAGACATTGTATTTCTCTTTTTCTTAGTGGATTTCTTTCGGAGTTTGTCCCATGATTTTTCCCTTCACATCGGAGGGTTTTCCACGTTAAAATCGTATGTTCTTGATTTGTGTAGGGGATTAGTATTTTTGTACTTTGTGGTTTCTTGTTCGTGGCTATTTTCTTGATTCGCAGATAGAAGGGGAAAATTTATCCGCCGCGGTTTATCCGTGTTTCCCCAACAAACTGATATCAAAGCATTGGTTGCTGGTTATTATTTATCTGTGAATCAAAGATGGAGGCAAGTACCTCATCAAGGATGATTAGCCTAAACGGAGGAAATTCGTTAATATGGAAAGCCAAGATGAAAGACCTGTTATATTCAAGGGACCTCTATTTGCCGATTGAGGGCATAGAGAAGAAGTTGGAATCTCTAAAAATTGATGAATGGAAGAAGTTGGATCAGAAAGCTGTTGCTTGTGTCCGACAATGGCTAGATGATGTTGTGTTCCACCATGTGACAACAGAAACTAGTGCAAGTTCCTTGTGGATAAAGTTGCACGATTTGTATGAGAGAAAGACGGCTGTAAATAAGGCGTTCTTGATCAGAAAGCTTGTGAACTTGAAGTTTAGAGAAAATTGGTTAGTTGCAGAGCACATGAATGAGATACAGAGCATCGTGAATCAGCTTGTGGCTATGAAGATGGTGCTAGATGATGAGCTCCAGGCACTGTTATTGCTAAGCTCATTACCTGACAGTTGGGAGACTCTTATCATATCCCTTAGCAACTCGGAGCCGGATGGTATTGTCACCATTAGCCAAGTTACAAAGAGTTTGTTGAATGAAGAAGTGAGAAGAAAATCTTCAGATTCCTCCCACTCCCAGGCATTAGTCACTTAAGAACGGGGGAGGTCAAAGGACAGGAAAAATTACAGTCGAAGCAAATCAAGAGGAAGATCCAAGTCAAGAAGTGGAATAGTATGTTTTCATTGCAGGAAGCCTTGACATATAAAGAAGGATTGCAGAATATACAAAAGTGAGCAAAAGAAATAAAAAATGGCCAAGGAAGTAGAAAAATTCAAGAAATCACCGCAGCGGCATCGAGTAAGTTGTGATCTTCTCGATATGTGGTGAAGGTTGTGTTAGCACAACGTCTGATGGGTCGAATTGGGTAGTTGACTTAGGAGCCTCCTTCCATGCCACCTCACACAGAGATTTCTTTACCACGTACAAGTCGGGCCATCTTGGTTTGGTAAAGATGGGAAATGATGGCGTATCAAAAATTGTTGGCATTGGTGATGCCACCAATGTTGGTTGTATGTTGGTACTTAAAGGTGTGAGATATGTTCCTGACCTCATATTGAATCTCATCTCAACGGGAAAACTTGATGATGAAGGTTATGTATCACAGTTTGGCAATGGACTGTGGAAGTTGAGAAAATGCCCTCTTGTTGTGGCAAGAGGCAAGAAGTGTTGCTCCATCTATAAGATATAATATCTGCTATCTAAGGGCGAGATAAATGCCCTTGAAGAATCTCAACCAGATTTATGGCATCAGCGACTTGGGAACTTAAGTGAGAACGATTTGGAGATTTTGGTGAAGAACAATTCCCTTCCAAAACTCAAAGGTGCATCCTTAACCCCTTGTGATCATTGTTTAGTTGAAAAACAACACAGGGTTTCTTTCTCACATTCTAAAGCTAACCAGAAAACTAATATCCTTGATTTAGTTTATTTTGATGTATGTGGCCCTATGACTGTAAAAACTCTTGGTGGTGCATTGTATTTTGTTCTTTTATTGATGATGCATCCAGGAAAGTTTGGTGCTATGCTATGAAAAGCTAAGATGAAGTGTTTGAAATCTTTCAGAGGTTTTATGTTATGGTTGAGAGGCAAATGTCTAAGGCATTGAAATGCCTCTGCTCGGATAATGGCGGAGAGTACACCCCAATAAGGTCCAAGGATTATTGTGTGAAGCATGGCATTAGACATGAGAAGACCGTCCCTTACACGCTACAGCACAACGGCGTTGCAGAAAGAATGAACCGCACAATAGTTGAAAGAATTCGAAACATGCTTTCATTGGCAAAGTTACCAAAAGAATTTTGAGGTGAAGCTATGTGCACAACATACTACCTGATAAATAGATCTCCATTGTCGCCATTAGAAGGAGAGGTACCAGAAAGAGTATAGACATGCAAAGATGTGTCCTACTCACACTTACGAGTGTTTGGATGCAAGGCCTTTATGCATGTACCAAAGAAGAATCGAAGCAGGCTCGATGACAAAGCAACCCAATGTGTATTTTTGGGTTATGGTGATGATGAATTTGGGTAAAGGTTATGAGATCCCAAGGCCAAGAAGTTGCATAGAAGCCGCGATGTGATTTTTCGTGAAAATCATACGATTTTTTATTTGGGTAAGGAAGAAACACCAAAAGAGGTTATAGTTGAGCTGCCAGAAGCTCAAGACCCCTTACCCACATTTGATGATGATGAACAACAAACTGAAGACTAGGAATATCAGGCTTGGGGTTGTGAGGCCCCTCAAATAGATGAAGATTTGCATGAGGATGTGCACGGTGATACTGAGCAGGGGGAGCCGCCCTCTCATGAAGAACCGTCTATGTTGAGAAGATCAGAAAGAGAAAGGAAGGCCTCCACAAGATATCCATCATCAGAGTATGTGACACTCACAAAAGGTGAACCAGAAAGCTTTAAAGAAGCTATGACACATGAGCATAAGGAACAATGGCAGAAGGTTATGCAAGAAGAGCTCAATTCCTTGCATAAGAACAAAACCTATGAGTTGGTTGAACTGCCAAAGGGTCGAAAAGCTTTGAAGAACAAGTGGGTATTCAAAGTGAAGAATGAAGATGACAAGAAGAATATGAAGTACAAGGCAAGGCTAGTTGTGAAAGGATTTGGGCAGAAAAAGGGTATTGACTTTCATGAAAATTTTTCTCCCGTGGTGAAAATGTCCTCTATTCGCGCTATCCTAGGTCTAGCTGCTAGCCTAGACTTAGAAGTTGAACAACTAGATGTCAAGACAGCTTTCTTGCACGGAGACTTGAATGAAGAAATCTACATGGAACAGCCAGAAGGGTTTCATTTAAAGGGCAAAGAGCACATGGTTTGCAGGTTGAAGAAGAGTTTGTATGGTTTGAAGAAAGCTCCAAGACAGTGGTACAAGAAGTTCGATTCATTTATGCTGGATCAAGGGTACAAAAGAACAGCTGCAGATCACTGTGTATAAGTCAGAAAGTTTCCTGATTGTAACTTTATTATTCTCTTATTATATGTTGATGATATGCTTATTGTTGGTCAAGATGCTAATCTGATTGACAGGTTAAAGAAAGAGTTGAACCAAGTCTTTGACATGAAAGACTTAGGGCCTGTAAAGCAGATTTTAGGTATGGCAGTGAAGCATGATAGAAGAAACAAGAAGCTATGGCTATCACAGGAGAAGTACATTGAGAAAGTACTTGGAAGGTTCAACATGAAAAATGCCAAGCTCGTCAGTACTCCACTACCTGGTCACTTCAAGCTGAGTAAAAAGTTATCTCCAACCAGTAGTGAAGAGAAGAAAGAGATGGAGAAGATTCCCTATGCGTCAGCCGTAGGGAGCATAATGTATGCTATGGTTTGTACAAAGCCCGACAAGCATATGCGACAGGTGTGGTTAGCAGATATTTGACAAATCCAGGCAAGCAACATTGGGAAGTTGTAAAGTGGATTTTGAGATATCTAAGAGGTACTTCGAAGCAGTGCTTATGTTTTGGAAACACATCACCCAGGGTGGAAGGCTATACAGATGCAGACATGGCAGGGGATATAGACAGAAGGAAGTCTACTTCAGGTTACCTGTTTACTTCTGCAGGGGGAGCCATCTCATGGCAATCGAAGCTGCAAAAATGTGTTGCATTGTCGACTACAAAGGCAGAGTACATTGCTGCTACAGAAGCTTGTAAGGAGATGCTTTGGCTAAAGCGTTTTCTTATAGAGTTGGGTTTGGATCAGAAAGAATACGTGGTCAGATGCGACCGTCAGAGTGCCATTGATTTGAGCAAGAATGTCACTTACCACTCCAGGACGAAGCACGTTGATGTGCATTACCATTAGATTAGAGATGTTCTAGAAAATGGGTTGATGGGGATTAGCAAGATTCACACCGATCGGAATCCATCAGACATGATGACGAAGACCGTGCCAAAGGAGAAGCATGAGCAATGCAGAGCTTTGGCAGGCATGGGTGCCACTTGAGCATCCAGTTCAGAGATCTCCTTCATGGAGCTGGAGGGGGAGACTGTTGTGGGGTCCATCCCAATGTGGCCCCACCCACTCACTCGTCTCTTAATTAAAAGAGAGTCGGTGGGGGCTTTTACAATGGGTGAAAAACAAAAAGAAAAAAAAAGGACAAAGAGAGGAGAGAAAAAGAGAGAAGAAAAAAAGGGTTTCTTCTTGAGGCATCTAGGGTTTGCTTGTGTGGCCAATCCTAAAAGGGTTTTGTAACCCTAATCTCCATTGAAGGTAGAAGTCTTTGCTTGGGCAAGAAAGAAGAGGAGAAAAAAGAAGTAAAAAGCTAGGGTTTTGGAGTGGTACTTGGAAAAGAAGAAGAAGATCTCTCTCACTTGGTTCTTTCAGGTGGGAAAGTGTTCTCTTACAAGGGGTTTGTGAGGTAACCCGTATTTCCTCCAAGATTTGATTGTTAATCTTCTATTCTTGTGTATTCCTCAAGTTTTTGGGAAAGCTTGAGAAGAAAGACTTTGTATTTCTCTTTTCCTTAGTAGATTTATTTCGGAGTTTGTCCCGTGATTTTTCCCTTCACATCGGAGGGTTTTCCACGCTAAAATCGTATGTTCTTGATTTGTGTGGTGGATTGGTATTTTTGTACTTTGTGGTTTCTTGTTCGTGGCTATTTTCTTGATTCGCAGATAGAAGGGGAAATTTATCCGCCGCGGTTTATCCGTGTTTCCCCAACAAGGGGCCCACATGAAGAGAAGTTTGGATACAGAATAGGATGCCCACTAATATTTACACTCGCTTCTATATCACAGCCCACATTTTGCAATCATTTGGTTGGTGTGGGAGAAGACTTTAGAGGTGTAGGATGCCCACTAATATTTACACTCGCTTCTATATCACAGCCCACATTTTGCAATCATTTGGTTGGTGTGGGAGAAGACTTTAGAGGTGTTTATATCATAGGTCACCACGAGGAAACATGGTATTTCGTCCTGCACAGATGGTTTTTACCGTTGGACGAGGGTGTGCAAATGGCAATCATCAAAATTTTAGGAAGACCCCTAGAAATCCCTTATTGATCAAGGGGTTATGATCACTTTCGATCACATTAATGTCTTATGGCATTAACGGCCTTGCTCAATCATTATGAGATATTTTCTTAACAGTAGAAAACCAATTTGTTTAATTCCATCATCAAAAGAACAGATCAAGAAATGCCAGGAGAAGAATGTAACATAATCTAGAACTTGAGGAATCAAATGCATCATGACAGAAAGTTCACATGGAAAATTGGCCAAGACGCTCACAAAGAGCCCATCATACACCTACCAAATTAGCTAATTATGTAACTCATAAGTATTGATATCATTTAGATCTCGTAGGCTTAGCGTTTGTTGCTCATATGTGCTGAGCGTTGGTTTTCCCTCTTTCTCATGTTCTGAGTTAGGGATGGTTTTTTTGCCTTTTATTGTATCATCTTTCTCTTTATCGAATAAACCGGCAGGGGTCCCCGCCAAACCCCTGCTTACCCATAATTAATTAAAAAAAGAATGTAACATAACCCTTTTTATGTAAATAAAACAGAGCAGAAAACAGAGACTTGAAACTAGCTTTTCTTGCTTAATCAATCGAGTGAAATGGATTACAAATAAATAGACTAGCAACAACTTTAACAAATATAAAATATCTAAAACTACTTCACTAAAGTCTTGGTCTTCCTCCTTTTATTGAAGATAGCAAAAGATTTCATATGATAGCAACAACTTTAACAATCATAACAAACATATACTACTTCACTAAAGTCTTGGTCTTCCTCCGTTTATTCTGACTAAAGATAGCAAAAGATTTCTCATGCAACAGAATCTGAAGGCTCAGTCAACATTCCTTATTTCTTTAGTGAGAAGTTGGTGATGATCTTCAACACTTCCCCTCAGCACCAACTCTCTTTCTATGACACCAAACTTCTTCCTGAATTTCACAAATTTCTTCAAACACAAACCTTTTGTTAATATGTCAGCTATTTGCTCATCTGTATGAACTGATATGAGGGAAATTTCTCCACGAAGAACCTTTTCTCTTATGAAGTGATAATGTATTTCTACATGCTTTGTTCTAGCATGAAACACGGGATTCTCAGCTAGTTTAATTGCACTTTCATTATCACAATAAATACTAACCACACAACAAGTGATTTGATTCAAATCTTTCATCAATTGAACTAGCCATACGCTTTCCTGCGCTGCCATTGCTGCTGCTCGATATTCTGCTTCAGTTGTAGATAGCGATACAGTGGGCTGCCTCTTACTGCACCATGAAATAGCACCGGAACCTAGGCTGAAAATATAACCTGTTGTAGACCTTCGAGTTGAAAGATCTCCAGCGTAATCCGCATCGCAGAACCCAACAATTTCACATTTCTTCCCTGCTTCATAAAGTATACCAAAATTCAATGTTCCTTGAATATACCTTAGAATTCTACGAATTGCATCGAGATGTGGCTTCCTTGGTTTTTGCATGAAACGACTTACAACCCCAACTCCTTGGGCTATGTCAGGCCTAGTTAGAGTTAAATAGATTAAACTCCCTACTAGTTGCCTGTACATGATTGGATCATCTAGTTCCTCTCCATCATCTACCTGAAGCTTTGCATTAATTTCAACTGGGGTTGTAATGGTGTTGCAGCTTGTCATTCCAAATCGATCAAGTAACCTTCTTGCATAACTTTGCTGACCGAGAAATATCCCATGCTTGCTCTGATCCACTTCAAGTCCTAGAAAGTGTTTGAGCTCTCCTAATTCTTTCATTTGAAACCGAATTCCAAGATTTTTTCTGATTCTAGTAATTTCTGCAACATCATTCCCTGTAACTATCAAGTCATCGACATAAACTGAAATGATTGAAGTATTTCCATCAGTGATTCTTACAAATAAACTAGAATCAGATGAGGCTAGTGAATACTCATTTGCTTGCAGAAATTCAGCAATCTTACCATACCAGGCTCGTGGAGCCTGTTTTAAGCCATATAAAGCTTTTCTGAGTTTGCAGACATAGCGTGGGTCTTCTTCAAACCCCTTTGGCTGTTCCATAAGAATTTCTCTATCCAACTCGCCATGTAAAAATGCGTTCTTAACATCCAACTGCCACAATTTCCATGACTGACTTGCAGCTAGAGCGATAAGGACTCGAACAGTAGTAATTTTTGCCACAGGACTGAAAGTTTCATCATAGTCATGACCAAACTGTTGAGAGAAACCTCGAGCCACTAGCCGAGCTTTAAATCTTTCTATTGATCCATCTGTTCTAGTCTTGATTTTGTATACCCATTTGCATGAAATGGGTGTTGCTCCTGTTGGTCGAGGCACAAGATCCCAGGTTTCATTTTCTTTGAGAGCCTGGATTTCTTCAGCCATGGCTTTCTCCCATTCTAATTTTCCTTGAGCTTCTTCGAATGAAATTGGTTCATTGATGTGAACTTCATCATCTATTGTGACTGTCCATGCTGCAGTTAAGGCTGAATTTGCATACCTTGGATTCGGCTTTGGAGTTCGAGATGATCTTCTAGGTTCTGTATTGTCCTCTTCAATTTCTGGTTCGTTCCATTGAGATGGTCTCAACTCTTCTGCTGTTCTGGTTTGATGCACAGCTGTTTGCCATGGGCTAGATGATGTGGTTGCTCGATTGTGTATCTCCTTTTGACAAGATTCAATTGGTTCTTTGTCTATTTGTTCGAGCATAGCATCCGATCCCATCTTTTCAAGTAGCTCTACCTCGAACTCTCTGCTGTCTGGAAGGGTTGCATGCTCTAGTGACCACCACGAAGATGCCTCATCAAAAACAACATTTCTCGAGACATGAGCACGTCCAGTGGATGGATCTACACACCTCCAACCTTTCCTTTCTGAATCGTAACCAGTAAAAATGCATCTAACAGCCTTCTTTTCAAATTTGCTGCGTAAATGATCAGGTACAAATACATAACAAACTGAACCAAAAACACGTAAATGACTTACATTGGGCTTAACACCAGACAATTTTTCAACAGGTGAAATGAAATTGAGCTTTGGTTGAGGAAGACGATTAATAACATATGCAGCGGTCTTCATACATTCAGCCCAAAACCTGGTTGGGACATTTTTTGCATGCATCATGCTTCTACATGCTTCAGCCAAATGTCTGTTTTTCCTTTCTGCTACCCCATTTTGCTGGGGTGTATTGGGGCAAGTAAGTTGTCTGCGTATCCCATGCTCTTTCAGATAGGATGAAAACTCATTTGATGAGAATTCACCTCCATTATCAGATCTTAAACATTTGATTTTATAGCCAAGATCATTTTCTACTTGTTTGTGAAACTCCACAAACATTTTGAATACTTCAAGTTTTTCTTTCAAAAAATATATCCAAACATATCTTGAAAAATCATCTATAAATGTTAATAGATAACTTTTACCTCCAATGGATGGAATTTTCACTTTGCCGAGGACGTCAGAATGCACTAGCTCAAGCGGCTGTTTTGCTTGGAACCCAGATTCGGTGTATGGTAGCTGATGTGCCTTCCCATATTGACATCCAGAACAGACAATGTCAGGTCTAACTTCAAGGTCGGGAAGCCCTCTTACCAATTGCTTTTTCATCATGACTTTCAGCTTCATATATCCAACGTGTGCAAGACGAGAGTGCCATAAATCAACAGTCTCATTTTTTCGAGTTCTATCAACATATGCATCTTGGGCTGTCATAACATAAATTGTTTCTACCCTCTTTCCTTCCATGCAAGGCGTCCCAAAAATCTGCAATTCTTTGTAGATTTTTACATCATTTGGACCAAAGATGACAAAATTACCTGAGTTAGTAATTTGAGATACTGACATCAGGTTCTTCTTCATGTTGGGAACGTGATAAACATCTTTGAGCAGGATATGCTTATTGCTGGATCTTGGAATGCAAGCGGCATCTCCTACATGAGCAATTGGCAATTTTGCATTATTTGCTGTCACTACCATCTTCTTTCCAGTGTACTCTGTCTTTGTGAGGAATTTTTGCCCATCTCCTGTCATATGGTTTGAACAGCCTGAATCAATGATCCAGTCTCTAGAATAGTCTGGTTGATCTGAGACATTTTCCTCCATAGAGCTTGTAGATACCACGTGATTAGAGGCTGTTAAAGCCATCTCAATTAACTCTAACGGTTTTTCATCAGAGATAAGGAGATCTCCCCATCCTTCTAACTGATCTTCATCAATGACAAGAAAATCTGCCCATTCTTCTTCATTGTCCTGAAAATTTTTCTTTTCAGCCACCAAGGATTGGTCTTCAACAATGGAGACAAAATCTGCCCATTCTTCTTCATTGTCCTGAAAATTTTTCTTTTCAGCCACCAAGGATTGGTCTTCAACAATGGAGACAAAGGCGCTCCATTCGTCCTCGCTATTATCATTCTGTTGAACATCATTCGATGTAGCAGAATTTCCTTCTTCAGATTTCTTCTTTGGTGCATAGCAATCCCTGGCAAAATGACCAGGCTTGCCACAGTTGTAGCATGTCCATGTTTTCTTTGAACTTGAGCTTGATTCACGATTTTTGTAAGTTTCCCCTCCTTGAGTGCTCCCTTGCCAAGGCTTTGATTTTGATTTGGGCTTGCTTCCCCGACCTGTGAAGAGTACCTCTTCATTTTCTTTCAAGGATATACCTGCAATTTGTTTTGCCAAACTCTCTTGATTGGCTAGAAGACTTTCCAATTCAAGTAGAGATGGCTGAACTGGCCACCCTTGAATAGCTGTAATGAACCCATTGTATTCGGATTTTAAACCTCGAATAATTATCCTCCGTGTACGTGCATCGGTGATTTTGGATTCTGCATCAAGTTGGGTGATATCATGACAAATACCTTTTACTTTCATGAAGTATTGGGATATTGTCATGTTCCCTTGAGAGACTGATCCAATCTCATTCTCTAGCATCTGGAGTCTTGCATCATTTGTTTTAGAAAACAAAACAGCAAATGACTCCCAGGCTTCCTTAGGCGTCTTGACTTCACGAATATGGCCTAACATATCCTTCTGAATGGTGGCCTTCAGAACAAACAAAGCTTTCCCTGCTTTGATCTTCCACTTACGTGAAGCATCCTGGGAATCGGGTGTGCAGTTGGGAGGGACGGCATCAGCTCCATTCACAACCTCCCAAAGATCTTGACCCTGAAGATACGACTCCAGGCATGACTTCCAGTAGTCATAATTCGTGTTATTTAGCTTCTCGATTCCACCTACTGAATTGGTGAGATCCATGATTGCAGCCAAACAGCAGGTCTTCGATCACAGCTAGATACGATCGCAGCAAACAGCAGGTCTTTAAATCTCCAAAACCTCAGCAACTCTCCCAGAAAATTGCCTCAGCTTTGATACCAATTGTAAATAAAACAGAGCAGAAAACAGAGACTTGAAACTAGCTTTTCTTGCTTAATCAATCGAGTGAAATGGATTACAAATAAATAGACTAGCAACAACTTTAACAAATATAAAATATCTAAAACTACTTCACTAAAGTCTTGGTCTTCCTCCTTTTATTGAAGATAGCAAAAGATTTCATATGATAGCAACAACTTTAACAATCATAACAAACATATACTACTTCACTAAAGTCTTGGTCTTCCTCCGTTTATTCTGACTAAAGATAGCAAAAGATTTCTCATGCAACAGAATCTGAAGGCTCAGTCAACATTCCTTATTTCTTTAGTGAGAAGTTGGTGATGATCTTCAACATTTTATTCTAGTCTTTGAAACCTTTCATCTCTCTCTCTCTCTCTAACATATCCCTTTTATTCTAGTCTCTGAAAGCTTTCATCTCTCTCTAGTAAGGGCTCTCTCCTATATAGTTCCCAGGGGGATCATACAAGCATATTGTAAGAGAGGGACCCATCGTTCCACAGCTAGCTTGCGCACACCCTACCTCTAAGCTCTTCCTCCATACCACCTGAGTATATACACCACATTGACGGTGAGGCGCACACGAGTTACTCGCATGGCTGTAGAACTTCTTCTCATCTACCCAGAACTCGACCGCTTGACTCGGCGTCAATAACCCGCCACTCCAACCTTGGTTTGCACCATACTTGCCCATGATCGAAGACATGCTAGCAATTTCACAATTCTTCTTGTCTCTTTGGTATCTCGTGAGTGAGCTTGCAGTTGCGGTTAGCTTCTGGCTCCATCGAAGCGGCTCTACACCGACGGCGGCTCTCGCTAAGTTGTGATGTCTGAGGAACTCGGTGGGGGCGTTAGGAGCCGAGCCGAGGGCTGAGCCCATGCACATGGCTAGGCCTGCCCAAGCTAGGAAGAGTTGCATGAGGAGGGCCATATTTTATGTGTGTTTTATAACTTGGAGGAACTGGGTCTCATTTATAGACATGGAAGAGAGGAATGTGAGATTCTAAGGTTATTTTCAATTACTAAAGTACCCTTTTTTTTATATTGTATTTACTTGAAGTCATTGGATTGACCATTGATAAAAAGAATTGACACCTATCATAGAGAGCAAATTACCAAAGAGTCCTCTTCTATCAAAGGTTTCACCTTAGATTTGCGTCCAAACAAGGTGTTATAGGTTTAGATTTTGAGGGCATTATGGGTATATGTGGTTTTCAACCATCAAGTTTGTTATCGAAGGTATTACAGCTTTATGCGCCCAATGTTTTGCTAACTCATTTTCCTGGATTCTTTTTAGAAATAAAAAATTTCCTTGTTTTTCTAGAAAAAATATATTCATGGAAGACTATAATGTTTTCCATGGAATATTTTTTTTCCCTAGATCCAAACAGCCCCTTAATTAAGGTTGCACTCGGCAAACATTCTCCACCAGGTTTTTTAATTGGGCATGAATGAGAGAATAACAAAAAAAAAATAGAGGGGAGATTTTAGTAATTTCGCAATGAGGATTTATGAGGTGAACTAGGGCAAAGCATCACACAAACCCTAGATGGGTCAGTAGAAGATGTTTGAAAACAATAGTAAAAGTGTGGTGAAAAAGTGGGTAAATAGCTATATTGACATGAATGGAGGCACGTGAATGTGTTAGTTTTTTTTTAAGATTTTGGGGGGTTTGCTAGGGATCAATGCAGAAAGGCATTTCACAGCTGGCTGTTGCATGTGGGAGCAGCCACAGAGGCAATTTGAGAACATTTTGTCTTATTCATTTAATTCATCCACGGTGGCTGCTCTCACATGCAACTGCCAGTCGCGAAATGCCTTTCTAAAATGGTCCATAGCAAATCCCAGATTTTGGTTTGGTTTATAAAGAAGCCCACATGATGTGCTTTATGATAGTGGCAGTTTTATTGAAGAGCAGTGTTCTTTTTTTTCCCAAAGAAACTTGGGGAGTTAAAGAAGGAATACTAGATGTGGAAAAATAATTCCATCTTCATTTTGATTGTACCAATAAATCATATCCATAGGATGATCCTAACCCTCCAATCTATAGCTGTGTTTTTTTTGTTTGGTGAGTAAGCTGGGGTTAGGCAAGACCCCGACCATAATATATTAGAAAGCAAGAAGATAGTACATAATGGGTGAAGGGCTAAGAAGCCTAGAGGCTAGGCCCAAGGAGCCAGCAGAAAAAGGAAAAGATTACATTCTAGCATAAACCGTGCCCACACTGTCTTTGAGAATAGAGTCTTGAAGCTCCGGAGTGCTCACACTCATACACAAGTCCTCTCCTTTTGCCGGGAAGCCTCTTTTTGCAGATTTCTTTACAATGTCAATTGCGTAAAGAATGTGGGAACTGTTTGGCTGCCTTACCGTGGAAACTGCGAAGAATGTGGGACTTTTCTTCGTTATCTAGTCACATGCTAAAGCTAGATGACGAAGAAAAGTACTAGATGTCCATGCTCTTTCAGTCACACGTGAGCCATCCAAACAGAGCTAGAGGTTTCTCTATTGTGCAGTACCTCTATAGGTCGTAGGATTAGGATCTTATTATGAAAATGATTTCACGGTGCAGCCTATTTACACTGTGGCCCAACAAATGAACGGATTGGATCATCCTATGAAGTGGGCTCATGTAATTTTTGAAAAATACCAGACTTCAGGCACACACACCAAATAAAATCTCCACTAAACCAAAAAAACAGAAACCCCTTCACATCTCACATCTAAGTGATCTAACATAAAGAGTTGTTCTGGGTGGAGATAGAAAGGAGATAGAAATCCGTAGATAAAGTTTTCTCAGGATCGACTATCCTGCTTGGATAATTTTTTCTTGAAATTATCTCATCTGCTATTTACCAATTTATTCAGATAGTATTTTTATCAAGATAAAAAAATCGAGCTGAACGAATGATAGCAAGCCTAAGGATAAAATAAACCTTAGCTTATTCTGCCTACAGAGAATATCCCTAATGGAGATGGGTAATTAGATCATCTATTTTAATACTTAGGGTGTATTCCTCATTACTTCTCATCCTTCTCCTTCTGTTGGGTCAGGCGAAACATGGGAATGGAATCACTTTAGAGCGAGACACTCCATTCTTGCGAATTGAAGATAAAATGATGGAAATACAGATACGATACGTAATACCGAGTGGGAAGACATTGAATTGAGGGTTTTCACTACTATTCAATTATCTTGTGGATAATTTTATGTTCAACATGTGAGATCCCACATCTGAAAGGGAGGAAAATTTTCTAGGCTCTATATGTGGATTCTCCCTCTCCATGTGTAGACACATTTTCAGCATCTCCAAGGGGCAAGCCCCGTGGAGTGGGTCGGGCACTATTAGTGCTGCTGGAAGACAAAACCAGGGAGGATGGCACGTTGGGGTCGGGGCGTCACAAAATGGTATCAGAGTGGGACCTCCCTCTAGTACGTTGTGCCAGTGAGGACATTGGGCCCCAAGGGGGTGGATTGTGAGATCCCGCATCGGAAAATGAGGAAAAGTTCCTGGGTTATTTAGACGTATTTTCAGCATCTCCAAGGGGCGGGGCCCGTGGAGTGGATCGAGCTCAATTAGTGTTGCTGGAAAATTAAACCGGGGAGGGTGGGAAAACCCAAAATGGATAATATTTACATATTGGGGTCAGGGCGTCACACAACAATATGAAATAAGAATTAAAAAAATTATAAAAAAAAATGTAGAAAGCTTTTGATTACAAAATACTCACCAATCAACTGTATCTTAAGAGGTAATGATATGGGTTGAAGTTGTAGAAAGGAAGAAATCTTTGAACGTATCATTTACTAAGGGCTTGTCTATCAATTCCACAAGGAGCTCTACAAGGTTGATGAAAAGATTAAGAAAGAAGACAATGACTTATTGTTTCTTGATTATCTTGCTGGTTCATACAATAATCTAGTGACTATGCTACAGTTTGAGAAGGGTGCAATCAAGCAACAAGAATCACAATGACATTCTTATCATACAAGATTAAAAAGAGGCATAACTAAGATGATAGTTAAGATCATGAATTGGTTGTTTGTGTTAATAATAAAAGAAAGGCCATATGAAAGGGGATTCATAAACTAGAAAGACATGCAATGTTGGCATTGCAATAGCTATGGCCACATTAGGTAGTATTGCCTGAAACATTGTCCAAAATAGGCTAATAAGTTGAAAAATGGTGCTAGAAATATGGTGGTGGCAATAACTTGGCTGGAAGTGTCCTCACAATCTCTCCAAGAAGATTCAATTTTTGAGATGATTGAATTCGCAACTCCTATTGATTTGTTCATATATTCTCCAAGAGAGATTATTTTCATTCCAAGAGAAGTGGGACAAGTTGACTTGCAACATCACATAGATTTATGATCATTTTTATTTTTTTTTGAAATGGTAGAGATTTATGATCATGAAGATCAAAATATTCGATGGAGTATGTTACGAAGTAGAATCAGTTCATAATGTGATTTGATCTTCTTAGAGGGAAGATCGGCCTCTTGATCCACTTCGAGGGAAGGATCAATCCTCTTTTGTGCAAAAAGACACAATTTCTAAGATAGATTTCTTCATTCCTTGATTTCCATTACAGTAGCATGTGCTTATATAAAGCACTTCAAAATAAAAATAGAAAGATGATAAGAATAAAAATAACTAAATAAAGATTATATTAATCTTAATAAGTATTCTAATCTATCAAGCTACTAAATATATCTGTTCTAGTAAGATCTGATCTTATTCTCTAAATAAGAAAGTAATTTATTCCAATCTAAGTGGGACCCATCTAGGCATGTATCATTCCACCCCTCTTGAAATAAACCTTGTCCTCAAGGTTGGAGATTAAGAATTGGTTAGTGAAAAATGAGATCTTGTGTCCCTTTCTTCCTCTCTTCGTCTTGTAATTAGTCATCATTACCTATGTCATCATCAAGAGTTTAGGCGGCTCCATTTTAAAACTGATATCATTGGGCCTTTTGTGAAAGCTCTTTCGTTACGTTTTTTTGCAATGGTCTGGATAGTGATGCACGGATGGCTGTGGGCGAGGATCTTTACGTTGGCGTTGGACGGGCCGATGACATATTTTTTGGCGGCGGACTCGTAGAATTCGAGGACATTGAAAATCAACAGCGATTTTCTTTTGTGGCTTCTTCAGTTTTTCTTCTATCTACTTTCTTCCGCCTTCTTCTTTTCTCCTCTTTTTCTATTTTGCCGCCTCTTTTTTATCGTGCAGGGCTTCCCCATTGTCAAGCTGATTTTTTTAAGCCTTCCGTAAATTATTTTTGTCTTTTCATCATTTCCAAAACAAGTGCTTTGATCTTCTGAAGATCTTCACGTATGGATTCCCAAAAGTCAGAAGGTGCAGCCATGGCGCAAGATCGACGGCTCTGATATCAATTGTTAAAAACCCGAATCGGTTCGTAACGTGATTCAATCTTCTTAGAGGGAAAATCGGCCTCTTGATCCACTTCGAGGGAAGGATCAATCCTCCTTTGTGCAAAAAGACACAATTTCTTAGATAGATTTCTTCATTCCTTGATTTCCATTACAGTAGCATGTGCTTATATAAAGCATTCCAAGATAAATATAGAAAGATCTTATGATAAGAATAAAAATAACTAAATAAAGATTATACTAATCTTAATTAGTATTCTAATCTATCAAGCTACTAAATGTATCAGATCATACTAGATCTGATCTTATTCTCTAAATAAGAAAGTAATTTATTCCAATCTAAGTGGGACCCATCTAGGCACATATCAGAGTAGTATGCACTGTTAGTTGGGTGGGTGTATAAGAATATAGTGTCTCTATTGGCAAGTGTTGACCATGCCTTCTCAATATGGAATTTCTAATGAAGCACAATGTCTCTCTTTATTATGGAAGGCCAACAGTGACAGAAGCAATATAGAAGGTTGAAGCATGCCATATCTCTTAAATATAGAATGCCACTCTAACAATATACAAGGTCGACTCAATAAGGCAACCATGTATATTGTTAGAGTGGCACTCTATATTTAACAGATATGGCATGCTTCAACCTTCTATATTGCTTCCGTCACTATTGGCCTTCCATAATAAAGAGAGACATTGTGCTTCAATAGAAATTCCATAATGAGAAGGCATGGTCAACACTTACCAATACTCTCTTGGTTGGTTGGACTACTCCAAGGGTTACACATGTTCAGTTATGGAAGAACCCATAAAAATCACATACAGCTGTATGGTTGTGATGAAAGAAATAAGATGGTTTGTATCGTGTAGTGGTGAACAGGATGATAGGTAGTGATTCTACTAGCTCGATGGATGATTAAAAATGAAGTGATTTGTGTCTCTTTAGTAGTTGTTGCAGAGGCATATTTTCATGATGCTTATGATGTTGAGGTGTTAGTAGCGACATTACTCTAAGGATTGGACAATGGTATTGCTGCTGATATTGTATCATCTTTCTTTATTGAATATTTTGGTAGGGGTCGGCCTAACCCCAGCTTACCCATAAAAAAATATTTTATACTTGTAGTGGAAGAGCCCGACTTGCACTCTTTGTATATCGATCAGGATCTTTACTTCTTTCTCCCTGCCGAGGCTTTCTTCTTGCTCTAAATCTTGGGGTCTACGTTGAAGACCTTCTTTCCTCTTCTTCTTCTTCTGCTTCTTCAAGCATAGCGAAAAGCAGCCGATTTTCACACTGGTTAACTGCACCACCCCGCAGAGTTCTTTATGGCGTCCCTTACAAAAAAAGAAGAAGAGATTAACAGTAGAGTACGGAGTGGTTGAAGCCAAGACTTTTGATGGTTTCTCTGTTGTGGTCTTGTGGATGTAGACAATCTCATCGAAAAGTAATAAAAGTAATATTGTTGTGCTTGTGCCTTGTTTACAATTTCCATTATATATGCTTAATGTAGATTGTGATAGCCCCACAGACTAGTTTTACACTACAATTTTTAGGGAAATAATATATTCACCCATTTTCTTCCCATGCCACCCCCTTGTAGTGTAAAAAGACCAATCATTAATACACTCCCGGGAAAGAAAAGTGGGCGAATATGTCACTTCCCCAATTATTTTCATCGTTCACATAAAGGCAAGCATGGCGACTTCAATTTTAGCTAACTTTAATGTTGACTAAACTTGAACACATTGAGAACACCAAAACCCAATATTAATTATATATTCAGTAGTTTCTAAACAAATTTAGAGCTGTTTATCACAACTCGTCAAATGTTTAAAAGGAAATGACATATTCTTCCCCTTTTCTTTCCCGGTCCAATCCCTTGTATGGTAAAAGAGTAGTTAGAAATACACTAGTAGGGCTGGCCCCAGAAAGAAAAGGGGGAGAATATATCTCTTCACTATTTAAAACTTGTAAAACCTAGAAACCCAAAAAACTCACTACACACGAAAGTGAGACACCTTGAAACAAGAAAAACTCATAGAAAAAGGTAGAATTATGATTTCCATCATCTCATATGCCTTTTTTAACTCCCCAAGTCAAATTTCTTTAGAATAAAAACACTAGTCCTATATATCTATTATAAAATAGCTGGATGGGGGTTTCACTGTTCACACCCACGTGGACAGCTTCCCCATCTGGCTAATATCCTAGGTGGCATCCTCTTTTGACAGAAAAAATAATAATTTAAAGTCAGATTGCCATTATCAGAAACCTCATAAAATTCGGATTCTGAAATATCATTTCCCTTTTTTACTCACATATGTGGGTGTATGTGAAATCAAGAAGACATATTTTTAGCAGATTTTCCAAAATTTTAGGTGGTAGAGAGAGCATATTTTTAGAGAATTAAAATCAAATTGCTATTATCAGAATTTTTCCTACAAACCTCCTAAAAGTCTGCAGTTTATCAAATTGATATTATCGGATTGTTTCCTAAAAATCTGCCATTTCTAAAACTTAATTAGAGTGCTATTAATTCGAGCGTCATCACATCACAATGCCTCACAATTTTGAGCTTATCTTTTTTGTTTAATTTTTTTTTAAACCTTCACGATTAGATTAGTGAGTTATAATAGAAACGAAATCTCCTTTACCTATATTTTGTTGCTATTAAATTTATCTCTATATACATAGAACGTTTCCATATTTCACTCTTTGTAATAATCAACCTTTCTAAATCCCTTAAAATTAGCACCTCTATCTAATTCTCTCTTGAGGAATTTTGGCAACATTTTAGAGTATTTATACGGTGTGTAAGCTTGCATTTAGGGGCATATGTTTATCCAAAACGTCCATTTGATGGGCCACAATTTAAATAGGTTGTGCCTCAAGAATTTTATGTGCTGGATTATGATATTCCCACACCCACTTGATTTTTATAGTTTTTATAAAACCCAACATTTCCAATAATAATAATAGCTCCTTTAAATGGCATTAATCAATGTTCATATATTGTTCATCATTTCCCTTTTTTACTCACATACGTGGGTGTACGTGCAATCAAGAAGACATATTTTTAGCAGATTTTCCAAAATTTTAGGTGGAAGAGAGAGCATATTTTTAGAGAATTAAAATCAAATTGCTATTATCGAAATTTTTCCAACAAACCTCCTAAAAGTCTGCAGTTTATCAAATTGATATTATCGGATTGTTTCCTAAAAATCTGCCATTTCTAAAAATTAATTGGAGTGTTATTAATTCGGGCGTCATCACATCACCATCCCTCTCTATTTTGAGCATATCTTTTTTGTTTAAGGTTTTTTTTATACCTTCACGATTAGATTAGTGAGTTATAATAGAAACGAAATCTCCTTTACCTATATTTTGTTGCTGTTAAATTTATCTCTATATACATAGAACGTTTCCATATTTGACTCTTCGTAATAATCAACCTTTTTAAATCCGTTAAAATTAGCAACTCTATCTAATTCTCTCTTGAGGAATTTTGGCAACTTTTTAGAGTTTTTATTCGGTGTGTAAGCTTGCATAGTTCAATAATTTTTAGAGTTTTTATACGGTATGTAAGCTTGCATTTAGTGACATGTGTTTATCCAAAACGTCCATTTGATGGGCCACAATGTAAATAGGTTGTGCCTCAAGAATTTTATGGGCTGGATTATGATATTCCCACACCCACTTGATTTTTATAGTTTTTATAAAACCCAACATTTCCAATAATAATAATAGCTCCTTTAAATGGCATTAATCAATGTTTACATATTGTTAAAGACTACCCAACCCATCAAGCAACGTCTCCAAATCTCTCCTCCATTCATACCAAAATTTTAGGTGGTAGAGAGAGCATATTTTTAGAGAATTAAAATCAAATTGCTATATTGGAATTTTTCCTACAAACCTCCTAAAAGTCTGCAGTTTATCAAATTGATATTATCGGATTGTTTACTAAAAATCTACCTTTCTAAAAATTAATTGGAGTGTTATTAATTCAAGCGTCATCACATCACAATCCTTCTCTATTTTGAGCTTATCTTTTTTGTTTAAGTTTTTTTTTTATACCTTCACGATTAGATTAGTGAGTTAAAATAGAAACGAAATCTCCTTTACATATATTTTGTTGCTATTAAATTTAATTGTAGGTTTGTTTTCTTTCTCATAGATGTTGTTTTTTTTTTCTGTGTTGAATAATTGATGGTTTTGAATCTTTTGATTGAGGATTTTGACTTCATATAAAAGTTGACTTGGTGTTGATTTTTTTTTTATTACATGAAAAATAATTGGACTTTAATTTTTTTTCTCCAGTTCTATAAATTTCTCCATATTGTTTATTATACCCAGTTTATTGATTTATGCGTTTTATAAACCCTTAGGTCATGTTTGGTAACCATTAATTTTTTTCATTGAATATTTAATTGGTCAATGGTTGTCAATAAGATTTTCTTTAAATTTCATTTAAGCATAGGATTAAACTCTATGAGTATTGCATGGTCCTCATAGATTTTTTTCAATTGATGGTGGAAGTTTTTTTCAGGGTCAGTAAGTGAAAGAATCTGGAATAATATTTTACACATGTAGATGATTGTGGGGAGGACATTTGTGAAGGATATGATTAGGGCAATGGTTTCTGCATTGCAAACAGTGTAGTGTCGAAAGGTAAATTAAGTATTCACTTTTGAGATTTATATATATATATTTCAAATGGCGGTTTTTAAACTTATATGTATGGTTCAAAATTTACATTTGTTGAGTGTTATTTATTTGCCAAGGTGCATTGATTCTCAACCTCGAGGTCGCAAATTCGATTTAAGCTTACCTACCCCAAAAAAAGGTGCATTGATTCAATTATCTCTTCTTTTGCAGATGTGATGAGATTTAACACCCCCCCTCTCCCCGTGTCCATTGGAATGGATGTGGCTTTCTTTCCATTTACAGGATGGTTGGTTAGTGTGCCTATGCGTTTTTGAAGTTATAATTTGTTGTACTTATGGTTGTATTTGTTCATATTTTTTTTGAAAGGGATGAGTATCTTTTTATTTGGAGTTTGATCAATGATAACATAGGACGATCTTCATCTATTGATTAGAACAGAGCAAATAGTAAGAAAATTTTAAGAACCACTGATTATAGCATATTAACCCATTATAATCTTAATTTTCTATTTAGCTTCATCTATTGATTAACCATGTTTTAATCTTTTGTGTGTCTGCTACTGTGTATATAAGGCTCTGCTGATTGGGTTGAAGGAATTTCTGGAAAAGTTTGGGAGCTCACAAAACTCATATGGGCATAGCTATCCACTCCATATCCCACTGTCAAGCTACCATTAAGCATCCCTCCATCTCGATCCACTCCTATGTAAACACGACGATGCCAATAGAAGTCATCTTTGTCACCCATATTAATTTCACACGTTTTCTAGGGGTGGAACTTTGGTCGGGCTCAACCCGAACCCAACGAGTTCAACCCGATTTTGGCTCAGGTTGGGTTGGCATTTCCTCTGGTTGGGTTGGGGTTGGGAAAAGCCAACCCGATTTAATTTCGGGTGGGTTACGGTGGAGGCCTTGGCGACCCAACCTGATCCCAACCTTCGTCCACTAATTTCTCTTGATTTTCTTTGCGTTATAGCATTTTTCATGTTGGGGTCATTGGGTCGGATTGAGTCGGATTGGCTCAGGTTGAGGGAATGCTATCTTGGGTTGGGTTACGGTTGGCCTCAACCCGATCCAACCTAACCCGAGTTGGACCCGTAATGTTTTCTTCTTTCATTAAATTATAGGGATTATATCTTGGATATACCGTATTCTATGTCCATTCGGATTAATGCTTGCAGGTTCAAGAGGTATTTGTTTTCTTCCCATCCTTTGTAGCTCTTAATGTAACCTACTTAGATGGTATAAATCTGTTTTGTTCTTTCACTATTTCTTTCCACAATCAGTTTTGTTCTTTAATAAACTTCTAATTTCGTTCCAATCTTAATTAACTTCCAAACCGTGCATCGCACGGTTGGTCCCACTAGTATATATAAGTAAAGCAGAATCCTCTAAGCCGTGGTGGTGCCTCGTGGCACCCCCTCTGCGTCCGTTTTAAATTACGCTATAAATTACGTTACAAATCTCTGTAGATTTAAATTACGTTATAAATATCCATAGATTTTTCTCCATAAATTACGTTATAAATCGCGAAAATTCACGTCTAACCTTTCTATACACAGAAGACATAACACAATATTTCCGTGTATGAGGCCTCACTTCTATGACATTATTTCCTAATTTTCACATTATTTCTTGCTTTCACATTATCGTTTCATACCTCCTTAAATTAGGCATGTTGCCCAATTAATTTTCCCTATTAATTTGGGTTTATCGCCACTTTTAATTTGGGATAACTACTAATATGGTAGCTACTAATTTATTATTAGATGGTTTTTCTGGAAAATAGGAAAGGTTGCCTAAAGCATTACAATTTGGCAATTCGGCAACCAAAAGAGCCGTCGTCAGATTTTTTTTCTTCTGACGACGGCTCTCTCTCTCTCTCTCTCTCTCTCTCTCTCTCTCTCACAATTCGGCAACCAAAAGAGCCGTCGTCAGATTGTTTCTCTCCATCTGAACGCACCCTTAATTTCTCAGTTTTATTTTGCATTTGCGTTGAACCTTAGGTCAAATGATGGACCCACAAATGAAGGACTCAATGACATGTGTTGGGTCCCAGATCAGGCTTCTCATCTTATTATTCCCCATATTATTAAAAAGAGTGAAATTATTTTGACCAATTTCTGATGGGTAGAAGTACGGATGGGGACCACTTTTCAAATGATCATAACCATTAGTGGAGGGTCAAGATCACTTTGCTTGAGATCTTTGGTTTAGGACCCATCTGCGGTGGGGCCCGGTAGAGAAATTTTTTTGCTCCATATTAAAATTTTCTTTTTCTCATGCATGGATGCCTGTTCAGGGTGGGACTAACTAAGTGTCATGTGGCACATGTATTTAGTCATAGGGACTGTTGATTCGGTGGGGTCAAGGACAATTAGGCTGCTTGATCAATGGTCTAGAATCAGTCTGAAGAGTGTGGGACCATGGACAATAGGTTTTGATTTTGATTTTGATTTTTGTCCACTATCTCTTTCTCGCCCACGGGTTTGCAATAAAACTATCACCATCATAAAAGCATATCACGTGGGCTTCTTCTTTTATGACTCTCTTACTGCCTCCATTAATGGCAATCAGCTTTTTCGCCCACCCTCTTATCTCACTTTTATTGTTTTCAGCTATATTCCAATGACCCATCTAGGGTTGGTGTGATGCTTTGCCCTAGTTCATCCATAAATTCTCATTGCAAAATTACAAATACCCATTATGCCCTCAAATCTAAAGATACAGTCCCTTGCTTCGACCTAAATTGATGGAGGAGGTAGTTTTTGGTAATTTACAATATAAAAGTAAGGGTACTTTAGTAATTGACAATATCCCAAGAACCAGCTTAGAATCTCATAATCCTCTCTACTAGGGGTGCAAGTTTGGCCCTGTCAGCCCTGACTCGTCCTGAGCCCAAACAGGGTCTGGGCTGGATTTTCATACCCTGAGGGTGGGTCAGGGTTCATTTTTTAGGCCCTAACTCATGGCCGGGTCGGGTTCAGGGTTAATACCTCGGGACCAGGGCCGCACTGAGCCCTATGGGCGGTCAATGAGTTGAGGTTTTTCGTTCCTAGGTCAGGGCCGAGATAGTGGGATATAGGGTTGGGCTAGGGTTTTGAAAAACTCGACCCAACCCAACCCTGTTGCAGCCCTACTCTCTACCTGAAATATATGACCCTCCTCATGCAACTCTTCCTACCTTGGCTAACTTATTTTCATGGATTTTTTTAAAAATCAAAATTTTCTTTAATTTCTATAACAAAAAATATTCTTGGAAGACTCTTTAATTTGTTTTTCTAAGGAATATTTTGTCCAAGATTTTTTTTCCCTAGATCCAACAGCCCCTTAATTAACTCACCATTCTTAGGTGAAAATTTCGATCCAAGATTAACCTTTGAAAACCAACATGATTTTTTACCCCCCAAAAATACCCATTATGCCCTCAAATCTAAAGATTTATTACCTTGCTTCGTCCCAAATCGAACTAAAATCATTGATAAAGGACGTAGTTTTTGGTAATTTAATACTATATGACAGGTGCTCAACTCTTGTAATCAAAGGTCAATCCAATGGCATCATGTAAACACAATATAAAAGTAGGGGTACTTTAGTAATTGACAATATCCCAAGAACCATATTAGAATCTCACTTTCCCTTCAGCCATATGCCTATAAATAAGGCTCCATTCCTCCAAGGTATGGAACACACAAGAAATATGGCCCTCATGCAACTCTTCCTAGCTTGGGCAGCCCTGGCCATGTGCATGGGCTCAGCCCTCGGCTCGCGCCACCGCCTTCTAGACAGTGCGGTGGCTCCTAACGCCACCACAGAGTTCCTCACACACCACAACTTAGCGAGAGCTGCCGTAGGTGTAGAGCCCCTTACATGGAGCCAGAAGCTAGCCACCAGTGCAAGCTTGGAAGTGAGATACCAAAGAGACAAGAAGAATTGCCAAATTGCAGACATGTCTTCGAGTAAGTATGGTGAAAACCAGAGTTGGAGTGGCGGGTTGATGACACCGAGTCAAGCGGTCGAGTTGTGGGTCGATGAGAAGAAGTTCTACAACCATGCTAATAACTCGTGCGAGCCAAACCAGCAATGTGGTGTATATACTCAGGTGGTATGGAGGAAGACTTTAGAGGTAGGGTGTGGACAAGCTAGTTGTGGGAAGATGGGTCCTTCTCTTACTATATGCTTGTATGATCCCCCTGGGAATTATGTAGGAGAGAGCCCTTACTAGAGAGAGAGCTATACATTTTAGTAGATGAAAGCTTTTAAAGACTAGAATAAAAAGTGTTATGTTACATTCTTCTTTTGGGGGTTTCTTGATTTGTTCTTTCAATGATGGATTTAAACAAACTAAATCTATGTCCATTGATTTTCAAGGGTTTAGAACATCTCCCATAAAACAACTGATCAAGGGTGTTGATCATTGCTATTTGGCCAGTCATTGAATTTGTAAAGATCATTTGTTCCATATGTGACCTTAAGCTACCATCTTGCCTCCTAATAACATATCATATAACAACCCTAATCACCATATAATATGTGCGCGTGTGAAGTGGGACAAGACAAATCGGGTCTAGAATGCAACGGTCCCTGTTAAACTTAAAAAAAAGGTGCTGCAAAAAAAGCTCAGAAGCGCGATGGTCCTTAGCTAAACTTAAAAAGGGTGCACCAAAAAAACAAAAAAAGAAGTCCAGAAGCACTCACCAGAAAGGTTAGAAGAATGGGTCCTTAACCAACCACAAACAATTTAACCAACAATCTGATTATATTACTGCCACAATTAATTAAAAGAAAATTGAAACACAATCACTGAAAAGGGATTATATAAGTGATTACTTTATAGTAGTCTTGCATTTTTACGGACAAACACCGTAGCTAAGATCCCTCCCTCTTGACCTGAGAAAATTTGGAGAAAATTCGGCTGCAGCACCGTAGAATCCAATAACCAAAATGGGCCTATGCACGCTGGAATCCAGTAGCCAAAATGGGCCTCAACTCAACCCAGATACACATTACTGGATGTTAGATCAGATGATTGACGCGATTTTTTTATCACAGGAGATCCAAAGCCAACCCAATCAAGTGGACGGTTGAGATCAATCGAAGGTAGGACCCGTTAAGCCTTAGTGGGGGTGCCTTATTGTATTACAATGGGACCATCAACCTCTAGGTTGAAGAGCAAAGCCTTTACCATTGAGCTATTGGCTCAATCCCTTCATCTCAGAATTATCAGAAACACAAGATTGATCAACTCCCAGCTTCTGGTTTTGGTAGACTGAAGACATGCAGTAGAATAGTGTTGGAACTCATTAAACGAAAATAATACAGGTAGTGAATGAAAGAGCAAAGAGTCAACATCTCTATGAAAGAATTCTACCCACAAGGCCATAGAGATCCATCCATAATCGAGGAATCAAAAAACAAAGGGACACCCATTCCAGCATTCCGCTGATCGGATCAAAATAACTATGACAATTCACTTACAACCACGAGATTCAAATTCAATAAAAAGTTGAGCATTAAGAGTTTCAAAATAAAAAACTGAACTAAAAGATAAAACTTTAGATTTGATAATAACTATGACATTTCATTTACACTCACACCAGTAAGACGACCAATACCCGTTCTCATCCACAACCGTAACTTACATCCGGCGTCATAACAACAGGCTCGAACGGAATCTCGACTCGCTCTTTCACAAGGCACCTTGGTTTCCCATCTTCTATAACCAGAACTTTCCCGGGTGGGCATTGAATTGGCCCTTGTTTCTCCTCATCTGCGGGCTTTCGAACCAGTTCCAAAACCTTGAATTGAGTGTTCCTCTTCCCAAGCCTCGGCTCAAAACCCGCTAGGCTTAAAATAGAGATGACACTAACAAGTGTGAAAACTGTTTTAGCAGCCAACCCCAAGACGAGTCTTATCCCGGTCGGTGAGTTTTTACTCGCGGGTTGAGTTGGCTTCTTCTCAGATTTGTCTGGGGTTCTCTTCTCTTCGGGCTTTAAGCTTCCACTAACGCCATTTCGAATGGACTTGTTAGGAATGGATGAGAAGTGTGAATGATAACTGTCATCCAAGATTAGGGAGTCGGGAAGACGGCTTGGATATGGAGGAAGGAGAAGATCGTCATTGTGTTCGACTGTCTCGCCAGCAAAGGCAGATGCTTCGCGTATCACTTCCAAGTCCTCTCCTTTGTAGTCCTTGAGTTTCTTGAGTAAATACTTGCGGCTCCGATCGATCTCAGCTAGGGATGCTTCTCTCTCATACTGTTGTTGCTGTTGTAGTGCCTGGCCAACAGAAAACCAACTGTCAAAGTCTATACTGTTGTGAAAAAACCCCTCAATAGCAACCTGCAATTTCAATGGTACCAAAAAAACAAAACAGGCAAGCACAAACAAACACATGAAGACACTGATTTACGTGGTTCGGCACAAAGCCTACATCAACGGTAGACGCGACAAGAAAATCCATTAGAAGAACTGGAGATTACAAGTGAAAATCGGTATCACTCACCAAACCCACCCCGAAACCTTTGTACACCCTTGTCACCCTTCCTGAGCTCTCAACACATCTGAAAACCAGAACAAGAAATAAGCCCTAAACCCCCTTATACAAAGTGGGACAAAACAAGCTTACCCGAACCGGGCCAAACACACTTAAATAGTGGGCCAGGCCGAGCAAAAATTGGCCGCTTCTAGGTCACACAAATTTTCCGGACCCCAACCGGGTTGAATTCAAGACACCCAACTCAACACATACCAATCTCTTCACTCAAGTAGGTGGATTAAACAGAAACCTTGATCCAATAAAATCCAATAAAAGGATCAAAACCAAGACGGAGGCAGGCCTCTATGGAGGTTTCTCAATGAAATAGATGCCTGGTTTACCAAGACGTCTTGTTATAAGAATTTAAGTGAAGCTTGAAGTGGTATGGAAGTGGGGATTCAAGCAAGCATGGAATTTGAAAAGAGGGAACAAACAGATGTCTCATAAGTATCTTCTCATAAATAGCATTTTACTGTCAGAAGAAAAAAAATCTTTACATTGGTGTCAACTGATAAAACCTATGAACTGCAAATTTTAGAGCTATCATAGAGCACTCAGTTCATTACAGTTTTTGAATTTCACAATCTGGCAGTGGCAATTCAGTGCAGAGTATGTTACCACACAACTAATTACATGTGTAATGGAATTTTCTATTGGCAATAAGAAAATCAACAAGAAAAGCAGAAGGCCATGGGTTATTAACAAGAGTAAACTAAAACCAAGATGGCTTGAATGGTCAAACAAGGGGAGAGTTTATAAGAACCCAAGACCAACTCGTTGCAGAAAATTAGCTGCACAGCCCAGAATGTCAAGTAAACATTCACGAAGGTTGAATGTTTACTACAAGGTTTTTGGTGTGAACAGGTCAGGGGAAATTCCTGCTCCTTTGAGGGGTAAAACATCACTGGAGACATTTCTATTATCCACCTCGATCAGGCCCCCAGCCTAATGACACCCTCAAACAGTGACAAAACCGTGTCAACTAAGGGGAGCATTTACCAAGATCGTCAAGGAGACTTTGCAGAAAGGACATCGATAAATTCCCCGATTCCGGATTCCTGTTCAGGAACCCCGGGCTTCTTCGAGCTTCAATCTCCACCTCCAAAAAGGAAATAGCCATCTCCTTCGAGACGTCCCATGTTTTATTCCAATTTCTACTATTCTCTAGAAATCTGTTAATTGAGGCTAATCTTTCATCATAGGCCATCCTTCTTATCTTATGAAGGATGTTTTCCAGCACCATGATTTCCGTAAATAAATTTCTCTTACGCCCCACCAGGCATGATGAGGATTCCTGCTGCCCGGAAGCCTGACTATCCATCCTTGCTTACAAAAAATACAATGTCTGCATTTAAATCATTACAATCCAGATAACTCATTAAATAACGCATTAGATAATATGCTTCACCGCCTTATGAATAGACCAGAAAGGTCACTGAAAGTGACCCCATCCGAATCCTCTTGCCAAGACAATTAATTTCCTTTAAGCAAAACGTCCCTTCTCAGGTCTTTTCGCATCTTCCCAAGAAAGACCCCCACCCACTACCAAAATTCAAAAGGACCAAGAAAGGTGAGTAATCAACTTAAAGTCAAAGCCTAAGCCCCGAACCATTTAGAGTGGGCCACAGAGTAGAATAGTTTCCAAAACATAATACACCCCTAAACATACAGTCGTACATGATATAATCCGTTTTCGTCGTAGGATCCACCGCTACAAAATAGCTAGAGAGAACCCAAACTACCCGACTTGATATTTTTCAGAATTTCAACAGACTACTATTTAGTCTTCTAGCTCCGGTCTTTAATACCAAGGATGTTCCAAACAAATTCATAAGGAGACTTTCCAGAAATCTAGACCCCATAATTCCATGGGCCCAAGGAAGTTTAGCTCGAGAGCAAGGGCAAGACGAACTGGGGTTGCTAATAGATACAACCAAAGAAGCATTCTTAGGCCCCACCAACCATTCAGAAGCGTCTGCAGACCTAATTATAGGTCCCATCACACCTTTGTCAGAGACAATTAATGGCAAACTCTCGGATGACCCGCCAGGATTGATTGGATTTATGAATTTGAAATTTGAATCCCCTACGGGATCCAACGGTACGCCAGGCAAAGAGGTCCAACGGTAAGCCAAGCAAAGAGGTCTGATCCGCCGAGAGGCATTCCGCCGGCAAAGAAGAATTTTCGTTAACAAGTTCAACCCCAATAGAATAAGATTTGGTCATGAATTCTAAGCGAAACCCCAGAGCTAGGGAAAATCCAGCTCGGGGCCAAAATTTTAGCTGAGACAAAACTCATACAGTTTCGGTGATAACCTTCCATTTTGGATCCTACTACCTCGCCAAAAAGGCTCCCTAAGGCCTCCACCATGGAGACAACCCAAACATGCAGGGGAATGCCATAGAAGCGAACCCAACAGACAAAGTGAGAACCCGATAGCCACGTTCATCTAATGTGTAATAGCATCTACTTTAAATGTGCAAATGTGTCTCTGCAAAGTCGCATATACCTTTCTTAAATGTTTGCTTTTTCTAGAACTATGATGACATCCACTTGATATATGTCCTATTCTACCAGATAGAAAAATAAAAAAGAAAATCAAACATTAAAGTATTAAACAACAAAATCCTTTCTACAGTATATCCGTTGGCAACAAATCTGGATTCATGTTTCTTAAAAAAGGAAGGTGATGTGTAGCTCTATATAATTTTTCCTGAATGGTATGTAGCTCTGCATTTTGTTTCCTTTTTCTTTATTTTTGTTCTTGGATGCATTTTGGCTGGTGACCAGCTTGATTGTTTCTTTGCTTTTTTTTTGCCCTTAAAAAATTCGCATCGTTAAAAAAAAATCTATTTGGCCTCAAGTTGATCTAATATGCCAATAGATGTGAGCTTCCTCATTATCACTCATATGATGGTTTGTCTTTCAGCAAATTATTAGGCCAACCATTTCTTGCTCTGCACAATAGAGCCACCAAATACATCTCACTTAATAGCATCTAGTTGGATGGAGGGCTTAGAGAAGCTAACTTATCAACCCAAACGGCCAGGTTGTGCAGCTTAGTTCTAATGTTTTGACGCAATTCAGCAATTTCATCATAGCTAATATTTTTCAGATCCAATAGAAATTCTTGCAATTATATGCACAAGAAAATATTCATGCTAGAGCAAGTCGGAAAGTCACCTATGGTCTGTTAGTCGTAAGATTATTTAACTTTGCTGATTATACACCGAATTGGAACACGCCGCTCTTTCACATGTGTGATTTTATTTCAGGAGAGTATCAGGTGACTCCTTTCAAAGCTACCCAAGCAGGGTTATAAAAGACAAAGTCAATTAGAATCTTGGTGAGACACTCAAGTTTGACAGGTCGCTTGGATGCAAAGTCAATTAGAATCTTGATAAGACCCTCAAATTTGACAGGTGGCTTGGACTTGTGATCTTGTCACAACATATTCAGTAAGGCAAACTAAGAACTAATTAAAATTCCAAAACATTAAATAATATGGCATGGTACTAATATAAGCATACGCAATAAAGTAGACTACTTGAAATCTTACTTAATACCACATAGCACATAATATCTGTTATTTGTAATTTTATTGAGGTAATATAATTCTAATATATGTTCTCTAGTACCAAATAATATTCATATAAATTTATTATACGAGCACATTGTTTTAGAGATTACAGTACCAAATAATATTCATAAAAATTCATTATACGACCACATTGTTTTAGAGAATACAGTATGAATTGCGTTGCATGCTGTATAATCATACCATGATACTTGTATGTAATAGGTTATTCATTTCCATTACATATAATTGATAATTTGATATCATATAAAATTTTCAGTCCACTAGTAGCATGAGTAAAAGAGTTCTGCTGGAAGTAACAACTCCAGGTCAATTATCTCAAAAAAGCAACTAGCCTACCAGGTGAATAAATATTATAGAGTGATGCAGCACCGTGAAGAAAATTTGAGGAAAGGGGAGAGAAATAGACGAAATGGGATAGGATTAGAAGAATAGGGGAAGAAGAGACGAAAATAACCTGAAGAAAAGACGAAAATAACCTGAAGAAGAAGAAGAGAAAGAGGAGATGAAGACTTGGGGGAGAAGAAGAGAGGAAATTAGAACGGAAAATCTCAATTCATTCAATTAATCATCAAAGTTCCAATTCCTAATACAATGAGGCCTATATATAGGCAATGGGATGGAACTAAAATTCCATGGAAAATAATTAACTTTCCTAATTCTAAAGAACATAGAAAATAAAATCCTAGAAACTAATAACATGGAAATAAAAATACTAGAAATTAACTAATATTAATATGTATAATAGTCCTCGTGTTGCACCCCTGTCACTTGTAAAAAGCCTTTCAAAAAAAAAATTAATATGTATAATGTTTTATCAGTATCACAATATAAATTTGATCAAGTCAACCAGAAACTGAGCCAAGACCAAGAGTCTTGTCCAAAGGCTTGACAAGACATGAACTTGCCAGACCAAACTCGGCAACCATGGTTTTAAATTTAGGCCGAAATACTGAAATTTCGGATTTCGACCAGGACAGGCACCAAAAGTACATAAATCCGAAATGTTACATGATTTCCCCGAAATTTCCACCGAAATGGCCAAAATTTCCACTAAAATTTTATACATTTCGGGGTAAATTTTGGGTGGAAATTAAAAAAAAAACGAAATTGGCAAAGTTTTACATGATTTGGGCCGAAATTTCCAATTTCAGATGGTGGCCGAAACCAACACTAAAACCGACATTTAAAAACGTCTTTTCAGTCAGCTATTGGCCAACTCAAGTAAAGTTATCCATATCCAGAATTGACTTACTAAGCTTTCAAAGGTTAAACCTGAACACCGCTTAGCTCAAACTTATCTAGTAAAACTTGTGCAGCCAATCTATTATAGGATCAAAACATTGAAATTGACTCGGCTGTCAATATGAGTTGTTGGCAATACAGCCAGCTATTCCAACTCATGAAATCTAGAACCAGGAATGTCGGGGTTAGAGAAAGAGGAGGCATTCTATTGCCAATGCAACTGCATCCTGGATTTGGGTTTAATCTGAGGCCCTGTTTGGATTCCAAGAATTTCTAGAAAATTTTGGAAAGGAAAAATATTTCTTAAAGTTCCTACTTTTTTATACACTAGAAAAGATAAATTGAACCAACCCTATTCAATTTTAACATAGAGAAGGACCTTCAATTTATGATAATATATCTCTAAATTAACCACAGTCATATCATTCCCCTCTAAATTTTGGAAAGAAAAAAAATTTCCAAGAAGTTTTTTTTCCCATGAGAAACGTTTTTCTTGCAATCCAAAGGAGCCTATAAGGATTCTCCATAAGCTGCTTGTGTTTTTTTTTTTCTGAATGGTTGCTACTTGTGGGTTGTGATAACTAGGTGGAATAAAGTTAACGTTGTATAGCAAATGGAACTTGAATAGGTTTAAGATGATAAAATGTGATAATAAAAGGTGATTTTTGGTACCAAGATGCATTTCTTGAGCCCTTTGATATTGCATCTCAGAGGCTTGATGTGGTAGATCATGCTGAATCATCTAGAAAGGTATGACGTATAT
Organism: Tasmannia lanceolata; assembly: GCF_043159265.1. Classification (NCBI taxonomy): domain Eukaryota; kingdom Viridiplantae; phylum Streptophyta; class Magnoliopsida; order Canellales; family Winteraceae; genus Tasmannia; species Tasmannia lanceolata. The sequence goes on from NW_027518695.1 coordinate 67,638,701, forward strand.
TAGTATAGTATGAATAGGAAAATTCCACCTACATAGATAATTAGGTGATTTCATATTCCCTATGAATTGGTAAGTGATTATGCATGAGCTTTGAGTGTATCATTTTCAGAGCAATGCCTGCTATCAGAGCTAGAAGATTTTCTGGTGAGAGGTATAGGGGTGAAGAGAAGTTTTCAGTACTTGGCACTAGATCTAGGTTGATGTAAAGATGGTGAACGTGGGCATAGAACATAATTAATCTAAAAAGAACAACGCATGGCTATTGGAAAGATGATCTATTAGGGCCGTTTGGATACCTGATAGTTTGTATTTGGATTTGGAATTGTGTTTTGACTACAAAATGAATAGATCAGCCAGCTCATGTTGAGGGAGATAGAGAGGGAAGGGGGTAATTCCTGCTGGAGGGGAGAGGTTGAGGAGCAAATATGGTGAAGGGAACTGCCAGATTTGTGGATTTCCAATTACTTATTTCCACATCATATTTGGAAATCTGTTTTTATTCACTGTCAGTTGCTAATTTGGAAATCAAAGAATTTGATCCGGATCCAAATCACAACACAAAAAGGGCTGCAAATGTGAGAAATCCAAATCAAAATCTTCTCAGCATCCAAACGGACCCTTACAGTTTATTGTAGCCAGGCAATTGTGTTAGCATGCATGATAACTAGGCAGCTGAATTTGGAATTTCAAAACATCTTATTCTATGAGGTGATTTCTGCTAGATAAGTTCATATGAATAGTGTAAGTTAGAACATCCATCATGGATGTAGATGAAGGATAAAAATTGGGGGATGTGTTCTGATAGGAGCAGCAAGAGAGGCAGAAGATATAATAGGGAGTGCGCATTTTGGAATGCATGATATGACGCAGCAACATCATTATAGCAGCGGAGCAATGAAATCTTAGGCCATGTTTGAATTGCAAGAAAAACATTTCTGGCAGAAAAAAAAAATTCTTAGGGAAAACTTTTCTTTCCATTATTTAGAGGAAACTGACATGATTATGGTTAATTTAAAGGGATGTTATCATAAATTGAAGATCCCTCTATGTAAAAATTGAGAGGGGGGGGAGGGGGGAGGTTATGTTGTATTTTTTCTTGCGTAAATAAAGTAGGACATTTTAGAAATATTTTTCCTTTCCAAACTTTTCCAAAAAAATCTTGCAATCTAAACAGGGCCTTAGTTGATTCACTCTTTCTACGCAAGAGAAAAAAAATGATATGGAAATTGACAACATAAAAGATGATTTCATTAGTTTTTTAATACAAAAAAGTGATACGGAAATTGAAAACATAAAAGATGATTTCATTAGTTTTGAACATACAACTTGGGTTTTTATCTTGGTTAATGTACAGCTGAATCTTGGTGAATTAAATTTTGAAATCTCGGCGAGTTTGGCATCACTTGGTAGAGTTTCTATTGGTGGCTGAAAACAGATATGCTTTTTTCCACAAAAAGAAAAGGTTCAATGGTTTGGAACCATGACTCTGTTTTGAGAAATAGTTTTAGGCTCTGTTCACTTGCTTTCCCGGGAAAGCAAATCCCTAGAAAACAGCCTCTTTTTTCCTTGACAAGACAGAATTCTGGTGTTCACTTGCTTTCTTGAGAAAGTAACAAGCCTAGGTGGAAAATGTCAAATAATGACATGGAAATTGCCAAAAGTGATGTGGAAATGTCTCTTTTCTCACAAGTGTGGGAAACCAAATCCCACTATGTTGGTCGGATTTGCTTTCCAGGGAAAACTCGTGAAAAAAAAGTGGGCAAGCAGTTTCTCGGGAAACCTTTTCCTGCACAGTTCCAGCGCACGTGAACAGGCACGGGAAACCTTTTCCTACACAGTTTCCTTGGATTTCTTTTCCTAATGCCACGTCAAAATCCCAGGAAACCTTTCTTTTCCTTTCCCGGGAAAACAAGTGAACAGAGCCTTAAGAACATAATAGATTACTAGTTAACTTACAAGCTTTGGTAAAATAATATGATGGTTTTCGCACCACTCAAAAAAGACATTTCAATCAATAAGGGTGTTCTACTAAAAGGTCCAAGGAGTTAAGGTTCAAAGAGGATCGGATTTTAGAGAACGTAAGCTCATCAAAGCATAAAAGATGATGGGTTCTGAAATGTCCGGATATTTTGGCTTAAGAAGCTGCTAGAAGTACCAACTAGACCGAATTTCCAAGTTGAATTGATTTTTATGAATATATTGAAAGTTAGAGATATCCTAATACAGACTTGAATAGGTAAAGATACCTATATACGAAATAAGTTGCACATTCTACAGTAGTAAAGTGTGTGAGAATTTTTTTTTATTGATTGTGCAACAATTTTCTATTAATTAAAAGATAACCTTTCAAGATAAACTTTGATGTGAATGCATGATAGCCAAGAGAAAAGGAAGAAAATAATAGAGAATCAAGATCAAGAAAGATAAATATCAAGAAAAAATGATAATAGGGATAGAAAGGGAAGAAAGGGGACTAGAAAGTTCTTAAATCCTAACAAAAAACCTAATATTTTTGGACTAAAATACCCTCTAATGACTTAAAACTCCCCACTCAAAATTTTCGTAGTATATGCCTGGGCCTTATTTAAAACACTCATAACTTAGAGAACTTAAGTGATTTTGACGAGAAAAGACACTACCACCCCACCATGACTTAAAAAGACATAAAAATTACCTAAAAGACACATAAATTAGAATGTGGCCCTAGAATGGTCCCCACCAAATATAATGATTGGTGGTTAAGAGTTTGTTGGCTCTGATCCTTGCACAATCTGCAAACGGTTGGCCCTCCAAGCAGACTAAATATTTTTAACGTACAAGAAGTTTTGGGCACTTGTGTTGTCGGTTTGAAATAATGTGATCCCACCGTCCACCTTTGATGTACTCATAGTACCTTGATAGCTTAGGCAGAAAAAACAATGGTTCTTCTGTTTCCTTAAATTTATAGATGTTCGTTCGTGAAGTCCTGATTAAGTAGTAAAAATTCGAGAGGGATCCAAATACTATGATCAATGAATTTGTAGGTATGATCTGAAGCTTCTATTAACTATGTCGAACAACCTTCCTCTTCCAAGCATGCCGGATGAGGGTTGTTGCCCCTATTAACCATCATACTATTCACGAGCTAACTTTTGACAGAAAGAACTTTGAAGGAGTACTGCCGATTTCTGAATCCTTAAGTAATGTGAGCAAACCGCATGCTGTCGGAATTGTCATTGGATGACGATTGTAGCTCGTCTGTTGATTGACTATGAGTAATTTCGATGCTACATCTATTGTCCCTCAAGCAGCCTTGGACATTTTCATTATCATTTTTATCATATCTTTCAAAAAAAAAAAAATCGATGCAACCAATCCTTGCACATAAGCCTGGACCTGGACGACTGGAGTGACTTATGTAAGATCCCATGTCAGAAAGGGAGAGAAAGTTCCTGGGCTATATATGTGAACTCTTCCTTTTCTTGTGTAGACACGTTTTTAGCATCTCCAAGGGTTGGGCCCCATGGAAGGGGTCGGTCACGGTTAGTGCTGCTGGAAAACAAACCAGGGAGGGTACAAGACCCAGAACCGGACAATATTTATATGGTGGGCCTGGGGCGTGACATAATGGTAACAGAGCAGTACCTCCCACAGTACGTGTGCCAACGAGGACGCTGGATCCTAAGGGGGTGGGATTGTAAGATCCCACATCAGAAAGGGAGAGAAAGTTCCTGGGTTATATATGTGGAGAATTTATATGATGGGTGGCCGTGAAAACACGTGAAGTCTAAAAAAAGTAGGTACGGCCCACTTTTTTTAATGATCCAAACCCTTCATCTATTTGGGCACAACGTAGATAGGTCGTGCCCCAAAAATCATTTCCATAGGATGATCCTAACCCTCCGATCTAAACTGATCTGAATATGGAGATTTCCAAAAATCATTTATGGAATCTTCTATAGATCGGAGGGTTAGGATCATCCTATGGAAGTGATTTTTGGGGCACAACCTATTTACGTTGTGCCCAAACAGATGAACGGTTTGGATCATAAAAAAAAGTGGGTCGTACCTACTTTTTTAGACTTCACGTGTTTTCACGGCCACCCATCATATAAATTCTCATATATGTAAACTCTCCCTCTCCCTATGTAGACGCTTTTTCAGCATCACCAAGGGGTGGGCCCCGCGGGGTGGGTCGGGCACGGTTAGTACTGCTGGAAAACAAAACCGGGGAGGGTACAAGACCCAGAACCATACAATATTTACATAGTGGGGTCGGGGCGTGACAACTTATCTCTTGTACATCTGCTTGGTCAGGTACATTCACCAAGTTTTCTGAATCTTCAAAAAAGCACATAATTTTATCGCACAAGCTTTGATTTTCTCCTCTAAAATCATTTTAGCATGTAGTATTTTACATTCTTGAAAGTCGTCGGAGCGAACATTTCCAAAAATAGAACCTTATATCACACCAACAAATGACAATATGCGGCGATTCCTCTTCAATGTTAACCAACACTCTAAGGCATGCCCGACCAAAGTTGCCCTAGTAATGTAAATCATTTGATCATCGCTTGGATTATGCTGCTATAAACATAATTTTAAATTTCTCCAAAATTTTCCCGAATTGACAGAAATGTTTCAGTTTCCATCCCTCCGAAATAAAATCTGAATTAATTCCTTCCACGTCATTATTTCCCCAAAATTCCTGAAATTCGACCTACATTCTCAAAATTCAACCAAAATAGTCCAAATGACAAAAAAAATGGAAAGATATTATGACTTGCATTTCATTTCATTTCATTGATGTAGAAAATGATATTTAGTAGGAAACATAACTGAACTGCGCATCAAACTAACCGTATCTTATGCATGTGATGTCTGATCGGCATGTGACCAATAATACCTCATAATTCAATGCAGAATTGACATAGAGTTTGGGTCATTGAAAGAGAGACTTTCATTCTAATTTCTTATACTTCATTATATTGTACTTCTTTATTGATTATACTATTCCAGACATGTGTGACAACACATCTCACTAGGTGCTTGATGTGATTAACCAATTATGGATGACCTTCTTACTTACGTAATGGTTCTAAGTATGTATTTGTGCTTATTCTAATATTTCCCAAAGTTTCATCTTAAAATTTCATCATTTGCAGATGTTTCCATAGGTTTTCATGATTTTACAAGATTTCCACCGAAATTGAAATGTTTCCATTTCTGTGCATATCAAAACCGAAATTTAAAATCATGGCCATAAATTCGTCTCCAACGCTTCTACCCAATCAAGACAGTTTCACTAATTAACTCCATAAACGCATGATATGTATCTAAACCTCATAGTATATTGATTGCGATCCACGGGTTGTGAGAATCAAGATACGCTCTAATACCAAATTAATGCGAATGCATGACAGCCAAGAGATAAACAATAGAGAATCAAGATCAAGATAAAGAAAGAAGGATAATGGGGTTAAAAGGGGATGCGGTTTATGAACCCAACCGAAGAGGGTGAAGAAGGAAAGAGGGAAAGAGGGAAAGAAGGGAAAAGAAAGAGAGAGACAAAGAAAGAGATCAGAGAAGGAAAAAGAAAAGAAAAAAAATAAAAGAATAGTTTAGGGACAGAAAACTAACCTGATATGAAGGTCAAATCTTTATTCATTCCATCATTGCATAGCATCCCCGAAAAGTACCGGAGACAACATATACATAAGAAAAGAAAGAGAAGTGGAAAGTTCTAAAACCCTAATATTTTTGGACTAAAATACCTTCTAATGACTTAAAAGACTACCCACTTAAAATTATCGTAATACATGAGTGGAGCCTATTTAAAAAGAGAACTTAAGTGATTCTGATGAGAAAAGACCTTACTACTCCCTATGACTTAAAAAGAAATAAAAAACTGTAAATGAAACTTAAAATTAGAATATGACCCCAGGATGGTCCTCATCAAACTGGCATTGGTTTATCCCTCAATTTTCCATCTTGGAAGTCTATTATAGACATTGTCTGAGCATCTACAAAGATCTGGATGCTCTCTTCTACACTTCCATAAAAAATATGTATGGTGCATTTTTTCATGCATACAAATCGAAAAAGCATTTGTTTGCTTGTATTTCGTGTGTACAGAGTTCAATTCCAGGGCAGCATCAGAGCGTAGTGGATATACCAATAGATGGTACCGTGGTGCAAAAAAAAAGTCAGCCAGTTTCTCCAGAGCAAAGCAAGCCATGCATCTAGCATCTAGTGAAGTATCTTAAAGTCTTAAACTTGTTTTAAAATCTCAAGCGCTAAGAACAAATAATCATGACTACAAAGAATAATAACAATTAATAATTGAAGAAAATAACCAAAAATAGCAAGAAATTTCATGAGCACCGTATCAATAATTAGAAATTTCAAACACAATTCGTCGACTTCAAAAATTATAATTACTTTATAATTTGTGTCACTGTTCTAGTAAATAAAGCAACTTCAGCAGACGTCTATATCAAAGTATCTATAAATATGTTTGCATGTGTGTACCATGTATGTATCTCTGGATGCATAATTGTGCACACATATTTGTACCTCTGGACTTGAGGGTGTTACGGTCCCAAGTGGGGGCCTGCCTAGGTATGGAACTAGGCAAGGTTTTCGGTTTCGGCTTCGGTCGGCACGGAAATGGAAACATTTCGGTTTCAGTGGAAATCTTGTAAAATCAGGGAAATATATGGAAACATATGCAAATGAAGAAATTTTTTAATCTTCTAAAAAATATATGCAAATGATGAATTTTTAAGATGAAACTTTGGAAAATGCTAGAATAAGCACAAATACATACTTAGAAACCGTAACAAAACCGTCCATAATGGCTTAATCACATAGAGCACCTACTGACATGTATTGCCTCGCATGTCTAAAACAGTAAAGTCAATAAAAAAGTACAATGTAATGAAGTAAAAGAAAGTGCAATGACCATTCTCCCATGTACGGACCCCAAGTCTATGTCAATAGCACATAGAGTTATGAGGTATTATTGGTCCCATGCCAATCTGACATCCCATGCATAAGATACTGTTACTTTTTATATGAGGTTTAATGATGTTGCCTACCAAATATCATTCTCTACATTAATGAAATGAAATGAAATGCAAATAACATCTTTCCATTTTCTGTCATTCCTACCATTTCGGGAATTTAGGTTGAATTTCGGAAATTTCAGGAATTTTAGTCGAATTTCGAGAATTTTGGTCGAATTTCTCGAATTTCTAGGAATTTCAGTCAAAATTTTAGGGAAATAATGACAAAAAAGAAAATCATGTAGATTTTGTTTCAGTGGGGATGGAAATTGAAATATTTTGGTCATTACAGAAAAATTCAGGGAAATTTAAAACCATGGAACTAGGTAGGACCCAATATGGTATAGGGCAAGTTTAAAGGGCCTAGCCTTATGTGTTCCATCAGCTCTGGAGCTTTTGGCGTATTGGTTAAGTATCTAATATTTGGTACCAGAGCAGCCACCACATCTCGTGTTAGAGACACGGAATGGGCCAACTGCGGAGAGGACTAGAGTGAAAGCCGTCATAGTAAAGTTACCACAGCGACGGCCGCCATAGAAAGTGCTACATGTGGAAAGGGCTACCTCGAAAAAAGTCCAAAGTGAAATCCGTCAAAGAGTGAGCCAGTGAGGACCATAGATATGGAAGCGTGGTGGAATGTTACAGCCATGAGTGAGGGGGCTGCCGAGTTATGAGACTAGGTGGGTCCCAGCCTTGGTATGGGGCAGGTTTAAAGGGCCTAGTCTAACGTGTTCCATCAGCTCTCGAGCTTTTAACTTTTTGGTTAGGTACCTAACATAGGGTGTCTTTGGATGTACACCCAAATTGCAATTTGGTCCCTTCACCATCTCTATTTCTTCTATTTCTTGATGCTTTTAATCGCGGACGTGTACACCCAAATTGGACTTTTTGCTTTTTATTCGACTTGCTTCAACCATCTCAGTCTGTGAACTTGGCTCTTTTTTCAATAAAGCTTTCCCATTTTATAAATTAAAAAAAAAAAAAAAAAACTTCATCTCTGGATACATTCTTTAAAAATTACTTTCGCGAGGTAAGGGCGAAAGTTAGGGTTTTAAAGGGTTTCATTCCAGAACACTAATCTTCACAAATCCAAAACAGATAAAAAAAATTTCGTAATCGCAAAGGAAATCCTCAAAAACCCTAAAACCCTACAAAATCACTTCGAGAAAAAAAAAAAAAAAAAAAAAAAAAACCAAATCCAAAACAAATAACCATTGGAACCCAAAAAAACCCTATAATTTCATCATATAACCCTAATCAACATAAAAAAAATAAAATAAAAAACCCTAACCTGCAAGGAAACAAGCTGCAACTCGAGAGATTCTAGGGCATCACGAATGCTGAAAAGACTATCTGCTTCTTCATCTGGTTCTCTACCATTATCAATAAATTGAGAATCCTCTTCATTTTCTCCTCTTTCATTATCTCTCAAAGTTGTTTTCTCAATACAATTATTTATCTTCGATCTAAGCTCTGAAACCCTAGCTAGAACTACACTTATCTCATCTCCTTCCATTTTCTAAGAAAAAATTTCCCACATAAATGTTTGCTTTCTCAAAGTTTCTTTGTTTTTTTTTCTCTTTGTTGTTGCACCCCCACCAGATTTTCAAAGCCACTAGAACCAGAAATGATACAGAAAGATTTATCTGATTTTTAGTGTACAGGTGGCAGACCTATCTGATGATCTGAATCGTTGATCTCGTGGGCATTCCGACCAGGTGACATTGTATGGATCTATGTCCGATATGCTGAATTGAGATTATATAGATTAGATCAAGGGTTCAGATTAATAGAATAGGAGAGGTGGGCCCACTATAGGACGGGCCACAGGTGATCCAAAGCCTGTTCTATCATGATGGACGGTTCAGATCAGTCAAAGGTGAAACCCATTGTCCACCCCTACCAAAGCATTCATTGGTCAAAAGTCAAAACACATAAAAACGCATACACTTGGAGCTCTAGTAATTAATGCTCCATAAATTTGCAATCTACAGTAAATATCGTATGCTAATAAATATTCTACGTTCGGAATTTATGGGAAGTCAGCAATATCATGATGAAATAAGCAAAGGAAGTAGAGTGAGGAGGACACCCATGTGGATGAAAGAATAGAGAAAGCTCTATATAGTAGAGTCATTACGGCAAAAGGAAGGATATATAAGAACTTTTTCTCTGAGTCTCTCGTTTGCCTCCTTTTCTCTACTTCGTCTCTCTCTTTTCCCTCACTCGTCATAAAGATCTGGTGATTTCATTCCAGATCATAACATTTTGGTGCTTTCATTGAACCTGTCTAGAACCATTCCATCACTGGCAGACAACACACGAGCTCAATCGAATCATTTGTGTGAAAACATAGCCTTTTCTGAATCATGATCTAGCAATTTCAAAATCCTTATGGCTTGCCTTTCCATTCTTATGTTTATGTCCTTTTCCAGCCTACCTTTCAGGTGCGAGCAGTGTAATAAAATGACAATAAAACGATTAATAAACTACAAAAGAATACAATAAAAATGAATTAATTTCATTGAAGACTAAAGAGTAACTAGAATTAGAGAAAATGAATAATGGACAGGCATAGCAAGCATTTGTGTGAAAACACAGCCTTTCTGAATCATGATCTGGTAATTTCAGAATCTTTGTGGCTTGCATTTTCATTCTTATGTTTCTGTCCTTTTTAGCCTCTCTTTCTCGTTCGAGCAGTGCTATAAAACGACAATAAAATGATTAATAAACAACAAAAAAACACAGTAAAAATGAAGTAATTTCAATGAAGATTAAAGAGTAAATGGAATTAGAGAAAATGAAGAAATGACAGGCATGTGCAAGCATTTGTGTGAAAACACAGCCTTTCTGAATCACGATCTGGCAATTTCAGAATATTTATTCATTGCATTTCCATTCTTATTTTTCTGTCCTTTTCCAGCCTCTCTTCACATGCGAGCTTTGTACTTTAATGGATGGTTATGTTTCTGTCCTTTTCCTGCCTCTCTTCACATGCGAGCTTTACACTTTAATGAATGAAAAGGATGCAAATGTGAAGATTTATTGCATCGAGCAGAATCACGCTGATAACTGACAAATCTTTTATTGTGATTCTGATTGTAAATGATCAAAATTTAATAAACTACAAAATTTAATAAAATAATTAATAAACTAGAAAAAAATACATTAAAAATGAAGTAATTTCAATAAAATGATTAATAAACTACAAAAATACACATTAAAAAGGAAGTAATTTCAATGAAGACTAAAGAATAATTGGAATTACAGAAAAGGAAGAAAGCACAGGCATGGGCAAGCATTTGTGTGAAAACATAGCCTTTCTGAATTATGATGTGACAATTCAGAATCCTTATGACTTGCATTGCCATTCTTATGTTTCAGTCATTTTTCAACCACTCTTTAACGTGCGAGCAGTGCAATAAACTGACAATAAAATGATTAATAAACTACAAAAAATAAAGTAAAAATGACGTAATTCCAATTAAAACTAAAGAGTAATTGGAATTAGAGAAAATGAAGAAAGGACATGCATGGGTAAGCATTTGTGTGAAAACACAACCTTTCTGAATCATGATCTGGCAATTTCTGAATCCTTATATCTTGCATTTCCATTCTTATGTTTCTATCCTTTTCTAGCCTCTCTTTCAAGTGCGAGCAGTGTAATAAAACGACAATAAAATGATTAATAAACTATAAAAAACACAGTAAAAATGAAGTAATTTCAATGAAGACTTAAGAGTAATTAGAATTAGAGAAAATGAAGAAAGGACAGGCATGGGCAAGCATTTGTGTGAAAACACAACCTTTCTGAATCATGATCTGGCAATTTCAAAATCTTTTTGGCTTGCATTTCCATTCTTATATTTCTGTCTTTTTCCAACCTCTCTTCACGTGCGAGCTTTGCACTTTAATGGATGGAAATGATGCAAAGGTGAAGATTTATTGCATCGAGAAGAATCACGATCATAACTAACAAATCTTTTATTGTGATTTTGATTGTAAAGGAATAAACTACAAAATTTAATAAAATGATTAATAAACTACAAAAAAACACATTAAAAACGAAGTAATTTTCAATAAAATGATTAATAAACTACAAAAAAAGTAAAAATGAAGTAATTAAGACTAAAGAGTAATTGGAATAAGTGAAAATGAAGAAAGGATAGGCATGGGCAAGCATTTGTGTGAAAACAAAGCTTTTCTGAATCATAATCTGGCAATTTCAGAATCCTTATGGCCTACATTTCCATTCATATATTTCTCTCCTTTTCCACCCTATCTTTCATGTGCGAGCAGTGTAATTAAATGAAAATAAAATGATTAATAAGCTAAAAAAAAACACACTAAAAAGGAGGATAAAACGCTGGCCCTGTCGACTTGTATCTAAACTTCAGGAACTGATTCTGAATACCGTGGATTGTCGGTGTATAAGCAATAACATGTCTTCTAAACCATGCCGATGACTCTCAAGAGTATTTGAACTCTGAACCCTCTGTACATAAACTTTGAAATCTCCAACGTGGATCCGAACTTAGACTTTGAATTTGCTTTATTGCACCTTCAATTTAGAATCATATTTTACATGCACTTATAACTGTTTATGCCTAATGAATCAGCTAAGACCTTTGAACTCAGCTTTGACTTTGACTATCTGACCTTATTGAATCCTGTCATGTTAGTGTAACGACCCCTTATTTCCTATATAATCTATATTTTTTTTGGTTAAGTGGGACCACTTAAATACATATTTTAATCCCTAGACCAAAATTAAAACCCAATTTAGAGATAAAAATAGGGGTATATAAGTAAAGATGTAAAGGAGATTAAATAGGGATTTCTTTGCAAGATTTTTTTTAGATTTAAAATCTCCCCATATTTTCAGGGCCGTACGCATCTCCCAATAGGGGAGTGTACATTTACTATGGTGGACCACAGTTGGGGGTGCTTTATAAAAAAAAAGGTGGGGAAGGATTTATATTGTGTTTCTTTTATTAACTAAGATAGAATCTAAAAGAGACCAAACTAAATTGGAAGCTTGCAATCTATTAGAATTTAACTAGGAGGCAACTAACTAAAAATATACATACATATAATCTAGGGCATAAAAATCCAACCGTGTGACTTTCACGCCCAAAAAAAAAAATTCTCACGGCAGCAGTAGCTTAAAAAAATAAAAATAAAATAAAAATAAAAGAGGGAGTAAAGATTAGAGGAAAGAGACCATCAGCCCTTCTTTTCTTCAACCTTCATCCTTCTTCTACAGTAAGTAAGTAGTCTTGTTTTAAATTCCTGGATTTCCACATCTCATGTATCACAAATACCATGCCCAGATTTATGCTTAATAAAATTCGTTTTACATATACACCACCCCAAATCAAATAAGAAAATAAACCCCAAATTTATTTTCCTCTGATTTTGTGCCCAAGGTACATTCAATAAAATACTCAAAACCCCACATCACCATGAATCAGACCTATTCGAACCTCTTTCATATCTTCACATCTAAATTGGTTGTAATCCCAAAACCTGTAAATCAAGGAAATATTTAAGATGGAAGACAAATAGAATGAACATACAGGGAAAAAGATAATGGAATATACTTAGGGAAAGTGATATATCCAGCCCTTTTTCCTCCTTGGGCAGCCCTGTAAAGGAATAACAAGTTTATCTCTTTTACTACAAGGGGGCTGCCTCGGGTAACTTATAGGAGGGAGTAATATATCTTTTCAAAAAAAAAGAAAGACAGCGAGGCTGCTGATGTGGGCGTTCCCATGTTTGGCAGCATATCTTTCTTATTTTATGCAGCAGATTTAACACTCAATATTTTGATAACCGCACATCATCAACCTGTCTTTTTCTTAATTCTATCGCACAAACCTGCCGGTTTTGAACACACCCATGTTTTGATAAATACACACCAACAATTTGTTTTTTTTTCTGGTATAACAGGTGGTTGATTTTAAATACTACATGTTTTGATAACCACACAAAAATAACTTGTCTTTTCTTAGGATAGTGTAGCAAACGGCTGATTTTAATACTCCAAAATCTTGTAAAATACACAGACTCAGTTTGCCTTTCTTGATTGATGAACAGTTGCTGATTTTCAGCCCAATAACATTTTAATAACTGCACAAATTAAGATTTGTCTTATCCTATTTTCATGCGAAAACCTTCACAAGCAATGTAGTCACAATTGTGTTTTGACATATTTCACTTCACAAACAGACCTTCACTTGAGAAATAAATGTATTTAGGCATGTTCTTCACAAAAAGGTCTATTCGTATACTTAACACTCTTAAAAACACCATTTTATAGGAGTAAGGAAAATAATGAAAGGCTTCACAAAGCAATCTTAAGATAAAATGGTAAGCTTATGGGGAACTCAGAATAATGGTATGCGTGTAGCTTTACTTCCAGGTTGATCATTCCCTATTCTTGTTGGGACTTTTCGGTTTCTATCTTCACTCAGAATTTGAAAAGGCAGGTGACAGCTAGACCTTGTGTTTTAATGGTTTCAATATAACTTGTTTCATGCAAAATAATCTTACGTATACTATTTTCTTTGTGATAACTGTATAGCTCATTATACTTGTTTACTTGAAATGAAATAAATAACAAAGTGTTTGTAACCATTATGTGAAAGGATGCAGGAAAAGAAGGCAAAGGTAACGTACCTTAAAATTCCTAATTGCATATCCTACATGGGGGAGAGTGAAGAGGAAATTAAGGGTGTGGTGGTATCATTCTGGGACCTAAGGTCCAAAGGCCAACGCGAGAAGCGTGTACATCATTTCGTTGGCAAACCATCCAAAGGGATAGTATCCCCGAAAGACAGGGGTAGTGGGTAGTAGTGCGGCAAGGACACCGGCAAAAAGGAGAAATTCAGAAAAGAACTGACAGAAAAGTAAACTGGGGAAAAGCCGGATGTACCTGGGGAAAGTGTTGTCTCATTTTACATATTCGATGCACACATAACATATCATTCATTATTGTCATTCATTCCTGTTTATACTGATATACATGGCGTACTTTTATTCTCCAATTATTTATTATCGCTTCTAGATGATTGCTAAGGATCTGAATTATTATTGCATGCCCTTTTATATTGTTCCTTTTACTCCGCTCGGTCTTTGGAGGACTCTGCTCTAACGTTGTTTCCTCCACCACAGGGGTTGAGGCGTTAGATGGCAGAGCGTTTGCAAACGAAGAAACCATGGGATAAGGGATCGTGTGCTCGGAGAGTTCGCTTCATGGATTATTGCGCTATGACGTCTTACGTCATTTTCTATTTTTATTTTGTCGGGACTTTCTTTAGTTTGAACTTTAGTGATTAAAACTTTACTTTTCATCTGGAGTATGAGTATTGAAAGGATATTTTGTTATGGTAGACTTATTTAATTTGGAATAAGATTTTTGTCGTGGTTGTTGATTATCTTAAAAAAAAAAATTTCATGATTTTTGCGTTGTTCTTTTGCTCGTAACGACTTGACGGAATCGATTCGTTACAGTTGTGGTATCAAAGCTCTGGGTTTTTGTGAAAGACCTGGACTACGTGAGTGTGGGTAGGTTATAGGATTGGGGTAGACAATTAAGACTTGACAACCAAAATATATGCACTCTGATTTCTATACCGATAAAGGGAAGACACAATACTAAATTTTTAATACTACTCAATCAATGGCAAACAAAGTCTTCTAATAGTATGATACTTTCTAACAATAAAAAGATTATGTCATTGATATATATACATATGACTATGTATTGTTCATTTTGCAAATGTATCAGAGGAGGGGAGCTGCTAAACAGGCTAATGTCCCTAATAATGATGGACATGAACCAGCTCAGCCCGGTGCGCATGGCCAGAATGGACCTGACCCAGCTCAACCCCAAAATCAAGATGGTCTGCAAATGCTGGCAGAGATTCTTAGACAAAATCAGGTAGCTAATCAGACTGCCCTTCAGGCCATCGCAGCCCATCTCGAGGCTCGTCAGGAGTCGAGGCCTCATGAGGATGCCCCTCAAGTACACCGTCAGTTCCGAGACTACCATCCATCTGAGTTTACTGGTTCAGGTGACCCCTTAGCGGCAGATCATTGGCTTACAGAGGTAGAGGGGATCTTTGCCGTGATGGAGTGCACTAGCGTTCAGAAGATTCGTCTTGCTTCCTTCCTACTGAAGGGAGAGGCAGGTGTCTGGTGGCAGACTGTGGTTCAGAACTATCCCGCAGTCTTGTCTGGAATTTGGGGACAGTTCAAGTCCCGCTTCAATGAGCAGTTCTTTCCGGAGCGCATAAAAGATCAGTTGGCGGGGCAGTTCGCAGAACTAAAGCAGGGGGCATTGACTGTGGCTTAGTATGGAGCCAAGTTCAGAGAACTTTCACGTTTTGCACCTGGATACGCAGCTACGGAGGCAGATCGGGTTCAAAAATTTGTTAGCGGTCTTCGCCCTTCCATTAAGGCGAGTATCGTTAACCTTGGTACTAGGACCTTGGCAGAGGCATGTGAGAAGGCCGAAGTGACGGAAGACTGTGAGAAATCAGTACAAGCAGCTAGATCTCAATCAATTGCTAGCAAGAATCAGGGACCTCCACTCAAAAAGCAGAGAACAGATGGTGGTTCGCAATCTAAGACCTTGTGCCCGCTTTGCGGAAAACACCACTCAGGCCAGTGCTGGAAAATAATGAACGTCTGTTTTAATTGTGGGGATTTGAATCATAAGCAGAGGGATTGCCCTAAGAAGACGCGTCAGCAGTATGCCAGGCAGCCATATCATTAGCAGCAGCAGGCTCCTCCTAGACCTCCACCCCAGCCGCAGCAGCAAAACCAGTGGAGGGGAAACCCTAATCACATACCGGTTCAAGGAAGAAATGCACCCCTAGCTCCTATTAATCGGGTCTTTGCCTTGAGTCAGCGCAACGCCGAGGCATCTGATGCAGTTATCGAAGGTCAGCTTCTCGTTAATGGTATATCTGTTCACGTTTTATTTGATTCTGGCTCTACATTATCCTTTATATCGCCTTATTTTGTTCGAGAATTAGCTTTATCTCCTGTACCATTACTGCATCCATTGAGAGTGGTCACACCAGTAGGCGATGTGGTAGTTACTAACATAATGTGTAAGGGTTGTATAATTAAAATTGGAGACCATGAGCTTTTGGGAGACCTTGTACTGTTAAATATGAATGACTTCAAGGTCATCTTAGGCATGGACTGGTTGGCGTCTTATCACGCCAGTGTGGATTGTTTTCATAAGGTGGTGGTGTTCAGAATACCCGGAGAGGAAGAGTTCATGTTTGAGGGTGTGAAGCGCCCTGGCAAAATCAAAATTTTGCTGCATTAAGGGCCCAAAAAATGTTAAGTAGAGGATGTGAAGGTTTCTTGGCATATGTGAAGAAAGCGGATGATGGTGTAGGGTTATCAACAGCTGATATTTCCGTGGTGAGTGAGTTCCTTGATGTTTTTCCAGAGGATCTCACGGAGTTTCCTCCCCATAGGGAGATTGACTTTACCATTGACCACGAGCCAGGGACCTTACCCATTTCCAAAGCACCTTATCGGATGGCCCCTGCCGAGTTGAAAGAATTGAAGGAGCAGTTGTCTGAGTTGCTTGAAAAAGGATTCATCGGGCTAAGTTCTTCGTCGTGGGGTGCTCCTATTTTATTTGTTAAAAAGAAGGATGGCAGCCTCCGTTTGTGCATCGATTATCGGCAACTGAATAAGGTTACTGTAAAAAAATGTTATCCTTTGCCTAGGATCGACGATCTTTTTGACCAGTTGCAGGGAGCTTGTAACTTTTCTAAGATTGACCTCAGATCAGGGTATCATCAGCTGCGTGTCAGAGATGATGACATATCCAAGACAGCTTTCAGGACTCGATACGATCATTTTGAATTCGTGGTAATGCCATTTGGGCTGACTAATGCTCCAGCCATCTTTATGGATGTAATGAACAGGATCTTCAAACTCTCCTTAGATCAGTTCATTGTAGTATTTATTGACGATATACTCATTTATTCTAAGTCCAAGGAAGATCATGCAGAGCATCTGAGGAGAGCACTTGAAACTTTGAAGCAGAATCATTTGTTTGCCAAGTTTTCCAAGTGCGAGTTTTGGTTAGAGAACGTGACATTCTTAGGTCACGTGGTCTCTAGGGAGGGCATCTCAGTTGACCCAGTTAGAGTAGAGGCAGTGTTGCAGTGGAAACAGCCTACTAATGCAACTGAGGTCAGGAGTTTCTTAGGGCTAGCCGGTTATTACCGAAAATTTGTTGAGGGGTTTTCTACATTGGCTGGTCCTCTGACCAAGTTGACTAGAAAGAATGTCAAGTTTATTTGGGCGGACGAGTGTGAGCTCAGTTTCCAGGAATTGAAGAAGAGGCTGACTTCGTCGCCTGTACTTGTCCTCCCTTTTGAAGGAGTGGATTTTGTTATTTATAGCGATGCTTCCATAAAGCAGTTAAGTTGTGTACTTATGCAGGATGGGAAGGTGATTTCATATGGCTCACGGCAGTTGAAGCGGCATGAGGTGAACTACCCCACCCATGACTTAGAATTGGCAGCTGTGGTTTTTGCGCTCAGGATTTGGCGTCATTATTTGTATGGTGTGAAGTTTGAGGTTTTTATGGACCACAAAAGCCTCAAATACCTGTTTGATCAGAAAGAATTAAATATGCGCCAGAGGAGGTGGCTTGAGTTCTTAAAGGACTACGATTTTACATTGAGCTACCATCCGGGTAAAGCCAATGTGGTTGCCGATGCTCTCAGTAGGCAAGGAGGTGCTAGACTTGCTGGATGATGGAAGAGTGGAAACTCCTTGAGCAGTTTGGAGATTTGACATTGGGTGTTTGTAAAGTGGGTGAAAAATCAGTCTTAGCAAATTTTTGAGTTCAGTCAGACTTTTTGGAGTCGATAAAGGCGGCTCAAGCAGATGATGCAGAGTTGGTCAGGTTGAAGAAAGAGGTAGATTCCAGACCAGACTTTTCAATTGGGGCAGACGGTTACTTGTACTTTAAAGGCAGGATATGTGTGCCAGCTAAAGAAGATCTCAGAAGGAGTATCTTGGATGAGGCCCATAATTCTCGCTACACCATTCACCCGGGTAGCACCAAGATGTATCATGATTTGAAAAGAAACTTGTGGTGGAGCGGAATGAAAAGAGAAGTGGCTAGTTATGTTTCGAAATGCTTGACTTGTCAGAAAATAAAGATTAAGCATCAGAAACCTGAAGGCACTCTAGAGCCTTTGGAGATACCCATGTGGAAGTGGGATAGCATTTTCATGGACTTCATCATGGGTTTGCCCAAAACCAAGAACGGTTGTGATAGCATCTGTGTGATTGTCGATCGTCTCACCAAGTTTGCACATTTTATTGCCATGAAAAAGACTTGGACTTTGGACAAGTTGGCTGAGGTGTATGTGGCACAAATTATCAGATTGCATGGAGTACCTGTTTCTATAGTATCAGACAGGGACACCAAGTTCACTTCTGGGTTTTGGCGTGGGTTGCAAGAGGCTTTGGGATCGAAGCTAAATTTTAGTACTGCCTATCATCCTCAGACGGATGGTCAGATCGAGAGGGTTAACCAGATTGTGGATGACCTATTGAGAGCCTGTATTCTCGATTTTGGGGGAGACTGGGAGCGACACTTGCCCCTAGTCGAATTTGCATATAATAACAGCTATCAGCAGAGTATTCAGATGGCTCCCATCGAGGCTCTTTATGGTCGTGCTTGCAGATCACCATTGTGTTGGGTTGAAGTTGGTGAGAGGCAGTTGCTTGGGCCGAAATTGGTGGAAGAAACTTCTGAGAAAGTAACTTTGATCAGAGAGAGGTTAAAGGCAGCTCAGAGTAGGCAGAAGAGCTATGCCGATCAACGGCGTAGAGAGCTCGAGTTCGCTTAAGGAGATATGGTTTTTGTTAAAATCTCGCCATTCAAAGCGGTTATGCGGTTCGGCAGGAAGGGTAAGTTGAGCCCTCGTTACATCGGGCCTTATCGCATCTCTAGGCGAGTTGGATCTCGAGCTTCTGAGTTGGATTTACCTCCAAACCTTGAGCGGATGCATAACGTATTTCATGTATCCATGCTCCGTCTTTATCATCCCGGCCCTTCTCATGTGCTGAAGGAGGACGAGGTGGAGCTTCAGGGTGATTGGTCCTTTTCGGAGGGACCCGTGCGCATTATAGAGCGCAAGGAAAGAGTTTTGCGGAACAAGTCGATTCCCCTTGTCAGAGTACTTTGGCGTCACCATGGCGTCGAGGAGGCTACTTGGGAGCGAGAATCCGATATTCAGAAAAATTTTCCAGAAGTTATTTGAAGGTACGCCTTTGGTTAATTAGTGATACCGTTTATGTTTTACAATCATTGCTAGGCAGTACCAAATCAAGATTTGTTGTGTAACCCTGGAAGTAATTATTTTTATCAAAGAGTTGCGAGAGGAATTTCGGGGACGAAATCCTTTTAAGGGGGGTAGAATGTAATGACCACTTATTTCCTATATAATCTATATATTTTGTTTGGTTAAGTGAGACCACTTAAATACATCTTTTAATCCCTAGACCAAAATTAAAACCCAATTTAGAGATAAAAATAGGGGTATATAAGTAAAGATGTAAAGGAGATTAAATATGGATTTCTTTGCAAGATTTTTTTAAGATTTAAAATCTCCCCATATTTTCAGGGCCGTACGCATCTCCCAATAGGGGAGTGTACGTTTGCTATGGTGGACCACAATTGGGGGTGCTTTTATCAAAAAAAAAATAAGGGAAGGATTTATATTGTGTTTCTTTTATTAACTAAGATAGAATTTAAAAGAGACCAAACTAAATTGGAAACTTGCAATCTATTAGAGTTTAACTAGGAGACAACTAACTAAAAATATACATACATATAATCTAGGGCATAAAAATCCAACCGTGTGACTTTCATGCCAAAAAAAAAAATCTCACAGCAGCAGTAGCTTAAAAAAAAATAAAAATAAAAGAGGGAGTAAAGATTAGACGAAAGAGACCATCAGCCCTTCTTTTCTTCAACCTTCATCCTTCTTCTACAGCAAGTAAGTAGTCTTGTTTTAAATTCCTGGATTTCCACATCTCATGTATCACAAATACCATGCCCAGATTTATACTTAATAAAATTCGTTTTACACATACACCACCCAAATCAAATAAGAAAATAAACCCCAAATTTATCTTCCTCTGATTTAGTGCCCAAGGTACATTCAATAAAATACCCAAAACCCCACATCACCATGAATCAGACCTATTCGAACCTCTTCCATATCTTCACATCTAAATCGGCTGTAATCCCAAAACCTGTAAATCAAGGAAATATTTAAGATGGAAGACAAATAGAATGAACATACAGGGAAAAAGATAATGGAATATACTTAGGGAAAGTGATATATCCGGCCCTTTTTCCTCCTTGGGCAGCCCTGTAAAGGAATAACAAGTTTATCTCTTTTACTACAAGGGGGCTGCCTCGGGTAACTTATAGGGGGGAGTAATATATCTTTTCAAAAAAAAAGAAAGACAGGGAGGCTGCTGATGTGGGCGTTCCCATGTTTGGCAGCATATCTTTCTTATTTTATGCAGCAGATTTAACACTCAATATTTTGATAACCGCACATCATCAACCTGTCTTTTTCTTAATTCTATCGCACAAACCTGCCGGTTTTGAACACACCCATGTTTTGATAAATACACACCAACAATTTGTTTTTTTTCTGGTATAACAGGTGGTTGATTTTAAATACTACATGTTTTGATAACCACACAAAAATAACTTGTCTTTTCTTAGGATAGTGTAGCAAACGGCTGATTTTAATACTCCAAAATCTTGTAAAATACACAGACTCAGTTTGCCTTTCTTGATTGATGAACAGTTGCTGATTTTCAGCCCAATAACATTTAAATACCTGCACAAATTAAGATTTGTCTTGTCCTATTTTCATGCGAAAACCTTCACATGCAAGGTAGTCACAATTGTGTTTTGTCATATTTCACTTCACGAACAGACCTTCACTTGAGAAATAAATGTATTTAGGCATGTTCTTCACAAGAAGGTCTATTCGTATACTTAACACTCTTAAAAATACCATTTTATAGGAGTAAGGAAAATAATGAAAGGCTTCACAAAGCAATCTTAAGATAAAATGGTAAGCTTATGAGGAACTCAGAATAATGGTATTTGTGTGGCCTTACTTCCAGGTTGATCATTCCCTATTCTTGTTGGGACTTTTCGGTTTCTATCTTCACTCAGAATTTGAAAAGGCATGTGACAGCTAGACCTTGTGTTGTAATGGTTTCAATATAACTTGTTTCATGCAAAGTAATCTTACGTATACTATTTTCTTTGTGATAACTGTATAGCTCATTATACTTGTTTACTTGAAATGAAATAAATAAGAAAGTGTTTCTAACCATTATGTGAAAGGATGCAGGAAAAGAAGGCAAAGGTAACGTACCTTAAAATCCCTAATTGCAGATCCTACATGGGGGAGAGTGAAGGGGAAATTAAGGGTGTGGTGGTATCATCCTGGGACCTAAGGTCCAAAGGCCAACGCGAGAAGCGTGTACAGCCTTTCGTTGGCAAACCATCCAAAGGGATAGTATCCCCGAAACGGCTCGATATTAAATGCGAGACCGAAATCCGAGTCCATAACGCCACTACCTTTGGACAGGGGTAGTGGGTAGTAGTGCGGCAATGACGCCGGCAAAAATGAGAAAGTCAGAAAAGAACTGACAGAAAAGTAAACTGGAGAAAAGCCGGATGTACCTAGGGAAAGTGCTGTCTCATTTTACATATTCGATGCACACATAACATATCATTCATTCATGTTTATACTGATATACATGGCGTAGTTTTATTCTTCAGTTATTTATTATTGCTTCTAGATGATTGCTAAGGATCTGAATTATTATTGCATGCCCTTTTATATTGTTCATTTTACTCCGCTCGGTCTCTGGAGGACCCTGCTCTAACGTTGTTTCCTCCACCACAGGGGTTGAGGCGTTAGATGGCGGAGCGTTTGCAAACGAAGAAACCATGGGATAAAGGATCGTGTGATCGGAGAGTTCGCTTCATGGATTATTGCGCTATGACGTCTTGCGTCATTTTCTATTTTTATTTTGTCGGGACTTTCTTTAGTTTGAACTTTAGTGATTAAAACTTTACTTTTCATCTGGAGTATGAGTATTGAAAGGACCTCTTGTTATGGTAGACTTATTTAATTTGGAATAAGATTTTTGTCGTGGTTGTTGATTATCTTAAAAAAAAAAAAAAATTCCATGATTTTTGCGTTGTTCTTTTGCTCGTAGCGACTTGACGGAATCGGGTCGTTACAGTTAGACTATGCTTAGAGTAGTGCTTTATTATGTACTGAGCTTTTCAGCTGACTGTGGTTATTTAACATTTTTCAGGTCTTGGCCCTCGTGAGGTTAACGATGAACAAAACACTTAGCTGGGATTTGGATTTTGGCTCAGAAGACTAATTTAGTTTATTTGTTTTCCGTTTATTAAGAAGTGAGTACTTTGAATAAGATGTAAAGACCATATTATTTATTTCCTTTTGCTCTTTGGGGAGAGATGAGATTTGATTTGACTCTAATGGGTCTGCATTAATTGAACTTTGATATTTTAGTTATGAATTGCCAAGTTATTTTGTTATTGCTTTGTAGCCTTGTACATTTGTGGGATTCGTCTTGCAGGTGTACAACGCTGTCATGTCTTACACCCATGGTGGGGTTTGGGGCGTGACAAGATTTCTCACATTTGCAGCGCTTTTTGTGGTGTGATTTGGATCCTGATCAAATTTTTTGATTTCCAAATTAGCGATTGACAGTGAAAAAAATCAGATTTCCATATACGCTGTGGAAATAAGTAATTGAAAATCCATAAATCTGGCAGTTTCCTTCACCCTCTTTGCTCCTCAACCTCTCCTCTCCAGTAGGAATTACCCCCTTCCCTCTTAGTCTCCCTCAACATGAGCTGGCGGATCTGTTCATTTTGTATTCAAAACTCAATTCCAAATCCAAATACAAAATATGAGGTATCCAAACGGGCCCTAATGGAAGTTAGTTGATTCATGCATGAGCACATACATTAATGAGATAATAGTGTCAATCCTTTGCCATGTCATCAAGAGCGCCGATGTTCCACCACATCAGTTGGTGACTTGGCATGGGAAAGTCATCAATTGGACCCCACATAAGGATGTGGACAAGTGATATAGTGGCACGGTGGGAGATATAATTCTGAAACAGTTTTTCAACCATAGCAAAAGAACAGCCCTACACATTACATTGATGTTCGGAATAGCAATATACTTGCAGAAATCCCCTGATTAAGAGGAGAAAACCCCCTGCCACAGAAGCCCATCCTGGAAGTAGATCCGTGCCAGATCCTCAGTTTTCATTCTTGTGTTTGCAATTTGATATAATTCCATTAAGAACCTTCAAGTTGTTGGACTGAGTACCCACATAGGTGGTCTTCCTTGAATTAGAAGATTTGTATCATATTTTCTTTGTTTTTGTTTTATGAGAGATTTTAGGATCTCATTGATTCCACATATGTAAAAGAGGGTTATTTGCAAAAAGGAAACTAAGCAAGTTCCTTGACACATTTCTCTCCAAGAAAAGAACATAGGAAGTTCCTCCCCCTCTAAGTGCTCATCTCCTCTTATATTTTTCTGTCTTTTTTTTTGGTACCATCACAGTTAAAAGAATTTGAGAACACATCATTTCAGTCCCACATTGAAATTGTAAGGGGGAAGAAATTGGAATATAAACATAATAAAGAGCACCCATAAACAATGATACTTTATATCACATAACACAGATAATCAAATATTACATAATACAATATATGGGAAGCCATTCTTTCCCATTAACCCATATTGTATCCTCTTTTGTACATAAAGGAATAAAAAAAGATATTGAGAGCTGCTTATCTCAAACAAATCCATACTCCATACAAACATTGCTACTTCTCGCGGCGGGGAACGATCATTTCGCCAGTTCCTTTGACAACAAATACCGAAAAGCAAAGTTGTGAGGTACCCATTCAATACTTTTTCGAGGTTTCCCTTGCTGACACTGCTGCATGGACTTTCGTAGAGTTTCGGGCAGATGGTGTTGGATCATTTCTAGCAGAGTCCCTGAACTCAAACTCGAATCTTTTGCAAAGGAATCTATAATCTTTGGTAAAAGGAATTTTTGTTCTTTGCGAATGATAATTGTCGCTTGAATGTACTCTTCTTTTGCTGCTTCCAGCTCTTGGAACACTCTCTTGGCCGTGTATACATGGAGCTGAAGACCAAAAAGACAGCACATGATGTAGAAATATACAGTGCAGTAATTGGGCAAAACTACAGTAAGCTATGATTTAATTAGCACCTCTATTTATATTTTTATTTTATTTTTATTTTTTTGGTTGGGTGGGGCGGGGGGATCTCTGTAATTCCAAAAATTGGTTTCTGTTTAAGTTTCTGAAAAGTGAATCAGCTACAGTAGTGGAGATGGGGATCTTCCTTCTTATCTCTCTTTTTCTCTTTCTCCCTTAGGATAGCTGTCACACCCCAAGCCTCTCGCTCGTGCTCTCTTGCCGTCCTTCCACAAGAGAAAACCCACTCTCTTTTGGTATTTAGGTTTTCCCCAAAACCTAAAAAGGTAGCTTTCCTTTTTGCCTCTTGCCTTCCCACCCAAAAGCAAGCTACGGTGGGTGGGAAATAAGGCAACTTTCCAACATGTTGTATGCAAGTTCAGATACTTGCTGTTTATCAGAACTCGACCAGATCAACTCGGTTTGGCCATGGCCCAAACACCGAGTACAGACTCTGATAGATAAGAAAAAGCAACTAGTTGAGCTTGGAAATGTAGAGGCCAATTTCATTGTTTAAATTGACTTTTGGAAGATTGGACTAACAGGGCTGTTGTATACCAGATAAGGAATACAGCAACATGCAACACATATAATACATTAACTTATTTATGGTTTTTATAAGAAAACTGAACTAGGTACTGGATAAATTCAGCATCTCTAGGGGTACGAAATAAAGAGTGGGTAGAGGAGCTGGTACAAAAATAAAGGTTGGTAGGGCCGTAGAGGGTCTCCAAGATTATGTTCCGGTTGCTAATTCAAAATACAGGTTGATTAGTTGCTTAGTCTGTAAGATTAGGCCATTTCAGCAAATTCTCGGAACAAGACAAATTTTCATGCAGTTAAAACATGATTCAAAAATTGGTGAGTAGACATAAGAAAAGAAATGATATGAAATAAGAGAAATTATTTTATGAGTGTACTCGTTTGAAGTGAGAGACACATCAGTTTTAGAAGTGTACCACAGGATCAGAAAAGCTTCCCGAACAAAGCGCAAAATGTAAAAGAGGTTCAGGATCCTCAATAGCATATGACTGCAGGTTATCTCCAGATTTGAACTTCAACCTCGGGAAGAAGAATGTTCGAAGCCACTACAAGAAAAAATAAGGCATCATTGGCTGATTAAAATTATGCATTTATATTGTAAGTTTATACAGAATGCATTAATATGAAAGCTCATTAGTAGAAAGACGTAATATAGCAATGCATCAGAAGTAAACTGACAAAAAGGGGCATGCCGTTACTGACAACCAAGAAGCAGTACTTTCAGCAGAACAAAGACCAAAGAGTACAAGGCAGATTGCTCTGGATAGCTGATTTTCTATAACATGGTATTGTCCAGAGAAAATATTTGTTCCTATTTGCTTTGAAATAGATATGTCAATATTGCTTCCTGAGATGAAATCTGATGAAGAAAATTTGTAGCTTGAGGAAGTTTGTTAAGATACAAAAAAAAAGATTGTGGTGGGCATGTTCCATAGTTTATCACTTTATCTCATGTTTCTTTCATATTTGGTAGATGGTGACATAAACCAACATCCATGCCAGCATGCCCCATTATGAACAGCGAATACTTGTCATTCTACAAACCCATGCAGTAAAAATCGTACTATTCACGATTTGAATCACGATTTGAATCGAATCGAGGGTTAAACAATTCAAATCGGAAGGAAGAATCGTTTTTCGTAAAAATCGTATGATTCAATTACGATTCCATGTTGGATCTTTTGATTTTTATGATTCTTTTTTGTTCGCTTAATATTTGTGGTGGGCCCTTTGCGATTAGAAATAAATCGTATATGAACTCCACGTCCCAACTTATAACCTAAAAACAAGTGTAGAAAACCCTAACTCTATTCTTCTTCTCCTTCTTTTTCTCCTTTTCTTTGCTCCCCCTCCTAATCCTTCCTACTTCTACCAATACCTTCCGCATGTTTGGATTACTAATCATGGAATTATATATTTAAATTAGATAAAAGCGTTCCTGCCCTGCAGCGCAGGGAGCTTAACTGCGCTTTAGTGGTTTATAAAGCCTCCCATTGGCTCGTATAGCGGGTCCACAAGAAAGGGACCAATGGGAGGCTTTATAAACCACTAAAGCGCAGTTAAGCTCCCAACGCTGCAACGCAAGAACGCTTTTCTCTTTAATTTAATAGTTTTGAATAAAATATAGATAATTACTTCAATTTATTCTTATTTTTGACTTTTTTATATTTTTAACAATTTTCTAGTTTTTATATATAAATCTGGAAAAAATATTACAATTTACAATCCGATTTACGATTCGGTACGATTCAAGCCCTGTTACGATTTACGATTCAATTCTGATTTTCAGAACCTTGCTACAAACCATGTAAAAATGGCACTAGTTGAGAAGAATATATTAGTGAAGTGCGGACATGTCAAGAGAGGAACACTTATGAATTTATGATCAACTAAGTGAATATGCTTTGTTCTTGAATCTCATATGCATTCAAGGTATTGGGATGCTCCCAGTAACTGCACCAAGGAAATCACTATGGCCACAAATACGGAAAGAGAAAACTATGCCTAAATCGCTTAGTCGCTTAGTATATCATGAACATAATCATCCATAAGGTATAACTAGTTGAATAGGTATTGAAAATTCAGATAAAATAAAATCACAGGCTCAGACTAAAGCGATTGGAATTTTTGAAGATGAGGGCTAATGCATTTAGCTTCTTTTGATTTTGTTTCCTTGTTTCGGCACGTGGGGTGATATGTGAAGGCAGTGAAAATTTCTCAGGAAACCAAAAGGAAAAGTAAGAACAAGAGAATGCCACTGTGCACCCCACAATAGTAGAGGCAAACTCATTTTAACTCTTTGTGAGCCCTCAAGGGCCTAATGTATGCAGTTTATGTAAATCCAAAGAACTACAATATATTTGCTTCCATCGCATTAGCACATAGTTTCAAACGTAGCTGTGGAGTCCACAAGGATGGCCGAAAACAAAAGAGATTGGAAAAAGAAAAGAAATTGGTAGCAGAAAGTCTAGTCACAATAGAAAAACCAATACCCTTAATCATGCTATTGAGCTAATGGGCATGTACACGTCACCTCAATCACATATGATATCTGACCATCAAGTAAGAAACAACACAGGTGCAATTTGGTCGTTGATTTCTCCTAATGCTGGTTGGAGGAGCAGCTTCAAATTAAGTCTTATATTTCACTATTTTCTCACAAGAAAACAGCAGCGCTATGCACGAGCATTATTCATGAGAAAATTACGTGCTTTTATGACTAAATTTTTACGTGGTAAAAATAGAGCCAGAGTTTAAAAATGTAGGTATCTAATAGCTAAAAAGAAATTTACATCTATAAGGTATTTAATAGCCATAGAAAAATTTACACGTATAAGATATATAATAGCTAAAAAGATATTTACATTTACAAGGTAGTAAATAGTTTAGTAAACCTTTACACTTACAAGGGATTTAATAGTCTAGTAAAATTGAGATTTATAAGGGTCTAAAAAACCTCAGGGGCCTACCAAGTTTTCCTATTATATATATATATGTAAGGAAATGATTTTAGCACTACTTTTTTGATAGGTCGCGAAAGTAGGATGTTTTTTTTTGTTTTTAATTGGCGTTGTCAGAGCTTTTCTGGGAACTGTAAATTACCTTTTGACAACCCTTTAAACACTAAAAGACAAGAAGCTTTCGCCACCTATCAAAACAGTGGAGTGCTAAAATCATCTCCCTATATATATATATATATATATATATATATATATATATATATATATATATTATAGATTACATTGATAAGGTATTTAATAGTAAAGGAAAATGCTTTTAATGGTTATAGAGAAATTTACACACATATGATATATGATAGCAAAAAATAAATTTTTATTTGTAGGGTATTTAATAGTTAAAACGAAACTTTACATTTATAAGGTTTTAAAAAACCTAGGGTATACTATAGATCATAGTTGCCAGAATGGAAGTGAGTGCAAGAAGCGATGCGGGAAGCGAAAAGCTCTAAAGAAAGTAAGGAGAAAATATTTGATAAGCGTCATTGAAAGTCAACATGGAGCATGTAAGAAGCTTCATTGGAAGCGAACAAGAAGTACATAGAAAGAGTAGGATTGCAATACGTTAGGGAGGAATGGTTAATATAGGTAAGGATTACGAGTAGAAAAGAAGACTTCATGACTAATTAAAATTACAAGTTTTAGAAATTTACAATGTCACATGTTTTATTCATGTATATTTAGTGCCAGGCTTTTGGAAAAAGATCCGCACAATTTTCATTTGAAACTGAATCAGTTTTCAAGTTGTAAATGTAATTTTGAATACGCTCCTTCGGAATTATCAAAAGGAAAAAATATTCAAAGTTTCACAAGTTTTATTCATGTATATTTAATGCCAGGGCTTTTGGAAAAAGATCCGCACAATTTTCATTCAAAACTTAAGATCAGTTTTCAAGTTGTAAATGCATTTTTTTTAAATACGCTCCTACAGCATTATCAAAAGGAAAAAAATATTCATTTCGGAAGAAATAATTACCTAAATAGGAAGCGTACTCTTAATTAAGAGAAACATGTGGAAAGAGTAAGGGAAGCGCGCTTCCCCTAAATTTGGGAAGCGAGAAGAACTTAGCTTCCTAAGCGAGTTTCTGGAGAAGAGAGCTTCCCATCCTCCTCAATGTTTAAAAATACGGATGCGGTAAGGAACACGGCCAAAGAAAAATCCTTGTTGACTCGGCACGGACGTGGCCAAGAATGCGGCTGGCGTGGCTGAGTACTCTGTTGACGCGGTCATAACCATGGTTTTACGTTTCGGTCGAAATATTTCGGTTTCGTTGGAAAACGAAACGAAATCCACATTGAGTAGGAAAAGTAACAAACTCTGCCGAAACATTTCGGAAATTTCGGTGAAACGTTTCGGTGAAATACAAAATTTCACCCGAAATTTCGGTGAAATTTTTACAAGATTTCGTCAGAAATTTCGTACCGAAACCAAAACCGAGATTTAAAACCCTGGTCATAACTCGGGAGAGTTAAAGGAGTTTTTATTGACTCTGTAGGGCAAAACGTAGAACACGGCGGCAAAATGCAAACGCGGCCAAGGGAAAACGGAGTCGACTCGAGGTAGTCCACGATGACATGGGGGGAATTTTAAAATTATGATCCTACTAGAAAGTTTCCGGTAACTATGGTAATAACATAGTATTTGATAATTTAAAAGAGAAATATCTGGGTGAATTGATCTTCAATTGTTTTTACTAAAGATGTCAATATAATACAAGATCAAGTGCATGGACAAGAATAAACAGTATATGTGGTACCTCAAACTCATATAACATATCATATGCCAGATGACTTATTGGAAATGCGTAACATGGGGAACACACCTGTCCAGGACGCTGAGTACGACATCCCAAAATAGAACTCTGAATTGTGTCTGCACTAACAGTGCGACCTCCCACATTATATGCAGCCTGAAACAAACAAGGGAAGCAAATAAAGTTTCATATCCATAAAACTAAGAAATTTCTTCCTAAACACCAACTGATGAAGCTATGTTAACCTTAAGGAGTAACGACCCTCTTTTTAGATTGTTTCGTGGAATCCCATACGCCAAATATGCCTGCAGAATCCACCAAAAGCAAATGAGTGATGAACTGAGATCCTTTGGAAAGAGAAATGTGACAGAAAAGAGAACACAGTGGAATTAAGGCCCTGTTCGTTTGAGATTATGCCAACCGATGGTGAGTCCAAAACCAATTATTGGACTCAAAATTAAACATAAATTTGAGTCAAATAATTGGTTTTGAGCTTCATTGGTTTGCATAATTTTAAAGGAACAGGGCATAAGACTCAATTATTACATGCATCACCAACGCATTGTGGATGTTGATCCAAAAAGCAAGCTTCTCCTTGTTCTTCATTCTTCTCAGATCAACTTTCTCCAATCGCTGAATAAGTGACCTGCAACACAACCACTTTGAGGATGAGATGCATATTCTGAAAGGAGGTGCCTCGAAGATGGAAGTGAGGTCTACAAGGATGGGAGACAAAAGTATAGATTCAAAGCAGTGTTTAAAAATGTGGATGCGGTGCGCAACGCGGCCGAAGAAAATCCTAGTCGACTTCGCACGACGCGGTCGAGTACTTAGTTGATGCTGTCATAATTCGGGAGAGTCAAAGAAGTTTTTATTGACTTCATAGGGCAAAATGCAGAATGCGGTGAAGGTAAAAAGAAGTCAACTCAAGGGAGTCCACGATGATGTGGGGGAGTTTTAAAACGATCAAAGCACAAATGCGGGTCAAAATGCAGCCAGAGCAAATCCTAGTTGACTCGGTTGAGTACTCGGTTGACATGGCTGAGTACTCTGTTGATGCGATCATAACTCAGGAGGGTGCAAGGAGTTTTTATTAACTTTGTAGGGCAAAATGCAGCCTTAGACAAGAACACAGCCAAGGTAAAAGGGAGTTGACTTGGGAGAGTCCATGATAATGCGGGGGAGTTTTGAAACTATGGTATATACAATATTGATACAATACTCACTAGGTAATATGGAAGTTCTCGAAAAAGTAAATGATAGATTCATACACTACCAATACCAAAAACAATTCCTGAGTCATAGAACTCACTTGAAATTCTGTAGCATGTGTTCAACATCACCGAGTCTTTGGCTATCCCTACAAATCCAAGGAACTTCTACCATTGCACTGTAAGGCCCACTGAACTCTCTTACCCCTTCAACTTGTAAAGGGTTTTCTAACTGTGCTTCAAAAGAAAAATCTTTCCTGAAGTGAGGGCTCCACATATCACCATGGTCCACTGGATAAAATTCACTTGTTGATGATAAGGATGAGCTTGGAGAAGAGGACATGCCATGATACACCAGAGAGGGTTCTGCAAGTTTGCAATATATAGAGGCCATGCATCTAACCACATTTTCTGAAAGTCTATTGGGTGTCTCGGGAACGTGATCGGCAATTTGGGTACCGAGATGATCTGCTAAGCTGATCACATTTGTTGGTTCACTCTGTGCAGATAATCCAGCAAAAGAAGCCCTTAAAACACATTCATATTTTGGAAATAAAATGATTATCTATCACATATTAATTGAAGATGTTAAAGTATAAAAGATTAAATATCGCCATCTCCAAAGCTTAAGCTTTTGGAGTAATTGGTACTTTACAGAAGAAAATTCAGTTACCTCCATATATAAAGGTTGTGAATGACATGCTCTGAAAGATTTAGATAGTTTCTCCATTGGTGGGGAGGTTATAGCTGAGTAAACCGAACGGTGTGATAGTGAGGAATGGCAGCGGTGAACACCTTGATCAATTAGCTTATCTGTAATTCCAATGCTACTAGTTTCCCTTTTCGTCTTAACAATTGGAGTTGGAGGCAACATAAACTGATTAGATTGAACTCCTTTCTTTTCTCTCTTTGATGTGTGATCAATTCCATCAACTTTTAAAAATAGCCCTGCCTTGGAGATCAAAGGTGATCTTAACCTTTCATCAATGGTAGATGGAGATAAAGACGAAACTTGTTGGTCGAACGCTTTCCGATAAAGTGACAAAAGATATTGTTCCAAATACATGACTTCCAATTCCATTACTGCAATCTCCTTGATTAGTTCCTTGGTAGGCTGCTGAAAAGTAATTGTAAATTAATAAAGTGAAATTGACTATAAGTGGGGAACTAATCACAAAAAATAAAACAAGAGTGCTAACTATGCAAAATCCTAGTATGAATGTTTGAAAACAAGTAATGACCAAATTTTCTTTCTGGAGTCTAACCTCAAACAAACATAAGATGATAGAGATGATAAGGGTTTGATTGCTGTCCTCCAAGAGTTATGCAAACATTGACTCACCAAGAGATAAATAAAACCAACACCAATGAGTTGTGCTTGAACAAAAACTGAATTTTTTATTTCCACTTCACAAAATATGTTAAAAGTTATTATTTGATGATTATATTAACTGCATTAATCCTTCATTCAAGATATCTACGTAACTTCACAACCCTATATCCAATCAGTTTACATGGTGGTATTGTTAGCATCAGCCACATGCAAAATTGGAAGGAGTGGGCTACCTTGGAAATTGAATTTTCATTTGAATTATAATGGGAGGAATATCTATATCCCAATGCTTTTTCTAGAGCCTGGCGTACTGCAAACTGATCTTGTAAACGTCTTTCAAGGTCTAGAATCTGCATAAAACATTAAATATAATGAGGAATGATAACAAAAGTCCATGTTTGCAAGTTTGCAACAGGTTAAGGTGTACAAGAAGCGCGGAGTAGACATTTTAAATACACATTATGAATGGTAATTAGCCAATTCACTCATTATGAGGACATGAAACTAAAAAGTTATCAAGGAACCACTGAGGCCCTGTTTGTTTTGGATTTTGAGAATTGATTGAGTCTAATTTTGAGTCCAATAATCAGTTTTGGACTCAAAATTGATTATAAACATCCAAAATGAACAGGACCTAAGTGTGTTCTAAGGCCATACGAAAATTAGGTAAATAGCCTTGAAAGTTAGTAAATCTTCTTCATTGAGTGTATTCAGATCTCTACAATTTCACTTGCATACCTCTTGGTTCAAAGAACTTTGAAGCTCAGTTTTAGGGGATTGCTTATTCTCGATGTCAATATTGTCCTTGACTTTCCTCATATCCTTTCAACCAAAAGAATTCTAAAATCAAATACTTCTGAAAATACCTTAATAAAATCATTCAAAAGGAGATTAGTTCCAAACAACAGATTCAAGTTGTGAGTAACTGAAATGGTCACTAACAAAAACAGTACCCTAGAAAAGAAAAACACAAACAATAAACACCAGATACAACTATACAAGTAGTAAACAGTTCTCTTCAACAAAAATGGATAACCTAAAAGGTTGAACAGAAGCAACCTAAGTGCCATCCGTCCTTTACGACTATCTTAGTCTTCCTCTGTTAACTTACTCATTATTCAGCATTAAATCGCAGAAAAGAATGCAGCTACCAGCAACAAAATTCCATCATTAGGATAGCGAAAAAAATGCCAAAACTAAATACATTATCTAACCAATCTGCTACCAACCGGAAATAAAAATCCATCCAATCTTTTGATGCTATGTTGATGTTCATGATATATAGTGAAAAACAATCAAAATGTGTTTTTCAAAAACAATGTGGTGGGCCAAAAAGTAGGGTGCGAATGGGTCGAATCGAGTTGAGCTTTTGCTTAAAAAATGAATTGGAATCAACTCAAACCTGAACCAATTTTATTCCATTTCAAAAAAAAAAAAAAACATTAAAAATGTGTTTGTGTAGAAATTCCCTAGTCTTGCATTTGAGTATTAGTGATGCAGTAAGCTCTTAAAGAAGAAAGGCAGGAATCTTACCAGCTTAAGATGATGAAGAGAAAGAGGAGAAGTGCTCATTCCATCTCCATTGACTCTCTTATCAGGGTAACTGCCATTATAAAATAAAAATCAGGGGAATCTCAACAGCACATAAAGAACATAATGAAACATCAAATTCATATCTCTTTTTCCTTCAAAGGTGTCCTACTCTCCTACTTGATATAAACACAAACAAGATGAGATCCTATGTATCTATGAATGCACAAAGAAAAGGTCTTCTATAAAACCCAAAATTTCTGACTAAAGGATTCATTTTTGTTTCCATTTAGTTTTAGTTGTTAAAGGTCTGATTGTCATGTCTCTAAAGACCCACTTAAGAATTCTCTTCAATAGGCATAATAGACCTACTGAAACTAAGAAAAAATTAAAAGAAAAGGCCAGTTTTCAATAAGATTGGTTACCTCTTAGAGCGCTTGTGTCTTGAAAATATCTCCTCAGAACTCAATGGTTTCAAAGAAGAACCATGGCATTTGCTCACCTCAAATCCCATAGTTGGAAATAGTCTTAGACAGCACAGCTGAAATTTCAGGAAAACTTTTTATAAGAAACCAAAGGGTCTAAGGAGAATGACAGAAACAGAGCATAAACAGGACAGTAAACAAACAAAGACTTAATAAAGAAGAAAAGGAGAAGAAACACTTTTTGTATGAGAAAAAGATCACTCACCCAAATTGGGTGTCAAAAAGACCAAACCAAACAGCCCAATTCAATGTCAAACTGGGGCTCAGATTTCTCCAGCTCCAATCAAAATCTCATTTTTTAGTGTTCCTTGCAGTAACCAAAGCCAACCCACTACCACATGATGGTTGGGTCTATTAAGTGTCTGAAACAAACAGAACTAACAGTAGGAAGTTATATATATATATATATATATATATATATATATGAGAATACGGTTCCTGCGGGTGCCCTCAGGAAAGTTACCT
The DNA here is from genome assembly GCF_043159265.1 of Tasmannia lanceolata. Lineage (NCBI taxonomy): Eukaryota > Viridiplantae > Streptophyta > Magnoliopsida > Canellales > Winteraceae > Tasmannia > Tasmannia lanceolata. The sequence goes on from NW_027518695.1 coordinate 67,673,468, forward strand.
GCGGTGATGAATTAAATAATAGCGGTGATGAATTAAATAATAGCGGTGGCGTGAGCTCATGTGCGCAAATGAATTAAATAATGTGAGAGTGCGTTCTATGAAAACAGTAGTGTTGATATTTTAATCTTTCTTATTTTATAATAATGTGCTACCAAGCTTCTCCTCTTGGCAAGTGGCAATGGTGGTGCAAAGATGCGCCAGATGGCAAATGGTGCTAGCAAAAAACGTAAAAACGTAATCATTAAAATTATGAAAAAAATACGAATAAAATATATAAGGTTATGACAATTACCGTAATAAAATACATAAGTTTATGACAATTATTGAAAGAAACACATATTTAGAATAATTGTGACAATTACTGAAAGAAACACATATATGAGATTTGGGCTGTTTTCAATACAATTAGGCCACATGATGAGCGATGGGGATCACATACACGTCATCCATGTGTGCGTAAGATGTCTTGTGTCTTGCTAATATTAGCAGTTCAATTATAGGGGATGTTTGTATGCATGGAAAACTTGTAATAATTATTCTAAGTAAGTGTTTCTTTTATTAATTGTCATAAACTTATGTATTTTATTACGGTAATTGTCATAACCTTATATATTTTATTGGTATTTTTTTCATAATTTTACAATTTTATAACTATTTCTAGGTAATGTTTCATTTAAAACTTTATACTTTACCTATTTTACTTCTCTGTGTAATGATTACGTTTACGTTTTTTTGCTAGCATCATTTGCCATCTGCGCGCATCTTTGCACCACCATTGCCACTTGCCAAGAGGAGAAGCTTGGTAGCACATTATTATAAAATAAGAAAGATTAAAATATCAACACTACTGTTTTCATAGAACGCACTCTCACATTATTTAATTCATTTGCGCACATGAGCTCACGCCACCGCTATTATTTAATTCATCACCGCAGGTAACTTTCCTGAGGGCACCCGCAGGAACCGTATTCTCTATATATATATACACCCCTTAAAAGGTATTTTGACTCTGGTATCTTTGCCTTTTTCTTCTCTTCTTTTCAAAGCTTTTTGTATTAAATGGAAAAATCAATATGTCACACTTAAATGTCAATGTCAAAGCAGACCAATTTTCAGCCACATGCAGGGAGAATGGAGAAAAAAGTAGTATCTCTGGTGAAAAGGAAGTGGAGTTGGTGGCTGACTCTCCAATTACTTTCTTTATACTTTAGATAAAAGGGATTTGCTAACGTCCATCGCACAAGGCATTTTGCGGATGGGCCGTTGCATGTGAGAGCAACCACCTCATGAATGATGACAAAACCTGCTGAAAAAGTGAGCCTGTGTGGCTGCTCACATGCAACAGCCCATCCGCGAAATGCCTTCTTCGATGGACGCTGGCAAATCCCAATAATATCAGCACAACCTTGTTTTAACAATTGCATTAACCCACGTAGTTCCCAAAAAAAGTCTCACAAGCCATTTAGAAAAGACAAGCTGAGTTTGTACAATTATTAGAACATGGTTGTGCTAGTATCATTTCCTTTAATTTATTTTTATAAATTTTGGCAATGCCATGTGCCCTTTGAGACAGGAATAAGAATCAGCATTCTATTTCGAGCCTCGCCATGACATGAGGTTTCCGACTTGTTGTTTATTTATGATCTTTGGTTGAATTGAATGTTGGCCGACCTTCATACTTTGACCGAAAGAAATCCAAATAAGCCTCTTCTGCTGTCTTCCCAACAGAAAAAAAAAATTAAGATAAATATTTAATTAAAAAATCTAATAAAAATTTCAATCAGAATACCATCTCTTGTGAGTGGAAACAAATTTTAGCATTTCCCCCATTTAATTCCACCCTGATGTCAGTTCCGCTCCTTGATTACACTATTTTTGAGCCAATCGAGCGGAATCGGAATAGGATGTCAATTCCCGTGCTTGATTCTTGCAATCCAAACCTATGCTTAATGTACTCAGCTAGACACCTTAATCTAAATTATATATGTTTTTATAAGAGACCCATAAGGCCATAACTATATCAATAGGTAGATATGGTCACTTGTGGCACTAAGGTTGAATGTATTAGGTAGATACTTAAGGTGGGTAATTTAGCATTAGTGCCAAGTGGGTGTTGTCTAAAAAGCAAGGTTTTAAATTTCAGTTTCGGTGAAATCCGAAATCCGAAATTTCGGGCTGAAATTTCGTAAAAATTAAAAAAGATTATTTAATTCATTTCGAAATTTCGGACCGAAATTTCAGCTGAAATTTTGTAACATTTTTTATTTTATTTTTTAAATATTTTTTCTCAAAATTCCGAAAAGTCCGAAATTCCGGATTTCGCCAAATTCCGGTTTCGGTCTCCACCGAAATCCGAAATTTAAAACCATGCTAAAAGGTCAATAAAACTGAAAAGAGAAAACCCCTCAAAAGGGCTGAAAGTTGGGGGTTAAAAGGAACATCGGATACTAAGGGATTGAAGATGCCCTAGTTGCCTCTATGTCAAAGGAGGCTCCTTTTTGTAACAGAATCCTTTAATAAAATATTGAGATGGGGTTTGGCCTTTTGCAAGATCGATACAAAAGTAGAAGTGGGTGTGATTGCGGTAAGGTGGGCATGGTCCCTCTTTTGGTAGTGATAGAGACATGCTTAGAAAAAGTCTACCTTTTACGGGGAGAGTTTTTTAAAGGTTCATTGGAGAATGCATAAAAAAGACTTCTCACTGTAATCACACGAGTTTATAGAGTATTATAGGGTTCCCTCTACCACCACTTGATAGACCAATATTCCATGGAAAAAATTCCCATGGCTGCCAAACATGGCTTAAGTTTTTTGCACAAGGGATTAAACGACTATTTGGACCTTATAGATTTTACATAATAACATATACTTTGAGATTCAGTTGTTAAATAAATGGCAATTGAATCATGAGCGGGATCATAACAAGCATATTGCGAAAAGATGGAATTTTGTTCAATGAATACATGATCAAACTTTGTACTAAGGCCTTGTTTTGCAACCATGAATATATTTTCCATGGAATATTAGTTTATCCAATGGTGAGGCAGGGCCAGTAAGGGAGAGACCTAAGAGCACCACTGATGCAACCCAAATCCTATGGGCTGATTTGTTTCTATTTTTTTGCATATCATTTAGGCTAGATCTATTTCAATTTTCTTTCATGCCAATTAGGATAGATTTATTTCTATTTCCATGCATGACCAAATAAGGAATTTGTCCATTCAATGCATAGCTAAATAAGGTCATTTAGGATTGAGTTTATTTTTTATATTTAAGTTGCCTTTAATATGAAGGTGGCAATTTTAGTTGTTTCTTTTTGCTTGTATGATATTCCATTTTTAGAATTCCTCCAAATCTATAGAATGAGGTGGATGAGACATGTAATGGGACTTGATTATTGAATGAAATTTGCCTTTGGCTTTTGAGTTCTTTTAAGAACTTTTGGTTGCTTGGATTAGCACCTGCAGGAGTATTTTCTAGTTTCACTCTAAGAAACTCGACTTCGACAAGATCGAAGTAAATCGCATCCCCTTCGACGGTGATCGAAGTATTATATTCCATACGACGGTGTTCGAAGGGCCCATTTTTCATTTATCTTATCAATCTTGCATCCGCTGCTGCGCCACGAAGAGCGTCCAAATTTTTAGACTCCATCAACCACACTTTGCAGAAATTAACCAATAAGGGCGCCCTTGAAGCTGATATTTCCAAGGGCGCCCTTCATTCTTTCATTTCTCAAAAAATAGCACTCAAGATATGATTTATTTTCCTATTTTTAGCCACTTCTCACCTTTCTCATCCACGTTCTCTCAAATCTCTCCTTCTCCCACCCTCCTTACCCCTCTCTCACCACTTGATAATCTAATATTCCATGAAATAAAAATTTTCACGATTGCCAAAATGCCCTAAAATTTGAAGAAATGTTTAAACAAATTTGCCTGGTAATTATAAGTGTTAAGCACAGTAGGATTAGCTCAAGTAATTAACTACGATTAGCATGTAGTAAGTTGACTACTATGAAAAAATATGATACCTGTCTTACTGGAAATGACAAGGGCAAAGTTGGTAATTTACCTAAGCGCAGCCACAAATTATGTTGAAATAAGTATACATAATAAGTACAGATAATTAATTTTAATAAAATAAATGGTTAGAAATTTTATTTTTTGATTATTTTTTCAGGTGTTACTCATTTTAAATTGAAATTAGGAATTCAAAATTAAATTTTAAAATTTTTAAGGTTACCCTAGGTGGGTGAATCTATTGTCTTAATAAAATTTAGGGAAAATTGTTTAAAAAAATGCAAACATTTGCTTAAATTGTTAATCAAGGTAAAATTATAAAAGAGGGGTTGTCAGGTACTTTTAGAGTGCTTTTAAGACAAGAATACCCTCCTCGCTTTTTCCTCTACCTTTTAGCTCTAATCCCCATGCACTTTTCACCTACCCCTTTTCACCTTTTACCTTCTTCTTCCCCAAGGCCCAAGCCATCCAAATGTGAGAAACTTCATTGAAGGACTTTTCACTCATCCAAGCTAAAACCTAGATTAAGTACATTTACAGGATTGTGAAATCCAAGTTTTATCTTATAGAGTCAAGGTTCTATCTTAAAAAATCTGAGTTTTTATATGGTGTAAGCCCTTATAGTACCGTATTTTTCACAAAGTACTGTATGGACAACACTATAAGATGATCCAAACCGTCCATGTGATGGGCCATAACGTAAATAGGTTGTGTCCAAAATATCATTTCTGTAGGATGATCCCAACCCTCTGATCTATAGAGGAACTGCATAATATGGAAACCTATGTAGATCGGGGGGCTAGGATCATCCTACATAAATTATTTTTGGGCCACAACCTATTTACGTTGAGTTCCATCACATGGACGGTTTGGATAATCCTATGATGTTGTCCGTACAGTACTTTGTGAAAAATACGGTACAACAAGGGCTTACACCATATAAAAACTCATAAAATCTAGGTTTTAGCCTATTAAATCTAGGATTTTACATGTATCCACACACTCTCTCCCTCTTTCTTTATATAGAAGAGGGAGAGGCATGAATGCCCACTTATACATGGACAATACTTTCTCATCGCACCATGTACACTTTATTTGTTTACATGTGAGAAATAATATTTCCTCTCGCTTATGATAATGAGACTCCATACTTTATCAAGCACTTTTTTGATTGGTTGTAGATAGGAGGGAATTATAACAGCCTATGACATCTCAATAGTCAAATGAAAGTTACGGTAAGGAGTGCCATTACCAGATCAAGGAAGGGTACATGTCATTGCATTATAATGTATATAAATATGCAGAGTATACATTATTGAGAAAGAGAGAGAGAGAGAGAGAGAGAGAGAGAGATAGTCAAGTATCTAGAGAATACATATACATTCATACACACAGGCGGCTAATTTCTACACCACCATGGTTTGATAATTGCACTACATAGCAGCATGAGTACTATTGTAAAAGCTGTTCAAATCTAAATAAAAATCTAAAACCATCAAAACCACTATTTATACACTTGGAACCACTATTTAATCAATCGAAACTACTAAATTGCAGTTTCGATGTCTACATAATGGTTCCGATTGTATACATACTGATTATGAGTACCTAAACCAGTATTATACACTTATGATCACTTTTGGAAACATTGAAATACTATTACATTGTATGAACCCCTATTTACACTCTTTGAACCATAATTTACACTCTTGGAACCACTATTTAATCAATCGAAACCACTAAATTATGGTTCCGAGGTCTACATAATGGTTCCGATTGTATACATACTGATTATGAGTACCTAAACCACTATTAATACACTTATGATCACTTTTGAAACCAATGAAATACTATTACAACCGCAATTTACACACTTGGAACCATTATTCAATCAGTCGAAACCACTAAATTGTGGTTCTGAGGTCTACATAATGGTTCCAATGGTATACATACTGATTATGAGTACATAAACCACTATTAATACACTTATGATCACTTTTGGAACCAATGAAATACTATTAGAACCCTTATTTACACTCTTGGAACCACTATTTAATCAATCGAAACCACTAAATTGTGGTTCCGAGGTCTACATAATGGTTCCGATTGTATACATACTGATTATGAGTACCTAAGCCACTATTAATACACATATTATCACTTTTGCAACCTTAGAAACCACTAAATTGTGGTTCCAAGGTCTACATAATGGTTCTGATTGTATACATACTTATTTTTGAGTACCTAAACCACTATTAATACACTTATGATCACTTTTGGAACCAATAAAATATTATTACAACGTATGAACCACTATTTACACTGTTGGAACCATAATTTACACTCTTGGAACCACTATTTAATCAATCGGAACAACTAAATTATGGTTCTGAGGTCAACATAATGGTTCTGATTGTATAGATACTAATTTTGAGTACCTAAGCCACTATTAATACACACATTATCACTTTCGCAACCTTCGAAACCACTAAATTATGGTTCCGAGGTCTACATAATGGTTTCGACTGTATGCTGTAGACACCCCATTTTGACCTGACCCAAACTTCCCAAAAATTGAATAAATCCCGAAATCGATCCCTGAAAAATTCGAAATTGCCCACTTGAAAATTATTTTCGAAATATTTTGAAAGCTCGAGTGATCTCTGAATCCCATTGATGTTCTCCGTTTAACCGTCCCGACCTTCTCTTTCATTTGTGCTAAAATTAGAAAAATTGTAAAGTGCCCCTGAGTTTTGGTAGTGACCCCCATGTTTGAACCCCGGACTCCAATGTGTATCGGCACAGTCATATTTTTATATTTTCGACAACTCGGCTTGTTCTGAGATTTAAAGGATTATCGAACGGTTTTTACATTTCAAAATACTCCATAAATGAGAAAAGACAAGCAGGGAGAGTGTAATTATCAAAATATGGATGTGCCGATATCATTTTCCTAGAAGAAATGTACAAAAGAAAAAAAAGAAAAATTCATCCTTCTCCTATTCTTGCTTAGACCACCCCCCTGTAGCACATAAAATATGTTAAGGAGGGTTGTTTGAGGAAGAAAGAAGAGGCAGATGTATTTTTTTAGAAATAGGGTGAATTAGCAAAGAAATGGTGCTCATTGATAAGAAGAAAAGGCAAGTAGGGCCTAATGGCAGGAGGGTAAAATCACCTTACCCTAGGGATATTTTAGTAAAATGAGTATTCCTTCCCCTACAAGTAATGAACATGGGCTGTTGGATCAAAAGGGTGAGGTGTATGGCTGGATTAGATTAGAACACTCTAGATCCTTAGGGTTTCTAAAATTGCATTATGGCAAAGACAAGGATCAAGGGCCAGGGGTAATCAAGAAGAATAAGATACCAAATGAATGGTTAAGATCAACTATTAAAAAAAAAAAAAAAACCTAGCTACTTAACCCAAGAGAGAGAGCTTGTCGAAAGAAAAAAGGGGGAGGGGAGTTCTTCATTTTTTGAAAAAAAAAAAAAAAAAACTTGCAGAGAAAAGAGAGAGAGGAGAAGAAGGAACGGCCGGCCAATCACCTCTACCACTGTCTTCCCCGGCCATCCTAGCCGGAGTCCGGCAAAAATCCAAGCCGCCATCAACCCCATCTCTTCTTACTATCTTCTTCCACCTTCATCTCTACACCACCACCTTCAGCCACCGATCTAACCTAAATCCGGCCCCCACTCTCCGGCGAATTCCACCCTAGCCGACCAACCTCCATCGTCTTCTCCAATCTACATCTTCTCTGCAAATCCAAATCCTCAACCACCTCCTAATCTAAGCCACCGAACCAAACCCATTTCATTTTCAACCAAACCCATCTTCAACCTCACAACCATTGCCCAAACCCCATCGGCCATTCCATCTCTACCTTCAAAAACCCATCCATTAAACCCCCTCAAATCTGACCGTATCCCACCTCCTTCACATCATCCCCATCTTCTCTTCTCCACACCCACAAGCCATCTCCTCCACCGAACCACCTCTTCAAACCCAATTCCATCTTCACAGACCCTATCTATAAACCCACTCCACCTTCTCCGGTGACATCGGCCGGAATCCGGCCACCCTTCCTCTGTATATCCGAGCCCAATATTTCCACAATCATTTCTACAATCCCTCCTCCATATAAACCCATTTCAATCATCCTCTACTCCCCATCAACTCTCTTCCATCTCCATTGCAGCCACCAAGCCCTCATTCATTTATATATTTTTTTTAAAGAAACACACACACACAGAGAGAGAGAGAGAGAGAGAGAGAGAGAGAGAGAGAGAGAGAAGGGGATTTTGCAGCCACCTCCTATCTCCATTCCGCCAGCCACCATCTCTACCACCACTTTCAACTTCCCCTGTTTTTACTCTTTTCCCATTTCCAACCTCCATCTCTAGCTAACCCACCCTCTTCACTACCCAAATCCAGCTCATCGACACCCATCTTCACTCTATTGCCTTCAATTCGACCACCTTTATCCTCATTAGCCTCCAATTTCCATTACTTTGTCAATACCCAACTCCATTTCTGCTCTCTGCAAACCCACCTTCAAATTCCAGTCAAAACCCACATCAAAACCGTCAATAGATCCTCCATCCCACCTCTAAACCATCACCAAATCTCTCCGTTCCCCCTGCTGTCCGAAAATCATTTGTATCCCCTACCCCGATTCGGACACGAAGCCATTAATTCCGGCAAGCACTATTGATTCCTGTGATTTCTCCTGGATCCGATCATCGTCATCTTCACCGGCATAAGCTCCGGTCATCATTGTCATCGCTGATATTACGTTCTATCCAGGAGAAGTTCTGACCGAGCACTACGCTCTCGTAGCGCGGGATCGTCCCCGGATTGGTTATTTTGTGAGACATCAATAGAAAGAGCTCTTATAGAATTGATATCTATTCTACCCCAGACAGATTCAGGTAATCCTCTCTCGCTTTCATTTTTACTCATGATTAGATCATAGATCAAGGTAGCGATGTAATTTTGGGTTTTGTGTGTTAGTTGCTAATGGTTTTCTAAGAGATTAAGATTCCCCTTCTCTGTTCTCTCTTCATGATTGCACAAGCTTGCCTTATGTGACCGAGAAAACAGGATAAGCTTGGTGTCAAGGAAATTACCTTGTCGTTTCCTCTCCTTTTATTGTTTTTTATCACAGGATGTTTCCAAATTATAAGAGCATTTGATGGCTCTGTGTATAATAAAAGAGAGGGTAAGTTGATACCATTGTGAAAACATTATTGTGAGGGCGCCATCTCCATAAGACATTCATTGAAGACTGATATCCCCATAACCATGTTTTGTTCATAGAGAACCCTTTTTTTAGTAGATTAATTGTTGACCCTATACTCATCTATGATGCGATTTTTCTAAAGCTCTATTAAGATGCTATGGAATATGCCAAAATGTACCTGTGGGTTGATGTAGCTCTTGCTCCTGCAAGCTTTATATTCTTTTGTATATCAGATGGTTTTGTTTTCAGTATAGGTGTTGAAACCATCTCTAATGTTTTGTTGGGCATTTGATCTTCACGATAGTGATGTCATGAGCAAATGGAAATTCAGCTCAACGTCCTATGTTTCTCGTCTTCTTTGGTGCTATTCTTCTTGTAATGCTTAATATTGGAGTCCACCCTGAATTGGACAGCATGGTCTAATACTAAGGTTCTGATTTCTAGAGCTTCTCCATGGCTGCGGTATTTTCATTAACGTTCGGGAATGCTATCGGCGTTTGATCTTTCCATTGATTTTCGGAAGCCTTCCTTCGGGCCTAGGCGATGACGGAATGTTTCTTGAGCCAACCCCTTGCCCTTCCTATCATTTTCCCCACCTTAGGGTCTTCACAGGATTTGAAGGGTTTCCTTTATTTTCGGGATTATTCTTTGCACGTTCCTCGGGATCCTTTTCGAGTTTCGGGATTCCATCGATTTTGGGAACACCTTCTCTCGGGTTTAGGCGACGACGGACAGAAACCTCCTGAGCCAAAACCCCCTTTCAATCAAAGGGATAAAATATCAAAAATCTAAAACAACAAAAATCTAAAAAACATCAAAAGCATTTTTCGAAAAGGTTGTTTCGAACTACGTTGGCTTGATCCTTTTCCACATGATACGTAGGTAGCTTGGGTCCACCCAAGTCCAGTCAAACCTTTTTAATAAATATTTACAAACATTTTCAAACCTTTCAAAACAAAAATGGGCAGGGATGATGATCGCCAGGTCACTCGGAGTCCCCTTTTCATTCCGTTTCCGATTTCGATCGTAGTTTTCCGGTTTTCATCGGTTTTTCGACGTTTTATCGGGTTTTGGGACGGGCGATGACATAGCGTGGTCCCTTCACGGGGATTGTCCTCGCTGAGCCCAACGATAGGTCATGACGATCTCGAGACTTGTCCGATCTTCAGCAGATTAGGATCACTGGGCTTGATTCTTTTTGAATCGCCCTCTAAGCCTATCGTGTGTTCCATTTTCTTTTTCCTTGTAGTTTTTGGTTCTCGCATACCGATGATTTTCTGATTCTTTTCTTTTCTTGCATCTTTTAGCTTATCGTGTGCTTGCCTCAGATTTCTCATGCGTCGCTTCTAGTTTGTTTGCTTCTCAAGCATGTGATTGATCGTTATTTTCTTAACCTTATCTCTCGCATAGGTTCGCATGTTAGTGTGATTACTTTATTGCTTTGGTTGCTTAGCTATAACGTTTATTCATTTGTCTTATCTTGATTATCTGTCTAGATATAGATCTTTACTGCTTTCCTTATCTCATTATATCTATCATTGTCTGTTTAGTTATAGCTCTGCATGTGGTTGTTTACTGCTTTATTAGATGCGATGAGTTAGGACTTGGATGTTTATTTTCTTTTGCCCATCCCCGGGTCATGCATGCTTAGATAGACATTTTCTCGGGGATGTTCGTTCTCATTTCACATGATTTTCGCCCAAAACTCTTCAAAGTTAATTAAAAATGGCATTAGAGACCAAGTGCTTGTACTTGGGCGAATTGGGGGTGCTCTTCGGATCTTCCTCATTAGTCACCAGGCACGGACCTTTGCATCTCTGGTTATCCGTTGCGACAGAGTATTTTATGGGATTCTAGGGCCGACTTCCTGGATGGCGACTCTGAGTTATTTTAGGTATGTCTTGGTTTCGAGGCTCCTATCTCCGGATCAAGATGTATCTCATACATATACATCGCCACCCATGCTGTGAGTGGCATCTGTTTCGAGAGTTCCTTGGTAGAGCTCTCCTTCACATTGTGGAGGTCTCAGAGGATTGACTGGGGGATCTCGCGTCCCTCGCTCACCATCCTCTCGGGATCGGGGTCCACATATGCATACTGATTATGAGTAGCTAAACCACTATTAATACACTTATGATCACTTTTAGAACCAATAAAATACTATTGCAATCTATGAACCACTATTTACACTGTTGGAACCATAATTTACACTCTTGGAACCACTATTTAATCAATCGAAACCACTAAATTGTGGTTCCGTGGTCTACATAATGGTTCTGATTGTATACATACTAATTATGAGTACCTAAGCTACTATTAATACACACATTACCACTTTTGCAACTTTGAAACCACTAAATTGAGCTTCCGAGGTCTACCAAATGGTTTCGAATGTATACATACTGCTTATGAGTACTTAAACACCTATTAATACACTTATGATCAGTTTTGGAACCAATAAAATACTATAACAATGTATGAACCCCTATGTATGTTGTTGGAACCATAATTTACACTCTTGGAACCACTATTTAATCAATCGAAACCACTAAATTATAGTTCCGAGGTCTACATAATGGTTCCGATTGTATACATAGTGATTATGAGTACCTAAACCACTATTAATACACTTATGATCACTTTTGGAACCAATGAAATAGTATTACAACCCCTGTTTACACTCTTGGAACCACTATTTAATCAATTGAAACCACTAAATTGTGGTTCCGAGGTCTACATAATTGTTCCGATTGTATACATACTGATTATGAGCATGGTTTAAAATTTCGGTTTCGGTAACCGTTTCGGACCCCATAGAAAACCGAAATTTCGGCGAAATCCGAAACTTCAGTTCGAAATTTGGTAATTTGGTTCGAAATTCCGGACTGAAATTTTGTAACACTTTTTAAAAAAATTAAAAACGGCATATAATCGAAATTTCAGACCGAAAATACTGAAATTTCTGAAAATGGTGAAATAATGAATTTCGGCAGATTTCGGTTTCGGTCCCCACCAAAATCCAAAATTTCAGATTTCGGTCGAAATTTAATACCATGATTATGAGTACTTAAGCCACTATTAATACACTCATGATCACTTTAGCAACTGAAATTCCAAGGGTAGGCCCGAGTACTTATTCTAACGGCAACTTATGAGGAGGGAAAATTTAGGTTACTAACAAGTTTTAATCTTTTGAAAACTTCTAACCCAATTTTGAAGATTAAGAGATCAAGAATGAAAATTAAGCACACAAGTTAAATCCTAAGTGCAATGCAAATGTAAAGCAAGAGATAGGAGAGAGTGCACCCGAGATTTAAAGTGGTTCAGTCCTCCAACGCGAGGCCTACTCCACTCTACCAACCAAACCCGTTGATGACTTCACTATTTGATCTTCTTAACTTCGGCGAAGATCGGTGCCGATTACAATTCCAATTGCCTTTAACCTTGGTGGCAATCTTCACCACGAAGAGAGGGCTCCGCTTCTCCGAACACTCGCCCGAATACAATCTTCTTGATAAGAAAGAAAGAACAAAAAAATCCCTCAAGGGTTTACAAGATTTGTAGAAGATGTACAAATTTGAGTCTAATGATCCAAATCCTAATTCTAGATGATGAGAGGCATAAACAAGCTTGATTCACTCTTAGGATATTCCAATAGGTTTTTTGAGTGTTAGGATTGATAGTTGGGAAGTTTAGAATACCCATATTTATAGAAAAATCCAAATATGACTGTTTGGTGGCATAGTGGTAATTCTGGCAAAAACACCAACTGCTCTTTTTTCTTCCCTAAGTAGTGGTCTCGGAGTTCCAAGAATTTCTCTCCGAGTTCCGGGAATACAAACAGAAGTTGAAAAACTGTTACTGGACCATTTCTCGGAGCTTCGAGGAATCTCTCGGAGTTCCGAGCTCGGAGCTCTGAGAATTCTCTTGGAGTTCCGAGAATCCTATTTCCAGCAGATTTTCAATTCTGTTTCTTGGACTTCCAACTTTACACCAAAATGGGATTGTTATGAGGGTTCCAAAGTGTTGGAACACCACAAGGACAATCTCTTAAACATTTAGGGTGTGTGAGATTACTTTATTTATACCTCTTAAAATCTAAACTAGGATTGGATCTTATACATTCTAAGATGACTTCGATCTTCAATTGCGATGCTTCAAGTCTTCGTGCGTCTTGGATCTCCGATGTCTTTGGCCTTCCGAATGCGGTTCAATGAGAGCTTCTTGGCCTCAATCCAAGCAATCTTGTCTTTAAACAATCATGATCTACAACTTAGACAATCAAACACATTAGTGATATAAAATCACTTGTGTATTGGAATCATCAAAAGAAGATGGGAATTGCCAAGGTGGGAACCATTGGGCTTATAGCAACCTTCGAAACCACTAAATTGTGGTTCCGAGGTCTACATAATGGTTCCGATTGTATACATACTGATTATGAGTACCTAAACCACTATTAATATACTCATGATCACTTTTACAATGTATGAACCCCTATTTACACTCTTAGAACCATAATTTACACACTTGAAACTACTATTTAATCAATCGAACCCACTAAATTGTGGTTCAGAGGTCTACATAATGGTTCCAACTGTATAAATAGGTTGTTCTGAGCGTCTAAATAGAGTACTCTACCATTGATAATGTTTACAACCATTGAACCATTTAGAGAGAGAGGTCAAAACATACATGTAACCAAATAAAGACACCACTGTAAATATGATGAAAATAAACCAAATCACAAAAAACATAAAAACATGAAAAGAATACCTAAAACCTAAGCAAGTGGAGGAGAATGGACCGACCGGAGCACTCGAAGCAAACTAAAGAAAACCAATGGAGTTTTTTTTCAAATGGCAATGGCAATAGAGTTTCTAACATATGGATTAGCAAGCTTCAACGGAGTTCATGGAGTTTCTCACGTTTGGGATGGGTTGGCGAAGAAGAAGGTAAAAGGTGGAGGGAAAAGGTGAAAAGTGCATGAGGATTAGAGCTAAATGGAGGAGGAAAATGGAAGGAGGGTATTCTTGTCCTATGAGCTCTCTAAAAGTACCCGACAACCCCTCTTTTACAATTTTTCAAAAGCTACCCTTAATTGACAATTTCAGCAAATGTTTGCATTTTTTTTAACAATTTTCCCTATTTTTTATATTATTTCCTCTTTTACACAAAGACATTAACTCATCTCGTGTCCTTTGCCTACCCATCTTGTCTTCTCTGCAAAGAAACCCCCTGAATGTAGAAACCCTCTTTTCAGATTCAAGATGCACAAGATGCCTTCTTCTTTGTTTAGAAGGCTGGCAACCATCCCACCTTCTCCGTTGATCGCACGACATGACGGCAAGCATCCCACCCCAAGAACTCTCTCCCGTCTTCTCCGACATCCTCGACTTACCTCTGCTTTTCATCCTCAACAGAAGAATTCGCCTTTTTACTTCTGTCTTAATCATTATGTTAATCACATTAGAATCATGACCTGGCCTCAACCACGTGGTGGAATTGATTTGGTCACGTTGTTCTTAACGACTAGCTTTCAAGGGCTAGTTGTACTCGAGTCGCAACACATATAATAAACTGCAGATGGTTTAAACTTACAGCACAACCAAACATATATTAATAAAAGAAGCCGTTTTTTGTTTCTTAATTAACCATATCTTACGTTGAAGGAAAGAGGGCCCTAAGTATACACATCATAGATAGAAAGAGGCCCCAAGAACACACATAATACAATACCTTCTAGTATTTTGCACCGTAGTCGAGAACCTTGCGCCCAATAGTGCAACACAAGGGGACCTTTGGGCAGCAGGATTTCTGGTGACTACTCCCCCTACCCTCCACGCTAATTGTGTGGGTGAGAAAATGAAGGAACAGAGCAACAATAAGGAAGAAAATTTTCTTGAACGTCATGATCTTATTTCTTTCTTTTATGCTTCTCTTGTCACAAGCTATGCCTTGAAACAATACAAATCACCGCTTTATATAGAGACAAGTAACACAAGTGAAAAGTAATAATGAGTCCACCACGAAATCACATGCCCTCCGCCACACCAACCACACCAACTACACCGACTATTAAAAAAATTATTTAAGTCTTTTTGATATATTTACCCTTCTTTTTTGACTTGGGACAGCCTCTTCAGTGTATTTATGATTTATGAGTTATGAGTTATGACTACTCTTTCATACTAGTGAGGGTTGTGCCAAGTAAATAAACGGAACTAATATATCGTTTGCCTTTTCAATTTCTTTGTAACAGAAACTCTCCACTTTCATAAAATCAAGAAATTTAAGGACTCTTGGGTAAAAGGTTTTAAAGACTCTTGGTTTTCACTTTTCACCCTTACATTTAATCCAAATTTACTGCTTTTTAAGTCTTGAATTTCTTTCTTTATAGGGAAAATTGTTAAAACAATGCAAACATTTGCTGAAATTGTCAATCAATGGTAGCTTTTGCAAACTTTGTAAAAGAGGGGTTGTCGGGTACTTTTAGAGAGCTCTTAGGACAACAATACCCTCCTTCCTTTGCCCCCCACCTTTTATCTCTAATCCCCATGAACTTTTCTCCTACCATTTTCACCTTTTACCTTCTTCTTCCCCAAGCCAACCCAAACGTGAGAAACTCCATGAAAATCCATTGAAGCTTGCCAATCCGTACGTTAGAAACTCCATTGCCATTGTCATTTGAAAAAAAAACTCCATTGGTTCTCTTTAGTTTGCTTTGGGTGCTCCGGTAGGTCCATTCTCCTCCACTTGCTTAGGTTTTAGATGTTGTTTCCATGTTTTTATGTGTTTTGTGATTTGGTTTATTTTCTTCCTATTTACAGTGGTGTCTTTGTTTGGTTATATGTATGTTTTGACCACTCTCTCTCTCTCTCAATGGTTCAACGGTTCAATGGTTCTAAATCCTATTACAATGTATGGATCGAGGAACCAATGGTGTTTTATTTCAAATGGCAATGGCAATGGAGTTTTTGACGTATGGATTGGCAAGCTTCAATGAGTTTCATGGAGTTTCTCACGTTTGCGATAGCTTGGGAAAGAAGAAGGTAAAAGGTGGAGGGAAAAGGTGAAAAGCGTACGTGAAAAGTGCATGGGGATTAGAGCTAAAAGGTGGAGGGAAAAGGAAGGAGGGTATTCTTGTCCTAAGAGCTCTCTAAAAGTACCTGACAACCCCTCTTTTACAATTTTTCGAAAGCTTCCCTTGATTGACAATTTCAGCAAATGTTTGCATTTTTTTTAACAATTTTCCCTATTTTTTATATCATTTCCTCTTTTCCACAAAGACATTTACTCATCTCGTGTCCTTTCTCTACCCATCCTACCTTCTCTGCAAAGCAACTATGGAATGTAGAAACCCTCTTTCAGATTCAAGATGCAAGAAATGCCTTCTTCTCTGTTTAGAAGACTGGCAACCATCCCACCTTTTCCGTTGCTCCCACGACATGATGGCAAACATCCCACCACAAGAACTCTCTCCTGTCTTCTCCGGTATCCTCGACTTACCTCTGCTTTTCATCCTCAACAGAAGAATTTGTCTTTTTAGTTCTGTCTTAATCATACTATGTTAAATCACATCAGAATCATGACTTGGTCTCAACCACGCGGTGGAATGGATTTGGTCACTTGTTCTTAACGGCTAGCTTTCAAGGGCTTGTTGTACTCGAGTCGCAACACTTATAAGAAATTGCATATGGTTTAAACTTACAGCATAACCAAACATATCTTAATAAAAGAAGCATTTTTTTATTTCTTAATTAACCATATCTTACATTGAAGGAAAGAGGCCCCTAAGTACACTCATCATAGATAGAAAGAGGCCCCAAGCACACATAATATAATACCTTCTAGTATTTTGCACCATAGCTGAGAACCTTGCGCCCAATAGTGCAGCACAAGGGGACTGTAAGTCCAAGGGTTCCCATGGGTTAACCATTCACCTTACCTTCTTGTTTTGATGCTAGCAAACAAAATTGATTAGCATTTATGGACTAATGTGTTGCTTTGAGGTGTTGTGGTGTACACAGGAATTTCATGTCATAATCGCCATTACACAACTCTTTACAACACATGGCTTGTGGATCAAGGAGCAAAGGAACCAAGAGCTTGCACCTATATTGGAGACATCCTCATTTGAAAATGTTCAAGTCAAGAAGCTCAACATGAAGATCCCACAAGTTCCCTAAGTAAGTGTCAAGGAGTTGAACATGCCATGGTGACACCTCATGTACCTCAACATGCATTGAAGATTGGAGGACAAGTCACAAGAGTCAAGACAAGGTCAAGATGTTCACCAAAGCAGAAGAAGTACAATGAAGTGCAAAGAAGTCGACACATTCCAAGAAGACTCAATGGTATTCATTTTTAGAATGTATTTAGAGTCCTCTTGATTTTATGTTTAAATGCACTTCCAAAAGGTTTTAAAATGGTTTTCATACTTAAGTTTTTATATCTTTGAAAACCATACAGACAACAAAAAATGTGTATGAAAACTTAGGACTAAAGCCCAAAGACCATGGCCCAAAAGCCCCTGGATTTTAAAGTTAAAAATGAAATTTCACACAGGGCCGGTCGACCGGGATATGCCGGGCGACCGCGGGATGTAACCTGGAATTCCAGGGCATCTCAAAATTTATCGGGCCGGTCGACCGGGATAGGCCGGGCGACAGCGGAATGGGTTCTGTTGAAACAGAACCATTCTATCAGGGGTTTGGGTGGGCGACTGCCATGGGTAGGTCGACCGCAGATAGGTTTTTGTGCCGAATTTTTTAGCAAACAAGTTGACCTCGCCGGGCGACCGCCATGGGGTCGGTCGACCGCGACAATAAGAAATTTGAAAATAAAAAAGGGCACCCAATAGGGGTGTACGACCGCGATGGCTAGGTCGACCGCCGCAGTCGAGCAAACTAGCCGTTGGGGCGTTTTCAGCTTGACTTTTTCAAGCCAGTTATTTATAGTTTTACCCCAAACGGTCATATTTTCAAATACACTATATATAAATCATTAAAACCTATCTCTGTAAGCTTTTGAACATTTTAGAAAAGATCAAATCCCATTTTCTTTAAGCCAAAATCTTCTATCAAAAGCTAAACCTCTTTGACTTGCATTTGCACATTTTATCAAGAGGAACTCCATAGGCTTTACATTTTATCTTTCCTTGGAGTGTTGGTGAGCTATTAAAGTTTGTAATCTGCCTATCTAAGGAGGCATTGAGAGTTTTTCATTTTATTTTCCTCATTGTATTTGAGGGTTTCCTCTTCGGCCCGGTAAGAAAGGTGAAGACATTGTGAGGGTCTACTCTTCTGCCCGTTAAGAAAGGTGAAGACGTGGTAAGAGGGTGTGTCCCCTCGCCAAGGCTTTGTGCAGAAAGGGTGTGTCCCCTTTGAAGTTGGAGAAGTCGGGTGTACGGCTTGGAGATTCGCCCGTTGAAGAATCTCATCTTTTTAGTGGAGATCCCAATGAGGTAAACTTAGAAGAGTGGTATAGGTCTTGTGTAGACCGAACCACTATAAATCTTGTGCCTTGTGGATTGCTTCTTCTTCTCCTTCTTCTCTTACACAATGTGGTGATTGGTAAACTCTAACCTTTTCTTATATTTAAGTTTTATTGAGCAAGGGTTAGGGCAAATAGGCTTAAAGTAACGTCTATACCCTAGCTTTCATTATATTGATTATTTGACCAAGGGTTAGATCAAATAGTGCTTAATTAGTAAATTAATTTTAATTACTCACCTAATTAAGCCCAAAAGTTTTAATTGACATATTCACCCCCCTCTTGGGTTGTCACACTTGTATTTCAGGGACCTTTGGGCAGCAGGGTTTCTGGTGACTACTCCCCCTACCATCCACGCTAATTGTGTGGATGGAAAAATGAAGGAAAAGATCAGCAATAAGGAGGAAAATTTTCTTGGGTGCCATGATCTTCTTTCTTCATTTTATGCTTCTCTTCTCACAAGCTATGCCTTGAAACAATACAAATCACCGCTTTATATAGAGATAAGTATGACAGGTGAAACGTAATAATGATTCCAACACGAAATCACATGCTCTCCGCCACACCAACACACCTACTATTAAAAAAACGATTTAAGTTTTTTTGATATATTTGCCCTTCTTTTTTTTACTTCGGACAGCCTCTTCAGTGTATTTGTGATTGATGAGTTATGACTTATGACTACTCTTTCATACTAGTGAGGGTTGTGCCAAGTAAATAAATGGAACTAATATATCGTTTATCTTTTCAATTTCTTTGTAGCAGAAACTCTCCACTTTCATAAAATCAAGAAGTTTAAAGACTCTTGGGTAAAAGGTTTTAAAGACTCTTGGTTTTGACTTTTCACACCCTTACATTTAACCCAAATTTACTGCTTTTAAGTCTAGTCTTTCTTTCTTTATACGGAAAATTGTTAAAAAAATGTAAACATTTGCTGAAATTATAAATCAAGGGTAGCTTTTGAAAAATTATAAAAGAGGGATTGTCAGGTACTTTTATAGAGCTCTTAAGACAAGAATACCCTCCTTCCTTGTCCCTCCACCTTTTAGCTCTAATCCCCATGCACTTTTCACCTACTGTTTTCACCTTTTCCCTCCACCTTTTACCTTCTTCTTCCCTAAGCCATACCAAACGTGAGAAACTCCATGAAACTCCATTGAAGCTTGCCAATCCATACGTTAGAAACTCCATTGCCATTGCTATTTGAAAAAAACTCCATTGGTTCTCTTTAGTTTGCTTTAGGTGCTTTGGTAGGTCCATCCTCCTTTACTTGCTTAGGTTTTAGATGTTCTTTTCATATTTTTGTGATTTAGTTTATTTTCATCCTACTTACAGTGGTGTCTTTGTTTGGTTACATATATGTTTTGACCTCTCTCTCTCTCTCACAATGAGTCAATGGTTCAACGGTTCAATAGTTCTAAATACTATTACAATGTATGGATAGTGGAACCAATGGAGTTTCTTTTCAAATGGCAATGGCAATGGAGTTTCTAACGTATGGATTGGCAAGCTTCAATGAAGTTTCATAGAGTTTCTCACGTTTAGGATGGCTTGGGGAAGAAGAAGGTAAAAGGTGGAGGGAAAAGGTGAAAAGCGTAGGTGAAAAGTGCATGGGGATTAGAGCTAAAAGGTGGAGGGAAAAAGAATGAGGGTATTCTTGTCCTAAGGGCTCTCTAAAAGTACCTGACAACCCCTCTTTTACAATTTTTCAAAAGCTACCCTTGATTGACAATTTCAGCAAATGTTTGCATTTTTTTAACAATTTTTCCTATTTTTTATATTGTTTCCTCTTTTTCACAAAGACATTTACTCATCTCGTGTCCTTTCTCTACCCATCTTGTCTTCTCTGCAAATCAACCCTGGAATGTAGAAACCCTCTTTTCAGATTCAAGATGCACGAAATGCCTTCTTCTCTGTTTGGAAGACTGGCAACCATCCCACCTTCTCTGTTTATCCCACGAGATGACGGCAAGCATCCCACCACAAGAACTCTCTCCCGTCTTCTCCGGTATCCTCGACTTACCTTTCCGTTTCATCCTCAACAGGAGAATTCGCATTTTCAGTTCCGCTTAATCATACTATGTTAAATCACATCAAAATCGTGACCTGGCCTCAACCACGTGGTTGAATGGATTTGGTCACGTTGTTCTTAACGACTGGCTTTCAAGGGCTAGTTATACTCGAGTCGCAACACTTATAATAAATTGCAAATGGTTTAAACTTACAACATAACCAAACATATCTTAATAAAAGAAGCCTTTTTTTAATTTCTTAATTAACCCTATCTTACATTCAAGGAAAGAGGCCCTAAGTACACACATCATAGATAGAAAGAGGCCCCAAGTACACACACAATATAATACCTTCTAGTATTTTGCATCGTAGCCGAGAACCATGGGGTAGTAGGGTGTCTGGTGACTACTCCCCCTACCCTGCACGCTAATTGTGTGGATGAGAAAATGAAAGAAAAGAGCAATAATAAGGAAGAAAATTTTCTTGGGCGCCATGATCTTCTTTCTTTCTTTTATGCTTCTCTTCTCACAAGCTATGCCTTGAAACAATACAGATCACCTCTTTATATAGAGATAAGTAAGACAAGTAAAAAGTAATAATGAGCCCAGCACGAAATCACATGCTCTCCGCCACACCAACCACACCAACTACACCTACTATTAAAATAACGATTTAAGTCTTTTTGATATATTTGCCCTTGTTTTTTGTCTTGGGACAGTCTCTTCAATGTATTTATGATTTATGAGTTATGACTACTCTTTCATACTAGTGAGGGCTGTGCCAAGTAAATAAAGGGAACTAATGTATCGTTTCTCTTTTTATTTTCTTTGTAACAGAAACTCTCCACTTTCATAGAATCAATAAGTTTAAAGACTCTTGGGTAAAAGGTTTTAAAGACTCTTGGTTTTCACTTTTCACATCCTTACATTTAACTCAAATTTACGGCTTTTAAGTTCGGTCTTTCTTTCTTTATAGGGAAAATTGTTAAAAAAAATGCAAATATTTGCTGAAATTGGCAATCATTGGTTCTCTTTAGTTTGCTTTGGGTGATCCGGTAGGTCCATTGTCCTCCACTTGCTTAGGTTTTAGATGTTCTTTTCAAGTTTTTATGTTTTTTGTGATTTGGTTTATTTTCATCCTATTTACAGGGGTGTCTTTGTTGGGTTAGATGTATGTTTTGACCCCTCTCTCTCTCTCTCTCAATGGTTCAATGGTTCAATAGTTCAAAATGGTTCAATGGTTGAAAACATTATCAAAGATAGAGTACTCTATTTAGACACTCAAAACAGCATATTTATAAAGTTGGAACCATTATGTAGACCTCAGAACCACACTTTAGTGGTTTCGATGGATTGAATAGTAGTTCCAAGAGTGTAAATTATTTTTCTAAGAGTGTAAATAGGAGTCCATACATTGTAAAAGTGATTATGAGTGTCTTAATAGTGGTTTCTCATAATTAGTATGTATACAATCAGAACTAATATGTAGACCTCGAAACCACAATTTAGTGGTTTTGAAGGTTGCAAAAGTGATCATAAGTGTATTAATAGGGGCTTTGGTACTCATAATCAGAATGTATACAATCAGAACCATTACGTGGAGCTCGGAACTATAATTTAGTGGTTTCGATTGATTAAATAGTGGTTCGAACATGCTAAATAGGGGTTGTAATACTATTTCACTGCTTCCAAAAGTGATCATAAGTGTATTAACAGTGGTTTAGGTACTCATAATCAGTATGTATACAATCAGAACCATTATGTAGACCTTTGAACCACAATTTAGTGTTTTCAATTGATTAAATAGTAGTTCTAAGACCGTAAATTATGGTTCCAAAAGGGTAAATTATGGTTCCAACAGTGTAAATAGGGGTTCACACATTGTAATAGGATTTTATTAGTTCCAAAACTGATCATAAGTGTCTTAATAGTGGTTCACGTACTCATAATCAGTATGTATACAATCAGAACCATTAGGTAGAACTCAGAAGCACAATTTAGTGGTTTCGAAGGTTGCAAAAGTGATAATGTGTGTATTAATAGTGGCTTAGGTACTCAAAATCAGTATGTATACAATCAGAACCATTATGTAGACCTCGGAACCACAGTTTAGTGGTTTCGATTGATTAAATAGCGGTTCCAAGACTGTAAATTATGGTTCTAAGATTGTAAATAGAGGTTCATACATTGTAATAGTATTTCAGTGGGTCCAAAAGTGATGATAAGTCTATTAATAGTGGTTTAGGTACTCATAATCAGTATTTATACAATCAGAACCATTATGTGGAGATCGGAACCACAATTTAGTGGTTTCGATTGAATAAATAGTGGTTCCAAGAGTGTAAATTATGGTTCCAAGTGTATAAATAGTGGTTTTGATTGTTTTAGACTCCTATTTAGATTTCAACAGCTTTTACAATAGTATTAATGCTGCAATGTAGTGCACTTATCATACTATGGTGGTGTAGAAATGAGCTGTCTGTGTGTGTATGAATGTATATGTATTCTCTAGATACTTGACTTTCGTTCTCTCTCTCTCTCAATAAAGTATATTGTGCACATTTATATGCATTATAATGAAATGACATGTACCCTTCGTTGATTGATAATGGCACTCCTTACCATAACTTGCGTTTGACTAATGTGATGTCATAGGCTATTATAATTCCCTGCTATATACAGCCAATAGAAAAAGTGTTTGATAAAGTATGGAGTCTCATTATCATAAGTGAGAGGAAATATTATTTCCCACATGTATACAAATAAAGTGTACATGATGCGAGGAGAAAGTATTGTCCATGTACAAGTGGGCATTCATGCCTCTCCCTCTTCTATAGAAAGAAAGAGGGAGAGAGTGTTCGGATACATGTAAAATCGTAGATTTAATAGGCTAAAACCTAGATTTTATGAGTTTTTATATGGTGTAAGCCCTTATAGTACCGTATTTTACACAAAGTACTGTACGGACAACATCATAGGATGATCCAAACCATCAATGTGATGGAACTCAACGTAAATAGGTTGTGGCCCAAAAATCATTTCTGTAGGATGATCCTAGCCCTCCGATCTACATAGGTTTCCATATTATGCAGTTCTTCTATAGATCAGAGGGTTGGGATAATCCTACAAAAATGATATTTTGGACACAACCTATTTACGTTATGGCCCATCACATGGACGGTTTGGATCATCCTATAATGTTGTCTGTACAGTACTTTGTGAAAAATACGGTACTATAAGGCCTTACACCATATAAAAACTCAGATTTTATAAGATAAAACCTGGACTCTATAAGATAAAGCTTGGATTTCACAATCCTGTAAATATACTTAATCTAGGTTTTAGCTTGGGTAGGTGAAAAGTCCTTCAATGGAGTTTCTCACGTTTGGATGGCTTGGGCCTTAGGGAAGAAGAAGGGAAAAGGTGAAAAGCGTAGGTGAAAAGTGCATGGGGATTAGAGCAAAAAGGTGGAGGGAAAAAGAAGGAGGCTATTATTGTCCTAAGCGCTCTCTAAAAGTACCTGGCAACCCCTCTTTTACAATTTTTCATAAGCTACCCTGATTGATAATTTCAGCAAATGTTTGCATTTTTTTAACAATTTTCCCTATTTTTATATTATTTCTTATTTTCCACAAAGACATTTACTCATCTCGTGTCCGTTCTCTACCCATCTTGTCTTCTCTGCATAGCAACCCTGGAATGTAGAAACCCTCTTTTCATATTCAAGATGCACGAAATGCCTTCTTCTCTGTTTAGAAGACTGGCAACCATCCCACCTTCTTCGTTGATCCCACGACATGACGGTAAGCTTCACACCACAAGAACTCTCTCTCGTCTTCTCCACCATCCTCGACTTACCTCTGCTTTTCATCCTCAACAGAAGAATTCGTATTTTTAGTTCCGTCTTAATCATACTGTGTTAAGTAACATCAGAATCGTGACCTGGCCTTAACCACACGGTGGAATGGATTTGGTCATGTTGTCTTTAACGGCTAGCTTTCAAGGGCTAGTTGTACTCTAGTCGCAACACTTATAATAAATTGTAGATAGTTTAAACTTACAGCATAACGAAACATATCTTAATAAAAGAAGCCTTTTTTATTTCTTAATTAACCATATCTTACATTGAAGGAAAGAGGCCCCAAGTACACACATCATAGATAGAAAGAGGTCCTAAGCACATACATAATTATAATACCTTCTAGTATTTTGCACTGTAGCCGAGAACGTTGCGCCCAATAGTTCAGCACAAGGGGACCTTTGGGTAGCAAGGTTTCTGGTGACTACTCCCCATCCCCTCAACACTAATTGTGTGGATGAGAAAATGAAGGAAAAGACCAACAATAAGGAAGAAAATTTTCTTGGGCATCACGATCTTCTTTCTTTCTTTTATGCTTCTCTTGTCACAAGCTATGCCTTGAAACAATACAAATCACCGCTTTATATAGAGATAAGTAAGACAAGTGAAAAGTAATAATGAGTCCAACACGAAATCACATGCTCTCTGCCACACCAACCACACCAATTACACCTACTATTAAAAAAGTGATTTAAGTCTTTTTGATATATTTGGCCTTATTTTTTGACTTGGGACAGCCTCTTCAGTGTATTTATGATTTTAGAGTTATGACTTATGACTACTCTTTCATACTAGTGAGGGTTGTGCCAAGTAAATAAATGGAACTAATATATCGTTTATCTTTTTAATTTCTTTGTAGCAGAAACTCTCCACTTTCATAAAATCAAGAAGTTTAAAGACTCTTGGGTAAAAGGTTTTAAAGACTCTTGGTTTTCATTTTTCACACCCTTACATTTAAGCCAAATTTACTACAAGTCTGGAATTTCTTTTTTTATAGGGAAAATTGTTAAAACAATGCAAACACTTGCTGAAATTGTCATTCAGGGGTGGCTTTTGAAAAATTTGTAAAAGAGGGGTTGTCAGGTACTTTTAGAGAGCTCTTAGGACAAGAATACCCTCCTTCCTTTTCCCTCTACCTTTTATCTCTAATCTCCATGCACTTTTCACCTGCTGTGGGACATGATCCCGCGAGAGGGGTGGGGCGCGAGCCGCCGCGCTCTCTCTCTTGGTCTCTCGTACCCACGCGATTGGCGTGTGCATTTTAATGTTGATTTGAATTAATCTTTCCTGTGAACTTGGGATCACTAAGGCAATCCGAATTCCACACGAAAGAGACTGACAGAGTCGCCACCTAGATGTGGGATCTAGGACCCGTAATTAACCAGAAATCTAGACTCGCTACCTGGTTACGAGAATGGAAGGTATGGGGAGTTATCCGCCACATGCACCATTCCTGCCCGATAATCGGTCTTCGATTCCAAAAGCTAATTCTTTTAAATTTATTTTAAATGGCTCATTCAACTCTATGTTAATGTGCGAACTAAGTGACATGCATCCTATGATCTAATTTTAATGTGAATCCTAGATGTGTATCTTGATTTATTAATTTGTCTGGATTCATTCTAAGTGAAAGTTCTCCTAGAATTCTAATTTCATGGAAAATCCTAAGTGATTTGATTAAGCATTTACAAGAAAATTAATATACAAAACACCACAATTTGTTTGTGGTGCCGACTCGCGGGTGGTATGCCATCAGACATCCAAGCTGCCTACGTACCCAAGCCTTACTGGGATCAGAGTCGACGTAGTTCGGTGCACCTAAGCTAAGCTACTTATGCCTAACTCAACTAGGACACCGACCTAGACGGGATTGACTGTTTCAACAGTTTTAGGAGAAGTTATTTAATTCAAGTTGAGGATTTTATTATCTTAAGATTTCATCTAAGATGCTATATGATTCTCATCTAAATGCAAATGGTCCCTTAGACTAATGCAGGTTTGCCTACATCCTAGTTTACTAGGCTTGTCCTAGGGAAAGATTGGGTGACTAGTGTAACTAGACCTATGGCACGGTTGCTATACATAGCAAACGTCCGTGATGAGGCTGGACTCCTAACTCTAGGACTCCCTAAAACCTAAGACTCCCTAAAACTTAGGACACGACACGACACCGGTGTTCCTAAATTGGGCTCTAAGGGTCCTTACGACGGAAACCGTAATCCAACGGTTCCGAGAGACACGAGGTGAATCGATTTCAGTTCTTGAGGTTAAAAAAAAAAAGGGATGGAAGAGATGATGAAATAGTGTGAGGGAATAAGAAAGATAGAGAAAGGTGCGACTGAACTTGGGAGTGCCAAATTGCCTACGTACCCCGCGATGGGGATCAAGCCACACGTAGTTCCGCTGGGGAGGTTACTTGGATTTTGGAAAACAGAATTGGTATTTGGATCAGGAATCGGGTTTGTATTTGAGCATTGGACTTGAGATTCAGAAACATTGATTTAGCAATGGGATTTTGGAATTGGGAATTTGCATCAAAGAATTGAGCATATAGGAATCATCAAGGGTTTGAATTTTGGGAATTCAAAATGGGCAGGCTTATGAGATTCGGCCAAATGGATTCAGACATGCGACTCAGATTGTGTTGGGATATGACTTGGTTAGGCAAAAGGGAGGAAGTTCTATTAGGTGTAAACGGGCATTAGTAGAATAGGGGAATGACTCGGTTGTGACATGGAAGGCCGCCACTTGGTCGAATGCGACTCGGTTGCATTGGGATGGGTTGATTAAGGAATTGGATTGAGTCAACTAAGGGGAGAGTCCAATCGGTTAAAGAGGTTGAGCATACTCGACTAGAGAGTTGGGTCAACTCGACTAGGGAGGTTGGCTAGAGTTGACTCAGTTGAGCTGGGTTGGGATCCCACTTGGTTGGATTGTATTGGGGCGATTTGACTTAAGCTGCAGGTGGCCTGGCTGGGTTAGATTTAATGTAACCAGATTTATGGATAAATGGTGTGCCTCAGTGAGTGGACAAAGGTATGGCTTGGGTTGATGTGACTCGGTTATAGGGTTTAAGGCTTATGGGTATGGGGTTTAGTGAGTTGGGTCTAAGTTAGGAGCAAACCCGAGACTAGCCATGGTCTAACCAGGAGGAAGCAGGGTACAAACCAGGGTGCGGACCAGGGTGCACCAGGGTGCGAACCAGCAGGGAACCAGGGTGCGAACCAGCAGGGGAACCAGGGTGCAACCAGCAGGGAACCTGGGTGCAACCAGCAGCGAACCTGGGTGCAACCAGGGTCTAACCAGAGTGCGAACCAGCAGGGAACCAGGGTGCGAACCAGTATCGAACCTGGGTGCAACCAGCAACGAACCTGGGTGCAACCAGGGTCTAACCAGAGGCTAACCAGGGGGAACCAGGGTGTGAACCAGGGTACGAACCAGAGTACAACCAGGGGCTGGCCAGGGTGCGAACCAGGGTGCGAATTAGTAGGGAACCAGAGTGCGAACCAGCAGGGAACCAGGGTGCGAATCAGTAGGGAACCAGGGTGCAACCAGCATCGAACCTGGGTGCAACCAGCAGCGAACCTGGGTGCAACCAGGGTCTAACCAGAGGCTAACCAGGGGGAAAACAGACCCTACATGCTTCCTAACATGGTTTTTCTTTTAAAGTAAAAGATATGTATGAAAACAGACCCTACATAGAATTGAAATAAATGCCTACCTCTTTGGAAACCCACTTTGTGTTTGATTTTTCTTTGATGTTAATTCTTTGAAGATGATTCCTTGCTTGATAATGACTGCTTTTGATATATATCACCCAACGTATAAAATCACCCGATCCGGCAAGGATGGCCGAACCCTTGAAGAGATGAGGGAGAGGGATGAATTTTCTAAGAGAGGGGTTCTTTTTTCTTCTCTTCTTTGATGGTGGGATGAGAGGGTATTTATAGGAGAATGGGATAGGAGGTTAGGTGAGGTTAGGTGGTTTTGGATGGTTAGGATGAGAGGATGAGGTTAGGTAAGGTTAGGTGGGGTTAGGTAAGGTTAGGTGAGGTTAGGTGAGGTTAGGTGAGGTTTGGATGGTTAGGATGAGAGGAGAGGTTAGGTGAGGTTAGGTGAGGTTTGGATGGTTAGGATGAGAGGAGAGGTTAGGTGGTTTTGGATGGTTAGACCCAGGTCAAGATCTGCCATTGATCTAACGATTTACGGAAATCGGGTCTCGGAATGGAATCAGGGTCCGGGCTATGAAGTGACCCTAGCTTATTTTGTCCCGATTGATGATCCGTAAAGTCAGATCAAGATATTAATGACCTAAAACATATAAATCAATGATAGAGGGGGTTCTCACATGGATTTAACACACTAATTTATTTGTTGATTAAAACAAAACAAAATGGGGTGTCTACAGATGCCCCTCTTTGGTAGAGATGACGTAGTCATTGAATACCAAAGTTAAAAATGACAGAACCATTTTGCGTAGCTTTAATCGACAAAGGACTCTCTAGACACAACGCACCTTAACATAATGCAAAACCTTAGATGAAATCCTGGAATTTGGAATGCAAAAAAAAAAAAATCCCGCTGCGGTGCCGCTCACAAACGGGCAACGAGAGAAGATGAGACCATTCACAAATGGATTCAGAAAATGAGATACCGTTCAGAAACGGGCTCAAAGAGGATAGGAGGCCATTCACAAATGGATTCGGACAATGAGGTATCGTTCACAAACGGCCTCAAGGAGGATAAGAGACCATTCACAAATGGACTCGAGAAATGAGGCACCGTTCACAAACGGGCTCCAGGAGGACATGAGACCATTCCCAAATGGACTCAGAAAACGAGACACCGTTCACAAACGGGTTCAAGGAGAAGACGAAACCATTCACAAATGAACTCGAGAAATGAGGCGCCGTTCACAAACGGGCTCAAGGAGAACACGAGACCATTCACAAATGAACTCGAGAAATGAGGCGCCGTTCACAAACGGGCTCAAGGAGAACACGAGACCATTCACAAATGAACTCGAGAAATGAGGCGCCGTTCACAAACGGGCTCAAGGAGAACACGAGACCATTCACAAATGGACTCAGAAAATGGGACACCGTTTACAAACGGGTTCAAGGAGAAGACGAGACCATTCACAAATGAACTCGAGAAATGAGGCGCCGTTCACAAACGGGCTCAAGGAGAACACGAGACCATTCACAAATGGACTCGAGAAATGAGGCACCGTTCACAAACGGGCTCAAGGAGAACACGAGACCATTCACAAATGGACTCAGAAAATGGGACACCGTTTACAAACGGGTTCAAGGAGAAGACGAGACCATTCACAAATGAACTCGAGAAATGAGGCGCCGTTCACAAACGGGCTCAAGGAGAACATGAGACCATTCACAAATGGACTCGGAAAAAGGAGACACCGTTCACAAACGGGTTCAAGGAGAAGACGAGACCATTTACAAATGGACTCGAGAAAAGAGGCACCGTTCACAAATGGGCTCAAAGAAACAAGAGAATTTTTATGAACTTGAATTTGTCGTAGGATTGGATTTTTTTGAATTAAGGATTTGGATTTGATAAATTTTTTATTTTTGGGAAAGGAGGTACCGTCCGTAAACGGGCTCAAGGAGAAGATGAGACCATTCACAAATGGACTCGAGAAATGGGGCACCTTTCACAAAAGGGCTCAAAGAGGACATGAGATTTTTCGTAGGATTGGATTTTTTTTTTTGAAGTAAGGATTTTGATTTGCTAAATTTTTTATTTTTGGGAAATGAGGTACCGTCCGTAAACGAGCTCAAAGAGAAGACGAGACCATTCACAAATGGCCTCGAGAAAAGAGGCACCGTTCACAAACGGGCTCAAAGAGGACATGAGATTTTTCGTAGAATTGGATTTTTTTTTTAAGTAAGGATTTGGATTTGCTAAATTTTTTATTTTTGGGAAATGAGGTACCGTCCATAAACAGGCTCAATGAGAAGACGAGACCATTCACAAATGGCCTCGAGAAAAGAGGCACCGTTCACAAACAGGCTCAAAGAGGACATGAGATTTTTCGTAGGATTGGATTTTTTTTTTTGAATTAAGGATTTGGATTTGATAAATTTTTTATTTTTGGGAAATGAGGTACCGTCCGCAAACGGGCTCAAGGAGAAGACGAGACCATTCACAAATGGCCTCGAGAAAAGAGGCACCGTTCACAAACGGACTCAAAGAGGACATGAGATTTTTCGTAGGATTGGATTTTTTTTTAGTTAAGGATTTGGATTTGATAAATTTTTTATTTTTGGGAGATGAGGTACCGTCCGCAAACGGGCTCACGGAGAAGACGAGACCATTCACAAATGGCCTCGAGAAAAGAGGCGCCGTTCACAAACGGGCTCAAAGAGGACATGAGATTTTTCGTAGGATTTGAATTTGACGTAAGATTGGACTTGTTTTTTTTTTTTTTGAATTGGGATTTGATTTGGTGAATTTTTATTATTTTTATTTATTTATTTTGTATTTTTGGGAAATGTGGCACCGTCCGCAAACGGGCTCATGGAGAAGATGAGACCATTCACAAATGGCCTCGAGAAAAGAGGCACTGTTCACAAATGGGCTCGAAGAATTTAGAGGTTTTCATGAATTTGAATTTGACGTAGAATTGGATTTGATGAATTTTAGATTTTTTTTTTTTGAACTCAATGAAATCGGGGACATTATAGATCGTGCCCAGTAAAGATATTGGAAACCAAGACTTTGACGAATGATGAGACGACCAACCTTATGAACGAAGAACCATTAGTAACAAGAATGGATTAGGAACACTTTTATGAAACTTCAACAAGATTTTTCTCAATGAGACTGTTGGTCTTGTCTTCTGGGGATTTTGATAACTGAAACCTTGAACAAGACAGTTGAGATTGGTAATTTAGAACAATGGCTCTCTTGGATATAATCATGGAAAAGTGGGATTTGCCTCTTGACAGGTGTTTAGATAAACATTTCTTGACCAGGATAGTATTTAACAACTGGAAGGAGATTCCGAATTTTAATGGTTCATCTTTCTGAGAAATTGGCTCAACCACCATTGCATCTGGGGCTCTTCCAAGCTTAAGGTGCCTTCCTGGGGTATGATCTTTTTACGAAAGTTGGGCTTTCTGATGTTTCTACTTCTGAACTCTTCTGAGTTGATCTTCTTTGAAATGTAGCTGTTTGACTAGATTCTCGAACTCCTTCATACGATCGCAGGGAGCTGACGAGGCTGGGCCTTCTTCACCGAGACAGTTGCATCATTTGGACACCAGGACGACGATTGACTCTTTCTAAAGAGAAAACTTAGATAAAATGCACTACTCAAAAGATTGAGCAGCTCTGAAGGAGTGAACATAGAATGACAAAGATTGACTGACTACACTGATAGACACAGTAATACTTCTGACTTAGTTAATATTTTATTTGGTAAGTCTATCCTTTCAAGGAATGTTTTTTTTCAATTGGTGCACATGGGACTTCTTCCTTGAAACAGTAATGCCTCAAGGATTTAATTACGCCCCTTAAGATTGCTTAGCTTCAATGCCCCCAGTTTTGAGGATAACACTTGAATTTGCTTGAATTTCAGTTGATCTTCAGTCTTGATACCGGCTGTAGCCTTCTTATACTGATTCTCTTACCGTGACCAAGTTACCTCTTCAGGGTTTTTAACTTGGCGGACCGCGCTAGCCTTAACTTTTGCCTGAACCACCTTTCTAGGTTTTCGATCCAGCAGGCTATCCCCTTAGCTTTTGCCTAAGCCGCCCTTTCGGGTTTTCAACTTAGCAGGGAAATGATCTTAAATTTTGCCTAGACCGCCCTTTCAGGTTTTCAGTCTAGCAGATCTTCAAACTCCGTTCTTTTTTTTTCTTTTTGTGTTTCGGGACCTAGATCATTAAATCTGAACACCGGAGGGACTTTATAGGTAGGATAGGGCTTTACAAAGAATGGCTTAAGGCTCAACAAAGATTTCGACCAAACCTGTGAACAGGTTGCCTCCATATCCCCATGTAGGAATTAGGACGTGTGTAGTTCAGGGCAAATGCCCCTAGTTTGAAAATAAATTGTTTGAAGGTTAATTGATTTTTCTTTTTTTCTTTTCTTTCTGGAATAATTATCTTCTCTTCTTTTGGAACTTGTCCCTCTTTTTTTTTTTGGAACGATTGATTTTTCTTTTTCTTTTTCTTTTGAATCGACCGAACTCGGTTTAACCGAGCTGCCTACGTACCCCAGTGTAGGGATCAGGTCTCGCGTAGTTCGGGGCGAATGCCCCGAGTTTGATGGGTTTTCAAGAAAATTTGATTTAGGCTCGAAGGGTTTGCAAATCGGTATTCTTTTGACATTGGGTTTTGATTTTGGGATTTAATCGGCCAAAGGAGGCCTTTCGATGTTCAGATTGGGAATCGATCTAGGTTACTAGAGTCTGTCTGGTACTGATTATTTATTTCTTTTTTTTTCTCTTTTTTTTTTTTCACGGAGTTTGACGGCATTTCCAGGTAAGATAATGGATTTTCTTCTTTCAAGATTCTAATGCGTGCTTTCGGCTTTCATAGAGCGAAACTTGTTCTTCGACATCCTCCATCTATGGATTTGTAACTCTTGATATCTGATGATCACTTTTCAATGCTTGCTCTTGAACTTCTTATCTCGAATTTGATGGCTTCATGTTATGAATTTGAGAACCAAGGTCATCGATTGGAAATATGAAAGTTGTTTCTACTCCATGCCTCTTGCATAGCATATGATATTCACTTCATTCATTTTCTTTGAGCTTTCCATCTATGTCTTGCCCCTGGTATCGGTTGTAGCTTTTCTAGACAATCTTCTTATTCTTGAAATAATTTTATCAATTCTTCACACTCTTTAGAGGGTAATGTATTTTCAATCGGCATTCACTGAATCAAAGTTTCAGTGCCAGTGTTTATCATTTCAATTTCATCTTTGAAAGGTTGGGATTGGCGCTCCTCCTCTCGTTCAAGTAATTGTTGTGACTCAAGTGGAGTTTCGTCAATTTTGTCCTCATTTGAAGAGGGAGTCTTATTTTAAGATCAGAAGCACACTTAAGAACAGACACAAGTGAACTTTTTGGAACTGACCGAAATTTTATTTAAAGAAAAGCTATTACATCAGACGACCTATCCTGAACATGCTCAGGATTCACAACTCTAAATAAGAAAGGGAAACAGAAGATAACTTGCCTGGACTAGGCATTGACCTTTAACTGTAAGACCGGACTCAACAATTATACTGACCATGATGACTGACTCAACATAAAATAGTAAGTGACTAAAACTTTAACTGCTGCAACTGTTTGGCGTTGAAGGCTCGGCGAAGGCTTGTTCGTTCTGAACATCATCATGGCTGATACTTTCAATTTTGGACAATGATGACTGATTCGCATAGGGAAATGCCCCTAGCTCAAGGATTCTGAGAGTAAACTCTGAAGGATTTAGCAGAAATATTCTTGAAAAAGGTAGCCCCTAGAGGAGGAAGAGATCAAGGGTACAGGCAAGATTGGATCATCAAGATTGCACGATCAAATGATTGAGACACAATTTCCGCCAATGAAGACACAATCGAATCCCACAAAAGACGAATGATAGACACATGATCAAAAGATGAGATTGCATAGGATTACTTTCAACGGATAGATCATGAATGACTAATCCTATGAGATCTTTGGAAATGATGGGATTTATATCCTAACCCCAAAGGGAAAGTTTTTATTCTTCACACATTTTATCAGTGTTACCTGAAGGCATCAACCCTAATCCTAATCTAGCGGAGTGGAGATAGGATCTCAACTCATGACTTTGTTTGTGTACCTAGGACCGATCGTAGCCATTGGAAGATGGACTACGGTCTAATCTAGACACAAATGGGTAGGATATCCTAAACTAGGCTCACACATGTGATGCACATGTGTTCGTATACTACATGCATGTGTGGGTTAATCTAGGGGTAAGGCCAAGAGTTCCCTTAGCGCGAATCCATGTTCGATATACTGTACCAGTGTCCGGCGTATCAGTACGTGAACAATAGATCCGTTTACGCACCATAAAGGTACTAGGCTAAGGGTGTAATGCTTCTCTAGCACAGAGGCACCAGGTGATGAAATCCCAGTCAACCATGCTAGATAACACTCCGGGTTCCTAAAATAGGACGTGTGTGAATGTGAGATGCAAGGGTTTAGATGCAAGTGATGTAAGTGTGTGCAATAAGTTCGCGCAATCTATGATGCCTTCAGGTTTTGTTAAATTAAGTTCGAGTAAAATGTGATGAGAGAAAATAAAACAAGACAAACTAATCTAACAAGTATAGAGTTTTTATGAGCCAGTTAAATTAAATTCAAATGAATTATCTTTTGAAATTTTAATGAAGTTAGGTGGTCCCCAGCAGAGTCGCCAGACTGTGGGACATGATCCCGCGAGAGGGGTGGGGCGCGAGCCGCCGCGCTCTCTCTCTTGGTCTCTCGTACCCACGCGATTGGCGTGTGCATTTTAATGTTGATTTGAATTAATCTTTCCTGTGAACTTGGGATCACTAAGGCAATCCGAATTCCACACGAAAGAGACTGACAGAGTCGCCACCTAGATGTGGGATCTAGGACCCGTAATTAACCAGAAATCTAGACTCGCTACCTGGTTACGAGAATGGAAGGTATGGGGAGTTATCCGCCACATGCACCATTCCTGCCCGATAATCGGTCTTCGATTCCAAAAGCTAATTCTTTTAAATTTATTTTAAATGGCTCATTCAACTCTATGTTAATGTGCGAACTAAGTGACATGCATCCTATGATCTAATTTTAATGTGAATCCTAGATGTGTATCTTGATTTATTAATTTGTCTGGATTCATTCTAAGTGAAAGTTCTCCTAGAATTCTAATTTCATGGAAAATCCTAAGTGATTTGATTAAGCATTTACAAGAAAATTAATATACAAAACACCACAATTTGTTTGTGGTGCCGACTCGCGGGTGGTATGCCATCAGACATCCAAGCTGCCTACGTACCCAAGCCTTACTGGGATCAGAGTCGACGTAGTTCGGTGCACCTAAGCTAAGCTACTTATGCCTAACTCAACTAGGACACCGACCTAGACGGGATTGACTGTTTCAACAGTTTTAGGAGAAGTTATTTAATTCAAGTTGAGGATTTTATTATCTTAAGATTTCATCTAAGATGCTATATGATTCTCATCTAAATGCAAATGGTCCCTTAGACTAATGCAGGTTTGCCTACATCCTAGTTTACTAGGCTTGTCCTAGGGAAAGATTGGGTGACTAGTGTAACTAGACCTATGGCACGGTTGCTATACATAGCAAACGTCCGTGATGAGGCTGGACTCCTAACTCTAGGACTCCCTAAAACCTAAGACTCCCTAAAACTTAGGACACGACACGACACCGGTGTTCCTAAATTGGGCTCTAAGGGTCCTTACGACGGAAACCGTAATCCAACGGTTCCGAGAGACACGAGGTGAATCGATTTCAGTTCTTGAGGTTAGTGAAAAAAAGGGATGGAAGAGATGATGAAATAGTGTGAGGGAATAAGAAAGATAGAGAAAGGTGCGACTGAACTTGGGAGTGCCAAATTGCCTACCCACCCCTCTCGCGGGATCATGTCCCACAGTCTGGCGACTCTGCTGGGGAGGTTGGCTAGAGTTGACTCAGTTGAGCTGGGTTGGGATCCCACTTGGTTGGATTGTATTGGGGCGATTTGACTTAAGCTGCAGGTGGCCTGGCTGGGTTAGATTTAATGTAACCAGATTTATGGATAAATGGTGTGCCTCAGTGAGTGGACAAAGGTATGGCTTGGGTTGATGTGACTCGGTTATAGGGTTTAAGGCTTATGGGTATGGGGTTTAGTGAGTTGGGTCTAAGTTAGGAGCAAACCCGAGACTAGCCATGGTCTAACCAGGAGGAAGCAGGGTACAAACCAGGGTGCGGACCAGGGTGCACCAGGGTGCGAACCAGCAGGGAACCAGGGTGCGAACCAGCAGGGGAACCAGGGTGCAACCAGCAGGGAACCTGGGTGCAACCAGCAGCGAACCTGGGTGCAACCAGGGTCTAACCAGAGTGCGAACCAGCAGGGAACCAGGGTGCGAACCAGTATCGAACCTGGGTGCAACCAGCAACGAACCTGGGTGCAACCAGGGTCTAACCAGAGGCTAACCAGGGGGAACCAGGGTGTGAACCAGGGTACGAACCAGAGTACAACCAGGGGCTGGCCAGGGTGCGAACCAGGGTGCGAATTAGTAGGGAACCAGAGTGTGAACCAGCAGGGAACCAGGGTGCGAATCAGTAGGGAACCAGGGTGCAACCAGCATCGAACCTGGGTGCAACCAGCAGCGAACCTGGGTGCAACCAGGGTCTAACCAGAGGCTAACCAGGGGGAAAACAGACCCTACATGCTTCCTAACATGGTTTTTCTTTTAAAGTAAAAGATATGTATGAAAACAGACCCTACATAGAATTGAAATAAATGCCTACCTCTTTGGAAACCCACTTTGTGTTTGATTTTTCTTTGATGTTAATTCTTTGAAGATGATTCCTTGCTTGATAATGACTGCTTTTGATATATATCACCCAACGTATAAAATCACCCGATCCGGCAAGGATGGCCGAACCCTTGAAGAGATGAGGGAGAGGGATGAATTTTCTAAGAGAGGGGTTCTTTTTTCTTCTCTTCTTTGATGGTGGGATGAGAGGGTATTTATAGGAGAATGGGATAG
The DNA here is from genome assembly GCF_043159265.1 of Tasmannia lanceolata. NCBI lineage: Eukaryota > Viridiplantae > Streptophyta > Magnoliopsida > Canellales > Winteraceae > Tasmannia > Tasmannia lanceolata. The sequence goes on from NW_027518695.1 coordinate 67,710,849, forward strand.
GAGGTTAGGTGAGGTTAGGTGGTTTTGGATGGTTAGGATGAGAGGATGAGGTTAGGTAAGGTTAGGTGGGGTTAGGTAAGGTTAGGTGAGGTTAGGTGAGGTTAGGTGAGGTTTGGATGGTTAGGATGAGAGGAGAGGTTAGGTGAGGTTAGGTGAGGTTTGGATGGTTAGGATGAGAGGAGAGGTTAGGTGGTTTTGGATGGTTAGACCCAGGTCAAGATCTGCCATTGATCTAACGATTTACGGAAATCGGGTCTCGGAATGGAATCAGGGTCCGGGCTATGAAGTGACCCTAGCTTATTTTGTCCCGATTGATGATCCGTAAAGTCAGATCAAGATATTAATGACCTAAAACATATAAATCAATGATAGAGGGGGTTCTCACATGGATTTAACACACTAATTTATTTGTTGATTAAAACAAAACAAAATGGGGTGTCTACACCTGCCCCTTTCACCTTTTCCCTCCACCTTTTACCTTCTTCTTTCCCAAGCCATCCCAAACGTGAGAAACTCCATGAAACTCTATTGAAACTTTCCAATCCATACATTAGAAACTCCATTGCCATTGCCATTTGAAAAAAAAATAACTCCATTGGTTCTCTTTAGTTTGCTTTGGTTTCTCCGGTAGGTCCATTCTCCTTCACTTGCTTAGGTTTTAGATGTTCTTTTCATGTTTTTATGTTTTTTGTGATTTGGTTTATTTTCATCCTATTTACAATGCTATCTTTGTTTGGTTACATGTATGTTTTGACCTCTGTCTCTCAATGGTTCAATGGTTGTAAACATTATCAAAGATAGAGTCTCTATTTAGACACTCAGAACAACCCATTTATAAAGTTGGAACCATTATGTACACCTCGGAAGTACAATTTAGTGGTTTCAATTGATTACATAGTAGTTCCAATAGTACATAAATTAATGTTCTAACAGTGTAAATTGGGGTTCTTACATTGTAAAACTGATCATGAGTGTCTTAATAGTGGTTTAGGTACTCATAATCAGTATGTATACAATCAGAACCTTTATGTTGCCCTCAGAACCATAATTTAGTGGTTTTGATGGTTGCAAAAGTGAGCATCAGTGTATTAATAGTGGCTTAGGTACTCATAATCAGTATGTATACATTCAGAACCATTATGTAGACCTCGGAACCACAATTTAGTGGTTCGATTGATTAAATAGTGGTTCCAACAGTGTAAATTATGGTTCCAACAGTGTAAATAGGGGTTCACAAATTGTAATAGTATTTTATTGGTTCCAAAACTGATCATAAGTGTATTAATTGTGGTTTGGTAGTCATAATCAGTATGTATACAATCAGAAGCATAATTTAGTGGTTTCAAAGATTGTAAAAGTGATAATGTGTGTATTAATAGTGGCTTAGGTACTCATAATCAGTATGTATACAATCAGAGCCATTATGTAGACCTCGGAACCACAATTTAGTGGTTCCTGTGGTTCCGATTGATTAAATAGTGGTTCCAACAGTGTAAATAGGGGTTCATACATTGTAATTATATTTTATTAGTTCCAAAAGAGATCATAAGTGTATTAATAGTGGTTTAGGTACTCATAATCAGTATGTATACAATCAGAACCATTATGTAGACCTCGGAACCTCAATTTAGTGGTTTTGAAGGTTGCGAAAGTGATAATGTGTGTATTAATAGTGGCTTAGGTACTCATAATAAGTATGTATACAATCAGAACCATTATGTAGACATCAGAACCACAATTTAGTTGTTTCGATTGATTAAATAGTGGTTCCAAGAGTATAAATAGGGTTTGATACATTGTAATCAAATTTTATTGGTTCAAAAAATAATCATAAGTGTATTAATAGTGTTTTAGGTACTCATAATCAGTATTTATACAATCAGAACCATTATGTAGATCTTGGAACCACAATTTAGTGGTTTCGAAGGTTGCAAAAGTGATAATGTGTGTATTAATAGTGGCTTGGAACTCATTATCAGTATGTATACAATCAGAACTATTATGTAGACCTCGAAACCACAATTTAGCAGTTTTGTTTGATTAAACATTAGTTTCAAGAGTATAAATAAGGGTTGTAATTGTATTTCATTAGTTCCAAAAGTGATCATAAGTGTATTAATAGTGGTTAAGGTACTCATAATCAGTATGTATACAATCAGAACCATTATGTAGACCTCAGTACCACAATTTAGTGGTTTTGATTGATTAAATAGTGGTTCCAAGTGTGTAAATAGGGGTTATAATAGTATTTCATTGGTTCCAAAAGTGATCATAAGTGTAATAATAGTGGTTTAGATACTCATAATCAGTATGTATACAATCAGAACCATTATGTAGACCTCAAAACCATAATTTAGTGGTTTCGATTGATTAAATAGTGGTTCCAAGAGTGTAAATTATAGTTCTAAGAGTGTAAATAGGGGTTCATACATTGTAATAGTATTTCAGCGGTTCCAAAAGTGATCATAAGTGTATTAATAGTGGTTTAGGTACTCATAATCAATATTATACAATCGGAACTAGGGGTGTCAACGGATCCACTTCGGGTCGGATCCACCTATGTCACAGTCACGATCCATTCAAATTCCTTATCGGTCTGGTCGGACTCGGATTGTTCTTCGGATCCTAATTTCCAAGTCATGGTCACGATCCATTTTAATTCGGACCGTCCATCGGAGTGTCCTATTATGTCCCACTAAGCTAAGTAAACAACTATTTTTTTTAAAACGAGTAAGAATGGCAGTCCACTATTAGTGTGTCTCTATGCATTTTCTTCTACTAAATTAAAAATTTATCTATGTTTAATCTATGTGTAAAATAATGCTTGTAAACAATAAAACTAATCAAAATTACATACACAAATATAATGTATAACTATTATCAAGGAATATGATTCATAACAATAACATTCAGTAATAAAAACTGATGAACTAATAATATATTCATGACGGCATATATGTTCAATAGACCAGCATAATGAAAGTAAAAACTGAGAAAATGAATCAAGAAAAAAAAAGACTCACCATGATAATCCTCACCAGCATGACGCGGAACCATCCAAAAATAGTATTGCTCTTCTAAGCCATTTCTAAATTCCTGCAAATTCTAAGAATTGTGTATACTTTCAACTGAAATAGTGAAACTTATAATAAGAAAAATGATGCTTGACCAAGACAACAAATCAAATGAGACATTTGTAAATAGTTCACTAATAATAACATCTACCCACCATAAATACATAGGTCTGCAAAAGTTGACAAGATTCGTGTAACCACAAAGTAATAAATAAAAATATCAAACTCAAAAACACAATGTTGCCATGTTGGTTTTGCAATTGGCACAACTAAACCAAAAATATCTCCAATCCATTGTTTTTGCGATTGGCACAACTAAACAAAAAAATCTCCAATCCATTGTCGATATACCATACACCAACATACAAAGGAACAAAATAATTAATTTAAATATATGTGAATCATAAATTCAACAATGCAAAACAAAAAATTAAGCAACATCTAATAAGTAACCAACTATTTACCTGTCTCAGAGAAAATACTATAAAGACCACCTCTAGTCTTCATCGCCAATTGTGATAGAATTCGTAGAACTAGCCAAACCTTTCACAAGTATACGAAGCAAATGTTAAAAATTAAAAACCACATTTATAAACTACAATTAGAATTATAAAAAACTTAAATTGAATATATATGTACCATCAATTGAAGCCAACCAATCTTGCCCACAAATGAGAGCCTCTACCGTCTCTAGAAGTAATGAACTACGATACTGATCTAATACTCTACCTCCAGTACTGAATGCAGACTCAGAAGCTACAGTTGATATGGGAATCCCCAAGATGTCACGAGCCATTATCGAGAGTGTGGGATAGTTGAGTGCATTGCTCTTTGTAGACACCCCATTTTGACCGTACCCTGCACCTCCATGTTTTGTGCTTAACTTTTTCAAATTAGTGTGGTAGGACCCCAAATTACACTAGTAGGCGGTTGTCCAAGCGGGTGAAGGGGGTTGAATTTACCATTTTCTCATATGAAAAGGGGAGTGAATTATATGAAAGAAGAGCTGTCCATAGAAATTGAAAGGGTCGGATTTATCATTTTTTCCTAGGGCTTACTTGTACCCAGGCCCCCATGTAATGTGAAGAGTAACCACAAATGCAATATGTGGCTGTCCAGAAAAGAGAAGGGGGGTGCTAAAATATCATTTCTTTTCCTTTGCCCTCGCTATTGCCCGAGCCACCCCTATAGGATTAAAAGAGTAGTGATAAAATACATTAAATAGGGTTGTCCAAGTAAGAAATAGGGGGGGGGGGTCGAATGACTCATTTCCTCTTTAAAAAGGGAAAAACGAGTTAGGGTTTTAGGGGGGGGAGCCACATTTTTCTGAGGAAGAGGGAGAGGGGCAGCCGCAAGAATGGCAGAGAGAGGAGGGATGAGGGTTTTGGTGGCTGGCCACCATTTTCTCCCCCACGGCTGCACCTCGCCGCCGTCGCCAGCAAGCCTCGATCATCTCCTAGCAGCCGCCTCCTCCAACCACCTCTAGCCGCCTCTAGCCACCGACCGCCACCACCATCATCTCCACTACCTTCGGCCCCATTTTTCACCACCACCACCACCACCACCACAAGGTATCTTCTTCTTCCCTAAACCCTTACCACCACCACAGCCACCACCCGACCAAAACCCACTTCAAACCTCAGCCACCACCATCATCTTCTCCATCAAACCCTCTCCACCATAGCAGCCACCACTCCAACCGCCTCCACCAACCACCATTAAATCCGCCCAACCTCCACTCTCACCATTTTCGCCTCTAACCCCCATCTTTATTAAACCCATTCCATCTCTTTTCTCAGCCACGATCTTTACATCCATTAAAACCCCTCCCCATCTACCCTAACCGAGCCACTACCTCTGTCCAAATCAATCCATTAAACCACTCTCACAACCCATTTCATTTATCTCCACCCCCCAAATCCACTTCATTCCCCTTTCTAACCACTTCTAAAACCCTCTCCATTAAACCCCCTTTTCCACCGGATTTCTCTGCAACTCCGGCCACCACCCCCATCTTGTTCTTGTTCTTCTTCTTCTTTATCTTCTCGTTCCACCTGCACCTTCTCCTCCATCTTCGTCAGCCAGCACCACCGCCATCTCCATCGATTCCGGCAAGCTTGCCGGAATCCGACCTCCCTACCTAAATCAACCATCACCAAACCACCTCATTTCTACCCCTAAATCCGGTCAGAATCCGAAACCCTCTTCTCCGGTCACCACCCTATTCTCGTTTCTCTTTAAAACCCAACATCCAAACCCATCTCATTTTTATCTCTGCAAATCCAGCCCCATTTTTGCCTCCATCGCAACCCCACTTCGCCCAACCCTTGTTTTTTCATCACAGCCCATCTCAACCAAACCTTATTCCAATCTCCATTGGTTCATTCGGCCTTGCCGGAATCACCACCATCAATATTCTCCTCGTCGGCCATCTCCACTACCTGAGCCATCGCCTCCAGTTGTTTTACAATCTATACTTCAATCGGCCTCTTCATTAGCTGTCGGGTAAGTTTATTGCCTTTTAATTCAAATAGAAATCAAGGTTATTTTGCTAATTGGTGGGTTTAAAAATACTTCTGTTAGTTTCCATTCTTCTTAAATATGCTAGTTTAGAGATTTGGATTGCTCCTATATTTCCCATTTTCTAACTAGACTAGCTTATGTGTTTGAATTGCCCCTATTGTTTTCATTTGCAAATCCTGCTAATTTGAGATTCCGAACCGTTCTTGTTGCTTATTGTTTTGGCATTTCGTTATAAATGGTTGATTCCTATTTTTCTGTCTATCCCTCTTGGGTGCCAAAGGTGTGTCCAAAGCAGGAAGTATACAGGGGATTGTGGTTTTGGTATGATGTTTGGATGATGTCAGGACTTGCAATTCATGTTTAAAGAATCGAACAAGGAGGGAAATTAGGTCCCTTAATTCGGTTTCAGTTCAGTGCCTAACACAAGCCATTATCCCTAAAAGGAAGCCTTAGAGCCTTTTTCTTTCCTCAGTTGTTTGCGCCCTGAGATTGTACAAGTCTTCTTTCGTTCGCTGGTCTGGTTAATTCTTGCCTAAATATGGCTTGGTTCCCTATGTTTAGTTTTGTGGATTCTTTCGGAGCCTTTACAAACCACATATCTGTCGGTGGCGATGCATTTATGAAGGTATGGTGGTAGGGGTGTCCTCTCAAAATTTGGTATTTGAATGTGATCTAGTGAGGTTTTTTTTGTTTCAGCTCTGATGTTCGAGCTGGAGTGAAGGGCGATGAAGGCGCTAGCCCAAGCCCACCCTTAGAGGACTTGCTCAGTCCAAGTTAGCGTTCCCCTCATTTATATAGTAGACTTGCTTAGTCTTTTAGATGCCTCTTAGATATTAGTAGCCCCATTCATTGATAGGGCGATGATAGGGATACTTTGACCCCTCCTTTGTATATAGGAGACTTGCCCAGTCTCATCAGATGTTACATCATTTGTGTCTCGGAGACAAGCCTTGTCTCATATAGAGAGTTTCCCCTTTAGGAGGCTTACCTAGCCTCATGTTAGAGTGGCCTCCTCTTTTAGAGCGAGTCCGCCTTTAGAGTTGTTGTCATTCATCATCGTTTGAGACTAACTCAGCCTTATTAGAGCCTTCAGTGCTAGGGATCTTAGATCGTTTTCATTTTTCTTGGGGCACCAGTTACTTGTTGTGGATCGTCTCTTTGAGGCGTTAGTTACTTGTTCGGAGTTTCCCCTTTTGGATTTAGGGCTTTGCCCTAATTTGTGGTTGTGCTTGCGTGTTCCCTTTAAGATTGAAAGCATTTAAAGGTTTAGAGCATTGGAAAAGCTTTAAAACCCAAAAACAGTAGGAATTCAAAACTCAAACATTTGAAAACTATAAAAATATCAAAAAAAAACATTTGAAAATATAAAAAACCTTAAAAAAATCTGAAGTGTTAGTGTTTCTTTTAGAAGCGTAGTTTGAGAGTTCGTTTCGAACTACGTTGGCTTGATCCTCTTCCACGAGGTACGTAGTGCAGCTTGGGATTCTTATCCCAAGTCCAGCCAAACTTTATAAATAAATGCTTTAACCCTTTTTCTTCAAAACTTTGTTTTCAACAAGATCTTCCTCTAGAGTTAGGAGTTTGTCCTTGATAGAGAGTTTTAGAGTTAGGAGTTTATCTTTTTTTGTGTACTTGTTGTGTGTTTGTGTTAGAGTTAGGAGTTTGTCCTAGCTAGGAGCGCCTCCGTCCGGTCAGTTGGCGATTTACATCGCCGACTGATGACTAGGTCTAAGATGCGTTAGTCCACCCTTTGTTTTCCTTAGGAAGCACAGCCTAGTTACACATAGGTTGTAGGAACCACCTGCATTAGCTTAGGGCTAACCTGCATTTAGTTAGGGCATATAGGGTGTCCTAAAATCTACAATTCACTGGAATTTAAATAATCGTTCAAGAAGCTTTAATAATTAGTCCGGCCTTTTAGATCGAGTCTAAGATAGATGTATAGGTGTCTTAGGCATCCTAGCTTAGAATAGACGCGAAGAACTACGTTGCCTGGATTCTCGTGGAGGCGGGGATACGTAGGCTTCTTTGGATGAACATCAGACCATCCGAGGACTCGGGCTAATCATTTAGAGTCTTAGGATTTGTTGTGTAGTTATTGTATTTTTTTTTGATGTGTTTTCTTACTTTCTTGTACTGATCCTATACCTTTAGCTATAGCTTGTATGTGTTTGCACATCAGAACTTAGACACCCATTAGGCATGTCACTCATAACCTAGCTATGCTTAGGTGACATTTATTTCGGTTCTTTTGTGTGTGCTTATTTTCATCTCCGAGACATGCATGATTAGATAGACGTTTTCTCGGAGATGCGTGTTCCCATTTCATATGATTTTCGCTTGAAACTCTTCAAGGTTAATAATAATAAATGGCATAAGAGATCAAGTGTTCGCACTCGGGCGAATTGGGGGCGCTCTTCGGACCTTCTCCATTCGTCATCAGGCACGGACCTTTTGTATCTCTGGTTATCCATTGCAAACAGAGCATTTGTTTTGGTTCCATGGCGTGTCCATGGATGGCGACTCTGAGTTATTTTTAGATATATCTTGGTTTCGAGCCTTGGCTCCTGATCAGGATGTATCTCTCTCTTTTTTATAGCGCCACTCATGCTATGCTGTGAGGGTGGCAACAGTTTCGAGAGTTCCTTGGCAGAGCTCTCCTTCACTTTGTGGAGATCCAGAGAGGGTGTTAGGGACCCGTTCCCTCACTCGTCCTCCTCGGATCGGGGTCCACACTCTTCCACCAACTCAATACATCAAATTCATCCGTGGGAGGAACTATGATAATGGCTTCATCCAAATAATGATCTAAATCCCCCTTCCTTTCCACCCTTGAAGAACTTTTTATAGCAAATTGGTGAAAAAGATTCATTTTATCTTGTCGACTTGGATTAGTGTTGAGCCCTACCCTTTCCTCATTTGCAAAATTAAAACCTGAGAGAGATGATCTCTCGGTAGACGAAGCTTGTTTTCTTTCATACTCTCGGTAAAGGTCTCTAATGGCATTTTTGGCTTTTTGGATTTCCATCTCACTTCTTTCAAAGTAGTAAATTTTAGGATAATTATACTCTAATAGCTTCAACTTGTACCTAGGATCTAAAACTACTGCAATCGATAAGATCAAGCTGCATTCTCCCCAATACTTATCAAACTTGTCTTTCATTCTCTCAACAATGGATCTCATAAACAATTTATCGCACACATATGCCTCATGCAATGCACACCGAATTGATACTAATTCAGGAAAAAATATATTTGCAGTAGGAGACTTGGTAGCAGAAAAAATATTGGTAGCATCATAAAAGACTTTCAAAAAATTGCAAATAATTTTAGCATTTTCCCATTCATCTTTTGTAGGTGCTACTTGATAATTCAGATCACGCTGTGTCATTTGAAGAAATGCATCCTTATATTCTAGTGCAACTTGTAACATAAGGAATGTCGAGTTCCACCTAGTTGGAACATCAAGGCAAACCTTCTTTTCACAAGTCTCTTTGACACTCTAGCCAATTCCTGAAAAATTTGTTGACGTGATTGTGAAGCCTTCACATACTTCACACTCTCACGAACCTTGTGAATCACATTATTAATCACTTCCAAGCCACTCTGTACAACCAAGTTTAAGATGTGTGCACAACAACGAACGTGAAAAAACTTACCCTCAAGTGGAAGTGTGTCATGCAATTTTTCTTTCAACCTGGCACACATGCTATCATTTGTTGTCAAATTATCTACAGTCATGGTAGATATCTTTCCATCAATTTTCCACTCTAATAACTGTCGATAAATTGTGTCACATAAATTTATTGCAGTGTGAGGAGATGGTTCCACGGCAAAATTAATTATCTTCTTGTTCAACACCCAGTCATGATCAACAAAATGTGCTGTGAGACATATATATCCAAGTGTTTGGTTGGATGTCCACATATCTGTTGTAAGGCTGATACGACCAGGAATAGTTTCAAATATTGTAGAGAGCTTTTCTTTCTCTTTCTTATAAATCGCTAAGCAATCAGACTTAATAGTGTTCCTAGACACCATCTTGAATAACGGCTGAAGATTCTTAGCAAATTTAATAAACCCGGGGTGTTCTACCATTTTAAAGGGGTACTCGTGCAACATTATCATATGAGCAAGATCTTGTCGGCTTTGATTTTGATCAAACTTAAAATTACTAATACAAGTACTCCCATCTGTTTTTGCTTGACCCAAGACAAATTTTTTTGTCTTACGTCCTGATTTTTGTTTTTAGGACAATGTGCAAGATGTCGTTTTAAGTGAGTAGTTCCACTAGTACTTGAACCCGTGAGATTCCTCTTACAATGTTTGCATTTAGCCCACAAAACCCCTTTTGAATCTTCTTGTTTTTCAAAATCATTCCAAATGACTGACCTTAATTTACGTCATCTAGGGCTAGGTGGTGAGTGATTTCCATCATTAACATCATCATCCACAATATCATCAGACATTGTTGAAATAATTTCCTATATAACATGTAAAAATAACCATAGATATTGTTTAGCTAGTTTAGCATCATTCATTACAATCAAGAAAGATACAAGGCAAGATTAATACAGGAGAATGTAAATGAGTTTCTGAATTGTACATAAAAAGCATTCATAAACAAAAGGCCAAGTTTGGAAACCATGAAAACTTATAGAGCGAGGATTTTTTCACCCCACGTCAAAAAGTGTTAAGTCTGCCCACAATTCCGCTAAAAGGGGAGCGCAATTAGATGGGCCATAGGATGATCCAAAACCATGAAAACTTATTGCCTTCACTTTATTAAAAGTACAGTATTGCCTGCACCATAGGATGATCCAAACCGTCCATTAGATGGGCCACGGCCGAAATAGGTTGTGTCCCAAAAATCATTTCCATAGGCTGATCCTAACCCTTCGATCTGAATGTTAGAGGGTTGATCCTAACCATCTAGATCATTTAGCCCATTAATATTTAAGAAGGCCCAGCCCAATTCAATGTATAAACATTGCTTAAAACAAAGAGATTCTAACTTCACAAGGGGTGAGGAATAGTTCTTAATCCTCACCATCTGCAAAAAGACTCTTCTACAAATTCCAGAACCTTTTTCCAACACTATTTCAAATTCAAAATTTTCATTTCTGAAATTTAATCCTCCAACAATCTGACAGATGGGTCTCAATTTATCTCTTTAAAGCTAACGAAAGCCCTCAAAAAGGTATGCTTGATGCTTCAAAATAACTTTCTTGATTTTTCAGTGTTTATTTTTTGGGTTGTTTTTTGGGTTTTGGGGAATCTCTATCTAAAACCATTTTCCCTAAAAAAAATTTATGTTTTCTGCTTGAAATTCATGTATTGGGTTTTGGGACTTTTCCAAAACCCTTAGTTATTCACTGTAGGTTTCTTTCTGAGAAGGGTTTGGATGTTGCAGGCTATGCTATGGTATTTTGGGGAGATTGAAAAAAATTTCTGTCATTTGAGGCAAGTGGGTCTCCTTAATTTTACCCCTTTTCGAAGTCTTGGATTTGGTTTGGGCGGGCTTTGAATATTGGGAATCAAAGAAGCTGATATCAGGTTAGAGATTGGGGTTTTGATTTGTCCCTATTTTTTGTGGATAGGGTTTATGGGTATCTCATGAAAAAAAAAGCAAAATCCCCAAATTTAATGCATGTGTTTTCTAGGGTAATATACTAATATGTGAGTTTATGAACTAACATAATCAAACCTTACCTTCAAGGCTTGAGAGATACACACCGTTGTTATTAATGGTAGAGAAAAGAACAAAACCCTAAAATCCCTTTTTCTTTCCTCCGTGAAAAGTGAAAACTGAAACGGTGAAAGACTGAAAGTAAAAGTTAAAAAGGAGGAATGAAACGGCTGAAAAGTGAAAAACTGAAAGTCTGAAAATAAGGAAATCCCGCTGCCTTATCCTATTCATTAGTGATAAGAGATGTTTTGACCAAAATACCCTTCATAGAAATAATAGCATTTACAAAATTTGAAGGGTATTTTTGTCAAACATTTCGGATTGTGACTATCCAATGGGCATCTCTGCCATGCCCATACCCAATCCGAAATTTTTCGGATTCCAGATTTTAGCGTTCGAAATAAGCCCATGGATCCTATTCGTATGTTTAGATCCCGTTCATTAACGTTCGGATTCGGACGATCCATTGGACCGTCTGGATCCATTGACACCCCTAATCGGAACCATTATGTAGACATCGGAACTACAATTTAATGGCTTCGATTGATTAAATAGTGGTCCCAAGAGTGTAAATTTTGGTTCCAAGTGTATAAATAGTGGTTCCGATGGTTTTAAATTTTTATTTAGATTTGACCAGCTTTTACAGTAGTACTCATGCTGCTATGTATTGTAATTATCAAACCATGGTGGTGTAGAAATCAGCTGCCTCTGTGTGTATGAATGTATATGTATTCTCTAGATACTTTACTTTCGCTCTCTCTCTCTCTCTCTCAATAAAGTATACTCTGCATATTTATATACATTATAATGAATTGACATGTACCCTTCTTTGATCTGATAATGGCACTCCTTTCCGTAACTTGCGTTTGACTATTGAGTTGTCATAGGTTGTTATAATTCCATGCTATCTATAGCCAATAAAAAAAGTGCTTGATAAAGTATGGTGTCTCATTATTATAAGCGAGAGGAAATATTATTTCTCACATGTATACAAATAAAGTGTACATGATGCGATGAGAAAGTATTGTCCGTGTATAAGTGGGCATTCATGCCTCTCCCTCTTCTATAGAAAGAAAGGCTAAAATCGTAGATTTAATAGGCTAAAATCTTGATTTTATGACTTTTTATATGGTGTAAGCCCTTGTAGTATCGTATTTTTCACAAAGTACTGTACGGACAACATCATAGGATTATCCAAACCGTCCATGTGATGGAACTCAACGTAAATAGGTTGTGGCCCAAAGATCATTTCTGTAGGATGATCCTAGCCCTCCGATCTACAGAGGTTTCCATATTATACCGTTCCTCTATAGATCAGAGGGTCAAGATCATCCTACAGAAATGATATTTTAGACACAACCTATTTACGTTATGGCAGACCTTTGATTGATAATTTACGCAAATGTTTGCATTTTTTCAACAATTTTCCCTAAAATTTAAAATGAAAAAAAGTATTTATTTTTAAGGGGTAGACAAGATGTGTGTTATAAATTTTCGGAAAATAAAACTAAAAAAATTAGTTATTAAATTTCCCAATGATTCAAAAATATCATTCTTTAAGATAAACTGGCAAACATACCTGGTGATTCACAAACTAATCTAAGTTGCTAACAACAGTTATTTAGTTGAAGCTAGCAAAAAGGTAAATCCCAAGATATGATGAACAGACTCCCGAGCTACTTAGATATTCCCCCATGAATAACTTAATTTTGAATGTGAAATTAGTAATGTCACCCCCTCTGTTTTATGACTATAATAAGAAAAATGGTTTTTATATGTTTCGATAAGGTCAAACTATGACATGCTATTGAAAACAACCCATTGTAACAAATTTAATAGGAAATTATTAGGGACCAATATGGATATATTTATTGGGAAATGATATTTCCACCCCTTTCTCAGCCTTTCAACTGCCTTTTGTTCCTGAAAATGAAGAAAAAGGGAAAGGCAAACAAACGAGGTTAGATTGCAACCAAGACGGGGTGAAAATGCTGGAAAAAGGGGTAGAAAGATTTTCCCTCCTATGTTTCGGTAATGAGGCAAACTCCCCTTGTGTTTTCCTTTTAAATTGGCTGCTGAGAGACTTTTGGGATTTGTAATAGCTTTTGACTGCTGGTTAAATAATAAACGATAAGTTGAGTTTGTCTCATTATAAAAATATGATAGTGTAGATATCAGTAGTCTATATATATGGTACCGATATTTTCACTACCATGTTCTGATAATGGGACTAACTTGTAAGATTTTATTATGGTCATTGATCAACGATCGGCGGTTTAGATTGAAGAATGAGATTAAGAGTGAAATCACGGGAGTTGCCCATTGATCATGGTGGGCAATAGGGTAATCAGTGCATCTCATCCTCTTGAGACATGTATGGTTAGTGTAGCCCAATTCAGCTACATTTTGCTATGTCCAGATAGTGGAGTTGGTTAAATAGATTAAGCTAAATAGAGTCCTATTGTGGGTGGAGCTCTAGGAGGCCTTTTTTCTATAAATAAATGGTTGGTCTTTGCTGCCATCTAATTTGATCAAAGGAGATCTTCCCCACCAAAGATCACGTAGACCAGAGAGGCAGTCGAAGATCTTGCCTGATCTAAACCCTATCTAGATAAGTTAATTAACCTTTTGTATTCTAACAATTTGCATTGTCAAATCCAAATAGATATGCAATGATTCGATTAGATCTAGCATTTGTGATGATGACATATTGATTGCCCTTATCCTAGCTAGGTTTACATAACTTTCCTTTCGATTTATTATTTAATTAATTGTTGAGAGATTTTTGGAAATTGTAATAGCTTTTCATATCTGGTTAAATAATAAACGACAACATGAGTTACTTCCATTATCAAAACATAGTAGTGCCAATATAAGTAGCCCATATAAATAATTAAATAAGCTTATAAAATGACCTAACAGCTGGTATTGTGATTCCAGCTAGGGGTGTAAACGGATCGAATTCGGAGCGGATATGGCTATATCCGAATTCGATTACAGTATACACTATCCGAATTCGAATTCGGATTCGGATTCAACGGATATTTAATATATATTACCGAATTCGTATCCGTCGGATATTGTTCGAATTCGGATATTATCCGTATCCGTTTATCCGGTAAATTCGACCATTTTATTGCAGCGCTTTATGTTTTTTCTCCTACTTACTCGAATGAATTTTCCAAACCTTAAAACTAGACCTCTACATTCTCTTCACAAAATTAACTCTCAAACCTAAAATATATGAGATCATCTTCTTCCTTTTAAAACAAAGGCAGAGAGAGAGAGGGAGGCGATGGGGATGGATGATAGTGTTGGTAGTGGTCTTTGGGTTTTTCCTTTTTTTTTTGTATATGATGGAATGAGTTTGGGCTATTTTGATGGAATGGGTTTGGGCTATTTTTGTTTTTATATTTTTTTCTAAAAAGAATATTCACTTTTCTTATAGAAACAAAAGATAGTGTGTCATTACTAAAAATAAATATTAATGATATTATTAATAATAAATAAAAAGGATTTACTTCTCGGATTCGGATGTTAAACGGATCGGATATACCATTTACCAGATTCGCATCCGCTAAGAGCCGGATATCTCATAAACGGATTCGGATAATATCCGCTTGAAACGGATTCGGATAATATTCGCTTTAAACGGATTCGGATGCGGACGGTAATCGAATTTTCGAATATCCATTTACACCCCTAATTCCAGCCCAACCATAATGAAATTTTTACTGGTTTTTATTAATTTTTTCCATTTTTATTCTTAAGAAAATCAGAATAAAATGCAGATTCCAATTCTTGATTCGTACAATCCAAATGTGTGAAGCTAGGGGCCGAGGCACATATAGCATGCGGTGGCCATGGCCACCCCACACCCCCAATGACTTGCAAAATCAGTTAAAAATTCCTTTTATAGTCAGACAAGGAGTTAAAAAGTTAGTAAGCGGCCCCCAATGAGTCCGGCCCTCCAAGTATAAATTAGTCTGGCATCCCCATATGTAAATGCCTGGCTCCGCCCCTATGTGAAATGACC
The DNA here is from genome assembly GCF_043159265.1 of Tasmannia lanceolata. Classification (NCBI taxonomy): domain Eukaryota; kingdom Viridiplantae; phylum Streptophyta; class Magnoliopsida; order Canellales; family Winteraceae; genus Tasmannia; species Tasmannia lanceolata. The sequence continues at coordinate 67,726,171 of NW_027518695.1, forward strand.
AATTACTCCAAAAGCTAAAGCTGTTGGAGAAGACGTTATTTAATCTTTTATACTTTAACACTCCCCCTCATGTGTGGACCCGCTTTTTAAGGCCTTAGACCTGGCAAAAAGTGACCCGGACCCACGGGTCAGCCCGCCCCGCCCGTAAATTACGGGTCCGGTCACCAATCCGTGACCCGTTTGAAATTGACCCGCGGGTGCCCGTAGAGAAGTGCGAAGGTTTCTTTTGCACCTTTTCAGCACTTTTTTCCTTTATTATCATAACTTTTACTTTTTCTATGTATTTTTTTCCTCATTGTTATAACTTTTAGTTTTTCTATGTATTTTTTTTCCGTAATTGTCATATTTTAGAACATTCTTTCGGTTCTTTCCCCTTTAATTTTTCTACTTTGGTCCCATTTTCCTGTAATTTCTCATTTAAAACTTAGTACCCCATGATTATTATTTATTGCTAGCCACCTTTTTCACACATCGTACTTCTGCCAATCTTTGCAGTTTGCACCACGCGACAATAAGCCAAATCTCAAACAGTCAACATAAATGGTTGGCGAAGGTGGCTAGCAAATCCGTATACAAATAAAAAAAATCTGAAAAAATATGTCAAAAAATCCGGGTGACCCGCGGGTCCACCCGGCTCATGCGGGCTGGGTCCGGGTCCAAGCTTAGTGACCTGTAGAATTTTCCGAGTCATTTTAACCCGGACCCGTACGGGCAGGGTCAAAACCGGCCCGGCCCTCCCGTTTGCTAGGTCTAGTTGGCCTACAGTTGGCACATGTGGCCCCCCTTTTGGGTTGGCCATTAAATGTGGATTTTTAATATCAAGGAGTTCTAAACCCAATCACTTTGCTCTGATATCACGTGAAAAAACCAATTACTCCAAAAGCTTAAGTAGTTGGAGAAGGCGTTATCTAATCTTTTATACTTTAACTAAATGCAGCCAAGAAACATGTGATACTAATAATCACAGTGGCGAATAATCCAAATTTCTCAAAACAAAACCTCAAAACTATATCAACCTATGCCTCTCGATTTCCACAACCCATTTTCAAAAGGGAAATGATATTTCCTCCCTCTGACGGATAAAATCACTCCTCTTAATTCAAAAGGGGGTGAATTAATCCTCAAGCAGTGAACCATTCTCACAGAAATCGTTATGGGGTGGGATTTTATCAGTTTGGGGCATATCATTTCCCTGTCAAAATCCTATAAAAAAAAAAGATGGGTGTGAATATCAAAACAAAGAGGTAGAGTCTGTTTACCAATTAAAGTAAAAAAAGAGGTTACCGCGAGTCTGGGTCTGTTATTTCTTGTCCCGATGTATGCCCTTGGGGTTGAGAAGCACATGAAAAAATTCAAGAGAAGTGTCGTTAGCTTAGTCATTGAAAATGGGAACAGTGTAGATATCAAAAGGCGACAATAGAAATTTCCAAAGGCATTTGGACAATAGTCAATGCCAATGATATAAGCTCACCATAACATGCATCTAATTTTCCCACTAAAGTTTCCTTAACTTTAGTTTACTCTCTCTCTCTCTCTCTCACTCTCTCTCTCTCCAATGGACCGTGATGGGTCCGATTGACTATCTGAATCCAAACTTAAACGTACAGGATCTACACTATTATATACGGACAGGATCTAGAATCTAGACAGTTATAGGATCCAAAATTATTTCAGATTGGGCCCTCTTCACTCTTCGTAGTCTTTTTAACTATGTATACTGTAAGTAGACCCACTGGGACACTTCGATGGACAGTGCGATTTGAAATGGATCGTGACAGAGACACAGGAAGTAGGATTTGAAGAACATTCTGAATCCAATCCGACCGATAAGAGATTTAAATGGATTATGACTATGACATAGGTAGATCTAATCTAAAGTTGACACCCTCTCTCTCTCTCTCTCTCTCTCTCTCTCTCATACATGACTATGTCCACCTGGCATATGTGCTTCGTGATCATGATCGTTGATCTAATGGGTCATCACATGCGATCTAATGTATCTAATGTATCCCGTCTGGTCATCACATTTCAACGAGCTTGATCAAAGGTCTAGAATCATCGGACAAGTGTGGGACCAGGGAAAATATGCCAAAATTGTGATGGCCAATTTATATACATGGAAGGACCCACCATTTTCATCCCTTGATTGTTTTACTCAACAAATTCCATATATACATATAGGGGATTTTGCTAGGTGGACTTTCACATTCAACAGACCAACCGCGAAATGCCTTTTGCAATGGTCCCTAGCAAATCCCTACATATACATAGAAAATTTTACACCTGTATGAGCCGACCCCAACTAGTTTGGGACAAAGGCTTAGTTGAGTTGAGAATTAGTGGGGCCCACCATTTTACGCCTCAATTTTACGGAACGAGGCCACTATTTTACAACTCATCTTTTAACTGGTGGGTCCCACCATCTTCGCAAAAAGTCATGCATAGAATGAAACTCACCATTTTAGTATTTTACAGCCATGTTTAGGGCTGGAGCCCACCATTTAACACTTCATAGGTGATCTCCACCCAAACCGTGCATAGACAAGGGCCTACCATTTCACATCTCATGTTTTGATGGGCTGGGGCCCATCATTTTACACCAATCCTAGCCTATCTTTGTAATTATATTTTTATAATAGTAGTACAGATCGAAGCAGCAAGTTGCCTCAAACCTATGCAACATTAAGAGGACTGCTTGGGACAATTTTCACAACAGTCTTAGTATGTTTTCCCTTCTTGCTTCCTATACGAATGAGCAAAAGAGCAAAGTGGTAAAACATCCAAATATTAACCTTTTGTGTGCTAACCTAACTTTAGAATAGGTAAAGTGGCAAACCATCCAACCATTGTCACAAATGGCTCACCTTGTGTGCTAACCTGCTGTAAGATGTCTAATGAAACCGAAGCTGTAATTGAGATCTCGTTAAAAGAACTGGTGTATAACCATAGTTTTAAATTTCGACCGAAATCCAAAATTTCAGGTTTCTGTTGAGACTGAAACCGAAATCACACATACCCAAAGCAGTCGTTTTTTTCGACCGAAATTTTGCTTATCCTGAAATTTCGTCCGAAATTTAAGAGATTTCACCCAAACATATCAATTTTTATTCGAAATTTAAGGGATTTCACCCAAACATATCAATTTTTATTAATTATTCAATATCTTCCCGAAATTTCAGCTGAAATTATGTACGTGATAAAATATTTTTCATTCGATTTCGTCAGTTTCCATCTGAAATTTCAAATTTTCAGTTACTGTGAGGACTGAAACGCATTCCGAAACCGAAATTTGAAACCATGCGTATAACTACCACCAATTCAAAGGTTGATCTTATTAAACTAAAACTAAGTCTATAGAGTCAATTCTAGTTGTAAGATATCCAATGAAACTACACCTGAAATTGAGATCTCATTCAAAGAGAAAAATATAAAAAAGGAAATGATATTTTGATATTTTCACAAACCATCTTGTCTGTTGGTATTTAAATAGCTGTCAAAAGGTCATTACATTAATACATGTCCCAAAAAGCTCTCACAAGCCGATTAAAGAAAAGACAGGTGGGTTTGTGCAAATATCAAAATATGGTTGGGCTGATAACATCTCCCTATAAAAATACCAGGAATTTGTTTTTGTAACCTATATGGATGATCATCCTCAAGGAATATGAACTTGAATTTGTCTGAACAACCATAGAAGAAGTCAAACATAATCAACATGAATTATGTTGGATCATTTGTTTTGATTTCCGTCCTTATTCCTCCTTATTTCGGGTTTCGGTCCTGTCAAAATTTTGCTTATCCTGAAATTTCATACGAAATTTAAGGAATTTCATCTTGATTTTTATTAATTATTTGATATCTTCCCAAAATTTCAGTCGAAATTACCGAAATTTTGGCCAAAATTATGTACAAGATAAAATATTTTTTATTTGATTTTGTCAGTTTCCGTCCGAAATTTCAAGATTTCGGTTACTGTGAGGACTGATACGCATTTCAAAACCGAAATTTGAAACCATGTGTATAACTACCACCAATTCAAAGGTTAATCTTATTAAACTGAAATGAAGCCGATAGTGTCAATTCTAGCTGTAAGATATCTACGAAACTGCAGCTGATATTGAGATCTCATTCAAAGAGAAAAATATAAAAAGGAAATGATATCAGCACATTCATATTTTGATATTTTCAAAATAAAAAAGGAAATGATATCAACACAACCATATTTTGATATTTTCACAAACCATCTTGTCTGTTGGTATTTAAATAGCTGTCAAAAGGCATTACAATAATACATGTCCCAAAAAGCTCTCACAAGCCGATTAAAGAAAAGACAGCTGGGTTTGTGCAAATATCAAAATATGGTTGTTCTGATAACATTTCCCTATAAAAATACAAGGAATTTCTTTTTGTAACCTATACGGATGATCATCCGCGAGGAATATGAACTTGAATTTGACTGAACAACCATCGAAGAAGTCAAACATAATCAACTTCAATTATGGAGGATCATCTGTTCTGATTTGCCTCCTTATTCAATAAAAACAATGTCCCCCCTCTGATTTGCCTCCTTATCCAATATAACACCCCCGCACCCCACCCCGAAAATCCATTACAGCCAAAGTACCGGTAAAATGGATTTACAAGGATTATTTACAGTCTGAAAAATTGTAGAGCAATGACATAACAAGAAAACACAAAAACCCTATATAAGTTGTTGGAAAAAGCTGGTATAGAGTAATTCAGGCTTTTGGATGGACTGAACATTATTATGCTGTATAGAAAAAGACTCAGGAGAGGAATGTACAGAAAGGTGATTTCAAAAGATTCACAGAAAAAAACCCTAGTGTGCTACTTCTCTTTCCTAGCCAATCTAAATAGATGCTAAGACTATAGTAGAGTGCGAATCGAACAGGAAAAAAAATAAAATTTGAAGCGCCTCGTTAGAGCTGTACACTTGATGATATGTCAGTGATCAAAATCAATTCATGTCGATCATCTCCACGGGCAAATTGAGATCAAAGAGAGCATCTCCAATGGCAGCTTTCCTGTCACGCTTTCGAGTAGAGCGGCCACTTTCATCTAAACTTGGAGACGCATATAACTGATCGTTGAAAGTAAGTCTACCACATTCAGATTCTCCTATATTGCATATTTCCATAATATTCTGTCATTAGCTTTTGAGAGAGTTGGTCTTAATTTCTTCAAATTCGCTTCCAGTTATACTAATTGAGAAAGAGCAAGCGTGCACGATATGTTCGTTAGTAGTGATTAGAAAGAAATTACCTTCATGGGTTGATATAAATTTAAGTTAAGTAGGATCTAATCTATAGACAACTGAAAATGAAAGGGCAGATTGCTGAGAAAAAGCTTATACCGGCTCCATTTGTGCTCGAATGGTGCTGCAGAGAGCTGTCTGTATTGCAGGCTTTCATGCTCCTCGAACTCTGATCGGACGCCCAAAAAACTGAAAGTTCTGATGCTCTCTCCACACCCTTTGACTTGTAAGGCGCGATGTTGTGAGTAGTACGTTGAAGGGTACCCAATAAATCATTCTCAATACATTCATACCTGTAAAAAATAATCAGGTCAATATAAAGAACTCAAAACTCCATGAATCCACTGAGAGTTGCAATAGAAAACTTACATTTTCTTGCAGAGCTTATCAATGATTACAGATAGGTTAATAATTTGCATTCTTAGCTCCAAGATCTTATCCTCGGGAAGCTTATCAAAGGGCTTCTCTACGAATTTAGAAAGCTCCTCTACATTTGCTTCAAGCTGTTGTTGTTGGTCCTCGAATAGGTGTTGTTTCAATTCCCTTTGTTCCTTGGTCATTTCATCCTTGAAGAGATCATCCCCAAACATGTAAAATGCAAATGGGTATGAGTATGAAAGAACCCGTCTAGATCTGAATAGTCTGCAAAGTCCATTTGTGACCCAACTGTAATCCCTAATTCCAGACTCCCTCATTTCCGAAGCCGATACCTTATCCTCTATAGTTTCCTTGAGCTTAGATTCAAGCTTAAAGGAATCTGTATGGGCTTTGTACCTGTTATGATAGTGCATATATCTATTAAGATCACGCTTTGCACGCGCAGCTTTTTGCTCTGTTTCTTCTTTGTAGCGTCCACAACTGTGCCCACTAATACTTGTCCACGTATGATCACGCCCAGTTGCTCCACCGCATAACCAACTGCGTCAAAATGGTGAAATTTTAGCAGGCCAGTTTTAAACGGACAAAATCCCGAAATAATAGTGAGAATTTAAAAATATAGCGATATTTTAATTTTTATCATAAATCATTGTGATAATAACATGATATTATTCCGATATTTTTATGATACTTTTATTTTATATTTTCTTAAATTTTATATTATATATATATATATATTTTTAAATAATTTTATTTTCATCGTTTTCCTCGATATAAACCTGAAAAAATAAAAAATTAATATATCTTGAGATTTTCCCTTGCCAAGAAATCCCCGAGAACGATATTTGTGACATAGGACGCAAGAGGAGAATGTGCTATACATACATAATCATAAAGCTTCTAGATAAAAAGACGCAAAGCAGAGCATTATCTTCTATGATTTGTGGACGACACGAGTGTCGCGTGCCGACACGGACAAGGAGTGTCGGACACGGCGAACTCCCAAAATTTATAAACAGGGACACCCCTAAAATAGAAAGTACATATAATCATGATTTGTGAACACGGATTCGGGTGCCGAGTTTCGACACGGGTATGAGGTATCTAACATGGCAACCTCTTAAATCTAGAAATAGTGTTACACTAGTACACACACATACATACATATAAAGTTACTGACACTTCTAGCATTACACTTAAAGTATCTAAAGGAGTGTCGACATGTGTGGACACGGGTGTCGTGTCAGACACAACATGACACGGGTGTCGGCAATAAATTCAAAGTGTCGGCAAATCATAGATTATCTTTGAACAAACAGATATATCTCTTGGACATACCTCACTTTGAAGTTGCCTAAACAAAATTCAGTCATTATTTGCAAGAAAAAAATTTGGAACTTTATTGTATAGCTGATAAGAAAACCATAAGTATGGTTAACACTTGAACATAAATCGTGTTACAAACTCATTACCTATATCCAACTGAAGGATACAGCAAAAGGTAACCTCCTAACCACCAATTGGCGAAAGTCATACATTTGGGACCTAATAGGCAAACCCCTGCATGAAACCTGCAAGTAAACATTCTAATGCAGGGTTATTTTGACAGAAATCGAGGGATGACTTCTATCACTCCCTCCAAGTTTTTGAAAGACACACAGACAAAGATGAGAGATGACACAGAAATCGAGGGATGACTCCTATCACTCTCTCCAATTTGGAGATGACTCCTATCACTCTCTCCAAGTTTTTGAAAGACACACAGACAAAGATATCCCCCACTGCCCACAACATTTATTGTATGCTATTTTTTCTAAACAATGTCCATTCTATAATCTCCTCCATCACATTTTACTATTTGGAAGAATCTCAAGGTCACATGCCTAGCTAGGATTAGACCATGCATGGTTTTACCATGTTTTTCCATCCTATAATAGCCAATTTCCACAAGAAATGAGGCTTTGGCGATCTGTTAGAGGAGTTGATTTCTCAGATATACAGGAGGCCCGGCAAGTGGCACACCTTACTCCCCATATGTGCACACACTTGCTCTTGCAATTATTTATTTTTCTAAAAGTTAGCAAATTTATTAATGGCTATAATCGGGTAACATCAACTGGGACAGGGCGTCCCACCAATGAAAACAACACTTGTACATCAAAAACCCAAACAACTCTAATCAATACCCATTGAGACGCCCCATCTCAGCTAACCATGAACAGTTCAATTCTTCATTTGGTTTCCTGAGTGGCACTCTAAATTGACTTGCTAATTTTGACATGTCCTTATGAAAGTGAACCCCCCCCCCTGCACTGAAAAAACTCCACGCTCATTCTCATATGAATACTATTCTGCACCCTTATCATATCCCTAACTACCTGCTCGTGCGCTACCTGGATATCCCCAGCTGGGTCCACCCAGAGCCTGAGCTTGTACTCCTCTCAAAATCATACCGCAAAAGTTGCGCTATCCCTTCCCTTTTCCTATCCTGCAATCCTAATAAAATTTACTTACAAAAGCATCATCTGAATATTTTGACCCGCAGTGGACACCATCATCTGTCTAGCAAAGACTCCCTCGCCCCTGTCTATACTGCCTGGGCAGAATCTAAGTCACAAATATCTCAGATAATTTCAAAATATAGTGATTTTATAGCGATATTTTGATAAAACGACAAAATCCTGAAATAGTCCCGAGAATTTAAAAAATACAGAGATATTTTCATTTACCGTGATAATATCACGATAATGTCACAATATTTTTATTTTTTGCTTAATTTATATATTTTTAAATTATTTTATTTTTATCATTTTTTACCGATATAAACCAAAAATAAAATAAAATAAAATATCCCGAGATCTTCCCTTGCCGAGAAATTCTCGGGACCAATATTTGTGACATAGGGCAGAATTAACCTCTACATGCACTTGCAATTAAGTAGGCAAGTACTGATTGTCAAGCTCTTACGAGTCAACTCTCGAGTTGAGTCAAGTCGCACGGGCGACTCGCCTCTATTGAAGACTCTTACGAGTCGTTGCGAGTTGAGTCGAAAAACTAAGACTCTCACGAGTCAAGTCGAGTCGTTGGGCCTGGGCTTTCTTGTTTTTTTTTGGTTGAAAACTTTTAAGTTGGAACTTAGAACTTAATTATTATTATTATTATTATTATTTTGAATGGTAGGCAAGTGCATTAAATGCGAAAAAAAGACTGAGGAAGTATATATACAAATAAAGAGACATAACAAGCCCCACTGCAAAGGTCAAGGAGGAACAGAGTCAAATAGCTCAACTCTCTCTCTAGATACACCATCTCTAGCTAAATTGTTCGCCACCCCATTAGCTGATCACCTAACATGATGGAAAGAAATCGATGCATCCCCCACCCTGTCTTGGATCTTGGGTTTTTTGCCCGAACCAACAAAAATCTCCTTCCAATCATACCATAAATCATGGGTGGATACAAATCTAACGCAAGGAAGAGTTTTCTCCCATGACTAAGTTCCAACCAAAACTTAATTATCTTCGTTCATGCAAGTTACAAGCATATAGTTATTTATATTTTTGGCTTAGTGCTTTATCTATGGGCTATTGGGTTATATTCTTTACATGCTTCATCTTTTGATGTATAATTATATTTTTTTCAACTAAATTTCACGAGTCATAAAATTAAGAAATCGAATCGAGTCGCGAGTCGAGTCATGGGTTGACAACTATATTGAGAGCAAAGTGGAAGGAAAACATTCAAACAGATGTCTGGAATGAACCTATCACAACCTACATTTCATGGACATTATAGTTAGGTTTTTAAGGGTACATAGTGTGACGATGCCACTTTTAAGGTGCCACTAGCCAAGAAGCCTTTTTTTTTATGAAAATAACACAACTTGTAATAAAAGGAAAAAGATTACAAACGCATATCAAAGGGCAATGACTGCCTTGAATACAAGGAACCTCACAAAGCATACGATTTGGTGAGCCGTTCTGCCAGTTCATTGGCGCTTCTCCTATGAATATGAATTAAAGTTATGTTCTTGATGTAGGACTAGGAAAAGAAATAAAAGAAAGAGTAGAAAAGAGAAGAAGAAGAGGAAGAGGAAGAGGAGAACTAGAAGTAGGAGAAGAGAAGAATTAGAAGAAGCATAGGGGTAGAAGAATAGAGGAAATTAGAGGGGAGAATCTCAATCAATCTTATTAATCATCAAAAGCTTAAAATCCCTAATACATGAGGCCTATTTATAGGCAATTGAAATAAAATTCCACGGAAAGTAAATAAATGCCCTAAATCTAAATAACATGGAAAATAAAATCCTAAAAACTAAATAACATGGAGATAAATCGTAATGGGCAAATATGCCTCTTATTTGGCCTACTATCGGCACCATTCTCCCCTTCTTGAAAAGAACTCACCCTCGAATTCTAGTCCACCTGGTTCAAATATGTAGATGATCCACTGAAGCAGCAGGACTCGCAATCTGTCGGAGGCACTCCTGATGTCTAATGCCCCCTGACAACTGTGAAAGTAACCTGAAATACCGGTGAAGCAAGAGGGAAGAAATAGGCCATGTGGAATCATAAGGACGTAAACCACTTCGAAGAAGCAAACGGCATGGAAAGATAGCAACGTACTCCTCCTGGATTGGTGAGATCAGCATGACAGCTATGGGCAGTACCAATCCATGACCATCCTCCAAAAGATCAACAACAATAAGCTCATTCGTGGGCATCTTATCTGGCTCAATGATGTAAAACTGATAATCCTCCCGATGATCGTCAAGTGTATTGAAATCCTCGGTCTCAACCTGCACAACCATCTCGATCAGAGCATCTACCGTGGAATCAATCTTTTCACTGTTTTCATGTAATGATATGGAATCGGCATCCTCAATGAATTGCCCGTGCTCTGCATGCTCTGGCAATGCCTCATCAATCACTGAACTCTGGCTCTATATCTTCCAACTCTGATTTTGTATCTACCATCACGGACTCTGTATCTGACATAAGCAAGGGCTCAACATCTATAATGGTCTCGTCCATAATGTCAGCTGGATCATCATGCGGCTCCTCAATAGTATTAGCAAATCCCTTCTCCCTTTCTTGAGAACTAATATCAACAACAAGTGGTAGGGGAGAAGAAGTGGCTGAGTAGCGCTGCAAATCCTACTCATGCATGCAACGCTCAAGATATCTGTTTTGCTGCTTTCATTTTAGCTTCTTCTTTACGTCGAGCGGATTCTTTACACATCAATCTTTTTTCATACCGATGTGCCAATATCGCATAAAAACTCATAAACTCATAACGGACCTCCTCCCATCGACGGAATGGAGGTTCGGCTTTGTGGCGACGACATGCCGTCACCATGCGAATACAGAACGATTGGGCTTGTTGTTTCGCAATTTCTTTAGCTCGATAGATGGTCGCTCGATGATCATAACCGTAATACTCATGATATGCGTCTATTGCATCGATCCACAGTAAGCATGAATCCTCATAGTAGCTATAGGGAGTGTAGCCTTGCAAATATCGATCATCGTACCCATTAAAATATGGAATAAATGGTGGAGCCATTAGGATGGGTGTCGGAAAATGAAATCAACCGTATGATATGTCTGTCATGTCGAAAGAAACACAATGCTTTAAATGGATCTCAAATCAGACTCCGAGATGGCTCGGATCAGCGATCAGACCAAAATGGATGGACGACGAGAGTTGGACGAAGTGGTACTTGCACTAATTGCTGGCTGCTGAGAGTAGGATGGATAGACTATACAAGTTGTCACGAACAACTTTTCTCTTGATGACAAAAGAAAGTGACTGACTGCCTATCGTGGATCGTCGATCGGATATCAGGAAGGCACTGATCGAATGATGGAACGTGATTGACGGTTGAGATTACTCCTGAAACTGGGCTGAAAGTCGTTGTCTGCTGCTAGAACTGAGAAGGATAAGCTCTGCCAGTCGCACGGAACGACTTCCGTGTTGAGGACGCGAGCAACTTTTGAGCGGAAATAGCCCAAAAGTAGAGAGAGAAACTAACTGGGAAGGGGAGAGAGAAGGTGAAGACAGAATAAAAGTCTATTTTTGTTTTTGTTTCTTTTTTTTTCCTGATTTTTTTGGGGGTGTTAAAGATAAAAGAGGGGAGGGTGAAAAACTGGTTTGCTCAATGAAAAGGGGTGTCCATAGGGAAAAAGTGGGTATGGAATTACTTAAGTAAAAGTAACTTAGTAGAAGGGGTGTGCAAGGGATTGGGGGGGGGGGGGGGGGGGGGGGGTTATATTCCACTTGATATTAAGAAAATAAAGGAAACATATGTTTCCTTCTCTCTGCTATGACAGAAAGAAACCCACTTGGGTTTCCTTCTTCGCCAAGATAGGTGCTGGCTGGTGGAGGAGGGGAGGAGCGACGGTGGCCCTCGGATGACGCGAATCTCTAGGTTTCACGGTGGGCGAAGCGCGGTGCCAGAAGTTTGGAAGCATCAATGAATGTGCTCTCTTCCTCTCAAGTCTCGATCTTTCTGAAGGAGATGCTTTTTTTTGGGAGTTCTGTTGGTATGTGGGACATTGAGAGGGTTCTGTGTTGGGTATGGAAGGGAGATAATATGGGGTTGTTCGGTTGGAGGAAAAATTGGACTGTTTTGGATCAAATACGGTGTAGTTCAGCTAATAGCAGGGTGATACTTTTGGGAAGACAACGGCAAGGGTTCGATGGTTATTGAGCAAACTCGGAAGGGGAATAGGGTTAGGGCTAGGGCTAAGGAGAATGAGGGCTAGTGTTAGGAAAGAGGATTTGGGTTTCGGGTGAATATTTTGGGGTTCTGGGAGAAGATCTGGGTTTAGGTAGTTTGGCTAGGGCTTTTTATTGTGGGAGAAGGGTTTCGGGTGAGTCTTTGGGTGAAGGCTTGAGTGGAGTAGAAATCGATCAAGAATGATTGATTCTCTTCGGTAGCTTCACAGGTTTGATGGATCGATTCTTGTACTTAACAAGCAAAAAAAAAACTTGAAACAAATTCTGCTCTCTTATGGAAGTCTTTGAGTTCGTGGATCTTTGGCTCTCTGATACCAAACTTAATGTAGGACTAGGAAGAGAAATAGAAAGAGGAGAAAGGAGAAAGGGGAGAAGAAGAGGAAGAGGAGAACTAGAAGTAGGAGAAGAGAAGAATTAGAAGAAGAATAGGTAAGAAGAAAAGAGGAAACTAGAGGGGAGAATCTCAATCAATCTTATTAATCATCAAAAGCTTAAAATCCCTAATACATGAGGTCTATCTATAGGCAACTCTCAACTCAACTCAACTCAACTCAACAAAGCCTTTGTCCCAAACTAGTTGGGGTTGGCTACATAAATCCTTTAGAAAAAATTCATGAAGAAGGTAAAAGGAATCTACCCGGCTATAATCCTGGTTCTAGTTGGGTTTTCTTCGTGGATCATTTTCTTCCATTCTATCCTATACAGGGTCACGTTCTCTGTTATGTTCCTAGCTATCAAGTCTTTCCTCACTGTTTCTACCCAAGTTGTTTTCGGTCGGCCCCTACCTCTTTTTACTCTATCAATTTGGCACGAGTCGCCTCTTCTCACCGGAGCATCCAAAGGCCTACGTTGGATATGTCCAAACCATCTTAAGCGGTGCTCTCTCATCTTCTCCTCAATTGGTGCCACCCCCACCTTTTTATAGGCAATTGAAATAAAATTCCATGGAAAGTAAATAAATCCCCTAAATCTAAATAACATGAAAAATAAAATCCTAAAAACTAAATAACACGGAAATAAATCGTAATGGGCAAATATGCCTCTTATTTGGCCTACTATCTGCATCAGTTCCTATCCCCATACAAATCTCTAATATGATCTATGAGATTTGCTAACCTCCATGGACCTTTGCTATTATCAATGGACCAAGAAATAACACGAGGAATCAGCTCCTTCTATCTCGTTTGAGGAATTCTGATGCTTAAGTGGAGAGCTGTAAAAATCCTCATTTTGCTCCGTTTCAAAGTAGTAAGGGTTTCTATGCTAAATTCCCAAGACATTTAAAAAATTCCCTAGAGCAAAGGCTGTTTGAAGATTACTCAGGTCACCAAGTCATTTCAGACTATTCCCTAAATTTTAGGAAATTTCATAAAATTTAGAAAAGTCCTGTATCTGGGGAATTCCTTGAAAAAAGGAGGCAGTCCGCATATCTTGAGAACTTTCAAGTCATTTTGAGTCATTTCGTACCATTTCCTAAATTTTAGGAAAAATCCTAACTTGTAGGAGAGTCCTACATTTTAGGGTATTCCCTAAATTTTAGGAGAAAACTTCGAATCCGGAAAGAATATCTAGCCATCTGAGTCGTTTCGGACCATTTCCTAAATTTTAGGAAAAGTCCTAAATTGTAGGAGAGTCCTACATTTTAGGTATGGCTGGCAATTTCACCCGTGAATACGGGGATTCACCCCGCCCCGCCCCGTTCGGAGCGAGGATTCCCCGATTCAGGCGGAGGATGAGGGAGGGGGGGCTTAACTAATTCCCTGTTGTGGGGACGGGCCCGCCCCGCCCCGTAACCAATACCAATTCCTACCTTTATACTTGACTGTTTTAGTGCAAAAATTAATTTTTTTTATAGGCTAATGATATTGGCAGACCATGTTTTGACTAATGCACTAACTCATTGCTTTTTACTATTCAAACAGCTGTCAAGTGTCAAAATTCAAAAGTTATTATAGTTTTCAAAAGTTAAAAAACAAAGAGGGAATGGTCAATGGTGCTATAATTAACTCATATTGCCTTTTATTTTGGTCTTTCCTTTCCTAACGAGGACAGAGTCAGACAGAGGGCTTTTAACGTTTTGGGATATTAGGGTTTGGGGGAGAGACGTAGAGGGGAAGAAGAAAGGGCCTCATCTTCGCCCTCCACCACCGATTTCCGACTTCAGCAGCCACCCATCCTCCATTTCTCCACTCAGATCTCTCTCTCTCTCTCTCTCTCTCTCTCTCTCAACCTCAGCTATCTTCATCTCCAATCATCATCTCCATTTTCAGGTATGCTCTCTAGATCTATCTCCCTCTCTTTCCATCACTCTATCTCATTTTCTCCATCTCTAGTTTAGGGTTTCAAATTATTGATTCTCTATAAAAAAATCTCCCTGATCCAACCGTTGGATCTTTGCCAATTCATTGGGCCAGTTGTTAAAATTAACCATCTTTTCCAAAAATCCAAAGTTAGTTCTCTTAAAATCCTTGGATTTAATAGATGCATTAAAAAAATAAAAAATAAAAAATAAAAATAATCCTTGGATTTGATTTCATCCCGTTTGGATGCCAAGAAGATTTTGACTTGGATTTCTCACAGTTGGCAGCCCTTATTGCATTGTAATCTGTATCTCACCCTCCAAAGCCCAAATTTCTCTGCAAAAAAAGAACAGAGAGAGCATTATGGGGGCGGAGAATGGGCGGGGAATTTGGCCCCGTCCTGTGCGGGGTGGGGATGGGGGCATACATTCCCCGCATTCCCCGAAGCGGGGACGGGGAATTCAACCTTAGGAGGGGACGGGGAAGGCAATATCCGGCCCCGACCCGCCCCGTTGCCAGCCCTAATTTTAGGGTATTTCCTAAATTTTAGTGGAAACTAAACTGGGAAGGATGTCTTGCATTTTGAGTCATTTCGGGCCGTTTCCTAAATTTTAAGAAAAGTCCTAAACTGTAGGAAAGTAGTACATTTTAGGGTATTCCCTAAAATTTAGGATAGTCTTCGTGTCTTGAAAGAATGTCCTACGTTTCGAGACATTTCGGAGTATTTTCGAAAGACCCCTAAAAAATTAGGAAACCTTACATCGTAGGACATGACCGGTATCAAACAGTCCTACTCTACTTGAGACTCCTCACTCCTGGGACGATCCCAATGTTCTAGGACCTCCTTAATCATCTTCCTTGCATTTCCTTCATATTTCCTACTTTCCTCTCCCTTCGGGCCCGCGTTGGATAATGAATGACCATTATTCAGAAGATAAAGAGCCAAGATCAATTTTTGGCAACTTGGATTCGCTTTGGACTGAAGTTCTATGAACCGACGGTCAAGATCATTTTATCTAAAATCGATGATCAAGTTGGGAGTGACTGGATCACTGATCACCTAAGAATATAAAGGTTTGGATTATCTACGAAATCGATGGCTCTCATTAAAGATGGAGTATTGAAGTTCAAGATGATATTTTCCTTGGATTTCTTATTCTGGGAAAATATCCCCCATTTATCAAGAGCCAAGATCAATTTTTGGCAACTTGGATTCGCTTTGGACTGAAGTTCTATGAACCGACGGTCAAGATCATTTTATCTCAAATCGATGATCAAGTTGGTAGTGACTGGATCACAGATCACCTAAGAATATAAAGGTTTAGATTATCAACGAAATCGATGGCTCTCATTAAAGATGGAGCATTGAAGTTCGAGATGGTATTTTCCTTGGATTTCTTATTCTGGGAAAATATCCCCCCCTTATCATTTTTCTTTCTTTGGATTGGCTTTTCCTCAAAAAGCATTATCCAAGAAAGTAAAATGCCTTCCATCTTTGAGTGCCATACGGCATGGTCTCATTGGTCAAGTAACTCCCATTTATACTTTGTTGGGAAACACAATCTTGACCGTCAAATTGGGAGATGATCTCAAGATAGTCAATCAAAGCACATCTCAGCGGTTCTCCTAGTAGACAAAATTATTTATTTGAGAAGCTAAGGAAGGGTAGTCTTGCCATTTTCAAATAAAGAGGGTAGTCTTGCAATTCATATAAAGGTGAGGGGCAGTTTTGCCATCACAAAAGAAGAGATAGAAGAAAAAGGGAAAGGGAAAGATAAGAACGAGAGAGAGAGAGAGAGAGTTGACCAACTACTCTCTCCCTCTCCCCCAAACGACCATTCTCTCTCTCTCTCTCTCTCTCTCTCTCTCTCTCTCTCCCTGGCCAATCCTCCCTCTCTCTCCCCTCACTCAATCGACCCCCCTCCCCTAATTCGTCTCCTTCTCTCTCTTCCACCTCACTCTCTCTCTCCCCCCAAAGAGATTTCCCATCTCTCTCACTCTTCTATCATGATTTAATCTAAACCATCCATTTGATTGCCATCCAACCAACCACCCTTTTATATCTCCACCACATTTCACATGTGCACAAATCCAGAAGATTTTCCCCTCTCATTTTGGCTTCATCTTGATCATCAATGGCTCTTTCTCTTAGATGATCGCATCCGCACCGTCCGTTTCAAACCACTTTAGGGAGGTGGCAAGCTTATCCCTTGCTAGCCAATTAGGGCATTTCCCTCCCTCTCTTGATCCTATGGAACCTTAGATCAAAACCAATATGATCTAGGCCATACAGTCATTCCCCTCTGTGAAAAACCCGAAATACCCCTAATTTGGCCTATAAATAGGACCGTCCCCAACCCTTGTTGCACACAATTCAATAGCCTTCCCTCCCCACCACAATTTCAACAATCCAATAGCCTTCCCTCCATCAAAGTTCATCCAATTGCCCCCTCTATACTCCTAGGGGTGGTTATTCGGTTATAACCGAACCGAAGTAACCGAAATTTGGTAACCGAAATAATTTCATTTTACCAAATTTCGGCAACTGAAACCGAACCGAACAAAAATTCGGTTATAACCGAATAACCAAATTGTGGGAGGAAAAGAGTGAAAAAAGCAAAATCTTGGTTTGGATCAGAGGGCTAGGATCATCCGATCGAAATGATTTTTTGAACACAACCTAATTAAGTTGTGATCAATCAAATGGACAGTTTTGATGATCCTACGGAGTGCACATATAGCACTTTTTTTTGGAAAAAACGGTTTTTATCATAATTTTGGTTAACCGAATTTTTTTTTAGATAACCGAATAACCAAATTTCCAAAACAACTAAGGGCCTGTTCAGTTGTGCCGTGAAACGGAAAAGAAACGGAAATGGGGGGCCTTTTCCGTGGAAACGAGCGTAAGTGGTCGTTTAGTTGGCAAAAGTCAGAAAGCGGTCGGATTTCTCGCGTCCCACCTGGAATCCGAATAATCTCGCGTGGCAGGGCATTTTCTGCCAGTTCGAATCCGTGAAATATACTCGGATTCCATTTTCTTTTCCGCGACTTCCGTCAAAAAAAGCGAGACCACGAACGAAGCCCTAAAACCCGTCTTCTCCTTCTCCTTCTCCTTCTCCTTCGTCTGCAACTTCAAGATCGAGGTGCGATCTCCACTCCTCGCGTCGGCTACCACCTCCTCCCTTCTTCTATCACCTCCTCCCTTCGGGTAGCACAGGTAGGCATCGTCTCCTTCTCCTCTTTCCCTCGTTTTGCAATTTTTTTTTTTCACTTCTTGTTAGATATGCTAAGATCTGTGATTTTAAGGTATGGATAGATGTATTTGTATTTGGAATCTTTCGATCTAACCCCTTTTCCATTTCTTCTCCATTTTTCTGCATTTTCTTTATTTTCTGTGTTATTTTTTCGATTTTTTCAGCAGAAGCTGTTTATTTTCTTCCTTTTTCTTAGGACATTTGGATTTTTGGTGTCTCAGTTGGCCGAATCGCATGCGCAACTGAAGAGACCCATACAACTTCATCTTCTACCTCTCGTCGGCGGAAACTCCACTCCTCGCGCTCTTCCTCGGCAAGAAACAGGTATGCCTCATCTCTTTCTTCTCTACCCCTCTTATTTTTTGTATTTTTTGGGCTATATACTCTGTTCTTATGCCTTGGTCTATGTTTTTTGGTTCTTCAATCTTTGTTTATTTTTTTCTTTTTGGTTTTTTGCTTCAATCTATCGATTTTTTGAGGGATTTTTTTTGGGGCTTGGATCCTTCGTGAGCTTGAACCTGTTTTTTTTTTGGCGTGATTTTGGGTTATCCTTTGCTAATTTTTTTACCCTAAAGCCAGGGTTATCCTTGTGGTTTTCGGATATTTGTAGATTTAAGTTTTCCCTAATTTTTTTTGGGGCTTAGATACTATCACGTCTGTTTTTCTGTTTTTTGCTGGGGCTTGGATACTACCACATCATTTTGTGCTGGGGCTTAGAAGACATGTTTTCTGTTTTTGGATATTAGAAGACATGTTTTGTTGGATCCGATTGAAAATCAGATTTATAGTGTATTGGTATGGAATTTAAAACTAGGGTTTTGCATATGATTTTGATCTTGGTATTGTAATGATGGATGTGGTGGAGGGATGGTTTGTGAATGAATATTAATGTAGGATTGTGGAGGGATGGCTTCCTGTTAATCCTTTCATTCATTTTTGCTCTTCTTTGTCTTACAGGTTGTTCGTGTCCTCATCTGAGCTTCCTTTTCAAGAACTTTTTCATTTTTTGCAAGGTAATCAACACTCACACTTAATTTCTTCCCTTTCATTTCTATTATAAATGTATTTACGTAGATGTACTTGTATGTGTTTGGAGGATGGTTATGGATGGATATGGATGGATGGATTGTTTGTGTGTGTTTTTCTTTGTGATTGTGTTATGGATGGATGGGTTGTGGATGGATGGGTTGTTTATGGAGGGAGGGTTTATGGATGGATGGATTGTTTGTCTCTTATTTGTGATTGTGTTATGGATGGTTTTGGAGGGATGGGTTGTGGATGGATGGAATGTTTATGGAGTGAGGGTTTATGAATGGATGGATTGTTTCTGTGTGTCTTGTTTGTGATTGTGTTATGGATGGATATGGATGGTTTTGGAGGGATGGATTGTTTATGGAGGGAGGGTTTATGGATGGATGGATGGATTATTTGTGCGTGTCTTGTTTGTGATTTGTGTTATGGATGGTTTTGGAGGGATGGATTTTTTACGGAGGGAGGGTTTATGGATGGATGGTTTATTGAGGGGTTGTTTATGGAGGGATAGGTTATGGATGGATGGTTTATGGAGTGGTTGTTTATGGAAGGATGTGTGATTTGTGGAGACTTTTATGGAGGGAGGGGGTTTATGGATGGTTTTATGGAGGGAGGGTTTATGGATGTGTGATTTTTTGTGGTTGTGTTTAAGATGCCTTGTTTTTTTATTGTGTTGTCATTTCCATTGACTTATTAACTTCTTCTTTAGAGTAAGATGCCCCGTCGTCCTATAAGGAGGAGGAAGAAAGAGTTGATGCGAAGAGATGAGTTGAAGCGTAGGAATAAGCTAGTTGGGCAAGCAGTCGCACTACTAATGGCTGGTGCTGCTGCTATGTTAGTACTTTGGAAAGAGTACTACGAAAAGTATCTTCTTAGAGCTCCCTATGAAAGCAATTACTTAACGCGTCGTACGTTCATTTCTTTTGTCATCGATTCAGATGAACATTGTCATAACTTGCTACGGATGAACGTCAGCTGCTTTCATCAATTTGTTGAAATATTTAAACGGGCGGGAACCCTACAAGATACAATCCATTGTAAGGTAGAGGAGCAAGTTGCCATCTTCTTGCATATTGTGGCACATAATCAGAGGGTTAGGACTATTAGAGCATGTGCTAGACGTTCAGGGGCAACTGTTTCAACGTATTTCAACAAAGTACTAAAGGCAATTTTGGGTATGCAAGATTTCTTCATCAAACCACCGACAGGTGAGACACCATCGCAGATTGAGGGGAATCCAAGGTGGATGCCATATTTCAAGGATTGCATCGGTGCAATAGACGGGACATACATACGTGCTAAAGTACGTATTGAAGACAAACCTGCCTACTTTTGTCGTAAGCATTTTATAGCTCAAAATGTTTTGGCGGCCTGTGACTTTGACTTAAAATTCATGTATATCCTAGCCGGATGGGAGGGTTCGGCTTCCGACTCGAGAGTGTTAGCGGATGCATTAACAAGGGCTGAGAAGATTCCACTTATTCCAGGTACATTGTATACGATATAGTTACATTCTAGGAAAGAAGTTCCCACTTATTAGTAGTTGCTGATATAGAATCTTTTTTTATTTGTAGGAAAGTTTTACCTCGCCGATGGCGGGTACCCTCTCTTACGACATTTCATTACCCCGCATCGTAAGACAGCATACCACCTGAGTGAGTGGAGTGGGCGGCGTCCACGGACTAGTAATGAGTTGTTCAATCACAGACACTCGTCCTGTCGAAATGTCATTGAGCGCACATTTGGCGTCTTGAAGAAGCGTTTCAATATTCTTAATGAAGAACCAATGTACAATATCGAGAAGCAGATTGACATCTTCTTAGCATGTTGTTGCATCCATAATCATATTCGGCGTTTCATGCCTAATGATTCAATACTAGAAGATGTCGACAACTTTCTAGCTAGACAACTCTTGCTACAAACTGTGGAAGATGAGGACATACCACGAGATCCTCCTCAATCAAGGGATGATGACAAAAAAGCAGGAGATGAAATTAGAAACACGCTTACCACACAGATGTGGAATGATTTCAGTAGACGTCATTGACTGTTTTACAACTTCATGGTTATATGACTCTTTTACTGTTTCGAGTAACTTTATTATTTTCAAACATGGCTTTTTTTGTTCCCAATAAGTACCTTGATTTCTTAATTATTAATGCTTGCTTGCCCATATTTTTACCTGAAAAAATACAAATTAACTCCGTATAATTTCTCATAGAAAATGATATTTCCACCACTTCTGTGATGTTTCTTTTCCGTTTCCCTGGCAACTGAATGCACATTCCTGTTGTTTCTTTATTGTTTCTTTTCCGTTTCCTGACAACTGAACGCGCACTCTTACTGCTTTCTTAGCAGTTTCTTTTCCTTTCCGTTTCCTTCTGCCACGTCCTTTCCGTTTCCTTTCCGTTTCCTCCGCGCAACTGAACAGGCCCTAACAGAAACCGAACCGAAATGGAAAAAACCGAACCGAACCGACCAAATTCGATTTGGTTATTCGGTTATAACCGAATAATGGTCACCCCTATCTACTCCCCTCAAGCCCAACAACAATAGCCTTCTTTATCTCCCATTGGGGAAAATTTGTCCTCTCTCCCCCATTTGTCGTTGGCTGAATACTCTCACCTTCACTCTCTCTCTCACAATTCGCAGCCGAGTCTCTTCTTCAAGCCGTTCGATGAAAACCTCAACTTCTTCCCGAAAGCCAAAGCTCCTTCCAAGTGTAGATTTCATCTAGTCAAAGGTATGATAGTACTTTTTTATTTGATCCAAATAAAAGCTCTTCCCGACAGCACTTTTGTTCTAATTGTTTGATCCAAATGAAAGCTACTCATAACAACGCTTTTGTTAGATTCAAATAAAAGCTATTCACAACAGCGCTTTGGTTCAAATTATTTGATCCTAACAAGAGCTACCAATAACACTACTTTTGTCCAAGTTATTTGATCCAAATAAGAGCAATTCGAAACAGTGTTTTTTTTTTCGAAACAGTGTTTTTGTTCAATAAGTAGTTCAATTCACAACAACGCTCTTGTTCATCAAATGCTTTTGTTCATTAAGTTATCCAAATGATAGTCATCCAAAACGGTGCTTTTCTTTGGTTCGTAAAATAATTTGATCCAAGTGATGGATATTGAGGTGTTTGATTCAAAACAATACTTTTGTTCATAAAATTATTTGCTTCAAGTAATGGCTATCGTGCTATTTAATTCAAAACTGTGTTGTTGTCGTGATCTTTGACATGAAGAGGTAAGCCATTATAGTTATGAATGGTTGAATCAAAGAAATAAGATGGCAGCAGTTCCGCTGTAATAACAAACAAAAAAACAAGAACAAATAAGTCTTTGTTGTGCTACCCTTTAGGAAGAACGGAAACTGCAAATAAATGGACCCAAACCCATCATTATGGTCAAATCGGCTAAGGAGATGCAGCCTAAATTCTAGGGGCCGCACGGCCCGGAAAGTTGACCCCAACCTTTGGCTTTCTTCGGCCTCTTGGTGCAAGTCGACCCTAAATCCTGTAGACCCAAGCCAAGTTAACATCAACCCAAGTTGCACCCCTACTCCAACCCAAGCCCCACCCCTACCCAAACCCAATACAAGTTGCACCCCTACTCCAACCCGAGCCCCACCCCTATGCAAACCCAACACAAGTTGCACCCCTATTCCAACCTGAGCCCCACCCCTACCCAAACCCAACCCAAGTTGCACCGCTACTCCAACCCGAGCCCCACCCCTACCCAAACCCAACCTAGGTTGCACCCTTACCCAAAACCCGAGCCCAAGCCCTACCCAAAGCCCAATCTAAGTTGCAATTCAACCCAACCCCACGCCACCCATACCCTAACCCCAATCTAAGCCAGCCCAACCCCACCCCATCCATACCCTAACCCCAACCCAATCCGAGCCCAACCCCAACCCAAGCCTCACAAAAGCCGCATCCTAATTCAATTCACATCCCAGTCCAAGCTTAATCTCAACTCAATCTAGGGGCCCACTCGGCCACGAAATCCCAATCCATAAGGGCCCACTCGACCTTCCCAAGTCTCAAACCCTCAAGGGCCCACTCGGCCAAATCTGAATCCCTAAATCCAACCCCATTCGACAATCTCTTAGTTCCTTAAATCCCATTCAGTTCCTTAGTGCAACCACCAACCCATTAGATTCCATAGTACTAACCCAACCCCATTCGGTTCCCTAGTGCAAAACCCAACCCCAATCGATTTTCTAATGCAACCGCCAACTCTATTCGGTTCCTTAGTGTTAAAAAAACCCAACCCCAATCAGTTCTCTAGTGCAAATCCAACTCCATTCGGTTCCCTTGTGCTAAACCCAACCCCATTCGGTTCTCTAGTGCAACCTCCAACCCTATTCGGTTCTCAAAGAGTAGCCTCAATCTCATTCGATTACCAAAGGGCAGTCCCAACCCATTCGATTCTCTAATGCTAAATTCAATCCCCAATTGATCTTGGCCCTACTCGGCCTAGCCAACTCCCAAACATCTAAGGGCCCACTCGGCCAAGCTAGCAAACCCAACCCTTAGGGCAATTCGGCCTGGTCAATCCTCTAACCCAAGTCTAGAGCCAACTCAACCCAATCCAAAATGTCCAAATCCATAGGACCCACCAAGCTTACTCATGCTTAGGATCAATATACAAGCAGCGCCCCCCCCCCCCCCCCCCCCCCCCCCGCCCCTTCCCCCCCTGCCCAGCCTCAATCCTAGGACTCAATTCACCATAACCTAAGAATTCAAATCATCCCAACCCACTCGGCCTTGACTTAATCCCCATGGCCCATCCGGCCTTTAACCCAAATGGCTAATCTAAAGCCTACTTCTAGGAGTTAGAACCACCAGAGTTCCCAGTGTCAACAAAGAGTCCCTCTGGAATGATGCAGAGTACATCAGAGAACCCAAGAAAAACGACAAAAAAGTCTCCTGGAATAAACCAGAGAACACCAAAGTGCTCCGAGAGTGACCAATTTGCACAACTAGAGTTCCCCAGAGTCCACCTAAATTAGAAACTAACCAAACCCAATTCCCAAAACTCCTACAGCCCACTTGGCCTTAAACCCAATCCCATCCCGAGCCCAACTCAAACCCGAATTTGAACCCAATCCCCTCCCGAGTCCAATTCGAACCTAGAATTCTTAATCTTAGAACTCAATCCTAGGATATCTTATCTTGGGACACCCCATCCTAGAATATCTTATCTTAGGACACCCCAACCTTATGATACATAATCTTAGGACCCAAACCCTAGGATGCCTAATCTTGGAACCCAAACTAGGATACCTTATCCTAGGAACCCCTCATCTAGAACCTTCAATCTAGAACATCCAATCTCACACCTCAAGATCAAGCCTTAGCTTAGGCTTATTAGGTTTCCCTGCATTAGTTCTAGGATCATATAGAACTAGCATTTTAGGCATGTAGGAATTAGCTCTCACTAGCACTTAGCACCCAGAACATTCAATCAACCTTCAATTCTCAAGCTCTGTCAAACCACACTCAGACACATAGGATCCATGCTAGGCACTTAGGCATCTTAGCTAGGCATTTAGGACTGAAACTCCTGGTCCGCATGAGTATAAATTGTGAACGGCTAAATTAACTCAATAAAACATTAGGCCAGTTAATTCCCTTCGAATAAATCACCTTAATAAAGACTTTAATCCCTTTTAGTTAGCATTTAAATGAATAAAGTTCTCAAATATAAAAACCGGCTTTAACCGGGCGAGAACGGTGCCTAACACCTTCCGTTCTCGTAATCAGGCAACGGACCCAATCTTTTATTAGAATTCGGACTTAGTTCGCAGAGTCATTCATGGGTCCTAGGCCCTAACCTAGGTGGCGACTCTGGTCAACACTTTTTCGTGAAATTTGGATTTCTTATCCCAAGTTCACGGAAAAGTAAGAAAAATCAAATGCAACACACTCGAATTGAGCAAACGCCTACAAATAACCAGCAATGCCTACAAACTACATCGACAGCAACTCGTGGGTGTGGGCAGGATCGTACCGGTTTCAGGGCAGGGCTCTACAGACTGGCGACTTTGCTGGGGAAGCCTAACTTTAGAACTTTAAGAACTTTGTTTATTAAAGTGGTAATTAAAAGGGGTAAAGGTGAATAAAAAATTCAAAAAAATACAAAACAAAAAAGAGAACAAAAATTGTTGTGTGTTTACTTGTATGAAAAAAACAAAAAAGTGGACCTAATCCTACATGTTCAAAAGACATAAAGAACAAAACGTAATCTTGTGTGAAAAGGCGAACTTTTGGTGTTGTTTGTTCACTAACAAAAAGAAAAGTGGAAACAATAATTCATGCTCATAAAACTTAATCACCCAAATCTTCAAGAGATCAATAAAAGGACATGAGGTATTAGATGCGAATCATAAAGGGAATGCATACACAGAACTCACTCTCATCCATTTTGCATTTCATTCTTGCATACCTATTTGTCCTAGAGTGCGTATTTGATATTGTGGTCTGGGCCGTGGTAGGGCCAATCGCACTGTGTCGGAGAAACGTCCCACTCTTAGCTTAGTACCTTTATGGTGCTAAACGGATCTGTTGATTTACTACTCGGACACTGTGTAATATGTCGCGGATTCGTACTAAGGGAACCTTTGGCCTTACCCCCTACATTACCCCATCATACTCATGTAGGACGCATATGTGCAAATCGTGCATGTTAGCCTAGACTAGGAAAACCTTTCCCATCTTTAGATTAGGTAGCCGGTCTCTTGAAGCTACATCCGATGTCTAAGAAACACTAACAAAGTCATGAATCGAACATCTTGGTTCCTCTAGATTACGGATTAGGAATTGCGCCTCCAAGTAAAGGACCGAAAAAACAAAATGACTTCGAGGTTGGGATAAAAATCTCATTAGATTTAGGGAGTCTTATCAGTCATTGTCGTTCCATGATAAATCTTCAATTTCAATCATCCTTAAAGTGAGATCTTGCTAGATCATCTGATTGGTCCAATCCGGCCTGATTTTTAGGAATCATGTCTACCCCCAATATTCTAGCTTGGATCCGTGGGACTTTGAAAGAACCAATCCATTTTGCCTTGCATCTTCACGAAAAGGATCTCTTCGGTTACTTGACCACCACCATTGTTGACTGAAATCTACTTTACGCAGCACCAGAATTTTGGGATCCCAATCACCATGTCTTCCGCTCCGGTGATCAAGAGGTTTGTCTTACCTTCGAAGAGTGGTGCACCTTATTACAACACTCCGTTGATGGCCTTCTTGTCGGATCCTCTTTTCAACAGGATTATCGTGCCTTGTTTCACCGCTTGATAGACACCCCGTTGGAATCCATCGACTCCTTCATGGATAAACAAGGAGTGTTCATGCAACAGTTGATCAATACCTTCTCTCCCACTAGATCACGTATCAATTAGGGAATTTTAGAAGTCTCGACGCCGCCCTTTGCTATTCTGTATTTACGCTCGATACTTCACAATCAAGTCCTCTCGCATTGCTTCAGCCTCTCTTCTCGATATTGTACACCAAGTCGATCGTCGTTCCAATCCCGTCCCGATCATGTTGGCACAACACTCAATGGATTGGATGACATCGCCAACTCCCATACCACTCCATTTTCTGGTTGTCCGGTCCTGCTTTATGTGTGGTTGTGTCATAAGCTAAGGATCAGGGTTCCTAAGGATGACAATCCCTCATACTCAATTTTCATAAGTGGAAGCACATCATTCTCCCTCAAGGAAAATCTGGCTGGGTCAAATGGTTAAAATCTTGTCGACGAGAGCATATCTGTTGGCAAATGCCAGGATTTTAAAGCGCCGTCTTCCAAACCAAGAATGCCAATTATGTTCACTTCCTTGGGATAAAAAAGACTTCATTCTATGTGCTCGCCTGAATCCTTCGTCAATATGGAAGGCCACAAAGCATTGTGCTTCCTCTCGATCCGTTTCATCCCCTGAAGAGTTCAATAGCAATATCGCCAAAACCATCATACTCTATTGGAACAACAAAAATATCAAATCATTGGAAGAAGTCCCTCTTGAAGATCATCACGTAAAGAAAAAATCCAAAAAAAAATCCTCTAAAGTTTCTTTATTTGTATCCCCAATAATAAAAGCAACTATGTATTTTCTTTTTCTTTTTTTAAATCATCAATAAAATTGTTTTTACTTTCCAAATGTGCATCGTTTTCTGAATATTGAGAGACTATCAACTATCATTAACATGATTATGTCCTATGCACCAGGTCTACACCTTACGGCACCCACAGAGTTATAGTTTTGAACCCACCGGGCCCTGCTCTGCGATGTCGAGTTAGAAGTATACCCTCTGGATGTCATAGCTCCCGTGATCGAGATTAATGTTGACTGGAATCTCTTGCATGCAGCAGCCAAATGTTGGGACCCCCATTTCCATTTGTTCCGATTTGGTAACTTCGACTTGTGTCCTACTCACGAAGAATTTTGCGCTATTCTCGAGTGTTCTTCTGACGGTTCAATGGTTCAACCGTCTTTCGGTCGTAGTTACTTCCACATGTTCAATAGGATGATGGGTCTACCAGACCATGATAGACGAACCTTCATCACATGGGAAAGGATCACTGTCGACCAACTGATCAGGGAATATGCACCAATAGAAGAGAAGGATTGCGATCCGCAGCTCCTTCTCAAGCAACGCAGGGCTTTACTCTCCCGCCTCTTTGCACTCTATCTGTTGTGTCAAAAGTATGACTTGGCCTCACTTCAGATTATAGATGTCATTGATCAGATATCTCAGGGAGCCAACCCGGTTTCTACCATCCTTACCGAGACATTTTACTGGCTGGATGGAGCAAGTGATTCTCCTTCAGCTTCACTTACCGGCAGTCCTGTTCTCCTATATGTATGGCTGTGTCAGAAGATGAGAATCGTCTGGCCGCATGTCCATGACAAGATGACCATTTCTACATTCCCAACAAGGTGGCATCACAGGGTCAGCTTTGAAAATATAGGCAGTTGGGAGTTCTGGCTAAGCTGTATTCGTGAAGGGGGCATTCGATGGGACACCCCCTCAATCACGAAGGCCGTCTTGCGCACTAGAAATGTTGATTCTATCGCCTTGTTGGGATTTAACAACTGCATCTTATTATATTCCCGATCGCATCAGTCACCAGTACAGTTCCGCCAAGAGGTTGTCTTCAGACTCTCATCCATATTCCGACCCTTTTGATATTCCAAGGAAGCCGTTGAAGCCTTTGCCGAAGCCGCTGAAGCATAGAGTTGTCACGACACTGCAATAATCTCACATTGCACATTGGGGAGAGCATTCCCCTGAGAACTACCCTTGGTTGCTAGGGGACGATGATATCGAGTAATGATAGTTGTAGTCTCTCTCATTTGTCTTGTTTTCCTTTCAAATAAAAAGTGATGTACTTTTCACAAATTGATCAATAAAGAAATCTTTCCTTTTCTTCTCTAGCACGTCTCTATTTTCTTTTCAAATGCAAAAGTTCATAAATAATAAAAAAAGAAAAAAGGGAAACCTAAAAACCTTTCACTCATGTGGCAGCCATCCTCATCATTGATCAGTCACAAGCTACTTGGTCAGTCTCCTCCCGCCTAGTGAGGAAGTCACCCCTTCCATCTCCAATCATGACCTCAGTAGACGATCTTCAAGAGATAGCCCAATCCCCTCGGATTGAGGAAGTGATGAGTAACCTCCTCCAACAAATGAACCAAAAAGCTCTCCCCAATGTCTGCATAACCTTCTCCAACAGAGAGACTACAATTATCATTACTCGGTATCATCGTCCCCTAGCAACCAAGGGTAGTACTCAGGGGAATGCTCTCCCCAATGTGCAAGGCAAGACTTTTGCAGTGTCATGACAACTCTATGCTCCCAGGCTTCGTTGAAGGCTTCAGCGGCTTGGAATACCATAAGGGTCGAAAGATGGATGAGAGTCTGAAGACGACCTTTTGGGCGGAGACAGTACTAGCGACTGATGCGATCAGAAATGTAATAAGATGGAGTTGTTAATCCTAGCAAGGCGATAGAATCAACGTTTCCAGTGCACAAGACGACCTTCATGATTGAGGGGGAGCCCCATCGAATGCCCCTTTCATGAATACAGCTTAGCCAGAACTCCCAACTGGCTATATTTTCAAAGCTGACCCTATGATGCCACCTCATTGGGGATCCACCTCGTTGGGAATGTAGAAATAGTCATCTTGTCATAGACACGCGGCCAGACGATTCTCGTCTTCTGACACAGCCATACATATAGAAGAACAGGACTGCCGGTGAATGGAGCTGAAGGAGAATCACTTGTTGCATCCAGCCAGTGAAATGTCTCGGCAAGGATGGTAGGAAACTAGGTACCGAGCTGGCTCCCTGAGATATCTGATCAATGACATCTAGAATATGAAACGAGGACAAGTTGTACTTTTGACACAGCAGATAGCGTGCAAAGAGGCAAGAAAATAAAGCCCTGCGCTGCTTGAGGAGTTGCGGATTGCAATCCTTCTCTTCTATTGGTGCATATACCCTGATCAGTTGGTCGACGGAGATCCCTTCCCAGGTGATGAAGGTTCGCCTATCATGGTCTGGTAGACCCATCATCCTATCGAACATGTGGAAGAAACTACGACTGAAAGACGATTGAACCATCGAATCGTCAAAACACTCGAGAAGAGCACAAAATTCTTTGAGTAGGACACACGTCAAAGTTACCGAAGCGGAACAAATGGAACTGGAGGTCCCAACATTTGGCAGCTGGATGCAAGAGATTCCAGTCAACATTAATGTCGATCAAGGGGGCTATGACATCCAGAGGGTATACTTCTCACTCGATATCGCTGAGGCCCGGTGGATTCAAAACTATAACTCTGTGGGTGCCATAAGGTGTAGACCTAGTGCATAGGACATAATCATGTTAATGATAATCGATAGCCTCTCAATTTCCAGAAAAAAGATGCACATTTGGAAAGTAAAAACCATTTTATTGAGGATTTTCTAAAAAAAAAAGAAAATACATAGTTGCTTTTATTATTGGGGATACAAATAAAGAAAATGATGAGGATTTTTTTTGGAATTTTTCTTTGTGTGATGATCTTCAAGAGGGACTTCTTCCAGTGATTTGATATTTTTGTCGTTCGAATAGAGTATGATGGTTTTGGCGATCTTGTAATTGAACTCTTCAGGGGGATGAAACGGATGGAGAGGAAGCGGAATGCTTTGTGGCCTTCCATACTGACGAAGGATTCGGGTGGGCACGTCGAATGAAGTCTTTTTTATACCAAGGAAGCGAACATAATTGGCGTTCTTAGTTTGGAAGACGGCCCTTTAAAATCCTAGCATTTGCTAACAGATATGCTCTCGTCGACAGGATTTTAACCATTTGACCCAGCCAAATTTTCCTTAATGGAGAATGATGTGCTGCCATTTATGAAAATAGAGTATGAGGGGATTTTCATCATTGGGAACCCTGATCCTTCGCTTATGGGCATGCAATAGAGTATGAGGGGATTTTCATCTCTTGAAGATTTGGGTAATTAAGTTTTATGAGCATGCATTATTGTTTCCACTTTTCTTTTTGTTTGTGAACAAACAACACCAAAAGTTCGTCTTTTCACACAAGATTACGTTTTGTTCTTTACGTCTTATGAACATATAGGATTAGTTCCACTTTTTTTTCATACAAGTAAACACAACAATTTTTGTTCTTTTTCGTTTTATATATATATATATATATATATATATATATATATATTTTGAAAGATGACATATTTTCATTGATACTATAAAAATTACAATGGGGACCATGAGTCCCACCAGCAATACATTGCATCAAATAAAGCTGGCCAGGGTATACCCTGAGCCAGAAAGGCTAAAGAAAAACATATCGAATTCATTACCTTCAATCCTTACAAAAAGAAGCTTACCCCGACCGTGCCGAGACAAACGCCATGTTTTACAGTCTTTTCACCCTTCATCCATCGTCTTCCTCCACCAACAACCACCATAATTTCAGGAATTCATCCAAGACGCAGTGCCATCCCAACCCCACCAAGATCAACTAAGAGGATCATTTACAGAGCTCATCCAGAAGACTTTGGAGGTTGGAAGTCGGCAAACCCATGACAATCGCTTCCGGATTTTGTTCTAAAAAGCCAGGGCTTGATCGAGTCTCAATTTCTTCCTCCAGATAAGAAACAGCCACCTCCCTCGAAAGATCCCATAATCTTCTCCGCCGGCTCCTATCTTCTTGTAATTCTCCAGAGATCTCTTGAAATGGGGGGACATTAGTGGAGGCTATCCTTTCATCATAAGTCATTCTTCTCATCTTGTGAAGAATTTTTTCTAGCACCATGATCTCCATCAGCAACTTCCTCCAGCAGCCCCCTGAACATTAAGATGATTCCTGTTGCAAGGGATATTGTTCTTCCATCTTTACTTGCTTAGATATGAAGGATACCCGTAAAATCTTACAAATTCTAATCAGTTAGTGTTATAAATAATGTCACCGCCATAAGACCACCGTCCTGAACCCAGGTGTCCCATCCCGAAGCTCTTTTGCAATTACTACTAATTATTACTTTAAGTGGGCCATCCCATCCGAGGGAACCTGCTCACCTTCTCAAGGTGAGTTTTGAAAGCGGTTGCATATATCACAGATTTGACGGTTGCTTACACATTCCCCTGCCCCACCCACCTTTGACCCAAAACTAACTAAGGAAGAAATTTATCACTAATCCAAACCTGGACCCAACCCCCTATCCGGCTCCAGGGTATAGACCCGAGACTAGGGGAGTCCATTCAAGGCCCAAAACTACGAAATTAGCTGTAAATGGGACCTAACCTACCAAATTTGGAAAGAGATTTTAGGAGCTTGAACAATCTGTTGTTTATCTTCCTTGATCTTGATTTCGAGGCCAAGGTATTCTCCAATATTTTCATAAAGACACTTCCCTGTGATCTTGGCCCCTTGGCCACAGGATTTGAACCATCATAGACGCCGCCATTGGCTCGATAGTCAAAAGCTATTTTTGACTCTTAGGAACAGGGATTTCCTTCGAAAGCTCAACCCCAACGGTATTGGTCTGGTCTGAAATTTTGAGCTTAATGCAAGAACTAAGAAGGTGCCAGCGGGGAGCTACAATTTTGGCCGAAACATAACACATGCAATTCTAATGGTTACCTTCTATCTTGGTTTCTACAACCTTACAAAAGAGGCCCCCTAGCGCCTCCACCATTGAAACAGCCCAGGCGTGCAGTGGGATATCGAAGAAGTGAACCCAAAAATCCTCCTCTCCCCTGAATGAATTCCTTTTTTCATTGTGAGAGGGAGAGCAAATGATTGTCCAAGGCCTCAGATCCTTTAGCAAGGATCTGTAATGCTTGAGACTCAGTTTCAAACATAAAGAGAACTTCATTCGTCACCAATATAAAGGGGCAATGTAAAGATGGTATTTCCCAGGACACTTGTGCCCAGTTCGAGAGCTCCTGCAAAGTCTCATTAGGATTCTTCTTTTTCCCTATCAGGCAAGCTCTTAGGAAGCCCATACGTTTCTCCACTTCCCTACGCGTGATAGATAAAGATGGAAACCGTGAATTGTTACAACGGAAAATTTTACCCGAATCAGGCCAGGGGTCATCCTCATCATCATTGAGAACTTCCCTATAGGATGACCTAGCAAAGCCAGATTTGTTGTCTACTACGTGGGTCATGCCAGATATTCACTGTGGGTCTCCCCTCCCCTCCCTGAGGTAAACTTGGTGAGGGGATCAAATTCGATCTAGTTTGCTGACACCTTCTGCATCTATTCCTCCATCCAAAAATTATGATAGTGACATGGCAAGCATTGCCAATCTTCTGCCATTTTCCACAAAATATCAGGGTTTTGAATTCTTTAAAAAAGCAAAGAGCACCTCAGGGCTTTTTCTTCACTTTTACCCCTTTTAATTACCACTTGAATAAACAAAGTTCTCAAAGTTCTAAAGTTAGGCGTCCCCAGCAGAGTCGGCGGACTGTGGAGCCCTGCTCTGAATCCGGTAGGATCCGGCCCGCACCCACGAGTTGCTGTCGATGTAGTTTGTAGGCATTGCTAGTTATTTGTTGGCATTTGCTCAATTCGAGTGTATTGCATTTGATTTTTCGTGCTTTGCAGTAACTAGGGATAAGAAATCTGAATTTCACGAAAAAGTGTTGACCAGAGTCGCCACCTAGGTTAGGGCCTAGGACCCATGAATGACTCTGCAAACTAAGTCCGCGTGCCAATACGATTGGGTCTGTTGCCTTATTACGAGAATGAAAGGTGTTATGCACCGTTATCCCTCGGTTAAAACCGGTCTTTATATTTGAGAACTTTATTCATTTAAATGATAGCTAAAAGGGGTTAAAGTCTTTATTACGGAGATTTATTCGAAGGAAATTAATCGACCTAATGTTTTATTGAGTTACTGTTCACAGTTTATACTCATGCGGGCCAGGAGTTTCAGTCATAAATGCCTAGCTTAGATGCCTAAGTGCCTAGCATGGGTCCTATGTGTCTGAGTGTGGTTTGACTGACCTGAGAATTAAAGGTTGATTGAATGTTCTAGGTGCTAAGTGCTAGTGAGAGCTAATTCCTACATACCTAAAATGCTGGTTCTATATGATCTTAGAACTAATGCAGGGAAACCTAATAAGCCTAAGCTAAGCTTTGATCTTGAGGTGCGAGACTGGATGTTCTAGATTGAAGGTTCAAGATGAGGGGTTCCTAAGATAAGGTATCCTAGTTTGGGTTCCAAGATTGGGTATCCTCGGGTTTGAATTCTAGGTTTGGGTCCTAGGATTATGTATCATAAGGTTGGGGTGTCCTAAGATAAGATATTCTAGGATAGGGTGTCCAAGGATAAGATATCCTAGGATTGAGTTCTAGGATTAAGAATTCTAGGTTCGAATTGGACTCGGGACGAGATTGGGTTCAAATTCGGGTTTGAGTTGGGCTCCAGATGGGATTGGGTTCAAGGCAAGAAGGATGTAGGAGTTTTAGGAATTGGGTTTGGTTAGTTTCTAATTCAAGTGGACTCTGGAGAACTCTGGTTGTGCAACTGGGTCACTCTGGGAACTCAGGGGGACTCTGGTTGGTTCTAACTCCTAAAAGTAGGCTTTAAATTAGCCATTTGGGTAAGGGTGCAACCTGGGTTGGGTTTGGGTAGGGGTGGGGCTCGGGTTTGGGGTAAGGGTGCAACTTGGGTTGGGTTTGGGTAGGGGTGGGGCTCGGGTTGGAGTAGGGGTGCAACTTGGGTCGGGTTTGGGTACAAGTGGGGCCCGTGTTGGAGTAGGGGTGCAACTTGGGTTGGGTTGGGTTGGGTTTGGATAGGGATGCAACTTGGGTTGGGTTTGGGGAGGGGTGGGGCTCGGGTTGGAGTAGGGGTGCAACTTGGGTTGGGTTTGCATAGGGGTGGGGCTCGGGTTGGAGTAGGGATGCAACTTGGGTTAGGTTTGGATAGGGATGAACCTTGGGATGGGTTTGGGTAGGGGTGGGGCTCGGGTTCGAGTAGGGGTGCAACTTGGATTGGGTTTGGGTAGGAATGGGGCTCGGGTTGGAGTAGGGGTGTAACTTGGGTTGGGTTTGGGTAGGGGCGGGGGCTCGGGTTGGAGTAGGGGTGCAACTTGGGTTTTCATGTTAACTTGGCTTGGGTCTATAGGGTTTAGGGTCGACTTGCACCAAGAGGACAAATGGATCAGGGGGTGAGGCCGAATAAAGCCAAAAGATGGGGTCAACTTTCCGGGCCGTGCGGGCCCTAGAATTTAGGCTGGATCACCTTAGCCGATTTGACCATAAGGATGGGTTTGGGTCCATTTGTTTGGAGCTCGTCCTTTTGTTTCTGTTCTTCCTAAAGGATAGCACTACAGAGACTTATTTGTTCTTTTTAACTACTGCCATCTTGTTTCTTTGATTCAACCATTCATAACTACAATGGCTTACCTCTTCATGTCAAATATCACAACGGCATAGTTTTGAATTAAATAGCAGGATAACCATTACTTGAAGCAAATAATTTTATGAACAAAATTATTGTTTTGGATAAATCACCTAAATATCCATCACTTGGATCAAATTATTATATGAACCAAAGAAATGCACAGATTTGGATAACTATCATTTGGATAACTTAATGAACAAAAGCATTTGATGAACAAGAGCGTTGTTGTGAATTGAACAACTTATTGAACAAAAACACTGTTTTGAATTGCTCTTATTTGGATCAAATAACTTAGACAAAAATACTGTTGTGAGTAGCTCTTATTAGGATCAAATAATTTGAGCAAAAGCACTGTTGTGAATATTCTTTTGTTTGAATCAAATGATTCGAACAAAAGCGCTGTTGTAAACAGCTACCATTTGGATCAAATAATTGAACCAAAGCGCTGTTGTGAATAGCTTTTATTTGAATCAAATGATTCGAACAAAAGCGTTGTTATGAGTAGCTTTCATTTGAATCAAACAATTAGAACAAAAGTGCTGTCGGGAAGAGCTTTTATTTGGATCAATAAAAAAGTACTCTCATACCTTTGACTAAATGAAATCTACACTTGGTAGGAGCTTTGACTTTCGGGAAGAAGTCGAGCTTTTGATTGAACAGCTTGAAGAAGAGACTCAGCGGCGAATTGTTAGAGAGAGGGAAGGCAAGAGTATTCGGCCAACGGCAACTGGGGGAGAGAGGACAATTTTTTCCCAAGGAGAGGGAAAGAAGGCTATTGTTGTTGGGCTTGAGGGGGTAGAGAGAGGGCAATTGGATGAACTTTGATGGAGGGAAGGCTCTTAGATTGTTGAAATTGTGGTGGAGAGGGAAGGCTATTGATTTTTGTGCAACAAGGGTTGGGGGGTCCTATTTGTAGGACAAATTGGGGGTATTTCAGGGTTTTCGCAGAGGGGAAGGAGTGTATGGCCTAGATCAAATTGGTTTTGATCTAAGGGTCCATAGGATCAAGAGAGGGAGGGAAATGCCCTGATTGGCTAGCAAGGGATAAGCTTGCCACCTCCCCGAAAGTGGTTTGAAACGGACGGTGCGGATGCGATCATCTAAGAGAAAGAGCCAATGATGGTCAAGATGGAGCCAAAATGGGAGGGAAAAATCTTCTGAATTTGTGCACATGTGAA
The DNA here is from genome assembly GCF_043159265.1 of Tasmannia lanceolata. Taxonomy (NCBI): domain Eukaryota; kingdom Viridiplantae; phylum Streptophyta; class Magnoliopsida; order Canellales; family Winteraceae; genus Tasmannia; species Tasmannia lanceolata. Next base: position 67,762,275 of record NW_027518695.1, read on the forward strand.
ATGAGGTGGAGGTAAAAAAGGGTGGTTGGTTGGATGTCCATCAAATGGATGGCTTAGATTAATTCATGATAGAAGAGAGTGAGAGAGAGATGGGAAATCCATTTGGGGGAGAGAGGGAGAGAGAGAGTGAGGCGGAAGAGAGAGAGAGAGAGAGAGAGAGAGAGAGACGAATTAGGGGAGGGGGTCGATTGAGAGAGAGAGAGAGAGAGAGAGAGAGAGAGAGAGAGAGAGGATCGGCCAGGAAGGGAGAGGGAGAGAAGGAATGGTCGTTTGGGGGAGAGAGGGAGAGAATAGTTGGTCAACTCTCTGTCTCTCTCTTTTGTTCTTATCTTTCCCTTTTTCTTCTCTCTTCTTTGGTGATGGCAAAATTGCCACCCACCTTTAGACAAATTACATGACTACCCTCTTTATTTGAAAATGGCAAGAGTACCTTTCCTTGGCTTCTAAAATAAATGAATTTTGCCTTCTAGAGGAACGACTGAGATGTGCTTTGATTGACTATCTTGGGATCATCTCCCAATTTGACGGTCAAGATTGTGTTTCCCAACAAAGTATAAAGGAGAGTTACTTGAACCAATGAGACCATGCCATGTAGCACTCAAAGATGGGGAAGGCATTTTACTTTCTTAGATAATGCTTTTTCAGGAAAAGCCAATCCAAAGAAAGAAAAATGATAAAGGGGGAAAATTTTCCCGGAATAAGAATTCTAAGGACAATACCATCTCAATCTTCAATACTCCATCTTTAATGAGAGCCATCAATTTCATAGAGAATCTAAACCTTTATATTCTTAGGAGATCAGTGATCAAGTCACTCCCAACTTGATCATTGAGTTGAGATAAAATGATCTTGGCTGTCAGTTCATAGAACTTCAGCCCAAAAATTGATCGATCTTCTTGATCTTCCGATTAAAGGTCATTCCTTATCCAATACGGGCCCGAAGGGAGAGGAAAATAGAAAATATAAAGAAAATGCAAGGAAGCTGATTCAGGAGGTCCTAGAACATTGGGACCGACCCAAGAGTGAGGAGTCCCAAGTAGAGTAGTACTCTTTGATATCGGTCATGTCCTACGATATAAGGTCTCCTAATTTTTTAGGGGTCTTTGCAAAATACTCCGAAATGACTCGAAACGTAGGACATTCCTTCAAGACAAGAAGACTATCCTAAAGTTCAGGGAATACCCTAAAATGTAAGACTTTCATACAATTTAGGATTTTTTCTAAAATTTAGGAAACAGCCAAAAACGACTCAAAAAGCAAGACATCCTTCCCAATTCTACAGGTTTCCCCTAAAATTTAGGGAATACCCTAAAATGTAGAACTCTTCTACAATTTAGGACTTTTACTAAAATTTAGGAAACGGTCCGAAACGACTCAGATTGCTGGATATTCTTTCCAGTTTCGAAGTTATTTCCTAAAACTTAAGGAATACCCTAAAATGTAGGACTCTCCTACAATTTAGGATTTTTCCTAAAATTTAGGAAATGGTACAAAATGACTCAGAATGACTTGAAAGATCTCAAGATATGGGGATTGGCTCCTTTTTTCAAGGAATTCCCTGGATACGAGACTTTCTTAAATTTTAGGAAATTTCCTAAAATTAAGGGAATAGTCCGAAATGACTCGGAATGACCCGAGTAATCTTCAAATAGGCTTTACTGTAGGGAATTTTCCAAATGTCTTGGGAATTTAGCATAGAAACCCTTACTTCTTTGAAACGAAGAAAAATGAGGGTGTCTACAAGAGCACAAACCTTTACCTCAGTTGAATCCGTTGAGCTAGTCGGACCAAAAAGGAATTGATAATGACACCCTTGTTGCCCCCAAACACTCACCATTGGCAGCTTTGTTCGGGTTGCCAAGAGAGCAACCACCGATGTTGAGCTTCGAAACATTAGAGGGAGGAGGCTTCCTTCTAGCTCCCAACGGCTTATGAACTTTGACTTTCATGATCATCCTCCAAGTTCCTTCTTTTCCTTCCCCAATAAAGTCTGTCTGAAATTTTCTAACTTTCTTGCCACTCGCACTGAAAACTTAAACAAGGACATAAAAGGTTGGAGAGAACAAATTTAGTAAGAGTGATACGACCCCCACCAATAGGAAATACTTCTTCCAAGGAGCTATTTTTGTCCCCATCCTTTTAATGGTTGGATTCCAAAAGGATCCCAACCAAATACCAATGCTCAATGGAAGACCCAAGTAATATATAAGAAAAGAAGCAATTGAACACCCCAACACATCTGCCAAGCTTTGGCGATAAGTAGAAACCATATCGCAACCTAGCATATAACTTTTATCCAAGTTCACTTTGAGTCCACTCCAGACACCACCTCAAACCAACTCTGAATGACGTGGAAATTATAAACTTGATCCCAAACATGGTTTTAAATTTCGGCCAAAACGAAACGAAATGGTCGAAAAATTTCGGCTTCGGCCACGACCGAAACAAAATTTACATGAAGTTGTTTCTTTACAAGATTTCATCGAAATTTCACCGAAATTCTGAAAATTTTGAAATGTAGCCAAAATTTCAGTTGAAATTTCATTTTTAAGTTCTTTTACAAAATTTCCACCGAAATTTTAAATATGTCCATCGAAATGTTATAATTTTGATGCAGTGCAAACATGGCAGCCATGTCATGCCTAGGTGGTTTTGGCGGAGTTCCAAGGTGCATTCCCGCAATAATGTTGCTGGCCCGTTTTGAACCTGCTTTTGGGGCTTCTAAATGGCAGAATCATGGAAAGTGGTAAACTACAGTGTTGTAGGTCTTTTTAAGATCTTTCCAACAAGTATTTGTGCTCGAAAATTGAAAAAGTGGTTAGAAAGTTATGGCAGTTTTAGTGGACTGATTTTATAGGTTCCCAAACCAGTCAAAGTTAGTGAGTTCCAGCGTAATTAATGTTATCTTAGTCCCTAAGTTAGCTTGTGGAAGAAGTTGGACGAATTTTGTTTGCTTCTCTTCTATTTAAAAGGTTAGAAACGATCTTTAGAGGGGATTTTAGATTTAGATTAACTTATGTAATTGATGGAATATCAATTGGGTTGAGCATTGCTCCCATTTTCTTCTTCTTCTCTTGGATGTGATCTTGTGTTCTTATTTCTCTTCTTCTTCCCTCTTAAGCACCCGCATTAAATTTCCACAGAAATAGCCAAAATTTTCACCGAAATTTAAAGATTTCTGTGGAAATTTTAAAAAAAAAACGAAATTTTACATGACTTAGGCTGAAACCGATATATTTCGATTTCAGTGGTGGCCAAAACCGACACCGAAACCGAAATTTAAAACCTTGATCCCAAAGAACTTTGCAGAATAAAAGAGTATCATCCACAAATTGGGGAAGAGTAATAGACCCTACCTCCCTAATGCTCACCCCCTCGATTAAAGCTCGTTCATTCAGCTTTGGCCAACAATTGGCTAAGGACTTCTCCTACAATCAAGAAGGGGAAAGGAGATAGGTGATCTCCCAACCCCAATCCCGTAGAACTTCGGAAAAAAACAAAACCATTGACTCCCATTAATTACCATTGAAAGGGTTCGATAGGCAATACATTCCTCTCCATTCATTTCCTCTACACTACCCCATAGCTCATTTTCCCTAGAACATAATCCATGAACTCCCACTCATCATGGTCATAAACCTTTTCCATATCAAGTTTATAAACCACACCCAAAGTCCCTTGTATGTTCCAAGATTCCAAACACTCATTAGCAATGAGAATCCTGTCAAGAATACGACTTTCTTCTGAAAGTTCCATGGAAAAATAATACAATCGAGCCCATTGACATCTATAGATGATCCGCACGAATCTTGACAATAATCATATAAATGAAATTAATGAGACTACTAGGTCTAAGATCTTTTACCTTCCTACACCCCTCAGTCTTATAGATTAAGGAGAGGAAAGTGCCTTTTAGACACTAATTAAGCTTACCTCTCCAATGAACTCATCAAGCACCTTCATCACGTTATCCTTCAAAGTACCCCGAAACTCTTTAAAAAAGGCCATAGTGAAAAATGTATTCCTATCTTCCTCTTTGAACCAAAGAGCTTTTGAATGTTGTGTCCATTAAATTTCCTCATATACCAGGATTCTAACGTATTACATGCATAATTAAGGGCGTCAGACTATGACACATCCATGTGCCCCTTTTTGGCTTCCTCATCAACAATCTCGAGCTTAGCTTCGATCTCCTCTTTCTTCTTTTTAATGCAACTAAAGGAGGAAAACTTTCCACTCTATGACTTTACCATTAATATATTTAAGTCTTTTGGACAGTCTAAAATCTTCACACCCATGAACATCGCTTGCCTGCCACCATTCCTAAATAAGATCCTTAAAACTCAGCACTTTGAACCACATGTTGTCAAACCAAAAAAGGAGGGTAAGTTTCATGTATCAATTTTGGTATGCATTTCGGTCACCGCAAAAAAGAAAACATATCAGTTTTGGTTAAAAATCTTGGTGAAAATCCTATAAAATCATGGCAACATGTAGAAACATATGCAAATAGACATTTACGATGAAATTTCAGAAAATGTTCGAATAAAGTAGGAAGATACATAGAATCCATCACATAAGCAAGATAACTATCCATAATGATTTAACAGCAACGAACACCCAGTGAAATGAGGTGTCCCACACGTCTGTAATTCATATATACTAGATTTCACATGTAATTCATATAAATATTTATATAATATGCACACCACATTGCACATAAAATTCATATAAATATAATTATGTAACACGTACTAGTATAGTATACCAAATAGAGTTTTTATATGGTGTGTGGCTGTATTCCAGTATATTTCAAAAAGTATTGTACGACACTCCATAGGATGATCCAAACATTCCATTCGTTGGGCCACAACCTATGATTTGTGGACACGGACACGAGTGTCGCATGTCGACACGGAGTGTCGGACATGACAAACTCCAAAAAGTTAGAAACAGAGACACGGCTAAAATAGAAAGTACATATAATCATGATTTGTGGACACGGATTTGAGGTATTTGACGTGGCAACTCCTGAAAATCTAGAAATAGTCACACCCATATACATCCATACTTATAAAGTTACTGACACTTCTAGCAGTACATTCAAAAGTGTCTAAAGGAGTGTCGACACTTGTGGACACGGGTGTTGTGTCGGACACGATACGACACGGGTGTTGTGTCGGACACGATACGACACGTGTGTCAGGAGTAAATTCAAAGTGTACCAAATCATAGGCCACAACATAAATAGGTTGTGCCCCAAAAAAATCATTCTCATGGGAGATCGTAACCCTCTGATCTATAGAGGTTCCCATAATGTGCAGTTCTTCTATAAATTGGAGCGTTAGGATCATCCCATGGAAATGATTTTTTGGGGACAACCTATTTATGTTGTGGCCCAATGAATGGAAGGTTTGGATCATCCTATGGAGTGGGCTGTACGGTAGTTTTTGAAAAATACTGAAATACAACCACACACCATATAAAATCTCTACCAAATAATACACTAAATGACAGGAAGATATGTTTTTCTTTTCTTAAAAAAGTTATTTTTTAATATTACTATTTTTTTTTTTTTTAAAGTAGCAACTAGTGAGTAAATACAACATTAATTTTATGTAAAACATGGCATGGCTATGTTTAAACATGCTTTGATTTTGTAGATATTTTTAATTTTTTTTTTTCTAATTTTTTTTTTTGAATAAAAATATAAAAATTAGGTACCATGCTATAAATATATTATATAACAAAACAATAGTATGAATATGCTATTTATATAATTTTCTTGTCCATTTTAAATTTTCATAATTTAAAAATATTATTTATTATTCCTATAATATTTTTAATACAAGAAACTAAACAAAATAAATATTTTTTAAAAAGTTCAATATAAATATTTATAGTATCATATAATGTAACATATAAACTTATGGTAAGGTTTCATTTTCAATTACGGTGTGCGTATTTTGGTTGAAAACTTATAAAATATATGCAAATGATAGACTATTAATATGAAACTTCAATAAGTGCAAGAATAGGCACAACTTACAAAAACAAACTAGAAAACCATCACCAGAAAGAAAAAAAACAATCATAGTGGTTTAACAACATCGAACACCCAGTGACGCGTTGATGCACATATCTAATAATTTAGGAATTTTTTTTTTTGATAGGTAAGCTGGGATCGAACCTCCGACCTCAAGGTCGAAAGAACAGTCTTTACCAACTGAGCTGGAGGCTCAACCCCACATATCTGATAATTTAGTACAAACCACATTTCACATGTAACTCATACAAATATTAGCACATGATAGATACAACACAGTTCACTTGCAATTCATATAAATATAATTATATATCACAAACTGGTATAATATATGACTAATATACTTACAGTTTTGGTTCGGCTTAACGTCGCTATCTCGACTAGAGAGAAATCACCCGGGCTCTTGTGAAGTTGGGATTGGAGAGCAATAATCTTAGGGTGGGCTTACTACTTAGGTATGTGTTTCAGTTTCGTTATGCGTTTTAGTGACAATGGAAACAAAAACATTTTGATCGTTTCGTGTCGGTTTCAATGGAAATTTAAAATAATGCCTTACAGTTTAATGTTTCAATCTAAATGATCAAAAAGAAACAAAAATAGCACCGAAACAATCGAAATTTTGACCATTTTTTTAATCCAATGCAATTTCATATCGACTCCGCTGGAAACCAAAATGTCAGAGTAAAGTTTTGTACACTGGAGAGACCCAAACTGAGAACTGCCCTAAATGTCACCCCTTGGGATCAATTAAACCATAGAGTGACAAAAACTTCCAACAAAATCAATCCTGCACATTTAGAAACAGATCATGAGCAAGAAACAATCCATCCTACTGTCCGCCCTGATCATAAGATGGAACATCTCATGCACACTTCAATGTTTCCGCTTGGGAGGATCTGGGATCAACCTCAAGCAGTTCTCCCAGGCATTCACCCAACTTACTAAAGTCTTGGATCCCCACGCATGAAAGGGGACCTTGATGAAACTTATCCAGATGTGTCAAGAAATCAGGTTTCCAGTTCATGAAACCCCAAAAAATTTGACGACGCTCCTTTCTCAAGCTTTTGGATCTCCTCGGCCTCCTTCTTCGAGTTGAAAATCAGCAGAAAAAAGTCTTACTCCACTTTCTGGGAATCAATCAAAACCAAAATTTTAAGACTAGCTATTATATTATCCTTTCAAAAACCTTCTCTCAGTTTTCCGATTAACATCATTGCAGGAAGGAGGGTCTAACTCTCCTGCAGATTCTTTGACAACTACGGTATCACGGGAAGAAATACATCGAGCTCCACTGTCACTAGGCCATTTATTTCCTCCAGACAAACCCTTGTGAAGAAAAAAAAACTCTCCTTTAGACGCATATATTGCAGAAAAGCTACTGGATATAGCTGAGGTGCCAATCATTTTCCCCTTCTATGCAACCTCCTTAATTCAATTTTCCTACGGAATATAGCGAAGATCCAAATATAAACTTGTCATCCATTTGTGTGGGTGGTGGGGTGACACAAAAGCAAACCAAGCTAGCACCTAATAACACATTGGATCAAGAGACTGCCATTGCAGACTAGACTAAATGTAAGATCTGTGGAATATCAAATTAATGTCAACATAGTATCACCCTAGACTAAATGTAAGATCTGTGGAATATCAAATTAATGTCAACATAGTATCACAAGGTTACTTCCAAGGAAGTAGTAATCAAACTGGAGAGTGACTTACCCTCCCAACATCTGCATTAACATCAACAGGAAAAACAAGAGAGAATTGCAAGAATCCGTGCCAAAATGCCTGTCTACTATCCACATATACAACAGACAAGGGAATGGTATACCCATGGATTTAAATTTCGGTTTCGGTTTCGGTTTCGGTCATTTCTGCCAAAATTATTACGAAATTAAAACTGAAATCCGAAATATTGATTTCGGACCCTACCGAAATCTGAAATTTCGGATTTTGGACAAAATTTAAAACAATGGGAATACCTACACAACATCCAGACAAGAGAAAAGAAGAGTATGAGAGAATTCTCACCAAAATGCCTGTCCACAGACACAGCCAACAAGGTTGCAACCACCATTCTTCTCCACGGGCTTGTGGCACTTAGGGCAAGGCTTTGTGTTAACTGTAATCCAATTGACTGTCTCGGATTCATCTCGGCACTTCTTGGTCCAGAGGTCCCACATGAGGCACGAACAAGGAGAGTGTGCTTCTGACGAGCAGCCGAAACAAAATTGTAGTCCACATGTACATTCCACCTCACAATAGGGCTCACCCTCAACGCGTATTGCATTTCCACAATGTGGAACACTGGGACACCATTTAACCTTGTTGTTGTCCTCAATGTATGACTCCAGGAGAAAACGATCAAAACGCTCGGCAAGGTCAGGGTGCTTTAGGCTGACTAGATTTCTTATGATTGCCTCATCACAAATAGCATTGCACTTGTGTGCCATGCATCTAATGCGCCTACTTTGTCCATCATTTATCTTCACGACAAAATGCTCCGTCCAACCTGAAATAGAGAAAAAACAGCCCAAGTTTGTCTGACATAATAGGAGAAATAAAATAGTAGATTAAAACTTTCAGCTAAGAATTTTAAAAATAACAGCAACAAGCCTTATTTTATGCTGTTTGATACTACGGTAGAAGATATTGAAAAGAGAAGCAAGGTTTAAAATTTCGGTTTCGGTTTCGGCCTACACCGAAAATGAAATTTCCGTGGAAATTTCGGTGCCAATTTCGGTTTTAGTGAAAATCTTATAATTTCAGCTGAAAATTTTAAATTTCGATTTAGGTTTTAAATTTTGGTCCCTGTCGAAATCCGAATTTCAGTCCGCAATTTCGGATTTCGGCCGAAATTTAAAACCATGAAGAGGAGAATGCTTACAATCATTGCAAAAGTAGTGGCCACAGTCCATTGTTGTAACTGCACCCATGGGAACATCCTCAATACAGATATTGCATGTTAGTAGAGACAATGACCCAAAAGCATCAAGATTTTTGCATTCCACGACGGTCACACCAGCTTCGGAAAATAACCAATCTCTTCCCTTCTCTACAAGAACTGATAACACACTCTCAACATTCCAACGATGATGAATAAGTAGAGTACGTGCATGTTGTTCGTTCAGTTTTAGCAAGTCCATTACCCTAAACAAATCTTCCCTCTGCAAAGAATTCATACCAGGATTTTCAGCAACGCAAGCATCCATATTTACTTACAAGAACATAAAAAAAGGGAAATGATTTCAAAACAAACATGTTTTGATACATGAAGCTCATGTTTCTTGTCTTTTATATTTAAAGAGCTGTAAAAGGGTTTTATGGTCCCCAGAAAGCACTTACATGGCAATTATATGCTAAAAGACAAGATGCATGAGCGCATGTATCAAAACATAGTTGTGCCGAAATCATTTCCCTAAAACAATGCACAAAGGAGTTTTACCTGTGCTACCAAAAGTGATTCTTTTGTAATAACCTGTAACATGACCAAGGATATGTAGAAACAATGTCAATGAAGAGGAAAAAAAACCCATCTAGATGCTAAATTTGACACAGTTATCATCTTCTTTATTCAGTTCATCGAGTTGATAAGCACAAAATGAGACTATAACCATCCGTGTACACTAGATTAACCAAATCGACCAAGATTAAGAGGCCATCTCTAATTATTTCAAAATATATCCTTATAAAAGAATAATACCTTCGCACAAGATGAATTTTCAGAAAAAAGTAGACATGATTATTGACTTTGTTTGTTTAGAAGAAAAAGACACATTGTAATTCAAAATTACAAGTGAGTGCTTTTGTCTTTAATAGATTTCAAACTCAATTTGAATTTCCCACTATCACTTTGAGTTTTGTGGATAACTCTTGTCCCACATTGGAAAATAAGGGTGCGAAGAGAAGGGTTTATATCTATCTATCTATCTATCTATCTATATATCTATCCATTTTCATTCACTTCTTTTTTCCAAGAAAAAATTTTATTGGAAAAACTTTTCTTCTACTAAATCGGTTTTGCAATTGCTAATTATGGTTTGTCGCTCAATTTTAATTTTCCTGCATTTTGCGGATAATATTCATCCCTTACTAAAATGATTCTACCGATAACCATTACTCATACAACGTGTCAAGCTTTTATCCATTTTGGCACTAATCATGTTGTTTTGCCATTACTAATTATGGTTTCAATTTCCTTGCAACTACTTTGATTGGCACTATATTTTGCTCCTAGAAAATCGGAATCGCCCTGCTATTTCAGTTTTGCCACTGCTAAAACATCACTGAATTTATGTTATCCGAAAGTCCCTCCTAAAATCCCCTCTCCCCTCCTCTCTCTCTCTTCAATTGAGTTTCCAAACATTTCCAAAACGCAATATCCTAAAAACAAGCGTAAATCGCTCGTTTTGTCTCACTTAAAAACCCTTCTTAACTGTTAGAAAAATTCTCTCCTACAATATCTCTCTTACGAATCTCTCTCTCCTATCATTTATTTACGTAAATCTCTCTTTAAATCTTCCTCCCCCCTCTCTTAGTCCTAGTTCCCATTTATTTTCGTATACACAATATTGAATAATTAATTAGGTTTGCATAATTAATGTAATTCTTGGGCCATAGGAAATCCGAAGCAAAGGGCTATCAAATAAATGGTTGGGAAAATGAATTTTGAGTGGCCATGGAAGTGACGAGGAGAAAGGCACAGGAGCAACCAAATGAAGCAATTGTGTAAAAACAAACCCGCTCCATACTATATCACTAGAGAAAAGGCAACCTGCAGACGCTTTACCTACCAAAATTGAACAAATCTTGACGAGAGTCCCTGTCTCTCTCACTGATGTGATCCAACCGTTGGATCATCTCTTATTTGCTTAGTGCATTGATTTTTTCGCTTATTTGATGATTATTCGATTTATTTGTGATTATTTTATTTGCCTAGATGAAGGGATGTCCACATCATCTAGGGCCCATCCTTGCACACAACACTTTTACCTTTTTTCCCCTTTTATTAGTTGGTTTTCCTATTATGCCCTTATGTGACTATTTGTTGTTCTTTGTGATTAGGGGTATGGCAGTCTTTTCATCCTCATTTAAGTGAGCTACCAAAGGGACCCACTAAGAAGAGAGTTGTGGAGGAAATACCGGAATTTTTCACAAAAAAAGGGGAATTGAAGAAAGAAGAGCCAACGGCTCCCCTCTCCCCAATGACGCCTACGGCGTCTGTCTCTTCCTCTCCTCCATCTCTACAGTAAGCCTTCCCCCCTCCTTGCTTCTCTCTCATTCTCTTCCTCTATTCTCTCTCTCTCTCTCTCTCTCTCTCTCTCTCTCTCTCTCTCTCTCTCTCTCTCTCACACGCCCTCCTCTTTGTTTCTCTCCCTCTCATCTCTCTATTTCTCGCCTCTCACTCTCTGTCTCTACGCTCTTTCGTCTCTCTCAATTCTCACTCACCTCTTTCTCTCATTCTGTTTTTCATTCACCCTCTCCCTTTTCTACATCTCTTCTCAAGTCTCTCTTTCTTAGCCACTTTCTCACACCTCTCTCGGCTTCTCACCTCTCACTTCCTATTTTCCATCTTTCCATCTATCTTGAATGATCGCAACCCCTTCTTCTCCTTCTCATCTTCTTCTTTCTTCCCCTTCTATTTTCTTGTCTCCTACCCCACCTTGGAACCTTCCCATACACATTATTTTGAGGACTACTGCTGTCCGGACTTCGGATCACGCCCACGAGCTTCTCCCCCGCTCTCTTGGACCTCGTGCTTCTCCCCTGCTCTCTTGGACCTCGTGCTAGCACGGATTTGAGGCGAAAGGACTGCGTTTTCCCAGTGAGATTTTTCCATTATCTTCAGTCCTTTAATGAACCTTTTTGTAGGGGTGCAACTCAAGTCGGGTTGGCCTCAACCCGACCCAACCCGATTTCCAACCCGGCCGGGTTCAACCCGACCCAACCTGATTTGCAATTTCCTCAACCCAACCCAACCCGATTTCCAATTCGGGTTGGGTTGGTTCGGGTTGACCCGATTTGATATGTTACCAACAGTTGACCACCTCAACTCAAGCCGGGTTGTTTTGGATTTTGAGAACCAATAGTGAGTCACCGATATTCAGTTTTTGACTCACAATTGGTTCTCAAAATCAAAAACAAACAAGGACTGACAATTAAAAAAGGGAAATGTTATCCGCACTACTATATTTTGATGATCACACTCCTCACTTTATTAAAGTAAGGTATGGCCTGCACCATAGGATTATCCAAACCGTCCATTGTGGATTGTGGAGACTATTTCAATGTTGAAAAAGAAAAACACATACAGAACTTCGTTCTTCAGATGGAATACAGTAATATTAATATAAACTAGGATCATATGTACATGTTGGAATTAACATCACTACTAAATGGGAATTTGAAATTTCCAATTCGGGTTGGGTCGGGTCGGGTTGCCCGACACCCCAACCCGATTTTCAATTCGGGTTGATTTTTCCCAACCCTAACCCAACCCAATTTGCGAAAAGCTTAACCCGACCCAACCCAAATTCGGGTTGAACCCGACCCTAGTTGCACCCCTACCATTTTTCCCTTTTTAAACCCATAGGAACCTTGCCAATAATTTGCACTAGCCTATTTTAGAGATTTTATCACTTTCTAGTGGGCGTTTTGGGCCTTAGACATTTATTTACTTTTGTGGACAGCATCCTAACAACATTTATTTCAATATATTTGAACCTTTAATTACCATCGTTTGTGTTATCTAAGTTGATGTGTGCAATAACTGTTTGGTGTAGAAGCATTTTCCATTAATGATTTATCTTTTAAGGCTAGTCCCATGATTCACTAGGCTGAAATTTACTATTAAATGTTTGTTAATTCTTTATGGGTTATGGTTTGGTTATAAGGATGTGAAGACTTGGTTCCATTAAGCTCCTAAGGTTCATGGTAGTATTCACGAGCCTCCGGGTTTGCACCAAAAAGTGGTATCAGAGCCCAAAGCTCAAATTCCTAGTCGTATCTGTCACCATACGCTATCTTGGCGTTCATTTCAATCCAGTAGGGTTTAGGTGTCACTACATTAGGTTTCCAGTAGCAGTTCTAGGTCGTAGCGTCAGTCCAGGTCAGTTTAGCATTTTCTTAGTGTTTAGAGTTTTGTTTTGTGTCGGTTGAGTCTTTAGTAGTTCCTGCACTTCTTTCGTGTTTATCATGGCACAAAAAGCCAACATGCTCCACCACGAGCCAGTGCCTAGGTCATCTTCAGCCCTGGGGACCCTGGCATCAGCAAACACAGAACGCACTAGATCAGCAGACTCTTATGATGGCGACGATGAGAGACTTTGGAGAGGATCGGCGCTCATTTAGGGATACAGCATCCCCTGCCAGCCGGACCACTTTGACCACAGCTTCCTATGTCTCCCATTGCCACAGGTGGTGAGAACGGTCGTCGAGATCTAGACTAGGAGGGATCCTCAGACAGACAGTTCGATCAGGATGATGCCTACAATTTGGATGAGAAGGGCCGGTCCCAAGATAGACCTCGCCCAAGATTTGAGGAGAGATTAGTTAGAGCCTTAAAGCACTCACCCGCGATTTTAGCATCGACGCTGATATTAGGGATTTCCATGGTAGTCTCAACCCCGATGGATTCATCGATTGGCTCAAGAGCGTCAGCAATTTCTTCGAGTGGAAAGAACTCCCTGATGATAAAAGGGACAAATTTGTGACCATGAGATTGAAGGGTTCTGTCCTTGTTTGGTGGAAACAAATACAAACTAGGAGAGTTCAACATGGAAAGAGAAAAAATGATAGATGGGATAAGATGAAAGGAAAGTTGAAGAGCAAATACCTCCCTGCCAACTTCAAATCCTATCTATATCAGATATTGTTAGAACTTAGGCAACGTGCGAGATCCGTGAGAGAATACACGAAGGTGTTCCACCTTTTGACAGCTCGCAACAGTATTATAGAGGATGACGAGCAGGCCACTGCTTGGTATCTCCACAAGCTGAGGTATCAGATTCAGAATTCCATCTCCTTTCATATGATTCTTACAATGGATGATGCCTTTCGTCTGGCATTAAAAGCCGAGAAGTTGTCCCAGCAATCTCAGAAGCGAGAGGCAGATCGAGCCCAGCCTAGCTCATCCAACAGAGGAGCGGCTGCTGTCAGTCGACCATCTCCACTCTCCCACCTAAGAGCACGACTGCTAATCCTCCTTTTGGTGAGTCGGGTGCAAGACGTGGACTCCTTGGACGCAGGCCACAGAACAATGCCATTGAATGCTTTAAGTGTGGTGAGATGGGTCATCGATCAACAGAGTGCCCATGTAGGACGTTCAATTCTTAGAATACTTTAGCAGAACCAGTACAAGACGAGGATAAGAATGATCCTGAGTATGACGAGGACCCCCTAAATGATAATTCTCTGCCAGATGATCCAGGAGAACATGAGGTTATCCTTGATAGAGACAAGGGCCAGATTCACTTCTTATCCGAAGGGTCATGATGTCTCCTAAAGCGTCAAATCTAGACAGACAGTTGCGAAGCAACATTTTCCACACCACATGCACATCAGGAGGAAAGCTTTGCACCATCATAGTTGATCGTGGAAGTACAGAGAATCTCGTCTCCTAGTTGATGGTCTATTGATTAAAATTGAAGATGGAAAAACTTGATCGGCCATATAACATCGTGTGGTTCAAGGGTGGAGCCGAAGTACTCGTCACATCTCATTGTCTTGTGGACTTTTCTATTGGAACTGTTTACAAAGACGCAGTTTGGTGCGATGTGGATCCTTTAGAGGTGTGTCATATTATGCTGGGCCTATGAAAGACCACCAATGACGGGGAGAAGAATAGGTACTCCTTCATGAAAGACGGTATTCGCTTCACTTTGAATCCTGTAAAGGATCCCCCTAAACTGTCTAGGAATGTGCCAACACTTCATGTGCCGGTTAAAGAGGGTGTTCCACTCAAAGGGAAAGAGTTGGCACTTGGCACTATTCCTGTCATGATCTAGTTTCGAGAACGCTTGCACAGAAGCGAACGTTGGTTTTGTCCTCATAGGAAAAGAAGAAACGAATAGTCCCCCTATCCCGATTGAGATGTTACCACTGGTGGAGGAGTTCTGTGATTTAGTTCCTGATAATTTGCCTGATGGACTCCCTCCATTGCACGACATACAGCATTGCATTGATCTTGTCCCGGGCGGGAGCTTACCTCAATTATCGCATTATCGCATGAGCTCGACTGAGTACGAGTTACATCAACGGGTCTTAGACTTGTTGAAGAAGGGTTACATTAAAGAGAGCATGAGTCCATGAACAGTTCCCGCCCTTCTAACTCCCAAGAAAGATGGAGCGTGGAGGATATGCGTAGCCATCAACAAGATAACTGTCAAGTATAGGTTACCCATACCTAGACTCGATGACATGTTAGACATGTTGAGTGGTGCATGTACATTCTCTAAGATCGATCTTAAGGGCGGATATTATTAGATTCGCATACGGCCTAGCGACGAATGGAAGACCGCCTTTAAGACTCGTGAGGGTCTATATGAGTGGTTGGTCATGCCATTTGGTTTATCTAACGTACCCAGCACATTCATGCATGTGATGAACCAGGTGTTACAATACTTTATAGGGAAGTTCGTTGTTGTTTATTTCGATGATATCCTTCTTTACAGTAGAGACCCCAACGAGCATGTTTCCCACGTGCGTCAAGTCTTCAATGTCTTGAGGGAAAATAAGTTGTTCGCGAATCTCAAGAAGTGTGTCTTCTCAACTGATAATTTAACCTTCTTGAGATATATCATGTCGACCGAGTGCATTAAAGTAGATCCCATTAAAATCGAGGCCAAAAGAAGTTGGTCAGTGCCGATATTTATTAGTGTTGTGCGACGATTCCACGGAATAGCATCTTTCCATTGGCAATTTAATCGTAACTTTAGCTATGTAATCGCACCAACCTAAGTGTCTGAAGGGAGGTGTATTCCAATGGACCCTGAGGTTGATCGGGGTTTCAACCTTATTAAGACAAAAATGACGAGTGCTTTCATTTTAGCGCTCTCGGACCTCAGTAAGGTCTTCGAGGTTGATTGCGATGCCTCTTAGGTAGACATTGGAGTTGTCCTTAGTCATAAGGGACGCCCTGTGGCCTTCTTTAAAGAGAAGCTAAGCGATGCGAGATTGAGGTACTCAACGTACGACGTCGAATTTTATGCCATCATCCAAGCTCTCAAACATTGGAGGCACTACCTAATCATGCGTGAGTTTGTACTTAACTCTGACCATGAAGCATTGCACTATATAAATTTCCAGCGTACTATAAATAAGCGCCATGCTAAATGGGTAACATTTTTACAAGAGTACACATTCAATCTTAGGCACAAAGTAGGTGTTCAGAACCGCGCAGCAGATGGTCTCATTTGACTCCCTTAAAGACCCATACCCAATTGATCCATTCTTTGGTTTTATTTGGGAGTCATGTCGGTCAAAAGGTGCAAATCCTAGTTCGACATTCGTCATCCATGATGGATATTTGTTTCGCGGTACTCGCCTATGCATTCCTGAGGGATCTTTACGCGAAAACCTGATTCAAGAGCCTCACAATGGAGGCTTAGTAGGTCATTTTGGGCAGGCGAAGACCCTTCCTTTGGTCGAGAAGAGGAACTTTTGGCCTAGGTTAAAACACGATGTGATTCGTTATGTGTGTCAACGCAGGATGTGTCAGTCCTTTAAAGGTCAGCCAGAATAGAGGTTTGTATTCTCCTTTGTATGTTCCTAGTAAACCTTGGGAGCATGTCAGTATGGATTTTGTCATAGGTTTACCTCGGACTGCTAGGAAGTTCAATTTTGTTTTTGTCATAGGTTCTCCAAAATGTCACATTTCATTCCATGTCAGAAGACGTCTGATGTTAGTCATATAGCTGGTATATTCTTTAGGGAGGTTGTTCATCTACATGGAATCCCTAGGTCGTTCACTTCAGATAGAGACACTAGGTTGCTAAGTCATTTTTTGGAGAACTCTATGGAGCATAATGGGAACCAAACTTTAGTTCGTAGTGCTTACTATCCCCAGATGGGCAAACAGAAGTGGTTAATCACAGCCATTGTTTTAAATTTCGACCCGAAATTTCGAATTTCGGTCAAGACCGAAACTGAAACGTACCGAACCCGAAATTGCCGAAATTTCAGAAATTTTGGCAATTTCGGCAAAAATTTCAATAAAATACTATTTTTTATCTTCTTACAGAATTTGGACAGAAATTTCCGTTTTTTTCGGCCCAAAAATCGACATTCGTGACTTTCTACAGAATTTCGGCCGAAATTTACCGAAACCGGAATTTAAAACCATGATCACAGCCTAGGGAATTCAATGAGATGTTTAGTTGGCGAGAGACCCCATCAATGGGATTTGATTCTACCTCAAGCTGAATTTGCATATAACAATTTCGTTAGAATTACCAAAGGTAGGTCGCCGTTTGCGACCATTTATGGCTTTCCCATTCCCCACTTACTTGATCGTACCCCCATACCATACCCTGGACGCAGCAGTGCTGAAGCCAAGGATCTCGTTCAACACATAAAAGAGGTACAACAAGAGGCGTTGGGGCGGTTGCATGGGAGAACTAAGAAGTACAAAGCAGCAACAGATCAGCATCGTCGAGATCAAGGCAAATCTCAGTTTAGGTTTCGGTCATCAGCGAAAACGTTTCAGTTTCGGTACGAAATTTCGGACGAAATCTTGTAAAAATTTCACCGAAATTTCGGTGAAATTTTGTACTTCACCGAAACGTTTCACCGAAATTTCAAATTTCTGAAACGTTTCACCGACATTTCCAAAAAGTTTCACATAAATTTCACCGAAACGTAGCCGAAATTTCCGAAACGTTTCGCCGAAGTTTGGTACTTTTCCGACTAAATGTGGATTTCGTTTCATTTTCCGCCGAAACGAAACATTTCGGCCGAAATTTAAAACCATGGTCGAGATCAGACTTTCAGTGTGGCAGATTGGGTGATGGCGTACTTTCGTTGAGAGAGATTTCCAGCTGGAGCCTACGGCAAGTTGAAGCGGAAGAAGTGTGGACCTTATCGGACCCTCGAGAGGTTGGGTCATAATGCTTACCTATTGGACCTCCCTGAGAATATTGCGCTTCTCCCGTCTTCAATGTTGTTGACCTGTATCATTTTCATGGAGACACGCCAGAGCATGCACTAGATGATGTCAGTACCTTACCATTTCAAGCGACCACTTCTTCAGAGGATCAGATCGAGGACATTATCGACATCAAGACGATGGACACTCGCCACTAATCACATCGATGATACCTTGTTCGTTGGAGAGACAGTTCGTTGACGGATTGCATCTGGATAGATGAGCCTGAGTTCTGCAGACTACGCGAGGACTTGTTTCTGCGCGTTACAAATATTTACTCAACGGAGTCGAGTTCTTCCCACCCGGGGAAACATGATGTGATCTGGATCGTCTCTTATTTGCTTACTACATTGATTTTTTGTTTGTTTGAGGATTATTGGATTTATTTGTGACTATTTTATTTGCCTAAATGTGGGGGATGTCCACATCATCTAGGGCCACCCTTGTACACACCAATTTTACCTTTTTCCCCTTTTATTAATTGGTTTTCCTATTATGCCCTCATGTGACTTTGTTGTTCTTTGTGACAACTGATAAGGGGTATGGCGGTCTTTTCATCCTTATTTAATTGAGCTAGCAAAGGGGCCCACCAAGAAAAGAGTATAAAAGAAAGCAAATGGGGGAAATTCCCTAATTTTTGACAAAGAAAAACTTGAATTGAAGAAAGAAGAGCCGATGTCTCCCCTCTCCTCCATCTCTACGGTTCCCCCCTCCTTGCTTCTCTCTCATTCTCTTCCTCTATTATATCTCTCTCTTACGCCCTCTTTGTTTCTCTCCCTCTCATCTCTCTCTTTCTCGCCTCTCACTCTCTGTCTCACTCGTCTCTCTCTCTCTCTCTATTCTCACTCGTCTCTCTCTCTTTCTGTTTTCCTCTCACCCTCGCCCTTTTCTACATCACTTTTCAAGTCTCTCTCTCTTAGCCACTTTCTCTCTCACATCTCTCTTGGCCTCTCTCCTCTCACTTTCTAGTTTCCATCTTTCCATCTATCTTGAATGATACCAAACCCTTCTTCTCCTTGTCATCTTCTTCTTTCTTCCCCTTCTATTTTCTTGTCTCCTACACCTCCTTGGAACCTTCCCATCCACATTATTTTTGGAGGACTACTGTTGTCCGGACTTCGGATCGCGCCCATGAGCTTCTTCCCCGCTCTCTTGGACCTTTTGCTAGCACGGATTTGAGGCGAAAGGACTGTTGCATTTTCCCGGTGAGATTTTTCCATTATCTTCAGTCCTTTCTTGAACCTTTTTGCCATTTTTAAACCCATAGGAACCTTGCCAATAATTTTCTCTAGCCTATTTTAGAGATTTTATCACTTTCGAGTGGTAGTTTTGGACCTTAGACATTTATTTTCTTTTGTGGACAGCAGCCTAACAGCATTTATTTCAATATATTTGAACCTTTAATTATCATCTTTTGTGTTATCTATGTTGATGTACGCAATAACTGTTTGGTGTAGAAGCATTTTCAATTAATGGTTTATCTTTTAAGGCTAATTTCATGATTCTAGACTCAACTCAACTCAACTAAGCCTTTGTCCCAAACTAGTTGGGGTCGGCAAATGAATCCATTAGAAAAAATTTATGAAGGTGAAAGGATCTATCCGGCTCAAATTGACTAAGTCTAATCCCGACACTAGTTGGGTTTGGGTTATGGTTTACTAGGCTGAAATTTACCACTAAATGCTTGCTAGTTGTTTATGGGTTATGGTTTGGTTATATGGATGTGAAGACTTGGTTCCATTAAGCTTTTCTTGGTAGTATTCGCGAGCCCCCGGGTCTGCACCACTCATCTACATTTTATTAAATAGCCCTTTATATACCTTCTCATAAACTCTCCGTATGACTTAAAGTTTTGTGCACCAATAGTAGTTGACATGAGTTTTTTTCTGAAAAATAATGATGGTTTACACTTTACACATTCTTCCCCTTTTAACTAATCATCATTGGTGAATATCTGTGACAATGCGTACTCTGCAGCAATGAATATGTAGTGATTTCACTTGTTAAATTTGACCTTCCTAAACAGTTGTATTGCAGTTTTTTAATTATTTATTTTTCTTTTGTTGCCCCGTGCATCCGCACAGGTTACTTATGGGAATTGAATCTCTAAGGGTTGTGAATTCTTATAGAGAGAAAACCATGGAATTTTGAGGAGAACTCTTGTCCAACATTGGAAAATGAGAGTAGTAAGAGAGGGGTATATATATGGAAATAGGATCTCTGAGGGTTGAGGATTCTCAAAGAGACAACCATGGAGTTTGTGGGAAAATTTTGACCACACGTGCACAGTTCTAAATTGTGCTTTACCGTCTAAACATGTGGTTCACCGATTACCACGGAAAACCTTTGGCTTACAGTAATATTTAAGACTTAATGCTGTTTAGCACCTTTTGATTTCCGAGATAAAGAGCTTGTTCACTGCGGAAAAGAGTTTCTTAGTATCCATTTAGCTTCTTAATACGGATAGTTTTTTTATTACGTTTTTTTTATAATACAACTTTACCGCTTGAGTTATGTTCTCACGTCGTTTACTAGACCGTTTTGGAAATGATTAATGTGTGTTTAACATAACGTTTCGGGTAAATCACTTCCTTTGCTTTTCTTACGATAGTAGTTACGAATAAAGAAAGGGATTCGAAAAAGAATGAAGAATTGACTTCCTGGTTACTCTTGTTTTTTGGTTTTCTGATCTTCATCCTCCATTTCTTTTGATCAAGGCAAGCGGCAAGATAAGCAAGTTTGCAAGGCAACTGAGCAGCGTGAGTGCACAGCCCTGGAGTGGAGTTGTTGTATACTAGAGGCATATGGCACACATCCCATCTGCACCGTTGATTTATCATAGTGGGGGCAAGATTTGCCTTAAAGAACAAGGAAAACCGATTCATGCCTCAACTCAATAAGTTGTTAAAAATTGTAAATCAATAGCAATGTTTATGGTTTTGTGAAAATTCTTCATGGCTTCTAGGATGGTTATTATGTGTTGAAATGTATGAGTTCTCTATGTTTTCTAGAGTTCTTAATGCCTAGGCTGGATTAAAAAAGAGTCAATAGAGAGTTCGTATGATATTGCTTAGGATCCTTGAAGGAATCATGGGTTGGGTTGCAACTCAGGTCGGGTTTTCCAATACCCTACCCTACAAGAGAACCTACCTCGCCTAGGGTTTTTTGGGGGAAAACCAGGGATTCATAAACCCGGTCCTACCCAAGACAGTTTCTCGGGTTGGGTCGGGTCGGGTTG
The DNA here is from genome assembly GCF_043159265.1 of Tasmannia lanceolata. Classification (NCBI taxonomy): domain Eukaryota; kingdom Viridiplantae; phylum Streptophyta; class Magnoliopsida; order Canellales; family Winteraceae; genus Tasmannia; species Tasmannia lanceolata. The sequence goes on from NW_027518695.1 coordinate 67,783,701, forward strand.
GGTTTTTTAATATTCTCGATTCATGCACCATAAATCCACCATGAAGATTGCATTAACACTAAGAAAATATATCAATTGGGAACATTTTAAGTGACAGCTTTTTAAAAGAACAAAGAAAAAACCAAAACAGAAACTCCATTTTTTCTTGCATGAGAAAGTGTTAAAGTTCTGAAAATTGTTACAAAAAGGCTACTAGTTCTAAGAATTGTTAAACGGTAATGAAAACTGCATTAGAAGTAATACAAGTTGGCATTTCAAACCTGAGAGAATAATCAATTTTAACCTATAGATGGGTGTTGTTATAAGACAGCCATGTTGAAGAGGATGTTAACCACAAAATAAGAGCTGATTGGTTGAAGTGGAAGCATGCTTCAGGAGTTCTGTGCGACCGTAAAATACCTACCAAGTTGAAGGGAAAGTTTTATAAGACAGCTATGAGGCCAGCCATGCTGTACGGCTCAGAATGTTGGGCCGCCAAGAAGCAACATGTGCATAAGATTAGTGTAGCAGAGATGCGAATGCTTAGATGGATGTACGGCCACACAAGGTTAGATCGAATTAAAAATGAAGACATCCGTAAAAAGGTGGGGGTGGCACCAATTGAGGAGAAAATGAGAGAGCACCACTTAAGATGGTTTGGGTATATCCAACGTAGGCCTTTGGATGCTCAAGTGAGAAGAAGTGACTCGTGCCAAGTTGATAGAGTAAAAAGAGGTAGGGGCAGACCGAAAACAACTGGGGTAGAAACAGTGAGGAATGACTTGAGGGCTAGGAAGTAGGACCATAACAGAGAACATGACCTTAGATAAGATAGAATGGAAGAAAATGATCCATGTAGACGAACCCAAGTAGTGTCAAGATTACACTTAGTCAATTGTTAGTAGGATAGATCCTTTCACCTTCCTCATGAAAATTTTCTAATGGATTTATTAGCCGTCCCCAACCAAGGTTTTAAATTTCAGTTTCGGTGTCGGTTCCAGTGGTGGGTCGGTTTCAGGGTGAAATATCAGCCGAAATCATGTAAAAATATGATTGTGATTTCGTTTTTTTATTATTATTTTAACTGAAATGTCTAAAATTTTGGTGTAAATTTCGGCGATTTCAGTGGAAATTTTGGCTATTTCGGTGAATATTTCATAAATTTCGGTGGGAATTATAACATTCCGGTTGACTTTTTAAAAATTTCGGTGGAAATTTTGTAAAAAAAACCAAAAACTGACATTTCGGCGAAATTTCTCTGAAATCTTGTAAAGAAACGACTTCATGTAAATTTCATTTCGGTCGCAATCGAAACCGAAATGTTTTAGCCGAAATTTAAAACCATGGCTAGTTTGGGACAAAGACTTAGTTGAGTTGAGTTGAGTAGATGGGTGTTGTTATCAAAACAATCTTTTGAAACAAATACAAAACAAAAGTTTAAACCCCCTTTGCTTTATAAGAGTGCCATTATCAAAACTAGCAAGGGTGTTTGGCAGACATTAGAGTTGCAACTCGGGTCGGGCGGGTCGGGTTTTCCAAAACCCTACCCCCTAACCTACAATATATCTCGGGTCGAGCCAGGTCAGGTTTTTTATATTAAAAAACCGAGATTCCTAAACCCGGCCCATGATTTTCTCAGGTCGGTTGGATGCGGGTCAAGTAAAATCCGACCCAAGTTGCAACCCTACTCATGGGGAATACAACAAAGTGTTTAATGTATTTAGCTATTTTAGGAGTGCTTTGTGTCTATAAGTATGAAGTCATTAGTGTACAGCATTGTAAGCTTAAAAGAGTAAAGCTTCAATGGTAAAGGTTCAACGGAGAAGAAGTGTAGTGATTCTAAGGAAAAAGGGAAAAGAACACCGAATCACTTGCAAGTTGTTTTCATATATAAAATTCTTTTTATTTTGGTGTTACATTTGTGCTTTTGTTGGAGATCTACATGGGCCCTTTGGTGTCATGTATCTCCCAAGCTCCCTCACCTTGCTCTTATGATCACAACACTGCATAATTGATCCACTCAGTTGGAGTCAACAAGTGGTATTAGAGCATGTGTTATGTTGAAAATCTAGTCCAAGATTTATGCACGTTTTATTCAATTTTTTTCGAAAATGTTATTTTAGTCAAAATGTGCCATATCATATACCGATGGAACGATATTTTAGTCTAGTTTCCAAAAAAACAGATCGCCAATCACAGTTTTTTATTAAAATTTATCTTCGAAAGAATGAAAGTCTGTCAAAGTGGACTTTTTTTTCGAAATCCAAATTTTTAAGTAAAAAATTCCTTCATGTGTATGATTAGGAAGGATGATCTACTTTAAAAGTGTTTAGGATGATTATTGTCCAAATTTTTAAATTTTAAGGGAGAGGATTCGGTTAGAATTTTTTGTTAGCGTAGAGAACAATATTCTTCCACATATCTACTTGTGGGTTTCCATTTGATGAATGGTGCAGATTTTTAATGATTTGAGAAAGAAAACAATTTTCTGTTCTTATTTCTCAAGAGTCGATTGAACGGACAAGTGTCTTCTTTTGTGTGCCGGAAAAGAGAATGAATTTCTCTTATTATCCCGATGAGTGTTATTTTGAGTACCGAGAAAAAGAACAAATTTCTTTTTTATCCCGATGGCATTGCAAGAAGGCAACAATTATGATTTTTGTTTATGTAGAAGTACCGTGCAAATCGTTTTTATCAAAGCTTCATTCAAAGTATGTCTAAAGTAAGCTACAGAAAAATTGAATCTAAAGCATCTTTTGTACGACATTTGGTAAGAAAGATAAGACCGCAGACCAATTTCTAAAGCCTTGATTAAAGTAGGAAAAACATGAATTTTTCAGAAATGCGACAAATACCAAGAAAGAAGCTAAAGAAAGCACGGCACATGCTGCCATTCTTTTCTTGTCAAAATGCTACCCTGTCATCTTCATCGACGGTAAACAACACAATCTAATAGACGAAAGAGAACAACTGAAAGATTTGAAGAATCTCAAGCCCCTTGAGCCATTCAAAAAAAAACTCCCAAGTCCCTTGAAGGAGAAATTGCAAAGTTGAAGATGAAGATTTCATCAAGTGCAGATGTTGACCAAAGAGATGATGAATAGATATTTCTAATTTTTAGATTTTGATTTAAGGAAGGGTGTTCAAAATTGTAAATCAAAATCAATGTTTATGAATTTGTGAAAAGTCGTTGTGGTCTTCTAGTATAGTAATTATGCGTTGAAAATGTACGAGTCCTCTATGTTTTCTAGAGTTCTTAATGTCTAGGGTAGATTATCAAAGAGTTGATGTGGAGTTCCTATGATGTTGCTTAGGATACCTAACGGACTCATGGGGACTACAACAAGTGTTTTCTGTATTTAGCGAATTTGGGAGTATTTTGTGTCTATAAGTATGAAGTCACTTGTTTAGAAAATTGTATGCTTCAAGGGTAATCTTAAAAGAGTAAAGCTTCAAGTGTAAAGGTTCAAGGGAGAAGAAGTGTCTAAGGAAAAAGAGATAAAAGCACTAAGTCACTTGTAAGCTGTTTAGATATATAAAAGTCTTTTTTATTTTTGTGTTATATTTGTGTTTTTGGTGGAGCTGTACAAGGTCCCTTTGGCCGTGTATCTCCCAAGGTCCCTTAGCTTGCTCTTATGATCACAACATTGTATAATTGACTCATTCAATTGAGGCCAGCATAAGTCAATTCTCCTTCCATTGTTTATTGTTCAGTTCATGCTAATCTATTACGGCTTTAATTAATTAAAAGTAGAGTTTGAAACCCTACTTCCTTACATTTTTTTTTTAGAAAACAAAAATCTCACACCTATTTTATGAAATGACGTTCTAGAAATCATCTGCATGGTAGAAAAAGAATTCCAATGCATTACTTAAGCAATAGCAAGGATAACACCAAAAATACACGAAATTGTTTCCTTCGTTTTGGTTATCAATGCAATTGTTTTGCCCCTGCAGCGGTTTTATACTTGTTTCGCCCTAATCTACTTTGTTTCCAAAAGAGAACGAACCCAGCCTCTCTCGGTCCTCCTTTGTGCTCAAAACTCAATCTCTAGAATAAAATTCTTCATTAATTTAAAAAAAGGCTAGGTACATGTTATTTATATAAATAAGAAGGCGAGCCTTGGCGCAACGGTAAGGTTGTTCCATTGTGACCTAGTGATTGGTAAGGTTGCTTTATTGTGACCTGGTGATCACGTGTCCGAGTCACGGAAACAGCCTCTCTGCAAAGCAAGGGTAAGGCTATGTACATCTAGCCCTCCCCAGAGCCCGTAATGGCAGGACCCTCGTGCACTGGGCCGCCCTTTTGCATGTTATTTATAGAAAATCCCTAATCTAGATAACCCTTATCTCTAAGACACCTATCCATATTAAACAACAACTAGAGAGCAAAATCTAAAAACAACCAATATCTAAACTAATTTATTTCATCCTAAGCGGGACCCATCTAGTCACATAACATTTAGAAACCCACTTAAAATTTAGAAACCTAAAACAAGATATTATATGATCAAACGCTTGCATTTGTTTGGCCCTAAACTATTTTGCTTTAGAAATCCCATACCTTCAACAACAACAAAAAACCGATATTTAACATTGAGCAATATATTTTAGAATGAGCAATCAATGATCAAACGCTTTCCATACCAGAAACCTAAAACAAACGATCGTGTAAAACCTAAACCCTAAAACAGTTCAAAAGCGATTAAAGAAAAAAAAAACAGAGAAATACAAGAATTCAAAACGCAAAAACCACCAAAACGCTTAGCAAATTCTCTAATTCAGAAGAAATGCCGTAAAAATCGCTCTAACCTGACAAGATCGAGACGAAGAACAGTTGAGGAACTCGTCATCGTCATTCTCAATTCCTTCCAAAGAATTCTCAATCTCTTCAATCGAATCCTCGCCTGAATAGTAGTTTTCTTCATCGCTCGTTAGAAAATCGGCCATCTTCCGATCAGATTGCCGCTCTTCCGGCGAGATCGTGTCAGATTCCGGCCGTTCTTCCGGCGAGAAGCGAGGGAAGAAGAAGTAGAAGAAGAAGCAACTTTTTTTTTTTAATTGGAGAAGAAGCAAACTTTGGGAGTAAATGAAACGGAGGAGTGGTATTACTAATAAAGGTGATGAGGCTAAAAAAGGAAGTGATATATTCGTCACCTTTTTAACTTGGGACAGCCCCCTCTAGCGTAAAAGAGTAGTCATAGACTCATAGTCTCATAGATACACAAGAGGGGGCTGTCTCAAGTAATATATTTTGGTGAATATATCACTTCCCCTAAAAAATAGGGATTTGCATGACTACGAGTGAGTAAGTGACTTTCTAAGTTTTAAGTTTTAACTCTATCTAACGGCGAAGAGTTCACGTCGTTAAGTGCTAACGGCGTAATTGTTGAGTTTCTATGCTGGGGTTTCTTTGCTTTATTGGGAGAGGGAAGTGTTATCAGCACAACCAAATTTTGATATTTGCACAAACCCAGCTGTTTATCTTCTTTAATTTGCCTGTGAGAGCTTTTTGGGAAGTTTAATAACTTTTTGACAGCTCTTTAAATACTAAAAGGCAAGATATGGTTGTCTTGATATAATTTCGTAAAAACAATTTTCTAGTTTGATAATTTGCAAATAGAGTCAGGCCACGTTTGGATAACCACAAGATTTAGATTTGGATTTATCACATTTGCAGTTGAGATTTGGAACTCGATCAGATTCTTAGATTTCCAAATCAGCTACAATAGTGAAAAAAAAAAAAAAATCTGATTTTCAAAATCTGTTTTTGCAAGACATTATTTGGAACTCCATATTTGTGGCTATTCCAAATACAAAAACATAAGGTATCCAAACGTGGCAAGTGAATTTTGAGATCATGTCAACCCATCAGTTTGTGAGCAAAATACCCATGATAAATCTTTCTTCTTTTTTTTACACATAAAAAGACCAAAATGTCCTAGATAAGAATGTTAGAGATTTTTCAAAATCAAGTATTTTGTGGTCAAAACAAGTTTTGGAAAATATTTTCTTTAATTTGTTTTGGAAAAGAAAATATTTTTACTTTTGCTTTTAGAAAGAGTGTATAAGTGCATTGAAAAGATAGTCCCACATTGCTCCGGAGAAAAGTTGGAGATGGGCATATATTACTTTCACACATTCCTCTCTCTTGTTTAAGTGCACAATGGGTCTTAGCCATGGTCGAACCGCAACACACCATCCTCGCTTGAGCACGCGCGGCATGGGCAATGGGCTATAGGGCGCATAATGACGCTTTATTGGCACTTAAAAAGTTTAATCATTTTGATTGTTCACCTACTTCAACTCATTTTCATCCTAGTGGGTGGATTTTCACCCTTGGTGGGGAGCAGTCTCCTGGGCATCTAAGAAACAGACATGCATAACAACTTCAACTATGGAAGCAGAGTTTATAGCTCTGTCAGCATGTTGTAAAGAGGCGGAATGGCTTCGGAATTTGTTACTGGAAATTCTGTTATGGCCTAAACCTATGCCATCGATTTATGTCCACTGTGATAGTCAGGCCACACTATCTAGGGCATATAATCATATTTATAATGGTAAGTCCAGACATATAGGACTTAGGCACAGTACTGTGAGAGAGTTACTTACTAATGGAGTAGTAACTATTGATTATGTGAGATCAAGCCACAATTTGGCTGATCCATTCACTAAAGCTCTTGCGAGAGATCTAGTGTGTAAAACATCAATAGCGATGGGGTTAAAGCCATTACCAAATGGTCACCAATGATGGAACCTCGACTCAACACTTGAGTAAATATCAAATCTTGAGTTCAATGAGTCAAAGTACATCATATGGAGTGATTGCAAGCACTATAATATATTATATTTCCATCTCAAGGTAAAGTGTTTGGTACTTGTAATGTATAAAAAGGAAAGGCTGAGCATTTGAGCTCTTAATATACTTATAACAAAGTGTTTGGAGTGTTATAGTTACATGGGCACTCTTCATAAGTCTACCTATGTGAGTGTGGGAGTGGTGCCGCTTCTTATGAGACCTGGCTAGTCTCTAGAGCGCTCAAGAAACCATGATATAGACACAAGGCCAATACATGTGTCGGTTGTTTAGAAATTGCCTAAAGAGATGAATTCTTATGTGTGAGACATGTCCGGTTAACCAAATAGGATCGCTAGTTCAAAGACATGTCTACTTTGCAATTCTGGTTAACTTTGATGTGTTTTCACTAAGTAAATGTTAAAATCGAGGGATACCTTTATTTATGCATAAAGATTTCAAGCCTGATGACAAAACTTTCTTAGATTTTGAAAATGGTGAGGGAATGTTAGAGATTTTTCAAAATCAAGTATTTGTGGTCAAAACAAGTTTTGGAAAATATTTTCTTTAAGTCGTTTTGGAAAAGAAAAACTCTTCTTTGAAAAAGTTGCTTTTTGCTTTTGCTTTTGGAAAGAGTGTAGAAGTGCATTGAGAAGATAGTCTCACATTGCTCCGGAGAAAAGTTGGAGATGGGCATATATTACTTCACCCATTCCTCTCTCTTGTTTAAGTGCACAATGAGCCTTAGCCATGGTCAAACCGCAGGCGCGGCATAGGCAATGGACTATAGGGCGCATAGTGGCGCTTTATTGGCATTTTTTTAGACGCACTTTGCACTTCGGCCATTGGAGCTAGACCGGGTTGAGTGGATAGACCGAGTGGTTCGGTCCATTCGGTTGGGTTGGCATTGGGTTCGGGCCCAACGGTTGGCCCAGCGGGCCTAGTGTACTCCAACGGATAGTGTCTGGTCGGGTGAGATCTGGGCCATCGGATTGAATGGTTGCTTCTGGATCGTCCCAACGGTCAAGAGGCGATCAGATACGATTCGAACCATAGAGTTGCGATCAGTCACAATCTAACGGTTATGTGGAAGGACGAGGTTTTAAATATCCCAACAGCCACTCCAAGATTGATCTGGATCGTTGAATCGCGTATGTGAGCGAACTAACGGCCAGAATTCAAACCGAATTGGAAAGTCACTATACAGGGGGTGCTTTTCACACTGAAAAGTCACCAGATACTCTCTAAAAAGTGCAGAACCCAACCATTTCTAAATAGAAAACAAATTTATCCATTTCTGGTGCAATTCTCAAGATTTCCAGTGCAATTATACTCTCTTTTGTATCCTCCAAAGTCCAAATTCATTTTTTCTACTGTTTTCATTGTTGTTTGTCTAATTACTATTATACTGCATTAGCAGTAATTAGACTGATTTTCTAAGGCTAGTTATTCTCTAAGGGCATTTTGGATTTGACTCTGCTTGTGCATAGCATCGTCAAATATTAGTAGGACATTTGTACTGGCTTCATTATATCTTGGAGGCAGTTCGCGGATCGCCTTTGCACATTTGTTGGGGGCGAAATCTGTCTTAAGCAAAGCAATTTCGCGCCTTGAAGCAAACCGATTTCCATATTTCATCTCCTACAGATACAAATTACTCTCCAAGAAAGAAAAGATAAAAACTACCTTAATAAAAGACCAAAATACCAACCGATGGGACTCACTTTATCAGAACATATCAAGGAGAATTTTTGTCTTTACATATGTAGGACATTTTGGTCTCTTTACGTGTAAAAAATATTCCCAGGGGATGTACCTGATATTCAAAATTCACTGACAACTCTATTCAAAATTCACTGACAACTCTATATGCAAATTGTGAAACTTGAAGAATGTCGTTGTAGATAAAGGTATAAAGCAAAGGACAAGACTTCTTTTCGGAAAACCCCTTCAAAGTTTTACAATTGTTCTATTTTTTTTTTTTTGGGAGATGATATTTTCACCCCCTCAGCCCCCTTATAAGTTATAACGTAAACAACCGGCAATGTTAACGCTTTTTGACGTCAAAATCAGGTTACAAGGGGGGCGAATGCATACTGCAGGGGTGAAAATATCAACGCCCTTTTTTGTCACTCTTTTTCATTTTTCTTTCTTTATAGTGTTAGTGTATATATGTACAATGATCCCAACCTCTCATCATGTAGCTAAAACCCCGTCAAGGTTTTACAATTGTATACAACGTGAAAAACTGGCAATTTTAACACTTTTTGACGTCAAATCACGTTAAAAGGGGGGCGAATGCACACTGAAGGGTGAAAAATATCATCGCCCTTTTTTGTCACTCTTTCTAATTTTTCTTTCTTTATTTATTATAGTGTTTGTGTATATATGTGCAATGATCCCAACCTCTCATCAAGTAGCTAAAACCCCATTGATTGGATGATCCTAACCATACAATCAGAGTGCTTTTACACAATGAGGGTAAGCCTTTCATAGAGTTTTGGGAAAAATACACTTAGACGCCCTTTGGTTTGCGACACATTCAACTTAACCCCTAATGTTTAAAAAGTTACAAGTAGACCCCTGTGGTTTCAATTTGTATAAGGTAGGCCCCCTTAGTTTCACGTTTCGTCCACAGATTGAACAGTTAGTATGATCCGATGGAGCTGATTTTTTGGGCACACCCTAGCTATGTCAGGGCCCATCAAACGAACGCTTTGGATCATCCAAACAATGTGGGCCCATGCCCAAATCCAAACACTACAAAAAACACAGTGGGCCCACATTGTTTGGATGACCCAAAGCGTTCATTTGATGGGCCCTGACATAGATAGGGTGTGCCTAAAAAATCAGCTCCATCGGATCATCCTAACCTTTCAATCTGTGGACGAACTGTCAACTGAGGGGGTCTACCTTACACAAATTGAAACAACAGGGGGTCTACTTGTAACTTTTTAAACATCAGGGGTTAAGTTGAATGTGTCAGAAATCCCAGGGGGTCTAAGTGTATTTTTCCCTAGAGTTTTTATATGGTGTGTGGACGTATAATATTTTCAATAAGTACTTTCGGCCCACTCCATATGGTGGTCCAAACCGTTCATTTGTTGAGCCACAATGTAAATAAGTTGTGCCCCAAAAATTATTTCCTTGGTCGTTCCTTCCCTCAACAGATCCGAGGGTTACAATTATCTTAAGGAATTGATTTTTGGGGCACAACTTTTTCCTCATCAAATGAACCGTTTGGATCATGCTATGGATTGGGCCGTACAGACTTTTGGAAAAATATTGGACTATAATGCCACACACACTGTATAAAATCTCACCTCTCATCAAACCCGCTTTTTTTAGAAGAGAATAGAGTTCCTAAGGTGTCACCTCATATAGCTTATACGAGGTGGTGCTCACAACACATAAGGGGATCACATTTTTGGGGTGATCGAAACCACTCATTTGAAAGGCCCTTAGATGGATATGGTGCCTACAAAAAATCAGGTCCATAGGATCATCCTAACCCTTCCATTTATGGAGGTTAAAAATGGGCAGATTTATAGAGGTTTATACCCATCCATTTCAACCTCCACAAATGAAAGGGTTAGGATGATCCTATTAAGTTGAGTTTTTGGGCACACCCTATCTATGTGAGGGCCTATCAAATGAATGCTTTAGATCATCCAAACAAAGTGGGCCCTTATATTTTTAAGCGCCACCTCATATAAGTTATATGAGGTGACACCTTAGGAATTATATTCTCTTTTTAGAAAATGCTAAAATGGAAAGTCAGTTATGGCCGTGGAACATTAGCGGCGGAAAAAGAAAATCCATCTTTGACGACTGTTTTACGTGTAGGGATAAAATTTTCAATGCAAAATTATCACAGTTCCAACAAAATTGAGCTCTACATCGAAAAGAAGGAAAACAATTTATTTTGGAAAATCATTTTAGTAGAAAATGAGTTAACTAAAAGTTGGGAAACACATTTTTTTCAATGCCATTATAAATGAACTTTGGTGACGTGGTCCTAAGAGAGGCACCCTTGTTCAGCTGGCTTTTGCAAAGGAGCCCTTCAGTTTAGCATTCCTCTCAAAATTATGGGAGTTTTTAATTCTAGGATATTCCTTTAAGGGAAATGCTATCAGCACTACTGTATTTTGGCGATCTCACTCCTCACTTTATTAAAAGTACGTTATGGTCTGCACCATAGGATGATCCAGACCGTCCATTAGATGGGCCACAGCCTAAATAGGTTGTGCCCCAAAAATCACTTCCATAGGTTGATCCTAACCCTCCGATCTATAGAGGGTTAGGATCAACACTCTAACATTCAGATCGGAAGGTTAGGATCAACCTATGGAAATGATTTTTGGGGCACAACCTATTTATGTTGTGGTCCATCTAATGGACGGTCTAGATCATCCTATGGTGGGGTCCATACCGTACTTTTAATAAAGTGAGGAGTGTGATCATCAAAATCCAGTAGTGCTGATACCATTTCCCTCCTTTAATTGTAAAATATCACAGGTCCAACAAAATTGAGGTTTCCCTAGAAAGCAAAGAAAAATTCGATTTTGGAAATACATTTCCATAGAAAGCTAGTTAGCCAGAAGCAGGAAAACATATTTTCCAGGGAATCTTCGCTAGATTAATTTTTGTTGTCCTAGAAACGGACTACCTACCAATAGGTCTACTTTTCTACTTACCAAAAAAAAGTGTACCTACCCTTCAAATCTTCAAGTCTTTCTTTTCCACCAAATTTCAACTCTTAAATCTCTTTTTTTTGAAATGGTTCAACTCTTAATCTCTTATTAATAGAAAAATTCACATACCCAACATTTGTAACACTTGTGAAGAGAAAGTCTACAGAGAGATGGAAGCTCCTCTCCTTCAAGAACACATAGAACCCAATCTCTTCAAGAGATCCCTCATAGAATCTAAGAAGCTTTGGAGAATTGCAGGGCCAGCAATTTTCACTTCACTATGTCAATACTCTCTTGGTGCCATCACACAAACCTTTGTAGGCCATGTGGGCACAGTCGAACTAGCCGCTGTTTCGATCGAAGACTCTGTCATTGGCGGGTTTGCCTTTGGTGTAATGGTAAGATTCTCCCTTAAGTTAAACTGATAATTTAGTGCTATTTTATCTTCGATTTTTCTTCTGTAATTCATCATTAATTAGGAAGCTGTGTTCACTCTTTTTTGTTTTGAAGTAGTTAAGTGGGTCCTATATATTTCGTTTTGTAGTGTCAATGTGAGAATCTCAGATGGTTTGGAATTTTGTATGTGGGTTTCTGTAGTTAGGAATGGGAAGTGCTTTGGAGACTTTGTGTGGTCAAGCTTTTGGTGCAGGATCAATTAGGATGTTGGGTGTGTACTTGCAGAGATCTTGGATTATTTTGCTTTGCTCGGCTCTTGTTTTGCTTCCCATTTACATCTTCTCTCCTCCCCTTCTCATTCTGTTTGGGCAGACAAGAGAGGTTGCTGATTTAGCTGGTAACTCTCTCTCTCTCTCTGAATTTTGAAAGTCAAAATCACTTTTGACTCTATGAAATTTGCAGGGAAGATTCAAAATTAAAAGATCTCTCTTGTTCTTCAAAGAGCACTTGTACTTTGTGGTCAGTGTGACTTGAAGCCAAAACCTTTCAGTGTGTGGAGAGGAATCTCAACTACAATGCAAAAACATTTAGTCCCACATTGGAACCTATGTTTGGTTGCAGGAATTTTTTTGGTTCTTGAGATTTTTGTGGAACAAAAAACTTCCTGGGAGATTGGTGGGAAAAAAAACTCCCTGGAAGTATCCCGGAAAATAAAAATCCCATGTTATTTTTCCTTCCTGGAGTTTCGTGCGGGGTTATTTTGCTTCTTGGGATTATTTTGGGCCCACCAACCAACAGTCCCAAGAATAAAAAAACTCCGGCAACCAAACGGAGGAGTTTTCCCTCCATATAAGAGGTAGCTTGGGAGGAAAGGCTTGGTTGTTGGCGTTTTATTGTGTGGCCCACATTGGTGGGACCAACTTTAAAGAAAACGCTGGTTTTCCTATACGAGTCCAACGCCTCTGGCAGCGCTCCAATCCGACGGTTGGATGAATTTTAATCGCGACCCGAAGTTTTCTAGGAAGAGAGTTTTTGTAAGCCCAAGGGTCTACTCTCCTATCTTGTTTTGATGATTCTAAACATAATTGATTGTGTTTTTGAATAACTAATCAATTTGCTTTGAAGTGTTGTGTTTAAGATAGGATTGATCATTGAAGAAACCAACACACAATATGGTCATGTTTGAAGATGTACCCAACAAGAGTCAAATAAGCTAAGTGGAGCTCACATCAACTCTCAAGCAAGCATACAAAGATGGAAGATCAACTTGAAGACCAAAGCTAAAGAGAAATTGAAGGTTGCATAGGTATCATTGTACATCTCCTCTCTTTAGATTTTCAAGTCAAGGCAAAGTATTTTCAAAATGTTTTTCAAAGAACACTTAAAGAACTTTAAAGGTTTAGTGAATGATTATGTGGTGGACCAACATGTTGGGACCCTCATAAACATTCCATAATTATCATAAGAGTTGAGTTCCGAAAGCCAAAAATCAAACAAGAAATAAAATCTCAAAATATACAGATTTTTAGGCTTCTCGGAACTCCGAGAAATGGTCCAGTAGCTTCTGGCCATTTTCTCGGAACTCCGAGAAATGGTCCAATAGAAAAATTGCATTTTCTGGCCGTTCTCTCGGAGCTCCGAGAACCTTGCGACAGCTCAAAAAAGAGCCGTTGGGATTTGAATTAATTTGTGGTTTTTGTTATTTCCACCCCCAAAGGGTCATATTTTGAGGAGAGACTATTTATACAACATCTAGAGAATTATTTCCTCTCTCTTGATCATTTGAAAAACTTTCTTAAGCATTCAAGCAAACTTGCAACCCTTTCAAGCTTAAGATTTTGATTTTTCCAACTTGCCTTGCACTTGCAAATCTATTGAGTTTGGGTTTAGAGCTTTCACTTGCAATCATCATTGAAGAGCAATCAAGGGACTTCAAAGAGCATCAAGCTTTCAAGAAGAAGCTAAGCTATTCAACTTTCATTTCTTGTAAAGGTGTAAGGGCATCCTATTTTAATTCCCTAGAGAGAAACCGCTTAGAACTCGGCGAAGAAGGAGAGTCATTGTAAAGGTGTAAGGGCATCCTCATTTAATATCCCTTGGAAGTGTAACCGCCTCGGAGCCGGGCATCGTGGAGGTCTCGCATAGTGGAAATCCTTAAGGACGATCTTAAGAAGAGTGGAGTAGGGCTTTGCCCGAACTACTATACATCGGTGTGTCTCTTCCATTATCTTACACTTTCATTCTTTTTGGTTTAGCATTTCACTTTGTCTTTTAATATTATTTGCACTAACCAAAAATTCAATCAAGAGAAGAACATTCAAATTAGGGTTTATAATTAATTTTCAAAAGGGCTAATTAAGTGTTAAATTCAATTCACCCCCCTCTTGTTTATTTCAATTGGTATCAGAGCCTCGTCTCTAATTTTTAAAACCCTAACCGGTCTAGAGTAAAGATTCTAAAAATGGCAAACCATCCTCAACACCATGAAGGTTACTCAAACACTAGGCCACCCTATTTTGATGGAACAAACTATAGTTTTTGGAAAACTAAAATGAAAATATTTTTAACACAAGATTATCAAATGTGGAGAGCAATTAATAATGAATACACATTACCCACAAGAAATCTAAATGATTGGACCGAAGCCGAACAACAAGCTTCAAATTACAATGCCAAAGCTATGAATTCCCTTATTTGTGCTCTATCTCCCGGAGAATTCAATAGAGTATCAAATTTGAATTCGGCTAAGGAAATTTGGGATACCTTAGAGGTCACCCATGAAGGAACCAATCAAGTCAAAGAATCTAAAATGAATCATCTTTTTCCGCAATATGAACTCTTTCAAATGACACCCGATGAAACAATTGCCGACATGTACACTAGATTCACCAATCTTGTAAATGGACTAAGGGGTCTTCGAAAATAATTTTCTAATAGATATTTAGTGACCAAAATCCTTAGGTCCCTACCTTTGTCATGAGAATCCAAAACCTCCGCAATCACCGAAGCCAAGGACATGAACAGATTGAACCTAGATGAACTAATAGGGTCCTTGATCACCCATGAAATGATTTTCAAAACAAAAGCACCCGAAATTGAAACTAAAATTGAAAAAGGAAAAGGAATTGCTTTTGCCTGTAATGTAGGTGAAAATGAAGATGCAAAGGAAAACATGGAAGATGAGGTTGCCCTCCTAACAAGAAGGATCAAATTCTTGTAAAGGAACATGTGAGGTATGAGAAATAGAAGGACCAATCCTCCATTCAAGAAGAAAGAAGAACTCGGTGATGGATCTTCTCAACCCCAATGCTACGGTTGCAAGAAGATTGGACACATTCGCCCGGATTGTCCACTCAATAATGAGCCTTCTTCAACCAACCGCTTCAAGAGAAGAGAAGGCAAGAAAGGAATGACCGCCACTTGGGATGAGGAAATTGAAAGTGAAGGTGAACAAAATGATGGCGAAGATTGCTTGATAGCAAGGAACGTGTGCTTCATGGCCTCAACAAACGACAATAACGAGGTAAATACTTTAAATGATGTCATTATCTTAAAAGAAGTTCTAGATTCCTTACAAAATGCAAATGATGAACTTGAAATTCAATTCGATAAAATTGCATCACTTGAAAATTCTCTTGCTAACATGACAAAAGAATTTGGTTGGTTAAAGAAAGATCATGAATTTTTAGATGATAAAAATGAAAAATACAAAGTAGAAATTCATGAGTTAAATGCTTCTATCAAAATCTTAAATGAAAACCAACAAGAACTTTCTAATGAAAACAACAAGCTAAATTATGAAAATGGTAAACTATCTTTTGAATATGATGAACTAAAGAAACTTTTTGAAAAATTTGAAAATAGTTCATTGAAATTAGATAAGCTTGTTAATATACAAAGAATGTTAAGTGACAAAAGTGGACTTGGACATAAATGGAATACTACAATATCTAACTATAAAAACAAACTTGAAAATGCTTCTTCTAGTAGTACCAAGATTTATTTTTATTGTGGTCTAGAAGGTCATTACAAGGTTTCTTGCTTGCATGCTAAACAAGATAAAATCAAATTGAACTCTAAAGTGAAATTAAATGAACATAGCAAGATTAGGAAGATTTGGGTACCTAAGGGATCTCACTTGCCTATTCATATGTATGTATGCCTTAAAAGCCATAACAAGAAGAACACATGGTACCTTGATAGTGGATGCTCTAGACACATGACATGAGACCTTACTCAATTCGCATCCCTATCACTCAAGGATGGTGGAGACGTTACCTTTGGAGATGATAAGAAAGGAAAAGTCAAATGTGAAAGCACCATAGGTAACTCTACCTCTCCCATACATGATGTACTATTTGTTGATGGCTTGTCCCATAATCTTATTAGCATTAGTCAATTATGTGATAATGGTTTTGAAGTAGTCTTCAATCCCGACAAATGCATTGTTAAAAATAAGATAGATGGAAAAGTAAAATTCATAGGTTCTAGAGACAATAACATTTACACAATTGGACTAGATGATCTTAGACTCCAAAATGTGACTTGTCTTAATGCCATTAGTGAGGATTCTTGGCTATGGCATAGGAGGTTGGGTCATGCTGGAATGGAACTCATTTCGACCCTCTCATCAAAAGAAATTGTTAGATGATTGCCTAAGTTCAAATACACCAAAGATCACATTTGTAGAACTTGTCAATTAGGAAAACAATTGAAGAGCTCATTTGCACCTAAAAATATGATTTCAACTTCCTACCCCTTGGAGCTACTTCATATGGATCTTTTTGGACCAATGAAGACAAGTAGCCTAGGTGGAAAGAGGTACGTGTTTGTAGTTGTGGATGACTACTCACGATTTACTTGGGTCATATTTCTAGCACACAAAGATGAAACTTATGAAAATTTTCTTATATTGTGCAATCAAATACAAAATGAAAAAGGTGTTGCTATCTCTTACATTAGAAGTGATCATGGAACGGAATTTGAAAATGTACATTTTGACACTTACTGTAATGAACATGGCATAAAACATAATTTTTTCCGCACCTAGAACACCTCAACAAAATGGAGTTGTAGAAAGAAAGAATCGAACTCTCCAAGAAATGGCTAGAACTATGTTGCATGAAAATGATCTCCCTAGATATTTTTGGGCGGAAGCGGTTAGCACCGCTTGCTATATCATAAACAGGGTATATTTAAGGCAAATTTCTAAGAAAACACCCTATGAGCTTTGGAAAAACTTGAAACCTAATATAAGCTATTTTAGAGTGTTTGGATGTAAATGCTTCATTTTAAACATTAAAGATAATTTACACAAATTTGATAAGAAGTCGGATGATGGAATATTCTTAGGGTACTCTTCACATAGCAAGGCATATAGAGTATTTAATAGAAGAACCCTAGTTGTCGAAGAATCCATGCATGTGACATTTGATGAGAGAGAGCAAACACCTCAAGAAATGCCACATGATGAGGATGAACCCATTGAACATCTTTTTCCTAAATTAAGTGCTCCTCCTCATGCATCTACAAGTCATACATTACCTAGTGAGGAAGCAGAAAATGTAGATGATGACTCATTGCCTAGGGATATGAGAACATTGGTAGATCATCCTGAATCCCAAATCTTAGGTGATGCCACATCGCCGGTAAGAACTAGATCATACTATCGAAGTGTGAGTAACAATTTGGCGTTCCTATCCGAATTAGAACCTAAAACCATCAAGGAAGCCGAAAAGGATGAATATTGGTTGATGGCTATGCAAGAAGAGTTAAGTCAATTCGAAAGGAACAAGTTGTGGAGGCTAGTGCCTAGACCTAGTGATCATCAAGTCATTGGCACGAGATGAGTGTATAGAAACAAGTTAGATAAAAATAAAATTATCACTAGAAACAAAGCTAGGCTTGTAGCCCAAGGGTACAATCAGGAGGAGGGAATAGACTATGATGAGACATTTGCTCCTGTTGCCAGTATGGAGGCTATTAGGATACTCTTGGCATATGCATCTCATAAAGGATTTAAACTATATCAAATGGATGTCAAAAGTGCATTCCTAAATGGCTATATCCAAGAGGAAGTGTATGTTGATCAACCTCCAGGTTTTGAGGACTACAAACATCCAAATCATGTCTTCAGGCTTGATAAAGCTTTATATGGATTAAAGCAAGCTCCTAGAGCTTGGTATGAGAGGCTTTGCACTTTTTTGGTTGAAAAAGGATTTGAGATGGGAAAGGTGGATAAAACATTGTTTATCAAAAGAGAGAATCAAGATATCCTCCTTGTCCAGATCTATGTGGATGATACCATCTGTGGCTCAACTAATCAAAAATTGTGTGATGAATTTGCAACTTTAATGAAAAATGAATTTAAAATGAGAATGATGGGTGAGTTAACCTATTTCTTAGGACTCCAAATTAAACAATACAAAAATGGAATATTTTTAAATCAAGAGAAATATACAAAGGAGTTATTAAAGAAGTATGGCATGGATAGCAGTAAGACATCAAGAATTCCCATGAGTACTACTGCTAAGCTAGAAAAGGATGAATTTGGCAAATCTGTGGACCAGAAGATGTATAGGGGTATGATAGTTAGTTTACTCTATTTGACAGCTAGCAGACCAGACATTATGTTTACTGTCTGTCTCTGTGCTCGATTTCAATCGGATCCAAAAGAGTCTCACCTATCAGCAGTCAAGAAGATCTTCAAGTATTTAAGAGGAACACAAAGTCTCGGACTATGGTATGAAAGATCATCTTCCTTTACTCTCATCGGATATTCAGATGCAAACTTCGCCGGATGTAGAGTAGATAGGAAAAGCACTAGTGGGACTTGCCAATTCTTGGGTAAATCACTTGTTTCATGGTTTAGCAAGAAGCAAAATTCAGTAGCTCTGTCCACAACAGAAGCATAATATGTGGCAGCTGGAGCTTGTTGTGCACAAGTCCTATGGATGAAAAGCACATTGATGGACTATGCAATTAAAATAAAAAATATTCTCATCCAATGTGACAACACTAGTGCTATAAGCTTAACAAAGAACCCCATACAACACTCAAGAACAAAACATATTGAGATTAGGCACCACTTCATTAGAGATCACTCACAAAAAGGGGATATTTGCTTAAAATATATCAACACTGATGATCAATTAGCGGATATCTTTACAAAACCCCTTAGTGATGATAGAATTTGCTATATTCGAAGTGCCTTAAACATTTGGAGTGCAGATCAAGTTAAAGAAATTGCCAAATAAATACTTTGTGCCCTTCACCTGCTCATTTATATAGTATTTATTTATATATCATCTTTGTTTGGTAGTATCTGCATGAATGAGATGTCAAATATTAATCTTAAAAATCACTCAATTGATACTCTTAGCCTTCTTAGTTTTCTAAGTTGGAGAGGTATCTTCACTTTAATTAAAAATACCTAACAATTTGACATTTGTCAACATCTTGATCATGAACAGGTATATGTGCATTACTTGGCTATATATTTTTATACCATAAGCATTGATTTAGGGGGAGTACCTAACTCAATATTTATCTACTCCTAAATTGCTTTATTTTTTTTCACCCTTTCTGTCAATGACAAAAGGGGGAGAAGTTTGAAATTGATTATCTATTCAATTGACTTTATGCACCATATGCTTTTAATTGTTATCATTTATCTGTGTGCATATATTGAGGGGGAGTTCCAGTATTCACTTGCCCACTATGTCACTCCACACACACCTCATAATCAATTTTGTTTGTCATCATAAAAAAGGGGGAGATTGTAAGCCCAAGGGTCTACTCTCCTATCTTGTTTTGATGATTCTAAACATAATTGATTATGTTTTTGAATAACTAATCAATTTGCTTTGAAGTGTTGTGTTTAAGATATGATTGATCATTGAAGAAACCAACACACAACATGATCATGCTTGAAGATTACCCAACAAGAGTCAAAGGAGCTAAGTGGAGCTCACATCATCTCTCAAGCAAGCATACAAAGATGGAAGATTAACTTGAAGACCAAAGCTAAAGAGAAATTGAAGGTTGCATAGGTATCATTGTACATCTCATCTCTTTAGATTTTCAAGTCAAGGCAAAGTATTTTCAAAATGTTGTTCAAAGAACACTTAAAGAACTTTAAATGTTTAGTGAATGATTATGTGGTGGACCAACATGTTGGGACCCTCATATAAATTCCATAATTATCATAAGAGTTGAGTTCCAAAAGCCAAAAATCAAACAAGAAATAAAATATCAAAATATACATATTTTTAGGCTTCTCGCAACTCCGAGATTTTTCTCGGAGCTCCGAGCTCGGAACTCCGAGAAATGGTCCAGTAGAAAAATTGCATTTTCTGGCCGTTCTCTCGGAACTCCGAGAACCTTGCGACAGCTCAAAAAAGAGCCGTTGGGATTTGAATTAATTTGTGGTTTTTGTTATTTCCACCCCCAAACGGTCATATTTTGAGGAGAGACTATTTATACAACATCTAGAGGATTATTTCCTCTCTCTTGATCATTTGAAAAACTTTCTTAAGCATTCAAGCAAACTTGCAACCCTTTCAAGCTTAAGATTTTGATTTTTCCCAACTTGCCTTGCACTTGCAAATCTATTGAGTTTGGGTTTAGAGCTTTCACTTGCAATCATCATTGAAGAGCAATCAAGGGACTTCAAAGAGCATCAAGCTTTCAAGAAGAAGCTAAGCTATTCAACTTTCATTTCTTGTAAAGGTGTAAGGGCATCCTATTTTAATTTCCTAGAGAGAAACCGCTTAGAACTCGGCGAAGAAGGAGAGTCATTGTAAAGGTATAAGGGCATCCTCATTTAATATCCCTTGGAAGTGTAACCGCCTCGGAGCCGGGCATCGTGGAGGTCTCGCATAGTGGAAATCCTTAAGGACGATCTTAAGAAGAGTGGAGTAGGGCTTTGCCCGAACCACTATACATCGGTGTGTCTCTTCCATTATCTTGCACTTTCATTCTTTTTGGTTTAGCATTTCACTTTGTCTTTTAATCTTATTTGCACTAACCAAAAATTCAATCAAGAGAAGAAAATTCAAATTAGGGTTTATAATTAATTTTCAAAAGGGCTAATTAAGTGTTAAAATTCAATTCACCCCCCCTCCTGTTTATTTCAGTTTTCCAAGTGGGTTTCGATTTACAGATACGAGCGCGTTTAGACTTTTGCGCTATCACGTGACGCACCAGCTGTCACTACGCATATGTGATTTCTTTGTTTTTAGTTTATTTTGTCCTCTTCTTCGAATTTACTTCGGCCCAATTTGGACCCTTAAATCTCATATTCTGAAAAAGTGTTGAACTGTATCTTACATTTTTTTTGGCGTTTCGGACGTAATGGTACTGGTTTGGTAACAATCTGAGACCTGTAGGTTACTTTTCTATGAATCTCCGCTTTTCTTGGGCACTAGATATTTCAATTTTTCTTGGGTTTAGAATCATAAAAAGAAAAAGTTTTGAACTGTACCCTAAAGTTTTTCGGCGTTTCGGACGCAATGGTATAGTTTTCAGAATAATCTGAGATCAGTAGGTTGTTGTTCTCTATGTTTCCACTATAAAAGGGCTTCGGATTTTGGACCTAGGGCTTGGGAAACACTCCCAAATTTTGATAGAATGTTACCAACACCCTAAGGTACTATGTGTATCAGTTTCAGACTGATTGGATTAATGGATTTTAGTTTTGAAGAGGTTTAAGTTGTTTATGGTCAGTTTTGCCTACATCCTAAAGGCCCTTGAAAACTGATTTGAGTTTCCATTAAGGTAAAATCTAATCAATCCAAAACCTCTACAATAAAGTTAATAATTGCCAAAAATTATACAATATGAATTTAAAGTGTTTTTTGCTTGAGTTTCAATTCATACGCATATTTCTTTAAATTTAGTTGTAGTTGTATGCAATTCCTTCAGTTGTATTGGTTAGTTGTAATTACGTAAATCATACCCCATAAAGTAAATTGTTGTAATATGACATAAAGATCAGTCATACACCCAAGATACCATTATAAAGAGGAATTCGATTAGTCTGGGAGGGGCCAAAGCATCCTATGGCTATGAGGATACGTGTGACAAGTGGTGCATTAACAATGCCCATTGACACATAAAGTGCAACTTTTCAGTTGCTTTACTCTAATGGTATCTGCAATGGCAATGCGTTTG
Organism: Tasmannia lanceolata; assembly: GCF_043159265.1. Classification (NCBI taxonomy): domain Eukaryota; kingdom Viridiplantae; phylum Streptophyta; class Magnoliopsida; order Canellales; family Winteraceae; genus Tasmannia; species Tasmannia lanceolata. The sequence continues at coordinate 67,805,739 of NW_027518695.1, forward strand.
TAATGCATAGTCGCTTGGCCCAAAGGAAAGTGCTTGTGCATTATGAATTCATTGGAATCGTGAGATCAATGAAATTAGATGAAGGCTCTTGTCCTAGGCCCAAAAGTATGGAGAAGGGATCAAATTCTGATCTAATTGTTCGGTATGATTACTAAGGGTAAATCTAATGTGTGCTGTAGCCTTGGCCCAAAGGAGGGCTACAGTGATACGATGCATTTACAACCAGATATGTCAATATGGGTTGGCATTCTGGTATTATGGCTTAATTGGAATTTAGCACTTAGTAAGCATGTGTTTGTATTTTATATTTTGCAGCTAATCAGTCAATATTTGTATTATAAATCTATTAGGATTCCTTTCCTTACTGGGATAATTTTCTCAGTCAATGGATAGGGTATGCTCATTCTTGGGTTGGATGGACCTTGATCTTGTTCTCAGAGTGGATGAATTACCAACTCATACAGATCAGAGTACGCAAGAAGAGAGGGACCATTATAAAGAGTGGGAGAGGTCAAACCGCTTAAGCTTGTTTCTCATTTAGAGCCACATTGCTCAAAGCATCAGGACATCTCTCCCTAAGATCACCAATGCCAGGGAGTTTATGGAAGTGGTTCAAGAACAGTTTGTAAGTTCAGATAAGGCATTGGCTGCTACTCTTATGAGCAAACTTGTATCTTTAAAGCACAATGCAGATAAAGGAGTTAGAGAGAATATCATGAAAATGCGCAATAATGATGCACAAGTGCAGGCCATGAAATTGAAATTTCTGAGTCATTCTTGGTAATTCTTTATCCTCAACTCCCTCTTTATAGAATATAGTGAATTCAAGATTAGCTATAATATTCATAAGGGCAAATGGTCTCTCGACAATCTTTAGACCATGTGTGTAGAAGAGAAATGGAGGTTGAGCTAAGAAAAGCAGGAAACAACCAATCTTGTCATTCGACGAAAGAAATAAGGAAAGATTGGCAGGAGTGTTCCTATGAAGAAGAAGCTAAACAAACTGTCAGTTAACCAAATTGACGCTAAGGATACTCAAGTAAAGTGCTTCTTCTACAGAAAGAAGGGACAATTAAAGGAAAACTGCCTCAAGTACATAAAGTGACTCAAAAGCGAGATAATCACATTTTGTTTGTATGAATCTAATATAGTTTATGTTCAAAATGACACGTGAAGGATTGATTCCAGTTTTTCAATCCATGTTACCAGAACCTTATAATTATTAGTTAGTCATCCAACACCGACGTAAAGTGAGCTGTTTATCTTCTCAAGAAACTAGAAACACTCACGGGTGGAAGATAAAGGGACCTACCAGCTTGAGCCATCTACATGATTTGTTTTATAAGACCTTTTACATACCTTTATCTATTTTAGACTTTTGGACCATGATAAAAACCTTAATTTTCATTATTCTTCCCTTGATATAATTAAGAATTCTATCATTAGCATTGGTACCTTATTTTGATGGCCTACATCATTTGAGCCTAAATATTTTTTCTCAAAATACCCTAACTGTGCAAAATGGTGTTGGCATTGAACGTAGTCATGAGAATAAGGAATCCTCTACATTGTGGCACATGAGATATGATCATATCTCTAGAAAGTTTATTAAAAGGTTAGTAAAAGATGAGGTCCTAGAGACTCTTGATTTTGCTAACTTTGGAACTTGTGTGAACTGCGTAAAGAAAAAGCAGACAAACAAGTCCAAAAAGGGTGCCAAGAGGAGTTCAGAAAAGTTAGAGATCATACATACTGATATTTGCGGGCCAATTCCAACTTCTTGTGTGAATCGTCTAAGATGTTTTATCTCTTTTATCCACAATTATACGAGATATATGTATCTCTATCATCTCTTTGAAAAGAGTGAGGAGTTAAGTGTAAACACAAAGCAGAAGTAGAGAGACAATCTGGAAAGAAAATAAAGATCGTTAGATCAGATAGATGAGGTGAATATTATGACAAATACACTAAATTGGGATAAAGGTCATGTTCATTTGCTGGATTCCTAAAGGAAGAGGGCATTATTGCCCAATATTTCATGCCGAGAACACCACATCAAAGCTGAAAGGAGGAATTGCACGCCAATGGATATGGTTGAGAGTATGATTAGCCATTCAATCCTCTCATTAAATTAGTGGAACGAAGCCTTCAAGACAACCGTGTATGTTTTAAATAGGGTTCCCAGTAAAGTAGTTCTTAAAACTCCATTCAAGTTGTGGAAATGTTGGAAACCCAGTTTAAAACACTTAATGATATGTGGCTGTCCAGTTGAAGTTAAAGTGTTCAATCCACATGAGAGGAAATTAGACTTAAAGACTATTAGTGGCTATTTTATTGGCTATGCTGAAGGGTCTAAAGGTTATAAGTTTTACTGTCCTAATCATACTACTAAATTTGTTGAAGGAAAGAACACTGTCTTTCTTGAGGACGATGACGACAGTGGGAGCAAACTACCTCGAGACTTAGTCTTTGATGAAGTGCAGAATCTAGTTATCATATCTGCACCTGAGGATCAAGTGGTCAGAATTCATGACCCTTCACAAGATGTGGTTATGGAGGACGAACTAACTGATGGTTTGCCACCCCAAGAGGATATTGTCATTGAAAATGCCAACCAAAATCCACAAGAAGTGGAGGATGTAGTGGCACCAAGAAGATCTTCAAGAATAAGGAGACCGGCTATCTCTTCATATTATATTGTGTATCTTCAAGAAGTTGACCAAGAGTGTGCGAATGATGGAAACCCTTTGACGTTTTCACTAGCTATGAGTGGTGAGGATTCTAATTTATGGCATGAGGCCATGAAGGATGAATTAGAACCTATAGCTAAGAACCAAGGCTGGGATCTTGTCGAATTGCCTAACATCACCCCAATAAACCTTAGATCTGGAACATATTAGTGTGAGTCATATCCAATAAGTATCGTATCTTCCTCTCAGTGACACCATTCTACTGCGAGGTATAAGCATAGGAAGACTCATGGATGATGCCGCGTGACTCAAGAAATTGCTGAAAACCATTATAGGTAGAGAAATATTATTTGGCATTATCAGTGCACAAGCAAGAAATAGAACATTTAAATTGATTAGCAATTTCAAAGTAAAAGCGACGAAATGCATTAAAAACTTCAGAACAATCTTTAAGTAGAAACAACCATGTAGCGCGTGAAAAATCATCCACAAATATAACAAAATATCAAAAACCATATAAAGAGACAGTACTTGAAGGATCCCAAATGTCAGAATGAACAATTTCAAAAGGACTCGACGAACGATGAATACCAAGTGAAGGATAAGAAACTCGATGGTACTTTTTCCAACTCACAAGACTCACAGGAAAATGACTCAATAGGCCTAGTAATGTAAGAACATTTGTGAAGCTTCTCGGTAAGAGGGTGACCCAAATGATAGTGCCACTGATAAGCATCAACAAAAGTATGAAGAGCAAAACCAGCATGTCTCGAATTAAGATAGTATAAGCCACCAATATCACGGCCCAAACTAATCCTCGTCCCAGTCTTCAGATCCTGAAAGGTGCAATAAGAGGTATAGAAGAAAACATAACAATTTAGAGTTTTTGTCAATTGACGCAAAGACAGTTGACCAATAGGAAATGCAAGAACATACAGAACATAAGATAAACAATGGTTGTTAGAGATGGAGACTACAAACCCAAAAAAAGGTGATGTGGTTCTATCTACTAATGTAACAGAATGAGGGGCACTAGATCGAAAATAAACCTAAAACACTCCTAAAGTAATTGAAATGACCAAAATAACCTTATCTCATGGGAAAATGGGAAGATCGGAAAAATTGGAAGAAGTACTAAAATTTTTAAAAATGCTAAAGAATGAAAAAGTTCTTAAACACCCATATATCATGGAAAATGACCAAAATGCCGTTATCTAATAGAAAACAACCAAACAAACTGTATCTCATGAAAAATATGAAAAAAAGAAAAATAATTATAAAAAAGGAAAAATTCCTAAAGTAACCCAAAATATTAAAAAAATCTAAAATACTACTTGATCCAACTTTTCCCGATTCGACCCCAACTTTTGCCGACTTAACCCCAACTTTTGGTCCTTTTCATCATACGATGCCACTCTTCAGTGCAAATAATTTTAACTACCAGCCAACTGATATTTCAAAAATATAATGCAGTTTCTTCGTAAATTATCTGGGAAAAATAAATTGTATATTGATGAAATATTTTATTTTCCTTGTTTTTTAGTATTTCACTATTTCATTACCCTGTCCTCACTCATGCCCGCTAGTCTCTCCTTCCATCCTCTCTCACCACTTGATAAACTAAAATTCCATGGAAAATTTTTTCATGGCAGCCAATCATGGCTTTAGCGTTACTCAGAAGTGGTTTCATTAGAAGAAAGTTTGTTATCTAATATATGTTAACATAAGTTTTATTTAGGTACCCATTAGAAATACTTTGGAAAAAAAATTTTAGGCTAAAAACATGATTCTCCATATCCAATTGAAATATACTTTTAAAATTAAGAATTTAATGGTGTATTTAAAACTCTCCTTTAGTAACTAAAAAGCTGCATTATAAGTTTTCTTCAAAAAGGTTTCAAAATTTTCTCCAAATTCCTAGAGAAACCATCAAACATTTACTTGGATAGAAATCCTTGGATAAGCTGTTCCAGGGATTGGTTTCCCACTTGGATAATTTTAAAATTAATAAACCCAGCCATGCAATCCCATGGAGAACAGCCCCCCCAAAGGCCACACATAGAGCTCAGTTGTGGGATCTCTGATAATATTTTCTTACCCTCTTTGGATTGCAGGAATTTTTTCGGAAATGGTTGGAAAGAAAAAATATTTGTAAAAATTTATCCTTTTTGAAAAAAAATAACATGAACCAAAGCATTTTTTTTTGGGACCTTCAATTTACACTGATAACCATCTAAATTAACTATAATCATATCATTTCCATCTAACTTGTTTATAATTTTTTTTTCCAAACAGAGCGTATGAGAAACAAGATTGTTCTTTTATACAGGGAAGTTTGCCTTGTGGATGATTCCTCAGTTGTTCGCCTACGCCCTCAATTTCCCAATTCGAAAATTCTTGGTGGCTCAAAGAAAGGTCATGGTGCCGGCTATGGTGGCGGGCGTAGTCTTGGTGATACATGTTGTGTTCAGCTGGTTGCTTATATTTAAGCTCGGGTGCGGCCTTCTCGGTGCAGCCGTCGCCCTTGATTTGTCGTGGTGGCTCATCATCTTTGGCCAATTGAGCTACATCTTTGTAACAAAATCTGATGGTGCTTGGTCCGGTTTTTCATGGCTTGCCTTCAAAGATCTCTTTGCTTTTGTCAAACTTTTCTTAGCTTCAGCTGTAATGTTATGGTAAGCCACTTCCAATGTTACATAATCTTAATTGTGAAACAACCAATTACTCCAAAAGCTTAAGCTGTTAGGCCATGTTTGGATACCTCATGTTTTTTTATTTGGATTTGGATACAAAATACATCAATCATCCTCATGCTCATGTTGTACGAGGGAGGGAAGGAGGGAGGGAGGGACGTCTTGCTGTTGCTGCAGCAAGGTCGAGGAGCAGCGAGGGTGAAGGTAATTGCCACAAATATGTATTTCTAAATAATGTCTAGCAGAAAAGACTTGAAAATCAGGTTTTTTTTTCACTGTTGTAGCTGATTTGGAAATCGAAGGATTCGATCCAGCTACAAATCTCAACTGCAAATGTGAGAAATCCAAATCTAAATCTTGTGGGTATCCAAACGTGGCGTTAGGGAATTGGTGTTATTTAATCACATGTACTTCAACAAACCTCTCCCCCACCCCCATGTGAAACAACCAATTACTCCAAAAGCTTAACCTGGTAGAGAGTTATCATTTAATCATTTATACTTCTAAATTCTAACATTATTTGAATCTTGATAATACAAGTTTCCATTCTCGACTTGATGGCAATCAATGATGCTCTCTCTTTCTCTCTCATGAGAAATAGATATGTTTTGTTTGCTGAAATTGCAGTTTAGAGTTTTGGTACTTGACGATATTGATAATCTTGACTGGCAACCTTACAAACCCTGTTATAGCAGTTGATGCCCTCTCCATATGGTAAAAGAGCATCAATACACTTACTTTCACCATTTTTCAATTATATAAAATTATTGAGATCATAAAATGGAAAATATTCTTGCAATTGTATTTTTTGCAGCATGAACTTAAATGGATGGGTGTTTATGATTGCATTTGGATTCAATGCTGCCATAAGGTTTGTCACTCTTTTACTTTTTGTTTTCTTTATGGCTCTGTTTCTTTCTGTAGTGGTTTGGGCCACTTCGAACTAATGGGTATTTAATTGACAATTCAAATCTCGAGTTGCTGCCATGTTAACTTGTTTTACTGGTGAGTTGAGTTAACCCAATGAGTTTTTAGTTGAGTAGATGAATTTTTACTGAATATATATCTCTCCTCCTGCCACTTTTTTTACTGAATATATATCTCTCCTCCTGCCACTTTTTTGTGGGAATCTAGAATAGAGTCCCAAAGAACTAACCATAGTTTATGTTTAAGATTTTTTTGTATATTAAAATGAGAACAATGATTCCTATTGGAAATTATAAATCAAATCAATGTTTATGGTTTTGTGAAAAGTACTCTTTTGGGGTTTTCTAGGATAGTTATTATGTGAGGAAAATGTAAAAGTCATTGTATGTTTTTTGGAGTTCTTAATGTCTAGGTTAGATTATCAAAGAGTCAATGGGGAGCTACTATGATGTTGCTTAGGATACCTAAAGGACTCATGGGGATTACAACAAAGTGTTTAATGTATTTATCTATTTTAGGAGTGTTGTGTCTATAAGTATTGTGTAGAGATTGTAAGCTCGAGAGAAGCTTCAAGGGTAAGCTAAAAGAGTAATGTTTCAAGGGTAATAGTCCAAGGGAGAAGAAGTGTAGAGATTCTATGGAAAAAAGGAAAAGAAACCGAGTAGAGGATCTTTTACTTTGATTCATCCCAAATCTTCCAACTAATTTCTCCGCATACCCTTTTTGAGAAACTAGCATGCCATCCTTCAAGGTCTCCACCTTCAAACCAAGAAAGTGACTTAGTTCTCCCAAGTCCTTCATCTCAAAAATAATAGATAGCTTATCCCTTAGCTTTGCAACCTCAATATCATTGTTGCCGGTAACTATCATGTCGTCGACGTAAAGAAGCACAATGACAAGCAAGCCTTTGTCTTTCTTTACAAATAAACTAGAATCGGAGTTAGAAGCAAAATAATCGCAGAATTGTAAATATTCGGCAATCTTACCATACCACGCCCTTGGAGCTTGCTTTAACCCATAAAGAGCTTTCTTGAGCTTGCAAACATAATTCGGATAATCACTTGAATTGTAACCCAACGGTTGCTCCATGTAGATATCTTTGTCAATCTCACCATACAAAAATGCATTTTTCACATCAAGTTGAAATAATTTCCAACCATGATAAGCGGCCAATGAAATTACAACTCGAACGGAAGTCATCTTGGCAATGGGACTAAAGGTCTCCTCATAATCCTCTCCATACTTTTGAGAGAACCCTCTAGCCACCAACCTTGCTTTGAACCTATCCACACTCTCATCCGCTTTCCGCTTCAATTTGTACACCCATTTATATGTAACCGGCTTCACATCAATAGGCTTAGGAACAAGATCCCAAGTCTCATTTTTCACAAGTGCATTCATCTCCTCATTCATAGCATCCTTCCATTCTCTCACCCCTTTTGCTTCATCAAAGCAAGAAGGCTCATTGTCATCAAATGGATCGGAAAGAAAACAAGAATAAGTGCTCACCATGTTTTCATCCCGATACCGTGCCGGTTTGACAATCTTTCTTTTTGATCTTCTAGGATGTGATGCACTATACTCATCTTCATTAGTTTCTTCATTTTGCTCATCTTCTTGAACATGATATGCAACATCACTCCCCCTATCACCTTGCTCCCCCATCGGAAAAGAAGAAGAAGACCCAAATTCCATTGGAGCATTTGGTGTCACCGGCAAGTACATTGTTGCTTGAGGCTCAACCTCAACAAGGATGTGCTCACCTACACCCACACTATTAGTAGAACCACCATCCAAACCATAATAAGAAGAGACTTCATCAAATACAACATCTCTTGAAACAATAGACTTGTGAGTTGTAGGATCCATGCACTTCCAACATTTCTTCCTTTCATCATACCCAATGAAAATACACTTCTTTGCCGTGGCATCCAACTTGGTTCTCTTTTCATCCGGCACATGCACATAGCAAATTGAACCAAAGACCTTGAAGTGCTTGACACTAGGCTTCACCCTAAACATCAACTCATAAGGAGACTTCATATTAATCGGACTAAGAGGCACCAGATTAATCACATAAGTTGCACAAGCCATACCTTCCGCCTCCGCCACTTCATTTTGTTGAGGCGTATAAGCACAAGTGAGATCCCTTTGGATACCATGATCACGACAAAACATAGAAAATTCATCGGAAGTAAACTTCCCACCATTATCGGTTCTCAACCGCTTGATCGATTTGTGAAGTATACTTTCAACGGTCTTCTTGAACTCAACAAACTTAGACAATGCATCCGATTTCTCCCTTATAAAATACACCCAAGTGAATCTAGTAAAATCATCAGCAAATAACAACATATAGCGGAAGCCGGAAAATGAAGGTGTCCTACAAGGTCCCATTACATCACTATGGATACGCTCCAATGGGGCCTTGCACCTTGAAAGAGACTTGTCAAACGGAAGACGATGTGCCTTACCATATTGACAACCCTCACACACATTTCCACCACCAAAAGAATCTAAATTTGGTAGCCCATTCACTAGATTCTTAATCACCATGACCTTCAATTTATCCATGCTAATATGACCCAATCTAGCATGCCAAATTGAAGTGCCATCATTTGTACTCATTTTATCAACATATAAGGTTGAAGACGATAAAACAAACAAATCTTTAACTCTCTTACCGGTGTAGACAACATCCGCCTTCAAGCTTGAAATATTCCGAAGAGATTTCACCTCCTTAGGCCCGAATAAAACATAATTTCCCGCATCAACCGCATTTGCCACCGAGAAAAGATTCTTCTTCATACCGGAAACATGAAACACACTCTTAAGTATAATAGGATCCTCATTTGCTCCACCAATGGCAATGACCCCTTCTTTCTCTACCGGATGTATGGTGTTGTCCGCCGTGATGATAGCATCACTGCCTTTATATTTTTGGAACTTTGAGAACTTAGATTCGTCGCCGGTAAGATGATGCCCACAACCGGAATCGACAATCCAATCACTCTTAAAATTGATGGATGCCAAAGAACCCACCGTAGTAGTTTCCTCCACGAAACATCTACCCCAATCTTCTTCATGTTTTGGATCATCAACTTTTTCGTCTACATTGCCATCCTTTAATGTCACATGGCAATTCTTTTGTGTATGCCCAAATTTACCATATCGGTAACACTTGATACCCTTTCGGTTTCCATTACCCATAACGGATGATCCACCTTCGTCTCCACCTTTACTTGGAACATTTTTCTTCTCTTTGTATTTGTTGAAAGGCTTCTTGTTACTTGAAAACAATGTTTCTCCTTCACTCCCGGATATTGAACAACCTGCCATTTGTCTAGCTAAAGACTCTTGTGAAGCAAGAAGATTTTCAAACTCCACCAAAGATGGTTGCTGATCCCATCCTTGAATTGATGTAACATAAGGGATACACTCTCTCTTCAACCCACGAATAATATGCCGCTTCATTCGTGCCTCCGAAATAGGCTCTTCTGGATCCAATAGAGAAATCTCCGAACAAAGATTCTTGATCTTCAAAAAGAATTGAGAACTAGAGAGACTACCTTGTGTAGTATTCGCCAAATCATTTTCTAACATTTGTAGACGAGCCATATTCTTCTTGTTAAGCAATCCATCAAGGGTAGTCCATATCTCACTCGCCGATTTACATCCAATGATGTGCTCAAACAAGTCATGTGAAATAAACCTCTTCAAAAGAAATTCGGCCTTGGCATTCTTCACAATACATCGGCATTTTCTTGTGTATCTTCCGGAGCTACAACGGCATCTCCACAAACAACCTCCCATAAATCTTCTCCCACAAGATAAGACTCCATACATGTTTTCCATATCTTGTAATTTGATTGATTTAGCAACTCAATGCCGAGTCCACTAACCCTTCCACTCATATCCATCTTCAAAGCACCGATTGAACTTCTTCACCAAGGGAATCTTGATAAGCACCAACTACCACCCTTTTGGCTTTGATACCATATAGAGAAAGACGGAATTCACAACACCGGAAAATCCTCTTCTCAAATAGTGAAACCAAAGTTTACACTAGCCCAAGATGAACAACCAAGTAGAAGAAGAACAATGCCCAAAAGAGATGTGCTTCAATATATGATAGAAAGAACAACACTACAAGATAAACAACAATAAAAAGAAGAAAACTTCAAGAGGAAAGCTTGCACACAAGAGAGCTTCAATGAAGCTTCAATGGAGGTCTATGTCTTAGTGGAGAATCTCTACAAAAATGGAGTTAATGAGAATAGGCTTGGTCAAGGAACGTAAAGAGAAAACAGCTTAGGTAAGTGGTAGTGGGTATGGGAAAGTGGTGTCTTAAATGCTTAGGGAAGTAGTGGGTTTGGAGTTCCAAGTAAGGGTTTGAATTTGAAATAGGTAGGTAGTGGGAAAAGATGGAGCAAACATGTGTGGCTCACACATGTGCAAGCTAGGCAAAAAGACCAACATGCTCATGGACACAAAAATACATATTTGCCCTCACTACTTCTCTCAAAATAAAAACAAATTAAAGCTACCCAAAAAATACACTTTAAAAATTAACAGGAGAGTGTTGAAATATAAATGATTAAATAACACCAACTCTAACAGCTTAAGCTTCATGTGAAACAACCAATTACTCCAAAAGCGTAAGCTGTAAGAGTAAGTGCTATTTAATCATTTGTACTTCAACAGTCTGTTAATGTTTATTGCATCTCCTCTTGTCCACAACTGCACATCGAGTTTGATCCTGTTTTTTGAGAGATTCGAAATCTCTCGGTATACAACAAATTCAAATGTTCATTTAGTTTAATTATCTTTATTTGAATGTGATAAGAGATACTTTGTTCACCCTTATATTGTAGATAGCAAGTGCCCTTTGATCTCTCACTTTCCTCTACTTTCAAAAAGAGTGGGAGAAATCAAAACCCCTCCCACGAGAATGAAGCGTGGCAGGAAGTGAATAGAAAGAAGTACTTCCCCATTCCTCGACACGATTCCTTCCTAAATAGCGGGAATGACAAACAACATTTGAGGAAGAGCCAAAGAGCTAGGAAGTTGAGTCAGAGGATGATAGGGGCCCTTGATTATTAGTGGTTCTTGAGATACTTTGTACTTCCACTTTTCCTTGGACGTTGCTTAGGATAGGTCTTATCTTTGTTCTCACGGTCTATATCCCTATTCTTGTGATAGGGTTAGTGTTTTGTATGCTGATTGTATTATCTAATTTCTCATTCTAATAAGCCGGTAGGGGTCCATACCAAACCCCAGCTTACCTATCAAAAAATAAATAAAAATCCACTTCGATCTTTTTGTGTGAAAATCTGTTATGGTTGTTCTAACAGTGTGAGAGTATCGAATGAACTAGGAGCTGGAAATCCTCAAACAGCAAAATTTGCAGTAATGGTGGTTTCAGCCACGTCCATTTCCCTCGGCTTCGTTTGCATGGCCGTCCTTTTGATAACCAGAAATGACTTCCCTCTTCTTTTCACAAGCAGTAGTGTCGTCGCCAAGGAAGTTACCAAGCTTTCAAGCTTACTAGCCTTCACCATGGTTCTAAACGGCCTCCAACCAGTTCTATCTGGTTAGTTTGATGAACTTGATTTTCTTTCTCTTTGATTTCTTCTATAATTAAGTGAAAATATATTAATCTTCATATCTATTTGTGCAAGAGAGTTGTTCCTGTTGCCTTTTGCTTTTAGTCTTTGCCAACAAAGTGGGTACGTGGCATTACCATTTTCCTTTGTAAAATGGTGTGAAACAACCAGTCACACTCCCCTCCAAAAGCTTGTACTTCAATACTCCCCTTCACGCGTGGACCCTCATTTTGGGTTGGTCCTTTTTTTTGGATTGGCCATATACATGGATTTTTAATATTGAAGAGTTATTGAGATTTGAACCTGGGACCTGCCCGACGCAATAGCTCTTATACCATGTGAAACAACCAATTACTCCATTTTTTTTTATCGTTGACATATAAATGATTAAATAACACCAACTCTTATGGCTTAAGCTTTTGGAGTAATTGGTTGTTTCACATGGTATCTGAGCTATTGCCTCACGGCATGTCTTCGGTTCAAAGCACAATAAGTTCTTGATAAGTATCCACTTCACTTGTACGTTCAACCCAAAAAAGAGGGGCCGCAATTGAGGGGGAGTGTTGAAGTATATAAATGATTAAATGACACCAAATCTAACAGCTTAAGCTTTTGGGGGTAATTGGTTGTTTCACAAATGATGAATATTTGCTTGTGCTACCCATTTTTAGGCTCCGTTTCTTTAGACTTAAAATGGGCATGAAACAAATTTTATGGCCAATTTTGCTGTGCTTCTTTCGACATAAAATGGATGTAAAACAATTTTTGCGCAAAATTTTTCACTTAAAATGAGAGTAAAATTTGTTTATGCTCATTTCACGTCAAAAGAAATAGTCTTAAAAATGGGTGTAAAATTTTTTTTATGCACATTTTACATCAAAAGAAACTTAACCAATGGGCGCAAAATTTATTATATGCCCATTTTAAGTCAAATGAAATAGAGCCTGATGTAAAATCAAGTTTACCACATTGAGTTTAAACTAAGGTTTTGTTTCTAAGTTTAAATTATCTTAAGCTTAATTTTTTGTTCTTTTTCTTCTTTCAGGAGTGGCCGTTGGAGCTGGATGGCAAGCTCTGGTAGCTTATATAAATGTTGGATGCTATTATGTTGTTGGGTTACCTCTTGGCTTGCTTTTGGGTTTTAAATTTGATTTTGGAGTTGAGGTGAATTACCAGAATATGCTTTAAAGACATCTCTCTCTCTCAAAATTCAAACTATTTTTTTTTTTTTTTGAATGGTTGCAAAATTCATTCAAAAAGAAGGAAGCCTGAGGTGGTCCACCAAAAGATACAACTAAGAGAGAAAAAGTAGAAAAAACTTCAAACTGATTTTGTTCAACTTTATAACTATTTGTTTTTTCTCAATTTTTTGGGGGTTCCAGGGCATTTGGTCTGGGATGATTGGTGGCATTGTTCTTCAGACAATAATCTTAGTGGTGGTAACTTCATGTACTAACTGGAACAACGAGGTGAGTTAATGTTCTTGGGACAATGATGGGTTTTATTTTAGAGAAATGATTAGCAATGCATAACTAATATACTAGTGACATGTTAGTGACTTTCTTGTTATTAATATTTCAGGCTGCACAGGCGGAAAGCCGTGTTATGAAGTGGGGAGGATCAGCTGCTGGAGATATACCATCTAATGGGTCCCAAATCGCGAGTTGATAGCGATTGAGGATAAATAATCTAATGGTCCCACCTTTGATCTCACATTTCCCCATTATCAATTATAGAGCTTGAATGTTTCTTAATTTTCTTAGATTAATTGCCCATATAAAGACAATGATCAGACAGCATGAGATCGAAACCGTTAATTTTCTGTAATATTATCTTCAAGATAGGGCCTACAAGATGAAGGGTCAAGATCGAGCTAATGTCATGTGGGTGGGCCCAGACCAGGCTTCCCATGTTAAGGCAGGATCAAATAATCTCATGAGAGAGAGAGAGAGAGAGAGAGAGAGAGAGAGAGAGAGAGAGAGAGAGCTATACATTTTAGCAGATGAGAGCTTTTAAAGACCAGAATAAAAAGGGTTGTGTTACATTCCTCTTTTGGGGTTTCTTGATTTGTTCTTTTGATGATGGATTTAAACAAACTAAATCTTTGACCTTGGTTTTCTACTGTTGAGAAAATATCTCATAATGATTGACCAGGGCTTGATGCCGCTCGGTGATTTGTAGGGAAATGATATAGTTGGCTTATTCAGAGGGATGTCAAATAAAACTTGAAATGCTGTGGTTCAGGTTACATTTTTCATTTGTAATCAACAATGGAAAAGTAACAAATTTTGGAAAGTTTTTCTTTTCTATGCCAAAGATTGCACTTATCCTTGTTACTTAGAGTTAATTTTACGAGCATTCACTAGAAAAGTATAAATAAAGGAAATATTGCCATTATTGAATGGAATGAGTGGGGATCAATTCCCTCAAGATCTTGATAAGCAGATTTAGACACAATAATAAGGTAAAAGCTTGGCCCAATGAACCTTGATGCTGATAACTTTACCCTCTTAGAAGAACATGTATGTCTTAGATCATGCCTTGTATCACAGGTTGTTAGAGTTATTTTCATCTTAATTAAATAAAAAAAAATTAAATGCTAATCCACCCATTGAACACTTCAAAAAAAAAAAAAAACGCGATTAAAATAAAAAATTTAAGTAATCAATAATTGAAACAATGACAAGTTAATGAATCCAAAATGTCCAAATGTAATCAATGAATAACTTAACTCCTTTTTTTTTTCGCCGCTATCTGAGTCATCTCAAGTACATGATTTCGGCGAGTGGTGATACTCTTCGAAACCGTAGCAATGCTGTGAAAATTTTAGATTTCTCAGAGACCATATCCTCAACAATCTTAAAAAAGAATGTCTCAAGTACCGGTGCACTAGCGAGTAAGAATTTTATAAATCCTAGATCATGTTTTGTGCCTGATATCTTTGCCATCTTGACAGTTTTCAGATAATTGAACAGGCAATCCAATTGTAGTTGTGTTTCCCAAAAGTTATCAACAGGTTTACAAGACCTTTTTGCATCAGAATAGACCTGGAGATATACATGAAACTAAAACCCAATTACACATTTGGATCACAATAATACATATCAAAATTCAAAATATGTTTAAAAGAACTTACCGAGATTGCAAGTTCTTGCAATTTAGGGGAGGCTTTACACAAACAAAGAGCAGCCGAGATCTGCTTTGAGTTTGCAATATTGATGCTCAAAGAAAGATTTCTTAGACATTCATATGTAATAGGAACCATATTTGGTATATCACCCGAAGCCAAAACCTACGATCCAAGTCAAAAATACAATATAAGGGTTTTGCCAAGTGAATTTTAAATGAGAATCATAACATTGGGTTACCTGTAGAAAATATTTCTTCACTTCAAGTCTTTCGAGTGCATGTAGACAACCGAGAATCTTGATTAAATTGCAAGTTCCCCTTTGTTCAAGATATTTGGCGTTGGTGACACGTGAAGACAAACCAATTATTAGAGTAGATAGAAGTTAAGCATTTTCAAAAGAGAGTACTTGAAAAACACCATAGAGTCTTGAGTATCGGAGATTTGGAGCATGGATTCGAAAATGAGTTAAATTATCAATGTTCTCCCAATCTCTCAAGAAGTGGGCAACTGGAAACCAACAATTCTAATGTGTCACTAGAAATGATAATTCCCTGAAGATCGAGGCTTGTCAGATTAGGAAAGCCTTTGAATGTAGAAGGTGACTTGAAAATACAATAAAATAACTCTAAATGGGTCATTTCATGACACAAGAAGAGGCAAGAAGGAATGTATTGGCCAATTTGCCTATATATTTTATGTCTCTTTTTATGTGCCCGGTTAGTGTTGCCTTGCGTATTGAAAAGATCCAGCGTAGATTTTTGTGGGGTGAAAATGAGGAGAAGAAAGGCATCTCTTTGGTAAACTGGAGCGATGTATGTGTACCTATTAAGTTTGGAGGTTTGGGCATTAGGAGGTTTAGGGAGTTTAACCATGCCTTATTGGGAAAATGGTTGTGGAGATTTGGGGAAGAGCAGTCTAATTTATGGGCTAAGGTGATTTGTAGTAAGTATGGCTGTATTCCGGGTGGATGGGAATCAAAGGACGAATATAAGAAAAAGGAGTTGACTGCGTGGAGAGATATCTTGAAATTAGCTTGCTCCTTTAATTTAAAGGTGAGGTTCAGGGTTTATGGTGGTGATAGAATTAAGTTTTGGAGTGATGTGTGGTGTGAAGAGGAGCAGTTAAGGATCTTGTTCCCTAAGCTGTATCGGGTGGCTGTTAACAAAGAAGCCTTCGTTTGTGAATGTTTTGATCGTAGTGGTGGTAAGTTGATATGGTGTCCTGCCTTTAGAAGAATCCTTTTTGAGTGGGAAAGTGAGGATGGATCTCGGTTGCGGCGGCTCCTTAATAAATGCTATGTAAAATGTGGGGGTCAAGACAAAAGAATATGGACAGTGGAATCATCCGGCATTTTCTCAGTCAAATCTTTTTATAATGGTTTGATGCCTCCTTCTGTTCCTGCATTTTCTGCAAAGGTATGGAATTTTCATTGCCCACCTCGGGTTAGTATCTTCGGTTGGGCCGTTTGTCGTCAAAGGATACAAACCATTAACTTCTTGAGAAATCGTGGGTTGTTGCTAATTGATCACTGCCCTCTTTGTCTTAATGATGGGGAATCTGTGGATCAGTTGTTCATGCACTGTTCTTTCACTAGGATCATATGGAGATGCATCTTTCTGAGGTTTGGAATCACTTGGGTCTTCCCTAGAACTATTCAGAATCTTTTGAGTATGTGGGGGTTTATGCCATGGAAAAAGAGGGGAAAATTATTGTGGAATGTGTGTTTGCTAGCTACGTGATGGGTGGTTTGGAAGGAAAGAAACTCTAGGGTGTTTGAGGGTTTGGCCAAATCACCTTATTATTTGTACATGCGGATTATAGCATTGGTCATATCATGGGTTAGATGTCTTCCATCATTTCTTTTTGTATCGGCCTTTGATCTTTGGAAACATTGGAGGGAAGTGTGCTTTAGTACTGAGAGGAAAATTAACATAGTCCAAAGATGGGAGCCTCCGATGCTAGGAATGTTGAAAATCAACTTTGATGGTGCTTGTTTTGGAAACCCGGGTACAGGAGGGGTGGGCGGTCTTTGCCGTGATGAGTTTGGTGAGATTCTTTGGGCTTTTTCTGGTCCTATTGGTATGTGTGTGATTCTTCTGAGGCGGAAGTTAAAGCTGCCTATTTTGGGATCAAGAAGTTGAGTAGAGAAGTATTAGAGCATATCATTGTTGAAGGGGATTCATTAAATGTCATTCGGTGGTTGAAGGGTGGTGTAGCTCCTCCTTAGAGATTTTTGGCGTTATTTGATGAAATTGAGGATTTTGTTGCAGGTTCGGCTATTGTCTTTAATCACGTTTGGAGATCGGCAAACGAAAAGGCGGATGTGTTAGCCAAGCAGGGAGTTGGGAGGGAGAGTATTCTCTGGTTCGATCATCTTCCCCCGTAATATAATCTTGTTATTTTTATTGTATCTTTTTTCCTTCTTCTCTGTTTCTTCTTTCTTGTTTTTGTTCTCTGGGTTGCCCCTTCTCGGGTGCTCCCTTGTAACTTTTTCTTATTAATGCAAATCGCTATTTCAAAAAAAAAAAAGAAGAGGCAAGAAGGAACCTTATAAAGCTTGTCTCCGTCGATATCAAGGATGAATTCCTTAATCTCATTTTTCCACAAAAAACGTATCCATCGATCAATATCAGAACAGTTGTGCACTTAAAAGGAACACTTAAACTTGTGAATTGGACCTTTATGACGTAAGAGAACTTGATCAACAAGGCACATAGGCTTAAGCTTCTCGAGTGGATGGTTTGTAAAAATATGTGGTTTACATTGTTTATCGAATACAAGTTGAGAAATTGTAATCCATTTAAATCTCCAGTAGCTCGACAAGATACTCGTTCGCACCGCATATTTTAATGGAAGATGGATGAGGATGGTGTCGATAATATTCTCTGGTAATGTGCTGATCGTATCTAACTTCAGAGGAGGGACCATCTCCAATTCGTAGAAGGAAATAATCTTTATTTTCTTCTCAATCAAACGTTCAAAATTTAAGTCACTGCAAAGTTGCACCAAATAAAATACAGTTAAGAGAATGAAATCCACAAGAGAATGCTTTGCACAGATGCTAATTATACTAAGTTCAAATACTCTAAATAGAAAATAAGGAATACAGAACTATCAGTTCTGAGATATTAAAGAGAATGTACTAAAGCAGACATCTGTAAAACATTGTATCCAATATTCAGAAGGGTCTCATAGAAGTTATAAATTTTGTTCGAAAAGCACAATGAATCAATATGGAACTCATGAAAAAGATATTGGCAATTTTTTACACTAGAAATGAAACATGGAGTCTAATTCATGAATCATAAGATTTCCTATTGCACAACCATATTTCGTTGACAAAAACCAAGAAAAAAAAGACCCAAATTAAAGAATAATCCAAGAATCAAATATCTTGAAAAGAAATTAGATAAGAAATCTAGAACAGGACATTGAAAGGGAGCATAATATGGATTAATCACAGAGAACAAACTGCAGGGAATGAAAAATATGAAAAATGTAAAGGCCTTATTCTTTCTCTTGACTAGGCTTTAACAAATTTTGCATGAAACTTTACGAAGAGAGACCCGGCTTTTCTCCAATTCCACCATCTCTGCACTTTTTTCAGATGAAATTTTTTTATTTCGTAAGGAAATTCCTACTATACTGATGCAGGTGCATCCCTCCAGATCATGCAAATCGAAGGCCAGGAATGTCAGATCCTCGATCGGGTTGTCCGGGACCCTCGGACAAACAATCAGTGGCGAGTGTTGAGGCACAAAGCCACCTCGGTTGGTGAGTGTTGAGGCACAGAGCCACCTCGATTGGCAAGTGTTCAGGCGCGGAGCTACCATAGTTATTTGGAAAGTGGTGAGGCGTGGAGCCACCTTGGATTGCAGCGGTTTGTTCTTTACCCGTGAAGAAGACTAGGTTTAGTGAAGCCACCAAGGGGTTTTTGGTGGAGTGGATGTAGGTCCAGGTTTGGACTAAACCATTATAAAAATATCGAGTGTACTCTTCTTTCACTCTTCCCTCTACCTTCTTTGTGCACTTGTGTTTTTATCTTCTTGTGGTTGATTAAAATTTGTTCTTCGGTTTAATTTTTAAATTAAAAAGAGAAAAATTTTACAAACCCAATTCACCCCCTCTTCGGTAGCCCTACTGGGGGCCTAACATTGTTTCAATTGGTATCAGAGCTAAAGGCTAATAGGAAAAGATTTCAAAAAATCTAAAAGAGAAATTTTTGGCAAACCGGTGTCTAATAGTATAATGGCTTCTTCATCCATATTTCCGGAAGGCCACTCTACCACTAGAACCGCTTTCTTCAATAGGTCCAATTATGGGCATTGGGAGGCCCGATTGCTTATCTATCTTCAATCTATAGATATTGAGATTTGTCATATTGTCAAAATGGGGTAAACCCCTCCTTCCAAACCATTTGAAGAAAGGAGTATAGAGGAGAAGAGACAGGCCACTTTGAATTCTAAAGCAATTTGTTAGAGGGTATTTTAGTCTTTGTTTATGTAACCCGATTCTCTTGTGTGTGTGTGTGTGCTCACGCGTATATCATTTTACATGGGAGCTCCCTCAAGGAGACTCATCTTCTCCTTCATCTCCTCTTCTCCTCCTCTAGCGGCCATGTGAGAATTCAACATGGTATATAGCTGATCCATTGAAGGAAGAAACCCTAACCCTACTCAACTACTCAACTCAACTAAGCCTTTGTCCCAAACTAGTTGGGGTCGGCTAATGAATCATTTAGAAAATTTTTCATGAAGAAGGTGAAAGGATCTACCCGGCTCAAATTGACTAAGTCTAATCCTAACACTAGTTGGGTTTGTCTACATGGATCATTTTCTTCCATTCTATCCTATCCAAGGTCAAGTTCTCTGTTATGTTCCTAGCCCTCAAGTCTTTCCTCACTGTTTGCGCCAAAGTTGTTTTCGGTCTGCCCCTACCTCCTTTTACTCCATCAACTTGACACGAGTCACTTCTTCTCACCGGAGGATCCAAAGGCCTACGTTGGTTATGCTCAAACCATCTTAAGCGGTGCTCTCTCATCGTCTCCTCAATTGGTGCCACCCCCACCTTTTAACTTATGTCTTCATTTTTAATTCGATCTAACCTTGTGTTGCCGCACATCCATCTAAGCATTCACATCTCCGCTACACTCATCTTATGCACATGCTGCTTCTTGGTGGCCCAACTTTTGAGTTGTACATCATGGATGGCCTCACAACTGTCTTATAAAACTTTCTCCTCAACTTGGTAGGTATTTTACGGTTGCATAGAACTCCTGAAGCATGCTTCCACTTCAACCAACTTGCTCTTATTCTGTGCTTAACATCCTCTTCAATCTCTCATTCCTTATGTAGGATTGAACCAAGAGAGCTAAAGATATCCCTCTTAGGTACCTCATGTCCAGTCATATTTACTACATCCTCGCCCCGCCTCCTTAAATTACTAAAGTTGCACTCCATATACTTTGTCTTAGTCCTACTCAGTCTAAAACCTTTGGATTCTAAAGTAGTTCTCCATAACTCTAACTTAGCATTAACTCGTGCTTCGGTTTCGTCAATTAATACTATGTCATCTGCAAATAACATACACCACGGTAAGTCGTCCTGAATACCCTCCGTAAGTTCATCCATAATTAGAGTAAAAAGATAAGGGCTTAGAGCTGATCCTTGGTGCAATCCTAGACATGCCATCCGTAGTTCTGACACTAGTTACTGCTCTATCGTACATATCCTTAATCATATCAACATATTTAGTAGGCACTTTTTTCCTTTCAAGGACCCACAACATAACTCTCCTGGGAACCTTATCATACGCTTTCTGCAAATAAATGAAAGCCATATGAAGGTCCTTTTTATTTTCTCTAAATCTATCTATTAACCGCCTAATCAAGGAGATAGCTTCCATAGTCGATCGTTCGGGCATGAAGACAAACTGATTCTCTGACACCTTAGTCTCTTTTCTTAGTTTATGCTCAATTACCCTCTCCCAAAGCTTCATGGTGTGACTCATTAGCTTAATTCTTCGGTAATTGGTGCAACTCTAGATATCCCCTTTATTCTTATAAATAGGTACTAATGTACTCTTCTACAACTCATTAGGCATCTTCTTAGTCTTGAAAATATTGTTAAATAATCTAGTTAACCAAACCAAACCCATATCACCCAAGCATCTCCAAGTCTCAATAGGAATACCGTCAGGCCCCATAGCCTTACCTAATTTCATCGTTTGCATAGCTACTCTTACCTCTGATATTCGGATTTTACGGACAAACCTCCAATTTGTATCATCAAAAGCATTATCATATTCTCCCATATTCGCTACGGGTTCTCCATTAAACAACTTACCGAAGTAACTTCTCCACCTCTCTTTAACCTCGTTTTCTTTTACTAACAATCTTTGATCCTCGTCTTTGATGCATTTTATATGATTCAAGTCCTTGATCTTCCTTTCTCTCATCACTTTCCCTAATCCACCATCCCATAGCTTTCCTTCAATTCTCCATTCCCTAATCACTTTCCTACATCCCTAAATCCCAAACCCCCAAATCCTTGACCTCAAATCCCTCTTTGAGATCCCTCTCATAAGCTTGATGATCTAGATCATCCCCTCTCGCTTTCCCAAATCTGTTTGGTGGCTCCAGGCATGCATGATTGCTGTTATTTTATTGTTACTCATTGTTGTATGCGTTATCAACTTCGCTTTCTATGTCAGGGCCGCGTGGTGATGTGTGGGACCGTGGTTGTCAGTTTTGTTCTTGTTGGCTGCATGTACTGATCGTGGTGTGGTTATCGATTGGTCATTGAAAGAGCTATTCGACCGGTTCTTGTGGTGGTGTGCTGGCTTCTTGTTGATTCCTCTTTCTTGTTGTAGTTTGCTCCATCCTCCATCATGACTACGTCTACCTTGTCTACCACATCAGCTAGTTCTTCTTCCGTGTCACTCCCTATCGTAGAGATGACCTCCATCAAGCTTGATGGGTCGAATTACCCCTCGTGACGTCGGGCGGTTCAGATTTTTCTTCGTGCCCAAGGGAAATCTGATTATGTTACGAAGGATCCTCCTCTTGAGGACAAGTCCTATGACATGTGAAGCCAGGAGGATGCTATCATTTAGACGCTTCCCTCCATTAGCATGGAGCTGAAGATTCCTAGACCCATGATGTTTCTTGACACTTCCAGTGATGTCTAGCGCCACGCCGAGACACTTTATTTGGGTGATCTGTGACACTTCCAGTGATGTCTAGCGCTTCGCATCACATGATTGGTGATTCTAGTATCTTATCTTCTTTCCAGCCTTCATCATTCCTAGCTCTGTTACTTCAGCTGATGGGACTTCCACTCCTACCTTAGGGGTCAAGGTTGTATCTCTTTCTTCAGGTATGACTTTATCTTCTGTTTTGTGTGTTCCTAAATTTCCTGTTAATTTGCTTTTTGTTAGCCAGCTGACCAAATCTCTTCATTGTTCTGCTTTCTTTTCTCCTTCCTCTTGTGTTTTTCAGGATCTAGTGACTGGGAGGACGATTGGTTCGGGTCATGAGGTGAACAGACTCTATTATCTGGATCAACCGCTGCACACCATTGCTGTCCATAGTTCGGCCGATGCTTTTCAGTGGCACTGTCGGTTGGGCCATCCTTCGGTCGACAATTTGTGCAGATCTGCAGTTTAGTCCGTTATTAGTTCTGTGAGTTGGGTAAACACCATCGCGTGTCGTTCCCACCACGTTGAGTTACTAAGGTTTCGCGTCCTTCTGAGCTTGTTTCTTCATATGTTTGGGGTCCTTGTAGAACCACCTCTTTACATGGTTTCATATATTTTGTTATATTTATCGATGATTATTAACGTGTGACATGGTTATTTTTGTTGAGGGATTGTTCTGAATTTTTTTTGCCTTTCGCACTTTTTATCATGGGTGTGTAATCAATATAATTGTTTTGTTAAATGCTTGCAAACTAATAATGCCAAGGAATAATGTTGAAAAAAATAATAATGCCAAGGAATATTTTTCTTCTGCTTCGGGTTTCCGCTCTTTCATGGATTCACAAGGCATTGTTCATTAGTCTTCTTGTGGATATACCCCCAGCTGAATGGGCTTGCCGAGCGAAAGATGCGGTTTTTACTTGACATTGCCCGTACCCCTTTCAAGAACTTCTCATTCCCTTTCCACCTCCAACCATTGATCCACATCACTAACCTCTATCATTCCCTACAAAACCAAACCACATTCACTTCAACAAAGGTTTTCATTAGTTTCACTTCCTTTCAACTGCCCTTTCAACAGTTTCACGTGCCCTTTTCGATAATTCCCATAACTCTTTCTTTTTAATGCTGAAAAATTCATTAAAGAAATGGGACTGAGATGGTCAAGTACAATAGATACAAAAAGAAAAATGACAGAAACAAATCCGACCAATACAAAAACAATTAAGGAGGAAGGAAATCATATTTCTCAAGAGCCTCCAACCGAACCCCTCTTCTAGCTAAATCATCCGCTTTCCTGTTTGCCGATTTTCTACCAAGACGAAAACCAATAGATGAGTAAATGACAATGTCCTAGATGTCCTCAAAGTACTGAGCAAAGCGCCAAGGATAGTTTTTAGAACCACATAACCACCGAATAACATTACTAGAATCACCCTCCACCACCACCACCACCTTGTTAAGGTCCTCACCCATCAAAAGTTTAATACCATGGAACGCCGCCCTAACCTCCGCCTCAGTAGTATTAGCTACATCTAAGGGACCAGCAAAAGCCCATTTTATAGTACCAGAGTCGTCTCTGAGTCGCCCCCTATTTCCACCGGGCTAGTGTTTCCAAGACTAGACCCATTGATAGGGACATCAACAATGTGAAAGAATTTAAGGTTTACAAGCGCATACGTGAGACTGATGGTGGAGACTTTAGCATGGGCCATAGGCATGGGCATCCTTTTTCTAATATTATTTATCTTCTATTTTCGTCATTTTATTTGTAGCCTACTTTTTAGGCACCAAATCTCATTCGTTTGGCATGTTTTGGTATTATTAGAAAGGTTTTTCAATCAACTATCTAAAGAGCCCATGATCACATGATTTGGATGTGATTTGAGTAAGTTATGAGTATTTTTAGGAAGTGGTATAGGTCTATTACGGGATTACTATTTTCGGTAAGTTGTTAACTTTATTTAGTTTACTTTGGATTAAATGAATGGTTGAGATTAGTTGCTTAGATCTTAAGTTATCTTCTAGGGTTTCTTTTCTGATAGATACATCTTATGAAAGCAATGTAAGGGACTTTTGAATATTGAATAGAATTAGTGTTTTGCTTGAAGCAAAAAATTTAGGTTTTCTTCTCTGTTTTTCTTGGTAGTTTGGAACCATCCTTCTCATCTTCTCTCTTCTTATCTACCCTCTTTCTCTATCAAATCTGCACGACAAGGTTAGTACATCAATCTTTTCAGTTTCTTTTGTGTTTTGACCCCGAAAGTTAGAAAAACCAAAATCCATATATTTTGTTTGTTCTTCAATATCTCAATCTAAGATTTTGAGGGTATGATTTTGTGATTAAACCTCAACTAAAACACTCAAGATCCCTTACCCTAAACCCTTTTTGAGCCTCGTTGAGATTTTCAACCTTTTCAAGCCCTAAAACTAGTTTTTGAGATCCCTAGTCTAAACCGACCATCAAAACCTCTCCTTAAACCCTAGATTTACTTCCTCTTATCTTTCTAGATCATAAGTATAATCTGGACAGCTGTATAACCCCAAAATTCCAGATCTTTACAATTACCAAAATACCCTTTTAGTCTAAATCTGGACTGCTTTGAACCCCTCATTGCTGTTGATAATTTTTCTGATGTTCTTCTTTGATTATTACCATTTTCATGGCTGTTTACATCTAATTCACCAGTATCTGCAGTAGCTTTTAGTTCTTTTAATTGTTTGCATGCGTCAAACCTAGTTTAGGACTAATTTTACTATTAAAAAATCATCATACGAATCTTTATCTTTTGGTTTGCATAAAGTTAATTCTTGTTAATTTTTAGTTTTCTAATTATTAACTGCAATTTAATTCTCATTATTGCTGCTGCATGTAGAATAATCACATGTTAGCTCAGTCCTAGATAGTTCCTAAAGCCTTTATCCCGTTAGGAGTGTAGGATTTTCCCTTGATTAGGTATTCTCCTGCATTACCCATCAAAATTAAATTTTAGAAAGCCTTGACCCGGTGGTTCCCAATCATGTGTAACTGCAGGCTGCAAAGCAAGCTATTGCATATTTCCCTCCACCCATACCACAACTCGAAAGCTGACACGAACCTAAAGCTTTTAAAAGTTCTAACCCAAGCAATAGATAAAACGATCACCTTTAGAATAAGAAATGAAGGACTCTTCACTTGGCCCTTGAAGGTCCTCACATTTCTCTCCTTCCAAATGACCCATAACGTACCAAGAAAAGAGACATTCCACAATATCCTACCTTTTCTTCTCCAAGGAACTGTTTGCAATCAGTCTAGAAGATCAATGAGATGACGAAGGAACACCGAAGATATACCAAACCTCCCAAGTAATCCACACCAAACTTCCCTTGCAACCTTACAATGCAGCATTAAATGATCCACTGATTGTCCCCCCTCTAGACATAGACAACAATGATAAACAATCAACATTGTTAAAGTATAAAAGATTAAATATTGCTCTTCTCCAACAGCTTAAGCTTTTGGAGAAGTCGGTAGTATCAAAGCAAAGGTCTCGAGGTCAAACCTCCCATGTGTAAAAAAATAAATCCACATGCAATGGTCAGCCCAAGGTGGGAGCACATGTGCCACGTGGGCCACACGTGAGGGGGAGTGTTAAAGTATAACAGATTAAATACTGCTCTTCTCCAACAGCTTAAGCTTTTGGAGAATCGGTAAGTTTCTAACAAACATATTGCGCTCGAGCAAAAAATCAAACGTCTGAATACGCTGGAGAAGCGCTGCCCATCTGGAAACACCAACCCTTGGAGGAGGTTTGAAAGTCCAAACCTTCGCCACATTGGAGGCCCCAACACATGACACCAGATGAAGGTAGAAAGACTTAATGGAAAGCTTCCCCGAAGTGTCCGAAATCCAAACCCTATTATCTAAACTAGATCTTTCGATACAGCATATCTCTAATAAATCAAAGAGTCCAACTAAAGATTGCAGCTGTAGCTCCCTATTGAAGAAATTACTCATAAAACTAGGTAGCCAAACAATCTGATCCTCCGTTCTTTCAAAAGCGTCCATAACTAAACCTTCTTTAGCAGACGAGACTAAAAACAAATCAGGAAAAAGGTCCTTTAAAGGTGAAGGAGAACAACACTTGTCAATCCAGAATCTTACCCGATCTCCAGTCTGGACCCTGAACCCGATGCCTTACTGAAAGAGATATTTGAAATGTAAAATATCGTGCCACACTGTTGTACCCTTATGCCCAAATTCATTCAAAGATTCCCAATGCCCAACATATGATCCCAATTTACTTATAATTACTTTAGCCCAAAGGTGACCCTTTCATTCCCAAAACGCCAGAGCCATTCACCAAAATGGGCTTGGTTAACTTCTTTCAGCCTCCTTATTCCTAAGCCTCCCTCTTTAAAGGGCTTGCAAACCTCCTCCCATTTTACTATAGGAATGACTTGCTTTTCCTTTGATCCACCCCATAAAAACCGCATCTAGATTTTGTAGACACCCCCATTTTGCTCCGCTTTAATCAACAAAGAAGTTAGTATTCTTGTTATCAGTCTTTTTCAGTGTTCCCAATTCCTGAGTTCGCCTCTTATATTTTCTCAATCTTTTCAATCGTTTCCGCCGTGTTTCGCAATTTTTCGCTAAGTGTTGAGAAGGGTTATTCGCAAGAATTCATACAAGAGGGTCCATACATTGTTTACAGCGGAGAGTTATGTTTTCAATAAAATCTAGCAATGGGAGGGGACCCACTTTAAAATGATCAAGTATTGGATTTTCTTGGGCTTTGGTCAATGAGTAGAAACCACCATTCGACAATCACATGTGAGGCTCACTAAATTATTTCATAGAATTTGACCATGGTGGTGGGCCCACAATGATTTATTACATGGTGTAAATCTAGCATTGTGGTGCAGATATCGGTTTGCATAGTGCTATAAGTGAAATTCCAAAGGGTGAGAATTTTGATTGATGTACATTGAGGCCAATTAATTAAGTGGCTCGGATCAGCCTACAAAAATGATTTGGGGAGCACAATCCATTTATGCCGCAGCCCGTAAAACGGATAGTTTGGATTGTTCTACGGAGATGATTTATGGGACAAGGCCAATTCACACCATGGCCCGTCAAAGTGAAATGGTTCAAATCAGCCCATGGAAATGGCTTTGGATGTGTAACCAATCTGCCCCGTGGCCTAGCAAATGGATAGTTCGGATCATTACGTGGAAATGATTTGGGGCGCCACCCTATTTATAGTGTGACCCATCAAATGGGCGGTCCAGATTATCCTATCGAAATAATTTGGGTACACACCCATTCCATATTGAGGCCCACCAAACGATCCGAACCATCTACTTAATGTGAACATGGGCCCAACCACATGTCTCGGTCGCAGGGAAAATGCATGCTCAGTCAAGATAGTAAGTGCGCCCACTAGTAACAAAAATTTCAATTTTAGGAAGTCTGTGCACGTGTGAAATTGCCATAATGACAGTTTTTTTATTTGATCAAAAGTGCAAGTATTTCTTTTATATGTGCTAAAAGATGGAAACATGGGTGGCTGTGATAGAAAGCAAAGATTGTTTCTAAAAAGTAAACATTTTGCAATTCCTTTATGATGGCATGTTGCCGTTCTGTGGAAGAGGCTCTTGGAAAAAAAAGAGAGGATTAGAAACTTTTTTTTGATCCAAGCTCTCTCTCGAGGCTCTCTGCTGGAAAAAGAAAAGCAAAAAAACAAAAAGGAGGAGCTTCGGAGGGAAGAGGGGAGCTAAAAACAAAAAAGGAGAGGACAAGGGGCAGCGGCTCTCACGGCTCTCCCTCTCAGCATCTTACCTTCTCCCTCGCTCAAGGGCTGGCTCGATCTTCACAAGCTCTGCTCTACAGCAGCTCCCTCCCTCTCCCACTCAACCTCCATCTCTTGCTCTCTTCTCATCTCCTCGGTTGGAACGGCAAGCTCTCCATTTTCAAAAAACAAAAAAAACAGAGTATTGTCTCTCCCTCCAAAAAAGACAGAGTATCGTCTCTACCTCTCTCTCTGTCCCTCTCAATCTCACTCACTATCAACCCTCTCGTCTCTTGATCCCTCATCTTCCCCCAACCCTCAACAGTCCATTAAAAAAGAAAAGAAAAAAAAAAGAGACCGACAGCGGAGGAGGACGCTCGTCTCTTTCCGATCTCTCTGAAGAGCAGCACTCTCGTTTCTCATTAGCTCTGAGCCACACTCTTTCCATCTCCCACAACAGAGTAGCACTCTCGTCTCTTCCCATCTGCTTGGTTAGACCAACAAGCATATTAAAAAAAGAAAAAGGAAAACAGAGCATCGGCTCTCCCCACACCATCCTCTACTTTTCCTCTCCCTTCTCATACTCTGTTTTCTTTTTTTTTACACCCTTCCTCATCTCTTTGCTCATCCAAGCCCCAACAGCAGCCCCCTCCCTCATCTCTTTTCTTATTCGAGAATACTCTTTCAATCACCCCGAGCATCAACAGCAGCACTCACCCTATTTTCTTTGCCCCACCCTCTTTCAACCCACTTCGGTTCATTCGCCCATACAAAGTCACTCACCATCCTCCATATACATGCATATATCCCATGTCTCCACAACCCTTATCATCTAGCATCCCATACCATACATCATACAACACTCCAATCATACCCTCATATCAACCGAACCTTCTACTATAGCCTTCCATGTATCTTTGCCTTTTCCACCCTTTACCTTGGTAGAAGCAACCAAAAGTGTTTAATCGGGTTCGGCTACAATAATTTCCTTCGTCGGATCGTCATCAGAAGGAAGTTTCAACATCAAAAGAGAGTGTCGGGTTTAACATTAAATTGTGAAGGAGTGGTGGAAATAAAATAAAAAAAACAAAGAAAAAAAAGGGAAGAAAGGACGCCGGATTGAGCGTCGGCGAGATTTTTCGGAATTTTCGTCTCTCGGATTCGGCGAGGATCTCCATCACAGGTTAGTACACTATTCTCAGATTTTTCCCGGATGATTCGGTATTTTTTTATATTTTTGCATGATTTTTAAGCATTTAAATGAATTTAATTTAATATTAAATGTGTATGCTCAAAATCATGATCTGCATGAGTGTTTCAATTGCGTTTCGTCTCAAAATTTAATACAATGATCTATCTAAATAGGGTAAAATAACTATCGGATCGGATCGGACAGTAGATCAAAGGTTTTTTAGAATTTGAGTGAAGAGTGGTATTTTATTTAAAATAATGGCTGAGTAATTACGAAATTCGAAAAAATAGCCATCTCAGGATGATCTATTTTTTGAAATTTTAAAATTTTCTTGTGTTCATCACATCAGAACAAGGTTGGAGGACGTTTTCCCGAGTCGGAATTTTCTCGAAAATCGTGTTTTAAAAATAGAAAACTCTTTAAAAATATCTTTTCGACTAAACGAATTCCAAAATTAATGAGATTTCGTAGGAAAATAACATGATACTGATACATTCTACCATGAATTTTTGAGAATTTTTAGAATTTTTTTGGTATATTATTTTATGCTTTCTTTGAAAATTAACATATTTTGGGGGAATTTTTTACTGATATCATAGCAGAGATAAAATTCTCAAAACTTTTACAGTAGTCTTAAATTTCATATTTCTTGTTTCTGTAAAATTTTCAATTGGTTTGGATCTTGTTTCCCATGGGATGTAGTCTTAATTCATAATCTAGGCTAAAAATTGAAAAATCCGAAATTGATAGTATATAGTTTCTAAAATTCATGAAAATCTCACAGCATGCTATATTTACTCATATCTTATTTCTGTAGAAATTTCATTGAATTTAGATTTCTATTTCTAGTATTTTCTGTGTTATTTTGGCAATCTGATCAATTAATTGTTAAATCAAAATTAAATATGAGCTTAATGTAAAAATCTGTAAAAATCTTTCAGTAAGCTACATTTCATCATATCTTGTTGCTGTAGAAGTTTCAACTCATTTCGAATTCGGTTGCAACAATTTCACTTGTAAAATCACTCATATGGTATAAAACTGATAAAATTCATTGAAAATTCGAAATTAATTAAAAATCTTCACAAAGCTCCTAAGGAACCTTAAAATTCTGTCACATATTAATTCTTTAATCCATCGAAACAGAAATTTTAGGATTTTTAGATTTCCCTGGAAAAATGGCTAGCGCATCCACAATCGTATCCCAATTGCAATCGATCTTTGACAATTTGAATATTTAAGCTATAGCATGTTGTTGGCTCCGAGGTTACTGTCCACGGAAATCCTGAGATATGCCAGGCAATAAGATGCTATAACTTAAGTATTAAATTGCGCAAGGAATGAGTGCACGATTCCCTCCCTTGGATGCCATTCTGGGCCGAAATTGGTGAACCCTAGAACCATTGGTATTCCTTAAATGTTCAGAAACCGAAAATCCTTGAAATCTGAAATTTATTAACTTCAAGAACTTGAATCGATTTGTCTCGAGTCTTTCGGAACCATTGGATTATGGTTTCCGATATAAGAACCATTAGTGCCCAACTTAGGAACACTGGTGTCAGGTCGTGTCCTAGGTTTTAGGGAGTCTTAGGTTTTAGGGAGTCCTAGAGTTAGGAGTCCAGCCTCATCAGGGACGCTTGGTATGAATAGCAACCGTACCTAGGTCTAGTTACACTAGTCACCCAATCTTTCCTTAGGACAAGCCTAGTAAACTAGGATGTAGGCTAACCTGCATTAGTCTAAGGAACAACTTGCATTTAGATAAGAATCATATAACATCTTAGATGAAATCCTAGGATAATAAAATCTTTAATTTGAATTAAATAACTTCTCCTAAAACTGTTGAAACAGTCAATCTCGTCTAGGTCGGTGTCTTAGTTGAGTTAGGCATAAGTAGCTTAGCTTAGGTCCACCGAACTACGTCGACTCTGATCCCAGTGAGGCTTGGGTACGTAGGCAGCTTGGATGTCTGAAGGCATACCAACCGCGAGTCGGCACCACAACAAATTGTGGTGTTTTGTATATTAATTTTCTTGTAAATGCTTAATCAAATCACTTAGGATTTTCCATGAAATTAGAATTTTAGGAGAACTGTCACTTAGATTGAATCCAGACAAATAAAGAAATCAAGATACACATTTAGGATTCACATTGAAATTAGATCATAGGATGCATGTCCCGTTTAGAGTTGAATGAGCCATTTAAAATAAATTTAAAAGAGTTAGCTTTTGGAATCGAAGACCGATTATCGGGCAGGAATGGTGCATGTGGTGGATAACTCCCCATACCTTCCATTCTCGTAACCAGGTAGCGAGTCTAGATTTCTGGTTAATCATGGGTCCTAGATCCCACATCTAGGTGGCGACTCTGTCAGTCTCTTTTGTGTGGAATTCGGATTGCCTTAGTGATCCCAAGTTCACATAAAAGATGAATTAAAATCAATAATAAAAATGCACACGCCAATCGCGTGGGTACGAGAGACCAAGAGAGAGCGTGGCGGCACGCGCCCCACCCCTCCCGCGGGATCGGGTCCCACAGATTTGTTCCAACTTCTTGACAATACCCACAGGACATTTAAAGATCGAGAGCTGTTACAATGGAATATTTGACAGAACCGCCTTTATAAGAGTTAACCCGCATCCCCTTGACACCAAGTTCCTTTTCCAAGTATCTAATCTCTTTTCCACTCTCTCCACTACCAGATCCCAACACCCTTTCTTTGGTCTCCCCACCCCTAAAGGAAGCCAAAGGTATGTTGACGGAAGGATATCAACCTTGCAATCCATGACTGCCGCCAAATCTACCAAAAGGTTCTCCTCCGTATGAATGCCATAGATTTTGACTTGTGAAAGTTTGTCATCTGGTCCGTAATCAACTCGTAACATCTGATAACAGCTTTAAGATTTAACATCTTCAACACATCAGGTGAGCAAAAGAGAAGCGTGTCATCCGCATACTGTAAATGAGACACATCGAATTGTGACTGCCCAATTTTAAAACCCTCGACAATACAACACTCTAC
The DNA here is from genome assembly GCF_043159265.1 of Tasmannia lanceolata. Classification (NCBI taxonomy): domain Eukaryota; kingdom Viridiplantae; phylum Streptophyta; class Magnoliopsida; order Canellales; family Winteraceae; genus Tasmannia; species Tasmannia lanceolata. The sequence goes on from NW_027518695.1 coordinate 67,837,967, forward strand.
CTTTCTCCAGCAATCCACTAAGAGTATCTGCCACAATGACAAAAAGAAAAGGAGAAAGCGGGACCCCTTGCCCTCTAGAGGACTTGAAAAACCCTTTAGGGGATCCATTAATCAGGATCGAGAACCAAGCAGATGATAGGCATTTCATAATCCACCCTCTCCATCTAGATCCAAACCCCATTTTCCCCAACAAATAATCTAGGCTCTCCCACCCAACACGATCATAAGCCTTCTAGATGTCCATTTTGCAAACGACACCTGGCAAACCTTCTTATAATAGTCCACAACCTCATTCGCCACCTATTCGCAATCCAGAATTTGTCTCTCCCTAACAAAAGCAGATTGACTGATAGAAATGATCTTGGGTAGGACCTTCTTTAACCGTTCAGCTAGAACCTTTGCCAACGCCTTATACAAGCAATCCACCAAGCTAATTGGGCAGAAATTGGAGATAGAAGATGCCCCAGCGACCTTAAGAATCAAAGCAATAAAAGAAGCCCCCGTACCTTTATCTAGAACCATTACATCATAGAACTCCACAAAGAATCTCTCAATGTCTGCTTTAACATACCCCAAGCAAGATTGGAAGAAAGCAAGACTAAAGCGGTCCGGGCATGGAGCTTTGTCCCTACAAAAGGAAAAAAACACCTCATTCGATCTCTCCTTCCTCAAACGGTTTCTCCAGACTTCGAATATTCTCCGCGCCAAAAAGGCTAAATTCCATCCCTTCTGGAATCGGACGTGGGATCCTTTTAGAAGAATAAAGCTATTGATAGAAATTGACAATTTCATTTACTATCTCCTCCACCTTATCCGATCTTTCCCCATTGATTTGTAACGACTCAATTCGATTTATGAACCTTCTCGCGCTTGCTATGCTGTGAAAATAAGCAGTATTTTTGTCACCCTCCCTAATCCAATTCGCCATCGATTTCTGTCTCCAAGAAATTTCTTCACGAAGCAACATCTTATTATACTCCTCTTTCAGCTTCCCAAATTCCTCCACCTCTTCTGTCAAAGCCTCCCCACATTCCTCCATAATATTTATTTCCTTCATTATGGATTTTAACCACCTTTCCCTTTCCTCAAACGTTTTTTCCGGTCCGCATTCCATTCTTTTAACTTCTTAACACAGCACAACTTCACGCCGATAACAACATCCGCTTTACCGACTAATTCCCATAAGCATAACTCTTTTCAACCAGCCACATAACACTTTTCAATATTTTCACATCATTTTCCTTCCCTTAGTTTTTCACCCCTCTTCCTTTGATTTTCCCTCCTAATCTTATCAACTTGCCCTTAACCTTACCCCTTATACTTAAGCTTTTGCTATCAGCTACCCTGCATTATTTGGTATCATAACTTCAATCCGCTGCATCCACTCGCGCTATATACCCAATTTATAATTCGATATCCATTTATTACATTTTTACTTGGAATTTTAATAGAATAAAATATCTCAAGAAATAAGAACAGGCACTCAACCTAGGTATAACATGGTGCATAGCTAACATATAATAATGCACATGCAGAACACACTAAATTACTAACATAATTTACTAAAATAAGAAATTATACATAGTTGAGTTTACTATTCATATGTCGAAAATCTGAAAATTTCTCTGCATTTACTACAAAATGATATCCATAGTAATTTTCTAAGCTCCCAAAATACTATTGGGTTTATACAATGAAAATTTTAGGGAAATGGGTGTCCCTGGTGATGAAAAGGGGCGTAAATATCACTTCCCAAATTTTATCCTAATAGTCATTCTTATGATTATTTTTTTTTATCAACCATGGGTCCAAATATGCCACAAAATCTAAGTCTTAGTCACATACACGTGCCATGTGGGACCAAAGTTTGATCATTAGGTTTAGAATCTAGTTGTCATGGTGTGAATTTTGACAATGGTCTGAATATGATGATTACCATTGGGATCAACCCTAAATTCCTCAATATTGAGCCCCACACGGTAACGTGTTTTGCAATTGGAAAATTTGACCTACTGGTACCATCACGAGGTGACCCACACTATCTTGGTCCCAAACTGAATGGACATCCCATTCATAAGATCAAGGCATGTAAAAATAAACAATTTATCTTCTCTTTGCTAAACCCTAAAAGGGGCCTAATTGATCAAGGGCTAGGATCGTCCGATCAATGTGAACGTGGGGCCAGTGTAAATTAATTTTTTCCCATTTTCTGGGTTTTCGTCTGTTTTTCTTCTTTCGTTCTCCTTCTTACCCTATTTGAGAGGTTTTTTATGGGTTTTTTTCTCTTTTATTTTTTTTCTTCACTGGAAAAATCCCTATAAATCGTGAGCAAGAAAAATGAAAGAAATGAAGGGGTTAAGGAGGTATGGAGGAGGAACAAACAAGAGAAAAAGAAAGGGAGAAAAACGAAGGGTTTTAGGCCTACATTTTAAAAAATGGATATTAGTCTTTTTACATGCAAAACTTGGTGAGTTGGTATTTTTTTTAAAGCTCGGCAACAACTTAGATACTTTGATCCCTAGAAACTCCCGAGATGTGGGGATAAGAGAAGATGAGCAGGAAGAATGAGGGTAAGGGGAGAATCAGCCAATAAAAGAGGAGGGGGAGGCATCCCATGTTGAGACAAGGTCGGAAGCTGCAACATTGAAGGTAATACCCGATGCTGAGAGAGGCTTACGGGTGAGGCTGAATATAAAGCTTCCCAATAGGATGGCTACGATGGCGAACTAGCTGTGTGGCACCAGTGGCCTCTAAGGTAGGATATCGGTGTTCCCGATTGAGCAGTTCGAAGTCTTGATTGTTCCACCTCCCAAACAAAATGCGGAGAAGTATGAGTTGAAGAACTATTGGATGAACAAGGCGGACTCTCCATTTGCAGAAATGGAGCTGTGGTTAGTGAAATTTTCGAATTATCTCTCTGCTTCCTAGTGGGATATCATCGACATTCCACTGCAGGCCTGGTGCGTCGAGAACTTCCGAGAGATTGGAAGGAAGGTAGGGAAATCGCTAGCAGCTGACTCTTCCTGTGAGGCGAGGAAAGGTTACAAGATCGAAAAACCGATGATTCGGTCTGCTGATGAAGCGTCGGAGGAGATGAGATCCCACTCTTCATCTATGAGATCCGGACTGGGTGAAAGCATCCGATGTCCAATTTGGAAGGCAAGCAGAAGCAGTTAATGCCGCAAAAAGGCACATTGGTCGGACAGGGACCAACAGGGCTTCAGATAGGCTGCCGGGAAGGGAGGTAGGCCTCACCAAAAGGGGTTGTCCAGTATCGGGCAACCGGCTGACTAGGATACGCCCATGGCTGGGAAGCAGGTGGCCGCTAGGTGGCATTGAGGTAGGTAATCTTGCAGGAATTCGTAGCACGGGAAGTGGCAGGGTGTCTTGCAAATGGAGGCGCATGCATGGTTGAGGAGACCCGAGCCAACCATAGTGTGTCAACACTTGATGAATCAGCTTATCTTCAGTGAGGAGGTCAAAGGCATGGCGCCAAACCATTGGTTTAATTTGAATAGACCCAAAGGCGACAAGGCATCCCGAGTTAGGACACTCTGGGTGTGTCCAATTCGCAGTTAGCGCGGGTCTAGAGCTGGGTCCAAGTGCCGAAGCCCACTCCAGTAAATTCAGTAGCTGGTGGAAAGGTTTTTTAACTGGCTTGGTGACTGGATGGACCGGTTGCCTCAATCAGGCAACTTCTTGCCCGAGAACAAAACTCGATACGTATTGACTCTATCGTTCCGGGAGCGGCCATGGAGGATCTGATGTCATTCGATCTGGAGTTGCCATTAAGAGGCAGGCTTGACAACATCGAATGGCCCGTGGTGGAGTTCGTCCTGGAGGTTCTTCAAAGACCCCCCGACAAAAATAACTGAGAGATGCAAGAAAAAGGAGCTAGAATCTGAAATTGCCCACAGGAGAGCGGCATCGGTGGCAGCGGTTGATCCTCAATCATAGAGGGAGGTGACTGAAGGATTACGGGAGAGAGATAGGGTCATAGAGGGAGGTGACTGAAGGATTACGGGAGAGAGATAGGGTCTCTTAACGTTTTGGAGGTGGGCTGTGTTCACCTGTTTCTGTAAGAGGGGAGTATCCATATCTGAATCAAATCAGACACGATCCCTAGAAAGAAAGACCTCGAGGTCAGAGGGCCATCATAGCAGCCAGAAAGTGATGGCAGATCCAAGTATCATACCTGAAAGCGCTTTACGAATCAGCAAAGCAGTGTGGCAATCTACCCCTTCTCCTACTCTAGAAGGTACGCCCCTTAATATCCTTGGCTCTGAAATTGTATTGTTTCCATATGATAGTCTTGTGTAGGCTGCAGAATTGGGTGTACGGGCAAGTGGATAAACACCCGAGAACAGATTCAGGCTCAGAGCAGAACAGGTCCAATCAATCAAAGGACGATGTTGTGCCCTTGGAAGGAGAGCTATAGGAGGAAGGAATTCTGCACAGAGAAATAGCAGAAGAAAGAGACGGAGGGAGGGGAAGATACTGGAATTAAAGAAAACATAGAAAGGGAAAAGCCAACTATAGTGGTAGGAGAATCAAGGGGAGAGAGTGGAGTTGTTTTTTAACCAGACAGTAGAACTAGTAAGGCTCTTGGTCTGGCATTCCATGGGTTAGAAGATAATCTAAGAAGATTGTTGATAGAGGAGAGGAAGTTGCAAATTCAGTGTTGAGAGAGAGATTAAGAGAAGAGAAAAGTGAGTTAGAGAGAATGACTCCCCCTCATTAAAGTATTTATATAAGTAGAAGATGTACAATGACGATAATACCCTAATGCACTATACTTATTCTAACACTCCCCCTCAAGCTGGGACGTATAAATTATACATTCCGAGCTTGTTACAGATATCAATCAACTTTGCTTTACTTAATGGCTTTGTGAACATATCAGCCAACTGATTTGCAGACCGAGCAAATAAAGTACAAATTTCTCCTTTCTGAATGCTCTGATGAATGAAGTGACAATCGACTTCAATGTGTTTGGTGCGTTCATGAAAGACTGGATTTGTTGCAATGTAGATAGCAGCCTTGTTATCACAATACAACTGTGAAGGAGATGCAGATACAACCTCGATCTCAGATAAAAGTGATCTCAACCATAAAATCTTTGTACCTGTGTGTGCCATCGCTCTGTATTCTGCCTCAACACTTGACTTGGCAATGACGTCCTACTTTTTGCTCTTCCACGATACAAAGTTACCTCCTACAAAGGTACATTATCCGGTAGTTGATCTCCTATCTGTAGGAGACCCAGCCCAATCAGCATCAGAGAATCCTTCAATTCGCATATGACCATGTCTCTTGAATGATAGACCTTTTCCAGGTACACCCTTTAGGTATTTAAGAATCTGAATTACTACATTCCAGTGTGAGGTGCGTGGGGAGCTCATGTATTGACTAACCACCTCTACAGCATAAGATATATCTGGGCGAGTGATTGTAAGGTATATGAGCTTACCCACCAGTCTTCTATACCTGCCAGGGTCTTCCAACAGATCCTTTTCCTCTGGAATTAGCTTTACATTGGGATCTATAGGTGCAGATACAGGTTTTACTCCAAGGTTTCCTGTTTCTTCCGGTAAGTCCAACACATACTTCCTCTGTGATAGAGATATCCCATGAGATGAATATACCACCTCTATCCAAAGAAAGTATCTGAGGCGGCCCAAGTCCTTTGTAGCAAACTCTTTTTGTAAGAAAGTCTTCAACCTCTGTTTCCCCCTAAGTTGCTACCTGTAATGATGATGTCGTCAACATACACAATCAACAGAATGCACCCTGCAGAAGACTGATGACTGAACACTGAATGGTCTATTGCACACTGTCTAAGCCCAAAGCGCATAACAGCCTCACTAAATCTCCCAAACCATGCCCGTGGAGATTGTTTCAACCCACACAATGATTTCTTAAGGCGGCAAACAGAGGAGGACATCTCTCCCTGAATAGCATACCCTGGAGGCTACTCCATATAAACTTCCTCATGGAGGTCGCCATGTAAGAAGGCATTCTTGACGTCTAACTAATGTATTGTCCAACCATTATTAACTGCCATGGAGAGTATAACTCAAACTGAAGGAATTTTCGCAACTGGGGAGAATGTCTCATGGTAGTCAACCCCAAAGGTTCGAGTATAATCCTTAGCAACCAGACGGGCCTTCAACCTTTCAGTTGTCCCATCACGGAAATACTTGATGGAAAACACCCAGCAACAACCTACCGGTCGAGCACCAATAGGAAGAGGAACAAGATCCCACTTTTGGTTTGAATGGAGTGCACCCATTTCTAGATCCATAGCAACGCGCCAGCCTGGATGTTGGAGAGCCTCCTGTAATGACTGTGGTAACACAATAGAAGACAAGGACGACACAAAGGCTTGGAAAGTAGGAGTGAGACGATCATAAGAAACAAATTGAGAAATAGGATGTGTAGTAGAATGAGAACAAGTGCGAGATGCAATAGGAGAGTCAGAAGTAATGACAGAAGAGGGTAAAGACAATACCTGAGTAGGCAAGTCAAGGACCTTGACAGATGAAGGCGATGGTTCGAGTGAAGGAGGTGGAGGTCCATCTTTCTGTAGATGCCGCCGATAGTGTTTGGTAACAGGTGGTGGAGCCACTGGTACGGGAGACGATGCTGGCGGAACATCCAGAGTAGGAGGTTGTGAGTGTATCTGAGCCGAGTCAGGAAGCAAAGGAAGAGATAATGGTGCCTTAGGTTCCAAGGGGCTGGAAATAGGGGCAGATGAAGGACTAAAGAATGCCTCAGACTCAAAGAAGGTAACATCAGCTGATACAAACCATTGACGTAGTCGATGACTATAACAATGGTAGCCTTTTTGAGTTCTAGAGTAACCCAGAAAGACACACCGTTCTGACCTAGGATCGAGTTTGTCCCGACCGGGACCTAGATGATGGCCGAAGCAGACACACCCAAAGACCCGAGGTGTGAGAGGATACGGATCCTGCTGAGGGTATAATACCTGAAAGGGAGAGGATCCACAAAGGACAGAAGATGGAAGGCGATTCGCAAGAAAACAGGAAGTTAAGACCGCCTCCCCCCAAAATTACTTAGGAACTCGCATCTGAAACATGATAGTGCGAGTAACTTCAAGTAAATACCATAATTTCCTTTCAGCTAAACTATTCTGCTGTGATGTGTAGGCACAGGAGGATTGGTGAAGAATCCCATTAGATGAAAGATAATCCTGAAACCCATTCGAGGCCGAGAAAAATTCCCGAGCATTATCAGTACGAAGACATTTAATATTGCAATTAAACTGAGTCTTTATTTCAACGTGGAAATTTTGAAAAGAAGTGAGACCTGAGAGCGGTCTTTCAACAAATACACCCATGTCATATGCGAATAGTCATCAATAAAAACTATGAAATACCTAAATCCATTATTTGACGTGACCCTAGAGGATCCCTATATATCTGAATGAACTAAAAGAAAAGGACTATCAACTCGACTAACGACTCGAGAAGAAAGGACACCTGGTGGTGCTTCCTGAGTTCACAAGACTCGCTGTGGAACGAAGAGATAGAAGCAGAAACAAAGTCTGCTGAATCCGCTGCAGAGAAGGGTGACCAAGGCGGCAGTGCCACTGATAGGTGTCAACAGAGCTATGCAAAATGGTAGGAGAAGGGCTGCAGTCAAGGCGATAAAGTCCATCCACCTAGCGTCCTGATCCAATCGTCTTCCCAGTCAAAAGATCCTGAAACAAGCAATAAGAGGGTTAAAATGAGATGGAGCACTGAAGATTTTTCATTAATTGACTGACAGAAAGTAAACTAAATAGAGATTTAGGGACGCACAGTTCATATGATAATGAAATAGTAGGCGAATGACATATTGTACCAGTACCAGTGATAGCGGAAGTGGACCCGCAAACGAGGGTAATGGAATGAGAGCCAAAGGAAAAAGAGCAAAAAGAGGATAGCTAAGATGAGTTACCAGTCATGTGATTGGAGGCTCCCGAGTCAATAATCCAGGACCCGGAACTAGAGAATAAGGTCGTGGATGAACTACCTGGCCGAGCAAAGCCTGCAGTGGGCTGGGAAGCACTCTGTCGAAAGCACTGCAGCTCCTCATAATCTGCCATCGTAAAGCTGAAGAACTCATCAATTGAAGTAGAACCAGGCGCAGAAGTCACTGTGTCAGAAGAGCCAGTAGCGTGGGTGAAGCTCTGGATGAAGCATATAGCATGTCTCGATCTGGTGGCCATCACAATGGCGGTGGGTACAATAAGGACGGCCACGTCCACCGCTAACACGGCCATGGCCACGAGCTCTAGAAAAGGAGCCACCTACTCTGGGTGGCCGAGAACCATCAATACCATTAGAAGCCACGAAAGCCGAACTATCAGAGGGGAGGCTGGATGGTGACTCACCAAGGCACTGCTGTGCACTAGAATAGGCCTCACGTAACAATGGAATAGTGCCAGAGCCAAGAATCTGTTGACGAAGGTGTGTAAACTCTGGACCCAGGCTCCCAAGATAGTGCACCACTAGAATTTGTTCTCGTTGTCAATAGAGAACATTCACATCAGAAGTGAGAGGCCAAAAAATGTCAAGCTGTTGACATAACGAGATAAACTGTCCATAATGAGTCTCAAGGGACATGTCACCACGTCGCAGACGCATCCACTCAACCTCAGAATAGGTGGCACAGATACGGGTGAGGTTCTCAACCTCAGAATAGGTGACAATAGTGTGATCCCATATCTCTTTGGCAGTCGAGAGGAGTATCATAGTGGAGGAAATGGCAGGAGTCATGCTTTGTGAGAGTATACTACGAATCAAGGCATCTTCTTGCTCCCACCGAGTATAGGAAGGGTCCTTCAGAGACGGGGGTCCTCTCGAAGAAAACTGACTTTGCCCCGACTCAGGAGGTATGTCTCAACGGCAACTTTCCATGGTAAGTAGTTGGTTCCATCAAACTTTGCAATATTCAACTGTGGGTAAGATCCATCCACAGTTGCGTAGCTAGGAGAAGATGAGGGAGACGGAGCTGAAGGTGGTGGGGTGGCATGGACTTCAGTAGTCATGCCGAGAGAGGGATCCAAAATGATAGGGGGATCCATAAGAACGACAAGAAGAAAAGAATCCACAAGCAACGGCTATAACGAGCGGCAAGAACAAGATAAGAGATGAGAAGAACCAACTACTAGAGGCAAGGACTAATAGCACGGCCTCACGAGACAAGGACACATGATAGTAGTGGCCATAGTGAAGACGGAGAGATTCCGTGAAGAGACAAAATGGAGAGAAACAGAACTAGATCAGCACATGAAGGTGAAGAGATGAAGAAAAGAAATGGAAAATAGGATTAGGGTAAGATGTGGAAAAAGAAATAAAAAGATGGAAAAATAGGGTTAGGGTTAAGGTAATCCGTGTGGGAAAAGCATGGGGGTGGAGGGGGCTGGAGGTGAGACGAGGGACTGGGGGGTCGTGAGGGTTGGAGGAGGGGGGGACGTGGGGCTGGGGGACTGGAGAGAGTGAGAGGGGGGCTGGATGGGGATGGGACGAGGGGCGGGAGGGGCTGGAGGGGGGAGACGTGGGGCGAGGGGGCTGGAGGGAGGTGGGACGAGGGGCGGGAGGAGGTGGGGCTGGAGGAGTGTGGGGGTTGGGTTAGGGTTAGGGAGGGAGAGATGAAGCAGAGAGATGGAGGAGAGGGTGAGAGATTAGGGTTAGGGTTAGGGTTTTGGGATGGAGAAGATGGAGGCTGAAGGTAATCCCTAGGGATCAGAAACCCTAGGGCTCTGATACCATGTTGAAAGAAAGACTAAGAGAAGAGAAAAGTGAGTTGGAGAGAATGACTCCCCCTCACTAAAGTATTTACATAAGTAGAGGATGTACAATGACGATAATACCCTAATGCACTATACTTATTCTAACATTTAGGACCATGCAGAAGATTCTAGACTCGGGGCTGTGAGAAGAACAATTAGGGGGAAAATCTAGTTACAGTGGTAGGGACTTCCGCTAGGAAATCATGAGGCAGGGGAAGAGGAAGGTCGGGAACTGCTCTCATCAAGGAGTTCACGAATGAAGAAACTTTAATGGAATGTAAGAGGGCCGGAGTCCCCTAGAAAAGAAAGCCCGAGTTAAAAAGCTAGTATTGAAACACAAACCAGAAGTATTACGTATTTAGGAGACCAAGATGGAAACTATGAATCGGACATAGATAAGAGGGCTTGCGGCAAGTCAAGTTGGGACTTCATCACTATAGATGCAGTTGGGTCAGTGCGGGAAGGGAGAAGGTATTAGTATCATGGGACTCATCAACATTTGAAATGGTTGATAACTTGGTTGAAATATTCACTGCAACAATAAGAGTTAAGAAGGTGGCAGGCCAGTCCATATGGAAATTCACAGAATATGCTAGCCTTCTCTGACTTTATTGGCAGAAAAGAGCTCGTCAACTTACCATTTGGTGGGGCTCGGTTCACTTGGTCAAGAGACTTGAGTAGAAGCAGTATAGCCTGGTTCATTATCAGTCAAAGTTGGCTAGACCTGCTCTCTGAGGCGAGGAACTTAGCACTACCCCGCTCAACCTCGGATCATTGTTCAGTTCGGCTAGATCCTAGACCGGAATCTTGGGACTACACTCCATTTTGATTTGAATTGGTAAGGTTGGAGAAACCCAAGATGGAGGAGTCTTAGATCTTAGGAGCATGGAAGAATGAGAAGGCTTCCTCAGACCCTGTGAAAGTGGTAATAGGTCATAACTCCAATATACTAACAAGAAAGTGAATGGAAAGAAACAGGATAGAGAAAGAACTGGATTGGAAAAGAATGAAAGACTAGGGCGGCCCAGTGCATGAGGCACCCGCCATTGCGGGGTCTGGGAAGGGCGACCCTTGCCAAGGACAGATGAAGAGGGAGTAGCGAGCATGGGGAAGGTTGAGTAGATGAGAAACATAAGAGAATGATCATTCAGGAAGAAATTACATAGAGGCAGAGGTCTAAAGTAAAACGGCGCAGGGAAGGAGACAAAAATACAACTTATTTTCATGGGATAGTAAGCACAAGGAGAAGAGGAAAACGAGGCAAAATCTCATGGAATTAAAATTGTTCACTATTATCTGGGTGTTATGGAAAGAAAGAAACGTTGGGATGTTTAGAGGTCTAGTAAAGACTCCTCGTTAAGGTGATAGTGTTGACCATTGCATGGGCTAGGGCTCTTCCTAGCTTTAAATTTGTCTTAGAAGACGACTTATGGCAGGAGTGGAAGGAAGTTTGCTTCACTAGGGAGCAGAGGGAGATCGTGAGTCAGTCATGAGACTCGCCTATTGAGGTATATTTTAAGATGAACTTCGATGGTTCTAGCATGGGAAATCCGGGGTCGGCAGGAGCAGGGAACCTTCTTCGTGACCATGGTCGCAGCACGTGCTGGATGTTCTCAGGCCCCATTGGGATTGCAGACTCTAATGAGGCGGAGGTAAGAGTCGTTTATCAAGGAATAAGGTTGATTGAGATCACAACATCTTGGATTAGATTATAGTGGAGGGGTGTAAGCCCAATGGTTCCCACCTTGGCATTCCCATCTTCTTTTGATGATTCCAATACACAAGTGATTTTATATCACTAATGTGTTTGAATGTCTAAGTTGTAGATTATAATTGCGCTAAGACAAGATTGCTTGGATTGAGGCCAAGAAGCTCTCATTGGACCAAATTAGGAAGGCCAAAGATATCGGAGATCCAAGACGCATGAAGACTTGAAGCATCGCATTGAAGATCAAAGTCTTTTTAGAATGTATATGATCCAATCCTAGTTTAGATTTTAAGAGGCATAAATTAAGTAAATAAACACACCCTAAATATTCAAGTGATTGTCCTTGTGGTGTTCCAACACTTTGGAACCCTCATAACAAACCCAACTTGGTGTAAAGTTGGAATCCCAAAAACAAGAATTGAAAATCTGCTTGACATAGGCTTCTCGGAGCTCTGAGCTCGGAACTCCGAGAAAATCCTCGGAGCTCCGAGATTTGGTCCAGTAGCATTTTTTCAACTTCTGTTTCTATTCCCGGAACTCCGAGAAAATCTCTCGGAACTCCGAGAACACTATAACGGGAAGAAATTTGTGACCGTTGGGAACTTTACCAGAATTATGACTATGCCCCTCAAACGGTCATATTTGGTTTTTCTATATATATGGGTATTCTCACCTTCCCAATAATCAATCCTAACACTCTAAAAACCTATTGGAATATCCAAAGAGTGAATCAAGCTTGTTTATGCCTATCATCCTCTAGAATTAGGATTTGGATCATTAGGCTCAAATTTGTACATCTTCTACAAATCTTGTAAACCCTTGTGAGGGATTTTTTATTCTTTCTTTCTTATTCAAAAGATTGTATTCGGGCGAGTGTTCGGAGAAGCGGACCTCACTATTCGTGGTGAGGATTCCCACCAAGGTTAAAGGCAATTGGAATTGTAATCGGCACCGATCTTCGCCGAAGTTAAGAAGATCAAATAGTGAAGCCATCAACGGGTTTGGTTGGTGGAGTGGAGTAGGCCTCGCGTTGGAGGACCGAACCACTTTAAATCTCGGGTGCACTCTCTCTTATCTTTTGCTCTATATTTGCATTGCACTTAGGATTTAACTTGTGTGCTTAAATTGTTTCATTTTGGATCTCTTAATCTTCAAAATTGGGTTAGAGTTTTCAAAAGCTTAAAACTTGTTAGTAACCTAATTTTACCTCCTCATTAGTTGCCATTAGAGTAAGTACTCGGGCCTACCATTGGAATTTCACTTGGTATCAGAGCCTTGGCTCTTAAAAGATTTTCTTTTCTTAAAATCTTTGGTAAATTTTTTTAAATTTTAACAAGGGAAAGATCATAAGATCTTTGGCAACTTTCTATTTGTGAAATGGCAAATATAAATGGAACCGGACTTCCGGAAGGCCATTCCACAACTAGACCTCCTTTCTTTGATGGGTCCAACTATGGACATTAGAAGACAATGATGCGCATCTATCTTCTTTCGATAGATGTGGGGCTTTGGCATATTGTGGAAAATGAATACACTTTGCCTTCCAAGCCATTTGAAGAATGGAATGTTGTAGAGAAAAGGCATGTAAATTTAAATTACAAAGCTATAAACTCTTTGTTTTGCGCCTTATCTACGGAGGAGTTTAATAGAGTAGCTCTTTTTTATTCCGCCAAGGTTATTTGGGATACTCTTGCCGTTACCCATGAAGGAACATCACAAGTCAATGATTCCAAAATAAACTTGTTAAAGAGCAAATATGAAATGTTTAGAATTGGTCAAAATGAAAGTATTTCTGAAATGTATACCCGATTTTCTAAAATTTCAAATGAATTAGCTAATCTTGGTAAATCTTATCATACTGATGAGCTTGTGAGTAAGTTGCTTAGGTCACTTCCTCCATATTGGGATCCAAAGGTCACCGCCATCCAAGAATCAAAGGATCTTAAGACGCTAACTATGGAGGAGCTTGTAGGATCTCTTATCACTCATGAGATGCTCCTCACTAGCCGTCAAGAAGAGAAGAAGCCGAAAGAGAAAGAAAAAGAAAGTCGATCTCTAGCTCTAAAGGCCTCCAAGACGGACTCATCATCCTCAAGTGAAGCGGATAGTGATGAAGAATAAGCTTTAAGAAAATTTAAAAGCTTATGGAAAAAGACACATAAAAAGGATAAAAAGAAGAAGAAAGAAGAAAATGAAGTAGAAGGAGGATTAAGGTGTTACAATTGTAAGAAGACGGGACACAAAAGACCGGAGTGTCCACTTCTCAAGTCATCTTCCTCGAAGTACAAGGGAAAGAAGAAGGATTGGAAGAAGAACAAGGGTCTTGTAGCCGCTTGGGATGCTTCTAGCACTTCGGAAAAAAGCTCAAGTGAAGGGGAAGTTAACAAGGATGATCTTTGCTTCATGGCACTCACCCATGAAGATGAGGTAAATTCTAACCCCTCTTGTCATTCATCAAGTAGTGATAGTGAAAACATATCTTATGATGAATTGTGCATTACCTTGCATTCTCAAATTTCAAAAAATAAAGTTCTTAAAAAATCTATTTCTAAATTAGAAAATGAACTTAATAGTTTGAAAAATGAGTCATCTTCTTCCATATCAAAATCTCAAGCACAAATTGAAAATTTTAAACTTGAGATTAAAACCCTTGAGGCTATTTTGGATGAGAAAACTTGCCAAATTGTTAAACTTCAAGATGTGGCAAGCTGTTCCAAATCTTATGAAGATGACACTAATGATTTTCTAAATCAAATAACCCACCTTCATAACGAAAATGAAAGATTAAGATTATGTCTCCATTGATTTCTAAATGGTGATAAAATTATTGACATAATCTTGAAGAAGGCTAGTCATAGACCTAATCACACATTTTATGATAGGACTAGTCTATCTAACCCTCATGTTAGATGCCATTATTGTGGAATCAATGGTCATTACCAATTTCAATGTGCATCTAAAATTAGGGATTGTGGTGGAATCAAGAAAGCTTGGGTTCCCAAAGCCCCCATATGAGTATCTTCATATGTGTTTTAGATTAAGGGCTTGAACTTAAAATTGAATATCTTGTTATGGTTTGTTAAATATCCCCTCTTGTGTTGAATAAAAATTCTAAATAGGGGGAGTTTTATGTTTGTCTTTTTCCTTGAAAAAGGGGGAGCTTAAAATTGAAATTTTTTTCCTTTGATTTTCTTTTACGCCATCTTTTTGATTGATGCAAAAGGGGGAGAGAAATCTAGGTTAAAGAAATATATGTGTGCTTTTATTGGAAAATCTCTTGTGCTTGTCATCATAAAAAATGGGGAGATTGTAAGCCCAATGGTTCCCACCTTGGCATTCCCATCTTCTTTTGATGATTCCAATACACAAGTGATTTTATATCACTTATGTGTTTGAATGTCTAAGTTGTAGATTATAATTGCGCTAAGACAAGATTGCTTGGATTGAGGCCAAGAAGCTCTCATTGGACCACATTAGGAAGGCCAAAGACATCGGAGATCCAAGACGCATGAAGACTTGAAGCATCGCATTGAAGATCAAAGTCTTTTTAGAATGTATATGATCAAATCCTAGTTTAGATTTTAAGAGGCATAAATTAAGTAAATAAACACACCCTAAATATTTAAGTGATTATCCTTGTGGTGTTCCAACACTTTGGAACCCTCATAACAATCCCAACTTGGTGTAAAGTTGGAAGCCCAAAAACAAGAATTGAAAATCTGCTTGACATAGGCTTCTCGGAACTCCGAGAGAATTCTCGGAGCTCCGAGCTCGGAACTTTGAGAGATTCCTCGGAGCTTCGAGAAATGGTCCAGTAGCATTTTTCCAATTTCTGTTTCAATTCCCGGAACTCCGAAAATTTCTTGGAACTCCGAGAAAATCTCTCGGAACTCTGAGAACACTATAACGGGAAGAAATTTGTGACCGTTGGAAACTTTGCCAGAATTATGACTATGCCCCTCAAACGGTCATATTTGGTTTTTCTATATATATGGGCATTCTCTACTTCCCAATTATCAATCCTAACACTCTAAAAACCTATTGGAATATCCAAAGAGTGAATCAAGCTTGTTTATGCCTCTCATCCTCTAGATTTAGGATTTTGATCATTAGGCTCAAATTTGTAGATCTTCTACAAATCTTGTAAACCCTTGTGAGGGATTTTTTGTTCTTTCTTTCTTATTCAAAAGATTGTATTCGAGCGAGTGTTCGGAGAAGCGGAGCCCACTCTCCGTGGTGAGGATTGCCACCAAGGTTAAAGGCATTCGGAATTGTAATCGGCACCGATCTTCGCCGAAGTTAAGAAGATCAAATAGTGAAGCCATCAACGGGTTTGGTTGGTGGAGTGGAGTAGGCCTCGCGTTTTGAGGACCGAACCACTTTAAATCTCAGGTGCACTCTCTCTTAACTCTTGCTTTATATTTGCACTGCACTTAGGATTTAACTTGTGTGCTTAAATTGTTTCTTCTTTGATCTCTTAATCTTCAAAATTGGGTTAGAGTTTTGGAAATGTTAAAACTTGTTAGGAACCTAATTTTACCTCCTCATTAGTTGCCATTAGAGTAAGTACTCGGGCCTACCCTTGGATTTTCACTTGGTATCAGAGCCTTGGCTCTTAAAAGATTTTCTTTTCTTAAAATCTTTGGTAAATTTTTTTAAATTTTAACAAGGGAAAGATCATAAGATCTTTGGCAACTTTCTATTTGTGAAGTGGAAAATATAAATGGAACCGGACTTCCGGAAGGCCGTTCTGCAACTAGACCTCCTTTCTTTGATGGGTCCAACTATGGACATTAGAAGACAAGGATGTGCATCTATCTTCTTTCGATAGATGTGGAGCTTTGGGATATTGTGAAAAATGGATACACTTTGCCTTCCAAGCCATTTGAAGAATAGAATGTTGTAGAGAAAAAGCATGCAAATTTAAATTACAAAGCTATAAACTCTTTGTTTTGCGCCTTATCTACGGAGGAGTTTAATAAAGTAGCTCTTTTTTATTCCGCCAAGGTTATTTGGGATACTCTTGCCGTTACCTATGAGAGAACATCACAAGTCAAGGATTCCAAAATAAACTTGTTAAAGAGCAAATATGAAATGTTTAGAATGGGTCAAAATGAAAGTATTTCCGAAATGTATACTCGATTTTCTAAAATTTCAAATGAATTAGCTAATCTTGGTAAATCTTATCCTACTGATGAGCTTGTGAGTAAGTTGCTTAGGTCACTTCCTCCATATTGGGATCCAAAGGTCACTGCCATCCAAGAATCAAACGATCTTAAGACGCTAACTATGGAGGAGCTTGTAGGATCTCTTATCACTCATGAGATGCTCCTCACTAGCCATCAAGAAGAGAAGAAGCCGAAAGAGAAAGAAAAAGAAAGTCGATCTCTAGCTCTAAAGGCCTCCAAGACGGACTCATCATCCTCAAGTGAAGCGGATAGTGATGAGGAACAAGCGTTAAGAAAATTCTCCCCCTTCTATGTATGAATTCACCCCCTAATTTTCAAAATGGACGGTACAGCCTACACCATAGGATGATCCAAACCGTCCATTTGATGTGCCACAATGTAAATAGATTGTGCCCCAAGAATCATTGCCATAGGACGATCTCAACCGTTCGATCTATATGAGTTTCCATATTGTCAGTCCCTCTTTGGATCGGAGGGTTAGAATCATCCTATGCTAATGATTTTTTGGGCACAACCTATTTACATTATGGCCCATCAAATGCACGGTTTGGATCATCCTACGGTGTGGGTTGTACGTTCCAATCATCCATTTTGAAAAATAGGGAGTGTATTCATGAATAGTAAAATAGTATTGCTCATGAGCTGCTGGAAGTTGGGAGTCCTCAAAAAGTGAGATGCTGTTAGAAGGGCTGATTTCCAAACACAAGTGCACTATTCCAGCTCAAAAAGTGACATGCTCTTAGCCCTTGATCTCATTTTCTATTTTAAAATAAAAAATGATAAAAAAAAATCCAAAAAATCGCAAGTGCCCGCGGGTTGACCCGACCCGACCCAACCCGTGTTTTTGCGGGTTGGGTCACCCACGGATCAGTTTTGGCCGGTCACTAAAACCCCGACCCGTGCCCGCAAATTTGCGGGTGGGTTGGGTCGACCCGCGGGCACGGGTCGTGTTTGCCATGTCTTGGTGTGGGCTTAAGGGTCAGTATTTTTTTAAAAGTGGGACCTACTTCATAGGATAATCCAAGCACCTTATTTTTTGGGCAACAGTGTAAATAGGTTGCACCTATCGTTTTAAATTTCGACCGAAATCAAAAATTTCGGGTTTCGGTTGGGATCGACACTGAAACAGCACATACCCGAAACAATATTTTATTTTGTCCGAAATTTGGGAATTTCTATTGAAATTCTTTTTTTTTTTTTTGAAATTTCGTTTGAAATTTTGAAATTTCAGCCAAAAACCTTTTTTTTAATTAATTTAATATGTTACCGAAATTTTGACTAAAATTACTGAAATTTCAAAATTTCGGCCAAAATTTCAGTGAGGTGAGGTCCGAAAATGAAATTTAAAACCATGGTTGTACCTCATAAATCATCTCCATAGGGTTATCCTAACCTCAAGGTGACAAATGGGTGGTGCCATGCCCACACGGCCCGCGGGCCAGGCACGGCACGACACGAATGCTTCATGGGCCGTGCCATGCCGGCATGAAATGGTTTGGGGTTCCGCACGGCACGGCCTGCGGCCCGCAGCCCACTCGTGCTGTGCCTGGCCGTGCTGGCCCATTGTCATTGGAGAAAGTTTTTAACTTTAAAACATCATCCCTATTTCTTACTTCGGACAACCCCTTCCTGTGTATAACAATATCTATAGATACACTAGAGGGAGCTGTCCAAAGGAAGAAAAGGCGGTGGATATCACTTATGCAAAAAATGTTATAAAAACATATTTAATATATGGAATATGAAAGTGATTTGGTGAATAATTATAGAAACAGGGTGTCTAATTGGTAATTGACTCTAGGAAAAAGAAAATAATGTATTTTTGTGAATAAAACATGAAAATATTTTATTTTGGAAGAAAATGCAGAAAGAGGCTTGTTGTCTAAGCTAAGATCATCTCTTTCCTTAGAAGAATTTGCATCAAAGAAACCTTTTTTTACAAGAAAAGGGAAAAATTCCCTATAATCCCAAATCTTTAATTTCAAAATTAAGTCTAATTATAATTTGGTGGGAAATGATCTTTTACAAGAATGACTAAGTACCCCTGCCCATGGTAAAATGACATAGAAGCCAAACAAGAAAGAGTAAAATAACCAAACTACCCCTAATAAAGGGTGACCACAAAGATTACCCACAATGACCAGTCTACACTACTAATCCAAGTAAACTAATTGGACAAATGACCCTACTCTAATGGAACAATGTCGGATGCCAATGGAAAAGGATGCTCCTACATCAAAACCCTACCTCCAAACATTTACAGTAGAGAGGGAGGGAGGAACGGGGAACGACAGAAGAGACAAGAGCTTAGCTAGGCAGTAAGATGATTGGTGGCGGTCAGGGGTCTGTAGTTGACAGTGGGCAGAATCACTAATAGCTTTTTGGAGAAGAAGAGATCGACACGAGAGGCAGAGATGAAATGAAACGTATTTTGAGAGATGCAACCAAGGTTTTAAATTTCGGCCAAAATATGAAATTTCGCACCAAAATTTTGGATTTCGGTGAGGACCGAAACTGAAACATTCCGGAACTGAAGTTGCCGAAATTTCGAAATCTTGGAAATTTCGGCGAAATTTTTGATAGAATATTAATTTTTTATTTCTTTACAGAATTTCACCTAAAATTCAGTAATTTCGGCCGAAATTTCGGCCCGAAAAACCAACATTTCGAGCACCTTTACCGAATTTCTGCTGAAATTTCGGGATTTCGGCCAAAATTTCTGTTTCTGTGAGGACTGAAATTACTCCCGAAAATGAAATTTAAAACCTTGGATGCAACACCTTCAACATGAGCCCTCGATAAAATTATTCATAGTTTTTTGTTGGAAACTATTTTTTTATGTTTTGTATTAGGCATTTCTGGAGTGGAAAAAAAGAAAAGAAAAACAAATTTTAGTTACCCAACTAAACATGATTTTTTTATTTATGATTTTATGATTTTAAAAATAAAAAAACATGAAAAATGTTTTATTGGAACGTTGTCAAACACCACCTAATTTTTCCATTTTAGTTTCAATGACTACCTATCTAGTTTCTTTTGTTTTCCTTTTCTAGAACTATCTGAATCTTTTTAATGTATCTTTCTATTATTCATTTAATTTTTCTTTAATGCCCCTTGCATCATCGCATGGGCTTTCCTGCTAGTATATTACTATATATGGATAGATACTAATATTAGAAGGGTTTTGCTTGCTAACGAGTGCCCTTAGAGCACTTGTTTTGGATGCCAAAATTTTTTTGGTTCTTGGGACTTTTGTGGAACAAAAAACCTCCTGGGAGATTGGTGGGAAAAAAAACTCCCTGGAAGTATCCGGTAAAATAAAAATCCCATGTTTGACTTTGTTTGGTTGCTTGAACTGTTGGGAAGAAAAAAGTTCTTCTTTTGGTTATTTGGTTCCTCGGATTTTGTGTGGGATTATTTTGGTTCCTCGGATTTCGTGCGGGATTATTTTGGTTCCTTGGATTTTTTTTCCAGCTTTAGGTTTTGTGCGGGATTATTTTAGTTCGTGGGATTTTTTTGGGCTCACTATTTAACCAGCAACCAAACATGGGTTTTCTGCAGAAATTCCACAAAAGTCCCAAGAACCAAAAAAATTCTGGCATCCAAACGGAGTCCACGATTTAGACTTTTACACATGTTTTGAGATTTTATCCTCAAAGTATGTGTAAATTCAAGATCCCAAGGACAATTAAATGATTTTATCCTCAAAGTATGTGTAAATTCAAGATCCCAAGGACAATTAAATGGGCACTCGTTTGAGTTTCCTAAAAAAAAAACTTGCTACAAGGTAACTCTTATTGGACCACTCGCCATATTGCATTTATTATTCCTTTAATTATATATTTTTTTGCCATATCATCATAAATGCACTTCGGTAAGATGGTCCAATAGGGGGGCTCTTGTAGCTAGTTTTTGCAAGGGTGCCCACCAGTTTAGCATTCCTCTTAAAATTATGGTAGCTTTTCAATCAGTATAATCATTTAATGGGAAGTAAATGTTTTAATGGGAAACAATTACAGGCCCAATAAAATTGAGCTTTACATGGAAGACCAGGAATAAATTTTATTTTGGAAAAACATTTCCATAGAAAATTAGCTAGCCAAAAGTTGGAAAACACATTTTCCAGGGAATTTATTTCCAAGATTTTTTTGCACAAGAACAAGACATAACTACCATAAGTATACTTTTCTAGTTACGGAAAAGAAATGCATTTTTTCTAGGCATTTGGTATGGAAGGACATGCACTGTACAATAAGCTTGTCGTAGGCCTGTTCTATACTGCCAACATGATCCTAATCATATATCCAAAGGCCATACTTGACATAAGGGGTCTATAAGAGAATGAAATCAAATCATCTTAGAATAAGATCAAATCTTTTGATTTGATTTGATTGGGTTACATTAGGTGGCTGAGTTTGGTTAGGTAAGTGAATTAGATTAGCATAATCTCCTTGTATTGTCATCTTTTTCTTTCTTTGTTTATCCCTTAAGTGCTCTATATAATCACTGTTAGGGTCCATTGTAATCATCCAAGTTTAGTGAAAATCCCGATTTTATCATATCAATGTCTTTTAATCATTGTCTCAGAGAACTTGAATATGTGTACCATTGTTCATTTTTGTTTGATTGTCCATTTGAGACAGGTTGATTGGACAGTGATAATTTAAAGGGTTTTGCTAAGGGCACTCGTTAAGGAGCATTTAAAGCACCTATTTTCATGCACCCCCACGCATATATCCTCAAACACATTTATTACTGGAGCAACGATTGTAGTCGAGATTTTATTTCCATAATTACAATTTCAACAAAAGAGGCTTGGGTTTGGTTTTTACAAAAATACCCCCACCATGACAAAATAACAAGAATACCCTTATCTCATAAAAGATAACGAAAATATCCCTACTTAAATCTCATGAAAAATGACAAAAATACTTATATCTCATAGAAAGTGTTAAATACACCTATCTCTTCGGGAAAAAAAAAAACTCATATATCATGGAAAATAAAAAGGCCCTATCTCATAGAAAATGATCAAAGTACCACTCACTCATAAAAAATGACCAATACACTTATATCTCATAGAAAATTAAAAAAAAAGACCTATCTAATGCAAGACAATTTACATGGTGGACGGCTCTGCACTTACGTGCAATCCGAAAAAAATATTGGTGGTCGCATTTTTTTGGTGATCCAACCATTCATTTTGTTGGACCCTGATTTTATTCTCTAATTCAGATCTAATTTTATTCTCTAATAAAATCTTCTCCATAGAATGATCTTAACCCTTTGATTTGAGAAGGTTTAAAATGGACACCGCAATATAAAAAAACTACATAGATCGGGTTAGGAATGAAAAATATTTTCTGGGCACACCCCCAACAAATGAAAAAAATATGTGTGCCGACATTGTTTGGGTGGGTGATCCAACCATTCATTTGTTGGGCCCTAATGTAGATAGTGTGGGCCCGTAAAATCTTCTCCATAGAATGATCTTAACCCTTTGATTTGAGGAAGTTTAAAATGGACACCACAATAAAAAAAAATGCATAGATTGGAAGGTTAGGATCATCGATCCTATGAACAAACTACACTATCTCATAAAAATGACAAAATACACTATCTCATGAAAATGACAAAAATAAACTTATCTCATATAAAATAATAAAATATTTCAATCTCATGGAAAATGGGTTAAGGTACTTTGGCTATTATCTTTTATGACATAGGGGTATTCTTGTTATTTTCTCGTAATAGAAATAAAATTGTGGGAAACGGTTCTCTAATAATAAATGTGTTTTGAGGATAAAAGTGTGGGTACATGAAAATAGGTGCTTTAAATGCTCCTTAACGAATACCCTAAGGGCACTCATTAGTAAAACCCTAATTTAAAATCATTAAGTGAAACTTCTTAGTCATTAGTCATTTCAGTGGAAAATAATCCTGGGACGGCTAATGTCTTGTGGCAACTTGTCTTCGTTCCTTGTATCAAACACTTGGCACACTACCAACCCTTCATCTCCTCCAACTGTTTCTGCCCTACCAACCTTCCTAACTCTTGCCATTAATACAAAACATCACACAGCCCAACTTTTATACACTGATAAGAAAGTTAAGATAGGGATGGAAACTCCTCTCCTCCAAGAACACATAGAACCCAATCTCTTCAAGAGATCTCTCTTAGAATCTAAGAAGCTTTGGCAAATTGCTGGGCCTGCAATTTTCACTTCAATATGCCAATACTCTCTTGGCGCAATCACACAAACCTTTGTAGGTCATGTGGGCACACTCGAACTCGCCGCGGTTTCGATCGAAAACTCCGTAGTTGCCGGGCTTGCCTTTGGTGTAATGGTAAGATTCTCTCTTTACAGTAATAATTTAGTGTTAGCTTAAAGTTTTGATTACTCTTTATTGTGTTGAAGTAGTTTAGTGGGTGCCATTTTTTTTTCCTGATACAGAAGATAAGATTAAAGGAGAGTCTTGAGGTGAGAATCTAATGTTGACTTTTGGGATTTTGTATGTGGGTTTTTGTAGTTGGGAATGGGAAGTGCTTTGGAGACACTTTGTGGGCAAGCTTTTGGAGCAGGACAGATTAGGATGTTGGGTGTGTACATGCAGAGATCTTGGATTATTTTGCTTTGTTCGGCTCTTGTTTTGCTTCCCATTTATGTCTTCTCTCCTCCCATTCTCATCCTGTTTGGGCAGACTAGTGATATTGCTGATTTATCAGGTATGTCTCTCCCCTCTCTCTCAACCAGGAGGATAAGGCAATATAATATAACACCAAAAAATAGGTGGGTGGAATATTAACACCCTTGGGCCCTCTTTGTTTTTGAGAACCGATTTGTGTGTCCCAAAACTGATCATAGACATAAATTTGAGTCCTATAATCAGTTTTGGACACACACCAGTTCTCAAAATTGAAGGGCATTTTTTTTTTTTTTTTTTGGATTATTGGATTAAAAATTAAACCTAAATTTGTGTCTAACAAGTTTGGGGACTCCCAATAATCAGTTTTGGGTTCACAATTGATTCTCATAATCCAAAACAAACAAACAAACAGGGCCTTAAAAATCATTTTTGAGATTTGATTGGGCCGGGGAATAGTTATAAATGGTAGAGACACCGAGACTAAGACAGAGCAGGGGGGACGAATAGGTCCTCGCCATAACGTCACTAGTGATGTAAGATCGATAGCACTTAGGTTTAGAAAAATCAACAAAGGAAAACACTTTCAGAACGGATTCCCGTATGGTAAAAATAGACGAGGGTGGAAATGACTCTTGATTTTGTCATTTTCACAATTGTTTTTGGGAAATGATATATGCGCCGAGTATTTCAATAAACATGGGCTCCACTTGTTTGTCGTGTAGTATTTAAAGGGCTTAAAGAGCTTTTTGAGAGCCATAATATCCTTTGAAATCTCTTTAAATACTACACGACAAACAAGTGGAGCGCTTGTTTATCGAAACACCTCGGCGGCGCAGATAACATTTCCCTTGTTTTTTTGTGTTTAATGGGGATTCGAGTTCTCTTTCTTGTCTTTTTGTGGATGTGTACCAATGGTCAATGGTGTATCCCCTCCTTTATTTTATTGTCATTTTCACGACTTTTCTGTGTTTGAAGGAGATTGGAGCTCTCTTTCTTGTCTTTTTATGGACGTGTAACAATGGTGTATCCCCTTCTTTTCTTTACAAAAGAGAATCCGTATAGCTAGGGGTGCAACTTGGGTGGGGCTCAACCTGAGCTAGACAGGTTCAACCCCATTTTGGCTTGGGTTGGGTTGGGAAAAGCCAACCTGATTTAATTTTGGATTCGGTTAGGGTTATGGCCTTGGCAACCCGATCCGAACCCGACCTTTGTCCTCTAATTTTATCTTGATTTCTTTGGGTCATTGTATTTTTTTTTGTTTGGCCTAAGGTGATCCCGAACCTACCCGAGCCAATTTTGGGTTACATGGGTTAGGTTAAGGTTGAGAAATTTAGAGGCACGTTAGGTTAGGGTTGACCATCCTCAACCCGAGCCTCAGGTTGGGTTGGGTTAGGGTTGAGGGCTGAGTGAATGCTATCTCGGGTTGGATTAGGGCTAGCCTCAACCTGATCCAACCCAACCTGAGTTGCAGCTCTACGTATAGTGAGATTTAATATGGTGTAAGCCTTAGGGGCCGTTTGGATACGCGGATTTTAGAATCTATTTTTTAAGTTTGAAAACAGTATAAAAGAGGGTTAGAGACTTGACTCATTTTTTACTCCTCTCCCTTCTTTCCATCAGCAAGAGAGTAGTAGATCCTAGTAATCAAAAGGGGCGGATATATCACTTCCCTTTTTGGAATTCTACAAGTAGGGCTCACTTGTTTAATGATCCAAACCATTTATCTGTTAGGCCTTTTCTTTGGATGGACCATGCATGATGCATCAAAATTTACTCATATTGGATGATTCTAAACGTCCAACTTTTGGCAGTTAAATGGATGATGAGAATAAAAACCAAGTGTTATTGGACACAAATTAATAGGTTAGAACGGTCCAATGACAAATAAATGTTTGAACCATCGAATAAGTGGGCCCACTGGTCCTAGTCAATGGAACCTACCTATTCACTTTTTGGTGGCCACCGTTTACCCACGTCTCCAGTTAGTCTCAGATTTTGTCTCAATCCATTTAATTCTTTTGAGGTGGCTGGTCGCTCATGAAACAGCAGTCCGTGAAATGCTTTCAGCGATGGTTCCAGCAACTCCCTTAAAAACATTATCTTAAGGGTGTTTTATAGTTTAAAGTCTAATTTGGGATTTACTAGGGACCACCGCAGAAGGCATTTTGTGGACGGGCTGTTGCATGAGAGAGCAGCCACCTCAAATGAGTTAAATGAAAAAGACAAAACCTGAGCCTAGGTGGCTGCCCCTCATGACCAGCCCGTCTGTGAAAAGCCTCAAAAGGATTAAATGAATAGGACAAAATCTGTTGAAAAGTGAGCCTACGTTGCTGCTGTCCAATTTTGATGGTCCTTAGCAAATCCCTAAGTTTTACTCTTGGAACTTAATAGAAATACTAGTAAAAATGCACGTGCGATGCACTGCTATCCATTTAAATTATCCATTTAAAATTGTACAGACCACATCATAGGTTGATCTAAACCGTCCATGTGATGGAACACAACATCAATAGGTTGTGTCCTTAAAATCATTTCCATAGGCTGATCCTAGCCCTCCAATCTATAGAGGTTTCCATGATTGTTGTTCCTCTTAAGGTGCCCAGAATTCGTCAATATTTTTACAGGTGTCATGCATTCGTAATATTAACATTTCTGTAATTTGACCCGCACGTAGTGAATAAGGAAAAACAGTTTTTTCGTCATCGTTAGGGGTGCAACTTGGGTGTCAATCCGACCCAATTCGGGTTGGGTTGGGTTGGGTCGGGCTGACCCGATTTGATATGGTACCAATTGTTGACCACCTCAACTCAAGCCGGGTGGTTTTGGATTTTGAGAACCAATAGTGAGTCACCAATAATCCATTTTTAACTCACAATCGGTTCTCAAAATCCAAACGAAACAGGGACTAATAATTAACAAAGGGAAATATTATTCGCACTACCATATTTTGATGATCACACTCCTCACTTTATTCAAGTACGTTATGGCCCGCACCATAGGATTATCCAAACCGTCCATTGTGGACTGTGGAGACTATTTCAGTGTTGAAAAAGAAAAACACAAATATACATAACTTCTTCAGATGGAACCCAAATTCGGATATCGGGTCAGGTCGGGTTGCCCGACAGCCCAACCAGACCCAACCCGATTTTCAATTGGGGTTGATTTTTCGCAACTCAACCCAACCTGATTTGCGAAAAAGCTTAACCCAACCCAACCCAAATTTGTGTTGAACCCGACCTGCGTGGGAACATCCAAGTAACAACGACGGTTTGAAATTATATATACTGCAATGTCCTCACTACCATATTTTATAATGGCACTACTCACCGTATTTTGATGATCGCACTCCTCACTCTAATAAAATGTACGGTATGGCCCGTACCCTGTGTCCGTACTTTTCGTATGTAGATTACGATTTTACCCTGAAATAATTTCTCATAGTGATAGATGTTAGATATCAGCAAAGGGGTTAATGGTAAAAGAGTAATGCTGATGTGTAAATCCCAGATAGAAAGACAATAAATTTCTTTTGAATGGGCTACTTCCTACATAGGTTGTGCCCCAAAAATAATTTTCATAGGTTGATCCGAACCCTCCGATCTATAGAGGGTTATAGGTTGATCTAAACCGTCCATCTGATGGAACACAACATCAATTTGTTGTGCCCGTAAAACCATTTCCATAGGTTGATCCTAGCCCTCCAATCGATATAGGCTTATCGTAGCCCTCCAATCGATAGGGGTTTCCATAATTGTTGTTCCTCTTCAGGTGCCGGAATCCATCAATATTTTGCAAGTGTCCTTCATGAGTAATATAAATTAGTTCTTTCGTCATTGTCATATGTCTTTGCCTATTCTTGGTAGTTTTTTGCCGAAATTGTCATAGACAGGTACCCTGTGTCGGTACTTTTCGTATGTAGATTACAATTTTACCCTCAAATAATTTCTCATAGAGACAAGCAGAAATAAAGGCAAATGACACAAATGCCCTTACATGTGTGATACAATTGGAATTATGGCAGTGGGACAGAAGCGGAAATAACAGCAAAGGGTGGAACACATTAACCCATCATTTCGCCCTTATATATAGTAGTTAGATTAGATTTTGAAAAAGGGTTAAACCTTTGGGCTAAAAATATGATTGCAGCTTGGCTGGGCAACCCAAACCCGACAGGTTCAACCTGATTTTATCTTGCATTTACTTAGGTCGTATTTCGGTTAGGGCTAGAACAAAGCCAAGTTGATTTAATTTTGCGTAGGGTAGGGTTTATGCCTTTGCCAACCCGACCCAACCAGAACTTTAACCCATGCCTCTAATTTTAGGCTACATATGTGCATGATTATGCTTTGATGGCGGAGCGAACTTACCTTGTTTTACATTGTTTAACCATCAGTCAAAGGTTGTTACGGTTTCAAAATGCGTTCAACAGCCAATCCAGAGCAAAGTGAGTCACCCCATTCAAACATGGTCATGCAGAAATTAGTAGCCTAATTTTATCATAATTTTAAAGTGATTTTGAAAATCTTATTGGGTTAGGTTTTTTTATTGTTTTTTCTGTTTTGCCTTGGGCCAACCCGATTCCGAACCACCACAATTTGGAATATGGGTTTAGATGGGTTGGGCTAGACTCGAGAGATTTCGAGGTGGATTGGTTAGGGTCCACCTCCTTCAGGCTTGGGTTGGGGCGGGTTAGGTCAGGTTTGAGACGTTTATGAGTTTCATCCCTACTTAAGAGGTGCATCATAAGCTTTATTTTAAAAGTTTTTAAGAGATCCAACCAATTCTAAAAGGTTTCATTAAGTCTAGTAAAACAAGCATGATTAGTCAACGAATCCACAGAACACTTACCTTTGGGACATGTGGTATGGAACATTTTTAAAGGGCCTTGCTAACGCGTTCCATCAGCTCTGGAGCTTTCGATGTAATGGTAAGGTACCAAATAATTGGTATCAGAGCGGCACGATCCGACATCATGTCAAAGCAAATCGAAGGAGCAATGCATCGGTGGGATGAGAATATAAGAGCGATCCTAAGGCATCTAGCTTCTATGAAGGCCAAGCTCAACAAGATAGCATTATCATTTGGCGTGAAGCCAGAAGGACCTCCATGTCTGATGGAAGAGTTGAGCGAGAGCACCATGGAGATGGCTTGCACAAGGAAAAGGAAACATGAAACAAAAAAAGGGGAGAAAAGAAGAAGAGTGAATGAAAGAAGATAGAAGAAAAAGGAAAGAAACCAAAAAATAATGGTCGCCGTCGAAGAGTCTACCATTCCTCTCAACCTTTCCAACTCCATCGAAAAGACTCTCGCTTACAACCATCCATGTATCAACATCTCAATCATTACAAAAAGACACATCAAAAGTGCCTTGATGAAAGGTACAATGAAATCAATTTGAAGATGGAGAAGCTTCAACCCTTGATGAGGACATACATGATGGTGACTAATTACAGGACAAAGAAAGGACCAAAAGGAGGGAGAGAGAATAAAGAAAAAGAGAAGAGAGAAGAAATTTGAAAAGTTATGAGTAAGATCATCTCCTCAAACAATCATCGCCTAATCTCCAACCTTGAGGACAAAGATGATTTCAAGGCGGGCGGAATGTTATGTGCCTAGATGGGTGCCGCTTTAGTAGAATAAATTAGTTTGGATTTAGGATATGTCAGATCCTAGAATATCTGTTTATCAGATTGCTTGTACAGTAGATTAGGCGTATAGGGTAGATTGAGTAACTGGGATTGATTTGGCCAAAATTAGGTTAGTCTTTATTTAGTTATTGCCATTCTTATAATAAGATCTTTCTAGATCTTTATATGTTTATCTCTTACGTATTTATATATACACTCATCAGTTTTGTAATGGAACGAAGAAGAATTATATCCCATAAATTGTGTTTTTGCACGAGGAACGACCCTTCCCTCGAAGTGGATCAAGAGGCTGATCTTCCCTCTAATAAGATCGATCCTGTTGCGAACTGAATCAGGTTCATAACAAGGGTCCAAAATTAGAGGAATCTAATGAATCATGGCAAGAAGTTCCAAAGAAAACTTGGCCAAAGCGCTCCCAAAGACCCCAATATACTCCCGTCAAGTTAGTTGATTATGTAACTCATAGGTATTGAGCAGTTCGATTCCCTAGGTTTAGAGTTCCTCTATTCCGAGTTATGGATCTCCCTCCCTCATGTATTTCGAGTTAGGGATGGCATAGTGTGGTCATGATTGTATTATTTTCCTCTTTATCAAATAAACTGGTAGGGGTACCCACCAAACCCAAGCTTGCCTATCAAGAAATAAAAAAAAATCTTGCTTAGATAATCTCTAACAATGCCTTCTCCCCCAGCCTAACCCGGGTTTTCTTTAAACACTTTATCAACATTTACTTTATACTAATCACTAGGCAGCTTGCACCATACCACCTTCATGAATTTTTTATTAGGGATGATGCATTCCTTTATCCGAGTTGTGTCAGTCATTTGTGAAATCCCTGATAACATTTTCTGAAACAAGAATGTTCTTTTATACAGGGAAGTTTGCCTTGTGGATGATTCCTCAGTTGTTTGCCTACGCGTTGAATTTCCCAATACAAAAATTCTTGCAAGCTCAAAGAAAGGTCATGGTCATGGCTATAGTGTCGGCCGTGGTCTTGGTGATACACGTGGTGCTCAGCTGGTTGCTTATATTTAAGCTTGGGTGCGGCCTTGTTGGTGCAGCCATTTCCCTCAACTTGTCGTGGTGGCTCATTGTCATTGGCCAATTGGGATACATCTTTGCAACCACATCTGATGGTGCTTGGACTGGGTTTTCGTGGCTTGCCTTCAAAGACGTTTTTGATTTTGTCAAACTTTCTTTAGCTTCAGCTGTAATGTTATGGTAAGCCCCTTCCAAATTACACAATCTTATTTGAATCTTTTTTAACACTTTCTAATCTTGACTCGATGACAATCTCTCTCTCTCTCTCTCTCTCTCTCTCTCTCATGAGAAATAGATATGTCTTGTTTGCTGAAATTGCAGTTTAGAGTTTTGGTACTTGATGGTATTGATAGTCATAACAGGCCACCTTACAAACCCTTTGATAGCAGTTGATGCCATCTCCATCTGGTAAAAGAACTTCAATATACTCAATTTCACCATTTTCCAATATCTAATGGCTATTGATATCTGCGCTACCATGTTTTGATAATGAGACAAACTCACCTTGTCTTTTCCTTTTTAATTGGCTGTTAAAAGCTTTATGGGAATTGTAATATAGCTTTTGACAGTTGGTTAAATATTAATAGACAAGGTGAGTTTGTCTCATTATCAGTAGCCTATGTAAATTGTAACATGGTAGTGGGAATATCAGTAGCCTATGTAAATTGATGAAAATGTAATATGTTTTCTTTCTAGAATGATTAAGAACATAAAATGAAAAATATTTCTTTGTAATCATACAGCTTACCTATCTTTGCAGCATGAACTTAAATGGATGGGAGGTTATGATTGCAATTGGATTCAATGCTGCCATAAGGTTTGTCACTCTCTTACTTTGTTCCTTCTTTACGCTCCATTTCTTTTCAACGTAAAATGGGCGTAAAACAAATTTTGAGAAAAAAATGGGTGTAAAATTTGTTTTATGCATATTTTGTGTCAAAAGAAACAAAGCCTTTTGTGAATACTTTCTAAAGCATAGTCCAAAATCTCGAAAAGTGAACTAGACTCGAAAGTGGGTCGAGTCAACTCGAAAAAGTAAGCTGACTCAATAAAAACTTGAGGACATTCGATTAATTTATAGAGACTTTATACCTATGTTTCGTACATTTTATTCTACCCCAACTAGTTTGGGAAACCGGATAGATTCTTTCACCTTCTTCATGAAAATTTTCTAAAGGATTGATTAGCTAACCCCAACTAGTTTGGGACAAAGGCTTGGTTGAGTTGAGTATATGTGGGGTGCTTTTGAGTCTACATCCAAATTATAGTTTGGCTGCAATTTGGGTATTTTCAGTTTTATTTTTCACATAAACTGCAATTTGGGTATTACATACTGTTGTATAGATGTCTTGTTTTCTGCCAGTGATTTATCGTCCGTGTGTACTTGTACGTCTGAGGTGGCTGCTCTCTCTCTCTCTCTCTCTCTCTCTCTCTCTCTCTCTCTCTCTCAGGTGTCCCCTCTCCCGACCTCCCTCACATCGGATGAGCTAATATTCTAAGGTATACTAATTCTAGATTACCAAACACAGCCTAGAAATTTTAGTGTTTTTTGTTGGAAAAGAAAAAAGGTTGATAAGAGAGTTTGTGTTGGAAAATTTTTAGGTTTAACTGAAATGTAATATGGCTAATTAGATTTTGGGACTGTGGGATATGTAAAAACAGAATATTTATTCAAATGAGAGGCAAATTGTAATTATCAATTTTGAAGATAGAACCCCTTTTGAAAATCCGATTGCTGAAGGAAGAAGGCTGAGTCACGCCACTTGGTTACTGTCCCTATAGTGCAACGGGGAACTGCGAATAGACGCTCCAAGATAAAACAACCTACTGTAGCCGTGCACTTAGTTATTGGTCCTCTTCAAATCACTTTGGAACTGTGGTCAAACACAGAACGGATATGGAAGAACAGAGAGAGCAAAAATCTAAAGTAGACAAATCATTTTTCTGTAAACAATGTATTTCGGTATGTTTTCCACATTCTTCTCTATGTCTTTGAACGGTTGAACTCTTCTCTTTTTATAGAGACATAGACGCCCTTTAGAGAAGAGGAAACACCTCTCTCCAACGGTCAAATCTCGTGGCTGTTTGGAGAAGATGAACATAAACATTAAAAATGGTCACAAAATGGTAAAAAATAAAATAAAATTAGAAAGCACTTATGTGGTGTCCGTTCGGAAATAAAAAAAGTAACCGTTTTTGTTACAAACGTAATTGTATTTTGGTTAAAAACTTAATTACGGATTTGAATAAAAAGATAAGTTTTATTTAACCGAAAGCCATACCCGAACCTTGGACCACAGCGGCACGCGTGTGTATTTTATGTATTTTGGTTCTTGTTAAAACAAGCTCACCCAAACAAATTACAATGGCCCTTGAAATGCACAAGCCTTTGTCTCCACACCACCTCTTATTGGAGGCAAAAGTTCCTTTAACTTTCTAGTGTGGGACTAAATAATTTGCATTGGATCCCACTAACAAAACACACTTGGTCTTGGTTTCAAGTTTCAAGACACCACAAAAGACAGAGTTTAAAAAGCAAGAGGGAGATTCTTTATTTGAAATCTTCCCTCCAAATTTTTGAGTTCAAAAATTACAACAGTTTGTAACCCTAATCATCAATAAAGTGAAACTCTCATCTAAGCATGCTCCAAACCACGCAAAGCCTTTTTTATTTTTTTTGCTGTGTTTGTGTTTCTCACATCTCATCTTATTGTTAGTTGCACATCAAATTTGATCCGGTTTTTGGATACATTTGAGATCCAAATGTTCATTTAATTTGTCTATTTTTATTTGCAAGAGATATGAAGTTCTTTGATCAACCTTCTGCTGTAAATAAGAAGTTCCCTTTGATCTTTTTGCATGAAAATCTATTATGGTTGTTGCAACAGTGTGAGAGTATCAAATGAACTTGGAGCTGGTAACCCTCAAACAGCAAAATTTGCTGTAATGGTGGTTTCAATCACATCCATTGCTCTCGGCGTGGTTTGCATGGCTATCATTTTGATAACTAGAAACGACTTCCCTCTTCTTTTCACCAGTAGTAGTGCCGTCGCAAAGGAAGTTACCAAGCTTTCAGGCTTACTAGCGTTCACCATGGTTCTAAATGGCCTCCAACCAGTTCTATCTGGTTAGTTTGATCAACTTGAATTTCTTTCTCTTTAATTTCTTCTTTATTTATGTTGCTTTCGACATAAAATGTGCATAAAACAAGCATAAAATTTTGTGCTATGCCATTTTAAGTGGAGAGCAAAAGAACAAAAATGGGCGTGCAATTTGTTTAACGCCCATTTTATGTCTAAAGAAAAAGAGCCTAAAATGGCAGAAGGTGGTGGGCAGCACAAGCAAATATTCACCATTTTACAAAGGAAAATGGTAATGCAATCCACTTTTTTGGTAAAGACCAAAACAAGTGGCCACAGTAAGAGCTCTCTTACCCAAATAGATACGAAGATTAATTCATTTTCACTTTAAGCTCTGTTTCTTTCGAAGTAAAATGGATGTAAATTGTTTTACGCCCATTTTATGTTGAAAGAAACGTAGTCAAATAATGCTCGTAAAACAAATTTTAAGGCAATTTTTTCTCTCAAAAAATGAGAGTAAAATTTATTTTATGCCTATTTTACGTCGACAAAAACTTAGCCGAAAAAATGGGTGCAAATATATTTTACACCCATTTTACATCCTAATGTAAAATCAAGTTCGCCACATTGAGTTTAGATGTTTGTTTGTAAGTTTAGGTGGTGTTTGGCAACCATTCTTTGAAGGGTTCTCTTTGCCTTGCCGAGAATGAGTACAGATAAAAAAACATTCGGCAAGCAGACCCAATTCTGCATGTGTCTTCACATCCCTACAAAAAATGGTGCAGGAGAATGAGTTTTCGCCTGATTAGTTTTAGTTGTCAAACAACTAATTTGTCAAAAAGCTTAAGCTGTTAGAGTTAGTGTTAATCAATTTATACTTTCAACATTCCCCCTCAAGTGTGGCCCCACTTTTGGGTTGGCCTTACACGTGGATTTTTAATATCAAGGAGTTGTTGGAGTTCTTGGGTTTTGAATCTAGGACCTGCCGTGAGGCAGACGCTCTGATACCATATGAAACAACCAATTTGTCCAGAGGCTTAATATGTCAGAGTTAATCATTTTATACTTCAACAGAAGTCACACGGATTGGATTCGGGCAGTTCTCATTCTCCTATTTCCACCCTTTCGTCCGCTCTTTCAAGGGGTGAATGAGAAAGGTTTCCGAACACACCTTAATGTGGAATTACCAATTACTCCAAAAGCTTATGCCATTGGACATGGCGTTATTTAATATTTTATATACTTTAACACTCCCCCTCCTCATGTGTGGCCCCTTTTTAAGGGTTGGCCTACACGTGACACATGTCACATGTTGCCCCTCTTTTGGCTTAGCCATTACATTTGGATTTTTAATATCAAGGAGTTTTGAACCCAAGAGCTTTGCTCTTTGCTCTGATAGCATGTAAAACAGCCAATTACTCCAAAAGCTTAAGCCATTGGAGATGGCATTATTTAATCTTTTATATGCTAACACTTAATCATGTAAGCTTAATTCTTCTTCTTCTTTCAGGAGTGGCCATTGGAGCTGGATGGCAAGCTCTGGTTGCTTACATAAACGTTGGATGCTATTACGTTGTTGGATTACCTCTTGGCTTGCTTTTGGGGTTTACATTTGATTTTGGAGTTGAGGTGAAATACCAAAACATTCTTTAAAGAGAACCTTTTTTTTTGTTTTTAATTTCAATCTGATTTTGTTCAACGTTCTATCTTTTTATTTTCTTTTTGGGGGGTTGCAGGGTATTTGGTCAGGGATGATTGGTGGCATTGTTCTTCAGACAATAATCTTAGTGGTGGTAACCTCATGTACTAACTGGAACAAGGAGGTGAGTAAAAGTTCTCGGGACATTGATGGGTTCCATTTTAGTGAAATGTTAATGACTTTCACGTGCTTGATATTGCAGGCTGCACAAGCAGAAAGCCGTGTAAAGAAATGGGGAGGATCAACTGGAGAAGATTGAGTATTTATATTCATTGAGGAAAGAAGGAAACAGTTTGTGTCCTTTGAAGATTTTTCCCTCAAAGTAGATCATTATATAATTTTTTTGAAAGCATGTAATGGGCCTCACCTTGGATCTCAACTGGATCATATGATGGGCCCTGTCTAGTATTTCACATTTCGTGAGAGCATAATTGATAGCCATTGGAAACAGATCATCTAACGGGTCCAACATTGTCCAAGGGGCCCCAACTTGAATGTGGAATGTTGCTTAATTTTTCTTAATGGCTCATAGCAAAAGACAATGATTAAACAACTGAGATCGAATGAGTTATTTTCTATAATATTATCTTCTTGAGGCCTACAAAATTAAGAGTCAAGATCAAGCTAATGTCATGTGGGTGTGGGTGGACCCAGACCAGGCTTCTCATTTTAAGGTTTATGCAACCTCTCACGTCAAGATCAAGCTTTTGTCATGAGAGAGAGAGAGAGACCAACATTGCAAAAGGGACCTTGAGAGTGAGAGAGAGGGAAGAGAGAGAGAGAGAGAGAGTTCCATGAAATAAATACATTCATCTGGACGTGTTCATCGAGAGTCCAACCAGCAGCCAGAAATTAGAACCACTTCGAGATGAGACCATAAGTAAACTACTTTGTTAGTGGTTTAACAACCCACGTCTCCCGGTTAGAACAAAACTTGGCTCTGGACCGGTCTGGAGGAACTTCCTCCCACCCCTCTAATAGCAGGGGGTGTGAAAATATTAATTCCATGCTTCCTTCTCATTTTCAGAAGGAAATGATATTTCCACACCCTTTGCTATTAACACTATTAGCAAGGGGTCTGGAGGAAAGTTCATCCAGACCGGTCTGGAGACAAGTTAATTTGCAGTTATATTAGGTTCTTGAGTCTAGTACTGTAGTTATAACACCCCGTGCATCACATGAGCTTTCGTACTGGTATTATTATATGGATATTAAATTTCTCATGGTACAAATATAGGAATTTCAATTACTTTAACTAGTATCGATTGATGGGGGAGAGACATATGTAGAGTGATCGGCGGTATCGTATCACCCTATTCAGGATTCCAAGAATAGAGACCATACCGGTCTGGCTTTTTCGATGACTACCGATTAATAGAATGGGATAGAGTATTCATATATTTACTAGGAGCACATACACAAATTGCATGATACTAACATATATGAAAATATCAATCGATATTCCTTGCAAAAAAAAACTAGGCAGTACTCCTTTTGGACCACTAACAAGTGTTAGAGTGCATTTATTATTCCTTTGATTTTATATATTTTGCCATTATAAATACACTAACAAGGGTGCCCTTCATTTAAACTTTCCTCTTAAAATTATGGGAGCTTTCCAATCTAGGATAATCATTTAATGATAAATAAAATTTTCAATGGCAGAGAATCAAAGGTCCAACAAAATTGAGCTTTACATCGAAAACAAGGAAACAAATTATTTTGGAAAAACATGTTCATAAAAAAAAAAAGGAGTTACGCAAAAGTTGGAAAACAAAATCTCCAGGGAATTTTGTTTCCAAGATTTTTTTGGGCCTAGTGCCAGACATAACTACCCGTATGTATACTTTTCTGGTTACCAAAAAAAAAGGTACTATTCTAGGCATTTGGTATGGAGTGACCATTAGAAGCTTGCCCTAGCTAGGCCTGCTCTATATTTCCAACATGATCCTAACCATTTATACAAATTAAGCCCCATACTAGTACATGACATAAGGCCACTGAGGATCAAACCACTCGCACTATATCAAACAAGTTGTAAGCATTGTGTCAAAGAACTTGGTATTGCAGACAAGTCTCACAAGCAAGTGATCCTGAGAAATATCCTCCACACTATCAGAAGCAGATGTATATTTCTTAGATTATATAGCCAAACCGGTAGCAGAGATCTGGCTTTTTCGAAGGCCTTCGATTTACCCCTATTCAGGTCCCAGAAACCCACCAAAAGCTGTAAATAGGTCCATCCAGAACCTAGATGTGTCAAGCTAAACTGTGATGCATCTTTGGAAGGCTCATCAGCCTTCATTGGGGGTCTTTTGCATACCAATGATAGTTCAGTTCTAGCCATGTATTCACAGAACAAGATTCAAATGAGCATCCAGGAATTGGAGCTTGAAGCGATTTGTCATGGAGCCTCCCTGGCCTCCTCCCTTGATATTGATCGCCTTTGGATTAAGTCGGACTCTCTATTGGCAGTGAATGTAATCGAAGGCTCTGTTCCATGCCCGTGGAAGAAAAGACTACCATTAGCTCACCTGAAGAACACTCGCTTCTTAAAAGGTGTCTCACATTTGGAGGGAAGCAAATAGACCTGCTGATTTTCTTTCAAAAGCTGATTGCCCTTTAAAAGGTTCTTGTATTCAAGGGGTGTCCCTCCCTCATCCTCTTTATGAGTATGTCAAAGAGGATGATGAAGGAACCCTCTATTATAGATTGTAATATCTTTTTCTTTTCTTTTCTCTGTTCTCTGGTCTTGGGGTCTGCCTAACCCCGATTACTAATCAAAAAAAAAAAAAAAGAACTTGGGATTGGCCAATGTTTTGTGGCAACTTGTTTTGGCGGCTTCTATAAAAAAAACTTAGCACACTGCCAACAAATCGTCAACTCTTTCTTCTTTACCTAACACTCCCAACTATTCTTATTAATAAAAAACTTCACATACCCAAACATTTTGACACTGTGGTAAGAAAGTCTCGTAGAGATGGAAGCTCCTCTCCTACGTGAACATGAACACGTAGAACCCAATCTCTTCAAGAGATCCCTGATAGAATCTAAGAAGCTTTGGCAAATTGCAGGGCCTGCAATTTTCACTTCAGTATTCCAATACTCTCTTGGTGCCATCACTCAAACCTTTGTAGGTCATGTGGGCACACTCGAACTCGCCGCGGTTTCAATCGAAAACTCTGTCATTGCCGGGCTTGCCTTCGGTGTAATGGTAAGATTCACCCTGCATACTGATAATTTAGTGCTAGTTTATCTTCTATTTTTTTTCACTAATTTGGAAGTTATTTTCACTCATTATTGTTTTGAAGTAGTTTAGAGGGTCCTATTTCTTCCTGATTCTCTTGTTGGTTTTGGGATTTTGTCTGTGGGTTTTTGTAGCTGGGAATGGGAAGTGCTTTGGAGACACTTTGTGGGCAAGCTTTTGGTGCAGGACAGATTAGGATGTTGGGTGTGTACATGCAGAGATCTTGGATTATTTTGCTTTGCTCGGCTCTTGTTTTGGTTCCCATTTATGTCTTCTCTCCTCCCATTCTCATCCTGTTTGGGCAGACTAAAGATATTGCGGATTTAGCTGGTATCACTCTCTCTCTCTCTCTCTCTCTCTCTCTCTCTCTCTCTCTCTCTCTCTCTCTCTCTCGTGTGGTATTCTCCCCTGACCAGGAGGATAAGGTTGTATCACATTTTAAGGTAGAGGGAAATCTCTCTCTCTCTCTCTCTCTACCAAAAAAGGTGGGTGGACATATTAACTACCTTGGGCCCTGTTTATTTTTGGATTTTGAGAAGGGAAATGATATTTACGCCCCTTTTGATAACCCGGGACACCCAGCGCCAGTGCACGTTGCAATCAAATCCACTGGATTTTTCTGACATCAAGAACATTAGCCCCCCTTTTGTCATTGATACACTGACACCGGGTGTCCCAGTGATCAAAAGGGGTGATCACAAGAGGCGTAAATATCACTTTGCTTTTGAGAAGTCCAAAACTGATTACTGGCCTCAAAATTAAGGCCTGGTTCGTTTGAGATTATGACAACTGATTGTGAGCCCCCAAACCAATTTTTGGACTTGAATTACATTATTTTGGTGTCGAATAATTGGTTTGGAGGCTCACCATTGATAACCTCATAAAAACAGGGCCTAAACGTAAAGTTGAGTCCTATAATCAGTTTTGGACACAATCAGTTCTTAAAATCCAAAGGGCATGTGTTGTTTTGGTTTTAAGAATCAATTGTGAGTCCTAAACTTAGGGAAATGATAAATGCGCCCCTTTTCATCACGT
Organism: Tasmannia lanceolata; assembly: GCF_043159265.1. NCBI lineage: Eukaryota > Viridiplantae > Streptophyta > Magnoliopsida > Canellales > Winteraceae > Tasmannia > Tasmannia lanceolata. Next base: position 67,877,067 of record NW_027518695.1, read on the forward strand.
GGACACCCAACTGCATTGTACATGGCAATCATGTCACTTCATTCCTTCAAATGTGAAGTACATTAGCCCCTTTTCAGTCATAGATACACTGTAGCCGGGTGTCCCAGTGATGAAAAGGGGTGCATTTATCATTTCCTCTAAACTTATTATTGGATTCAAAATTAAACATAAAATTCTAATAACTAGTTTCGTGTGCTTACAGTCGAACTTAAAATCTAAAACAAATATGGCCTTAATTTTGAGTCCAATACTCAGTAGTTTTGGACTCACAATCGACTCCCATGATCCAAAACAAACTGAGCCTTAAATCTTTTGTGAGTTGATTAGGCCGAGGAATGATCATAAATGTCTCATGATCCACAACCATTTTCTCTTGTTTGTCTTCTTTGGATGGATCATGCATAAAAGTTTAATTATATTGGACGAATCTAACCCTCCAATTTTTGGCAGTTGAATGGACGGTAAGAAAAAAAACCAAGTATTATCGGCAAAAATTAAAACTTTAGAATGGTCCAATGACAGATAAATGTTTGGACTATTGAACAAGTGGGCCCCCAACTGGCCCTAGTCAGTGGTACCTACTCACTCAATTTTTTGTGGACACTGTTTGCCCACCTTTCATGTTGTTAGTCTCCATCATTCTTAAAAAAGAAGGTGAATGATTGATTTTGAGGCATCGTGGAGTTTCTACCACTTCATGTTCAAAAACGAGAGAGAGAGAGGGCAGAGAGATAAGGGAGGGGACAAGCATTTATTAGATTTTTGTGGAAAAATTGAGGAGATAAGGGAGGGGACAATCATTTATTAGACAATGGTGTTATTATGAGTGGAGAGAGGGAAGAGAGAGAAAGAGAGAGCATCATTCCCTAAAAATTACATGGGAGACTTCCAAGGTAAAGCTGATGTCACCTCCCTTTTTACACAAAATTCCAATGGAATATCTCTATTTACTAGCAACCAAACGAAGCATTAGAGTTACTCACAAGGACTTAATATAAGTTGGGAATTGCTAGCGTCCATCACAGAAGGCATTTCGCGGCTGGTCTGTGATGTGCGGCAGATCAGCCGCGAAATGCCTTTTGCGATGGACCTAGTAGTTTCAATTAGGAACTTAATATAAATATTTTAGAAAGTTTAATTTCTAATTTATGTTAATATAATTTTTATTTAAAATTTTTGAAAAAATAATAATTAAACTTTTCGTCTAAAACATGATTCTCGGGATTGAGCCTCTAGCTAAATATGGTCCAGGCTTTCTTCTTTGACCGGGCCGGGGGGGGGGGGGGGGGGGAGGTGGGGTGTTGTTAAATCCCATCTTACCTTCCAAAAGCTAAATAAATAAATAAAAAAAACATGATTCTCTATCACTAAAGTGGAATATACTTTAAAATGAAGGAGTATTTGTTGAATAGACCCTCGGGATTGGCTTCTTAAAAGTAGGGGTGCAACTTGGGCTGGGCTAAATCCAAACCCGATGGGTTCAACCCGATTTTGGCTTGGGCCAGGTTGCATTTACTTGGGTTGGGTTTGGGTTAGGGCTGGAAAATAAAAGCAAACCCGATTTAAGTTCGGGTTGGATAGGGTTGAGGACTTTGCCAGCCCGACCCGACCAAAACTTGACCCATCCCCCTAATTTTTGGCTACTGATACCTTGTTTTACATTGATTAACCATTGGTCAAAGGCTCTTACAATTTCAAAAATGCTCTCAACAGCCAATCCTAGACATGCAACACAAAGTGAGTCACCCATTATCAAAACATGCTCGCGCAAAAATTAGTAGCCTAATTTTATCATGATTTTATTATGATTTTCAAAATCTTATAGGGTTAAGCTATATTATTTTTGTATTTTTTTTCTATTTTGCTTCGGGCCAACCCGAATCCGAGCTGGCTCGATTTAGAATATAGGATTAGAATGGTTGGATTAGGCTCGACACATTTACTGTGTCAAACATCCACAGGGGTAATTTTTATCTTGAACAAATCCCGGGGAGTGGCTAACCTAATTGTATAATATATCTTACCCATTGTAAGGCTATCCAAGGATAAAATAAACCCAAACTTGCTATCAACATAAAGAAAATAGAAGTTGAAGAATAAGAGACTTGTTGCATGCTGCACGTTATTGGCAGTATTGGCTTGCATTAAGAACATCCCCCAAATACCCCACATAGAGCTCATTTGTGGGATATCTGATTACATTTTCTAAGAGAAATTAAACAAGACTGTTTATACAGGGAAGTTTGCCTTGTGGATGATTCCTCAGTTGTTCGCCTACGCCCTCAATTTCCCGATTCAAAAATTCTTGCAAGCTCAAAGAAAAGTCATTGTCATGACTGTAGTGTCTGCCGTGGTCTTGGTGATACACGTGGTGTTAAGCTGGTTGCTTATATTTAAATTCGGGTGGGGCCTTTGGGGTGCAGCCATTGCCCTCAACTTGTCTTGGTGGCTCATCGTTTTCGGCCAATTGGGCTACATCTTTGTAACCACATCTGATGCTGCTTGGACTGGTTTTTCAATGCTTGCCTTCAATGAGCTCTTTGATTTCATCAAACTTTCCTTGGCTTCAGCTGTAATGTTATGGTAAGCCACTTCCATTATTACACAATCTTTTTTGAATCTTAATTAACACTTTCCATTCTTGACTTGATGGCAATCAATGTAGTGCTCTCTCTCTCTCTCTCTCTCTCTCTCTCTCTCTCTCTCTCACTCAGATTCTTGAAACCAACCCCACATCAACCCGACCAGAAAATAGCATGGGATGGGTTTAGAAATCATGGATCTTGGGTTGGACAGGGTTTCAAGTTAAAAAACCCGACCCCGACCCAACTCAGGTCGGGTCGGGTTTCAAGAAAAAAGTCAGAAACCCGACCCGACTCTTACAGGCGTGCTATTATTTTCTTAAATATCTCTAAAATAACATGTCAAATTATTTTCTGGTATATTGATATAATTGTTTTCACTTAGGATCATGTTTGTGATTTGAAAAAAAGTAGATTGCTTCTTAAAATTATGCATTTGAGAACTTAAACTTGGAGATTTTTGGTGTGAAGATTTGTTGTTTTCTACCATCTTTGAAACTAATCGCTATAGTAAGCTTAACCTTAAAATTCCGACCCAACCCAACACGAGAAGCTATCTTGGGTCGGGTTGGGTTTATGAATCTCGGCTTTTCTCATAAAGACTCGACCCTACCCGACCCGACCCGAGATAATTTCTCAGGTAGGGTAGGGTTATGGAAAACCCAACCTATCCGACCCCTCTCTCTCTTTCTCTCATGCGAAATTGATATGTTTTGTTGGCTGAAATGGCAGTTTAGAGTTTTGGTACTTGATGATATTGATAATCCTGGCAGGCCGCCTTACAAACCCTGTGATAGCAGTTGATGCCATCTCCATCTGGTAAAAGAGCTTCAATAAACTTAATATCACCATTTTTCAATTATATAAAGTGATGAAAATGTAATATATTTTTTTCTAAAATTAATGTGATGATAAAATGAAAAATATTCTTGTAATTGCATTTGCAGCATGAACTTATATGGATGGGAGATTATGATTGCAATTGGATTCAATGCTGCCATAAGGTTTGTCACTGTTTTGTTTTGTTTTTTTTCTCTAGGGCTTTGTTCACTTGCCTTCTTGAGAAAGGAAAGGAGAAGAAAGTAAGCCAAATTTACCAGTGTTGGACATGATTTGACATTTTCCACCGTTCACTCGTTTTTTCGGGAAAGCGGAATTACACAGGTGGAAAATATAAATAATGACGTGGAAAACCAACTTTCTTGCACTTTCCCTCTAAATTTTCTCACCAAAAGAATCACTTTCCTGAGAAAACCACTTTGCCTGCATACTTTCTTTTCCTTTCTCGACCAAGTGAACAACGGAATTTTGTCACAGTTTCTTTTCCTTTCTTTTCCAGTTTTCCACGCCAGATTCTTTTCCTTTCTTTTCGTTTCCTGCAGCTAGAAAACAAGTGAACAGAGCCTAGGAGAATTCTATCTTAAGTATAGTCCAAAAACTCGGCGAGACTTAGAAGTGTAGGAGAATTCTATCTAAAGTATAGCCCAAAAACTTGACGAGACTCAAAAGTGGGTCGAGTTAACTCGGACAAGTAGACAATTCAAATCTTGAGTTATTGGTGAGTCAACTCGTTTTATTGGCAAGTCGAGTTCTACGAGTTTTTATTTGTAATTTTTTTTAAAGTTGTGTTAATAGCATTCCCTTCCTGCCACTTATGTTGGTCAAACAAATATTTATGATTTCTGTTTCATATTTGCCAAAACATGCCTTTAGGCCCGTTTGGATTGCAAGAAAAACATTTATAATGGAAAAATTTTCTCAAGAATTTTTTTTCTTTCACAATTTAGAGGCGAAATAATATGATTAAGGTTAATTTAGAGGGATATCATCATAAATTGAAACTCCCTTTATAAAAAAACTGAATAGGATCGGTTCAAGTTATCATTTTTCATGTGTGAATAAATTAGTAATTTTGGAAATATTTTTACTTTCCAAACTTTTCCAAAAAATTTAGGGGCCGTTTGGATACGCGAATTTTAGAATCCAGGTTAGTTTGAAAACAGTGTAAAAGAGGGTTCATGATCAAGCTGTTGTATGCTATCCTGACAGCGTTTCTTGGATTTTAAATGAGAAATTCAGGTTTTAAAAATCTCTCGTGCATCCTGAGATTTCTAAAACCTGGAAATGTGGGAGGATCTGCTACTCTCTAGCAGATGGAAAGAAGGGCGAGAAGTAAAAAACGAGTCAAAAATGACGGCCGGTCCGCTTCTTCTCTTGTCTCTCAGCTACACAATTTTGAAGAAATCATAGATTCTAAAATCCGCATATCCAAACGGCCCCTTAGTGTTTTTTCTTGGCTAAGAGAAAAGGCTGATAAGAGATTTTGTAATCCTAATCATTTGGTCTAGTGAAACTCTCTTCTCGCGTAAACGCAGCCATCCTGCCAAACCACATAGAGCATTTTTTTTTTCTTTTGGTGTGTGTTATGTTTCTCACACTTCATCTCATTGTTAATTAGCTGCACATCAAATTTGATCCTGTTTTTAGAGCAATTTGAGGAGAGATTTGAGACCTCTCGGTGTACAACACATCCACCAAATGTTCATTTAGTTTGTCTATTTGTATTTGCAAGTTATAAGTTCTAGTGTCACTTAGTCAATTTGAGGAGAGATTTGAGACCTCTCGGTGTACAACACATCCGCCAATTGTTCATTTAGTTTGTCTATTTTATTTTCAAGTTCTAAGTTGTAGTGTCACTTGGTCAATTTGAGCCAGGTAGATCCTTTCACCTTCTTTATGAAAATTTTCTAAAGGATTCATTAGCCGACCCCAACTAGTTTGCGACAAAGGCTTAGTTGAGTTGAGCTGAGTTGTTCTATGGTAGATATATAACTAGTGCCCTTTGATCTTTTTGCATGAAAATCTGTTATGGTTGTTGTAACAGTGTGAGAGTATCAAATGAACTTGGAGCTGGTAATCCTCAAACAGCAAAATTTGCCGTAATTGTGGTTTCACTCACATCCATTGCTCTTGGCCTGGTTTGCATGGTCATCATTTTGACAACCAGAAACGAATTCCCTTTTCTTTTCACCAGTAGCAGTGTTGTCGCAAAGGAAGTTACCAAACTTTCAGGCTTACTAGCATTCACCATGGTTCTAAATGGCCTCCAACCAGTTCTATCTGGTTAGTTTCATGAACTTGACTTTCTTTCTGTTTAATTTCTTGTGAAACAACCAATTAATCCATAAGCTTAAGCATTGGAGATGGTGTTATTTAATCTTACATACTTTAAGACTCCCCCTCACATGTGGCCCCTCCTTTTAGGGTTGGCCTACACATGTCACATGTGGCCCCCCTTTTTTCCGCCCTTCTTTTTAGGGTTGGCCTACACACAAGTGGCCTTTTTTTTGTGGAGGTTGGCCATTACATGTGGATTTTTAAAATGAACACAGGACCTTTGCTCTGATACCATGTGAAACTACCAATTACTTCAAAAGCTTAAGCAGTTGGAGATGGCGTTATTTAATCTTTCATACTTTAACAATTTCTCTTATATTACATTGCTTTTGACTAGTAACATGGGCTTAAAACAAGCGTATAATTTGTTTCATGCCATTTTACGTAGAAAGCAACAGAGTAAAAATGAACATGCAAATTGTTTAATGTCCATTTTAAGTATAAAGAAAAAGAGCCTAAAAATGTCAGAAAGTGGTGTGTATCAATTGCAAATAGAGGAAAGTGTTTCTAGTCCGGCCGACTAGAGATCATTCTCTAGTCCGCCACCCAAAAACACATGGGTCCTACATATTTTGTGGTGATCTAAAGCATTCATTTGATAGGCCTCATCATAGATAAGATGTCCACAAAAATTCAGCTTCATAGGATCTTCTTAACCCTTCGATTTGTGGAGTTAAAAAATGGACAGATTTGTGGCGGTATATAGCCGTCCATTTTAAGCTTCACAAATCATAGGGTTGGGATGATCCTATGAAGCTAATTTCTTGTGGACACCGTCTCTATGTCAGGCCCCATCAAATGAATGCTTTGCATCACCCAAATATGTGGGACCCATGTGTTTTTGGGTGGTGGACTAGAGAATGATCTCTAGTCGGCCGGACATAGAGACGGTGTGGGAGAATGAGTTTTTGCCTGATTTTTTGAAATCACACGCATTGTATTCAGGCAATTCTCATTCTCCCATTTCCACCCATTTGTCCCCCCTTTCACTAGGTGAATGAGAAAGGTTTCGAGCAGGCCTTAGGGTGCGTTCTTTAACCATTCTCTTGATTCTCATTCTGGAAGCTAGAATCAATTCTTACTTTATGGAGTGCTTCCAAAATTAGAATTACATTTCTGAACTTATTTCTAAGAATTATTTTTTCTATTTTTTGGAATAGAAGCACGTTTTCCTGTGATCGAAAACAATTGATTCCAGAGTACTGATTTGTAAAAGAGAGAGGGAGAAACTTGATTCTGTAACTTAATTATGGTAAGCTTAATTTTGTTTTCCTTCTTCTTTCAGGAGTAGCCATTGGAGCTGGATGGCAAGCTCTGGTAGCTTACATAAACGTTGGATGCTATTATATTGTTGGGTTACCTATTGGGTTGCTTTTGGGCTTTAAATTTGATTTTGGAGTTGAGGTGAAATACCCGGAAATTCTTTAAGACATTTTTTTAATTTTCAAACTGATTTAGTTCTTGTTCAAATTTCTTACTATTTTTTTCTTCTTTGGGCGTTGAAGGGTATTTGGTCTGGGATGATTGGTGGCATTGTTCTTCAGACAATAATCTTAGTGGTGGTAACTTCATGTACTAACTGGAACAAGGAGGTGAGTTAATGTTCTTTGGACAATGTTGGGTTTCATTTTAGAGATATGATTAGCAATGCATAACTAATATAATAGTGAAATGTTAGTGACTCTCTCGTGATTGATATTGCAGGCTGCACAAGCGGAAGAACGTGTTAAGAAATGGGGAGGAACAGCTGCTGAAGAAGATTGAGTACTAATTTTCATGGTAGAAAGAAGGAAAAAAATTATGTGTCCTTTTGAAGTTTTATCTCTAATTTGAAGGCTAATCTACCCTCTAAGTAGATCATTTTTTTTGGAAGGCATGTAATGGACCCCCTTTAGGATTTCACATTGAGCATAGTTGATAGCCATTAGAGAAAGATCATCTGATAGGACGATAAATCATCAGATGGTCCCACAATTGATGTCAAATTTTCCAAGTGAAGTCATAACAATCCTAATCCTTCATCTTGCAGAAAATACTCCCAATCCACAATTTAAAACGATTCAAGCATACAATATAAATGTGGAATGTTGCTTAATTTTTCTTAATTGCCCATCTATAAAGATGATCAGACAGCATGAGATCAAATTAGTTAATTTCCTGTGATATTTTTATCTTCATGATAGGGCCTACAAAAAAAAGGGTATCAGCTCCCTTTTGCAAATGGACAGATGGCATAGTGACTACTGTTTGGCCCGAAGAACCGTGGTGGTGATAACTTTCACCCTCTTGGGAGTACATGTATGTCTTAGATCATGCATTGTACCACAGGTGATTACAGTAATTTTCATCTTACTTAAGTAACAAAGATTTAGAAAGCTAATCCACCCATTGAACACTGCAAAAAGTATGAGAAGAAAATTAAAAATAGGGAAAAATACAGATAAACTCCCTCAACTTTATGACATTTTCAACTATAACCCTGCCTTTTAAGAGTCACCAACTACACCCCCTGAGGTTTCAATCTGTATAAGGTAGACCCCCTCAGTTGACTGTTCGTCCACAAATCGAAGGGTTAAGATGATCCTATGGAGGTGATTTTTTAGGCCCACCCTATCTATGTCAGGGCCCATCCAATGAATGCTTTGGATTAGAGTTGAAAGTGTCAGAAAGTTGAGGGGTGTAACTGTATTTTTCCCTAAAAAATAAAATAATGTAATCAATTGAAACAACAATATGTAATGAATCAAAAATGTCCAAATGTAAACTATGAATACCATAACTACTTTTTGCCGCTGTTACCCGAGTTATCTAAGTATATGATTTTAGCTTGTGGTGATGCTCTTCGGAACCGTATCAACTCTTCAAGAATCCTTGATTTCTCAGACACCATATCCTCGGAAATCTTAAAATACAGTGTCTCAAGCACGGGGGCACTAGCGAGTATGAATTCTATGATTCCCAGATCAATTATTGTGCCTGATATCTTAGTCATCTTGACAATTTTCAGGTAATTAAACACGCAATCCAATTGTTCTTGTGCTTCCCAGAAATTCGCTTCCCATAAATTCTCAACAGGTTCAGAAGCCGCTTCTGCATCAGAATAGACCTAGAGATATTCATGAAACTAAAACTCATTTATACACTTATCTCACAACATTACATATCAAAATAAAAGGTATGTTCAAAAGAACTTACCGAGATTGTAAGTTCTTGCAATTTAGGAGAGGCTTTACACAAGCAAATAGCTGCCAAGATCTCCTTTAAGTTCATAATATTGATGCTGAGAGAAAGATTCTTCAGATATTCATATGTAATAGGAACCATATTCGGTATATCACCCAAAGCCAAAACCTATAAAGCCAAAAAGGTAACATGAGTGTTTTACAAGTGAATTTCAAATGAGAACCACAACACCGAGTTACCTGTAAAAATTAGTTCTCCATTTCAAGCCTTTCAAGTGCATGTAGAGAGCTGAGAATCTTGATTAAATTGCAAGTTTTCCCTTGCTCAAGATATTTGGTGTTTTTTGACACCCGAAGACAAATCAATAACTAGAGTAGATAGAAGTAAAAGCATTTTCAAAACAAAGTGATTCGAATTCACCGCAGAGGAATGAGGATCGGAGATTTGGAGCATGTATCCGAAGATTAGTTAAATTATCAATGCTCTTCAATACCAGTCTCTCAAGAAGTGGGCAGCTGGAAACCAACCATTCCAATGTATCATTAGAAATGATAATTTCTTGAAGATCAAGGCTTGTCAGATTAGGGAATCCTTTAAATGTGGAAGGTGGCTTCAAAATACAAGAATATAACTCCAAATGGTCCATTTCATGACAAAAGAAGAGGCAAGAAGGAATATTATAATGCTTGTCCCCATCTATATCAAGGATGAATTCCTTAATTCCATTTCTTTGTAAATAAAGGATCCACCGATCAATATCAGAACAACTGTGCAGGTAAAAAGAACACTTGAACATGTGAATTGGACCTTTGTAGTGTATGAGAACTAGATCAACAATGCTTGCAAGCTTAAGCTTCTTGAGAGTATGGTCCGTAAGCAGTGGTGTTTTACAGTGCTTATCGAATATAAGTTGAGGAATTGTAATCCATTTAAACCTCCAATTGCTCGACAAGATACTTGTTCGCACCGCATCCTTTAGTGGCAAGTGGGTGAGAACGGTGTCTGTAATATTTTCTGCTAAATTGCTGATCATATCTAACTTCTTAACAGACTTCATCTTTGATTTGCAAACGGGTTCAATTTTTATTCTCTTCTGAATTCAAAAGATTCAAAAAAAAAAAAATTTTAAAGGTAACCAAACTTTATTAATAAGAAGATATGTACAAGAGGTCCCCCAGACAAAGAAATTACATCTCCACAAAAGAAAGGATGCGAGCTTCAGGGAGATTAACACCCTCCTTGGCTAAAGAATCTGCCACGTCGTTAGTCGATCTCCGCCTATGCTCGAAACAGGGTTTGATCTCCCTGATGAGGAGCAAATTTAAGCCACTGCTAAGTTGCATCAAACAAAATACAGTCAAGAAAAATGGAATCTACAAAAGAATGCCATGTGAAGATGATTATATTATGTTCAAATACTCTAAATAGAAGAGCGAATATAGAACTTTCAGTTCCAAGGCACTAAAGAGGATGTACTAAAGCATACATCTGTAAGACATTGTTTCCAATATTCAAAAGGGTCTCTCAAAAGTTGGAAAATTCTATTCAAAAAGCACAATCAGTCAGGAGAGAACTCAAGAGAAAGATATTGGTCCTTTTTACACTTGAAATGAAACATGGAGTCTAATTCATGAATCATAAGATTTTTCTATTGCACAACCCAGATTTCGCTGATAAGAACCAAGAAATAGAAAGAACCAAATTAAAGAAAAATCCATGAATCAAAGAACTTCCAGAGAAATCAGAAAAAGAATATATAAAGCAAGACCTTGAAAGAGAGTACATTCAAGATTAATCACGGAGAACAAACTGCAAGGAACGAAAAATATGAAAAATATAAAGACCTTATTCTACTATTGACTAGGCTTGGACGAACTTGGGCTCGAAACTTAAGGAAAAGTGACCGAGGTTTTCTCCACTTCCACCTTATCTAGCACCTTTTTCAGATGAAAAATTTCTATTTCTTAAAGAAGCTCCTACTATACCCACTTAATGAACTTAAGACACGAATTTGAAATTTGAAATCGATTAATTACATTTTTCTTGGGACTTTAAAAGAAGAAAAGATCTCGAGAAAATAAAAACATGAAATCAACTTACATATAACAAGGTGCATGGCTAATGTTACGTGATGAAAAGGAGAATAGTGAGTTAGGGCTACACTCCCCCTCACTGAAGTATTTATATCATAAAAGAAGGCTACAATGACAAGAATGCCCCTAATAGGCTTATTCTAACACTCCCTATCAAGTTGGAATGTATAAATTATACATTTATATTCCTAGCTTGTTACAAATATCGCTCAACTTTGCTTTATTCAATGGCTTTGTTAACATATCAGCCAACTGATCTACAGAACGAGTAAATACAGTACATATCTCCCCTTTCTGAATCCTCTGACGAATGAAGTGACAATCGACTTCGATGTGCTTTGTAAGCTCATGGAAGACTGGATTAGTTGCAATGTAGATGACAGCTTTGTTGTCACAATACAATTGTGAGGGTGACGAAGAAACAATCCCAATCTCAGATAAAAGTGATCTTAACCAGATAATCTCTGTACTTGTGTGTGCCATCGCTCTGTATTCTGCCTCAGCACTTGACTTTGCAATGACATCTTGCTTTTTGCTTTTCCAAGATACCGGGTTACCTCCCACAAAAGTACAATACCCGATAGTTGATCTCCTATCTGGAGGAGATCCAGCCCAATCAGCATCAGAGAATCCCTCAATTCGCATATGACCATGTCTCTTGAATAGTAGGCCCTTTCCAGGTGCACCCTTAAGGTATTTCAGGATTTGAACCACTGCACTCTAGTGTGAGGTACGTATTTGTTAACTTACCAACTTCTCCAAAAGCTTAAGCTGTTGGAGAAAGGCGTTACTTATCTTTTATACTTTAACACTCCCCCGCACGTGTGGCCCACTTGGCAAACACGTGACACATGTGGTCCCACTTTGGGCCGACCATCGCATGTGGATTTTTGCTATCCGGGACGATTGAACTCGAGACCTTTGGCTCTGATACCATGTTAACTTACCAACTTCTCCAAAAGCTTAAGCTGTTGGAGAAAGGCGTTATTTACCTTTTATACTTTAACAGTATTGAACTCATGTATTGGCTGACCACCCTACAGCATAGGATACACCAGGACGAGTGACTGTAAGGTATATGAGCTTACCCACTAGTCTTCTATACCTGCCAGGGTCTTCCAACAGATCTCCTTCTTCTGGAACTAGTTTTACATTGGGATCCATAGGGTACAGATACAAGTTTTACTTCAAGATTTCCTGTCTCTTCCAACAAGTTCAGAACATACTTCCTCTGCCAGAGAGGAGTATGCCACCTCTATCCTAAGAAAATATCTAAGACGTCCCAAGTCTTTCGTAGCAAACTCTTTTTGTAAGAAGGTCTTCAGCTTCTGTATTCCCTATGAATTACTACCTGTAATGATGACGTCGTCAACATACACAATCAATAGAATGCACCTTGCTGAGGACTGATGACTGAATGCCGAGTGATCTACTGCCTGAGGCCAAACCGTATAACGGCCTCACTGAATCTCTCAAACCATGCTCGTGGAGATTGTTTCAAGCCATACAAAGATTTCTTCATGCGACAGACAGAGGAGGACATCTCCCCCTGAGCAGCATACCCTGGAGGCTTATAAAAAACATAGTTTGAGCCCCTTTCTTCCCCAGGGCACCCCCCTTTTCTTAATTTGTTATGTAACAGATCTGACTATGTTGCGCAAATGAGTTTGCCTTAACTAGAAAAAGAAAGAAAAGCGGTAGCTTCCTTCTCAGGTAATTGAAAACATCCTTCTCTGGTAAGATATGTTTCTGTAATGTTCCCTTTTAGGAACATTGATCAAGGCTCGTGGTTCGTCGTGTACAAGGGCCACTCTTTTGGTTTTTCTCACAAGGGCTTTCCTTACGGTGTTAATGTGGGTGTGAGCCAAGGGCCATCTTCATGTGGGGCCCACTCCGTAGGACAAAGATTGGAATGAAGGCAAGGCTTTGGCCATGTGGGGCCCCTTTTTGTGTGTTTGGGCATCATTCAAGGGGTCAGATCGTGTCGAGGTGACCCACTTGCGGGGCCTATGGAGTGGGAGTCCCTCTTTACGGCTTGGGCTAAAGGGCCATGACATGGGCATCAATTGGGAATGTTTCTGCCTTGGGGCAGAAATGATATCAACACCCCCCTTTTTATATATGCAATTAATCACTTAATGGGGAATATTACTATGTTTGTGCTATTTCTTCCTTTATGCTAAAATGATAAGGGCACCCATTTTTAGTGTGGCCATCTTTGGGCAAAGGCTACTCACTTTTGGGTATTTTCACAAGAGCATTAGAATGATATTGGCACCCCATGTGGTGAGTGGAAGGCTTTGTTAGTACGGGGCAAGAAGGGCACAATCATGCAAGGGGTTCTTTGGCTAATCTAATTAAGATGTTGAAATGATATTGATAGCCACATGGGATTTTGGTGGGCATCTTGCAAACATATATAAGATGGGTCAATTGAGAAAGGAAATTATGCTTGCTTATTATCTCCATGTCTCGAAGTGAAGTTGGCTAGTATAGCCGATCAGCCGTGGTAGTGACATAGTGCATCTCCTACATGGTGAAGGTGCAGTGAACACCCCATCTATCCTCCATCCTCGTCCTCCTTGTAGAAGTGTGCACTTGGAGATCACCCATCTTCCACAATCATTCAAGAGAACACCCCCTCCATGAGCAGTGCGCCCTTGGATGCGGCAACCATCTATCCTTCCCCATCTACTCTTCTCCTTCCCTACATATTCTCCACAACATCCCTCCATGTAATGCCCCCAATCTTTTGTATGTGACTGAATTGATACATGAAGAGATTAACTTCAGATTGGCCATCTTCCACCTATCTTTATATTGTGTTTTTGCATATGGTATATTAAATGGAGTGCTGCCATTAGTGCTATATGAATGCAATGCAGTCTTCTTCTTGAGTGTTTAATGTTCTTTATAGAGGTTGAAGAAAAGGGTCATTACAAGTGGTAAGGTTGAAGAAAAGGGTCATTACAGTTTTAATATTTACACCTCTTTCCAACTAAGCCACGGTAGTCTGCCACTTGCCTTATCTCTCTCTTCACTTTCTTTCTCCTCTCACCATCTCGTTTTTCTCCTCCCATCATTCCAGCAATTTCTGCTCAAAATTAGGTTTCGCCATCAACACAAAAGTTGTTCGTGACAACTTTTAGAGTCTATCCAGCCCATTATTAGAAGCCAATAGTTAACGCAGCTACTACTTCGAGCAACTTTTGGCATTTGTCGATTTTGGTCTGAACCCCAATCCAGGCTATCCCGGAGTCCGATCTGAGATCTGCAAAAAGCATTGTGTTCCTTTTGACATGACAGACAGATCACACTTAAATTCATTTTTCGACACCGATTCCAATGGCTCCACCAGTTGTTCCATATTTTGATGAGTACGACGATCTATATTTGCGAGGTTACACTCCCTATAGCTATTATGAGGATGCATATCTAGAATGGATCACGGCTCTTGATGCATGCCGTAAGTATTATGGTTAAGTTCATCAGATAACCATTCGCCGAGTCAAGGATACAATGTACAGCGACGCCAGGTCGAAATGGAGATTCTTCGTGTTAGATTGTCGTTATTTGGGCAGGCCACCATTCCATTTGTTGGAAGAGGTTCGCTATGAGTTTATGAGGATTTATGCATATCAATATCAACAAAGATTGAAATGTGAGCGAGCAGCATATAAGCAAAGATTGATGCGTGAAGAAGCCGCTCGACACGAAGAAGCCAGTCAACATAAACGGGAAGCCGCAGCCCGCCGTGAGTGGGATTTGCAGAACCGGTTAGCTATTTCTTCTCCCCCACCACCTGTTATGATATTAGTTCTAAAGAAGGGGAGAAGGTAGTTGCTAACATTATTGCGGAGCCAAATGCTAGTGTTGACGAGACCATTATTGATGTTGAGCCCATGATTATGTCAGATACAGAGTCCATGATGGCAGATACAGAATCAGAGATGAAAGATATAGAGCCAGAGAGTCCAGTGACTGATGAGGCATTACCAGAGCATGGAGAGCTTGAGCATTGCACTGAGGATATCTATTCCATATCAGGACAGGAGCATAGTGACAGTGTTGAGTCTGTTGTGGATATTAGGACATAGGATTTTAGCACACCGAATGATAGCACCGAGCCCGATACAGTTCTAGCAGATGGTTTTGTTGCTGATTCCATTGAGCCAAATTTGATAACGGCAGTCGATATCCTTATTGAGGCTAGTGATGGATTGGTATTGCCCATAGGTGTTATGTCGATCCCACCGATCCAGGAGGAGTACGTTGCTATCTTCCCAGCAAGTTTACTTCTTTAGTGTGGTTTGTGTTCTTTTGATTTTACATGGCTTATTTCTTCCATATCGCTCCATCGGCATTTCAGACCACTTTCACGATTGTCAGGAGTATTAGACATCAGGAGTGCCTCTGACTGATTACGACTCCTACTGCTTCAGTGCATCGTCTACATATTCGGTCCAGGTGGATTAGAACTTGAGGGCGAGTTCTTTTCAAGCGTGGGAAAATGGTGTAGATAGTAGGCCAAATAAGAGGCATATTTGCCTAATAGGACTTTTAGACTTTATTTTCATGTTATTTAGTTTCTAGGATTTTATTTCCATATTTTAGTTTTACGGATTTTATTTTCTATGAAATTTTATTTCAGTTGCCTATATATAGGCCTCATGTATTAGGGATTATTAAGTTTTGATGAATTGATATTGATTAGCTTCTCCCCTCTACAGGTTTCTTCTTCTTCTTCCTCTTTCTCCTCTATTCTTCCTCTTCTACTTCTCCCCTATCACTTCTCTCCAACTCAACTCAACTAAGCCTCCTTCCTTCAGTTTCTTTCCCTTCTTCGTTTTGAGTGAAATTTTTGTCCTAATTTCGTTCCTTCATTCCTTCATTTCTCTTCAAGAGCTACAACATTCCAATCACAAAGACAAGATCTAGTCTCCATCTACATTGCAAGCTATCTTCTATTGGGGAATCATCATTGGCGTACGTTGCGCGGCCTCGGTGCATATAATCTCGACTCTACATTTGAGTTGAGAAACATATGCAGGATCGTTGTGTTGGATGTCATCTACCTCTAGAAGATCACATGCAAAGGGCTTGAAGCATTAGGAAAGCTAAGTAAAGAGAATAGTTTTTCTCTGTTCATAGCAGCCTAAAATAGTACTCTTTTCGGTTGAGGTGCTTCATTCTTTTTGAAGTGCGTTCCTGAAAGAATATTTCTAATTCCATGAGGATCGGTAGTCAAAGTAGACCCATGATGTCTTACCCATCGAGGCTCATTATTGTCCATTGTAGTATTGGTTCAATGTGGCCCATTTATTGCTCGTGACCCATTTTCATAAGGATTTGTTGAATAGTGTGTAAGGGTAGTTTAGGCATTACTTGTATATTAGAGGGTATTATAGGCTTTGTATCATGATTGCCCTAATTGGGCCTATATATATCATTTACATGAGAATCTCCCTTAATGGAGACTCTCCATCGCTCCATTCCTCTTCGTCTTCCTCTTTAACCTAATCCTCATTTTTAACATGGTATCAGAGCAAAGATCCTACGGTAGGAAAGGAAGAAGAAGAGTCCATCTCTCATCTCACGCATCTCCATCTCTCATCTCACAATTTCTGTTTTTGAGTGGAACCCATTTTGGGTTTGCCGTAAAACCCAAATCCTAGCCAAATCTCTCTCCCTAATTTCTCTCTCTCCCCTCTCTCTCTCTCTCTCTCTCTCTCTCTCCCTAAAATCTCTCATTCTTACACTACCTACATCTCCCCTTACATGAAAACCCCTTTACGGAAAACCCTTCCTTTTTGTGCTTTGCACAATCCCCACAAAAATCTCTCGCAGCTCTCTCTTTCTCTCTCTCCTCAAATCTCTCATCCCACAGGCCACCTCTCTCTTTCTCTCACCCCCTCTTCCATCAAACCTCCTTGCGGCAACCTCCCATGCCGTAAATCCATCCCCGATTCCTCTCTCCCATAATGCCTTTGCCGTAAATCCCAACAAACGAAAACTCAAAAAAAAAAAAAAAAAATACGCCTGCTGTAAATTCCAAATCTCAACCCTGGCGACGGTGTCCCCCGTCGACCTTGTCTCTCCGGACGACAATATCCCCCGTCGTCGGTTGGTTATCTCTCTCCAGGCAACGGTGTCCCCCGTCATTGGTTGGTTCCTCTCACCCTTCTAATGGTGGGAGTTCTTATTCTATTGGCGTTGTACTACTCAGTCAATGTCTCTGCCGGTGCTACGTTGCCCTTTTTCGCAGTGCACACCTTGGCGTGCTTATTTTTTGTTCGATGCTCGTTGTCCTGCTGAGGCGCTTTTGTTTGATCGTTGTTGGCATTCAGCTTCGTTCGTCGTGTTGTGATTCAGGGGGATGTCCTGTTCTGATTGCTCTCGACGTCATGACGATTCAGGGGAGCTGCTCTTTTTTATGGCTGTTGATCTCGATGTTGTACTCTTATGGCCGTTGCTATTTTTTGTTATGCTTTTCATTATGTATTCACCACAACAGCTTGAGGGAGAGTGTTGTACCGAGGTAGTCGGCTGTATGTATGAGATTATTAGGTTTTTTTTTTTGTATTTGTACTTTGAGTTGTTTGTCGTAGTTTTCTTTGGACAAGCTGCTGGAGTTACATAGTATAAACACTCAAGCTTGAGGGGGAGTGTTGAATAGTGTGTAAGGGTAGTTTAGGCATTACTTGTATATTAGATGGTATTATAGTCTTTGTATCATGATTGCCCTAGTTGGGCCTATATATATCTGTGGACCCCAATCCGAGGATGATGAGGAAACGAGTCCCTACATTCTCTAGATCTCCACATGAGAGAGAGCTCTACCAAGGAACTCTCGAAATGGATGCCACCCTCATAGCATAGCACGAGTGGCGATATAAAAAGAAATGAAAGAGATACCTCTTGATCCGGAGCCAGGGCTCGAAACCGAGACGCACTTGAAATAACTCAGAGTCACCATCCATGGATACGCCATGGAACCAAAATAAATGCTCTGTTTGCAATGGATAACCAAAGATACAAAAGGTCCGTGCCTGGTGACGAATGGAGAAGGTCTGAAGAGCTCCCCCAATTCGCCCGAGTGCTAACACTTGGTCTCTTATGCCATTTATTTATTAACTTTGAAGAGTTTTGGGTGAAAATCATGTGAAATGAGAACGAATATCCCCGAGAAAAATGTCTACCTAAACATGCATGACCCGGGGATAATAAGCACATACAAAATAAATAAAAGAAGTGTGTCACCTAAGCATTGCTAGGTTATGAGTGTCATGCCTAAATAGGTGTCTAAATTCTGATAGGCAAACACATGCATGCTACAGCTAAAGGTATAAGGTCTGCACAGGATGAGAAATCTAAAACTAGCAGTTAATCATGAAATAAATTAAGATACAGTAAATGAAATAAAGAATAAACAGAAATACGGGCAGATAGAAGAAAAAGCATGTGAGAAAGCCAAGAAATGAACACACACTATCATGATCCTATGCGAAAATCATCATCAAAATACAAACACAAACCCTAAAGTGCTAACAACAGACCCTAAGACTCTAATGCTTAAGCCCGAGTCTTTAGATGATCTGAGGTTCATCCAAAGAAACCTACGTATCCCCGCCTCCACGAGAATCAAGGCAACGTAGTTCTTCGCACCTATTCTAAGCTATGATGCCTAAGCCGTCTAGACCTCTATCCTAAACTCGACCTAAAAGACCGGACTAGTTATTAAAGCTCCTTATGCGATTATTTAAATTCCAGTGAATTGCGAATTTTAAGACACCATATATGCCCTAACTAAATGCAGGTTAACCCTAAGCTAATGCAGGTGGTTTTTACCAGTGTTTAAAACTGCGGATTTGACGCGGAACGCGGCCAAGAAAAATCCTTGTTGACTCGGCGCGGATGCGGCCAAGAACGCGGTTAACACGGTTGACAAGGTCATAACTCGGGAGAGTCAAAGGAGTTTATTGACTCTGTAAGGCAAAACGCGGAACGCGGATGTGGTGAAACGCGGAATGCGGCCGAGGTAAAAAGGAGTCGACTCGGGCGAGTTCCTTGCCGAGTTAAGGAGTTTTTAAACACTTGTTTTTACAACCTATGTATAACAAGGCTGTGCGTCCTAAGGAAAACAATGGGATCACTAACGCATCCTAGACTTAGTCATCAGTCAGCGATGTGAATCGCCAACTGACCGGACGGATGCGCTCCTAGCTAGGACAAACTCCTAACTCTAACACTAACACATCAAGCACACAACAAATCAAGGACAAACTCCTAGCTCTAAAACCCTCTATCTAGAACAAAATCCTAACTTTAGAGGAAGAGCTTTTTGAAAGCAAGGTTTTAAAGTTGTTTATTCAAAAAAAAAAGATTTAAACTGCCATTTACAAAAGTTTGGCTGGACTTGAGATAAAGATCCCAAGCTGTACTACGTACCTCTTGGAAGAGGATCAAGCCAACGTAGTTCCAAACGAACTCTCCTACTATGCTCCTAAAGCTTTAAAGCACTTCAAAATGACTTAAGGTTTTTGATATTTTTCAACTGTTTTTGAATTTTAAGATATTTCAATGTTTTTGAATTTTAAAATATTCAATTGTTTTTGTGATTTTAAATGATTTCAAAGTTTTCGCGATTGTAAATGATTTCAAAGCTTATGGATTTTAAAATTTCAAATACTTTCACCATTTTGGTCAAAGGCCAAAGGGAACACGCAAAACAACATCCTAGGGTAAAACCCTTAGGGTAAAGGGGAAACCCCAAAGCAACGAACTAGTATCCCAAAACAAGATGCATCAATCCACAAACAAGTAAACAAGCATCCCAAGAACAATGAAAAAGATCTAAGATCTCGAGTAAGCAAAGCTCTAATAAGACTGAGTTAGTCTCTAATCAAAGAAGAATGACAACAACTCTAAAGGAGAAACTCCTAGCTACCAACACCAAGGAAGAGGGGCAAATGAGTCAATGACTCTCTAATAACGCTACCAAAATATGGGGCAAATAAGTCAAAGACTCGCTACAGAAGGGGTTATTCTAAAATGAGGCTGGGTAAGCCTCCTAAAGAGAAAACTCTCTAAATGAGACAAGGTTTGTCTCCAAACAGGGACTCTATAAATGAGGCAAGGCATGCCTCCTACGAGAAAACTCCATACCAAACTAAGGTAACTCCCTAAGGGATAGGCTCTAAACGATAAGGCTTGTCTCCAAGGGAGGATCGCCTTGATGAGACAAAGCATGTCTCCTAATATAACTCCCTAATGAGACCACAATGGTCTCCCAAAAGGGCTCCAAATGACTCTTTCATTGCCCTTGTAATGAAAGGACAAAATCTAAGGGTCTAATGTCTAAAGGCTTCTAAAAGACTTGGTAAGTCTACTAAATAAGAGGGAGAAACGCTACTTGGACTAGGTAAGTCCCCTAAAATGTGGGCTTGGGCTAACGCCTTCATTGCCCTCGTCTTTTTAAAATGCCAATAAATGGAATCCCAAAATGAAAGGAGAGTGAAACTATAGGACAACCTTGCCTAAACAAACTGAACTTATTTAGATAAAACCTTCCTACAAACTAGCAAGTAACCGCTCCAGTAGAATCTTCCTTATAAGAGAAAGGGATGGGATTGACCACCAATACTCACTCCCTCCGCAGTCTTAGTTTCACTTATATTTTTTATTATTATAAACAGTTCAAAATAGACCATGATAATAGCAAAAGGAAAGGCAACAACAAGAAATTATAGTGCAGAAATGGTCTTATGAGCGGACCATCAAAATTCTAGATGAAAGCATTAGTTCACATGTAAAAGAGGACATGATAATTAAATATGCTAATCAGTTGAAAGAAAAATCAATCAGCTCCTCACAATTATCAGAGCATAAGCAATCGAGGAGTGATCCGTGCAGTCGATTAAAAGGGATAGAATCATTGAGCTGAAGGATAAGAGATGAAAAAAAGGGACACCATCTGGGAAAACTTTGGTTTTGGGTAGAAAGGCTTGGATACTAACTAACCTGTCCACATCTTCTTCTTCTTCTCTTTTTAAAAATAAAATAAAAATGCAAACAGGTGACATTTTCATTCACAAAACAATCAATACTACTTCTCCAATCATCAGGCAATGTGAAGAAAACTGGAATGGAATATCAATAGTTAAAATTATAGTGAAAACTAAACACTAAAATTTTAAAAGAAAAGAGAGGTAAAATCCCAAGATTAGGCATTATTTCTACAATTCTTACACTGAAGCACTTTCTCTATTATCATTCAAAGAATTATCAAGAGTTTAATACCAAGGTTATGCACATATCCAAACATGATCAAATTGATACAATTTTCTATGAGTCAGATGATAAAATGGACAGCTCAGAATCAAGTGCATATGAAAACATTTTAATGCAAATATCAATTGACACAAAGATGGAAGAGGGGACTTTTTGGTTACAAACTAGGATGGGGTCTACTGTTCTTAAGGTGCTCAATCAAAAGTAGGAATTCCCAAACCTTCAAAGAAAGTAAGCCAAAAAGTAAAACTCTAAGGAAGCCAAATTTATTTTCCTAATATTCAAAGCCAAAGCCTTCTCTCTATGTTTGAAGTAATGCATTTAGTAGTTCGAAAAATTAAAACACATTACCCTCTGAAAACTATAGATGGAATGAACCATCTCTATCCTGAATTGAAACATAAAAGGAAGACCACTCTTCTACTCCTTGGCTGGTATAAATGACTAAGATATTTTCCAAAGAAACAAAATGATTTATTGCCATTACCAGGTCTTGACGAAATAGAGGGGACTATTGTATGCATCATTAAACCTTGGCAACATAAAAAAAAAGTTATGAAAAATTATCATGCTTCAGCAAGATAAAAAAATTGCCAGAGTAATTTTATAGCTAGCGAAATATGTTTGGAACGTACAGGCTTCCAAAGTCATTAATTAGCCATCATTAACAATGTACCCCCAATGTAACCCCCAATGCATATACAACCTGAATTTTATCCACATTCACAGATAATACCAAAACTTGAACAAAAAAGTGTATTTACTAGAGCAAATAAACAAACGATTGGCAAAACCACATCATAAGAGAAATCTGTTTGGAATTAAACCAAAATTTCTTGTTATAATATCCAAACCAGCTGAAAGGAATGTGCTAAACTGAACTTGTGCAAAACAGGGATTGAATTAAATGCATAACAGGGCTGAACTAGTAAAATTTACAAAACAGAAAATAAACTATGACCGAATTAGACTGAGTTTATAAAATGTCTTGGACAGAAACTGGGATACAAATGCATTGGGCTGAAACAAACAATGAACCACACACATATATAAGTATACAACGACATCTATAAACACACACACACAGACACACACACACACACACACACACACACACACATAGCCACATACACTCACATATACTCATATACTCGCAGCCACACACACATATTCACAATCTTACACATACACTTATATCCACAGCCACATTCATATATAAAGAAATATTAAAACTGATGTGAACATATCTGTCCACCTAAACCAAAGATATAGTAACAGAACATTATCAAAATAATCAAACTGTAGAATATATTACAGAAACATTATGACCTTATTATCCTTATTATGGTGCGCAACATTATGACCTTATTATCCATATATAAGCATATCTAAACAATCAGACCATAGAATATATTACAGAAACTTGGACTTTGGAATACTCAAGCTTGGGAATCACAACCAAATTAAAAACCTCTGGCTCTATTCCTTTTAAAAACCCCACATTAGATCAATGAGAATGCACACTAAACAACCAAAATGGATAGAACACGCAGATCTTGAATTCCAGCACAACGTTCAGACTAAAAAAAAATTAGCGATGGGATAAAATCAGAATTCTCAAATTTCATTCAAATCAGAGCAAGAATGGAGAAATCCATTAAGCAAAACATACATAAAAAAAATTAATTAAATATTTCAGATCTAAGTACAAATATCAAACAAGCCTAAATTTTAGTATAAATACCAAACTGAAATGGACATACATGGGGATCTCAAATCTTAAAAAGACCATTCGAGCTTCAACCAAATCAGAGATGATACGAAGCCAAAATTCACAAAAATTATCAATCAAAACCCTATCTAAAAGGAATTAAACGAAAATACCTCAGCTCTTCACCTCGAATAATCGGATCTCCTTAGCATACCTTTAGACCTTAGCCAGAAATGAAATAAATGGAGACAAACAGCCACTCCCTAGATAATCTTGATTTTTTTAGATGGCTAATCTGTCTAGGATTCAATGAAGAAGAAGGAAAATCCGCGTCGGGATCTTAGCCAAAAAGTGACCGGAGGAGGAGGTATAGGCTTTGGTAGTGTTGACGGGATAAATGAGATATGGAGAAATGGGTTTTGAAGTGGGTTTCAATAGAAATGGAGGTTTGGTGGAGATGGGTTTCAAGGTGGGTTTGGAGAAGTGGAAATGGGTTTGCCGGATTCCAGCAAGGACGGCCGGAGAAGATGGTGAAGTAACATTCTTGGTTTCAACAATGTTGGAAAAGTTAGTATGGATCTGATCTATGGTTTATTCGAACCCAAAAAAATCTGCAACTTGAAATGAAAAACTCTTTCTGTTTGGAAATCAGAAATAAAATAGAACTTATCTGTTTGGTTGAAAACCCTTTGGAAATTGGATTGAAAAGAATAAGGCTGAGTCGTGCCACTGGTCACTCTCCTTAAGAATCGTATCCGCCCCCTATCGGTGCAACCGGGATTTGCGAACCGACGCTCCAAGATAAAACAGCCGAAATTGGCCCCAGTCCACGTGCACTCGCTGACTGGCCCACCCAGAATCACCAACAGAACTGTGCTCAGAAAGAACGGAACGAAGGAGGAAGAAGAACAGAAAACCTTGAGTGCAAAAACGTCTGTGTATTTTTTTGTGTGTAAAACAATCTGTCTCGTCCCCTTTTATAGACCTGAAAGTGTATGTTGGGGAGAGCCACCATTAAAACGCACCCTTAAAGGCCAGAAACGTTTTTTCTCCCAACAGTCATTTTTGTGACCGTTGAGATTCTAAACGGTTCTTTGCAATTAAGGTGGTGTGTCCAAATCAAAACCAAAGGGTAAAAATCAAAACAGTTTTTTTTTTTTTTGCAATAAAAATAACCTTTTTCATTTAAACCCAAACCCAAACCCGGACCTCGGACCTCAGACCACGGGCCACGGCCACGGTCCGGCGAGGCGCGCGCGTGCGTGTTTTTTAAACATGGGCTTGTGCTCTTTTAAAAGCCCAAGACCCAACAAATTCTAAAGCCCCTCAAACCCAAACCCAAACCCGGACCCCGGACCTCGGACCACAGGCCACGGCCCGGCCCGGCGAGGCGAGGCAAGGCGCGCGCGCGCGTGTGTTTTTTAAACATGGGCTTGTGCTCTTCTAAAAGCCCAAGACCCAACAAATTCTAAAGCCCCTTGAAGGCTCAAGCCTTTCTCCAACTCTCCATCTTATATGGATGAGAAAAATTCTCTCAAGCTCCCATGTGGGACTATTTATTTTGCCTTGGTTTAGAGAGCACAATGTTCACACACACATCAAGGTCTTGGGTTCAAGTCCCCATTCAAGCAAAAGACTTTTGCCTTCCAAATAAGAGAGGGAAAACTTTAATTTGAATCTTCCCTCTAAATTTTGATTTAAAAATACTAACAATCCCCCATAAGATTCAAAATACAGTTACAGTTTTGAAAACGGAAGTATCTGAGCACATTAGAATAATAGAGCGGATTCATACCGGTGTCTTTTGGACTTCAACCGATATTTAGGATAAACAGATTACGTTACCGAGTACGGGTAGAGTTAGACTCCTTCAACCTTTCCTCGTAGGTGTAACCGACTAACCTGTCACCCACACCCTACCATCGATTCCTTGGTGATTCAATCACAGTTTTGGAACATTTTGGTCTTGTTCCCCTCTTGGTTCTCATGAATGTTCTAGAGAATTACTCGTCAAATTCTCATAGGAGGCGGCCTTACTTCCACATTCACTTAGGTCAGTCATCAAGTATGCACTGCAAGTAACATACCACCCAATATAGGTTATGAACTGATTAAGAGCATATAACTCATCCTTTCTCATTTGCAGTGAACACTATCTTCCAACATTTTGCATCTAGGAGTAGGGGTGATAGTGTTAACAAACCATCCGGTGACTTGTTAGTACCCATTGAACCAAATTCCAGGGATCTCCTTTCACATTGGTTGGGTGTCCATCACTAATGGTTCATGCTACGAGCTTGAACCCCATTCCTTGCGATGCCTCATAAACCACCTTGTTTATCTGTGGCTTTATCAGAGGATCTGCCAGATTCCTCTCCGACCTTACAAAGTCGAGTGTTATTGTTCCCTCACTCAAGTATTGCTTTACCAAATTATGCCTCAGGCGAATATGCCTTCTTTTGCCATTATAGGTCTTATTTTTTGCCTTGGCTAAAGCAGCTTGGCAGTCACAGTGTAGAAACACCGAGGGAACTGGCCTTTGGCCATAAAGGCACATCTGCCATAAAATTCCTGAGCCATTCGGCTTCAGCTCCTGCTAGGGCTAAGGCTATAAATTCCGCTTCTATAGTGGAACTTGTACTACATGTTTGTTTAACCAATTTCCAAGAAATCGCACCACCACCAAGGGTGAATACATATCCACTGGTAGACACTGAATCTCTTGAATCAGAGATCCAATTCGCATCACTATAGCCTTCTAAGACAGCAGGAAACCCCCTAAAATGCAGTCCAAAGTTCATTGTACCTTTTAAGTACCTCAACAACCAAGTCAAAGCCCGCCAGTGTTTATGTCCTAGTCTATGTGTGTGTTGACTGAGTTTTCCAACTGCTAGTGCAATGTCAGGTCTAGTACAGTTCATTAAATATGACACTGAACCTATAATACTTGAGTATTCCTTTTGGGATACCAACTCACCTTTGTTTTTCTTTAGGTGAACCTGACAATCTAAAGGTGTCTTTGCAGGTGAACTATCATATCGTCCAAACTTCCTAAGAATGTTTTCCACATAGTGAGACTGAGACAATATTATTTCATTTTCTTTTCTAATGATTTTCATTCCTAGAATTATATCAGCTTCACCCATATCTTTGGTTTCAAAGTTTGACATTAAAAATCTCTTAGTAGATTTAACTATGTTCAAACTAGTACCCATAATCAGTATATCATCTACATATACACACAAAATCACACCTTCATCACCATTAAACTTACTATAAACACATTTATCAGATTCATTTATCTTATAGCCATTTGTAATTAAGACACTATCAAATTTGTCATTCCACTGTTTAGGTGCTTGTTTTAAGCCATATAGTGACTTAATTAATTTACAAACTTTGTTTTCATGTCCAGTTACAATGAATCCTTCAGGTTGTTTAATGTAGATTTCTTCATCTAAATCTCCATTTAAGAAAGCTGTTTTTACATCCATTTGATGTATTACCAATTTATGAATAGAAGCTATAGCTAATAAAATTCTAATAGTGGACAACCTAGCAACAGGAGAATAAGTATCAAAGTAGTCTATATCCTTCTTTTGTCTAAAGCCTTTAGCTACTAGCCTTGCTTTAAACTTATCAATTGTCCCATAAGGTCTTAGCTTCTTTTTAAATATCCACTTGCTATCTAGTGCTTTAGTTCCAGGAGGAAGGTCCACTAGTTCCCAAGTGTGATTTTCTATTATGGAGTCTAGTTCACTTTTTATAGCTTCTTTCCAGAATACAGCATCTGGAGAAGTTACAGCTTCAGAATAAGTTACAGGATCTTTATCTATTAGATAGGTGAACATCTCATCTCCTAGATTTGTTTCTTTCCTTTGTCTTTTACTTCTTCTAAGTTCTTGAAACTCAGAGTCCAATTCCTTTTCAGTTTCAGTTTGATTTCTTGAAACATTACTAGGTTCTTTAGGAATTTCTTTCTTCATAGGGAAGTGATGTTCAAAGAACTCAACATCCCTAGATTCAATTATAGTGTTATATTCTAGGATATTTTCAACTGATTTCAAAACCAGAAATCTATAGGCAGTACTATTTTGAGCATATCCTATGAATACACAGTCACAAGTTTTAGGTCCTAATTTTATTTTCTTAGGTTCAGGTATTCCAACCTTAGCCAAGCAACCCCAAACTCTTAAGTGAGATAATTGTTATGCCATAAATCATATGGTATTTGACCCTTCTTCTTTGGAGGTATCCTGTTATATATAACACGCCGCCAAAAGTGCTTCCCCCCACAAGTTTAAGGGTAAACAAGAACTTATTAACATAGCATTGAACATATCCTTTAAGGTTCTGTTCATCCGTTCTGCTATACCATTTGATTCAAGTTGGTATGGGGCTGTGGTTTCATGGATAATACCATTATCATCACAGAACTTAGTTATAGAATATTCTGTTCCTCTATCTGTTCTAAGTCTTTTAATTCTTTTATCTAACTGATTTTTCACTTCATTTTTATATTTGATAAAGGCTTCTTCAGCCTCATTTTTAGATCTAAGAAGGTATACTTTAGTGTACCTAGAGTAGTCATCTATAAAGGTTACATAGTACATTTTACCTCCTCTAGATTCAAGATTTCTAAAATCAGCTAGATAACTATGAATTAGCTCTAATAGTTCAGTTTTTCTTTCAACACTAAAGTGAGGTTTCTTAGTGAATTTTGCTTCAACACAAATTTCACATTTTTCTTTACTAGGTTCAATCTTTTCATTTATTAAACCTAAGTTGCAAAGTCTTTTAATATAAGGTGCACTTCTATGGCCTAGTCTATCATGCCATATATCAAAAGATTCAACTATGTAAGCAGAAGAAGATGGTTTTTCATTCATAATTTCAAGTACATTCAGTACAAACAAACCATTGGCATTATAGCCCTTTCCTACAAATACATTACTTTTACTAAGGATCGCCTTGTCTGCTTCAAAAGTGAGCTTCAGTCCATTTTTGTTGAGGAGCGCGCCAGACACCAGGTTCCGCCGTATATCCGGCACATACAGCACTTCTTGCAATGCAAGTATCTTTCCTGAAGTTAACTTCAGAAGGACCTTGCCTTTGCCCATGACTTTCGAGGTCTGTGAGTTGCCCATATAGACCTGATCTCCTCCATCAACTTTAGTGAAGTTGTAGAAGGAACTTCGGTCTCCACATATGTGCTTGGTAGCACCTGTATCCAGCACCCACTCTTTTGGATTTTCCACCAAGTTCACCTCAGCACAACTGCTGCAATCATATCTGCCTCGGTTAGATTAACCTTAGCACTGGTGAACCAGTCTTTCAGTGTCGACAATCCTTCTTGTAGTGTCCGGGTTTCCCACATTCAAAACAGACTCCTTTCTTCTTAGGTCCAGATTTCTTGAAGTTCTTATCTTTCTTCGGTTTCAGATTCTTAGATCCATCATTCTTGGTTTCAACAATGTTTGCCCTAGAGGTGTACTCTTTGGCCTTTAGTTGCTTATTCTTAAGTCTGTTTTTCTCTTCAATTTTAACCCGAACAACCACTTGGTCTAAGGTCCATTCTTTTGTCTTGTGTTTCATTCTGATTTTAAAATCTTTCCAAGACAAAGGCAATTTCTCAATGAGAGAACCAGCCACGAATGTATCAGGTAATTTCATACCTTCCTTAGCTAATTCACCAATAATAAACTGATACTCATCTATTTGGGCAGAAATAGGTTTCACATCTTCCATAGTAAAGTCTAAAAAATTTCCTATCACATATTTCCTATTTCCAGCATCCTCTAATTCATATTTAGTTACTATGGCATTCCAAAGATCAGCAGCATGCTCATAGGAATAATAGATATTATAAAGTTCATTTGACAAACCATTCAACAAATGATTTTTGCAGATATAATCTGCATTATCCCATTCAGCAGTTTCTTCATTTGGTTTTGGTTGGGTAAGGACAAAAGCAACACCAATTTGTTGCAAAGCAAACAAGATCTGTTGTTTCCACCTTTTGTAATTCAAACCAGTTAGTCGTTCGATTTTTGAAAAATCAGGAACAGTATTGAGAATTCTGTTCCCAACAGGTGTTCGAACGACAGAATTTGGATTCGAATTCTCACCAGAGATGGGAAGAACAGAAATTGGGTTTTGATGATCAGAAGCCATAAGATCAGATCTGTTTTAATATGATTCTTAAGACTGTTGGAAAAGTTAGAGTATGGATCTGATCTATGGTTTATTCGAACCCAAAAAAATCTGCAACTTGAAATGAAAAACTCTTTCTGTTTGGAAATCAGAAATAAAATAGAACTTATCTGTTTGGTTGAAAACCCTTAGGAAATTGGATTGAAAAGAATAAGGCTGAGTCGTGCCACTGGTCACTCTCCTTAAGAATCGTATCCGCCCCCTACCGGTGCAACCAGGATTTGCGAACCGACGCTCCAAGATAAAACAGCCGAAATTGGCCCCAGTCCACGTGCACTCGCTGACTGGCCCACCCAGAATCACCAACAGAACTGTGCTCAGAAAGAACGGAACGAAGGAGGAAGAAGAACAGAAAACCTTGAGTGCAAAAACGTCTGTGTATTTTTTTGTGTGTAAAACAATCTGTCTCGTCCCCTTTTATAGACCTGAAAGTGTATGTTGGGGAGAGCCACCATTAAAACGCACCCTTAAAGGCCAGAAACGTTTTTTCTCCCAACAGTCATTTTTGTGACCGTTGAGATTCTAAACGGTTCTTTGCAATTAAGGTGGTGTGTCCAAATCAAAACCAAAGGGTAAAAATCAAAACGGTTTTTTTTTTTTTTTGCAATAAAAATAACCTTTTCATTTAAACCCAAACCCAAACCCGGACCTCGGCCCACGGCCCGGCGAGGCGAGGCGAGGCGCGCACGCGTGTGTGTTTTTTAAACATGGGCTTTTGCTCTTCTAAAAGCCCAAGACCCAACAAATTCTAAAGCCCCTTGAAGGCTCAAGCCTTTCTCCAACTCTCTATCTTATATGGATGAGAAAAATTCTCTCAAGCTCCCATGTGGGACTATTTATTTTGCCTTGGTTTAGAGAGCACAATGTTCAAACACACATCGAGGTCTTGGGTTCAAGTCCCCATTCAAGCAAAAGACTTTTGCCTTCCAAATAAGAGAGGGAAAACTTTAATTTGAATCTTCCCTCTAAATTTTGATTTATAAATACTAACATGGGTGTTAGAAAGGGCGAAAATGATGAAAATGATGGGGGTGGTGTTTAGAGGTTGAAGATGGTGGTCGGAATTTGGGTGGGCTTCTCGGAGAAGATGAGATATGGGTTGGGGATAAGGGGATTTGGAAATGAGTTTGGTGGTAAAATGGTGGTGGTTGCAAGGAGAAGATGGTGGCTAATGGAGGTAGGAGGTGTCGGCAATGAGGGTATGAAAGGGGTTTAGGAGATGGAATGAGGATGGAGGTGAAATGACGTGGCGGTTAGGCAATCGGAGGTGAAATCTGAGGAGGGTCTTGATTTTGACGAAGGTGGAAGATGAGGTTTGTACCGGTGGTGGGATGGGTCTGTTGGAGGTGGGTTCTAAATGGAATAAGAGGGGTTAGAAATGAGGTTGGAGGAGATGGGGGGTTTGGGAGTGGAGGTGGAAGAAGATTGGATTTAATGGTGCTTTGAAATGGGTTTGGGGAAGAAAATGGTGGCTGATGTAGAGGGGTAGAGATGGGCTTTTGAAGTGGCTAGAAAGGGAAATGAAATGGGTTTGGTGGATGATGGAATCTGGAAATCATGGAGGTTATGGCCGGAAAAGAGGGGATGGTGGTGGGATTCGGCCGGCGGCAACAAGGTGGTCGTAGATTAGGTGATCGGAGGTGCAGAGGAAGAAGAGGAAGAAGAAGTGGGTTTTATTGGGTTGATTTGGGTAGGGGTGGTGGTGATTGGGGAAGTGGCCGGATTCCGGTGAGGAACCCACCGGAGAAGATGGGTAGAGGGGATCGGATTCTCCTCTCTCTCTCTCTCTCTCTCTCTCTCTCTCTCTCTGCTGGAACAATGAAAAAATCCTCCACTCCTCCTGTGATGGCTCTTGCTTTTTTTATATAAAGGGAAATGGTATATCCGAACCCCCTCCTCCCTACCTGGACAGCCCTATGTAGTGTATTTGTGACTAATCTTTTGTTCTATAGGGGGGTGCCTCGCGTAAGACAAACCCAAGCAAAAGTAAAATGTATTTGACCTCCCCTCCTTCCATGGACAACCAACCCTAGTGTATTTATAACTACTTTTTATACCAGCAAGGGGGGACCAAGTAGAAAACAAGGGGAAGAAAATTTGTGCAAAAATATCTTCTCCTCCTTTGATCTTAACCCTTCAAATCACCTTTTTATTCAAGGGTTAAGATCAAAGAAAACTTAACCACCTAGGAAGCTTCCTAATATTCTCTCTCAACTAATCCTAGCCTTAAACATCATTAGCTCATGATTAGGCCTAATTAGACTTGAAAAGGAAGAAAAGAATCTTCCCTATTTACCAAACTGCCCTGCTCTTGGATAATGCACCCCCTAATCATGCTGCATATTAATCTGCACACCCATACATCCTCCCGGACAGCCCGTTGCAGCATTTCAAACTGGTTTTTCAAGCTCAAGCGCACCCCCTTTCTGGCTAAATCGCCACCCTTATTCCTACACTACACCACACTACAAAATTTCGTTCGTTCACTAAGCAAACCTCAACGGATTCAAACGAAAATTTAAAGGGACCTACCTGGGATCCAAACCTACCTTGGGGTAAAATTTGGGACTCTAAAATGCTGATTTAGCAGGATTTCTAATCTAACGACGCTATTAGGGTTCGGTCAAAATGGGGTGTCTATAATATCATTTACATGAGGAGCTCCCTTAGTTGAGAAACTACATCCCACCATTCCTCTTCTTCTTCCTCTTTAACCTAATCCCCATTTCTAACAAGATTAATATCCAAAATTGGTAATGCGAGTGCTTAAGAGGGAAGAAGAAGAAATTAGAATGCAAAGACACAACTATGAGAAGGAGAAAATGGGGACGATGCCCAACCCAATTGATACCCCATCCCACCATTCCTCTTCTTCCTCTTTAACCTAATCCCCATTTCTAATAAGATTAATATCCAAAATTGGTAATGCGAGTGCTTAAGAGGGAAGAAGAAATTAGAACACAAACACACAACTAAGAGAAGAAGGAGAAAATGGGGGTGATGCTCAAGCCAATTGATATAAAATCAATTACATAAGTTTATAAAAATCCAAAATCCCCTTCTAAAGCTGGTTTCTATCCTTTTAAATGAAAAACAACATGAGAAAATTTGTGCAAGATCATCCACTAACTAGCTTAGGGACTTACATATCATTGGAAATCATAAAACTTGACTAGCTTGGGAACCCACGGACACAGACCACTAAAACTACCATATCTTACAAACCACTTGTTTAATTTTCGAGCTCTAATATTCGTTGGAAATAGCAGAAAAATACCTGCAACTTTCTAGTCTACCACTTTTCAATATTCTTCCATCTAGAAGTCAAAATCAGGTTAAAAACGGGCTACATCATTATGGCGGGAATGCACATTGGAACTCCACCTAAGCCACCTTAGCATGACATGGCTGCCATGTTGGCACTGCATCATCATCTATGGGTGAGAAAGAACTCTCCCACTAGTTCTTATCAAACTCTCTCTGATGATAAGTTGTCGAGTCTTTAACATTGAAAGTTGGGTGAGTATTATTATTTGGAAGGAGCTCAATCTTGCGACATGGACCAATTTTCTTCTCCATGAGCTTGTTATAGGAACAGGAGAGAAATCGTTCCTACTTCAAATAAACCCATACAAGATCACTTTAATTGAAGATTTTTGTTCGGCGATGAGTATTGGCCGCTTGCTTGTACTCTCGGTACTTTCTTCAAGATTCTACTTCACTTCTTCATGAATCCTTATCATGATGGTAGCAAAATCTCCCGCCTTCTTGTTGGACAATGATGGAATAGGAATGGGTGCAAGATCAAGATAGCGATTTGGAGTTTTCCATAGATCACTTCAAATGGGCTCTTACCGGTAGAACAATTCACCACATAATTATAAGAAAACTCTGTTTGAAGAAGCACCATATCCTGTTGAAGAGGATAAGGAAGAGAATGGAGAAGAAGAAGAGTGAATGGAGAAAATGATGAGTCTCCACTAGGGATCTCCCATCATACATATAAAGACCACTATAGGAGCACAAATGGGGTTACATTACGGCTATATGTACAAAGACTATAATACCCCCCAACATACATATAAAGACCAAAGTACCTTTCAACACTCTTCAAAACTCCCCCTTAAGCTTGGAGTGTATATAACGTATAACACAACTCCAGCTTGTAACAAAGAAATCTGCAATACCATTCAACAAAAAAACAACTATAATACCCATCAACAAAAAGCAATAATCTCATACACACACTAGCTCTGTAGAACACTCCCCCTCAAGACGGTGTGGTGAATACATAGTGAAAAACATAACAAAAAAGGCAACGGACACAATCAGTACAACGGCGTGATCAAAGGCTAGAAGAACAACGGCCTCTCCCTAAATCAGCACTACCGCGAGAGGGATTACCACAAAGACTCCCCCTGAATCAGAGCAATGGCCAACTAATTTGCATATCAACAACGATCAAACGGAGATGCCTTAGCAGGGAAACAGCAAAGAACCACGAACAAAATAAGCACATCAAAAGCGCGCACAACGACCAACGGTGAAGCACCACGAGTAGACAAATTGCACTTCGCCAAGAGAAGAACTCCAACAAGCAGGGCAATAGAAAATTAGCCCATCACAATAATAAACAACAACCAGCAAACAAGGCGCTCAACAAAAGAGCGCATGACAACCAACCAACGACGGCGGACAGCACGTTGCATGGGGAGACAACCAAGCAACAACGGTGGATAGCATGTCGTCTGGAGACTACCAACCAACGATGGCGAACAACACGTCGTCTGGAGAAATAACAAACTAACAACGGTGGACAGCACGCCGCCTGGAGAGTCAAGGATGAAAGCAACGCTAATGACCGGCATATAGCCTCAGATACTCACAAGGCCAAAAGCAACGCTAACTAGCATATAGCCATAGACAACAACAAGGTGGATTGCAATGCAAACCACAATGAATGCGTAAAACTATGCAAGGAAACTACACGTGTAGAAGCACCAACGAACACGACTCCATCAACAACACCAAGCGGAAGGAACAGCTAACAATGCGAAGAAGCAACCAACTGACCAACAAACTACCTACAAAAAGGGGCGCACCTACATCAACCCGGAGCCGCCAATGATACAACACTCCATTCATAGAACTACAGCAGGCTTAATGCCTGCAACTTGCAGCGGAAAGAACAATTTCAAGGCACCACACCTCTCTAAGACATTTCATCTAACACTTGGCGTGCACCTTGGATATCAACACAAACACCATAGAACACAACTTGAATGAAGAAAGAGAAGACCAGATTAGGATGGATTGGATGGGGAGGGGTTTCAAAACATAAAGAAAGGGGTTTAGGGAACTAGAAAGAACCCAACAAAGGTCTAAGGTTTAGAAAAGAAGGGATTTGTGGATTTAGAATAAAAAAAAGAATAAGAAAGGAAGTTACTGATGGAGAAAAAAGGGAAAGAATATACAAAAGGGGATTTTTTTTTGATGGACGGATTTACAAACAGCACTTACAAAAGGGTTGGTGTTTAGAGATTTACAGGTTTGGATTAGGGATTTGGAGCTTTGGATGGAGATTTAGGGTTAAGGGATGGAAAAGGGATTTGGGATTAAGGTTTCTTCTTCCAATGGGATGATGACGAGAAAATATGGAGGAAGGGTGGCAGAGGAAAGAAGGGCCTACGGTAGTGAGGGATTAGTGGGGGTGGACTGCGCAAGGTGGAGAGGGTGTACGGAAATGGTGGGGGTGGGATGAGGTGTTTTTTCCTGTTATGGAGATGGGGTTGGAAAGAGGGCAGTGGCTACTCGTGAGGGATAGATAAAAGGGAGAGAGGGATCCGACAAGTATGAGGTGTGTGAGATACGGCAAGGGGTGGGAATGGATAAGGGTTTGTGGGAGGGTGTGCGGTTTTACGGCATGGAGAGGCGAGAGGGTGAGGGGGGCTTTTACAGCAAGGGTATGGTGTGAGAAAGGGATAGCGCAAGGGAGAGGGGTTGCGCGAGAGAGAGAGAGAGAGAGAGAGAGAGAGAGAGAGAGAGAGAGAGAGAGATGTGGCTGGAAGAGAGATCTGTTGGAATGGGCTCTTCCTCTTTTACTTTTTCTTTTTTTTTCTGATTGATGGATTGGATCCGTGCTCTGATACCATCTTCAGGATGATAAGGAAGAGAAGGAAGAAGAAGAAAAGTGAAGGGAGAAGATGATGAGTCTCCACTAGGAAGCTCCCATGTAATATAATGTATATATAGGAGCCCAAATAGGGCTACAAGTACAAAGATTATAATACCCTCCAACATACATATAAAGACCAAAGTACCCTTTAACACTCTTCATCATATCCCATTGCTTAGGCCTCTTTGCCACCAAACTCCTAAGCAAATTTTCCAAAGTTTAATTCACCACTTCGGTTTGTCCATCAGTTTGAGGGTGATAAGCACTACTATAGAGCAAGATAGTACTAATCCTTTTCCACAAGCACCTCAAAAAATGACTAAGGAATTTAGTATCCCTATTCGAAATAATGAACTTGGGAATATCATGATGCTTAACCACCTCATTGAAATAAAGATTAGCAACATAGGAAGCATCCATAGTCTTCTTTCAAGAAATAAGCCACTCATACAAGTCTTCGCATGTCTTAAGAGTGGTCTTCCATTCATCACCCAGCTTGATTCGAATTTGATTGTAGTCACTTTTAAGATCAATCTTGGAAAATATCTTTGCACCGGTAAGCATGCCAAACATTTCATCAATTCTTGGAATGGGAAATCCGTATTTGATAGTGATTCAATTTATGGCACGCCTATCCACATACATATGCCATGTTCCATCTTTCTTTGGAGTTAGTAAGGCCAACAGGCCCAACACTGCACAAGGGCTCATGCTTTCTCTGATGTAACCACTTAAATAATTCCCCGACTTGCCAATTCAACTCTTCATGCTCTTTAGGACTCATATGGTAGTGGGCTTTGTTAGGAAGATTGGAACCAGGAATCAAATCAATTTGACGCTGAATGTCTCTTAAAGAGTCTACTGGGCAACTCATTGGATGTGACATCCTTGAATTCCTCTAAGAGAGGTTCTAACTCACTGAGCACATTGAAATACTTTTCTAATTCTTTTGCCACTAGCATATACACAATACCGCTACTGTCAATTTTTTTTTGCAAACTTTGATGAAGTGAGAAAATTGCTACCCTCCTCTTGTAAAGATTTGGGTGTCTTTTCCTCTAAACTAGGCAAAAGAACAATCTCTACTTTGGTGTAAGTATTTTTCGGCCATCATGGGTGATATGTCTACCATATTACCATGGCCTACCTAGGAGTATGTGACAAACCATAGTTGGTGGAAACTCCTTGGGCGGGTGGGAAACCCGTTTCCCCTAAAATGCGTTTCTCGTGGTTGGGAAACTCGTTTTCCCTAAAATGAGGGAAACACGTTTCGGAAACGTTTCCAAAATATGATACAAAATTGGAGAAATATTTCTAAAATACATGGGAAACATATGGAAAACTTACGTAAATAATGTGTAAACGCGTGATAAACGTATGCAACACTCGTAGAAAACGCATATGAAACGTGTAGGAAACATGTGTGGAACTTACGAAAATCATTTTGGAAAAAACACATCATTTCCTAAGACGTTTTTTCGTACCATTTTCTATTGTTTCACGTTTCTTGTTTTCCCTATACTTTTTTTCATGCATTTCACGTTTCCGTTTCCCACGCTGGTAACTATGTGACAAACATCCATAGGAACTATATAACACCAACTTATCAGGATAATTATTTCCCATAGAAAATGAAACTAAATATCTCTTAGTAACTTTTACCTTATTATCCTTTTTGGGCCATGCAATCCCATAGAGCTTTGAATGTTGTTCAGTTTTAAGCTTGAGCTTGTTCACCATTTCATGAGATACAATGTTCTCACAACTCTCACCGTCGATCACAATGGTGCAAACCTTGTCATAAGATTTGTATCGAGTCTTGAAAATATTAACGAAGCCAATCATCATCGGAATCAATCTTTGGTGCAGCAAGTGCTCTTTGGATCACCAATCTTTCCCTTCTTCGGGTTCAATTTCCTCATATTTTATATCACCTTCCTCATCATATATGGGTTGATTTGAATTATCAACAAGATCCTCATTATTGTCTGCATCACCAAAGGCCAGTACTTGCCTCTTTGGACAATCTTTGTAAGTTGTAAGGATGACCAACTTTACCACACTTGAAAAAAGCACTTGGATTGTTGGAACGATTTGGCGGATTTCCAACATTATTTGTAGGGGCTGATCTTGTTGAAGTTTTATTGAAATGTTAGGATTTTGAATTTGCACCTCCATGTGAAGATTCACCTTTGGAAGAAGGATAGAGGCTACGAACATCCACATACTTCATAGGACCAAGATGAGCAAGCTCAGCCTCCAACTTAAAGGCTAGTTGATATGCATCATTGACACTCAATGATTGGTCATTTCCACCTCATCACGAATATAAAACTTCAAACACCAACATTCCTTGCCACAAGTTAATCTTCACTCTCTTGAATATCCTTACAAGCCATGAGTTTGTAGAACTCATCGGTACAGTCCAATTCAGTCTTGGATTCTTGGAGTAGGTTGTTGAATTGAGAAAATATAATTTGAGAAAAATCCAATGGAAGAAATTTCTCCTTAAGCCTTGACTCCATTTTTCTCCCAAGGAGAAATCTTATGTTTTCCTTTACAAATCATCATTTCTTGAACTTTGTTCAACCATATTGAAGTGTAGACACGAAACCTTGTAGCCACAAGCTTCACACATTGTCTTTCGGGTATCTCCTTATAATCAAAGAACATCTCAATGGCACTAAGCCTTTCTTCGAAGAGCTTGAAGTTCATCACCTCTTTCATCTCTCAAATCTTCGATCATTTGTTTATCATTCCTTCCTCTACGTCTTCATGCCATCATGAAAGAAAACAAATCGAGGCTAGCCCAAGAGAGTAATGTTGGCTCTGATATTAGATAATGCGGGTGCTTAAGAGGGAAGAATAAGAAATTAGAACACAAAGACACATCTATGAGAAGAAGAAAATGGGGACAATGCTCAACCCAATTGATATAAAATCAATTACATAAGTTTATCAAAATCTAAAATCCCCTTCTACAGTTAACTAGCTTAGGGACTTACATATCATAAATTGCATTCAAACTCATAAAACTTGACTAGATTGGGAACCCACAGACACAGTCCACTAAAATTGCCATCTCTCCAACAACTTGTCTGTTTTCTGAGCTCTTATACTCGTTGGAAACAACACAAAAATACCTACAACTTTTAACACAGCGGATCAAACGGGAATTGCAGCTGAACCATACGATCTGGAAATTGTCCTATAATCTACTAGGAAGAAGAACCCTAGAATCCACTAAGAAAGAAGAGGGGGAAGAAGAGAATGATAAAGAGAGGAAAACTTTGATAATATTAAGCTCTCATATTTATAGGATGTTGAAGAGTGTAAGGTCATTTTGGCCATTACATGTATAAGTGAGGGTATTGTAGTCTTTGTACTATGTTACCCTATTTTGGGCTCTATATATACATCATTACATGGGAGAGCTCCTTAATGGAGAATCTCACCATCTTCTCCCTCACTCTTCTTCTTCTTCGTCTCTTCCTTATCCCCATTTCTAACTGGTATCAGAGCAAAGATCCTAAGGGAAAGAAAGAGGAAAGAAGAGTCCTTTCCACTCCATCTTTCCATCTCATTCTCATCAACATAGTATCCTGAAGACGTGACGAGACGAGACGAGACTCCCTCCTCATTTTTTGGGTTTCTCCTCTCTAAATCCTAACACCATAACCCTCACAACCTAACCTCCATCTTGTGAACCCATAAACCCAAACCCCTTTACCATTTGTAAATCCACCATTTTTTCAAACAAAAAAAACACAAAAGTCCCCTCTTGTATATTCTTTTGTTCTCTTTTCTCCTTCCATAAATCCCTTTCTTGTTTTTTCTTTTGTTCTAAATCCATAAATCTTTTTTTTTCTACATCTTAATCCATTATCGGTTTCTTTCTAGTTTTCTAACCCTTTCTATATGGTTTAAATCTTTTCTATCTCTCATTCTTTCGTGTTTTGAGTCTCATCCCCCCTTCTACTCCATCCCAATTCTTATTCTATCCCTCTATATTCGTTGTTTCTTATGGCGTTTGGGTTGATCTCAAAGGTGCACACCAAGTGTTTGTTAAAATCTCCAAGAGGGATAATGTGTATTGAAGGTCGTCTTTTCATTGCAACTTGAAGGCCTTCGGCCTCAACTTGAGGGGGAGTGTTGAGGCCCTCATGTAGTTCCATGGATGGAGTGTGTTGTATCCTTGTTTTATTGTTGTCTTATTCTTTCCATAGTCTTCTATGCCTTTTGTGTTGATGTCAAAGGCGCACACCAAGTGTTTGGCAAGATGTCTAAGAGAGGTGTCGTGCATTGAAAGTCCTTTTTTTCTCGTTGCAACTTGAGGGGAGTGTTATCATGTAGTGGTATTAGTATGTAGTTGTTGGTGCTATCTTGTATTAGTGTTGTCTTGCTATTGTCTTGTAGTTTTGGTGTTGTCTTTGTTGGTAGTCTTTTAGTTGGTTGTTTGGTTGTTGGTGGACAAGGGTTGTTTGGTTGGTTGGTTGGTTGTGGTTAGTCGTTCGGTTGGTTGTTGGTGTGTGTTGAATGTTCGTTGGTTGTGTTTGTGGTCGGTTTGTCGAATGGATTGATCGTGGTTGAGATCATAGTGGTTTGTTTAGTTGTGGGTTTGTTGGTTGGTTGGTTGGTTAGTTGTGGTCGGTTTGTGATCATCATTGGTTGGCTTGTTGTTGGTGATTGGTTAGTGTTTGGTTGGTGTTTGTTGGTTGTAGTTGGTTGTTGGTTCTCGGTTGGTTCTTGGTTGGGTTTGTTGGTTTGTTCTTGGTTGTTGGTGGACTCACTTTGCGAGTCATGTTGTTGATGCTTCTACATAGTGAGTGTAGTTGCTCGGCGTAATTTGACGCCTTTATTGTTGTTGTTGTTGTTGTAGTGGTTCGCATTGCAATCCACGTTGTTGGTGCTTCTACATAGTGAGTGTAGTTGCTAGGCGTAGTTTCACGCCTTTGTTGTGGTTGTAGTGGTTTGTATTGCAAACCACTTTGTTTGGGCTATATGCCAGGTTGTTAGCATTGCTTTCGGCCCTGTCGCTAGCGTTGCTCCCGGCCTTGTCGTTGTTGGGGCTACATGCCCGGTCGCTAGCTTTGC
Organism: Tasmannia lanceolata; assembly: GCF_043159265.1. NCBI lineage: Eukaryota > Viridiplantae > Streptophyta > Magnoliopsida > Canellales > Winteraceae > Tasmannia > Tasmannia lanceolata. The sequence goes on from NW_027518695.1 coordinate 67,917,585, forward strand.
TCTCGGCCTTGTCGTTGTTGGGGCTGTATGCCCGGTTGTTAGTGTTGCTTTCGGCCTTGTTGTTGTTTCTTCCAGGCGACGTGATGTGTGACCGTCGTTGGTTGCTTGTTGTGGTGGGCTGATCTTTATATCGCCCTATTGGTTGGTTGATCGTCGTTGATTGGTTGGTGGTTCTTCTCATGACGATGTGTTGTTCAGCTGATATCTACTCATGGTGCTTTGCCGTTGCTCATGTGCGTGCCTTTGGCATGCTTATTTTGTTCGAGGATCGTTGCTGTTTCCTGTCGAGGCGCCTCCATTGCTCATTGGTATGCAGATTTGTTCGCGTGCTTTGATTCAGGGGGAGGCCCCGTTGTGATCGCTCTCGCCGTCGTGCTGATTCTGGGGGAGCTGCTATCTTTGATGGCCATTGAGCATGCCATTCTATTCAATGTGGCAGTTGCTATTCTTTTTTTGTTATGTATTTCATTATGTATTCACCACACTAGCTTGAGGGGAGTGTTACACCAAGTTGGCTTTGTGTATGAGCTTATTGTACATTTTTTGTTGTATGGTCTTTTTTTGTTGTATGGTCATTGTAGCAAACTGGAGTTCCATAATATATACACTCCAGCGTGAGGGGGAGTGTTGAAGAGTGTAAGGTCATTTTGGTCATTACGTGTATAAGTGAGGTTATTGTAGTCTTTATACTATGTTGCCCTATTTTGGGCTCTATATATACATCATTATGGGAGAGCTCCTTAGTGGAGAATCTCACCATTTTCTCCCTCACTCTTCTTCTTTTCCTTCTCTTCCCTATCCCCATTTCAAACGGGAATTGCAGCCGAACCATACGATCTGAAAATTGTCCAAGAATCTACTAGGAAGAAGAACCCTAGAATCCACTAGGAAAGAAGAAGGAGAAGAAGAGAATGATAAAGAGAGGAAAACTTTGATAATATTAAGCTCTCATATTTATAGGAAAAAAAGAAACTAAATCCTACCAAATCAATAATATAACTCTTGCCAACTTAAGAGAACCATTAACAAGAAACTAATGCTATAAAAAGTAAAACTTCCTATCGACTTAATGAGAACAATAAGATACTAGTCCTATGAAAAAAACGGAAGATATTGCTAATCCTAATATTACTAATCCTAGCATCCTAGAGGAATAGGAAACCTAGTCCTAATGTCCTACATCAACTTTCTAGTTTACAACTTTTCAAGATTCTGTCATCTAGAAGTTCAAAAATCAAGTTAAGAAACGAGATGTATCATTATGGTGGGAATGCACATTGGAACTCCACCCAAGCCACCTAGGCATGACATGGCTGCCATGTTGGCACTGCATCAATTGGTGTATGAAAACTCGCCCATTGAGGCTCAAGTATCATCTAACCCCATTGAGGCTATGATATGTTACGATTCAGTGGCTTTTATACGTCCTCTTCACGGCACATCAATAAGCGGTGTCTTCTTCGGTAATCAATATCAGTTCATGAACTAACATTCGGCAACAACATCAGGAGATATTTTTCATCAAAATTTGAGAGTGCGCTTCAAATTAGAGGATTCTATTTTCTTATAGGGAATTCTAGCGGAAAAATCTATTTTCATATTTTGGGAATTTTATTGTAATCGAACGTATGTCAATTTTTAAACACAAATACGTTTTTTTTTTTTTTTTTTTTTTTGGGGGGGGGGGGCGGGGAGGTGGGGGATGCTAGAATATGTGAGATCCGACCGGTGGATTGTCTGTAGATCTCACCATTGGATTCACTTGTGGTAAATTGGGCAAGTTGGTTAAGTGAGGCAACCTAGCTAGATTAGGCAACTAGATTGGATTAGTAATTAGGTTAGATTAGAATATTCTGCACTTATCTCTTTCAATGGTTTTTATTTATTTCCATGTTTATCATCTAAGTGCTCTATATAAGCACTACTTGATTCTTTTGTAATAGCATCCAGGTTTTAGTGAAATCCTAATTTTGTCAAAAAAACTGTTAGGTATTAGCATGGTTCATGGCCATAAGATGAGACAGTATCCATCCCATTACATTGCAGTGTTCCAACCATGAAACAATAGCTTATTCTTTCAAATAGAAAAATACAAAAGAGTATGGGGAAGTTTAGGAAGCATTCAAAGAGAAAGCAAGTAATAAAAGAGAAACCCAACATATGTAATCAATGCAAAAAATGTTGCTTAGGATGAGAGAGAGAGAGAGGACCTGTTTTGTACTCTGACGAAGAGATTTCATCTGGGGAGAAAAGGTTTTGAGAGAGATGAGAAAGGGTTTTGAGAGAGAAGTGAGATTTTGATCGAGATGAGAGACGCGAGGGATTTTATATCTCAACAGAAACGAGATTTTTTCGTTTCGTTTTAAGCTGGAGCCGATAAAAAGGGCGCAAGTCTGCACTCTGCACACACTCTCTTTCTCTCTGGTGGGGCCCAAGATAACCAATGCCTCCGTATATTTTTTTAGGGCGATGATAAATTCGCACCTGCTGTAGGATAATTCGCACCACTTGGATTTTAAAAAAGGGTTAGAGTCTGCCACATATTCCTCCTTTCGAGGGGTGTGAATTATCCTGTAAGGTTTTTTTTTTGCAAATCCATCTTCGACAAGTGGAGCCCTAAAAGTGGAGATTTTATATGGTGTAGGCCCTTATAGTCACGTATTTTCAAAAAGTATTGTACCGGCCACACTATAGGATGATCCAAACCGTTCATGTGACAGGCCACAATGTAAATAGATTATGCCCGAAAAATCATTTCTATGGGATGATCCCAGCCCTCTGATCTATAGAGGAACTGCATATTATCGAGACCTCTATAGATCGAAGGGCTAGGATCATCCTATAGAAATGATTTTAGGGGCACAACCTAAATATAAGGTGTACTTTTTTGAAAAATACTGGACTATAAGGACTTACACCATATAAAATCTTCAAAAAAATATAATGGAATTAACTTAGCGTTCTAGCATAAATAGGCCTTGCCGACAAAATCATCTCGGTAATATTAAACCACCTCCGCTCTATCCAACAGATGAATGGTTTAGATATTTAAACAATGGGCCCCAATGAATTTTCTAATAATACACCTTATATTTATATGGGGTTGTATGTAGAGGTGCACGTAATTTTGAAAAAATAAAGAGCGGCCCACTTTTATCAACCACTAACTTGTTTGGCCCCAAAGTAATTTGGCCATTCCTCAAAAATCATCTCCATAGGATGATCCTAACCTTCATATCTATGAAGTTTTCTACCTGGTGTAGGATAATATTAAATAGACCATGCTATAAGGGTGGCCACCATATAATTTCTCATTAAAAAAATATGCGAGGTAAGGTAAGGGGAAGAAGCGGGGTAGAGGAATTGGTCGACTGATCAGGCTCATGACGACTGCAGGTTCGGATCCTGTCCCTGCCTAATCACAGTCTAAAGTTTGCCGCTCTTCGAGTAAAGAAAGAGATTGAGAAGCCGAGGACCAGTAGAGCCTGACCCACGTATTATATATTGTGGTATCTGCATATTATTATTTCCTTATACAAGCTGTAACCGTGTGAAATGGGAACCATATACCACTTTCCCATTGGCTCTGTTCACTTGCATTCCTGGGAAAGCAAATCCCTGGAAAACAACCTCTTTTTTCCTTGACAAGACCTTTACAAGACAGAATTATGGTGTTCACTTGCTTTCCTGAGAAAGTAACAAGCCTAGGTGGAAAATGTCAAATAATGACATGGAAATTGCCAAAAATGATGTGGAAATGTCTCTTTTGTCACAAGTGTGGGAAACCAAATCCCACTATTTTGGTCGGATTTGCTTTCCCGGGAAAACTAGTGAAAAAAGGTGGGTAAGCAGCTTCTCGGGAAACCTTTTCCTGCACAGTTCCTGCGCACGTGAATAGGCGCGGGAAACCTTTTCCTACATAGTTTCCTTGAATTTCTTTTCCTAATGCCACGTCAGATTCCCGGGAAACCTTGTCTTTTCCTTTCCCGGGAAAACAAGTGAATAGAGCCATTGAGAAAATATTGGCATCTGATCTGCTGAATTAGAATGTTACCTGTGCCTGCTATGTATTTGAGGATTCTTCACCTTATTTATCTGTCTACAAATCCCATAATTTTGGGATCAGATTCTCTTGTAACATCTATATATTTATGCTTCTTTGTGTGAATAGAAAATTCGAAACACACCGAAGATTACTATATGTTTCTCATTTTCTATATCTTCACTCACCATGGCAGACACCAGAAAGAAGAGTGATGTCAGAGTGAATCTCATGGATCTGATTCCTCTTCTACTATTGACTCCGGTTCCGCGGTTAACTCCAACAATCCCTTTTATCTTCACCCCTCTAATAACCCAGGAAACGCTCTCGTTTACAACCTTATCAATGGTGAGAACCATGGCATTAAATTTCAACCGAAATTCGGAGTGTCGGTCGAGAACGAAACTGGAATCAGAAATACCCGAAACCATAGTTTATTTCGTCTGAAATTTGGAAATATTGGTCAAATTTTCATTTATCCTGAAATTTCATCTAAAATTCAAGGGATTTCACATAAAAATCTTGATTTTTGATATACTATTTAATATTATCCCGAAATTTCGGCCGAAATTACACATGGCGACATGCCATGTGTTGCGGGAAACAGTCGAGGGCAACCTAGTCTTCGTGAGTGCTTCATGTCACGGCATTTTGGGCCATCATTGAATTCTTCAGGGTACTCGCTAAGAGCACTTTTGGTGGGCACTCCTAGTTGAGAGGGTTGCTTAGCCAAACTCCTTAGGAGGAGACTAAGAAGCTTATGGGAAGCGTTTACACTGCCCTTAAATTTGAGAAGCAAGAACTTTGCCTCAAAGCGAGCTTCACATCCATGTACGAAGTTTCGTGTAACTATAGGCTAGACTACAATGGATTGGATTGGTTATCAGGTCTTAGAAGGTTTTTAATAGGGAAAATGACCAAATGAAAGCGCTTTCTACTGACTATGACATGTGATGAGGGGAGACTTGGAAATAACCAATGATGGTGACTGGTTTGCAAGGGTTTAGGACAAAAATACCCTCATTTTTAAAATATCGTCACCTCTCTCTCTCTCTCTCATGGGATGATCCCAACCATCAATTAGAGGGCCACAATTCCTCTCTCTCTCTCTCATGGGATGATCCCAACAGTCCATTAGAGGGCCACAATGCCCCTCTCTCTCTCTCTCTCTCTCTCTCTCTCTCTCTCTCTCTCTCTCTCTCTCTCTCTCTCGTGGGATGATCCCAACCGTCCATTAGAGGGCCCCAATGCCCCCCCTCTCTCTCATGGGATGATCCCAACCGTCCATTAAAGGGCCACAATGCCCCCATCTCTCTCATGGGATGATCCCAACCGTCTATTAGAGGGTCACAATACCCCTCTCTCTCTCATGGGATGATCCCAACCGTCCATTAGAGGGTCACAATGCCCCGCAGGTTCGTGCACCTCTCTCACAAGTTGGTAGTCTCTCCCTCTCAGTTGTTTAAACCCCTAATTTTTTTAGAAATCTATGGTTTAAAGCTCTAAAGTTTGGTTTAAACCCTTAATTTTCCCCAAATTTTTCACAGACTATTGATTTAAACCTCCAAGTTTGGTTTAGAAATTCAGTTTAGAAAACCCTATATTTTCCCAAATTAGTTGAGAAAACCGTATATTTTGGAAAATCAGTTTAGAAAACTCTATAAACACTCTAAACCACTGTTAGGCTTATATAAATACTTATGAACACTCTAAACCACTGTTTACCCTGTATAAACCATGTATAAACACTTTAAACCACTGATAAGCCTATATAAACCACTTATAAACACTCTAAACCACTAATAGGCTTAGATAAACCACTGTTTACCCTATATAAACCAGTTGTAAACACTCTAAACCACTGATAAGCCTATATAAACCACTTATAAACACTATAAACTACTTCTTATCCTGTATAAACCATGTATAAACACTCTAAACCACTGATAAGCCTATATAAACCACTTATAAACACTCTAAATCACTGATAGGCTTAGATAAACCACTGTTTACCTTATATAAACCAGTTGTAAACACTCTAAACCACTGATAAGCATATATAAACCACTTATAAACACTATAAACTACTGCTCACCCTGTATAAATCACTTATAAACACTTTAAACCATTGTTAATCCTTATAAACCAATTATAAACACTCTAAACCACGGGTAAGCCTTAATAAACCACTACTTAGGATTATAAACCACTACTGAGGATTCTTAACCAAACAAGCTATATAAACCACTTATAAACACCCACTTCAGCAGTGGTTTATCGTAGTGAAATAGTGGTTTAACTTAAGAAATTAGTGGTTTACGGTAAAATAACAATGATTATAAAGTGTTTAAAGTAATTTAAATATGATAAAATAGTGATTGAAGGCTTTGTACAATGGAAGACAGTAGTTTAACATGGAAAACTTTCATTCAAGTTTATAAACATGCCTTATAATGGAAAGAGAAGGGAGAGGGCTAGAAATACACACATTTCCATTCAATGGAGGCTTTGTACAATGGAATGGTGGTTTCTAGTGAAGATTTTTGCAATTTCGGAATCCAATAACGTTTTTTTTGCAATAGTTGTTGTAAATGAAGGCGTTGTACAATGCAATGAAGGGTTAGGAAGGCTTTCACATCTAAAAATGAGGTTTTCAGCAATAGGATGGAGCTTTTGGCATCTAACAATGGAGGTTTTTGGGTTTCAAAAATGGAGGTTTTTGGATTTTTCATACGTACGTTTTTTTTTTTGGTAGGTGGGAGGAAGAAGAAGAAGAGGGAAAAAGGTGGGTTTTGGGATTTGTATTCTAAATGTAATCATTTCAAAAAAGGTAATTTGATAGGGAGAGAGAGAGAGAGAATCAAGGGCATTTTAGTCATATGCACTCTTGATTGGTGATTTAGAAAACACCCCTCTTCACATGTCATAGTCAGTAGAAACCCCTTCAATTTGGTCATTTTCCCTTTTTAATATATTTAGTTCCTATGAGTAATTTAGACCAAGCAAACTAAAATTTGTAGTGGTTCATCAAAATTTGACACGGGCCCAACCACAAATCTCAACATCGTCTGGGTCCTTCATCTATAAGGCCTCTGACTTGTAAATGGCCAGAACATGAATACTCCTTTGAGGCATTCCTAACCTGTTCGATCTTAAAATTTGAAAACTTTGGACCCAAAATTATGAAATTGAGTCAATTAATCAGTTCTGGACTCACAAATGGCTCTCAAAATCCAAAGCAAACAGGCCTAAGGAAACTGATCATCAGTTTTTGGACTCACAATTCCACGATAAACAGGGAGAGTGTGTAAATGAGTCTAATAATATGCGCAATCAGATCTCAAGATCCGAAACAAACAGGGCCTAAAAGTAAATTTGAGTCCAATAACCAGTTTTGTACTCACAATCGGTTCTCAAAATCCAAAACAAACAGGGCCTAGAAGTAATTTGGATTTCAATAATCAGTTTTGGACATAAAATTAGTATTCAAAATCCAAAAGAAACAGGGCCAAAGTACTGTACTTCCATAAAATGATGAGAAAATGATCGCTCAAGTATCCAACTCATCAACATTGGTTCGGAAAATATAATCCTCATCATCCAACTCCTCCTGTAACAAACAAATCGATGGCCCGTTGAAACTCTCACTGCTTTCCTTACAATCCAATGATCTGCTTCCCTGAAAATAAACAGCAGAAACACGAATGAAATATATTGAAATCATTTTTCGAGAGGAAAATATTGTAATCATTTAACAATGATGTTTGCAAGAAGGGGAGAAAATAGGAATGAGAATTCAAAACATATTAAAAAATCAGATTCATAATGTCAAGGATCTAACTGTTCCGCAGAAACCAATACATCTAGTGATAAGAGAATTATTTGAATTTCTCCCAAAATTCTAAGAGAATTACGCATCACTTTTTTGGACTTTTTTTAACAAAGGCGCCCATTCAACCCACATATTTTCAATCCTAGCCCTCCTTTATGCTTTTTAAGAAAGGCACCCCTTAAGGCCACATAATTTCAATCCTACCCCCTTCCTTTATGCTTTTGTAATAAAAAAATTGGACAAAGTCACTTTTTTTCTTTGCAAAAATAGAGATTGGGTGCATATGTATAATACTACGGATTTTTGGAAACATATTACATAATTTACATAATAATATACTATATAGCAGAAGAGAAAATGAGAGAATTATTTGAATTTCTTCCAAAATTCTAAGAGAATTACACATGACTTTTTTTAAGAAAGGCACCCATTCAACCCACATAATTTCCATCCTACCCCCTTCTTTTATGCTTTTGTAATAAAAAAAATGGACAAAGTCTCGTTTTTTTTTTTTGCAAAAATACGGATTGGGTGCTTATATTACATAATACTACGGATTTTTGTGAACATATTACATAATATTTCGACTTCCAGACACCTTTACAAATATTGACGAATTGCGGGCACCTTCAGAGGAACAACAGTTATGGAAACCTCTATAGACTGGAGGGCTAGGATCAGCCTATGGAAATGATTTTACAGGCACAACCTATTTATGTTGTGTTCCATCACATGGACGGTTTGGATCAACCTATAATGTGGTCCGTACAGTTCTTTGTCGGCCTGTGCATCGCACGAGGTTTATTACTAGTGTATATATATAGCAGAAGAGAAAAGGAGAGAATTATTTGAATTTCTCCCAAAATTCTACGAGAATTACACATCAATTTTTTTGACTTTTTTTAACATAGGCACCCATTCAACCCACATATTTTCAATCCTACCCGCTCCTTTATGCTTTTTAACAAATGCACCCATTAAAGCCACATAATTTCAATCCTACCCCCTCCTTTATGCTTTTTAAATTATGGAAACCTCTATAGATTGGAGGGCTAGGATCAGCCTATGGAAATAATTTTACGGGCACAACCTATTGATGTTGTGTTCCATCACATGGACAGTTTGGATCAACCTATGATGTGGTCCGTACAGTTCTTTGTCGGCCTGTGCATCGCACGGGTTTCGTTTACTAGTGGGTCTCTCTCTCTCTCTCTCTCTCTCTCTATATATATATATATATATATATATATATATATATATGGAAATGTTATCAGCACTACTGTATTTTGATGAGGGCACTCCTCACTTTATTAAAAGTACGGTATGGCGCGCACCATAGGATGATTCAAACCGTACATTAGTTGGACCACAGACTAAATAGGTTGAGCCCCAAAAAATATTTCAAAAGGTTGATCCTGACCCTCCGATCTGAATGTTATATTTGTATGTATGTAAAGGGAAATGTTATCATCACTACTGTATTTTGATGAGGGCACTCCTCACTTCATTAAAAGTACGGTATGGCCCGCACCATAGGATGATCCAAACCGTCCATTAGTTGGGCCACAGACTAAATAGGTTGTGCCCCAAAAATTATTTCCATAGGTTGATCCTGACCCTCTGATCTGAATGTTTCCATAGGTTACTATTCAGATCGGAGGGTCAGGATCAACCTACGGAAATAATTTTTGTGGCACAACCTATTTAGTCTGTGGCCCAACTAATGGACGGTTTGGATCATCCTATGGTGCGGGCCATACCATACTTTTAATAAAGTGAGGAGTGCCCTCATCAAAATACAGTAGTGCTGATAACATTTCCCTTATATATATATATATATATATATATATATATATATATATATATAGGGGAAAGTGATTGTGAGCGGCCCCTCATATAAGCTTATATGAGATGACCGCTAAAAACATGGTGGGCCCACATTTTTGGGGTGATCCGAACCGGTCATTTGATAGGCCCTGACATAGATAGGGGGTGCCCAAAAAATCAGCTCCATAGGATCATCCCAACCCTTAGAACTATGGAGGTGAAAGAGGGGGAAATGGACGGGTATAAATTTGCCCACTTACCCCTCCAATTTTCCCTCTTTCACCTCTACAGTACGAAGGGTGGGGATGATCCTATGGAGCTGATTTTTTGGGCACCCCCTATCTATGTCAGGGCCTATCAAATGACCGGTTCGGATCACCCCAAAAATGTGGGACCCACCATGTTTTTAGAGGTCACCTCATAAAAGCTTATATGAGGGGCCGCTCACAATCACTTTCCCCATATATATATATATATAGCCCGAGTGTAGAGGCCGTTTCCCATATGCTGTTGGATGTGGGTCCCGTACGCTAGAAAGAGTTAAAACATATTTTTCAAATGACAGCGAGACCTTTGCTTTGTTTGAAACTAAATGGAAATTACAGTCGAGTCCTTTGGAGTTCTCTCTCTCTCTCTCTCTCTCTCTCTCTCTCTCTAGGGTTTTTTAGTCTATGGTTCGTCAATCTCACTCGCTACTTCTCTCTCTCACATGTTGGTTCTCTCGCTCTCTCCTTTCCTTCTCCATAAGAATCCATCCACAAGGGTTTTGGGTCGTCTGATTGTTGAAAGCTATGGTTTTTTTTTTTTCGTGAAAAATCTGGTGATTTTTTGTTTGAATCTATCATATTATTATCTAATTCCTTAGTTTATTTGCATTCTCACTCAGTTTTTTTTTGGTCTAATTTCACCACAAAAGCCATATTAAAGCCTTAAACAAACCCTAAAACAAAGAAATAGAGAGAGTAGAGATAATACGAATCAACGAAGAAGTCGAAGATTTCTTCTCGTGCGATTTTAATGGAAGAAGGCGGGTTGTATGAGTAGAGATGTAGGGGGGCACATTTTTGGGGGGATCCAAAGGATTCATTTGCAAGGCCCTTCCATGGATAGGGTGTGTACCAAAATTCAGATCAATAGGATCATTCTAACCCAATCAAAGGTGGAGGGGAAAATGGACAGACACTGTGTCCATGTTTCTGCCCAATTTTTCCCTCCACAAATGGCAGGGTTAGGAAGATCCTATAGGGCTGATTTTTGGTACACACCCTATCCATGGAAAGGCCTTCCAAATGAATGCTTTGGACCCCGTCAAAAATGTGGGCCCACATGTGTTTGTGAGCTCCTGCTCAGATAAGCTTATCTGAGAAAGTTGCTCACAAACCATTTCCTCATATATATATATATATATATATATATATATATATATGTGTGTGTGTGTGTGTGTGTGTGGGGGGGGGGGGGGGGGGGGACATCAAGATTCAGTCTCCGGTTCATATTTCTTCAACCTATCGAAACTCTCTCTAGGAAGTAAAATGTAGTAAAAGAAGCATACGCATAAGCAGGCCCCGTCTGAAGAATTATTTGAAAAAAATTTAAACTATAAGAGCCAAATCCTAGTTTCTATCAAAGGTAAAAGTTGGATAAGGAAACCCAAAATGCACCCAGAAGAAATTGCTCAAATATTTGATCAAGAAGCATTTTAGCAAAAACCCACAACATATAAACATAACGGTGATAAATGTTGAAAAGATAATGTGCAGTCAGTAAATATACAAACCTTCTTCAAGGTATAGAAGAAATAGTGGAATCCATCCCCGAAAGTGCTCCACTTCATGGACCAGGTGAACTTTGGTGCTTCAAACAATGGACGCCTAAAGTGTGGCTGTAGAAGATGCAGATTAAAGCTTGGAAATGAGAAAACATAAGAGAAAGTGGTATGCTCGGCTATACCTGTCCAAAAGAAATTGAAATGAAAGTTCCATCCGATTTCAAAACCCTATGAACACCTTCAAGCATTGCCATCACTTTCTTTACCGTAGCAGGGTTTGGGTTCCATGGATCACCACTGTCCACGAAGAGTACATCCTTCATGTTCAAAATATTTCTCATGCTCGGTTCAATAAAAATATTAGATTTGTAAAGCAAGTCATCATTCAATAGATAAAAATAAGAGAAAACGGTTCCTACACACATGTGTAGATAAGTTATCTACACACTAGCTTAAAATACAGTGGAGCACACATTATTTGGGTGATCCAAACCATTCATTTTTAAGGCCCTCACATAAATAGGGTGTCCACAAAAAATCAGATCCATAGGATCATCCTAACCATTCGAACTGTGGATGCAAAACATGGACTAATTTGTGAAGGTTTAAAGACATCCATTTTACCTCCACAAATCGTAGGGTTGGGATGATCCTATGGATCTGATTTTTTGTAGACACCCTATCTATGTGAGGGCCTTTAAAATGGATGGCTTGGATCACCCAAACAATGTGGGCCCCCACTGTATTTTAAGCTAGTGTGTAGAGAACTCTCTACACATATGTGTAGGAACCGTTTTCTCTAAAAATAAACCTTGAAACTAATTAAGAGCAGTCAGCATCTGTAACTTGGATGGAATCAAAGTAATTTTCTTTAAGTAGTAATTGTAACATGGACAGAATAAGAGGAGTTTTCATCTTCGTTTATGCTTACCATGGTTCCTTTTTCGATAATGACATCAAAACATTCATCTTCAAAGGGCAAGTCCAGCATGTCAGCCTCCAGCACTTTGATATCTGAAAATTTTTGAAGCAACAAATGGATTATAAGTACTAAATTGAAAATTTGAAATTTATCTTGCCATGTTATGAACATGAAATTGGTTTCACAGATCTTTTTTTTTTTTTTGGAATAATCAGTTTCACAGATCTTCAGTATAAACCTCTACTTTTTTTTTTTTTGAATTAGAGATCTTACCAAGCAAAAGAAAAGATACAAATAATAATAATAATAATAATAATAAGAGGAATGATAGATACAAGGGCGCCCTTGCATAAAGGGCCAAAAAAAGGCTCTTGATTGGATCCACGTCATCAAATGTAACTGATTTTACTTTTTCAAACGGTTTTAAAGTGATACTGAAAATGGCGTGGATCCAATCAAGAGCCCTTTTGTGGCTCTTTATGCAAGGGCTCCCTTGTATCTATCATTGCTCTAATAATAATAATAATAAACAGGAGGCCAGAGATTTTGTCCCATGTAATAGCAGACGAAACATTTTTCAAAAGCTGGAAAACATAGCTGAAATTTTTATAGTAGTTGACAACAAACAAATGTATAAAATTAAAACTACACATTTTTTAAATCATATTACATAATTACTTTGCTCTGCTTAAGAAAGCCTACCAAAGGATTGAATAAGACAGAAATTTTAAAAATAATCAAGATAATTCTGGTATGTGGTGGTAATCAATTCATTCATTAGCATTATTGGGGTATTTTGTTAAATTAGTTTGTCGACTGTGTTGCATGGATTCTTTGATCCCTATGCTGAATATGTGTTGACACATTTCAACATGCAAATTGGACATGGATTCTCGTGGGACACATCCGGATACTTGTCATAGCCGTGTCCCGCACAAATCCTACTTTTTCTGGCTAATCTGATACAGCGTTGTCTCTTTTAAAATGTAAATCCTGCATATTTTCCCTTTAAATGCGTTTTGTTCTTAACTTTTTTTTAACTAAAAAACACATCCCGTCTTCTCTTCATAAAACCCTAGAGCCTCGACCCTCCACCCTCGAACATAAACCTCCATTCCCCTTCTTCTTAGACTCTCTTAATAAAAACTCTGAAGTCTCGACCCTCCACCCTCAAAATTTTCATGAATATATATATTAAATTTAAATTTATTTTTTATTTTATTTAATAAAAACTACCGAATCCATGAATCCTACTTTTTGGGGCTTACTTAATCCGACACTTTGAATCCGTGTTAGATCTCGACGCACGAATCTGAATCCATGCAACACAGTTTGTCGATAGAAGGGGTGTTAACGGATTCACTTTGGATCGGATCCACCTATGTCTTAGTCACAATTCATTCAAATCCCTTGTCAGTCAGATCGGATTCAGAGTGATCTTCAGATCCTACTTCGCATGTCGGGGTCGTGATCGATTTCAAATCGGACCGTCCATCGAGTGTCCTAGTAGGTCCTATTTACATTGTACACTGTTAAAAAAAATTTAAAAAAATTTAGTGTTCAGTCCACTACTAGTGTGTGTCAATGCAGTTTATTCAAATAAATTAATCATTTATCTATGACTAATCTAAACTTCTAAATGAGTAAAATAATGTTATAAACGATAAAACTAGTCTAAATTACATACAAGAATATGCAACCATGAGAGAGAGAGAGAGAGTATAGTGATGCAGATATTATGATTTATTTTCGTATTATTTAGTTTCTAGTATGAGAAAACGGTTCCTACACATATGTGTAGAGAGTTCTCTACACACTAGCTTAAAATACAGTGGGGGCCCACATTGTTTGGGTGATCCAAGCCATCCATTTTAAAGGCCCTCACATAGATAGGGTGTCTACAAAAAATCAAATCCATAGGATCATCCCAACCCTACGATTTGTGGACGTAAAATGGATGTCTTTAAACCTTCACAAATTAGTTCATTTTTTGCCTCCAATGTTCGAATGGTTAGGATGATCCTATGGATCTGATTTTTTGTGGACACCCTATCTATGAGAGGGCCTTAAAAATGAATGGTTTGGATCACCCAAATAATGTGGCCCCCACTGTATTTTAAGCTAGTGTGTAGATAACTTATCTACACATGTGTGTAGGAACCGTTTTCTCTTTTTATTTCCATGTTATTAGTTTCTAGGATTTTATTTTCTATGTTATTCAGAATTAAGAAGTTTAGTCTTTTAGGGAATTCTTATTTTAGAAGGTTTCTATTTCTTAGGTTGCTTATTTGCCTATATATAGGCTTATTGACAGCTTTATTATTAACTTTTGATGATTAATAAAGATTGATTGGCTTCTCCCCCTAAAGGTTTCTTCTCCTCCCTCTAATTTTGTCTCTTCTTTTCTCTCTTCGTCTATTCTCTTCTCTCCCTAAATTCTTCTCCTCTTCAGGTTATTTTCGTCTCTTCTTCCCCTATTCTTCTATTTTTATCCCCTTTCGTCTATTTCTCTCCCCTTTCCTCAATTTCCCTTCGCTGTGCTGCATCAATTTGGTATCAAAGCAAAAGATCCAAGTCTTCGAAGACCGAATTGCGAATCAAGGTACCTTTTTTTTCTCTTAATCTCAGCCCCAAACCTGTAGGAAACTTTAACCACAATTTCAAGCCCTTTTTTGTTTTTTCCAACCCACCTTCAAGAACCTAATACTACCATCTTTTTACCCATCCGAATACTCCCTCAACCATTAAAACCCTGCTGTTTTCCTCCTAAATTATTGCCCAATAACTCCTACAAAATAGACGCATGATAAGTTTCCTATGTCTTCTGGGCTTCTTATGAAACCTAAATATCAGAGAACTTTTCGTACCCTAAGGAAGAAGCACATAACGTGTGGGTGTTGCTTACTTGCAAGATAAGTTTTCCTATCTCAGACTAAAAGGAGAGAAATAAAGGTTTTAGAAAGAACAACTACTTTATTTGAGGTAAGGCTTTATCTGTACGCGTGTCATTCAAAAGGAAGAAACGGCAAGTTAAAGGAGGATGTTTGCACAACAAGGTACTGCACTGAGTTACGTCAGAAAAATAAATGGTTGTAGTTGCTGGTAACTTGAACATAAGTTACCTCGTTACTTGGTAACTTGGCAAGGAAAGGTTCTTTTTTGGGTATTTTCAAGAAAAGCTACCTATCTTTGGTAATTTTAGAAAGAAAGACAAGTTTGCTTCTAGGTAAACCGTTGGCCATTTTTTTATAGAAAAGTTACTTTTTAGAAAAGTAAAGGTTACTTGTTTTGGCTGCAGTACTCATAAACAAAGAAAGTTACTTTTACAGGTGGTTGCTTTTTAGAATTAAAGTTACATACTTACATGTCACATCAACTGTTGTGAATAGTAACTTGCTTGTCCTCAAAAGTAACTTGCCAAGTACCCCTCCACCTTGCTTTCTATTTTTCATAAAGTAAAGAAAGTATTCTTTGTGTTACTTTTACGGAACTAGAATCTTCTCTCTTAGGTAGAAAGAGAAAGGAAATATTCCCCCCACTTTCCCCTTGGGCAATCCCCTTTATAAGTATTAAATACCTTATCACTTAAGGTATATCAGCCCCCTTGATTTACCTTAGTGCACCCCACACCTCTTTAAGTCATATTTAACCCCTTTTATTCCCGGACACCCCCTTCATTAGTTATTGAAATTATACCCCTCTTTTTACCTCTAGGCACCCAAAAAAAAAAATCAAAAGAAAAAAAAACAGAGAAAAAGAAAATCTTTTCTTCCCTCTCTAGTGTCTCTCTCCTCTTTCCAACTATTTTCTCTCTCTTCACTCGGACAATTTTTGCTCAAAATTGGGTTTCGCCATCAACACGAAAGTTGTTCGTGACAACTTTTAGAGCACATCCAGCCTAATTTCAGCAGCAGACAGCAGTCTTCAGCACAATTTCAGGAGCCATCTCAGCCGTTTATCACGCCAGTTTTTCGATCATCAGCTTTCACTCATCCGATTTCAGATCCACAATAGACATTGTGTTTCTTTCGACATGGCATCCAGATCAGACGGTTGATTTCAATTTTCACTACAGACCCCTATGGCTCCGCCAGCTGCTCCATATTGTGATAGATATGATCCTCGATATTCTTCTGCACCACAGGTTCCATATTTCTATGGTTATGATGACTGCACCTATCCCTATGGAGATGTCAAGGATGCGTGTTTAGACTAGATCCATGCACTTAATGCATACCATAGGTACTGTGGTTATGATCATCAAATAACAATTCGCAAAGTCACGGATACAGTGTGCGGTGAAGCCAAGTCGAAATGAAATTTCTTCGTTATCGAGCGTAGTGAGTTTTGTAAGCCTCCGTTTCGTCAATGGGAGGATGTTCGTTATGAGTTTACATACCACTATCAGAATCAACAGAGACTGAAACGTGAGCGAGCAACGTATGAACAAAGATTGATGCATGAAGAAGCCGCTCGATGAGAAGCAGCTCGCCGTGAACGACTAGCTGCAGCACGTCGTGCACGAGACGATGAAATTGCAGCCGATATTTCGATTGTCGCATGCGTGAGTCAGATTTGCAGAGCCACTCTGCTACTTCATCCGTCTTACCCTTCTCTGATATTCTTACGGGTCTAGATGCTAGTATTGATGAGATACTTGATGTTGAGCCTTTAATTCCATCAGATTTAGACTCTGAGATGGACGATCCAGAGGTAGAGACTCAGTTGATTGCTGATATTGACATCGTTGAGCATGATGCTTCTGAGATTTCTGCCGCACCGATTGCCGATCATCTAGAGAGTGAGCTTCACTCTTCTGTGGCAGATATTGTGGCAGATCCACGTGAGGCTGATCCATTGCTTGAGTCCGAGCCGAGTGACCTGACTGTTGAGGCATTACTTGAGATGGATGTTCGAGAGCATATTGTTGAGGATTGTATTTTTGAGCCGGTTGAGCAGATTGTCTAGATTTGTGCTGACAAAGAGGCGCTTATTACGCAGATTGATCAGGAGGATTGCCCGCCTGATATCACTATGCCAGATACGATTTTAGCTGATGATTTTATTGCTAATTCCATTGAGCAGGATTTGATACCAGCAGGTGATATCTTTATTGCGGCTAGTCATGGATTGGTACTGCCCCTAGCTGTTATGCCGATCCCACCGATCCAAGAAGAGTACGTTGCCATCTTCTCAACTTATTTGATTGTCAAGCGAGGTTCGCGTCTTTATGATTCTGCATGGATGATTTCTTCTGTATTACTACGCTCGTGTTCCCTACCACTTTCCCAGTCATTATGAGCGTGGTCCAGCATTCCAGAGTTCGGAGGATTGCGACTCATGCTACTTGAGTGGGTCGTCTACGTATTTGATCAAGGCGGATTAGAACTCGAGGGCGAGTTCTTTTCAAGAGGGGTAGAATGATGCAGATATTAGGATTTATTTTCGTATTATTTAGTTTCTAGTATTTTTATTTCTATGTTATTAGTTTCTAGGATTTTATTTTCTATGTTATTTAGAATTAGGAAGTTTAGTCTTTTAGGGAATTCTTATTTTAGAAGGTTTCTATTTCTTAGGTTGCTTATTTGTCTATATATAGGCCTCTTTACAACTTTATTATTAACTTTTGATGATTAATAAAGATTGATTGGCTTCTCCCCCTAAAGGTTTCTTCTCCTCCCTCTAATTTCATCTCTTCTCTCCCTAAATCCGTCTCCTCTTCAGGTTATTTTCGTCTCTTCTTCTCCTATTCTTCTATTTCTATCTCCTTTCGTCTATTTCTCTTCCCTTTCCTCAATTTTCCTTCACGGTGCTGCATCATATAGTCTATGCAAAAAAAAAAGTTCTCAGTTTTTCCATTGAAATGAACTCCAAAACTTCCTACGATGATGTTGATGCATTTGCAAAAATAGTGTAAAATGCAATAGAACTCCAACGTCTAGGAATAGGTTCCAATCACAAAGAAGCAGGAAGAAGAAACACAGCACTCAACAAACTGCAAATTTGATCGAATTCTTCTTCCATCTAAAAGTGCGAAAGTACAGAAAACTGTAGAACACAATATATCCTCAATTCGGAAAATAATTAATCACTATATATAATAGCCTTGCAGGCCTTGATTTAGATGAAGAATGAGATTTTATTGTTGAATAGAACTCCAATATTCAAGCTACTTTTCAAGAAGGTTTCATCTGAGATGAGAAATTTTTTATCCAATATCCAACATCCAATTGACAGTTCCTCTTCCTTTGATGTTGAACATGAAGTAGGTTTAAATACCTAAACACTTTCTACAAATCAGATCAATGTAAAAAACAGTGGCATGAGATATTAGGAGATTGAATTCCTCTACCAAAACAAGTAAAATTCACAAATTGACCATGCATGAGATGTCTGTTTTGCAAAGGATAAAGAACAATTGGGTTGCCTAATGACGTTCTATAAGATCAGTGGTCTTGATTTCACATACATTTCGCATTGTGGGACCCCAAAATTGCCATTTAGCATTGATCTCGGCAGTGACTTTCTGCCTTATATATATTTTTTTTTCGAGAAACATATTTTGCTTCATTTTTCAAGGTTTCGAGTTTTTTTGGGTCTATTGAATTTGTATGCTAGCATGTAGAAAATGTTAAGGAAAGACTCCATAGGCTAGCTGATCAACACTCCATTGCTTGTGGTTTTCTTATTTCTGGAAGAGTCTTAAAAAAAAAGAAAAAGAAGAGAAGTGAAATAAGTAATTCAGAAACGGTATTTATTTGACATTTTGTGAGGAACTTACCAGGACCTTGGCTGATGAGTCCAAAATCGAAAACAAACAGGACCTAACTGTGTCCCCCACAAAGAGAAGATCCTGTTTTCCAATTACGCTGAAAATTAAGGTGGACTGTGGACAGGCTATGGAAATGGAGCATATGCGTCCTCTTTAGTAGAAGAAGATTTAGCTTATAATGATGAATCAATTATGGAGACAGTAAGGCCCTGCTTGTTTTGGACTTTGAGAAACAAATGTGAGTCCTGATTACTGTACTCAAAATTATGAATAATCAGGACTCACTTTCGGTTTTCATAATAAAAAATAACCAGGGCTTTAAATACCACCGAAACATAAACAGAAAAAGACCGAAGGACCACACCAAACAAGGAAACCAATACGAAAACCAGCAATCAACTTCAAAACCCTGCTGAAAATAGTGAAAAAATGTATCATGAAAAGAGGAGATAAAAAAATGTTCAAGCATGAGAGTTGTTCCTTGCTTATTGCTTGGATATGGTGAGGGCAAAGTTGTGGTGGCAGTGTGGCTGCAGCAACGGTGAGGTTGCGCTGAGGGTGAGGTTGCGAGGGCGAAGGTGAGTGGCAACTCGCGACCAACGGCCGACGAGGCGAAGACGTGAATGGAATGGGTGGGTTAGGGTTATGGGAAGAAAGGAGGAAGAGGAGATGTCCTTGGAAAAGGCAGGAGAGTGAAGAGATTATAAGGGTTATGTTTACGGAAATACCCCTCAGATAACACTTACAATTACAAACATTTTGAGGATATTTTTGGGAAATTACTTCAGATTGTGATTATCCGACCGATTTTTGTTGCATGCCTTGGTCCGATCCAAAAAAAATTCAAATCCTATAATGGGGATCCAAAATATGTCCATGGATCCTGCTGATATGCCTAGATCCTTTCTATTAAAGTTTGGATTCGGAGGTCCCATTTGACCATATGAGTCCACTGACACCCCTAGTAGACAGGCTATAGAACATGAAATGCTTGCATCCCGGTAATATATAAATAACAGCATTGACTTGACATATTTGAAATTTTCAGTATTTTTGCTATTTCCAAAATATCGAGCCATTTTTTGTCTAAAAGATTCCATTATATAAACCTTCACAATTAATGGCTAGAATCACTATGGGGGACAGGGAACTTACTGCTTAATGAAAATCCTTGCAAAGAAAATAAAGATCTAACGAAAAATGTACTTAGAGGGTAAATATAATAACGATCCCCAAACACACACCTTTATGTCCCTTGGCAAGTAGTCGCTTCTGCATGTTTTCCACAGCAACTGCTGAAAGATCAATACATGTTATTTTGGTAATCCCGTCTTTGTACAATTCTTCACAAAATTGTGAGTTTCCACAGCCAAGTTCCAACACCTGTATTGCAGTTGTTAATCATAACCAACTTATGGGTTGATGAATCAAGCTTAATATATACAGAAAGAGGCCTAAACTCATGATAATTGTCTAAGGTGGATTTATTCTGATGATAAGAGGAATAGCATCCTTTCTTTAAAATATAATAATTAAAATTTATCAATTAATAAATTGAATAAATTGACTGAGGCGGATTTATTCTGGATTTCCAGTTTGTTTTTTGCTAGATTTTGCTTCTACTTCTGTGTATGACCACCTCGGTCTTTTACTTTTATCAATAAAATTGGCAATCAGTTTCGGGAAAAAAAAAAAACAGATGTTAAAACCTGTTGTGGAGTGTTTGAACTTTGAATTACATCAAATCATATAGACATGATGCCGAGAAAATGTTAATATGGTGATAAAAAATAAAACAGTTCAAAAAAAATATTTAAAGAACCTTCCCGGTTTCAATATCATCTTTATCACAATCTTTCTACACACACTCATACATCCTTTTTATCACAGTTACAGAGAATCTTTTTAAACAATTCCTAGCGTCGAAGCTGAATGCTTCCTGTATTCCTAATGAGGATGGCACTTAATATGTTGTTTCAGGCAACTAAGAAGAGAAAAGAAAGATAAAATTTAAAATTTTAAAAATACTAAACAATCTTCAATCACCTATGTTAATGTAATTGATGCACCAATGAACAGTTTCAACAGAATAGAATTTTAGCTCAAGGTGTTCAGTAATTGTTCCAGTGCAGACATGCAACTATGAGTATATGAATCACAGCCGAATAGTGTGGCAGAAAATTGGAGTTCATTTCAATAGGCCTTATGTCACTTGTACAGAGGAATGAGCTTAGCGAGAGCAGCCTGCAGAGGACTACAAAATTTCTAGGTGAGAATTAAAGCATTGCAATTCAGACTCAGTTGATAGATACGCATACCTCAATGGTTTTGAAGCTCAATTCACAGGCTTATAGGCTACGTTGCATGTTGCCCCCCTATGCCGAATCCGTGTCGACACGTGTCCGCATCCGAATCGGACATGGATTCACGTGGGACACACCCGGATTCTTGTCGTAGCCGTGTCCCGCACGAATCCTGTTTTTTCTTGCGAATCTGATTCATCGTTGTCTCTTTTGAAATGCGAATCCTGTATATTTTCCCTTTAAACGTATTTTCTTCTTGATTTTTTTATATGAAAGCACAACCCGTACACTTTTAATAAAAACCCTAGCGCCTAGACCCTCGAACATCGACCCCCTTCCTCCTCCAACTCTCTTAATACAAAACTCGCCTTAACCTTCTACCCTCAATGTTTTCATGAATATATATGCATAGACATATATATTTAAATTTTAAATTTTAAAAATTTTATTTTATTTAAAAATTACCGAATCCAAATCCTACTTTTGGGGGTTTGCCAAATCCGACACGCGAATCCGAATCCATGCAACACTGCTTATAGGCAATAAGTGACAGCAGTACAATACCATCAAAGCACATAGAACAACGTAATTTTGTTGCTTGGAACCTTGAAATTTATGGAGTCAAGTAGTATAAACTGTCTCCCTTGAGACCGTGAAACTAACCTATTTTCACAGTTGCCACTTTACAAATGATCCACAATACATCCTAAGAGGAATGAAGAGGTCTAGTTTAATGTTTCTAATTTAGCCAAAATTGAGAGCATTATAAGATTTATCTTTGAATGATCCACAAAAAAAATAAAAATGCCATGAAGAAATGAATTTGCAATAGCACAGATAAGGAAACTGCAAAATAGTTCTCATCAGCATTTAGTAATCACACATTTTCACGAAAGCAACGGATAACAACGATAGCAAACACGGAACAATGGATATTCAAATAATGCAGTTATCAAGTAAATTTGTACATACAGAATCAGTAGATTTCACATGATCTTGGATAAGATGCTGGAAATGAGAATAATCCTTGAACCATTCATAATGTTCCTCGGAAGAAAAACGCTGATCCCTGAAGAATCCAATTGATAAAAGAACCATTCATATTTTCAAAGAAGCTACTATATGTTGCAATCAAAGTCAATTAGCATTGTGAAACAACCAGTAAGATCTACAGTTAAAAATCTTACCAATAGTGAGGATCAAGGTAAGCCAGAGCAGTAGAGGGAGTAGTACTCTCTTGAGATTCGATCTTGCTCCGATCCATTGAGAAAAAATGAGGAGCAGAGAGATTTGGAACCAGAAAAAACCCTAAATTCTGAGTTCAGTGTTTATAATAGAATCGATTCTCAAAATCCAAAACAAACAGGAGCCCTACAAGTTGATTGAGATCGTTGATTTGTGGGCCACCAGGCTATTGATATTGGCACTACCATGTTTTGATAATTACACTAAATCGTCTCTTCTTTTATTATTTAAACAGCTGTCAAAGGTTATTACAAATTTACATTAACGCAAAGCTATCAGACACGGATTAAATAAGAAAAGACAAGTTGAGTTTGTGCAATTATTAAAACTTGGTAGTGCCAATATAGACAGCCATTGTATAATGTCGGCAGGTGTTTGCATGTACTTTTTTAAAGAGTATAGTGGGTCCCCCACATGGTTGGATCATCCAAACCATTCATTTGTTGGGTCCTCTGGATGGTTTTGCTTTTGATGTAATTTCCATAGGATGATCTTAACCCTCCGATTTAACGAGGTTTTTGTGTAGTGTAATCCCTCAACAGATCGGACGGTTTGGATCATTCTTTGAAGGTGATTTTCTGGGCATGAGAAATTTCAGTTGGGCCTGAATAAATGAATGGTTTGGATAGTCACAAAGAACAGATCGCAAGGCCAGGATCATTCGATCGCTTTAATTTTGGGTCTGTGGGCCCACTGCCGAAGGAAACAGTAATTAAAGCAGAAGAAAGGGTGGTGATATCAGCACAACCCTTATTTGATATTGATACTAAGTCATCTTGTGTTTTATCACATAAAGAACTGTCAAAGGTTATTACAATTCCAAAAAATCTCTCATAAGCCAATTAAAAGAGAAAAGACAACATGGGTTTGTGCAAATATTAAAACATGGTTGCCCTGGTATCATTTCCCAATTCCCAAAATAAATAGGGAATGATAAGAGACGCAAAAGGCTAAAAAGTGTTACAAGTAGTGCCGTTAACAAAAACAAGCCGTGCGGAAATCTCAAAAAAACGTTAAAAATTCCATTGCCGGGATTTGAACCCGGGTCGCCTGGGTGAAAGCCAGGTATCCTGACCGGGCTGGACTACAATGGATTATACGTTAAGTTTGTTAAGTGTTTTAATATATCTAATTTTTAAGTCAAAGCATATAGTAATCCATGGAGTTGATGGGTCATATGCGGATTATTTTGGATCCGGAAGCTTGATCATGGTTTGCTGATGTCAACAACCAACATTCAAGGGGTGAAACCATTGCAAGCCTAAAAAAAAAATCTATGTAGAATGACCCTAATCCTTGTATTTGGAGAGTTTAATTTCTTGTCATTTTTTGAACCTTTACATGAAATGTATCAGAGGCTGTTATCATCATCCTATGAAGAAGATTTTCTGGGCAAGAACTTACCAAGGAGACTAACAAATGAACGGATTAGATCATTAATTTTGAGATAGCATAGGAGATGATATACGATACTTTGGTCTGTAGATCAATGTAAATACACACCTACAAAAAAAATAAAGTGGGGCCATCAATTTAGATGATGTAAGCCATTCATTTGTTGGTCTCTGATGGGGTTAAAATTAGCGACCCAATCACGGGCTGCCACGCATACAGGGTAAATGGGGTAATTTCACTCCTCATGGAAAACTTAGAGGAAATGATTGACCAATCATACGTTGCCGTGTATATGAGGGCAGAATAGTAATGTCATTCCTGCAAACCCAAATGTAATCAAGGCCGCTGTCTATAAATAGCCTTTGAAGGCTCAATGGTAAGGGTTCAATTCCCAAAGACTTACTATTATGGTGTAAAACTTTATTATCTGTTGTTGGTTGCCAACTTAAGCATCGGAGGGCCTTCCCAGAGAACAAACTCCAAGTAGGTCTTCTAAATATTTGTTCATGTGCGCAGGCAACTCTTTATCCGATCGAAGTCCACCTCAGCAGATTCCAAATTTTCATCGCAACAGATTGGCGCCATCCGTGGGGTGTGTTAAAAAAGCCTATACATATCTCCACATGGCATATAGGAAAAGTGCCTCCATGAACTCAGCTAGGGGCACCTGATCTGCCCCTAGAAACAGTCACCAAGGACAATGTATAGTTACCCAGATCATCGTTCCTCCTCCCCTACTCGAGGGACAACCACCTATCCTACAAGATCCTAAGATAAAAACAGTCACCCCCAACAGTGGAACAATTCAACGGCCCTGGTAGATTAGCATAGCAGGAGAGAGTAGTGACAGAGCAGGGAGATTCACCCCCACACCATTAGTACCTCCCGATTTCATCTGACTGATATGCTCGACCCACCACAGATCGTTTAGTGTCTTTAGAACGCCATCCTTGTCGTCGAAGAAATCGATCGAGGTCATCAGATGGTCATCGCCGCCACAGAAGAAGTATAGGGAGCCACTTGGATTCCGCCTCAAGCCCCCTGCAAGCATATGTACCTAAGAAGATTGGGAAAACAGATGGCAAAACCGCCCGTATGCAGCGCAGATCGACGAGATGGATCACCGTGTAGGGGAGCTCATGAAAGGGACATACTCTATTGATCGACGACCATTCGCCAATAAACCTCCTTTTACCATACAAGTCCTTCACGCATCAGCACCTTGTGTGATAAGAAACAAAATCGTTTCCAATATGTGTGTATTTTATTGATGCAAATGTATTCAATATACAGAGATACAGAGTGTACCCCAAATAGAGAAGAGAATAAATTTACAACGGTTGTAATCTCAATATCCCATGATGGAGGGGATGTTGTACTGTAGACACCCCATTTTGACTGTGCCCTTCACCTTCTAATTTTATGCAAAACCCCATCAAATGAATGAATTAGGGGGTCCCCAACTTCACCCTAAGTTAGGTTAGGGTCTCATCTAGGTCCCTGCAAAATTTCGTCAGAATCTGAGCGCGTTTGCCTAGCGATTGAGCCGAGGCGGTGTCGTAGTGTAAACCAGAAAAGGGGCGAATTTATCCTAGAAAGGACGCGGCCTGGGGCAGAAAAGACACGATTTCTTCGTGCGCCCATCAAATTTTTGCGCGAACCGCGCGCCTATCAAAATAGTAGTGCCAATATCTGCACTAGCCTTTGCCTATAAATAACAGTTTAATCTTCATTTCTCAGGGGGAATTAGGTTTTTCTAATCTAAATGAGAGAGAGAGAGAGAGAGAGAGAGAAGTTAGGGATTTTACAACTCCGGTCGTCTTCTCCGACGATCTCGCCGAAGCTTCGGTTTGCAATTGATCATTTTTTATTCTCTTTTCTTCTAAGCCTCATTTGATCTTGCCTTCTCCTTGTACCACTGTTTTTCTTCATCAAACCCTAAATCAAAACCCTAGATCCATCTATTTTCTTCATTTTCTTACACAAATCTTAAATCTCTCCCTCCTTTCGCTCAAGAAATCCTCGATTTGTTGTCTGACCCTTGCAAAATTGTGGATATATTACGTAATTTTTCATATCTGTGATTTTCTTATCCAGAGATCGTAGGTTGATCATCTATTTCATTCAATTTTCTAAATATGTTGAAAGAAGGAATCGGTGGCTCCTAAATGAGTTATATCAAAGAATCATACCAAAGGAGTCTGAAAGCCAAAGCCTCTTCATAGCTATTGAAAATTTCAGATCTATTGCAAGAAGAGGAAGGTAAGCAAAAATAAATCTCAGATTTCGAGAATTTGCAAATTTGTACAAAAAGCAAGGATACTCAGAAACTTTAAGGTGCATTTGTTATTTTTTTCAGCACATAAGAATCATCTTCAATCGAATAATCTAAGAAATTATGGTCTTAAGATGGTATTTGTAGAATTTATCGATTCTCTCACGTAGATGAAGTTGAATGAGATTGTTCTGTTCAATTCTTCTTATCGTTCCAAGTTTTGGAACCAGTTTGTATGAAATTCCTTAAATTTTGAAACATGTTCTATTACAACTGGATCATCTTTGAAATTGATTTTTAGTTCCTGCTGAAAGTTCAGCTTTGTCTTCGCGTGAATCTCATAAAGGAAATATATCAGTTCTGTTCTTACTAATGCCTATGTTGTAGTTGAGAGGAATTTTTGAACCTTGAGCATGAATTGAGGTATTCTTTTTTAAATTGTTTTGGCTGACATTAGCATAAATTTTGATTGTATTGATCCTGATTTTCTCCTCTGATTTTTTTTAAAAATGTATTTAAGTAGAATAAGGTGGAGAGAGCGATGAGATACTAAATGAGTGATGAGTGGTAAGGTATTCTATATGCATGCTGATGATCTTTGTTTTTTAGCACAAACTTTAGATCGTTATTTTCAATTTACTACATTGAGCATTTCATTTCCAGGTCAATTCGTGTGAGTATATGAAAACTCATTGTGGTCTCTTACCTCTCTGAATTATGAATGATGATTACGAGACTATTGTGTGCTCATTTGGTATATCTCCTAGAGGAAATGATTTTTCATGCTGCAGATCTAGCTCAACCGTGATTTTAGCATTCTAAAATCAACCAATTTAGTTGCAATTTAGTCCAAGTTCTCTGTCAGCTCAGCTACTCACAATTCAGCCAAAGGTTAGCCTCATGTTTTGGCACAATGTGAGCCCATGGTTCCGCCACTGTTAACACAATTCTGTCCACCAAATCTGTCCTCTGTTTGGCACAATTCTGTCCACAAAATCTGTCCCTGTTTTGGAGTAGAATCTGTCCCTGTTTAGCACAATTTCTGTCCACCAAATCTGCCCCCTGTTTGGCACAAGTTATTTCACCAATTCAGCCCTCATTTTGTCGGCTGAGCATGATGATATCCATGGCAGTCACTTCTTCATTTTGGTAATGGCAGCACTTACACTCTTGATGCTAACAGCCCATGGCCCTTTACAATGGCAGCCCCACCTTGTTTTGGCATGCGCAGCCCCACATTGTTTTAACATGTGCTGCCCCGCCTTGTTTAACATGTGCAGCCCCCACCTTGTTTTGGCATGCGCAGCCCCACATTGTTTTAACATGTGCTGTCCCGCCTTGTTTAACATGTGCAGCCCCCACCTTGTTTTGGCATGCGCAGCCCCACCTTGTTTTAACATGTGCAGCCCCCGCCTTGTTGTAACAAGTTTAGCCCTCATTTCAGCCCTGTCTTACATAGGTTCAGCCCCCGTTTTAGCCCCTACTTTGGAATATCTGTATAACCACATTTTGATGATTCATGCGCTCCTCTTTCTCTTCCATCCTTTTGATTGACATGTGAGAATGAGAGAGATGTTTGAGTTTCAACTAATGGAAGCCCTTGCACACATTGATGTTCTTTCTCATCATTATGTTTTAAATACAATTTGATCAATATTTTCCACTCAAATATATGTTCACTATTTCGTTTTTATGGAATCAATAGCTCATGGAAGCCTTGGATGATATATTTAAAAAAAAAAAAAAAAAAAAAAAAAAAAAAAAAAAAACTACTGTACATGCTTGCTGTCCTGTTTTGAATTTGCTCATTTTCGACCTCAAACGCTAAAAAATTTTAAAAACAAACATCATCAATCTTGTAGATCTCGTCGAGCCGGTCAGTTCGACATATGGTGGCCCAAATTTGGCCAAAAGACGAGAGAGTTACGCCCGTTTAAAGTTTTCAGCCCATAACGTTGTTTTTGTGAAGTTTTTTAGAAATTATCGTGTCGAGTAAATTTTGGGTGGCTTCTGGTCAGAATTGTTCGAAGCTGTCATCTGGAAAAGTGTTCGTTGTAATATTTCCTAAAACTGTCTTATTGAGCAAATATTTCCATAAATGCTTTTTAATATTGCAAAACTACTTACAAGCTTCAGTTTTTGTGAAAAGAATGTCATTTCTGCAACAACAGCTTTTTGGCCATTTTTGGGCGATGTCAGGTCTGTTTCGTCCGAAGTCGTAGAAGGGAAAAATGTTCTTCACAAGATTTTCTAATACTTTATCCTTGAGCAAATATTTTCAGAAACGATGTTTT
Source organism: Tasmannia lanceolata (assembly GCF_043159265.1). NCBI lineage: Eukaryota > Viridiplantae > Streptophyta > Magnoliopsida > Canellales > Winteraceae > Tasmannia > Tasmannia lanceolata. Next base: position 67,946,260 of record NW_027518695.1, read on the forward strand.
GAGTGTCAAAACTGAGCCCAAACTTTCAGTTAAAACACTAATATGTCTTTTAATGGCGATGGATCGGAAGAGGCCATTTTCTGACCACTTCTGGCCAGATCCAAACAAAGTGGTCAACTGAGAGAATGTCTCTTATGCTGTGATCTACAATTTTTATTAGTAGAGTTTTTGATGGTTTTGATGTTTGAAGGGTCCAAAAGTCAGTGCAAAGTTGCATTTTTCACACTATATGTCATAATTGTGCTATTTCTTGAAAATCACCGACAACTTGAGCTCTATTCAATTTTAATGATTGTTTTGGATGTTTTGAGCTTGGTAGCAAGTTTCAAACCATATATGGAATCATTTCCATGAAGTGTTTGACATTTTTTACCCTTTTTGGTGAAAATTACATGTTGGGTGGAAATTTCTTTTTTTTTTAGATTGTTTTGAGCCTATATTGATTCTAATGCTTGTATTGGGATATGATGAGCATGCTAGCAAGTCACAAATCATATATTGATCAATTTTTACGATTTAATTTATATTTTAGAGCCTTATTTGCGAAAATTGCCTATTGTGTAGAGTACTTTCAATGTTTTTTTTTTTTATGCTAAATGAGTGGAACCCGTGCTATATGTCAACCTAGACATCTAAACTTCTAGGATCAGTTCCGAAGCATGTCCATACCTTCCAAATTCCATGAGTCTCACTTTAGGGGACACACTTTGTCTCCTTAGAATGTTTTCCTTTTTTGGAGACAAGTCTTGTCTCATTTAGAGAGTTTCCCCTTTAGAAGGCTTACCTAGCCTCATGTTAGAGCCCTCCTTTCTAGAGCAAGTCTTTGACTCATTTGCCCTCCTTTATAGAGCAATAGAGAGTCTTGGACTCATTGGCTTCCCATTTAAAGTTGGTTATCCTATATGTTAGGAGTTCGCCCCGTAGCCTTTTGGTTCGTCTATTAGATATGAGTTTATCCTTTAAGATGCATTTACCTGCTAGGGATCTTAGATCATTTTCATTGTTCTTAGGCACCAGTTACTTGTTGTGGATCGTCTCTTTGAGGCGTTAGTTGCTTGTTCGGGGTTTCCTCTTTGGATTTAGGGCTTTGCCCTAGTTTGTGGTGTTACTTGCGTTTTCCTTTTAAGAGTGAAAACATTTAAAGGTAAAAAAATATTGGCATATTTGAAAATTCTAAAACATTAGAAATTTAAAATATCAAAAACATTTGAAATTTTTTTAAAAAAATCTACAGTGTTGAGTTTTATAGCGTATTAGGAGAGTTTGTTTCGAACTACGTTGGCTTGATCCTCTTCCACGAGGTACGTAGTGTAGCTTGGGATCTGTATCCCAAGTCCAGCCAAATTTTGTAAAAATAAATCATTCAAACCTTTTAAAAATACAAAAAATCTTTTATACAACATGTTTTTGAAAAGCTCTTCCTCTAGAGTTAGGAGTGTTTTAGATAGAAAGTTTTAGAGTTAGGAGTTTGTCTTTGATTTGTTGATTGTTTGCTTTAGAGTTAGGGGTTTGTCCTAGAGTTATAGGAACGCCTTCGTCTGGTCAGTTGGTGACCCACATCGCCGACTGATGACTAGAATAAGATGCGCTAGTCTACCCTTTGTTTTCCTTAGGAAACACAGCCTAGTTACACATAGGTTGTATGAACCACCTGCATTAGCTTGGGGCTAACCTGCATTTAGTTAGGGCATATAGGGTGTCCTAAAATCCACAATCCATTGGAATTTAAATAATTGCATAAAAAGCTTTAATAACTTGTCTGGTCTTTTAGATCGAGTCTAGGATAGAGGTCTAGATGTCTTAGGCATCATAGTTTAGAATTGGTGCGAAGAACAACGTGACTCTGATTCTTGTGGAGGCAGGGATAAGTAGGCTTCTTTGGATGAACATCAGACCATCCAAAGACTCGGGTTAAATCGTTTAGAGTCTTATGATTTGTTGTTTTGTCATATTATATGTTTTGTTGTGTTTTCTTACTTTCTTGTACAGACTTTATACCTTTAGCTGTAGCATGCGTGTGTTTGTCCACCAGAACTTAGACACCAGTTAGGCATGTCACTCATAACCTAGTTGTCATTAGGTGACACATCTTTTATTTTTATTTTGTGTGTGCTTATTATTTTATACCCTGGTCATGTATGATTAGGTAGATGTCTTCCGGGGATATTTTGTTCCCATTTCACATGATTTTGCCCAAAATTCTTTGGAGTTAATGAAAATGGCATAAGAGCCCAAGTGCTTGCACTCGAACGAATTGGGGGTGCTCTTCGGACATTCTCCATTCGTAATCAGGCACGAGCCCATATATATTTCTAGTTATCCATTGCACAAAGGATTTGATTTTGGGGTTCCATGGCCTATCCATGGATGGCGACTCTGAGTTATTTTAGGTGCGTCTTGGTTTCCAGCTTTGGCTCCGGATCAAGAGGTATCTCTTTCTTTTTATATCGCCACTCGTGCTATGCTATGAGGGTGGCACCGTTTCGAGAGTTCCTTGGCAGAGCTCTCTTTCATGTGGAAATCTAGAGGATGTAGGGACTCGTTTCCTCATCATCCTCAAGATCGGGGTCCACATGTACATATTAGGAAGATTGCATCGGAATGCATTGACCAAGGATTTCCAAGATGGCAGCTACTTGCCAAAAGGCTGTACATATTACAATCAGCTACTTGCCAAAAGTCTTGTTGGCAAAAGGCTTGATTTCCTAATAAGCTTGATTTCCTAATACTCCCCCTCAAGTTGGGTATGGATATTGTGAATGCCCAACTTGCGAATGAGATGATGAAATTGAGATGCACCGAGGGGCTTGGTAAATATATCCACGGGTTGATGGGCTGTGGAGATGTAAGCTGTGCGGATCAAGCCTAACTGGACTTTCGCATCAATAATGTGGTAGTCAATTTCAATGTGTTTCGTCCGTTCATGAAAAACGGGATTGGCTGCTATGTGTAAGGTTGTTTTATTATCACAAAATAGAACAACTGGTTGTGGGTGATGAATTTGAAGATCGTGCAATAAATGGAGTAGCCATGTAATCTCGCATCAAGTACTTGCCATGGCTCGATATTCGGCTTCAGCAGATGAGCGTGAAACAGTAGATTGCTTCTTGGAGTTCTAGGAAATTGGAGAAGCACCCAACATAACACAGTAGCCAGTAATGGAGCGTCGAGACTCTGTACAACGAGCCCAATCGGAGTCGCATAAGGCAGTAAGTTGAAGCGAGCTAGAGGATGACATCAAGATGCCCTGTCCGGGCGTTTGTTTGAGATAACGAAGAACTCGATGGGCAGCATCTAGATGTGGTTGGCGTGGCTTCTCCATGAATTGGCTAAGAATTTGGACAAAATAAACAATATCTGGCCGTGTGATAGTGAGATAAATGAGACGGCCTATGAGACGGCGATAGCGAGATGGGTTTGAAAGAAGCGCGCCTTCATCTTTTGTGAGCTTGAGATTCTGCTCCATGGGAAATGTTGCAAGACGTGATCCAAGAAGACCAGCTTCACCCAGGATTTCCAAAGCATATTTCCGTTGTGAGAGATAGATACCTTTGCGAGAGCGAGCAACTTCAATACCCAAGAAGAATTTAAGTCGACCAAGGTCCTTGATCTTGAAGCGGGTATGAAGGAAATTTTTTAGAGCAGTAATTGAACTCAAATCATTTCCCGCAAGAATGATGTCGTCTACATATACGAGTAATGCGGTGAAGGAAGTCCCAATGAACCGAGTGAACAAGGAGTAGTCGGCTGTTGATTGCTTATAACAAGCGGCGAGAAGGGCTGCTGAAAATTTTGCAAACCATTGTCGAGAGGCTTGCTTCAACCTATATAAGGATTTGTTGAGACGACAGACCCGAGTCTCCCCCTTTCGGGCAAAACCAGGAGGAATCTCCATGTATACTTCCTCATTGAGGTCCCCATGTAAAAATGCATTGTTAACATCTAACTGGTGAAGATGCCAATTGTTAATTGCTACAACAGCTAATAAGCATCGAATGGTGACAAGTTTAACAACAGGGGCAAATGTTTCTTTATAATCCAATCCTTCTTTTTGATTGTATCCCTTTGCTACCAAGCGGGCCTTGTAGCGTTCAACGGACCCATCTGAATTGTATTTGACCTTGTACACCCATTTGCATTCAATGGGTTCCTTGTTAGTTGGCAAGGAAGAGAGTGTCCAAGTGTTGTTAGCTTCCAAGGCTTGAATTTCAAGAGCCATGGCTTCACACCATTTTGGATCTTTAACAACTTCCCGAAAGGACATTGGTTCTATAATGGAAGAGATAGCTACAGAGAAGACTCGGTGAGATGGGGAGAGTTTATCATAAGAAAGGAAATGAGAGATTAGGTGATGAGTACTTACTGTAGGTCCTACTATTGAGGGGAGTGACGAATTGGGTGAGGGATGAACGGCAAGCTCACAATGATAAGCCTGCAAGTAATTAGGACGATGTCGATCCCGTGTTGGACGTCCAGAATTATGAGGTGCAGGAGTTGATTCCAATGGTTCATTAGGCGGAGGAGCCGTCTCTAGTGGGAGAGAATGACAATCTAAATGGTCAACCTGATCTGGTGAATCGGAATTGTCAACCTGATTTGGTGATGGAAGAGGTAGAACCAGTGCTGGTGGTTCTAGGTGGTGAGACTGAAAAGGAAATATATCTTCATGAAAAACAACATCCCTTGAGGTAAAAAGGGTTTGAGTGTCGAGATCAAAAAATTTATACCCTTTTTTACCATGTGGATATCCAAGAAAGACACATTTTCGTGCACGGGGATCAAATTTAGAACAATTTGAAGCAAGAGAGCCAACATAACATAGACACCCAAAAATGCACAAGTGGGAGTAGGAGGGTTTAACATTAAATAGGGCCTCGTATGGTGTTCTTCCAGAGAGGATGGGTGTAGGGGTGCGGTTAATGAGGTAAGTAGCTGTGAGAACACATTCCCCCCAAAAACGAAGTGGTAAATTGGCTTGAAATCTCAAGGCGCGAGCAACTTCTAAGAGTTGTCTATGTTTTCGTTCAACAACTCTGCTTTGTTATGGAGTGGCAACACAACTTCGTTGATGAATAATTCCTTTTTCTTGGTAGAAAGAATGCATGTCAAACTCAGGTCCATTATCACTTCAGATCAGCTTCATTTTACAACCAAATTGAGTTTCAACCAAGGCAAAAAATGATTGAATTAAATGACGGGTTTCGGTTTTATGCCGCATTAAAAAAACCCACGTGCACCTAGTAAAGTCATCAACAATGGTTAAGAAGTAGTGTGCATCATTAAGAGAAGCCACTCGATAACTACCCCAAATATCACAATGAATCAATTGAAATTGTTCAACAGTAGAAATAGTACTCAAAGGAAAAGTAAGTCGAGTTTGCTTAGCAAGGGGACAAACATCGTAATGTGTAGGATGCGAAATAGAAATATCTGAAACATATTTAGCTAAAAAATTCAAGTGATTATTAGAAAGATGTTCCATCCTCTTGTGCCATAAATCAAAGGAAGAAGCAAGTGCTGCTGAATAAGATTCTGACTGCTTTGGGAGGAAGAAATGGTAAAGGCCGTTCATCTCCTTACCCGCTCCAATCATCGTCCTCAAGGACCGGTCCTGAATAACACAAGAATCAGAGAAGAAGGTTATGGAGCAATTAGAATATTGGGTAAGCTTGCTAACAGATATAAGATTGAAATTAAAAGATGGAACACAAAGCACATCTTTTAATACAAGAGATGGTGACAATGACACAGTCCCAATATGTGAAACTAATGCAAGATTCCCATTAGGAAGTTTAACAGGGTTGGTTCCGATGCAAGTAATGGAGGACAAAAGTGAAACACAGCTAACCATATGGTCAGTGGCTTCGGTATCAAGTATCCATGGTGTAGAATTTTTAAATGAGGCCAAGCTAAGAGATGTACCTGAAAGATTTGTTCCTGGTTGTGAAGTACCTGCTAGGTGAGCCATGGGCTGATGAGCATTAAGCTGATGAGTATGAAGCATATCCAAAAGTTGGCGGCATTCTTCAGTGGTGAAAGGAAGCATATTCTGCTTGTTATTAGACACAATTGCCGCTTGATTGGAAGAGGGTAAATTACCTTCCTTGTGAAGTCGATGGCCTGGTGGATACCCATAAATCTTATAACATTTTTCAATGGTGTGTCCGACCCAGCCACAATGATCACACTTTCGGTCACCTTTGGATCCTTGAGATTTCTTCCCTCTGTCCCGATTATCACGATCATCATATCTAATGGCTTTGTTATTGGATTTTCCTTTACGAGTAAGGCTGCAGCTTCTGTGGATTGGAGACCAAAAGCTGCAACTTCACGTTGTCGTTCCTCTTGGAGTACAAGGGAGAGCACTCGATTAATCGAAGGCACAGGATCCATAAGAAGAATTTGCCCTCGAACAGCAGTATAAGAATCATTAAGTCCCATCAAGAAATGTATTACTATATCTTCTTGTTGATAATCCATGAACAAGTAGGTGGTGTCCTATAAATGGAGAGCTCGTCCCAATATCCCTTTAGTTTGGTAAAGTAATTTGCTACTGACCGTTGCTCTTGAGTAACGGATAAAATATCTCGTTGTATTTGGAATATTCTCGGAGCATTCACTTGAGAGAAACGCTCCTTAAGATCTTGCCACACTTCATGAGCCGAATCAGTGTAAATGACACTCGTGGCAATTTCTTTTGATAATGAATTCAATAGCCATGAAAAAACCATGTTATTGCAACGGGTCCATTGAACATAATCCGTACCAGTAGTATTGGATGGCTTTGGATGTGAGCCGTCAATGAAACCTATTTTATTTTTTCCTTTCAAGGCCATAATCATGGCTCTATTCCAAGTGTTGTAATTCTCACCCCTTAGGGGCTGGGATACAAACACTGTTCCTGGATTATCGGAATGATGTAAGGAAAATGGGCTAAAGGGATCTTCGGTCTTACCCGTCTCAGGAGTAGCCTTCGGATTTGTCTCTTGAGCCATTTTTGTTGATGTGAATTTGGTTGTTGGAATTGAATGATTGAAGCGATCACCGAAGAAGATGATCGATGCAATGACCGTCAATGGTGATCAAAGTGTAGGGAGATCTGTTCGACTGCTAGTAGCGGAATGGCAAAGAGTCGATCAAATAAAGAGAATGAAATGGCTGCACCAACTGTGGTTGTAGCCGTGAAAAACTAATAAGGGAGAAAGACTTCAAGAGCTCTCATTGATGTTCTGATACCATGATAAGAAACAGAATCGTTTCCAATATGTGTGTATTTTATTGATGCAAATGTATTCAATATATAGAGATACAGAGTGTGCCCCAAATAGGGAAGAGAATAAATTTACAACGGTTGTAATCCCATGATGGAGGGGATGTTGTACATATTAGGAAGATTGCATCGGAATGCATTGACCAAGGATTTCCAAGATGGCAGCTACTTGCCAAAAGGCTGTACATATTACAATCAGCTACTTGCCAAAAGGCTTGTTGGCAAAAGGCTTGATTTCCTAATATTGTGGATTTTAAATGCTACAGCTGCCCCAAAACGACAGAGCAATAGATCCAGTCAACCACCTCGAGACATTCAAAACCATGATGATGTTGCACGGAGTATCTAATGGATTTATGTGTAGAACATACCCTACCACTCTTGTGGGAGCTGCGCATGATTGATACTCTGGACTTTAGCACTGCTCCATAAACTCCTTCGAATAATTTGGAAATTGCCTCGTTCACCACTTCCTCAGTAGTAGCAGACATAGAAGAACAGCCGCATAATTGATGGCGCTAAAACATGAGAAAGATAAATCACGCTAAAACAGGATAAAGATGAATCACCGAAGGATTTCATTGGTCATTTTAATCGGGAAGCCCTTCAGATCCTGAACTTGGACATGTTTGTTGCCAAGCATTCTTTACAAAACAACCTTGGACACATCACCCAAGCCACCTAGGCGTGACACGGCACGTGACATGGCTGCCAAGTTGGCACTACATCACCCTACCTACAAGAGTAGGGGAATCCCTTTTGACATCTCAATCGGTATACAAGATTGGGGAATTCCCTGCCTGCATTTTAATCAGGCAGGTGGGGGGAATTCGTTTTTCGTGAGGGAAAAATTCCTTTTCCAAACTTTTATAACCAACTCCACCTTACCTTCCAAACCAAATTCTGTAATTCTCTTTTACACATCCAACTTATGTTCCTTTTCCATTGAGGACTTTACACAAAATGAAACTTATAGCAAACAATTAACGAAAGCCACTATCTTAGATCCCATGCTAACTACTACCACATGGAATTACTATAGAAACTTTATAACTCAGTGCTTTTGAAGCTACAAACGAAATTTCTTAAAGTATAGATGAATAATTCAAGGTCCGCAAAACTACTATCGGTTACAAACCTATTTAAGGTCTACTTATTGGAAATTACTCACCAATTTATTTACTTGGCTCTAGAAACTTGCTTAATTAAAACTCTCGGAATGGGAAACCGATAGATCTTGACATGTAATTGGGATTAGTTCTAGATCAAAGCAAGTGGATAACCATAATAACACCTATGTCCAAAAATGATCTTACGGCTTCAATGGCCCATTCAATGTTCCATAGCCTTTCGAGCAAAACTTTGACCCGATCGTATATCGAAAAATATTTAATGGTTTGATCTTTGATCTAAACAAATTTCAACGGTGAGATTATGGATATGAAGCTTTTGACCTTTGATCTAAGCTCTCTGATCAATTTGATCGCTAGTGTCGACATGTGACTGTCAATCGACTAAGATGCACCTGCATCAAGAACCCATATTAGCAACTTAGTTTTCATTCTCCCTTGGCATGAGAAAATCGACGCGATCATCAATCTTTAACCCATGTTGATATCTTGGCCATCTTAGGATGTTCGGCCTTTGGTAGTACTTGTCTATTATAATCCTGGCCCGATCAGCAATCTTAATTGTCTGATCACTGATTTGAGTGTATGGAGCGATCCGATCACGGGAACTATAACTTCTGGCCTATAATTTGAGTAATCTAATCAATCCAATTACCATTATAAAATATCTGGCCTTCAATCGGTTTAGATGTGTCTGCACCACCGACCTAAGATGAGACATGTGTTATACAAGGGTTCTTAATTAAAAACCCGAACTACTCGACATGTATTGCAACCTTACTTCCAACTTCTAAGGGACACTTCAGAATTTTAGATACAATGTCATACAAATGAGGAAGTCTAGACTGAAGGGAGCCCATGCAGAAAGGAGGTGAAAGGCCCCCCCATTCGATTCACATCACCTTCATGCTTTAAAGGGTGTCAAACGTGATGGTGATGTGCAGTTTTGCAAGGGTGTCCTTCAGTTTGGACTTCCTCCATACAAATTTATGTCTTAGTTATTTATATCACTATTAAATAAGCACATGATTAAGACATCAATGTCCCATCTTCCTAACTTAGTTCTCTGGAAGCTACAAAAGAAATTACTTAAAATAGTAACTAAATAATTCAATGCTTATTGGAAATTAGTTATCCATTTTATAAACTTGTCTTAGCATCCATTATAGAAACTTGTATAATTAAAACTCGTCGAAATGGGAAACCAATAGATCTTGAGTTGTGGTTGAGATTGGTTCTGCATCAAAGAAACCGGACAACCATAATAGCACCTATGTCCAAAAATGATCTTACGGTTTCGATCGTCCCTTCCATGTTATATAGCCTTTCGAACAAGTCTTCGACACAAGCATTGATCTGAAAATATTTAATCGTCTGATCGTTGATTTGAACAAGTTTCAACAGTGAGATCATAGATCGGAAGCTTTCGACCTTTGATCTGTGAGTTCCGATCAAACTGATCGCTAATCTAGATGTGTGGCCATCTATCAACTAAGATGCAGAACCCCCTATTAGCCACCTAGTACTTTTCATTCTCCCTTGGCAAGAGAAATTTGACACGGTCATCAATCTTGAACCCACCATGATCTCCTGGCCACCTTAAGATGTTCGGCCTTTGGTAGTTCTTGTCTACTATAATCTTGGCCCGGCCACCTATCTGAATTGTCCTATAATTGATCCAAGGGTCTAAAGCGATCCAGTCACAGATCTACTACTTTGGACCCTTAATTTTTGTAATCTAATCAATCTAATTACCATTGTGAAATATATGGCCTTCAATCAGCTATCATGCACCTGCACAACCAACCCAAGGTGTGGGACATGTGTTATTGTTGGGTTCTTGAAAACCCGACCCCAACTCCCAAGAGACCCTTCTAAATATTTGATACAATGTCTTACAAATTTAAGCTTTAGTAAATTGTCTCGACTGTCTAATAATAAAAAGTTCTGTCCTCTACCTTTTTTATTTATAGTATTCGGACTTCATATAATTATGCATCTTCATATAGCATTCTCTACTCCAATTCTCTTCACTATGATTGGTTTGGTGCAACTTAGCCATGACTAAAATTTGGTTGGTTTGATTTCAGGAGAAAATTAAAAGTAATTTCCTTCTGTAAAATGGAGATGGAGCCTGATCTAAACTCAAATATCATAGATAACTTGCATGAGAAAGTTATAGACGCTATACTTATTAGCATGCCATTGACAAAATCCATTCAGATGTGTGCTGGCGGGTTTAATAGTTGGATCTAGGCACATGCCATTTTGGATCTCTCAACTTATATTTGATAAGAAATGTAAAGAAACCATTTCAAACCATACGCTCACTGAGTTGGTGAGTTTTGTGGATAAAATTTTCTTACATCATGAAGGTTCACTTCAAAGGTTTGAGAGTACCAGTTATGTTAGAATATGTGGGATCCAACGGTTAGATTGGGTTAAGATCTCACTGTTGGATCATCTTGGAGGTAGATTAGGTAAGTTGGGTAAATGAGGCAACCAGATAAATTAGGCAAGTGGATTAGAAGAGGCAAGCAATAGAGATTAGGAAACTAGATTTGATTATGATTATTTCCTTTTAGAATTATCTTGATTCTATTTCATGTTTATCATGTAAGTGCTCTATAAAAGCACACATTGATCCTCTTGTAAATGCATCCAAGTTTAGTGAAATCTCTAGAATTTATCATGGTATCAATATTATTGATACCATGTCACTCTAATATTGATAAATGGATAAAATTTTTTTGTTAAGGACTGAGATTAGGGAATTTGTCCTCAATATTGATTGAGATGAGTATTATGAGGTTCCTTCTCTCTTCTCGGTTCATGAGTTGAGATATTTGGAGTTATCTGTATGCATTTTCAAAAATCCTTCTACATTCAAGGGCTTTATTAATCTGACAACTCTCAATTTTAAAGTAGTTACCATTGCCAAAGATGCATTGGAAAGGTTGATTTACAATTGCCATTTCTTGAGAGATTTGACACTTGTGGACATTGATGGTGTAACTCATCTTAAAATCCACACTCCAAATCTCCATTACACAAACTTCAGTGATCTTAAAATTGCTATGATTCTTGGGATATCGGACACACATCAACTCATTCTTGCTAAGGCGCCCGTTTTTCGAGTTTTTCTTTGGCTACGAACATGACCTCTATGAAATCAAAATTAAAGATTTTTCAAGCATTGCTGCTATTTTTCAAGCACTGCTCCTAAACATATAATTTGCAGTTGATTCCTTAAACTTTTTCCCCTTTTACTGCCATTCTTTTGTTTTACATTTAGCAAATTGAAGTAAGTTGATATTTTGCTATTGAATTTTGAAAGATTTTATTAGACCGGCCTCATGGTTTTTCCTACACTTTGTCGGATTTTTCACGGTAAAAATATCGACTTTATCTTGTTTATTTGCTTTATTTTTATGCATGTATGTCGATATTTTGTTGTTGAACATTCTTAGCCATTTTCAATTCTTACTTTTGAACAGAATCGCTATTTCAGAAGGATTAAAAATAAATAAACCACCAATTGTAGACACCCCATTTTGACTGTACCCAGACTGACAATAGGTTGTCCGCAATGAGGTTCCGATGATGTTCAATTAGGCTTTGATTCGCCATATGAAACAAAAAGGTTAATGGCTTCTTTATGAACATAAAAGAGCGATTCCCGATGTGTTTCAGATCTCACATTACCCTAAAAACTACCCAAATAGCCATAGTTTAGCCTTAGGAAAACCCTAAAAAATCCTAGAAAATACCCCTAGAAATTCCCGGGTTACACCCGGAAATTTCTGGAAACCTCACACTCCTAAGAAGCGCTCAGTCACTATCCAAAACCCTACAGACATGTTTTGCAGACTTTCTTTCAATTTTCAGCACCTCTAGTAAGCCCTGGGTGCACTATGGGTAAAAATAAGAAAATCCTATAAAATCACGACAGAGAACCGGAAAATCTCGAGAATTCCCAGAACCCATACCAGACCTAAATTAGTTTCAAATTGTTTCTTCAGTTGTTAGTAAATTACTGTAGAAAACCCCCGTCTCAAAATCCTTTTAAATGAGTTAGAAAACCCATAAACAAGCAACCCCGATGCCCGCCTGGTCGCACCATGCTGCCACACGGATTGGGGCCTAAAAAGAGCGATTCTCGGGTTATCCCTAGAAATTCCACCCATTACCAGGTCGCATGATGCAACTACACTAGTCGCATGGTTCGATCGGGGTGGTCGCATGGTGCGGCCACACTGGTCGAATGGAAATTTAGGTGAAAGCCGTCTCTCAAATCACTTGGATTTTTCATTAAAATTTGGGAAAATTTACCAACTAATTGGGGAGAAAACCAACGTTTTTCCCTATTCTAATTCTCTGTAATGAGACCTTGATTGTCTGTTATTCTCATCTCTCTCGGCATTTTTGGGATTTTAGAGGACTTTACACAATTTCATTGATTTTTCATAAAAATGAGGAAAATACCCCAAAATTCCACCCCTCTCTCTTCTCTCTAAGAAGTTGTTTTCCATGTTCATGTCTCAACTTGGAACGGCTGAGAATGAGGTTATCCTCTCACGTACCTCATCTCATGAGATTTGGAGGAAAAATCCCCCAAAATTTATGAATTTTACATGGAAAATGGGATGGGAGTCTCATTACCACCCTTCCAGTATCCTCATATGATTTGAATGTTTAGAGGTTTGAGAATCATTAATATATTTTGAGCAGCCAATAGGGGTGAATGCGATCTGTGTGTTGCATTAGCCCTATCGGTGGCCGATTTTGCAAAACTGCCAAAACGGCAAAGATTTTGAGGAATTTTCGAGTTCAGAATTTAATTTTCAAAATTATGCCTGAATTGTTTTAGATTTATAAAACCATGATTTCAATCAAATCCCCAAAGAAAATCGAAAACCAGGCAAATTTGGAGAAAAACCGAGTGCAGCTGGTCCCAAGATTGCACCTTGCAACCACATGGTCGCACCATGTGACCAAGCTGCGACCAAACTGAGTGTCACCAAGAGGTCACAGTATGCGACCAGACTGGCGACATGCTTCGATCAAACCCATATCCTATGACATCATGTCTCTACATATGGGAAGGTTAGGATCATTCTTTGGAGATGATTTTATTGGTATAGGTTTGAACAATGTGGGCCCACTTTATTTTAAAAAAATTACATGCACATATGTACAGACCTCACATAACACATATTTATTAGAACATTCATTGGAGCCCACCACTTTTGAAGATCCAAACTGTTCATTTATTGAGCCCAATGTAAATACGCATTTCCCAAAAAATAATCTCAGTAGGATTATCCTAACTCTCCGATCTTAGAGGTATATATATGATGTTGTCTGTCTACAGATTGGAGGATTAGGATCATCCTACGGAGAATAGTATAGGGAAATGATAAATGCGCCAATTTTCATCACTTGGGGCACCCAACTGCATTCTATGAGGCAATCATGTCACTTCATTCCTTCAAATGTGAAGTACATTAGCCTCTTTGCAGTCATAAATACACTGCAGCTGGGTGTCCCGAGTGATAAAAATGGGCGCATTTATCATTTCCCATATTTTATGGGCAGGCCTTTTTATGTTGAAAAGAATCTCAACTCACAAAAACAACCATTCAACGGATACACCAGTTAAAGGATACACGGCAAAAATCCATCCGTTTGCATTTCTTCCACATGTAAGTGTTATTAAAATTCCTCGGGGGAGGAAACAAAATGAAAAATGGGGGAGAAAGAAAAGAAAGAGAGAAAGAGGTCATTATTGAAGAGGCTTTACACCTGAAATAGGACTAATGAAGATCACCCGAAGAGGAAGAGAAATCCGTCTAAGGGAGCGCCTCGTACTGTTGATAAGTCAAGGCAAGAAATCTAGCTTGCTCGCATACATTACGGATGCTTATCTCTGTATCTTCGTTACAGTTCTTAGAGTTGACAAAGATTATGTTGTCAACTGCAGTAATAATGTCATCAAAATAATCAACAATATGCCCAAGATACCCTTAGACGGTAGTATCATCTTCGGCTATGACATAAACCTTTTTCCCCTCTAGAGCTCCAGTTATGTCAATACACTTTATACTGGCCCAAATAGGTTTTTTTTTTAAAAATAAATTTTATACTGGTTTTTTTAAAACTACGGATACACCCGTCAAAGAATACACGGCAAAAATCCCTTCGTGTGCATTTCTTCCACATGTAAGTGATGTTAAAATTCCTTGGGGGAGGAATCCGCCTCAGCGGAAGAGAAGGAAGAGGAATCTATCTGAGGGAGCGCCTGATACTGTTGATAAGTCAAGGATATAAATCCGTCTTACACGCACATTACGGATGCTTATCTCCATATCTTTGTTGTAGTTCTCAGAGATGACAAAGATAATATTGTCAACGATAGTAACAAAGTCATCAAAATAATCAACAACAAGATGCCCAAGATACCCCTGTACGGTAGTATCATCCTCGGTTATGACATAAACTTTATTCCCATTCAGAGCTTGGGTTATCTCAATACACTTTATACTGGCCCAAATGGTTGTTTTTAAACACACTTTATAATGGTTTTTTAAAACTACGGATACACCTATCAAAGGATATGGGGCAAAATCTCTCCGTGTGCATTTCTTCCACATGTAAGTGTTGTTAAAATTCCTCGGGGGACGAATCTGCCTCAACGGAAGAGGACAAAGAGGAATTTGTCTAAGGGAGCGGCTCGAACTGTTGATAGGTCAAGGCTAAACATTCAGCTTGCTCGCATACATTACGGATGCTTATGTTCATATCTTCGTTGCATTTCTTAGAGATGACAAAGATTATGTTGTCAACAGCAATAACACAGTCATCAAAATAAACAATAACAAGATGCCCAAGATACCCTTGTACGGTAGTATCATCCTCGGTTATGACATAAACCTTATTCCCCTTCAGAGCTCGGGTTATCTCAATACACTTTATACTAGACCAAATGGTTTTTTTTAAATACACTTCAAAATGGGTTTTTTTAAAACAACGGATACACCTGTCAAAGGATATGGGCAAAATCTCTGTGTGCGCATTTCTTCCACATGTAAGTGTTGTTAAAATTCCTTGGGGGAGGAATCCGCCTCAACGGAAGAGAAGGAGTGGAATCTGTTTGAGGGAGCGGCTTATACTGTTGATAAGTTAAGGCTAGAAATCCAGCTTGCTAGCATACATTACGGATGCTTATGTTCATATCTTCGTTGCAGTTCTCAGAGATGACAAAAATTATGTTGTCAAGGGCATTAACATTGTCATCAAAATAATCAACAACAAGATGCCCAAGATACCCCTGTACGGTAGTATCATCTTTGCAGACACTCCCATTTTGCTAGACTTTAGAAAAGCAAAAGATTTGGTAGTTTGTCAAGTTTCGAGTCCGTATTCCATCTAGGATTAGGCATCTTTGCATTTTAGGGTAGATTTCATTTCATTATGGGAGTTTTGAAGTTGATTCGCGATCCTGAAGGTCTCTAGGGGGTTCCTTTGGCCTCTGAAAGATGAAAGTTCAAGTTTCCAAGCAAATGAAAAACCTGCTATTTTTAAAATTTTCAGGGTTTCCCTCATTTTTGCCTATTTTGCACTGCAGGGGTATTTTGGTCATTCCCGATGTGTCTTCTCTGACCCCCGAGTTATATTTGAGAAATCTTGAGTGATTTTACAAATTTTGAAAAAGCTGCTATTTTTAGAAACTCATGAGGCTTCCACATTTTCATCATATTATGAATATTTCAACAATTTCTCATATATCCAAAACCACCTTGAGGGTACGGTTGATGGATTAGGAGTAATTTCGTAAGATTTGGGAAACCTGCTAAATTTAGATCTCTTAAGATTTTCTCTTAGTCTTGCAGTTCGGGGGTATTTTAGACATTTTCAACATATCATATTTGGTCCCTAAGTTGTGTCTAAGAAATCTTGAGTCCGTTCATAAATTTTCAAAAATCTGCTATATTTGGAATTTCTCAGGGTTTTCCCTAGTCTCGCCAAATTCTAGCACCTCAGGGTAATTTGGTCTTTTCCTGTGTAATTCTTTTGATCTCCGAAATATGTCTGAGAGATTATGAATGATTTCCTGAATTTTGGAAAACCTGCTAAATTTAGAATTTCTCAGGGGTTTCGCTTGACTTGGAAATTTTATGTGTAAAGGGCATTTTGGGTATTTTCAGGGGGTACCAAATGATCCTGTTTGATATTGCTCATCACAAGGACCCAACTTTAAAAGTTTCTATTTTTGAAGTTTGATCACAACGACTTTCCATTTTTAACTTTTTCCTTTAGGGGTGAACCAATTTAAGGTTATTTTGGTCACATTTGGATGTGTAATTGTCAAATAGGGGCATTTTGGTCTGAAAAATTATTTTTCCAAAAAATATGGTTCGATCATGTGTGAGGGATGCACCATAAATGTCAAATGGGTTGGGTCCATATATAGAATGTTGAATTTAGAAAGATTTTATTGAATTTTTATGGAAAAACCCGAAACCCGTGTGAAATGGCCCATTGGGCTAAAGCCCACAAAGATGGAGCTCATGTGGGTTCACTCATATGGGTCGACCACCATGGTGGGCGCCCCACATGGCTGACCCACATGAGTTGAGCACCCAACATTGATGATGTCACAATGATGACATCATATTTGTTAAAAGAAAAATAAAAAGAATAAAAAAAAGAAAAGAAGAAAAGAAGGAAAAGAGGAATGATTGCTTAAAAAATGTTTTCTTCCAAAGAAGCAATGTGGAATAAAGAATAGCATGTCTTGATTGACAAGAAATTAAGATTGGAATCAAATCCAATTTGGAAACAAGAAAGAAAGAAAGCAAGAGGGGAAAATTGGAAACAAGCCAAAAAGAGAGCTCTCACATTGGAAACTACTATTTATCTCTTAACCCTAGCTTTTTTATATAAAAATCAAAGCAAACAATCCTAGAAAAGATTGAAAAAAATCCAAATTCGTCCTTTTTCTCTCTCCAAAAAAAAAAAAAAAACTTCTTCTCTCTTGAAGTGTGTTCATATCTCTCAAGGGTTCTTCACAAAAGGGATTCTTGAAATTCCTTTTCTTCTTCAACAAATTACATATCAAGGATCTTTGGGGTGTTCTTTGGGTCTTCTTCGTCATATAAAAGGGTGCGACAAAGCTTATACCTCGGATCTACGCACCCTAGAGACAAGGAGCGCGATCAACGGTAGGATCTTTATCTTTGTAATATCAAAAGTAGAAAAGCATGCTAGGGTTTTACTTTTGATAGATCAAATTAATGAATTTTTCCTTGAAATTTCAGTATGTTATAATATAGATTATAATTTTTCAAAATTCAAAATTTTACCAAAAAAATAAATTTCCTCCATTTAATAATGATTTTCTTTCGTTTTTTTATTCAATATGGATTTAAATTGGATTATCAAAGCAAGTGTTAGAAACGTGGGTTTATTTAAAAACTGATATTTTTTAGGATTTCTATAAAATAAAATACTTCTGGAAACTTAATTTCCAACTGCGATTCGGTCGTTTTATTTTTCATTCTATTTTTCAAAGAATAACCCCGAAAAGGGTTATTTCTTGATGAACGAATCTAAAAGTATATCAAACAATGTCCAAAATTTGTGAAATCTTATTTCCAAACTAATGTTTTGATTTCCAGAATACCCAAAAATTTTCGGATTTTTTTGAATTTTTTTAATCTGGTTTTAAATTATTTTAAATTTCGGCCATTTTTAATAAATATCAAAATATTTTAAAAATTGATGAAAATCTCCAGAATTAATTTTCAATATTAAATTGAATTCTTCATGAAATTGTTTTTTGAAAAAAGGTTTTTTTATTTGTTTTCTAATTGCTTTTCGTTTTACGTGCCGTAATTCTTTTTCGTATTAAATTAGTAAATTTTTGAAATTTTTCTTTACAAACCAGTAACTTAGGTTACTGAAATATTAGATAAAAATTTTAAATTGGTTTTGCAAAGTTTTAATATGGTTTTGTAATTTATTTTAATAAATGGGTTTCAATTTCTAGGAAACAAATTCTCCTTTTCTATTTAAATATCAATTTTATGGAGGATATTTAATTTTTAAGTTTTGAAATTTTGATAGAAAATTTTATAATCTATTATATATCTACTGAAATTTTTTATTTGATTTTAGGATACTATTAGGTTTGCTTTTTAAGTAATTCTTTGGTTTCATCTGATTTTTGTGTGAATTTCAATTGGTATGAAATCGTAATACAAGTTCATGAAATTCCTACAGTAGTCTAATCTCATGATTATCTTTATTCTGTAAAAGTTTGGATTAATTTGAAATTGATATGCTACAAGTTGTTGTGTTAATTTATAATCTGATTTAAATTTTGGAAAATCAGAAATTAATATCAAATCCTAATGATAATTCATGAAATTTTCCAAGTAAGCCACAATCATCTATATCTTGTTACTGGAAAAGTTTCAGCTGATTTGGAGTTTGACTGCTTAGGGTTTCTGTGTAATCATAGCAATCTGGTCTTAATGTTAATAAATCATAATTTAATAGCAAATCAACACAAAAGTCAGTAAAAGCTTCCAACAAATCTTAAATTTACATTATAAATTTAATCCCTAAATTGTTTGAAACAGAAACCTTAGGGTTCATAGATCTCCATTGTAAATTCGCTATACCGCGATAGTCCAACTGTCGAGATCGCAACCGTAATCGTATACTAATTGCGATTAATCCTGCATAATTGGAGTGCGTAAATTATAGTATGTTATTGGCTCCGAGGTCCACTGTCCACGGAAATCCTGAGAAATATGCCAGGCAATAAGATACTATAACTTACGTGCTAAATTATACAAGGGTTGAGAGCACGATTCGCTTCCATGGTTGCTAGTCGAGGCCGAAACTTGTGAACCATAGAGCCTTTGGTATTCCTTAGATGTTTAAGAATCGAAAATCCTCAAAAATCGAAAATTATTAAGTTTAATAAATCGAATTAACTCGATCCGCGTCTTAGGAGCTGTTGGATTACGGTCTCCTATCGTAGGAACCTTTAGGACCCCTTAGGAACACTTATGTCTCGTTGTGTCCTAGGTTTTAGGGAGTCCTAGAGTTAGGAGTCCATCCTCATCACGGGCGTTTGCTATGGATAGCAACCGTGCCATAGATCTAGTTACACTAGTCACCTCACTTTTCTCATAGGACAAGCCTAGTTACCTAGGATGTAGGTTCACCTGCATTAGTCAAAGGGATGTCTTGCACTTAGATAAAACCATATAACATCTTAGATGGAGTCCTAGGATAATAAAATCTACTCAACTTGAACTAAATAATTTCTCTTAAACTGTAAAACAGTCAATCCAGTCTAGATCGGTGTCCTAGATGAGTTAGGCATAAGTAGCTTAGTTCAGGTGCACCGAACTACGTCGACTATGATCCCAGTGAGGCTTGGGTACGTAGGCAGCTTGGATGGTTGATGGCATACCAATCACGAGTCGGCCCCTTACATAAGTGGTGGGGTTTTGTATATTAGTTTTTCTATAAATTCTTAATTAAAATATGTAGGATTTCCCTCAAATTAGCATTTTAGGAGAACTTTCACTTAGATTGAATTCAAACAAATTAAAAAAATCAAAATACACATTTAGGAATTACATTAAAATTAGATCTTAGGATGTATGTCACATAGTTCGCACATTAATATAGAGTTAAATGAGCCATTTAAAAGAAATTCAAAAGAGTTAACTTTTGGAATTGAAGACCGATTATCGGGCAGGAATGGTGCATGTGGTGGTAACTCCCCATACCTTCCATTCTCGTAACCAGGTAACGAGTCTAGATATCTGATCAATTATGGGTCCTAGATCCCTCATCTAGGTGGCGACTCTGTTACTCTCTTTTGCGTGGAATTCGGATTGCCTTAGTGATCCCAAGTTCACGAAAAAGATGAATTAAATCACACCTCGCTAGGCTCGGCGGCTTACCCCTGCCCTTATGGGTACTGGGTTGCACGTTTGTTTGCACCCTATGGCTTGGTTGCTGCCTGCTTGGTGTAGACACCCCATTTTGACCGAGCCCTAAACTCCCCAAAATTAAATAAGAACCTTGAAATCAAATAAAATTCTTGAATTCCCGAGATCAAATACCGTTCTGAAACCGATCTTGAAATCTTCGAAAGTCAAGCTGTTAGTGCAGAATAACGAACCTGAGAAACCCTGAAAGCATCCATTCACAATTTTTTTTTTGAAAATCTCTCGAAGCCTGAACAGTACCCAAGCTCCTATTGAGAGCCTCGATTAGTTGTCTCAATCGGTTCCTTTATTTTTACAGAAAAAAAAAATGATTACTAAAATGATACCCGTGAGCTGTGATATGGGGACCTCTAATTGAATCTTTATGTTCTGGAGATACCGGCACGACCGCGTCTTGATATTTTCACTGTCCTATTTTGTGTTTTAATGTTGAATGGTTGTTAAAGGGTTATTGCATTTCTCGTCCAAGTAAAGAAGGAAAGATGGTTGAACTAGTGCAAATATCAAATCCGGGTGAGCTGATATCAGTCTCATTAAACAAGAAAAGTGATGGTGCCGAAAAAAGAAAAAAAAACAAGGTGGTGTTAATATCATTTTCCTAGAAATGCAAAATTGAAAGATGTTTTTACCCTTCCTTTCTTGCTCGGATCATCTTGTAGTAAAATAGTCATAATTACAATGCAAAGGGGTAGCCAAAAGAGGAAAAGAGTAAATATATCATTTATAGATGGGGTTCTTTTATTTGGACCACCCCTATGGACAATAAAAATTCAAAATAAGCTAATTGCTATGGGCTTTCCAGGGAGGAAAGCAGGGGGTGAATATACCATATTGCCTTTACAAAAGGCCATAAAATTAGGGTCTGTGGGGTAGGGAGCGATCTCATTTTTTCTATTCCAAGGGGGTGAATCACCTTAAAGTTGGCTGTCCAAAGAGGGGAAGGGGAGGCCAAATATCACAAAAGAGGAGGGCTGTGCATTTAAGGAAGAGGGGTTGGCAAAATGTGCTATATATATATATATATATATATATATATATATATATATATATAAAGAGCAAACCGATTAGGGCAGGGGGGAGAGTTTCTTCATTTTTTTTTCTTCCCACTAGGGGCCTCGTTTCTGGCCACAAGACAGAGAAGGAAGGGAGGGAGAGAAGAGCTTCGCAGCCACTTCTCCACCCCCATTGCCGCTCGACCCCACCTTGTTTCCAGCCTCTACAACCCACCACTACTATCTCCACCACCATTTATATATATATATATATATATATATATATATATATATATATATATATATATATATATATATATATATATATATATATATATATATATATATAAAGAGCAAACCGATTAGGGCAGGGGGGAGAGTTTCTTCATTTTTTTTCTTCCCAATAGGGGCCTCGTTTCTGGCCACAAGACAGAGAAGGAAGGGAGGGAGAGAAGAGCTTCGCAGCCACTTCTCCACCCCCATTGCCGCTCGACCCCACCTTGTTTCCAGCCTGTACAACCCACCACTACTATCTCCACCACCATCACCCTTTTCCATTTCCCATCTCCATTGATTCCGGCAATTTCGCCGGAATCCGACCCTTTCTCCATCCTCCTCACTTCATCTACCACCATCTTCACCTCCTCCTCCCAACCACCATCTTCTACCTTGAACTAGTCCTAGGTCTACTCCCGATTTGTTAGATTTAGACCCAACCCTTCATCTTCTCCGGCCGTACCGCCGGAATCCGGTCACCCTTTCCTCTGCAAATCACCACCTTTAACCCAGAATTCGACCAACCACCATTTTTTCCGACCCCCATCTCCGATAACCCTCTTCATCCTCCTTCCAAACCCACTTCAAAACTCGGACACCATTTTCTCCGACCACCACCACCATAACCTCTACCTTCGGCCAGCCATCTCCTCACTTCCACATCCACCGCCACTTGAAACCCATTTCCCTAACCCAAACCCTAGCTCCGGCGAACCCCAAACCCGTTCTCTCCAGCCCAAACACCTCTCCGATCATATCCCTCTTCACCACCACCGTTTTCACCCATACCCCCTTCTTCTTCCTCCGTTTAACTTCCATTTGCCATCATATCTACCTAAATCAGCCACCATCATCCCCTTTATTACTCAGCCATTTTCTCAAAGGGGTTTGCGGATTTTCAGAGAGAAAATCCAAGAAGGAAGAAAGAAATCAATAGAGAGAGAGAGATCGCTCTAAAGGGTTTGCTGGCTTTTGGGTTACACAAACAAAAAAAAAAGAAAAAAAGAAAGAAAAGGAGGAGACCTTGGGGTTTTATTCATTGCAGAGAGTAGGGAGAAGAGAGATCCGAGAAAGAGAAATGAAGAGAAATCGAGGGATCCGAGTAGAAGAGAGGGAGATAGGTCTAGATTTTTTTTTTAAGGGCGATTCAAAGGACGGAGGACTAACCAATTCTCAGCCAGAATTTGATTCTTCTTTACTCTTTCATTTTGCAAGATCTCTAAATCAGTGTGGTTTCTTGGGACGAGATCGATTTATTGCATTTTGATTCCATGATGTGATTAATTTTTCATTTCTTCTCTGGTCTTTTAGTATATCAATTTGACTTTTCTACTCTTCTCTGGATCAATTTTCACTCTGATTTGAATGTCATTAGAATGAGGAAAATAGTTACAAAAGTCTCATAACCAAAGTTCTCGGTTCTGTTATGATTTGGATTATTAACCTCCAATACGTGATTTCTTTTGGTTGCGTGTCCAAATGCTATTTCAGTTTCCGTAACGGGTTAAACCTTGAATTGATATGGTCTTTCATTTGTGATGAGGAGTAATGGTTATGTTGAAATGACGGATAAATTGAATAATGTGCAGTGGTTAAGATATCAATGTCATTGTCTATATCTTTGTTCTTCTGCTGATTTTATAGTAGTTAACTCCAAGTGTAGCACATTTTAATTTTTGAGTTAAGTATTACCCTGTCCGTGCATGCTAAGTTGTCATTTGGTAATGTTTATTTGAAGATTAACGTGCTCATGCATTTTTGGAATAGCTACTTGTCATTTGCCATAACACTTTTCATGGTCACAGTTAATATCCTCTTCTTTCAAGTATTCCTTCCAGGTTCATTAAAGTTTATTTCTAATTTTTAACACTTATATCCTAGAACTTGAGAGCTTGGGGTCAGGCTTCTTGCACATTGTGTTGTCTTGATCTCTCTTGAATTTCATTTTTTTTAGAGAGTTCACTCCCTTTGGTTGTATTCCATGATTGAGTTGGCGTTCAAATAGAAGTATGGGGTCTAGTCTTTGAGTCTAACTTTACAGAGTCTTCTACTTTGATTTTGGCTTCTCGAAGAGCAGAGGGTAAAAGGGCGATGAAGGCGCTAGCCCAAGCCCATCCTTAGGAGACCTGCTCAGTCCAAGTAGCATACCCCTCCTTTGTATATTAGGAGACTTGCCTAGTCTCATCAGAACCTTTGTTTACGTCATTTGTGTCTCGGAGACAAGCCTTGTCTCATATAGAGAGTTCCCCCTTTAGGAGGCTTACCTAGCCTCATGTTAGAGTGGCCTCCTCTTTTAGAGCGAGTCCGCCTTTAGAGTTGTTGTCATTCATCCTCGTTTGAGACTAACTCAGTCGTATTAGAGCCTTCAGTGCTAGGGATCTTAGATCGTTTTCATTTTTCTTGGGGCACCAGTTACTTGTTGTGGATCGTCTCTTTGAGGCGTTAGTTGCTTGTTCGGGGTTTCCCCTTTTGGATTTAGGGCTTTGCCCTAGTTTGTGGTTGTTCTCGCGTGTTCCCTTTAAGATTGAAAGCATTTAAAGGTTTAGAGCATTGGAAAAGCTTTAAAATCCAAAAACATTAGAAATTTAAAACTCAAAAACATTTGAAAAACTTTAATATAAAAAACATTTGAAAATATAAAAAAAACGTTAAAAAAAATCTGAACTGTTAGTGTTTCTTTTAGAAGTGTAGTTTGAGAGTTCGTTTCGAACTACGTTGGCTTGATCCTCTTCCACGAGGTACGTAGTGCAGCTTGGGATTCTTATCCCAGGTCCAGCCAAACTTTGTAAATAAATCTTTTAACCCTTTTAAAAAATATAAAAATCTTCCAAAATATTATTTTTCGAAAAGATCTTCCTCTAGAGTTAGGACTTTGTCCTAGATAGAGAGTTTTAGAGTTAGGAGTTTGTCTTTTGTTGTGTGCTTGTTGTGTGTTTGTGTTAGAGTTAGGAGTTTGTCCTAGCTAGGAGCGCCTCCGTTCTGTCAGTTGGCGATTCACATCGCCGACTGATGACTAGGTCTTGGATACGTTAGCGAACCTATTGTTTTCCTTAGGGCATACAGCCTAGTTACACGTAGGTTGTAGGAACCACC
Organism: Tasmannia lanceolata; assembly: GCF_043159265.1. Lineage (NCBI taxonomy): Eukaryota > Viridiplantae > Streptophyta > Magnoliopsida > Canellales > Winteraceae > Tasmannia > Tasmannia lanceolata. The sequence continues at coordinate 67,971,059 of NW_027518695.1, forward strand.
TGCATTAGCTTAGGGCTAACCTGCATTAGCTTAGGGCTAACCTGCATTTAGCTAGGGCATATAGGGTGTCCTAAGATTCACAATTCACTGGAATTTAAATAATCGTACAAGAAACTTTAATAACTGGTCCGGTCTTTTAGATTGAGTCTAGGATAGAGGGCTAGGTGTCTTAGGCATCATAGCTTAGAATAGTGGTATCAAAATCCAAAAGTCGTGTTCATTCAGAGTCTGTAGTTTACGTCCCTTGTCAAGTTCAATGTAGAGCCCATTGAGGTGGATAAAAAAAAAAAAGAGTTACTGATGTACTTAAGAGTTTTCAATTCAATAAAGTTGTTGGTTTCGAATCTTTGATGTTCTGTGATTCACTCTTAGATCTAATGTTTAAATAACTAAAGACACCCTCTTGGATGGGATTGCAGACGAAATTCCCCTCGAGATCTGAAAAGGTCAAACGAGAGGAAAAGCGTCTAGCATAGCCACTTAAAGAAGAAATCGAAGCTATCGATAGTGGTATCAAAATCCAAAACCCGGGAAAGATGGATTGGCAAAACTTTATCTCCCGAGGAGCGTGAAGAATTGATAAACCTATTTAGAAGGGTTCAAGGAAGTCTTGTTTGATCCTACAAGGATAAACCAGGTGAATGCCCTTGTGTGATGCAAGACAAGGCTCCATCATCTCTAGACATCAAGTTGAAAGTGAAAAATTTGGAGAGTGAAGCATCAGACATCCAATGGAGCTGATAAGATATTGAGAGAAGACTTTCATAAAATGAAGTCGCAGATTTGAGCCCTAAAGAAAAGAAACACTTGGTCTACGTGTATTCAATGGGATTCTGAGTTGCAACATCTTAAGCGTATGGACATTTCTAATGTAAAAAAAAAAAGTGAATGAGTCTCTAAGACAACTCCTTAGAAATATCAAGGACCCAGATGATGGAGTCACTGAGATAAACTGAATATGATAATTGTCTTCAACATTTGGAGACTCATAAGAGTTGTGGAATCCTAGACATGGATTCGAGATTTTCAAGACAAGAGATGGAGCATTATGGTTGAAGTCTTGCCTGAAAAATTGCCAGACTCTTCGCCAAATTTTCATAGTCTTTGAACCTTAGCATGTAAGAGCTTGCAAGTTAAAACACCAGGAGGCCATCCTTGGACGTTTGAGCCTTTATAGCCAAAATCTTAACATTTTGTAATCTTTTTGTGAACCCTTTGGGCCAAAAGTCAAATCAAACCATTTCTTTCTAGCCACAATATAAACCAGGGGCATATTTTTTTAGAGAGTTTGAACTACGTTATGACCTGATTCCCACCTCTTTAGGGGTACGTAGGCGTTTGATTAATTCAGATTCGGTCAACCTAGGGGATAAAAGCTAAATCATCCCCATTTCAAAATTTTGAAGCTAAAAAGCTAAACCATTCTTTGTTAAACCATGGCGAACTACGTGGACCTGATCCTCCATTTTTGGGGTACGTAGGTAGTCTGGCTAGACCAGATTCGGTTCAAATCGTTTGAACTTTTGATATCTAACCTTTTTGAACCCGAGCCCACCTAGAAAGTCCTTCTGGTGAAACAAGCAAAGGTTCAAGGCAATTGAAAACAAAAATAGAAAAATGAGAAAAATAAGAGTTTGACGACCCACTAGGTTGAAAACCCGAAAGGGCGGCCTAAATGAAATCATGTGCTTGCTAAGTCAATAACCAAAGAAGTTGGCTTATGCAAAGGCAAGGGTAGCGGTCTGCTGGATTGAAAATTTGAAGAGGCAATCTAGTCAGAGTCAAAGAATTTTCATGAAGAGAGAATGGATGAGATACAGAAGGAATTTTTCAGTTATGCAGAATTTCCAAGTTTAAGTTGTGACTTCTTTTGAAGAGAGAAATCAAGGAAACGAAGAAGCATTCTCAAACAGGGCAGGATCCCGGAATCCGGGTAGTATCGACAAGACTTACTTTGATATCTTTTTAAACTAGGAGGTGTTAAAACTGAGCAATCTGAAAGGGGTTATAACCATGACGGAAATTCCGATGGAGGAAATTAGAGCCTCTTGACGTGGTTTTCGAGATTACTCCGACGGTGGCTGACCTTACCATTTAAAAATAACCCATTTTATCTAAAGGTGAATCAAAAGTGAGTTGAGTTCTTTGAATAATGTACATCTTCTTGGATAGAGTTCTTGTGAGTTTGTCCTTCATTTATATTTGTTTTCTTTCAAGGTCTAAGTTATCCGGCACTGAAAGGAATGGGTGTATACCTTCCAAAATGAAAGACCCTGGTTTAGGTATCCTGTTCGGACAGGCTGAATATGTCAAGTTTCAAGCAGTTGGTGTCGGAAAGAACGAACCTCAAATAGTGGTCAATGAAAGGAGAAGTCTTTGAGCTTAGCCATTTTCCCATCTTTATTCCAAAGAAAGAACCCATGCAAATCCAAAATTTCTTTATCTATCCTTGTTCTACTTTCCTTGAGACTCTTGTCATGGAAGTACAATACACTAGGGGCATCTTTTATGACTTGCGTCATAAAAGATATCAAGCATACAAAGGCAATCAATGTCAGTGTTTGCAACAAGTTGAAGTAAGACAGATGCGAGCACGTCTTGAGCCAAATCTCTGAACTCTTCAAGTGAGCCATCTTTTTAAAAGAGTCAATTTCCAAAGAAAATCAATTTCCCCAGCGGAGTTTAGAATTTCCTCTCGCAGCTTCAAACCTCAGCAGAATATTTTTCATCTGTTAAAGAAGGGTCAATATCCAAATCCCTGCAAGTTACTTGAGTCCGATCCTCAGCAAGGAGCTCGTACTCCCATTTTTCTCGGCAAGAGACATTTAATCCCAGAAAAATCAATTCTCCAATCAGTAAGTCATCTGTGTAAGTCTTATGCATTAGTGGCTCTTCGTGATCTGCCCTTCAAGTTGTATCATGGACCCACTATCCATACTCATTCTATTCATCTCCATTGCTTGCCATTATCCTTGTTCATTCTTGGCTCTTCATGGTCTACCAGTCAGGTACACCATGGACCCTTGCTCTATGAGTGGCTCTTTGTGACATATCCTTTAAGGTATATCATGGACCCACTATCCATGATCATTCCATTCATTTCCATTACTTATCTTTGTTTCTATTGGGCTCTTCGTGGCTAATTACCATGGACCTCAGATTTATTGCTAGGCTCTCCATGGATATTACTATGGACCCTCGATTTCCAGTTTCTTTTCAAAAAAAAAATATATAATAAAAAAATAAAATAAAATCCAATCATTGGAATTTGGAATTCAGTTTTACAATCTTCAAAATATAAGCGGAGTTTTTGGTTTATTTGTTTTTAAATCCGGTATTGATAGTTTGAGTCTTCTCAAACATTCTTTACCTGTTTTGTATCCGGTATTGATAGTTTGAGTCTTCTCAAACGTTCTCTACCCGTTTTGTATCCGGTATTGAAAGTTTGAGTCTTCTCAAACATTCTTTACCCATTTTGTATTCGGTATTGATAGTTTGAGTCTTCTCAAATGTTCTTTACCCGTTTTGTATCTGGTATTGAAAGTTTGATTCTTCTCAAACATTCATTACCCGTTTTGTAATCCGGTATTGAAAGTTTGAGTCTTCTCAAGCATTCTCTACCCGTTTTGTAATCCGGTATTGAAAGTTTGAGTCTTCTTAAACATTCTCTACTTGTCTTGTAATCCGGTATTGAAAGTTTGAGTCTTCTCAAATATTCTTTACCCGTTTTGAATGATCTGGCTCTCGATTCCAGGATAAAAACTCGATGTATCCGGTATTGATAGTTTGAGTCTTCTCAAACATTCTCTACCCGTTTTGTAATCCGGTATCGAAAGTTTGAGTCTTCTCAAATATTCTTTACCCGTTTTAAATGATCTGGCTCTCGATTCCAGGATAAAAACTCGATGTATCCGGTATTGAAAATTTGAGTCTTCTCAAATATTCTCTACCCGTCTTGTAATCCGGTATTGAAAGTTTGAGTCTTCTCAAACATTCTCTACCCGTTTTGTAATCCGGTATTGAAAGTTTGAGTCTTCTCAAACATTCTCTACCCGTTTTGTAATCCGGTATCGAAAGTTTGAGTCTTCTCAAACATTCTTTACCCGTTTTGAATGATCTGGCTCTCGATTCCAGGATAAAAACTCGATGTATCATCATCCTTCCGGTATTGAAAGTTTGAGTTTCCTCAAACATTCTCTACCCGTCTTGTATTCCAGTATTGATAGTTTGAGTCTCCTCAAACGTTCTCTACCCGTCTTGTATTCCGGTATTGATAGTTTGAGTCTCCTCAAACGTTCTCTACCCGTCTTGTATTCCGGTATTGATAGTTTGAGTCTCCTCAAACGCTCTCTACCCGTTTTGTATTCCGGTATTGATAGTTTGAGTCTCCTCAAACGTTCTCTACCCGTCTTGTATTCCGGTATTGATAGTTTGAGTCTTCTCAAACACTCTCTACCTGTCTTGTATTCTGATATTGATAGTTTGAGTCTCTTCAAACATTCTCTACCCGTCTTGCAGTCCGGTATGGAAAGTTGAGTTTTCTCAAATACTTCTTTACCTGTTTTGGTAATTTCATAATCCCGTTTTGAGTCTTCTCAAGTATTCTTTACCCGTTTTAGCTCCCGATAATTAGCCAAGTGATTCTTGGTTTAAATTGTCAATCAAAATCTTCATTCTTCAATGCAAGCACTGAGTTAAGAGTCGGTGAGAGGTTATCTCCCATTTGCTTTCAGTCTTTGAGTCTCATAGTGTTACTTTGTTATTTTACCTTTGTGAGTACCATTTTAAAATCAAAACCCAAAAAAAATTTGCTTTTCCTTATTTTCGGGCCGGCCAAAATGTGTTGTCTTGTCAGCTTTGCCATTCGTGTGACAGGCACACTCTGCCAAAGAGGGGCATCTGTAGACACCCCATTTTGACCGGGCCCTAAACTCCCCAAAATTAAATAAGAACCTTGAAATCAAATAAAATTCTTGAATTCCCGAGATCAAATAACGTTCTGAAACCGATCTTGAAATCTTCGAAAGTCAAGCTGTTAGTGCAGAAGAACGAACCTGAGAAACCCAGAAAGCATCCATTCACAAATATTTTTTTGAAAATCTCTCGAAGCCTGAACAGTACCCAACCTCCTATTGAGACCCTCGATTAGTTGTCTCAATCGGTTCCTTTATTTTTACAGAAAAAAAATGATTACTAAAATGATACCCGTGAGCTGTGATATGGGGACCTCTAATTGAATCTTTATGTTATGGAGATACCGGCACGACCGCGTCTTGATATTTTCACTGTCCTATCTTGTGTTTTAATGTTGAATGGTTGTTAAAGGGTTATTGCATTTCTCGTCCAAGTAAAGAAGGAAAGATGGCTGAACTAGTGCAAATATCAAATCCGGGTGAGCTGATATCAGTCTCATTAAACAAGAAAAGTGATGGTGCCGAAAAAAGAAAAAAAAAACAAGGTGGTGTTAATATCATTTTCCTAGAAATTCAAAATTGAAAGATGTTTTTACCCTTCCTTTCTTGCTCAGATCATCTTGTAGTAGAATAGTCATAATTACAATGCAAAGGGGTAGCCAAAAGAGGAAAAAGAGTGAATATATCATTTATAGATGGGGTTCTTTTATTTGGACCACCCCTATGGACAATAAAAATTCAAAATAAGCTAATTGCTATGGGCTGTCCAAGGAGGAAAGCAGGGGGTGAATATACCATCTTGCCTTTACAAAAGGCCATAAAATTAGGGTCTGTGGGGTAGGGAGCGATCTCATTTTTTCTATTCCAAGGGGGTGAATCACCTTAAATTTGGCTGTCCAAAGAGGGGAAGGGGAGGCCAAATATCACAAAAGAGGAGGGCTGTCCATTGAAGGAAGAGGGGTTGGCAAAATGTGCTTTATATATATATATATATATATATATATAAAGAGCAAACCGATTAGGGCAGGGGGGAGAGTTTCTTCATTTTTTTTTCTTCCCAACAGGGGCCTCGTTTCTGGCCACAAGACAGAGAAGGAAGGGAGGGAGAGAAGAGCTTCGCAGCCACTTCTCCACCCCCATTGCCGCTCGACCCCACCTTGTTTCTAGCCTCTACAACCCACCACTATTATCTCCACCACCATCACCCTTTTCCATTTCCCATCTCCATTGATTCCGGCAATTTCACCGGAATCCGACCCTTTCTCCATCCTGCTCACTTCATCTACCACCATCTTCACCTCCTCCTCCCAACCACCATCTTCTACTTCGAACTAGTCCTAGGTCTACTCCCGATTTGTTAGATTTAGACCCAACCCTTCATCTTCTCCGGCCGTACCGCCGGAATCCGGTCACCCTTTCCTCTGCAAATCACCACCTTCAACCCAGAATTCGACCAACCACCATTTTTTCCGACCCCCATCTCCGATAACCCTCTTCATCCTCCTTCCAAACCCACTTCAAAATTCGGACACCATTTTCTCCGACCACCACCACCATAACCTCTACCTCCGGCCAGCCATCTCCTCACTTCCACATCCACCGCCACTCGAAACACATTTCCCTAATCCAAACCCTAGCTCCGGCGAATCCCAAACCCGTTCTCTCCAGCCCAAACACCTCTCCGATCATATCCCTCTTCACCACCACCGTTTTCACCCATACCCCCTTCTTCTTCCTCCGTTTAACTTCCATTTGCCATCATATCTACCTAAATCAGCCACCATCATCCCCTTTATTACTCAGCCATTTTCTCAAAGGGGTTTGCGGATTTTCAGAGAGAAAATCCAAGAAGGAAGAAAGAAATCAATAGAGAGAGAGAGATCGATCTAAAGGGTTTGCTGGCTTTTGGGTTACACAAACCAAAAAAAAAAGAAAAAAAGAAAGAAAAGGATGAGACCTTGGGGTTTTATTCATTGCAAAGAGTAGGGAGAAGAGAGATCCGAGAAAGAGAAATGAAGAGAAATCGAGGGATCCGAGTAGAAGAGAGGGAGATAGGTCTAGATTTTTTTTTAAGGGCGATTCAAAGGACGGAGGACTAACCAATTCTCAGCCAGGTATTGATTCTTCTTTACTCTTTCATTTTGCAAGATCTCTAAATCAGTGTGGTTTCTTGGGACGAGATCGATTTATTGCATTTTGATTCCATGATGTGATTAATTTTTCATTTCTTCTCTGGTCTTTTAGTATATCAATTTGACTTTTCTACTCTTCTCTGGATCAATTTTCACTCTGATTTGAATGTCATTAGAATGAAGAAAATAGTTACAAAGGTCTCATAACCAAGGTTCTCGGTTCTGTTATGATTTGGATTATTAACCTCCAATACGTGATTTCTTTTGGTTGCGTATCCAAATGCTATTTTAGTTTCCGTAACGGGTTAAACCTTGAATTGATATGGTCTTTCATTTGTGATGAGGAGTAATGATTATGTTGAAATGACGGATAAATTGAATAATGTGCAGTGGTTAAGATATCAATGTCATTGTCTATATCTTTGTTCTTCTGCTGATTTTATAGTAGTTAACTCCAAGTGTAGCACATTTTAATTTTTGAGTTAAGTATTACCCTGTCCGTGCATGCTAAGTTGTCATTTGGTAATGTTTATTTGAAGATTAATGTGCTCATGCATTTTTGGAATAGCTACTTGTCATTTGCCATAACACTTTTCATGGTCACAGTTAATATCCTCTTCTTTCAAGTATTCCTTCCAGGTTCATTAAAGTTTATTTATGATTTTTAACATTTATATCCTAGAACTTGAGTGCTTGGGGTAAGGCTTCTTGCACATTGTGTTGTCTTGATCTCTCTTGAATTTCATTTTTTTTAGAGAGTTCGCTCCCTTTGGTTGTATTCCATGATTGAGTTGGCGTTCAAATAGAAGTATGGGGTCTAGTCTTTGAGTCTAACTTTACAGAGTCTTCTACTTTGATTTTGGCATCTCGAAGAGCAGAGGGTAAAAGGGCGATGAAGGCGCTAGCCCAAGCCCATCCTTAGGAGACCTGCTCAGTCCAAGTAGCATACCCCTCCTTTGTATGTTAGGAGACTTGCCCAGTCTCATCAGAACCTTTGTTTACGTCATTTGTGTCTCGGAGACAAGCCTTGTCTCATATAGAGAGTTCCCCCTTTAGGAGGCTTACCTAGCCTCATGTTAGAGTGACCTCCTCTTTTAGAGCGAGTCCGCCTTTAGAGTTGTTGTCATTCATCCTCGTTTGAGACTAACTCAGTCGTATTAGAGCCTTCAGTGCTAGGGATCTTAGATCGTTTTCATTTTTCTTGGGGCACCAGTTACTTGTTGTGGATCGTCTCTTTGAGGCGTTAGTTGCTTGTTCGGGGTTTCCCCTTTTGGATTTAGGGCTTTGCCCTAGTTTGTGGTTGTTCTTGCGTGTTCCCTTTAAGATTGAAAGCATTTAAAGGTTTAGAGCATTGGAAAAGCTTTAAAATCCAAAAACATTAGAAATTTAAAACTCAAAAATATTTGAAAAACTTTAATATAAAAAACATTTGAAAATATAAAAAAAACGTTAAAAAAAATCTGAACTGTTAGTGTTTCTTTTAGAAGTGTAGTTTGAGAGTTCGTTTCGAACTACGTTGGCTTGATCCTCTTCCACGAGGTACGTAGTGCAGCTTGGGATTCTTATCCCAGGTCCAGCCAAACTTTGTAAATAAATCTTTTAACCCTTTTAAAAAATATAAAAATCTTCCAAAATATTGTTTTTCGAAAAGATCTTCCTCTAGAGTTAGGACTTTGTCCTAGATAGAGAGTTTTAGAGTTAGGAGTTTGTCTTTTGTTGTGTGTTTGTGTTAGAGTTAGGAATTCGTCCTAGCTAGGAGCGCCTCCGTCCGGTCAGTTGGCGATTCACATCGCCGACTGATGACTAGGTCTTGGATACGTTAGCGAACCTATTGTTTTCCTTAGGGCATACAGCCTAGTTACACGTAGGTTGTAGGAACCACCTGCATTAGCTTAGGGCTAACCTGCATTTAGCTAGGGCATATAGGGTGTTCTAAGATTCACAATTCACTGGAATTTAAATAATCGTACAAGAAACTTTAATAACTGGTCCGGTCTTTTAGATTGAGTCTAGGATAGAGGGCTAGGTGTCTTAGGCATCATAGCTTAGAATAGGCGCCTTGATTCTCGTGGAGGCGGGGATACGTAGGCTTCTTTGGATGAATACCAGACCATCCGAGGACTCGGGCTAATAATTTAGAGTCTTAGGAATTGTTGTGTAGTTATTGTATGATTTGATATGTTTTCTTACTTTTTTTGTACTGATCATATACCTTTAGATGTAGCTTGCATGTGTTCGCACATCAGAACTTAGACACCTATTAGGCATGTCACTTATAACCTAGTTATCATTAGGTGACATTTATTTCGGTTCTTTTGTGTGTGCTTATTTTCATCTCCGAGACATGCATGATTAGATAGACGTTTTCTCGGAAATGCGTGTTCCCATTTCATATGATTTCGCTTGAAACTCTTCAAGGTTAATAATAAATGGTATAAGAGACCAAGTGTTTGCATTCGGGCGAATTGGGGGCGCTCTTCGGACCTTCTCCATTCGTCATCAGGCACGGACCTTTTGTATCTCTGGTTATCCATTGCAAACAGAGCATTTGTTTTGGTTCCATGGCATGTCCATGGATGGCGACTTTGAGTTATTTTTAGGTACATCTTGGTTTTGAGCCCTGGCTCCGGATCCGGATGTATCTCTTTCTTTTTATATCGCCACTCATGCTATGATGTGAGGGTGGCAACAGTTTCGAGAGTTCCCTGGTAGAGCTCTCCTTCACGTTGTGGAGATCTTTGAGGATTGCAGGAGGGATCTCGCGTCCCTCGGCACCGTCCTCGGATCGGGGTCCACACTTGGTTGGGTAATTAAAATCAATAATAAAAAGCACACGCCATTCGCGTGGGTACGAGAGACCAAGAGAGAGCGTGGCGGCTCGCGCCTCACACCTCTCGCGGGATCGGGTCCCACAATCTTCGGTTATGACATAAACCTTTTTCCCCTCCAGAGCTCGGGTTATGTCAATACACTTGAAAAACAGGTGTGACAATCCAAGAGGCGGGGTGAATTGGTCAATTAAAAATTTTAGGCTTAATTAAAGGAGATTAAAAATTAATCTTCTAATTAAGCACTAATTAATTTAACCCTTGTTCAAATAGGTATATCAATAAACTCTAGGGATTAAACTTTCTAATCATGCATATTTACCTAACCCTTGTTCAAATAAATATTATAATGCAATTTAGGGTTTAGACATTTATCTTAAGTGCATTTACTAACCCTTGTTCAATTAAAGCATAAACATAAGTAAGGTTAGAGATTACCAATCACCACATGTGCGAGAGAGAGAGAGAGAGAGAGAGAGAGAGAGAGAGAGAGAGAGAGAGAGAGAAGAGCAAGCATCCACAAGGCACAAGATTTATAGTGGTTCAGTCACAACTTGACCTACTCCACTCTTCCAAGTTTACCTCTTTGGGATCTCTACTAAAATGATGAAGTCGTACACCCAACTTCTTCATCTCCAAAGGGAACAAACCCTTGCTTTTCCATTGTCAAGGGCCAAAGCGAAGCCCCTCGCGCGAAGCCTTGACAAGGGAATCAAACCCTTGCACATGATTCACCTTTCTTTATGAGCCGAATCAGAGACCCTTTTCTTCACCTTTCTGTATGAGCCGAAGAGGAGACCCTCACATGAAGAACAAAGAAAAAATAAACTCTCTTGCCTCTTAATAGGCGGATTACAACATTGATAGCTCACATTCACTCCAAGAATATACAAATGTAAAGCCTTATGGAGTGCCTCTTGATAACATGTAGAAATGGAAGCTCAAAGAGGTTTTTAGCTTTTGAAATAAAATGTTGAAGCTCAAAGAGAAATGGGATTTGATCTTTGTCAAATGTTCAAAAGCTTGTAGAGATAGGTTTTAATCATGTATATATAGAGTACTTGGAAATATGACCGTTTGGGGTAAAACTGTAAATTATTGGCTTGAAAAAGTCAAGCAAAAAACGCTCCAACGGCTAGTTTGCTCGACCGCGGCGGTCGACTGGGCTACGGCGGTCGCCCGCCCCTATCGGGTGCCCTCTTCTATTTTTAAATTTCTTACCGTCGCGGTCGACCGGCCAAATGGCGGTCACTCGGCGAGGGCTTACTGTTTGCTCAAAAAATTTGGCTCAAAAACCTATCTCGGTCGACCGACCCAAGGCGGTCGCCTGCCTTAGACCAAATTGGAGTGTCCTGTTTGAAGCAGAGCGCATCCGCGGTCGCCCGGCTTAACCTGGTCGACCGGCCCGATAAAATTCGAGATGACCTGGATTTCCAGGTTCCATCCCGCGGTCGCCCGGCATAGCCTGGTCGACCGACCTTGTATAAAATTCCATATTTACTTTAAAGATCAGGGGCTTTTGGGCTATGGTCTTTGGGCTAAAGTCCAAGGTTTTCAATCACATTTTTGGGTGTGTGGATGGTTTTCAAAGATGTAAAATGTTAAGTATAAAAACATTTGAAAACCTTTTGAAAGTGCATTTAAACATAAAATCAAGAGGACTCCAAATACATTATAAAAATAAGAACCTTGAGTCTTCTTGGAATGTCTTGGCTCCTTTGCAATTTCTTGGACTTCTTCGGCTTGGGTGAACATCTTGACCTTGTCTTGGCTCTTGTGACATCCTCCAATCTTCACTGCATGTAGTGAGGTGCATGAGTTGTCACCAATGGTATGTTCAGCTACAAGCTCCTTCTTGACACTTGCTTAGGAACTTGTGGGATCTTCATGTTGAGCTACTTTACTTGAGCATCTTCAAATGAGGATGACTCCAATGTAGGTGCAAGCTCTTGGTTCCTTTGATCCTTAATCCACAAGTCATGTATTGTGAAGAGTTGTGTAATGGCGATTATGCCATGAAATTCCTGTATACAACACAACACCTCAAAGCAACACATTAGTCTATAAATGCTACTCAATTTGGTTTGCTAGCATCAAAACAAGAAGGTAAGATGAATGATTAACCCATGGGAACCATTGGGCTTACATTCTCCCACTTTTTGATGATGGCAAACAAATTGATTAGGGACGCAGAAGATATTAAACAAATATATGAATGAGTATTAAATACAATAAACAATTTAAGCAATGCTCCCACTCACTATATGCACAAGTGTAATATATGAATGTAAAGCATATGATCCATGTATAATTGGACTACCTAATCAGTTCCCAAAAACTCTCCCTCTTTTGACAACAGTAAAAAGGTAGGGATATGGAAGTGAAAGTGCAAGTGGGGTGTCAAGATGAAGAATAACTCATAAGAGTTATTCAAAGTGTATATGATGTGTCAGTGAAGCTCATATGATGCTTGTCAAAAAGTAAAACAATGTAAAGCGCATGATAAGCAGATTTTTTTTTGAAAAGATATGTAAGTTAAGCACAATTATGGCGGCAATAGACTATGTGAGCATATCACAATGGTCTATATAATCATGAAAAAGCAACCATTTGGCTCTTCCCCTGTTTATTTGTCATTAGCCCTAGATGAAACCTATGTGAAAGGGCATGACAGACAAAATGGTTAAGCAGGTGAATGATTTGAATACTTGGGCTTCATTTGCAACTCTTGAAGCAGATAAGTATCTACCTGAGCAAGGATATGCTCAGATCTATGACTTAACCTTTCAAGTTCACAGGTTGCATCACGTAGGGAATTTCTTAACAATAAGCAGATAAGTCTCTTCCAGAGCATTGATATGCTCTGAGTTATAATATAACTTTTTGGTATTACTTGTTTCTTGCTTATAGAGATTTACACATATCAAAGTGAAAGCTCCCTATCTTTGTGCATCTAATCTAAATATTAAAGTTCCAAGCACATAGGCCCTTGATTCAATTAATCACCTTTAACCATTCGGATTGCTCCATTCATAAACCAATCACACTTTGAATATGAATGGATAATTGTTAGACAGAGGATATGAGTTTAAGGCAGATGGTCTAATAAACACATGGATAAGAGAATGAAATCAATGAGGTGAATATCCATGGCAATCAAAAGATTATGTATAAATAGATGAGAATCATAAAGCTCAATATACATGATCAAAATGGAAGATTAATACCACATTTCTTTTATCACTTCAAGAAATGATAAAAGTGGTATTTGAAAATCTCTCCAAAGAAGTAAAACTGAACTTCTTTTATTCTATCCGGCATTCTTCTACTGATGAATGTTTAGAAGAGCTTAGATCAATGCTTGACCATTTCTTCCATGTAAGGGAGCATCTTTAGAAGTTCTTTCCGGATTGAGAGATAGGGTACTTGTTTTAACTCTTCTCCTTCATCAAAGGGTCATCCTTGAGAGGATGATCATGAAGTACACATGCCAGCCTTTAGACAGAGTCTTCAATTTCCTTAGTCTCTGTTCATCCTTCACTGTGGAAGAAAGTAGAGATGGACAAAGGAGAATTGAGTACATCTACCATCTTATTACATCTGGCACGATAGAAGGAGACAAGTACCTTAGACAAGCTACGAAGGACATATGATTTGAGTGGAGTCCTCCAAAGCTAGAATCTTGGAAGAGATTATGGGACTTGACAAACTCAAAAATATTTTTAATCATCCCTCTTCCAAGAAATTATCATTGGCCTTAGATAATTCTTATAATGCAAGGCCTGACAATATACAATGGCTACAGATAAGAATGCACAAGCACAGCCATTGGAACTTATCATGATTAAAGATGTTCTTGTCTTTAAGAGCACATGATAAGAGACTACTTCATAGGAGATAGGATGATCATCTCAATCACTATTCCATGAAGAAGAGTTCTAGATATTTTTCAAATTCTAGAAAAAGATACTTATCATTGGCAGAGATAGAAACATATAAGTCTATCCAAGATAAGTATAATGTCTGAGAAGATATGGCACTGAGGTACAGGCAAAGGGATCCTGTCAAAAGATGAGAGATGATCTCAAATTTAAATAATAGGACACAACCCAACTACAACACACATGGAGCAATGTGGCTCCACATGAGTGTACTTATCATATGTGATGCACATCACACATCATATGATAAGGTGGATGGACAGACATTGAGCATGTATAGCTCTCCCTTTGTAAGTGACTCGTACAATGTATGAATTTAAAGGACTGTCCAACCACATAGACACCAAGGGATTTAAAGGTGAATGATTTTCAAACCACCCTTGGGCCACTAAAGCATGATTGCTATAGGTAGTTATATGATACCAAAAGAGATGACAACCTAGCAAACCATGCTCCCCCTAAATATGTGCAAATAATATATATATATATATATATATTTATATATCACACAAGGCACATATGGCTTTTTATGGTTAAGATGCTGGCTAAAAGCCAAAGTAATTGATGTTTTAATTAAAGATGAGTGTACACTCTCCATCTTACAGGGTAAGAGGATTAAGAGTACAAATTAAGTGATTTTTAAGTTTAAATTTACCATATTTACCATTTACCCAGTAGCATACAAGGGGAAAACTATAGAATATATATAATATCAATTAAGAACAATTTTATAGAACTTAGACATTATAAAATATAATGGCATCAATAGAATCCCATATCTAAGAGAGACATCCATGGCTCATCCAATGAGAGCATTCATGGATAGTCTACCATGTTTGGACACACGAATCATGGTCTAAACATCTATGCCTATATCCACAAACCACCATATAAAAATAGGACATTTAAGCACAAAGTGCAAAAGGCCCATGAAAAACCAAGATGTGTGGGAAACAAGTGTTCCCATCACAATGTGTTACATGATAACCATAACAATGAGAAACTGCCCAACAATGGTACTAGATTCCTATGACACTTTCAGTTTTACTTAATTGAGTTTCATACAACGAATCTAGACTCATTTTTAATTCTCTACACAAACAAAAATATTCATGCAGGACTGTAGAGAATAATCCAAGGACTTCTAGAGAATGTCAAGTGATGAACACCTTGGAGACATGTATTCCAAAAAGAACTACTATGACTAGATAAATTTATCTTAGTCATGAGAGGATATTCATTTTAGGCATTTTTAGAATACATCAATTTAACCCATCAAGATTTCTTATGCATTTAATGATAATCATTAAGCACATAATAATGGGTTTAAAGGACAACTAGGTGTATAGTAATAAACATATTTACTCACCTAGGGCAAGAGATGTCTAAGAAAGGATTTGAGTGGATTACCTTAGACAAGACTTTAATACACAATTTTGCTAGAAATGATATTCTACGTAAGTTGAATATACCAAGATCTAGCAAATGCCAGAATTATCCTATAAAGAGTTCAAGAATGATTGGAATGAACTTGAAAGATCAATTTGAACTCAAGGGCAAAAAGGATGGTTAATATTCATGGAAGCACATATATGGTTTTCACATTAAATTTTCTATTGTGGATTTACTTTGTGGATGCTAAGTGCACAAGTGATGTGATTTGCACTTAGATAGGCTTAATCAAGAAAGATACTCAATAAAGCACAAAAATAAAAAAAGATATAATCATTTAAGCTCAGAATTAAAAAGATATATCATTAAGCTCAAGAAAACTAGATACAAAATATATTCAATGAATTTAAAGCATCTAGCATGAATGTGAATGATATAACAATTAAAAATAGCCCATAAACTAACTCATTCATAAATTAGATTAGAGAGACTCTTTTGGAACCCAAATCCTTTTGGTTCTATCCAAGTTTGTTTGTGGGAGTGTACCTTTTCTTATCCAAACAAACTTGTTAGATTTCATAATTCCAAGCTTACACTCAGAATTGTGATGCTCAACTCTACTACAATAATTATGATTGGTAGATGAGGAGCAATTAGAATCATAAGACTTAGAAGTGTGTTTATCTTTTTCTTCTTGAAGTCTTTGATCCTTATTAGAGAGTTTTTCATTTAATTGTTCTTCATTTTTACAAACATGTTTATATTTTTCAATAAGTTCAATGTTTGTGATTTCAAGGCTTTTAATTTCTTTCTCAAAGGCATTGCATCTTTGAAATAAGTCAACATTTTTATTTATAAAAAATATGCTCAATTGACTTAATTTTTCATTTCTTTTCAAATATTCATTTATTTCCAATTTTAAATTTCCAATTTGAATTTCCAATTTGAATTTCCAAATCAGAAATTAAATGTTTGAAAGAAACTTCATTTGCAAAATATTTTTCTTTGTCTAGAAATTGTATCATTTGAAAAGAGACAACCATTTTTCTCAAAAGTGTTTTCTAATGAAGTCCAAATATCTTTTGCATTGATGCAATTTGAAATATTGTTAAAAATGTTTGGAGTTAAACCACAACACAATAAAATCATAACCTTTGAGTTCAAGGAAAATAATTTTATGTCACCTTCAGTGCATTTTCTTGAAAAAGAAATACCTATTTAATGACATCTAAAATGTTATTATATGTGAATTTGAGATAGGCTTGCATTTGTGCTTTCCAAGCTCCATAATTCGTTCCATCAAATAATGGAGGAATTATGGTGGATCGGCCTTTCTCAAAATCCATAGGGATTGTCACATATTTTTTCTCTTGTAGATTTTTAAGATTTAAAAATCTCTTTAAAAGCCTAGGCTTTGATACCAAATGAAATACAGGTGTGACAATCCAAGAGGCGGGGTGAATTGGTCAATTAGAAATTTTAGGCTTAATTAAAGGAGATTAAAAATTAATCTTCTAACTAAGCACTAATTAGTTTAACCCTTGTTCAAATAGGTATATCAATAAACTCTAGGGATTAAACTTTCTAATCATGCACATTTAGCTAACCCTTGTTCAAATGGATATTATAATGCAATTTAGGGTTTAGACATTTATCTTAAGTGCATTCACTAACCCTTATTCAATTAAAGCATAAACATAAGTAAGGTTAGAGATTACCAATCACCACACATGGGAGAGAGAGAGAGAGAGAGAGAGAGAGAGAGAGAAAAGAGCAAGCATCCACAAGGTACAAGATTTGTAGTGGTTCGGTAACAACTTGACCTATTCCACTCTTCTAAGTTTACCCCATTGGGATCTCCACTAAAATGATGAAGCCGTACACCCGACTCCTTCATCTCCAAAGGGAACAAACCCTTGCTTTTCCATTGTCAAGGGCCAAAGCGAAGCCCCTCGCATGAAGCCTTGACAAGGGAATCAAACCCTTTCACATGATTCACCTTTCTTCACGGGCCGAATCGGAGACCCTTTTCTTCACCTTTCTTTACGGGCCGAAGAGGAGACCCTCACATGAAGAACAAAAAAAAAAAAACTCTCTTGCCTCTTAATAGGCGGATTACAACATTGATAGCGCACATTCATTCCAAGAATATACAAATGTAAAGCCCTATGGAGTGTCTCTTGATAACATGTAGAAATGGAAGATAAAAGAGGTTTTTAGCTTTTAAAATAAAATGTTGAAGCTCAAAGAGAAATGGTATTTGATCTTTGTCAAATGTTCAAAAGCTTATAGAGACAGGTTTTAATCATGTATATATAGAGTACTTGGAAATATGACCGTTTGGGGTAAAACTGTAAATTATTGGCTTGTAAAAGTCAAGCAGAAAATGCCCTAACGACTAGTTTGCTCGACCGCGACGGTCGACCGGCCACATGGCGGTCGTCCGGCTAGGGCTTACTGTTAGCTCAAAACATTTGGCTAAAAAACCTATCTCGGTCGACCGACCCACGGCGGTTGCCCGCCCTAGACCAAATTGGATTGTTCAGTTTGAAGCAGAAGCACATTCGCTGGCTCGATAAAATTCGAGATGGCATGGATTTCCAGGTTCCATCCTGCGGTCGCCCGGCATACCCCGGTCGACGGGCCCTGTATAAAATTTCATTTTTACTTTAGAGATAAGGGGATTTTGGGCTATGGTCTTTGGGCTAAAGTCTAAGGTTTTCAAACACATTTTTGGGTGTGTGGATGGTTTTCAAAGATGTAAAATGTCAAGTATAAAAATCTTTTGAAAACCTTTTGAAAGTGCATTTAAACATAAAATCAAGAGGACTCCAAATACATTTTAAAAATAAGAACCTTGAGTCTTCTTGGAATGTCTTGGCTCCTTTGCACTTTCTTGGACTTCTTCGGCTTGGGTGAATATCTTGACCTTGTCTTCGCTCTTATGACATCCTCCAATCTTCACTGCATGTAGTGAGGTGCATGAGGTGTCACCAACGGTATGTTCAGCTCCAAGCTCCTTCTTAACACTTGCTTAGGAACTTGTGGGATCTTCATGTTGAGCTACTTTACTTGAGCATCTTCAAATGAGGATGACTCCAATGTAGGTGCAAGCTCTTGGTTCCTTTGATCCTTAATCAACAAGTCATGTATTGTGAAGAGTTGTGTAATGACGATTATGACATGAAATTCCTGTATACAACATAACACCTCAAAGCAACACATTAGTCCATAAATGCTAATAAATTTGGTTTGCTAGCATCAAAACAAGAAGGTAAGATGAATGATTAACCCATGAGAACCATTGGGCTTACAACATTTCATAATAGCCCAAAACAGTTTTTCTTAAATAAACTTTATAGTGTTTCTTTAAAACTACGGATACACCAGTCAAAGGATACACGGCAAAAACCCCTCTGTGTGCATTTCTTCTACATGTAAGTGTTGTTAAAATTCCTCCGGGGAGGAATCCGCTTCAGCGGAAGAGGAGGAAGAGGAATCAGTGTGAGAGAGCGGGCCTTACTGTTGATAAGTCAAGGCTAGAAATTTACTGTTGATAAGTCAAGGCTAGAAATCTGGCTTGCTCGCATACATTACGGATGCTTATCTCCATATCTTCATTGCAGTTCTCAGAGATGATAAAGATTATGTTAACAACGGCAATAACAATGTCATCAAAATAATCAACAACAAGATGCCAAAGATACCCCTGGATGATAGTATCATCCTCGGCTATGACATAAACCTTTTCCCCCACCAGAGCTCGGGTTATGTCAGTACACTTTATACTGGCATAAATGGGTTTTTTAAAGTACATTTTATAATGTTATAAAGAACATGGGTGCATCATCTACCACCTTACGCAAATCCACACTCCGCGTTGTTGGAGCTCCGACGGAATCTCCCAAGGATTAGACAAGACTAGATGGAGCGAGGCCCAAAGTATTGACGCGAAAACAAGTGAAAAAGCCCCGAACCCCAGTTAGTGAATGAATTTAAGAGTGACAAGTGGACGTAATCGACTGATAAGAAAACCCTCTTATGGGTTTTGGGTTTTGGGTTTTTTTATATGGGTGGAAATACCAAAATTTGGGTGATCATGAAAATGGACAAATACAAGTTGAAGATATTTTGTCGAGTTCATGGTAGAGGCTACATAAATAAAGCGGGTAGTACAAAGGTGGTTGCAAGCATCCTTACAAAATAAATTTATGGAATGGCATGGAGACTTCATTCTCACCAGTTGCACTTCTAGTTGCATATTTGTTGCTTTTCTTAGTTTAATATACTACTAGCAAAAAACCCCTTGCGATGCACGGGCCGACAAAGAATTGTACAGACCACATCATAGGTTGATCTAAACTGTCCATGTGATGGAACACAACATAAATAGGTTGTGCCCGTAAAATAATTTTCATAGGCTGATCCTAGCCCTCCAATCTGTAGAGGTTTCCATAGTTGTTGTCCCTCTTAAGGTGCGCAGAATTCGTCAATATTTTTACAGGTGTCTTGCATTCGTAATATCAAACTTTCCGTAATTTGACCGGCACATAGTGAATAAGGAAAAATAGTTCCCAATTTCCAACCCGACTGGGTTCAACCCGACCCAACCCGATTTGCAATTACCTCAACCTAACCCAACCCAATTTCCAATTCGGGTTAGGTTGGGTCGGGTTGACCCGATTTGATATGGTACCAATTGTTGACCATCTCAACTCAAGCCGAGTTGTTTTGGATATTGAGAACCAATAGTGAGTCACCAGTAATCAGTTTTTAACTCACAATAAAATCCAAACCAAACAGGGACTAACAATTAACAAAGGGAAATGTTATCCGCACTACTATATTTTGATGATCACACTCCTCACTTTATTAAAGTACGGTATGGCCCGCACCATAGGATTATCCAAACCGTCCATTGTGGACTGTGGAGACTATTTCAATGTTGAAAAAGAAAAACACATATACAGAACTTCTTCAGATGGAACCCAAATTCGGGTTTGGTTGCCCGACAACCCAACCCGACCCGACCCGATTTCAAATTCGGGTTGAACCCGACCCGCGTGGGAACATCCAAGTAACAACGATGGTTTCAAATTATATATAGTACTAATGTCCTCACTACCATATTTTATAATGGCACTACTCACCGTATTTTGATGATCGCACTCCTCACTTTATTAAAATGTACGGTATGGCCCGTACCAAAGGATGATCCAAACCGTCAATTAGATGGGCCACTGCCCACATAGGTTGTGCTCCAAAAATAATTTTCATAGGTTGATCCGAACCCTCAGATCTATAGAGGGTTATAGGTTGATCCAAATCGTCCATGTGATGGAACACAACATCAATCGGTTCTGCCTGTAAAATCATTTCCATTGGTTGATCCAAGCCCTCCAATCGATATAGGCTGATCCTAGCCTTCCAATCGATAGAGGTTTCCATAATTGTTGTTCCTCTTCAGGTGCCCGGAATCCGTCAATATTTTGCAAGTGTCCTACATGAGTAATACTAAGTAGTTCTTTCGTCATTGTCATATGTCTTTACCTCTTCTTGGTAGTTTTTTTCCCGTAATTGTCATAGACAGGTACCCTGTGTCGGTACTTTACGTATGTAGATTACGATTTTACCCTCAAATAATTTCTCATAGAGATAGATCTTAGATATCAGCAAAGGGGATAATGGTAAAAGAGTAATGCTGACGTGTAAATCGATAAAAAGAAAAGAAATTCCTTTTTTCTCTAGCTATATAGTAGTAGATAAGTTTCAAAAAAAAAAAACGAACCAGTGGATATTAGTTGCTCAGGAACATTATACAATTCTACATAAGAATAGACAATCCTGACTAGGGCTGCAACTCGAGCCGGGTTTTACCCAACCCGCATCGACCCGACCCGAAAATAGCCTGGGTTGGGTTTAGGTTTCATGGGTTTCGGGTCGAGCCGGGTTGAGCATTCAAAAGCCCGCATGAATCTCGGGTCGAGCCGGGTTTGAAGGGGCCCGACCCGACTTGACCCGAGTTACATAAGTTATAGTATGTATATTTTTTCTATTGTTAGTTAAAAGTTAAAAGTGAAAACCCACGCACCCACTGTTATTGTATGCGAGTGTAATTTCTGCTTCTATGAGTTGAGTTGATTCAAGTGTTTGATTCAGCATTGTTTGATTGTAATTACAACATTGTTTGATTACATCATTGTTTGATTCAAGTGTAATGTGAGTGTAATTACATCATTGTTTGATTCAAGTGTAATGTGAGTGTAATTTCTGCTTCTATGAGTTGAGTTGCCTTGCCAAACAAGAATTTTCCTTAAAAAATTGCCTCAACGTGAAAAAACCCGACCCGACCCGAGATTTATCATGGGTAGGGCCAGGTTTGGGAATCGTGGGTTTTCCGAAAAAAAACACGACTCGACCCGAGATATTTCTCGGGTAGGGTTGGGTTCTCCAAAACCCGACCCGCCTGACCCGAGTTGCAGCCCTAATCCTGACATAGGTTTATGTAAGTTCAGGATACAACTGGCTAAATTCCTTCCCATTTCCCACATATATTAGTCTAATTGGTAGGACCTTGCTCTTAAGATGTGGTTGGGATTATTTAGCATGGAGGTTGGGTGCAAGGAAATGGGTCATGCTTGTGTACATTTGGACCTATGGAACTAATCTCATCCACCAAGAACAAGTAAATAGTGATCATGTCTATATGGGTCCGAGGATAATGACTAATCTGGTGGGCTTAAAATGCAGAATTTTTGCGGGTGAAACTAACAAGGTTCACAGATGTTCTTGGAAGAGGATGATGAGCTCAATCTCTGTGAGATTCTGTGTACCGTCAGATTCAATGTGAAGCTAATGAGATAAAAAAAAAAAATTGGACCAAAGATGGCAGGACAAAAAGGAACATTTATAGATTAAGAACAGATGATTTGGACTGAAATAACTGTAACTGATTTGTGTCTTGTAGACTTCATTAGAGGTAGATTTCCATTGATGTTTTCAAATCATTAAAAGGTGGAAACAAATTATGGAAAGGATTGGTCATGATTCCATTGGAATCAAAAGGGTAAAATGCAAAATAATCTTCAATGTTCAATCATCAATTATATTATACTAGAAATTCTATACTAAGTGTTAGATTTTGATTTTCGAAATCATGAATTTTGAGTCAAAATAGAGTTTTGGAAAAAGTTTTCTTAAGATGTTTTGGAAAAGAAAAACTTTTCTTCTGAAAAAGTTGTTTTTTACAAGACGGTGTAATTTTTTGAAGAAAAGATAGTCCAGTATTGCTTTGGAAAAAAGTGCATAACCTTTAATGCATAATAGGTTATAGCCAATGGGTGGACTCGTGGGACGGTGCAACGCGAGCGCACGGCGTGGGTAATGGGCTATAAGATTGATCTGGACCGTAGAGTCCCGATGGGACGCGATCTAACGGTTAGAATTCAAACCCACTGAAAGGATGTCCAGATCTAACGGTTACGGAGTTGAAGGAGTTTGTCCAGATCTAGCTGTTATGGAGTTGAAGGGGTTTTTACATGAGCCAACAGTCACCAGAAGCACTCTATAAATAGAGCAGAAAACATCCAAATCAGGACGCAATCTAACGGTCAGAATTCAAACCCACTGAAAGGATGTCCAAAAAGGGTGTTTTCAACATGAAAAGCCACCAGAAGCTCTATAAAAAGAGAAGAATTACTGATTCCAGAAAAAATTCTCACTCAATTACACTCTCTTTAATCCCCTACAAAGTTCCTGTCTTTACTATTTTAGAAATCCTCTTGGGTCTCACTTCTCAAATACTTGAAAAATTCAATGGTGATTCAGGCTTGGTTCGGTTCAGTGCAGAACATCATCAAGCAATCGGTTTGGAACCGGGCTTCATTCTATCTTAGAGGGGAGTTCATGGTCCCCTATGCACACTATTGGTGGGGGCGAATATCGTCTTAAGGAAACCGTTTATGCGCCTTGAAGCATCTCCTTATCTTCTTCTCATTTCTGTCCAACCACTAAATCAGTTTTTTGCAACACTAAAGTAGGATAAATTCTCCATAACAACACTAACTTGCTGGAGATAGATGTAAAACGACATGTATTGCGGAAATTTTGAATGGAGAAAACCTTTCAGCTATGATATTTTGCACATGATCAAAGATGCCCTTGATTTCTAGCTTCTTGGAGAAATGGGGTGGAGATGTTCTCTTGTGGGAGAAGAGATGAAGATGGGTGGTGATGGGGTGTGAAAACACCAGCCTTTCATAGGCTGCCACCTGTCCCAGGGTAGGTGAGACCCAGCCTCTCACAGGCTGCCACCTGTCCCAGAGTAGGTGAGACCCAGCCTCTCACAGGCTGCCACCTGTCCCAGAGTAGGTGAGACTCAGCCTCTCACAGGCTGCCACCTGTTCAGAGTAGGTGAGATCCAGCCTCTCACAGGCCGCCACCTGTCCTGGACACCTGTCCAGGACGCCTCAACAGATTTTCCTTATAAATAGGGGACTAAAGCTCAGACTAATGGGTAATACGAAAATCCCTTCTCTCCCTAAACTCTTAGACATCTCCCCTTCACTCCTGCTCATACTGACTTGAGTGTCGAAGGGCCTGTCCGGAGTAAAACCCGGTCTGGTCTTCTGACCTCGCTTGCCTTGTGCAGGACTAAGCACTCACCACAGGACTCATACTCAACCTCCCTCGTCACTCGCTCTCAGTTCTTACGCCACTGCTGTACCTGTTACCGATTTTAGGTCTAACAGATTGGCGCCATCCGTGGGACAAAGAACTAAAAGCTGTTCTTACATCTCACTTACAAAATGGCAGGGCGCAAGAGTGCGCGGTTAGCTTCTGCGCAGAACGACCAAGCCGCGCTACCTCGTAGGACCCGGAGCGGTCGAATCGCCTCGATGGTAGTGGCAGCTTCTGCCGACCAAAGCCTTTCTCGCTCGGAGCATCACAATCCCGTGCCCACCTCGGAGCAAGTCCAAGCCCTCTTCCAGCAGATGACGGCCCTTGTTGGTCAGTACCAACAACTACTTCAAGCACCCCCTCCACCTCCTCCAGAGGCCCCGCGATCTGCCCAAGGAGTCCACAGGGGAGAGTCATCACGTCATGGGGAGGGCAGAACTCATCACTCCGCTAGACAAGTTTATCGCCCCATAGTGAGGCACGCCCAGACAGAACCTCATCACCGCGAAAGATCGCGGTCTCGCTCCACGCAGAGGCGCCGGCCTCACGAAGATCGTTTGCCACCGGCAAAATCTCGGCCTCGTCGTAGGAGTCCGGAAAGTCAGTCCGGTTCTGCGGCAAGCCCATTTGTGGGAAGAATCAGGTCCCCAGACCGCAGAACGGATCCGCTGCTACAGAGAATGGAGGAGATGAACCACCGAATAGAGGAATTGGCGAAGGATCAGAGCCGGCCCGCCTCCAGAGCGTTCTCAAGCAGAACGCCGTTCACTAGTGATGTCCTGAGTGCTCCAGCACCCAGAGGATTTAAAATGCCTGCTGTCCCTCAGTACGACGGCACTACCGATCCCGTGGATCATTTGGAGACATTTAGAACAATGATGCTCCTCCACGGCTTCATCTGCAGAGCCTTCCCAACGACGCTCACTGGCGCGGCAAGAGACTGGTACTCCAGGATCAAACCAAACTCCATCAACAATTTCGATGATTTTGGAGAGGATCTGGTCCGCCATTTCATGAGTAGACGTAGGCCGAAGAAAACGACTGCATCCCTGATGGCCTTGCGACAGGATGATAATGAACCCCTGAAGGTGTTCGTCCGCCGCTTCAACAGGGAGGCACTACAGGTGCCCAATTTAGATCCCTCAGCGGCTATGAACGCACTCCTCACCGGTGCAAGATCTGATGATTTTCGTCGAGCGGTGGCTCGGCAAAATCCGCACTCACTGGCGGATCTCATGGCCGGGGCAGAAGAGTACATAACAGTGGAAGAAACACTGGCAGCTCTTAATTCAAACCGGAGGATAACCTCTGAAGAGAAGAATCTGCCTAAACAGCGTAGGGAGGATAAACCTCCCAGGAAAGAGAAGTCTCCACCCCCTCAGAGAAGAGAAGAGAACTTCACACCTCTCAATACCTCTAGAAAGCACATACTGGCGGCGATCAGTGAGGAGGAGTTTGTGAAGTGGCCGCCTAGAATGATCTCCAAGGGAAACAGAAGAGATCCTTCAAAGTACTGTCGGTTTCACAAGGACCACGGCCATGACACAGAGGATTGCTGGCAGCTCAAGGGAGAAATTGAGCAGCTGATCAGCCGGGGTTATTTGAAAAAATACATCCAGAATGACGGCCGCACCCAAGAGCGCAAAGGAAAGAGTCCCCAGGGCCGTAGCCCTCGAAGATCACAGCAGCCCCCTCCTCAGGATAAGACTTCTCAGGTCACCGACGCGCAGCCTGAGGCACCCCGATCTCAACCAAGGGGGGTTATCAATACAATCATGGGCGGACCAGCCGCTGGGGGCACCTCCTCTGCTGCTCGAAAAGCATATGCACGGCAAGTTAACGCCGTTCACACAACCAGCAAAAAGTCAAGAAGGGAGAATGAGATCTCCTTCTTGGACGCAGATCTGGACAGCCTTATTTTGCCCCACGACGATGCATTGGTGTTAACCATGCTCGTTGCTAACTGGGAGGTAAAGAAAATTCTTGTGGACAACGGGAGCTCAGCGGATATTCTATACTACCATGCCTTCGAGAAAATGATGATAGGCGACGACCGTCTAAGGCCGGCGAACTCAGATTTGTTTGGCTTCTCCGGAGAGGTCGTAAAAGTGGTAGGACAGATCGAGCTCCCTGTTCTTGTCGGAGATTCACCATGTCAAGCGTTCGCCATGGTTAACTTCCTGGTAGTGAAGGCCACCTCGGTCTATAATGCTATCTTGGGACGGCCTGGCCAGAATCTGATCCGAGCAGTCGCCTCAGCCTACCACCAAAAAATGAAATTCATAACCCCTAATGGCGTGGGGGAAGTTTGCGGAGATCAGCCTCAATCAAGGGAGTGCTATGCAATGGCACTGAAAGGAAAAAACGCAGTGGAATCACTGCCAATCGAACTGCTTGATGTAAGGGACGAACTCAGGGGTACTCAACCCGCTGAGGACCTACTCTCCATCCCACTGTGCCCGGAGGACGGTGAGAAAGTCGCTCTGATCGGTTCCTCCCTTAGTAGTAGCATTCAACATCAACTCACCGAGTTTCTCCAGGGCAATGCAGATGTCTTTGCATGGGTTCCTGCCGATATGCCCGGCATCGATCCAGAGATCAGCACTCATAGGCTTGGTGTCGATTCAACCTGCAGACCGGTGAAACAGAAAAGGAGACACTTTGCTTTTGAAAGGCGACAGGCAATAAAAGAAGAAGTGGAGAGGCTTCTGAAGGCTGACTTCATTCGCGAGATTCGATATCCGGACTGGCTAGCAAACGTAGTCCTAGTCAAGAAGACTAATGGAAAGTGGAGAACCTGCGTCGATTTTACTGATCTGAATAAGGCTTGTCCCAAGGACAGTTATCCGCTCCCGAAGATCGATCAGCTCATCGACGCCACAGCGGGTCATGAACTGTTGAGCTTCATGGACGCCTTCTCCGGATATAACCAGATCAGGATGTACGAATCGGATATACCAAAGACCTCATTCGTCACAGATCAAGGGACTTATTGCTACCGAGTCATGCCCTTCGGCCTCAAAAACGCCGGAGCTACTTACCAAAGGCTGGTGAACAGACTTTTTCAGAACCAGATCGGCCGAAATATGGAAGTGTATGTGGATGATATGCTGGTCAAAAGTCGAAGCGCACAGGACCACGTGTCTGATCTCAGAGAAACATTTCAGGTCCTCAAGAAGCACAACATGAAACTCAACCCCACCAAGTGCACTTTTGGTGTCAGTTCGGGGAAGTTCTTGGGATTCATGGTGAGTCAGCGAGGGATAGAAGCAAATCCCGAGAAGATCAGAGCTGTGATAGAGCTTACCGCCCCAAGAACCATCAGAGAAGTTCAGCGGCTCACGGGAATGATAGCGGCGTTGGGTCACTTCATCTCCAAATCGGCGGAGAGATGCCTGCCTTTTTTCAGTGCGGTTAAGGGCCTCAAAACTGCGCCCTGGACGGAAGAATGCCAGATTGCCTTCGACGAGCTAAAAAGGTATCTGTCCTCCCCGCCATTATTAACAAAGCCGGAGCCAGGTGAGGAGTTATTTCTATATCTCTCCGTTAGCTCCACGGCACTGGCAGCTGTCCTCGTCCGCGAAGAGCACCGCCAGCAAAAACCAATCTATTATGTCAGCAAGGTTCTTCACGACGCAGAAACAAGGTACCAGCGGGTCGAGAAATTGGCTTACGCGCTGGTAATGGCTGCAAGAAAATTAAGACCGTACTTTCAAGCTCACACTGTAAAGGTCTTGACTGACCAGCCGCTTCGGCAAGTACTCCATCGACCAGATATCTCCGGACGACTTGTGAAATGGGCCGTAGAGCTGAGCGAGTTCGACATCCAGTACGCTCCAAGGCCAGCCATCAAGGCCCAAGTACTGGCAGACTTTGTAGCAGAGTGCACCATCCCCCAGCAAGTCGCCGACCCTGAAACGGCACTACTCCCAATTGCAGAGAAAGCGGTTCCTGACGAATGCATAGCAGAAACTCAGACAGAAATCTTGCAACCGCCGGCAGAGCAGGACTCCATGACCAGCACACCAACTTGGGAAGTATATGTCGACGGTTCTTCAAATAAAAACGGCTGTGGAGCAGGCCTCATCCTCACTGGGCCTGAGGGGTTCACTGCGGATTATGCTCTGAGATTCGGATTCCGTGCGTCCAACAATGAGGCAGAATATGAAGCCCTCCTTGCCGGAATGAACCTAGCAATTCAGACCGGCGCCCGGAAATTAAAAGCATACTGCGACTCACAGCTGGTAGCAAATCAGATCCAAGGGGTCTACGAAGCACGAGATGAGCGTATGGTTAAGTACCTTGCCAAGGTTCATCAAATCTCCAGCCGGTTTGCCAGTTTCGAGGTCATCAGAGTACCACGAACAGAAAATGCCAAAGCAGATGTACTGTCGAAGCTGGCTGCTTCTGGATACACCACTCTTGGAAGCATACGTATGGAATTCCTACAAAGATCTAGCATCGAAAGAGAAGCCGCAGATATAATGCAGGTGGAGAACGAGCCGTGCTGGATGGATGAGATCATTCATTACTTACGGGACGCGAAACTTCCCGAAGATAAGAAGGAAGCCCGTAAGGTGATACAGAGAGCCGCCCGATTCTCTCTCAGCAGTGACATTTTGTATAAAAGGTCCTACACTCTCCCGTACCTGAAGTGTCTGGGACCAAGTAACGCCGCGTACGCATTGCAAGAGACTCATGAAGGAATCTGTGGAGAACATCTGGGGGGCAAAGCCCTGGCGATCAAGGTACTCCTCAGAGGATTGTATTGGCCCACCATACGACAAGACGCGCTGAATCTGGTTAAAAAGTGCGAGAGGTGCCAGAAATTCTCCCCCACCATCCACCAGCCTGCTGTGGCGATGGCCCCAATTATCAGTCCACTCCCCTTTGCAGTATGGGGGATGGACATCTTGGGTCCTTTTCCACCGGCTTCCGGAAAGCGCATATTCGTAGTAGTGGCAATCGACTACTTCACCAAGTGGGTGGAGGCAGAACCTCTAGCCCAGATCACTGAGCAGAATATACAGAATTTCTTCTGGAAGGCAGTGGTCTGCAGATTTGGGATTCCCCGTGCCTTAATCACAGATAACGGCAAACAGTTCGACTGCCGGAACTTTCGGAAGTTCTGCTCTGACCTAAAGATTGAACAGAGATTCACTTCGGTTGCTCACCCCCAGACCAATGGGCAAACGGAAGTAACTAATAGGATCTTGCTTCAAGGGATAAAGAAGAGGCTGGATGAAAAAGCTGGCCGATGGGCAGATGAGCTCTACCATGTTCTGTGGGCTTACCGCACCACTCCTCGCACGACGACTGGTGAATCACCATTCAACCTCTCTTTTGGAACCGAAGCCGTGATACCTGTTGATATAGGCACCCCATCTCCCAGAGTCATCAGTTTCCATGAGCAACTGAACAGCGACGGACTCCGCGCCAATCTCGACTTACTAGAAGAAATCCGGGAGGAATCTCGAATCCGGGTCGCCGCTTATAAGCAGAAGGTGTCGAATTATCACGACTCCAAAATTCGCCCCAGAGAATTCAGGACAGGGGATCTGGTCCTGAGAAAGGCAGCCGTCTCCCAGCCGACGAAAGTAGGGAAACTTTCCCCAACTTGGGAGGGACCCTATCGAGTGAAGGAAGTTATCCGGCCAGGAAGCTACAAGCTAGAGACACTGGAGGAGCACCTATTACCCCACGCATGGAACTCCAAAAACTCAGGAAATATTATCAGTAGTCGAATTATCCGGCGTGAAAAGGTGATCTTGTAAATTTGTATATTTGTTGTTATGAATAAATAATCTTCTTGCAAATTCAGTGTCACTTTTATATCTGGAAACCCAGTTCACAAAACTTGGGTACTCACTGGAAACCCAGTTCACAAAACTTGGGTACTCACTGGAAACCCAGTTCTTAAACTTGGGTACGCACTGGAAACCCAGTTCACAAAACTTGGGTACTCACTGGAAACCCAGTTCTTAAACTTGGGTACTCACTGGAAACCCAGTTCACAAAACTTGGGTACGCACTGGAAACCCAGTTCACAAAACTTGGGTACTCACTGGAAACCCAGTTCACAAAACTTGGGTACTCACTGGAAACCCAGTTCTTAAACTTGGGTACTCGCTGGAAACCCAGTTCACAAAACTTGGGTACTCACTGGAAACCCAGTTCACAAAACTTGGGTACTCACTGGAAACCCAGTTCTTAAACTTGGGTACTCGCTGGAAACCCAGTTCACAAAACTTGGGTACTCACTAGAAACCCAGTTCACAAAACTTGGGTACTTGTTAAAAGACCAGTTCGTCACAATTCGACTATCAACAGCCTCATTCACAGGTTATCAAAATTAAAAAGACAAAGTCAAGCAAATCACTCAGTTGAGAAGTATCAGAGACAGACAAATGTGATTTCATTGATCAGAATATGTGGGGCCTCGAGGGCCATTACAAAATTCACTTTAAAAATGCTGGTAAGAGCTGTAGGGTCTCAAGGACCATTACAAAAAGAGGTCAAAACAAAAAAAAAAAAAAATTCTAAGCATCTGGAAGAGAGGTGATGTCAGCAGGAGCATCAGCAGGAGTATCTGGCTCCTCATCAGTAATCTTCGGCTTGGCAGGAAGAGTCATGTTCTGCATCAATAGGTTTGGATTGCAGGCCTGGAGCTCCTAGAGGCAGTCGTAGTATCCAAGACTATAAGCCTCGCTCGACAGGCTGAAAAGTTCAGCCTCCTTTGCCTCTGTGGCCTCTTTCACTGCCTTCTCCTGCCTGTCAGTAGCTCTTCCTCTTTGAGCCTCCATGGCTTCAGCAGCCTTGGCCAGTTTCCTCTTCTCTGCGGCCAGATCCTCTTTTAACAACCTCCTCTCCTCCTCTATTCGCCCGATGCTCGTTTGAAGCTCCTGCACCTCAGCGGCCAACTTTCCGTTCACCTCTTCAGATGCAGTAATGGCTTGGGAGAAACTCTTACTCTTCTCCTTGAAGTCATTATAGTAGAGCAAGATCTGAAGAAAGAAACAGAAAGAAACAGGCATCAGTATGGTGAAAGGAAGAAATGGGCAGAAAGTTAGCAAATCGAAGCACCACTTCCTTACCTGGTAAGCTGAGGATAACACAGCCTCCTCTCCTGTAGCTGGCGGCTCGTAAAGGACCTGTTGCTTGTCCTTCTGCAGCAAACACTTGCTCATGAGCTCTGCTGCTACTCGGCTCTCGCCTAGGGCAGTGTCATCCTTCAGAACGGCCCAATTGGGTCGAAAGACGTGCTCACTAATCCCCGTAGGAGGACGAGCCCCAGAACCGGCTCCGGTAGAAGCACCACCGGACTTAGAAGAGCCACCGCCCTGAGCAAAGGGGCCTATTAGCTTCACCTTAGTCTTGGGCCTCTGGGATGGGGGAGGAGTGCCCTGTGACGGGGCCGGACTCCCCAGTACAGTCGCCTTTCTCTTCTGGCGCTCCTGCTGTGCCTGTTGAGCACCTTCTTGTGCCCGCGGTTGAGCTCCCTGCCTGATTTTCTCGACGGTTGATTGTTTCTTCATCTCTGCAAGACAAATGAGCAGCCAACGGTCAGAAGCAAGTATATAAAAAATAAACAGATTGCATAGACAAGTCTAGCTACATACGTTCTGGAGTCGCGGCACTCACGCCCAGCCCGACCAGAATTGCCTCTTCAGAAAACTCCTTACAACGGATGAGGCCCGATTGCTCGATCTCCTTCCGCATCAAGGCGAATGTTATCCTGTCCTCACCTTCGAGGAGCGGCTTTCGACTCAGTTTTGAGGTATCTGGAGTGTCCCACACTAGAGGGACGGACCAGGGCTCACTGGCCTCCTGATCCACAACATAGAAGAATCTATTCTTCCACGAGTGAATCGACGAAGGAATGCCAGTGATTATCTTCCGTTCAGGGCGCTGGCTAATGTAGATCTAGCCCCCTTCTTTATGCTTCTTCAGGTGTGCACAAGCACGGAACAGTGACAAAGTCACACTCCTCTCTAACCGACCGTGGACGAGGTATAAAAACCCAACTAATAATCTCCATGAGTTCGGAGCTACCTGGGCCGGGGCTAGTCCGTAGTATCATAGCACCGCTGAGAAAAAGGGGTGCAACGGAAATCGGAGTCCTGCCCTCAGTGACTCTTCATAAATACAGAGATCCTGGCTCTCGTTGCAGGCTCTGTCTCCCTCTATAGCTGCCCTCAGTTCAAATCTCGGGGGCACACAGTATTTATCCCTGATATCTCCCAGCATAGACCTGGTGAGGTAGTTCTCCTCGACTAGAGCTCGCAAGTTGTATTTTGGATCGGCATCCATCCGCGCTCTAGCGATCACCTCCACCGCCCGGCCAGGAAGGAATGTTGTGGACGCTTCATTAACGTCGCTCTCAACACTCCCTCCTGCTTGCGGGAGACTGCCAGTCAAGGGTGGAGTGGCATTCAGATCTAAGAACACTTCATCCCTATCCCCTCCGTCGTCACTATCTACAAGGTCTATCCTATCAGACGGACTAGCCACTACAGGCTCCTGAGGCATCCTAAACTCCGAAATACTGCTAGTGGAGGACCCCGTACCGGACTCGGAATTGGAAGTACTACCAGACATAGTAAAAGGAAGGGCTGAGAGGAATACCGGTGAGTGGAGCTCTTAAAAGATCTTGGAACGCGACTGCGAGCTACGAGCTGCGAACTGCGATCTGCAATCTGTGGACTGCGAGCTGCGAACTGAGAAGTGGAAACTCCCAGAGCAAGAAGAGGAAAAGGATGAAAAGTAAAAAGTAAAAAGTGAAGGGGGGTAAACCTCCTTATATAGTTTTTCAGAGGCGGTGGGGCAATAAATGCGATGCACGCATCTCGAGGCCATCCGGATTGCGCCACGTGTCCCCTATTTATGACGGACACATTCTCCCACCATCAATACGATCAAGCACGCGCGTAAACATTCACGTCCCAAGGATGGATCTCCGCACTCCGCACTCCGCACTCCGCACTCCGCATTTAGTCCGGAAAAAACCGTACTGGATATAACGCGTTCTCGCTAGACGACAAAAATCAGTCCGGAAAAAACCGTACTGGATATAACGCGTTCTCACAAGACGACAAAAATCAGTCCGGTCCGCACCGAACTGGCCACTAGAAGACAAAATTCAGTCCGGAAAAAACCGTACTGGATATAACGCGTTCTCACAAGACGACAAAAATCAGTCCGGTCCGCACCGAACTGGCCGCTAGAAGACAAAATTCAGTCCGGAAAAAACCGTACTGGATATAACGCGTTCTATGAAGCATCAGAACCCAGTCCGGTTGAAGCCGTACTCCGGACTCCCAACTCCGGACTCCGAACTGCGAACTCCGGACTGAATATAATGTATTCTGTAAAGCGCCAGGAGCCAGTCCGGTTGAAGCCGTACTCCGGACTGCGGACGCCGGACTGCGAACTCCGGACTGGATATAATGTATTCTGTAATGCGCCAGGAGCCAGTCCGGTTGAAGCCGTACTCCGGACTCCCAACTCCGGACTCCGAACTGCGAACTCCGGACTGAATATAATGTATTCTGTAAAGCGCCAGGAGCCAGTCCGGTTGAAGCCGTACTCCGGACTGCGGACTGCGGACGCCGGACTGCGAACTCCGGACTGGATATAATGTATTCTGTAATGCGCCAGGAGCCAGTCCGGTTGAAGCCGTACTCCGAACTGCGAACTCCGTACTCCGGACTGCGAACTCCGGACTCCGTGCTAAATTCTTCAATTCACCCCCGAACAACGTCTCCCCATCCAGAAAAACGAGTGATCACACTTTCCCAAGTCCTTCAATGACTTGGAAAACTGGGGGGCAACTGATGGGGTGTGAAAACACCAGCCTTTCACAGGCTGCCACCTGTCCCAGGGTAGGTGAGACCCAGCCTCTCACAGGCTGCCACCTGTCCCAGAGTAGGTGAGACCCAGCCTCTCACAGGCTGCCACCTGTCCCAGAGTAGGTGAGACTCAGCCTCTCACAGGCTGCCACCTGTTCAGAGTAGGTGAGATCCAGCCTCTCACAGGCCGCCACCTGTCCTGGACACCTGTCCAGGACACCTCAACAGATTTTCCTTATAAATAGGGGACTAAAGCTCAGACTAATGGGTAATACGAAAATCCCTTCTCTCCCTAAACTCTTAGACATCTCCCCTTCACTCCTGCTCATACTGACTTGAGTGTCGAAGGGCCTGTCCGGAGTAAAACCCGGTCTGGTCTTCTGACCTCGCTTGCCTTGTGCAGGACTAAGCACTCACCACAGGACTCATACTCAACCTCCCTCGTCACTCGCTCTCAGTTCTTACGCCACTGCTGTACCTGTTACCGATTTTAGGTCTAACAGGTGGGAATGGGTGTCCGATTGAGATTAGATGAGAGGACTAGGGAGATGGAAATATGGGGTGTGGCTGTGATCGGTTGTCTCTTGGGTTGAAGAGAGAGTGTTGGATAGGGAAGAAGAGTAAAAGATGGGAATGAGGGTATGTTATAAGAGAATTAGGCAGAGAACTAGATGGAGATGGGGTGGGATCTTTAAATGGAATATGAAGAGTAAGTAGGAATGGGTGATCGGTTGTGAGAGTTATGGGAGAGGGAGAGGGAGAGTGGGAGTGGGGTGTTGTTCGGTTATGACCTTATGGGAGATATCCTAAAATATCTTTCACTCTCTCTGTCTCTCATACTCACAACATACTGATTGTGAAAACCGTCCAACCCAAACTTTGATTTAATAATGATAAGGACCTTTTAAGGAAATAACCAACAACTTGATTTTTGATAAAGACAACCCATTCTAAGAATTAATCACAACTTATTTGATATAATGGAGCCTCAGTCTAAGAATAAATCATAAATTGGTTTTTGATAATGACACCCTATTATAAAAATATCTCATAAAATGGTTTTGATAATGACACCAAATTCTACTAATTGTGTGTGGGTGGGCCAAGTATTACATTTTCAATTAGAAATTCTTCATGTTATACAGAAACCTTAACAGATTTCAAGATACAATATCTATCTAAAACAAAAACTACCCATTCGAAGGGTAATAATGCAAAACGTTTATTTATTTTTTGCTTGGAAATCTGTTTGTTGAAGTGACTTATCCTAATATAAGGACAAGCAAATTTGATAGAAAATTGGTTTGAAGGACCTAAAACTACTTGAACCCATGGAGACTCTTAAACTCACCAAGGACCAAGACATTTAGAGACCGGTCTTTATTGGGATGCAGACAATAGATTCAGTGTCATGCATGGGCCATAAGCGCTTCATCCTAGGTGGCGACTCTAGTTGAACTCCATTGGATTCTTGTTGGGATTCTCTGGGGGCTAGGGGTTTGTATCTTTGGAGAAGAAGGCTCCAACAAGAGTGAGCAGGCACGCGCGCTCTTCCAAATGGGTTCAACATTGAGGTTGCTCTCCCCATATATTCTAAAAAAGGGCAACCTTTTTTCCGTTCACTCAATTTCCCATCCAAGCTTAGGAGCATCATATGTCGGAGTAGCACTTTGGTATCTCATCCGACCGGATGATCCTTTAGTAGGTGTCAATCGACAAACGGAGAAGTGAGCACAAAGCCCGTAAAAGACCCCTCTTTTTAAACATGTGGAATCAACAAAATACTCCGAATAGAAAAAGGGACCAACGTAGCAGTAACTAGGGGTGCAATTTGGGTCGGGTTCAACCAAAAAAGTTACAGCATGGGTTGTGTTTGAGTTGGGTTCGGGGTGAGGAAGTTGAACCTGAGTCGGGCCGTGTTCAGTTGACCAAACCCACATCAAAACCCGACATTTAAAAAAAAACATCATTTTTTTGTTTTGTTTTTTTAAAACATAAAAACCTAAAGGGGAAAGATACCACCATAGCCGGGTCAAACCAATTCAACCCGACCTGAATTGGGATATTGGGTCGGGTTCAGGTTGAGATATTAATTTTTCGGGTGGAGACGGATTAGACTTCATCAGGTTGAGAGTCGGGTCAGGTCAGGTTCAGGTTTGGTGCGGGTTGGCTTCGATCCGACCCAACCCAACCCAACCCAACCCAACCTGATTTGCCCCTATTCACAGTCCTATACCATATATACCAAACAGCAGCCTCTTGATTCACTAAAGCTTTTATGCCTGGTGATGATAAAAATAAGATTCTTGAGGATTGGCATTGTGACCTTTTCATTTTCCATTCATTACAAATCATTACAAAGAACGACAGCATATGCTTTATATCTCCTTTACTAATACAAAAAAGGCCAAGGAGAGCCCAAAGCTCACAACCAGCAGCAGTGCCATCCCTAAACACAATCATCATCCAAAACAAATAAAAGGGAATCAACAACTACATACACCATTTCCCCTATGTATATTAAACATCAAAATATCCAAAAAAAAAAGAAAAGAAGGGAAAATTACATTTACACCCCCTCTAGTTTCTGACACATCCATTTCTACCCCTATAGTTTAAAACGTGACAACTACACTGCTGTAGTTTCAATTTGTATAAGGTACGCCCCCTCAGTTGACGGTTCGTCCACAGATTGAAGGGTTAGGATGATCCGATGGAGCTGAGTTTTTGAGCACACCCTATCTATGTCAAGGCCCATCAAATGAACGCTTTGGATCATCCAAACAATTGGGCCCACTGTGTTTTTTATTGGATTCGGGTATGGGCACCCCTAATTTGAATGTCATTTAGTTTTGAAAAATCGTGAAATGCCCGTAAAAAAAATCAGAAAACACCATTGATCTTTTGTAAGAGTGTCAACAGATCCATTTATCAGTCATATAGGAA
This sequence comes from Tasmannia lanceolata, assembly GCF_043159265.1. Taxonomy (NCBI): domain Eukaryota; kingdom Viridiplantae; phylum Streptophyta; class Magnoliopsida; order Canellales; family Winteraceae; genus Tasmannia; species Tasmannia lanceolata. The sequence goes on from NW_027518695.1 coordinate 68,007,738, forward strand.
CCACCTTTTTCTTAGTCACAATACATTCAAATCTCTTATTGGTCGGTCATATAGGATTCAAAGTGATCTTTGGATCGTACTTCCTACAAATCGAAGGTGCACTAGTAAGTCATGCTTACATTTTACAAAGTTAAAATTCTCAGAAGGCGAGTGGAAACAGCGAGGGTGAGTCGCAGCTGTAATATTGCAGCTGTGCTAGGGACTTAGGGTCAATGCAGTGCACTAGGGACTTAGGGTCAATGGTTAGAGAAGGAAGAAAGGAGGGTGACTCGAAACTTGAGAGAGATGAATGAAAAATTAATAAAAATAGGAATCGTTCAAAAGATGCGCGACTTTTTTTTACTAAAATACCCCTAAAATAACAATTAAAGTTATAAAAAAATTAGAGGATGTTTTTGTAAATAGAATAATACAATTGGATTTAGGACTGTCCCAAAGGCTTTTGTCAGTTGCAAGGTTTAAAATTTCGGTTTCGGTACCGGTTTCGACCCTTGAAATTTTGAAGTTTCGGTCGAAATTTGGTACAAAAATCGAAAGCAATATTTTATTCATTATTAAATTTCGGCCGAAATTACTGAAATTTTGGTGAAATATTAAATTAATTTGGGTCAAATTTCAGAAAAAATGAAATTTCGGCCGAAATTCCGAAATTTCAGCCTAAATAAACGACCATTTCGGTTTTGGGTGGTTTTGGTGTCGGTCTCGATCAAAATCCGAAATTCCAAAATTTCTGATTTCGGTCAAAATATAAAACCATGCTCAGTTGTCTGGATCGGATCAATAATAATTTAGGATCCTAAGATAGGGTCCCGAAATGTGTCCTTATAATATATCTAAATTCTGTCTGTTTAAGTTCGGATTCGGATAGTCCATCGGACCATCTGGGTCCATTGACCCCCCCTAATCTTTTGAGCCAGTACAGCCCCTACGCAAATCTTGCAAGGAGTGGCACTATTTATTCAAGGATATTGTTTCCAATCTTTCAAAAGAGGCAAAGTGAGATTATAAAAAGATAAAAGAGAAAACTAAAATGAAAAAAGCTTACCACATTCCAAATATCTTCCAATTTCATCTCTCTTTCTCCTATTGGGGTCCTTTGTAATTGCAGAAGCTTTCAGTTGAAGAAACATGGAGGCCACAACAAGCCCACTTCCCGTTTTTTCTCTCACTACTCTCTCACCCATATCCAATGACCAAATCCCAGCTAATCCATACATATAGCCTTCAATCACAACCTTCAAAAACAAAAGAATTCCCACCCCAAAAGCTAGTTTGGCCATTTGATTGCTTGTTTTAGATGGGAAGCTGATATTGAGGAGATTAACAGCAGAACCAATAGAATAAAGAGGAAACCACAAGTACCAATCTAAGCAATAAAAAACAAAAAAACACAAGTTAGAGATTTGAATCTTAGAATCTAATGAGAAATTGGGAAATGGTTTAAATGGAATACCTGGGTCATTTAACTGAACAGTTGCAGAATAAGCAAAGAGAGAGACCATTAATATAGAAAATGAAGTGAATAGATAAGATCGATTTGAGGGTATTGCCATTGTTTCTCTTCAGAGTTTTAAAAATGAACGAATGACCAGAATGAAATGGCAATAAGGAGAAGAAGGCAATAGTCAACGTTGCCAGAGAGAGAGAGAGAGAGAGAGAGAGAGGTTTTATATGGTGTAAGTAGGGGTGGCAAAATTGGCCGAACCGAACCGGAACCGAGCCGAAACCGAACCGAAAATTCAGTTTCGGTTTGGTCAAACCGATTCAAATTTCGGTTTGGTTCGGTTTGATACTGCAATTATTATGAGTAAAGGGTGGCAAAATTGGCGGAACCGAACCGAAACCGAACCAAAAATTCAGTTTTGGTTCGGTTTTGGTTTGGTAAAACCAAACCGATTCAAATTTCGGTTTGGTTCGGTTTGGGGGTCAAACCGAACTGAAACCGAACCATTGCCACCCCTAGGTGTAAGCCGGTCAGTATTTTTCAAAAAAGTATTGTACGGCTTACACCATAGGATGATCCAAACCGTCGATTTGATGGGCCAAATACATTGTGCCCCAAAAATCATTTCCATAGGATGATCCCAACCATTCGATCTACAGAGGTTTTCATTATATGCCATTTCTCTATAGATCGTAGGGCTAGGATCAACCTATGGAATTGATTTTTTGGGCTTACGTTGTGACCCATCATCATTTTCACCCTTTTGTTTGTCTTTTTTTAATGTGATTCATCACAAACTTACAAAATGGACCTGTTTATAATAGAGAGATTTGTTTTTCTTAACTCTATTTTACCATAAATATATATTATTTGAACAAAAAGAACATAATAAACTTTTGGGAAAATTACATTTACACCCCCTCTAGTTTCTTACACATCTACTTCTACCCATATAGTTTAAAATGTGACAACTACACCCCCTGTAGTTTCAATTTGTATAAGGTAGGCCCCTGAGTTGACGGTTCGCCCACAGGAAGGGTTAGGATGATTCGATGGAGCTGATTTTTTGGGCACACCCTATCTATGTCAGGGCCCATCAAATGAACGCTTTGGATCATCCAAACAATGTGAGCCTACTGTGTTTTTGGTAAGGGCCCACATTGTTTGGATGATCGAAAGCGTTCATTTGATGGGCCCTGACATAGATAGAGTGTGCCCCAAAAATCAGCTCCATCGGATCATCCTAACCCTTTAATCTGTGGACAAACCGTCAACTGAGGGGCCTACCACATACAAATTGAAACTACAATGGGTGTAGTTGTCACGTTTTAAACTATAGGGGTGGAAGTGGATGTGTCAGAAACTAGAGGGGGCGTAAATGTAATTTTCCCTGAATTTTTGGTACGCTTTGGATTGTATCTATTCATGTCTAGGTCACGATGAGGAAGATTTCTCGGCTCATGCTTGCGGTACATGGGTCATGATTCAATTGAATTGAACCGTCCTAGGTCCAACAATAAAAAGTTCAGTTTAAATGGATGTAGTCCATTAGATAACGACAATGATCATTAAGACTTAGTTTTGAGTTTTTATGAAGAAGTAAGAGTTGACGTTAGGGCTAAAATACTATATTTCAATATGGGGTTCATGGTCCCTGTCCAAGAGCTTGAAATAATGCAAAAAGAAGTCAAAAGGAGATGGGAAAGTATGCCATCCAAAGTCCAATGCTTGGTTTTGTCTGTTCACTCCCATAGTAAGCAAAACCAAAAAAACGAGACGGTAAAAATTCGAGTTTAATACGGTATTTGTTTAACCAAAAAACGGAAGTTTAGAATTTTGTCATTTACAAAATATGGTGTGGGTAAAATTGGAAAGTTGGCCCATGTGTTTAAAACGTTTAAAACGCATTTTAAACGTGTTTAAAACGTTTCCCTAAAAAAACAGAGTTTTATTCGTTGTGAAAGTTTTAAACGGAGTTTTAAACAACACACTAACAAAACACATTTTTTTAAAACGTGTTTAAAACGTTTGCCTAAAAAAAACGGAGTTTTATTTGTTGTGAAAGTTTTAAACAGAGTTTTAAACAACACACCAATAAAACGAAAAAAACGGCGCTTAAAACGGAGTTTTGCTAACTATGCTCACTCCATCTCCCTAGTGACAAGTGCATCATTTCGTGTTCAAGTAGAGCAAGTGGTTGTGGGTTAAGTCTTCCTAAACATCAGTGTTTTTAGAAGCATAGGTAACGACAGCATTTTGTTATGCCTACACACAACAGGAAAAAAGACAGCTAGACATTGGCAATTTAGAGCATATTCTCTCACACACCAACATAAATGCGGCTAATTTTGGAATAGAAACTAGAATAAGCTTAGTCTATTAAGTATATGGAATGGATTTTCGAAAAAGTACTATATAAAAGGGACTTACTTCCAATATTTAAGAAAATGCATACTATCAAATAGAAAGCACAAAGTACAATTCCACCTAAACGTAATAAAATGATTTTTTGATGGGAAAGCTGGGGTCAGGCAAGACCCCTACCAGATTTATTAAGATAAAACAAAAGGATACAACAATAAGAACCGAGAAACAAATCCTAAACAGGATAGGGAAAACAAATAAAACACAAAATAGGGGGTGCAAGCCGCTACACCATCATGAAAACACAAATTATCTCTAAAGGAGATATCACCAAACCAAAAAATACCCCAAGTTAGGCGATTTTCCCAAATTGGGAAAGCTTAGATAGGGACTGAAGAATGCCGAGAGGGGCCGGCCTAAAGTCAATGGGAGAGGATTTTCCTTTCTTTTTTCGAACCTTTTGCCAACCATCGCCCGATGGAGAGACTTTGTGTCATGATTTGGGTAGAATCCTCTTGCATGTGAGCTTCAACGGCAGATTGACCATTCTCTATTCCATCAAGGACCTCAAAACAGTTTGTGTGAGGGTAAATATTTCGAGATTATGAAGTCTTTGGATGCACTGATTTCTGCTCTGGGGAATTCTTGATGTCTACTTGAAATGACTTACATTCATTATCATGTAATACCTCTTGATCTTCTTGAATTTTTTGCACCGGCCTCAACTCTTTCCTGGGTTGGGAAGGCTGACTTTGGGGGATCTTACAGTCCTCAAGGGAGTGGTTGAAATCATTGCATTTCAAACACGCTTTAGACTTCCAGTCATAAACAATTCTTTGAATTATTTCTCCACTAGATGAGTTGAGCTTGATCAAATCGGGAAGCTGCTGGTTTGCACTGACTTGGATGCACATTCTGTAAATACCCAAAAATATCCCTCACTTCCCCTCTTTAAAAGAGGGGCATTTTTGTCTATTCATGTTAACTCAGATTAAAGCTTCCTAATAAAGCCTATAAATACATCTTATCAGAGATTAGAAACCCTAAACCATCTTTGCAGCCCTAAGAAGAGATCTTCTTGGAGAAAAAGAGGAAGAGCGTGATTCAAGAAAAGATATCGCAAACCAAGGTAAGATTATTAATCTTTAATGGTTAAACTAATGAAAAGAACCCTAAACTGGGGTTTGATGTGAAAAGATGTGTGATTAGAGCCTTGGTTTTAGTCTATGGCAAACTCCATGGTAGATCTTGGATTCCTTAAGATTCGTTTCGTGTTGAACCCCCAAAGAACTCAAGATCAATTTGTTTGTATCCATAGAAACCTTATTATTTGAGGATTTTCGAGAGTGTAATTGGATTAGATAGATTCCTCTAGTTGATATGAGTCCAATGGATCCAACCACACGCGAATCGGATGTCAAACGAAGGAGTTATGGCCGTTTTAGTGAAAAAACGGTGAAAAATCGCGTTTTGGAGAAATCTGAGTCCAATGGATCCAACCAGTGTTATTCTTGTTATGCCATTAGATTTAACCAATGCCCCGGCAGCTTTTATGGATCTAATGAATAGGATATTCAAACCATTATTAGACCAGTTCGTGGTTGTGTTCATTGACGACATTCTGATATATTCTAGAAGTCAATCCGACCACGAGCATCATTTGAGAGTTGTCTTAGAAACCTTAAGAAAAGAGAAGCTTTATGGAAAAGTGAAGAGATGTGAATTCTGGCTTGACTCAATCTGGTATCTAAAGACAGTGTCTCAGTAGACCCAAAGAAGATTGAGGCAGTAACATTATGGAATAGGCCAAATAATGTTCCTGAAATTTGTAGTCTTCTGGGATTGGCAGGATACTACTGCCGTTTCGTTCAGGACTTTTCACGTTTGGCTACCCCTTTGACCCATTTGATACGGAAAGGGACAAAATTTGTTTGGTCTGAAGATTGTGAAAAGAGCTTTCAGGAATTGAAAAAGAGACTAGTTTCCGCTCTCATCCTAACTTTGCCTGTTGGCGCAATGGGATTTGTGATTTACAGTGATGCCTTGAAGAAAGGCTTAGGATGTGTGTTGAAGCAGAATGGCAAAGTGATTGCGTATGCTTCACGTCAGTTGAAACTTTATGAAGAGAATTATCCAACTCATGATTTGAAATTGGCAGCCGTTGTTTGCCTTAAAAATCTGGAGGCATTATCTGTATGGAGAACCGTGTGAAATCTTTACTGATCATAAGAGTCTAAAGTATATCTTTAAGCAGAAAGAATTGAACATGAGACAGAGGCGTTGGCTAGAACTGTTGAAAGACTACGACTTAACCATAAGCGGAAGTCGTCCGTGAATTTGGCAACTTTAGTCACTTTTCAGAAGTATATTTTAGAAGACCTCCGAAGATCAGAAATAAAAATTTGTGGTCCAAACTTTGGGGTACGGATGTCAGCACTCCAAGTATGGCCCACATTGCAAGAAAGAATCAAAATAGCTCAAGAATCTGACCAAGAACTTTGTAAAATCAGAAATAAGTTATAAAATGGATCTGAATCTGAATTTCGAACTCACAATGACGGTATCTTGATGTATAGTAACCGCATTTGTGTTCCGAATGACTCTATTTTGAAATATAAAATTTGAAGGAAGCGCACAGTTCGCATTACTCTGTACACCCTGAAGGTACAAAAATGTATAAGGACTTGAAAGGAAATTTCTGGTGGAATAATATGAAAAGAGAAATAGCTCAGTATGTATCTCAATGCCTGACTTGTCAGGTGATTAAGGCAGAACAATGAGAGACCACCCGGAACATTGCAACCACTTCCCATCCCAGAATGGAAGTGGGAGGAGATTACAATGGATTTTGTGTCAACTCTACCTCGTACTCCCTCATGCAATGATTCCGCATGGGTAATTGTGGACAGATTGACAAAGACAACTCATTTCATACCTATTAGAACTTGCTTGACATCTGAAAGGTTGGCCCGGTTATATGTGGATTAGATAGTGAAGTATCATGGTGTGCCTTAAACCATTGTATCAGATAGAGACACTCGTTTTGTATCTCAGTTTTGGAATAGCTTACATTCAGCAATGGGATCTTCCCTTAAATTCAGTACATCTTTCCACCCTCAGACAGATGGGCAATCTGAAAGAATTGTTCAGATTTTAGAAGATATGCTCAGGGCTAGTGTTATGAATTTGAAAGGATCTTGGGATGACCATCTTCCCTTGATTGAATTCTCCTACAATAACAGTTATCAGGCCAGTATTAAGATGGCACCTTTTGGGGCCCTTTATGGAAGGAAGTGCAGATCACCCATATGCTGGGTTGATGTGGGTGAAAGAAAACTCTTAGGCCCGGATTTGGTTCAGCAAGCAGTGGACAAAATCCATTTGATTAGAGAGCATCTTCGCATGGCGCAGAGCCGACAAAAGAGTTATGCTGATGTCAGACGAAGAGAATTGGAATTTCAGATCGGAGATAAGGTACTTTTGAAAGTGTCACCCACCACGGGAGTGATGCGGTTTGGAGTTAGAGGAAAACTTAGCCCAAGATTTGTGGGACCACATGAAACATTAGAAAAGATTGGAAAAGTAGCCTATCGATTGGCTTTACCTCCATCATTGTCTGGAGTGCACAATGTGTTTCATGTGTCTATGTTACGAAAGTACATATCGAATCCGAATCATGTGATTGAATTAGAACCTCTGAATCTGAAAGAATATCTGTTATTTGAAGAACAGCCTGTTCATATTGTGGATCGTAAGGACCAAGTTCTCAGGTGAAGGACTATTCTATATGTGAAAGTTCAATGGCGGAAACACTCAGAACGTGAAGCCACCTGGGAGTTGGAAGAGAAAATGAAATCGAAATATCTGTTTCTGCTTGAGAACTTAGGTACGTGATAAGTAAATTTCGAGGATGAAATTTTTGTAAGGAGGGTAGAATGTAAATACCCAAAAATACCCCTCACTTAAATTTTCGTCACCCTCTTTAAAAGAGGGGCATTTTTGTCTATTCATGTTAACTCAGATTAGGGCTTCCTAATAAAGCCTATAAATACATCTTATGAGAGATTAAGAAATCCTAAACCATCTTTGCAGCCCTAAGAAAAGATCTTCGTGGAGAAAAAAGGAAGAGGCGATTTAAGAAAAGTGATCGCAAACCAAGGTAAGATTATTAATCTTTAATGGTTAAACGAATGAAAAGAACCCTAAACTGGGGTTTGATGTGAAAAGATGTGTGATTAGAGCCTTGGTTTTAGTCTATGGCAAACTCCATGGTAGATCTTGGATTCCATGGGATTCGTTTCGTGTTGAACCCCCCAAAGAACTCAAGATCAATTTGTTTGTATCCATAGAACCCTTGTTATTTGAGAATTTTCGAGCATGGAATTGGATTAGATGGATTCCTCTTGTTGATATGAGTCCAACAGATCCAACCACGCGCGAATCGGATGTCAAACGAAGGAGTTATGGCCGTTTTAGTAAAAAAAGGTGAAAAATTGCGTTTTTGAGAAATCTGGGTTTGTGCGTGGGGCGGACGTCCGGAAAATGGCGGACGTCCGTGATTACCACATTTGGCGACAGTAGAACTTTGGATGTCCGCAATTCTCGAACGTCCGTAATCCTGGACGTCCGTCACTTTCGGACGGCCGGCGCGACAATATTTCCAAAACTTCGAAAATTCGTAACTTATTCGTTTTTTGTCCGTTTTTGACGTTCTTGTACTCTACGGGTATGCCGTAAACGTCATCTTTCTGTTAAAAATAGTTTCAATAAGTTTTGAAAATGTTACAATGATGATATCACCAAAATACTAAAAACAGCCATAGAATGGGTTACTTTTTAAGGGCCCTTATTTGTTACTTATGTCTTGTTCAGGAAATTGAATCGTAATCCGAATTAAGAAAGGAATCGAACATCTTTGAGGTACGTAATAACGTACTACTTTGGGTATTATAAACCCTTCTCATTTGAACCGGTATTGACTTTGGAAACTTGTATTGATGCCTTTGAACCTCAGAATTTGCTTTAAGTCTAGCATGCCGTTTTGTTTGACCCACTGCTACTTTAGAACATTTGAAACAACTGTATGAATATCTGTCTGGACTTTAGACCTTTGGAACCATCATTTGGAACCATCATTTTGAATTTTGTATCTTTAGAACTATTCGAATATTTAGAAGTATCTGAACCTCTGAAATAACTGTTCTGAACTTTGAACCTTTGGAATAACTGTTCCGACCTCTGAATCTCGTAAATAATTGTTCTGACTTCTGAACCTCTGGAATAACTGTTCTGAACTCTGAACCTTTGGAATAACTGTTCTGACCTCTGAACCTCTGAAATAACTGTTCTGACTTCTGAACCTCTGAAATAACTGTTCTGAACTCTGAACCTTTGGAATAATTGTTCTGACCTCTGAACTTCTGAAATAACTGTTCTGAACTCTGAACCTTTGGAATAACTGTTCTGAATCCTGAATCTTTGAAATAACCATTATGAATATATGTTCTGAATTTTGAACCTTCGAAGCTACTGTTTAGAACTTTGAATCATTGGAACCATTTGAATAATTAAAGTTATTTGAACATGAACCCTTGTTACCTTTTGAACACTTCTGTGGAGGCTTGGATGATTTCTGGACCCTGCCATATGGGGGTAAAACATTTGGCAACAGTGGACCCACCGTAGGGATAGTACACTGGAACTTCTGGCCCGTCAGTGAGATAAAACACTGGCCCTGTCGACTTGTATCTGAATTTAAAGAACTAGTTCTGACACCGTGGACTGTCGGTGGATAAGCAATAACATGTCTTCTGACACCGTTGATTGTCGGTGGATAAACAATAACATGTCTTCTGGCCATGCCGATGATTCTGAAGTATATTTGAACTCTGAACACCATATGGCTTTGACCATAGCATTTGAATTCTGAAAACCTTTGACTTTGATCAGAACTTAGACTTTGAATTGCTTATTGCACTTTAATTCAGAACCATATTTGACATGCACACATATTTACCTTGTGCCTATTATTCAGCTGTGAAATCAGTCTTCTGCTTTGACTCTAATATCTGAACCATATTAAACCTTGGCATGCTTAGACTGTACTTAGAGTAGTATTTTATTATGTACTGAGCTTTTCAGCTGACTGTGATTATAAAATATTTTCAGGTTTTGACCCTCGTGAGGTTAACGAGGAACAGGACGCTTAGTTTTGGAATTTGGATTTTGATTCAGAGATTAGCTTATTTGTTTTCAGTTCATTAGGAAGTGAGTACTTTGAATAAGATGTAAAGACCATATTATTTATTTCCTCTTTGACTCTTTGGAGAGAGATGAGATTTGATTTGACTTTAATGGGTCCGAATTAATTGAACTTTGATATTTCAGTTATGAATTGTCAGGTTATTTTGTTATTGCTTTGTAGCCTTGTACATTTGTGGGATTCGTCTTGCAGGTGTACGGCCCTGCCACATCCTACGCCCAGGGTGGGGTTTGGAGCGTGACACATTCTAGCGTAGTTAAGTCTGGTCGCCTCTGTCCATTTACAACGGTTTCCCGATTAAGCTAGCAGTCTGGCTCAAGCAGTGGGGTGACCAAAACTTAAGATGGAGCCTTGGAAGTCGAATCTATATCGGAATTTCGGATAGGAAATCGATGTCTAGAATAAGATCAGGATCCCAGCGTTTGAGAATAAGTGGCCTACGACCATAGTTGTGGCTAGGATCTTCCAGAACACAGGCACAATCATCCGAATTTGAAGACTTAAAAAGGAAAAATCCGTTTTCAAGGGTGAATAGTTGGAGATCTCCACATAGGTTCCATTCGCGACTTAGGCTTTCTCTAAGCGAGAGGAAGTAGGGCTTTCTACCCAAGAAGTAGCCGACTAGGCCATTTGCCTGAAGCTTGAGTTTCTTCATCCTGAAAAAGCAATTCCATGTTTTCTTTCTCCTCCTCTGGACGAATAAAACTGAGATTGGTGGAGACTTTCATGGCTTCTTTGCTTGCAAACAGGGATTTCCATGGGGTGTGGGCTTTGCCATGTAGATCTGATTCCAATGTCCTTGTGGGATTAATAAAATGATCTTGATTATTGTGATGCTTTAACAAAAGGAGAAATTATATGGTGACCGAGCGTCAAGTCCTGTGAAGGCGGTACGTCAAACTGACCACCCTTGATATTTGATCCAACAACAACCTGTTAAAAAGTGGGCTTCTGTTGGATCAAATATCAAGGGTGGTACCGCTTTGATGATACTTGACGCTCGGGCACTATATAAAAACCCTAATAAAAGAGGCTAAATGTTTGTTTGAAAAGTTGTGTTGTTAGTGATTTGCAAAAGCATGCTATGTGATGACGCCCAAAATCTGACTGCACGAACTAGCTTCGTAGAACCTGTAATCTTGCGCTCACAGAAAAAGCGTCAGTGGGCCCGGAGTTGTGGCTCCGGACGGCCACTTCGACACTCAAGTCAGGGATGGGCAATCACAGATAATGGACGGGGAATGGGAGAGGGCTAAGCCAAGTTACCAGAACAAAAGAGGAGAGGGGGAGAGTTGAATCCCTTTGCTTGAGTGCGTAGTCCCCTTTTTTATAGGGGAGGAGATCCACAATCTTGGAGATATCAATCGTACCTTTGATTTAGCCCACGTGGAGCGTGATGGCTAGAGAATAAAATCGGGGAGATATCAATCATACCTTTGATTTAGCCCAAGTGGAGCGTGATGGCTGGAGAATAAAATCGTGGAGATATGACTTCCGATGATTCTGGGCGGAGATCGTGGATGGTGACTTAGGCGGGATGTTTTGAATTAAAAAACCGCGCCTTACGTGTGACGGCCATCCGAATTAGTCGTTTGGGGGCGAGATCCCCGCGATTGTGTTTGATTTCCCTGGTAACTCAGTACCGTTCAAGGGAGAAGTATCAAGGAGGCCCAATCAATGTTCATTACTGAGTGTTGCTACGGGGGTTGTATTGATCCAGTTGAGTAATGGAGAAGGGGTTTGAGGGTCGGTACCGTGAATGCCAATTTTTACCCCCAACATACTGCCCCCCTACTTTCTTGTCCCTTTCTAATGGTCGAGGAAGTACCTAAATTTTCAAGCGGTGAGCCGGTGCCGATTTTCTAAAGATGATGGAGTTGAAGTGTCTCTGGCAGGACTTTGGTGAGTGAATCTGGTGCGTCACATCACTCGATAGTCACGGACCTTGATGAGATGGTTCATGATGATGCACATTTTCCTACTCGTGCCCACCATTATGTGTTTTCGAGAAGCGGTGGGCGAATTAAATTTCCGCCTGGGTTTTCTCAAACTACTTAAAAAATTGGCGGGACTATTCGATTTCCCCTCTAACTGTGTTTTCAAAAAATCGGCTGGATCATTTAATCTCGCTTGATTTTCCCGCCCAGTCGCTCCTATAAATGAGGGAGCGGGGGAGGGATCCTTCGTCGCTTCCTCTTCTTTCTTCTCTGCTTCCTTTCACATTTTTCTTTTTTGTGCTTTATTTGTTTGGAAAATGTCTCAGGAGTTTGCGGGCGAAGAACAACTAGGGGCGATAGCCCCGGTGGTGGAAGTGGAGTCGCTCTCGGACGGAGATGACGGGAACCATCCCGTCAATAGAGAACCGGTGGTCCGTAGAACAAGGAGGTCGTAAAGGCTGAAAGGCTCACTAGCGATAGAACCTAGTTCACCGGAAATGGTAACTAACGTGGTGAAGGTTTCTCCTGTGGCTTCTCCTATGGCCGGAATGGAAGGGGTGGACCATGGTTCACAAAGCAAGAAGAAGCGGAAGGCTGAACCTGGTAGTGGTTCGAATTTTTTGCTCGCTGGGAATTGCCTTCCTCCTAGTGATATTCCGAGTTTCGTCGCTAATTACAAGCGGTCACTGAAGCACGCGATGGAGAGAGAGCACGAGGTGGTGGACCAGCTTCTTCAAAGGGCACGGAGGTTCACCGGTTGAGAGCCAGGGTTGGAGAATTGGAGATGGAGAACGAAGCTCTGAAGGCGATGTTACAAGGGGTGACAGAAGGCGATGCGAGGGTCGGATATGTATCCCCTGGTCTCGAGCCTCATCTAGAGGAGGATTCGCCAGAGGAGGATCCTGAGGACCCTGAGGAGGAGCCGGAGGAGAATCTGGCAGAATGACCTCATCCTCGGCCATGACCTTGGCTCTGTCATAATTGAGCTCCCTTCTGGGGTAAAGAAGATTGTGCCAAGTGGGTGCCGTGGCGATGGTGAGGTCCGACGCTAGGTGGTTCACCAGCCGTATGATACTGAAGCTCCTGGTGTCGACTCTTCATAGTTTCTTTCTGTCTTTTGTAGTTAGCCATAGTTCAGCACGGTCCCGAGTGTATTTTCTTTTTTCGCATTTGGCCTAGAAGCCCTCCTTTTGTAAAGGTTCTTTTACTTGTGAATAAAAGGATCTTTGTTATTTCCGATGTTTCCTAGTCACGCTTTTTATTCAATACTGCAAGTAGTACGTAGATGTATGGTAAATATATTGTTTAATAATAATCGGAGTCGAATATTACAACTTATGCATCACCATGCGAGGGTGCATCGCTGGAGTTACGCTCACGGCACAAGCGTGAACGTTCGGTCCCGAGTGAACCTTGATCTTGGCGTAGATATCACACAACTTGATTGTATTGCGTGATTAATTTTATCAAACGATATTCGGCACCAGGGGAAGCTTTGCTTTCTGAGTGCTTGTTGACGTGTCTTGAAGGGTACCTCGAAGAGACACATGTGACGGTTGTGACTCTTGGGTAACGGCGGTTTTTGGCGCTTTAAATAATGATGAGGAAACAGCGTATTTAATGCCCTTAAAAGTCGTGTGCGGGTTAGAGAGTGCCACATGGCGTGTAACGTCAGAGGGACGTGACTTTTGGGTTTTCCCCCGCGAAGGTCTATAAAAGTCCACCCATTTTTCACTTTTCTTCTATTTTCTCCCTCTTTCTTTTCTTCCTTCATTCCGGCGAGAACCTCACGGGTTTTCCGGTGTAAGGTTTCCTTTTTCTGGTGGATCATTTCCCTTTTTCTGTCGTGGTCTTCCATTTTACTTTGTTCTCCCGTGTTGGCCGAGGATCCGCAAGATTTCAAGTTTTCCGATCCGATTTCTCCCTTTTTTCAAGGCACTGGTTCGTCTTTTCCGACGAGCTTCATAGCTTTTCCCTCCAATTTCACCGGTACGTTTCTCAACCCAATCATTTCATTTCATTTCTTTAAAATAGTAATGTCGGAGAACACGGATTCACAGAATCGGTCGATTGAGCCCGTGGGAATGGAGGAATCATCCTCTTCTCCCCAGGTCTCGTCGGAGATGGAAGTGGAGAGCATACCGGAGCAACCGTCGGCGAAGAGACGTAAAATTAGGGCCCAGAAAGTAGGTGGTGGCACGATGATTGAGAGGAGTGGAGGGTCTCGGAAGAGGATAGCGCCACGTCCAAGAAATGAGGTAGATCCGATTCTTCCCCTCGAACCCTCAGGTGCGGCAGAATCAGTGCCGAGTGATGCTCCCGTGATTGCTGCGTTGGTTGAGGATAGGAGTGATTCATGTTCAGCACCGATGGATGTCCAGATTAGGTGTCTTGCTAGGGAGTCGGTGGAGCTTCATAAGCCGTACGTGCCTCCTGGTGGGGCATATCGTCCTGAAGTCGCCATGAACTCAACGGGCATTCTCCAAACTTCGGATCTTTGGCGTTGCGGGAGAAATATCATATTCAGGATGAGTATGAAGTTCGGCTCCCTGCTTCCAACGAGCGGGCGTGTAGCAGCATTGTGGAGGGAGAGACTGCCTTCTACAAAGAGGTTATTGAGGCTGGTGTTCGCTTCCCTCTCCACCCGATTCTGAGACTTTTTTTATTTTTTTGGCCTGGCACCGTCCCAGATTTTTCCAAATGGGTGGAGAGGTCTTTTGGCGTATATAGTAAAAAGTAAAATGGTGAGGGCCCCACTAGGGGTGTAAACGGATCGAATTCGAATTGGATATGGCTATATCCGAATTCGATTACAGTATACACTATCCGAATTCGGATTCGGATTCGAATTTGACGGATATTTAATATCTATTACCGAATTCGTATCCGTCGGATATTTTTGGAATTCGTATATTATCCGTATCCGTTTATCCAATAAATTCGAACATTTTATTGCAGCACTTTATCTTTCTTCTCATTCTTACTCCTCGAATAAATTTTCAAAACCCTAAAACTAGACCTCTACCTTCTCTTCACAAAATTAACTCTCAAACCCTAAAATATATGAGATCCTCTTTTTCCTTTTAAAACAAAGGCAGAGAGAGAGAGAAGCGGTGGGGATGGATGATGGTGTTGGTAGTGGTCTTTGGGGTTTTTTTATTTTTATTTTTTTATGTATAGATGGAATGGGTTTGGGCTATTTTGAACATGGGAAGTGGGAGTGCTGATTGTGTAAGATGAAGAGAAATGGGGATGGAGATGGGGGTTGAGTTAGAGATGGAGGTGACTGGCGGTGATGGAGGTGGCTGTGAGAAGGTGGAGAGGGGCGGCGGTGGGATTTTAGTGGGATTGAAGGCACCAAGGAATGCCTAAGATGGTGTCTCAGCCTCCTCCTTTCTCCTCTCTCTTGCTTCTCCTTGCAAACCTTAGAAATCCCCTCTTTTAATTGCATTTTGGGTTTTTATATAACCCTAAGTTGGAAAATTGATCTGAGCCGTCCATTTACCATCAATGACTGTCCTTTTTGCTCTAGAATTCTCTAGAAACTATGACATCTTCTTTCAATCACCATCATCCATTTGTCTCTTTCATCCTACAACCCACATTATAAAGCCACGTCAAACTCCAAGAATGCCCTTAAAATGAGAGATTACTTCAGTTCCTACCCAAAAGACTTTTTGTTTTTGTTTTTTTCTAAAAAGAAAATTCACTTTTCTTTTAGAAACAAAAGATAGTGTGTAATTACTAAAAATAAATATTAATGATATTATTAATAATAAATAAAAACGATTTACTTCTCGGATTCGGATGTTAAACGGATCAGATATACCATTTACCAGATTCGCATCTGCTAAGAGCCGGATATCTCATAAACGGATTCGGATAATATCCGCTTGAAACGGATCCGGATAATATTCGCTGTAAACGGATTCGGATGCAGACGATAATCGAATTTTCGAATATCCATTTACACCACTAGGCCCCACTATCCTTGGATGTTATTCAGAAATGTTTTCTTATGAAGATGAAAGGGGACTGGGTAGATGTGGCCCAGCGGCGGACGCTGATGATCATGGGCGGAGCTCCATCTTCCATTAAACGGTGGAAGAACGAGTTCTTTTTTGTGAAGCCACTTCAAGCAGCCGAGTGGTGATTCCCCTTCGATTGGAGAGAGCCCAATGAAGAGAAAATGGGATTGAAGTTTTCCTTAGGAACCTTAAGTCAGCTGGTTTTCAACGATGTTGTAGGTAGGGGTGTGGAAGCAGGAAAAGAGAGGTTTGATGTTCGGGATTTCAAGTCCAAACGAGTATTGGTCAAATTTGGTCTAAGCAACGTTGTGGTAGATTCGGAGGATGAGGCTCGGGACGAAGGTGAGGAAGGGGGGAGGAATATGAAACGAGCGTTGACGAGAGTCAGTCTGGTGATTCCCTCTTCCGATATTCTTTTCCGTGATTTTGTTTGCTTCCCTTTTATCGTGTCGTGACTTGTTTCCTGGTTTTATCATAGAAATGGCGGCGCAAGGTTCGGGCGCTAATATTTCTGCTTCGGTGATGGAGGAGGTGAGAAGACTGAAACCCGAGGAAGTAGCTTGGCAAAAACATGAGAGAGCCTTGAAGCACCAGGCGGCTAAGGCTGGAAAAGGGCCGGCTCTGACCGTAGGGTCCAAGGATGTTGCATCTCCGGAGAGGCCCGTTCATGGCAAGCGACAAGCGAATTTGCAGGGGAAGAGCCCTAGTAAGAAGGACAAGTAGGCAGAGGGGGAGGGTCTTAAAGGTAAAGACCCAATTGTGACTGAGGAGACCCTGCCCATCAATGTTGCGATGGGATGCAGGCTCGTTTTCGGCCGGTGACCCTTCTAAAGGATCAAGCGACCCAACATGGGTCTTATTTCGAGCCTAACTGGAAGGTTGGTACCAACGATTCTGCCCTTCGTAACCCTAGGGTGGCTGTAGAAATGGCGATGACAAGTGTCTTACCAAAGGACTCGGTGGAGATGGAGAAGTGTTCGCACTACGCCTTGGGCCGAGACATGGTCGCTTTGGCGAAGAAGGTGCGCACTTTTATTTTTAATTCTCCGAATGTCCTTTAGGCTTTGCAAATATTTATCTTTTCTCTTTTTGCCTACAGTTGTCAGATATTTGTTCCCATGCTTCACGGCGCATTGATAAGTACCAATCTCTCTATGCTCACGCATCCAAGGAGGTGAAGAATCACGCGGATTCGAGGGCGATCGATAGGAAAGTGTTCGAGGAATCCTTGGTAGATGCGAAAAAGCTCCACGCAGAATACCAGGCTGAGCTACAGAGGGTTAAGGATGAGCTTAACTGTGAAAAGTAGATCCGTGCTAACCTCGAAAAGGTGCGGGACGAGGTTGCGCAACGAGAGGAAGAGATTCGGTCTCGGACGGTCGCCGAGTTTCGTCAGTCTGAAGAGTATCAAACGGATATGGCACTTTACGTCCTGGAGTTTGAGGCGAAGGGGTTCATTGACTACCGGAACCAGGTTAAGGCCATAAACTCCATATTTCCCGTCGACAGGTTGGAGGGACCACCGGGGACCGAACTTTCCGAGGGAGAGGATTCTGAGGTGACTGAAGCGAACGTGGCAGATCCTACGGTTGCCTCTCTGGGAGTGGAATCCTCTGTGCCGCCTGTGTCTGATCGTCATGCAGAAGGAAACTCGGAAAAAGATGTCTAAGGGTCGGGACCCAGTGTTTTTCTTTTCACTTCTCTTATAAATTTGTTCTGTAAAAGACTTAATCTTATTTTGATATGGGTGGAAGGTGCCTTTCGAGGCAATCCTTTCTTTATGGTGATGTAACTAAAATGTTTTTACCCCTTATTGGTGATGGTGAGTTTTCTATTAAACCTCGTAGAATATTGGTGTATTTCTTTGAAATAGATAGACTCCCTACCGTGCTTTTCGAGGCACTGGTTTATGGGTCTTATCTTTTAAGTAGACAGACTCTCTACCGAGCCTCTTGGGGCATCGGTTTATGGGTCATATCTTTTAAGTAGACAGACTTTCTACCGAGCCTCTTGGGGCATCAGTTTATGGGTCATATCTTTTAAGTAGACAGACTCTACCGAGCCTCTTGGGGCATCGGTTTATGGGTTGTATCTTTTAAGTAGATAAACTCTCTACCGAGCCTCTTCGGGCACCATTTTATGGGTCGTATTTTTTAAGTAGATAGACTCTCTACCGAGCCTCTTGGGGCATCGGTTTATGGGTCATATCTTTTAAGTAGATAGACTCTCTACCGGGCCTCTTTGGGCACCGGTTTATGGGTTGTATATTTTAAGTAGATAGACTCTCTACCGATCCTCTTCGGGCACCGGTTTATGGGTCGTATCTCTTAAGTAGATAGACTCTCTGCCGAGCCTCTTGGGGCATCGGTTTATGGGTCGTATCTTTCAAGTAGATAGACTCTCTACCGGGCCTCTTTGGGCACCGGTTTATGGGTCGTATCCTTGATCCTTCGTTTGTAGCTTGTTTAGTTTGGAGATTTGTCGATGTTGGGAAGTAATTGCTCTTGCGGATGGAGAATCGAGAAGGAGATTTTATTACTTGGGGAGAATGATTACATGTCTGCAATATCACAAAGACAAAGAACAAACACATAGATTTATTGGAAATAAGGAAATGAAAACGAATTACATTCTTGCCTACTGGTAGAATTTCTTCAGATTCAAAATGTGCCAAGTGCGGGGAATGGGATTGCCTTCTAAGTCTTCCAGTTGGTACGACCCTGGCTGGAGAGTGCGGGATACGCGGTAGGGTCCCTCCCAGGTGGGAGCCAATTTTCCCGAGTTGCGAGGGTTGGAGACTTCGGATCGTAGTAGTACCAAGTCGCCCGTCCTTATTGCTCTTTCCTTCATCCTAGAGTTGTAGTATCGGGCGACTCTGTGTTGATACGCGGCCATTCTGACTCTGGCTTTTTCTCTAGTTTCTTCGACGAGGTTGAGACTGCTCCTTAGGTGGTTGGGATTGGCCCTTTCATTGTATGCTTCAAGCCTCGAGAGTGGGCCCCAATCTCAACGGGTATGACCGCGTCTGCCCCAAAGGCGAGACTGAATGGCGATTCTCCTGTTGCAGTTCTGGGGGTAGTTCGATAGGCCCAGAGGAGATTTGGTAATTCGTCCACCCATAAGTCCAGGGCGTTTTCTGCGCATTTTTTCAACCCCTGTAAGAGAGTTCAATTGGTTACTTCCACTTGTCCGTTAGCTTGTGGATGACCGACTGAGGTAAACCGTTGATCGATACCGAGTTTTCTGGAAAAATCTTTGAACCGTCGGCTAGCAAATTGGGTTCCGTTGTCAGTCATAAGGACCCGCGGAATACCGAACCTGCAAATGATATCATGATAGAAGAAGTTTTCCGTTTCTTTTGAAGTAATTTTCTTCACTGCCTTGGCCTCGACCCATTTGGTGAAGTAGTCAATGGCAACGTACATCATTCGGTGTCCCTTGACCGAGTTAGGAAAATGCCCTAACAAATCCATTCCCACATAGCAAACGGGACTGGATTGGAGATGAGTTTGTAGGGAACTGCAGGGAGATGAGGTACGGTAGCGAACTTCTCGCATTGTTCGCATTTTCTGATGAAATTAGATGCGTCTTGCTGGAGGGTTGGCCAGAAAAAACCTTGGCGGAGGATCTTATGAGCCAATACCTTCCTGTCTGAGTGATCGCCACAGAGTCCTTCGTGGACTTCTCTCATGGTGAGTTTAGCAGCGGAGGGTCGGAGATATTTCAATAAAGGCCATGAAAAGGACCGCTTGTACAGCTCCTGTCCATCGAAGATGTAATGGGCGGCCTTGGCAACCGGGCGTCGAGCTTCCTTTCTATCCGAGGGTACGACACCATCTTTTAAGTATCGTACTATAGGATCCATCCAACTAGGTTCCTCGTTGAGTTGTAGGACTTCTTCTCTCTCAACACTACGCTGAGGGAGGATCTCAGTATAGATGTTTCCTGTTTCGAACATTCCGGACGAGGCCATCTTGAAGAGAATGTCAGCGCGGGTATTTAAAGTCCGGGAAATCTGTACTATCTGGAATTCTTCAAAGGTGGAGATTTCCTTTCTCACCTTTTCTAGATATTTGATCATCCGCTCTTCTTTAGCTTCGCTGGCTGACCACCAATTGGGAATCATTGTGGACTCTGATCCGATTGACTCGTAATTCGGTGGTGAGAGCTATTCCCGCGATCAAAGCTTCGTTTTCCGCCTCGTTATTGGATGCTTTGAAATCTAGGCGTAGGGCGTACTCAGCAATAAAATTGTCCGGTCCTGTTAATACCAGGCTGGCACCACTGCCCCAGCCATTGGAGGAGCCATCCACGTACAACATCCATATTGGATTTTGGCTCTACTGGCTCAGAGTCGGTTCTTCGGATTCCTCTATCGGTACCGTACGCTCCACAATAAAATCCGCCAGCACCTGGGACTTGATCGCTGGACGGGGCTTTATTTGGATGTCGAATTCGCCCAATTCAACCGCCCAATTAATCAGAGATCCCAAAGTGTCGGGCTTCTGCAATATCTTCCGGAGGGGTTGGTCAGTGAGTACGGTAACAGGATGAGCCTGAAAATATGGACGGAGTTTTCTCGCAGATATGACGATAGCGAAGGCGAATCTTTTGATCTCATGGTATCGGATTTCGGCGTCATGGAGCACTCTACTAACATAGTAAATAGGTTGTTCCGTTTTTCCTTCCTGCCAAACAAGTATAGAACTTACCCCGGCGGGCCCGACTGCTAGGTACAGGTACAAATCCTCCCCCGGTACCGGCTTTGAAAGTAACGGAAGTGCTTTGCGATATGCCTTTAGTTGGCCGAAGGCCGTCTGACATTCCTCTGTCCATCGAAAGTCTTTCACGCTTCGGAGAGTTTTAAAGAAGGGCAGACACCTTTTGGCAGATTTAGACATAAACCTACTGAGGGCCACGATTCTGACGGTGAGTCTTTGTACATCTTTGACTTCCTTCGGTGCTGTCATTTCTAAAAGTGCTTTTATTTTTTCGGGATTGGCCTCAATTCCTCGCTGGCTAACCATGAAGCCTAGGAATTTTTTGGAGGTAACCCCAAAAGCACACTTGGTGGTGTTCAACTTCATTCGGTTTCGTCGGAGTACGGTGAAGGCCTCTTCAAGGTTGGCGATATGGTTCTGTGCTTTGAGGCTTTTAACGAGCATGTCGTCGACATATACTTCCATGTTCTTCCCAATTTGTTCGGCAAAAATCTTATTGACGAGACGTTGGTACGTGGCGCTAGCGTTTTTGAGGCCGAAAGGCATGACTTCGTAACAAAACAATCCTTGGTCGGTGACGAAGGAAGTTTTTGGAATGTCGGGACCGTACATCTGAATCTGGTTGTACCCGGAGAAGGCATCCATGAAGCTTAGCATCTCATGCCCGGCGATGGCATCAATGAGGTGATCGATCCTCGATAACGGGTAACAATCTTTGGGACATGCTTTGTTGAGATCCGTGAAATCTATGCATATTCGCCACTTGTCGTTGGATTTCCTGACCATCACAACGTTGGCAAGCCACTCGGGGTAGCGAATCTCTTTGATGAATTTGGCATCGAGGAGTTTATCTACTTCTTCCTTGATGTGCTTTTGTCTTTCGACGGCGAAATTACGTTTCTTTTGCTTGACCGGCTTGGAATTTGGGTCTACATTCAGTTTGTGGACCGCTACATCGGAGGGAATTCCCTATTTGGACGGTTTGTTCGTCAGCACCGGGGAACAGGGGAATTTTCGTGAGTTCCTCGACCTGTTCTCCTTGCTTTACCTCAACTCGAGGGTCGGTACCGCCTATGGAGAAGGTTTCTTTTGCGGCCTTTTTCTTTTTCAACAAAGCGGCGTAGCACTCGCGGGCTTTCTCTTGGTCGCTGATAACCTCTCCCACGCCGAGTTTTGTAGGAAACTTTATTTTCAAGTGGGCAGTGATTTCGCTGATAACCTCTCCCACACCGAGTTTTGTAGGAAACTTTATTTTCAAGTGGGCAGTGGAAACCACTGCCCCCAGTTCATTCATCGCTGGCCTTTCGATGATTCCATTATAAGTGGAAGAGACGCTAACTATTACAAAGGTTTGCATGATGGTGCTTTGGATCGGGTGAGCACCAAATGTTACAAGGAGTTTGATTTTCCTTCGTACCTTGACTTCTCCACCGGAGATGGACCAGTCAACAGGCTCCAGCCTATCACCATTCAACAGGCTCCAGCCTATCACCAGTCAACAGGCTCCAGCCTACCTTGACTTCTCCACCGGAGAATCCGAAGATGGACCAGTCAACAGGCTCCAGCCTATCACCATTGATGTCCATTTTGGTGAAGGCATCCTGATGGAGGACATTGACTGAGCTCCCAGTGTCTATCAAGATTCACCCCACGTTAAAGTTGGCGATAGTGAGTCGGACTACTACAGCGTCATCATGCTGCTGATCTATCGTTCCATAATTTGCCTTGGTAAAGGTGATAGGCACACTGGTACTTGGATCCGTTCTTGACTTCTTGGAGGGATTTCCTATGGAGTTGATTTGTCCCACATAAAGAGCGCGTCCTTCATCGGTCACTCCTCCGGACGCCGGACCTCCATAGATTGTGTCGATATTTCTGGTAATCTTAGGTGCTTCCTCCTGATCCGAAGCTCTTTGCCTACTGCTTTCTGCACGGTGGTTTGGCGAGCAACGATGTTCCTCCGGCCGGTGTATTTTGGATCGGAGTCGTTGCTGGCTCCTTGGGGGATTTTGAAGGTAACGGTCAATCTGCCCCGGTCCTGCGAGTGTTTCGATTTCATTCTTCAGATGATAGCAATTGTCGGTGGTGTGCCCATGATCTTGGTGAAAACGACAATATTTTTTAGAGCTTTTACCTTTTCCTGAATTTCTCATTCTTTCGGGCTAGTGTATGGGTTCTCTATCACCGATTTCATACATGATATTTGAGATGGTGTTGTTCAATGGAGTGTAGTTGACCCTATCAAACTGGGGATTTGGGGCGCGACGAATCTGTCGGTCGTTATGTCTCGTCTGCTTATGACTCGGCAGCATCCTAGAGTCGTCTTTTCATTTTTCCGTTCCTCGGGTGTTCTCCAATTCCCTTTCCATGGCAAATGATTCCTCATTATTGATGTATCTGTCCGCAGTGGCCATGAGTTCTTGGAGGTTGTGAGGGGGATTCACATTCAAGGCGACTTTCATGTCTCTATCTCGGATGGCATGGCGGAGTGCGGCGCGAACCATATCGAAGTTCGGTTCGTTAATTTGGTGTAGTTGCACTTGGAACCGACCGATGAACTTCCGTAATGTTTCGTCCTTTCTTTGCCGTAGAGCCAGAAGAGCTTTCGGCCGATTTCTTTTGGGGCCGACTGTTAATGAAGTAAGTGACAAACTCCATTCCTAGTTTGTGAAATGAATCGATGGAGTTGGGCCTTAATCGGTTGTACCAATTGCTGGTGTCTTTCTTTAGGTAGGCGGAAAAGGCTTTGCACATCGTGGCATTTGAAGCATTCCTGATTACCATCGCACGACGATAGGTTGGGAGAAACTCAAGAGGGTCAGATGACCCGTCATAGAGGTCCAACCGAGGCATATCTGAATTCGTAGCGATGATGGCATTGGCGATTCTTGGGGTGAACGGGGAAGCGATCTTGCTATCCCATTCCACCAGGAGGTCCGGATCACATTGTGCCTTCATTTGTTGTTGAAGTTCTTTTATCTGACGCTGGAGGTCAGCCATGATGGTGGGGTTTTCTTCTGCTTGGATGTTTTTCGCCGGGCTTCTTATTTGCGGTGGTATCTGATTTTCGTTTCGATGGGCTAGATTAGCTGGTTCCATCATCTAGTTGTCACCCCTTCGATGCCGATCATCACGACGATGGTCGGGTGGCGAGCTGGTGATTGAGGCAGACCCTTGTTGACGTTGGCGGGGTCTTTGACTTTGAGGATTCCATCCTTCTGAGGATCCCTGCTCCTCTGAAATCTCGACAGGAAGAATTCCTTTGTCCGGCGGGTTTGCAGGCGGAGGTGGCGCTGCCGGTTGGGGAGGGATCCTTTGGAGTACTTGTTGGAGGGCGGCGGCGACGCTTCCCAGTTGCTGTGTGAGTTGGTCGAAGACGGTCATTGTTACCAGAGTGTCACCGGAAGTAACCATCTCTCCCGTCTCTTCCGGTGGCTCGCGGTCTCGTTGACTTGCTTGGCTTCTCGTAACCATTCCACCGTTAGGTTGGGAGGTAGCTTTCGACTTTGGCATAGTCGGTCCCACGGATGGCGCCAATCTGATGACGCCCAAAATTTGACTGCACGAACTAGTTTCGCAGAACCTATAATCCTGCGCTCACAGAAAAAGCATCAGTGGGCCCAAAGTTGTGGCTCCGGACGGCCACTTCGATACTCAAGTCAGGGATGGGCAATCACAGACAATGGACGGGGAATGGGAGAGGGCTAAGCCAAGTTACCAGACCAAAAGAGGAGAGGGGGAGAGTTGAATCCCTTTGCTTGAGTGTGTAGCCCCCTTTTTTATAAGGGACTCCACGATCTTGGAGATATCAATCGTACATTTGATTTAGCCCACGTGGAGCGGGATGGCTGGAGAATAAAATCGTGGGGATATCAATCATACCTTTGATTTAGCCCACGTGGAGCGTGATGACTGGAGAATAAAATCGTGGAAATATGACTTCCGATGATTCTAGGCGGAGATCGTGGATTGTGACTTAGGCGGGATGTTTTGAATTAAAAACCTGCGCCTTACGTGTAACGGCTGTCCGGATTAGTCTTTTGGGGGCGAGATCCCCACGATTGTGTTTGATTACCCTTGTAACTCGGTACCGTTCAAGGGAGAAGTATCAAGGAAGCCCAATCAATGTTCGTTACTGAGTGTTGCTGCGGGGGTTGTATTGATCCAGTTGAGTAATGGAGAAGGGGTTTGAGGGTCGGTACTGTGAATGCCGATTTTTTACCCCCAACACTATGAAATAGCCGCGTGTGAAAGTGCTTTTAGACTCCAATCTGTTTATTCAATTTAGATAGGAAGCTTGGAGATCTTCTTAGAGAAATGCATATTTTTTTCACAAAGGTTACTTGACTATTGACAAGGGAAATGATATATTTGCCCCCTTTTCTTTCGTTGGCCACCCCTTCACTCTTAAAAGAGTAATCATAAATACACTAGAGGGGGTTGGCTGGGGAAGAAAAGGGGGAAAATATATCACTTTCCAGGGGTCGCAAGCAAATGTCTAGAGCCTACTTTTCTTTTTTAATATCAGCACTACCATGTTTTAATAATTACATAAACCCATCTCGTCTTTTCTTTTTTAATAGGCTTGTGGGCTTTTCGGGAACTCTAATAACCATTGACATCTCTTTAAGTAATAAAAGACAAGATAGTTTAGTGCAAATATCAAAACTTGGTTTGTCTGATATCATTTCCCTTCTTTTTAGTTAAGGGATATATTGGCTCCCTGATCTTACTTGGAACTGCCCCCTCCATTGTATTTAATTATTTATGACCCAGGTTTTAAATTTCGGTGAGGACCGAAACTGAAACGTTCCGAAACTGAAATTGTCGAAATTTACCAAATTTCAGTCGAAAGTTCAGAAATTTTGGCAAAATTCTTGATAAAATATCAATTTTCTATGGGAAAAGATAAATGCGCCCCTTTTCATCTAACACCCAACTGCAGTGTACGTGGCAATCAAATTTGTTGAATCCTTCTGATGTGAAGTACATCAGCCACTCTGCAGTCATTGATACACTGATGCTGGGTGTCCCAAGTGATGAAAAGGAGCGCATTTATCATTTGCCATTTTAATTCCTTTACAAAATTTCGGTAATTTTGGCCCAAGAAAATGACATTTTGAGTGCGTCTACCGAATTTCAGATAAAATTTCGGTTTTGGTGTGGACCAAAATTACCCCCGAAACCCAAATTTTAAACCTTGTTTATGACTACTCTTTTACACAAAGAGGGGCTGTACTAAGTAAGAAAAAGGGACGAATATATCATTTGCCTCGGACCCACGCCATAAAGCAATAACATTCCCATCTGGTAAAGTTAAAAAATCCCAAAACCACATTCTTTTCTGTTTTTCCTCTTAAAAACCACCCCAAACACCCATCAATCTACTGTAAATTCTCATCTTTGGTTTCCTTGATGCTCGGCATCAAAGTTTGTTTCAATCATTAGAAACAGCTAGTGGAGAAGAAAAAAGAATTGTTCCAAATGAATGTTGAAGAAAATTTAGTTCACGGTTAAAGATGAGTAAATGGACCCAGAAAAAAAGACCCATTTCATAAGTGGACTTGGAAAGACACATTGCACGGTTGATTTGGATTTGAATGCATTTTACTTTCTGAGATTTTATCTTTAACCCATTTCATGGTTACATAGGGGAAAGTAAAAGTTGTTTTTGAAATAGAGGATTTGTGTTTATGGTTGCTGGTTTTTGAAATCTCATCCAGTTTTTAGTCTGAAAGTTGGAGTCCTCTAATCTCCCACAGAAATCCCAGTTCACTGTTGCAGGGGAAGAGTGAATGGTTTTGAATTTTAGGTTCCTTATTGCGACTGTAAATGCTTTTCTCTACATTTTTTATGCTATTCTGTGATTATATGATAGACCTAGTTTGTTATATCAGACGAAGAGTAAGTGGCTAGAGCCCTGGTTCTGAATTTGAACACCGTAGATGTGATTTTGAACGAACATATTAGTTTCTGTAGATCAAGCTTAGGTTTTAAATTTTAGGTTACCTATTGTGACTTTAAATGCTTTTTTCTACATTATTTTATGTTATTCTGTGATTATACAGTTCGTTATATCAGAGGAAGAGCAGGTGGATTTGAGTTCTAGATCCCTGGTTTTGAATTTGAATACAATACATGTGATTTTGAAGGAACATATTAGTTTGTATAGAGCAAGCTGAAAACAAAGGAGTTTAAAAGATTAAATAAGTTTGAAATTTGGAAACTTTGAAACTAGTAACTGAAGAATTTTGAAGTTTGGGATTTTAATCTTGAAAGCAAGTAAACGTTTGTAACTTAAGTTGGGTGAGAGAAGGTTTCAAGGCTTAAGATTAGGACCTAAATTTTGGAACAGATATAGGAGGATGTGGCTTATTGGTGAGGTTCACAATTTGTTTAAAGCAATTTGTTTAAATTGCTTAAATGCGAGCAGGTTTTAAGCTACTAACCTCTTGCGGAGAGCTTTGTTTGATCAGCGAGCTGCAAGGCCGATGTACAATAGCGGAGCGATTTTTGTTTTGTTTGGCTGTCCTAGCAGTGTAGCACTTGGTCGCGCTGCTTGTTGCAAGTTCCAAGGTGCGAATTACAGTATGCTTCGAAGAGATAGACGGTGATAGCGATGTTTGTTAGCTGTTTGGATAAGTCTTGTAATATGTTTTGAGTATCAAAGTGCTACAGGATCTGGTAGGTACAACTATACAACCAAGAAATTATATTTGTCTAGATAACAGTGATAATTTCAGCAAAATGATATTTCAGGCTATGATATTCAAAGTGCAAGAAACTGATCTATGTAACAATAGGCGTTTTGAGTTGCAAAATTGCACAAGATGCGTCAACATCAAGACATATAAACAATAATGATATAACAGATTGAAAAGAATAAAAGCATGTCAGTAAACAAAAGATATGTGATTATGAGAAAAGTACAATCTGGAATTGGGATCTTGATGTTCTTAAATTCAGCAAAAGATAAATATACCAGGAGATTTACTAAGCTGAGATACAATTTAGTACTATGAGCGGGCTGAGATCATATCATGCAAATTCAGTACTATTAGGCCGAGATAAAATTATGTGATTAGATCATGCAAATATTGTGCTATAAACAACGTAAGGAACAAATCTTTGATTGAAAGTCAAGATGTGCAGGTCCCTAATATTAATTTTGAGGTGAAAAACAAATTCAAGTATATGCTACGTGGAGTTTGGTGCAAGTAAACCTGGGGGCTAAAACTTGGGTGCCTCTTAGTAGGGATAATTTGCAGAGAAGCAGGATTATGGGAGCATAAATTTCACACAGATATAAAATGATAGTAATTGAGCAAGGTCTCAACAAATAAAATAAATGAACCAAGATAATGGGGTTTAATCCTTCCCTGTTTGCAGAGATGACCTTCGAGGCCCGTGTCTTGAATCCGGGTTGGAATAGACAAGAAGATTGTATCGACTCTTGTATAGGGGATGTTTGAAGGCCGTTAAGACGGCGTTAAAGCCGCTGCCCCAGTGTAAATGATGAAGAAAAAAATGTGAAAGAGTGTAAAATAGAGAAAATACAGAAATAAAGTGAAGAAAATGTAGAAAGCTTGAGGAAGAAGGATGGTTTGAGAGCTTGAAAGCTTTGTGTAAGGCTTTGCTCTTGTGAATTTCGTGTCTAGAAGAAGTAGCAAAGGAGAGTATTTATAGGTGAAATGAAGAAAAATAATGCCCTCTTTAGAGATTCAATTAGGATTTTTTTAAAATCTAATTGAATTGGATTTGGGCAAACTTTTGGAATGAAGTCATAGTAAAATGGGTTGGTTGGGAATATTTTTGTGTGGTAAAGGAATGTTTAGGTAGGGATTAGGGATTTTGGATTGATTTGGGTTTATTTGGAAAGACTTTGAGAGGGAAAAATTGGGTTTTTTTTTGTGAAAGGGAGGTCCAAAAGGCAAGATCTAGGATTCTAACCATAGAAGGAAGGATTTCGTGTATATTTAGGGCGTGGTTTGTAGAGAAATTAGGTACTGGCATTGTTTTTTGAAGGAAAATGTGTAAAAGAGAATGAAAATATCATTTTCTAGGGCTCGATGGCATGCTTCGTAAATTCGGTGGATCTTCTAGGTAATTTGATACTTAAAATGAGAGGGGTATGGGTTGTAAATGATATTTATGGTGACAGAACCAGAAAAGAAAAGGATAAGATCAAGAACAGAACAAGAAAGAGGGCAATGGAATGAGAAAAGAAAGAAAAGAATAGCCAAAGAAGGGATCTTTTTCTTTATTTTTTTTGTTTTTTTTGGAAGATGGATGGATCATGGATCTACAAATGGTAATTACAAAACGGGTTTGGATTAGAGACTCATAAGAAGTGTTAGGATTTTAGGGACTTAGGGTTTGGGATGCCAAAAGGGATTTGGGAAGAAGATTTCTTCCTCAAATGGGAATTCAAAACAGAAAGAAAGGAACATTTAGGTTGTGGATGGAGGGATTTGGGGTTTTGGATGGAGAATATGGTAAAACCCTATCATTTCCAGTAGCATTAGTAGGTCAATCCCATGTCTCATGCCGCTCAAGCCACAACTCGGCGATGAACAGCTTCAACCTTCGAACGTAAAGCATGAGCCACCTTTTTGAGGGAAGATAACATATCTTTTATTTCATGGTGGATTGAGGGTCGGTTGAGACCCCTCATATTCCAACAGAAGCTGTTCATGTGGAGGGGGGGGGGGGGGGGGGGGGTAGGATTTGCAAGGGATCCCTCCCGGAAGACGAAGCGAAATAGACTCATAAGAAGTGTTAGGGTTTTAGGGACTTAGGGTTTGGGATGCCAAATGGGATTTGGGAAGAAGATTTCTTCCTCAAATGGGAATTCAAATGAGAAAGAAAGGAAGATTTAGGTTGTGGATGGAGGGATTGGGGGTTTTTAATGGAGAACATGGGAAAATATGTGGTAGAGGAGGACTTGGGGTTTAGATTTGGGATTTTGGATAGGGATTTGGGGGATAAGAGAGTGTACGACAAAGTGGGATTTGGATATTACAGCAAGATTGAGGGGAGAGGAGAGTTTACGACAAACCATATGGGGTGAAGGGGAGGGGGGGTTGAAGAAAACAAGGATCAAAGTATAAACTTTTGATACCACTTGTTTAATCAAAGAACAAAGCAAGAAGCAAAAATAACAAAACTCACAAAAACAACTCACCAAAGGAGAAGAGAGAAAGAGAGAGAGAGAGAGAGAGAGAGAGAGAGAGAGAGAGAGAGAAATTTTTCAATAAAATAATAGAGGCACAAATTCGTACACCCTCTCTCAATTACCACACAACATTTTTGAGACTCTCTGCAATTCTTTATTCATGCTTTGCCCACTCATCTATTTATAGGCAAAACAAAACCCAAAGCCTATCAGAAGTAAAACACCATACTTCTAACTCCTCCAATTATAACAAGACTTTTAAAAAAAATCTAAAATAGCTATTAACCAAAAGTCCTAAAGCTATCAGAACTCCTAGATTAACTAGGATTCATAAACACAAATTAGTAACTTATTCAAATGAGATTCCTAAGTAATATCCTACTTTGACTAGGATTCAATTTCCTCGGCGTCATGTCGGTCCGCATAGCGCCATGCCGACCTGTCGCAACTTGATCATCTGAACGAACAAACATAAGGGAAATTTCTCCACGAAGCACCTTCTCTCTGATGAAGTGATGTACTTTCACGTGCTTCGGTCTGGCATGAAACACTGGATTTTCCGCAAGCTTGATCGCACTCTCATTGTCACAATACAATCCTACGGTATAATCGATATCTAGGTGTTGGTCTTCCATCAGTTGCATTAAACATACGCTCTCTTGTGACGCCATAGTTGGTTGTCGTTTACTACACCTTGAAATGACTCTCGATCCCAAGCTAAAAGCATACCCCGCAGTAGATCTCCGTGCGGAAAGATCTCCGACGTAATCCGCATCACAAAATCCCACAACTTCATATTCACCACCTTTTTCATAGAATACCAAAATCCATTGTGCCTTTTACATACCTCAGTATTCGAGGAACTGCATCAAGGTGTGGTTTCCTCGGCTTCTGCATGAATCGGCTTGCGATAATGACCGATTGTGGTATATCGGGTCTAGAGATAGTTAAATAAATAAAACTTCCCACTAGCTGGAGATAGATACTTTGACTTTTAAGTTCTTCTCCTTCCTCTACTCGAAGCTTTGCATTAATCTCCATCGGAGTGGCAATTGGATTGCACTTGGCCATCCCGAACTGCTT
Organism: Tasmannia lanceolata; assembly: GCF_043159265.1. Lineage (NCBI taxonomy): Eukaryota > Viridiplantae > Streptophyta > Magnoliopsida > Canellales > Winteraceae > Tasmannia > Tasmannia lanceolata. The sequence goes on from NW_027518695.1 coordinate 68,038,752, forward strand.
GAGTAGATCTCCGACATATTTCTGCTTATAAATATCCCTTTCTCTGTTCGATCCATCTCAAGACGAAGAAAGTGACTGAACTCTCCTGGTTCCTTCATCCAAAATTTTATTGTATGTGAACTTCCCAAACAAACTACAATCCGACAACGCTATTGAATAACCACTAGCAGTGAGAAACTTTTGACAAGTGATAAACTTGAAGTCGGATCCCAGATCTACAACTTCTACGTCTGATCCTTGAGCGCAGATGTGTTGTATCTTGTCCCTGGAAGCTTTATCTTCCTTCATTTGGCTATCTTTCACTAGTCCCAGACTAGTGGCTTCTTCAACGATTGTTCACCGCCCCTCACATATGAATTCGATGTCTGTACACCACTCCTAGACCGGTAGCTCTGATACCACTTGTAGAAAACAAGGATCAAAGCACAAAGCTTTTGATATCACCTGTTTAATCAAAGAACAAAGCAAGAAGCAAAAATAACAAAACCCACAACAATTCATCAAAGGAGAATAGATGGACAGAGAGAGAGAAAGAGAAATTTCGCAATATAATAATAGAGGCACAAAGCCGTACACCCTCACTCTCAATTATGACACAACACTTTTGAGACTCTCTCTGCAATTTTTCATTCATGTTTTGCCCACTCCTCTATTTATAGGCAAAACTAAACCCAAAGCCTATTAGAAGTAAAACACCATACGTCTAACTCCTCCAATTATAACTAAACTTCTAAAAAAAATCTGAAATAGCTATTAACCAAAAGTCCTGAAGCTATCAGAACTCCTAGATTAACTGGGATTCATAAACACAAATTAGTAACTTATTCAAATGAGATTCCTAACTAATCTCCTAGTGTGACTAGGACTCAATTACCTAGGCCTCACATCGGTCCTCGGTGCACCGTGTCGGCCCGTCCCCTCTTGCATCATGTATAGAGTCAATGATGACTCTCAACAGGGTTTACGACACTAGAGAGGGGAAAAAGGGCTAAGGCAAGGGTTGGTAGTGCCGCAAGAATAGGGTGGTCGCATTACGGAAAAAGAAAAAAAGAATTAAGGGGATCGCGCAAGGGATGGAGAGGATGGGGTTGAGAGTGTTATGTGAAAGCCGAGTTCCCTACATTTATGAAGAGAGAGAGAGAGAGAGAGAGAGAGAGAGAGAGAGAGAGAGAGAGAGAGAGAGAGAGAGAGAGAGAGAGTCGATTGCAGAAATGGGTTTTTGTTTTTGGGATGGGGTGCACACACACACTAGGGATCAGCTATTGGAAAAAAAGAAAAAAAAGATGAGATGGGAGAGGGAGAATGACGTGAGGGAGTGGACTCTTCTTCCTTTCTTTCCTCCTTCAGAATCTTTTCTCTGATGCCAAGTTAAGAGATAAGTATGAGAGGAGAAGAAGGAGAAGAGTGAGGGAGAAAGTGAGGATTCTCCACTGAGGAGTTCTCCCATGTAAATAATGTATATATAGGCCCAAAGTTGGGCAACCTTTTACAAAAACTGCAGTATCCCTTGACATACATGTAATGACTAAAATACCCTCTAACACACTCTTCACCAGGAGTGATGGCAAACGAGTTAGCCCAATGTTGAAACACATATCTTGTGATATTTCCAACCCTCCCAATGATACACTTGCCCACATAATGCATTTGTTTCTTGTTAGAAAGTGTGGAGATTAGGGTAAGGGAGGAAGAAGAAGAGGAATGGAGAGGATGGAAAGTCTCCACTAGGGAGCTCCCATGTAATATATATATAAGCTCAACTCAGGCAACATGATACAACGACTATAATACCCCGTACACATACATGTAATGACTAAACTACCCTACAACACTCTTCATCACTCCCCCTCAAGCTGGAGTGTATATACTTGTGGAGGCGCGGTGAGGATCGAATACCCAACAATACTATGGAACTACAGCTTGCTACAAAGAAAACTACAACAACTAAAATACCCATACAACAAAAAAGATAATCTTCTCATACACAACAAGCTTGGAGAGAACACCGACACACAAAATATAATCAAGCTGGTGTGGTGAATACATAATGAAAAACATAATAAAAATAGCAATGACCAAAGTGAGTGCAGCAACGAGATCAATAGCCATAAAAAAACAACAACTCCCCTTGAATCTTTATGATAATGAGAGCTATCACAACAGGGCCTCCCCCTGAATCAGAGCACGACCGACAAATCTAGACACCAACGATCGAACGGAGACGCCTCGGCAGGGACAACAACGAGCCTCGAACAAAATAAGAACGCCCAAGGAGCTCACTACGAACAATGACAAAGTAGCATCAGCAGAGACATCAGCTGAGTAGCACTATGCCAATAGAGGAAGAACTCCCACCACCAGAAGGGTGAGAGAACCAACCAACGAAGGGAGACAATTTTGCCTGGAGAGAGATAACTAATTAACAATGGGGGACAACGTCATCTGGAGAGACAACCGACCAACGAAAAGGAGCACTGTCACCCGGAGAGACAAGGCCAACAGGGGACGCCGTCGCCTGGAGAGATAACCGACCAACGACGAGGGACACCGTCGCCTGGAAAGACAACTGACCAATGACGGGTGACACTCTCGCCTAGAGAAACAAGGCCAACATGGGACATTGTCGCCTGGAGAGACAACTGACCAACGATGGGGGACACTCTCGTCCAGAGACACAACCAACCAACGACGGGGGACACTGTCGCCTGGAGAGACAAGGCCAACGGGGGATACTTTCGCCTAGAGAGACAACTGACCAACGACGGGGGACACCGTCGCCCGGAGAGACAAGGCCAAAGGGGGACACCGTCGCCTAAAGAGAACACATACCAACGACGCGGGACATCATCACCCGGGGCAGATAAGGACAAAAGCAACACTAACGACCGGGCATATAGCAAGCCAATAACAAGTGGATTACAACTCAAACCACGATGAATTTGTAAACTACGCAAGAGAACTACACACATGTAGAAGGAACCAACCAATAATAATAAGAAGGAACATCTAACAGCGAGAAGAACTAACAATGCGAAGAAGCCACTAACATGAAACACCAGGCGTGCACGGAGCCAACAGAGAATACGAAGAAGGAACCAACCAATCCTACAAACTACGAACAAAGAATGGTGAAGAACATAAAACACCAAGCAGAAGGAGACAACAAGCAACAAAAAGAACCAACCAACCAACCAACAAGGAAGACAAAACCACATCGTGTAGACATGACAATAACACAAGACTCCAACAAGAGGGCGAAACTACATCAACCCAAAGACAACAAGAATACAACAACAAGTGAGGCAAACAACAAGACAACAAGACAATACTCCATCCATGGAACTATATGATGTCTTCAACACTGCCCCACGAGTTGAGGGATAAGGCCTTCAACTTTCAACGAAATGAAGACAATCAAGGTACAACACCTCTCTTAGACATTTCTCCAAACACCTTGGAGATTAAGACAAAGGCCATACAAGCCAAAAAAAAAATATAGAAAAGAGAAAATAAAGGTTTCGGGTGGAGTTTTGGAGATGGATGGAGAGATGGGGAATAAATGGGTGAATAAAAACGGAGGAAGATACGGCAAACCCAAAAGGAATCTGAGATTTTTATTGTTGTTTTTTTTTTTTTTATGGCAAAGGGAAAGGTTTGGTTATGGCCTTAGAGAGAGAGAGAGAGGGAGAGAGGGAGAGAGGGAGAGAGAGGTAAGAGTTCTTTTTTATTTTTTTTTGTTTTTCCTTTGGGGGGTTACGGAAAACCCAAGAAGGGGTTTGCGCTAATGCAGAACAAAGAGATGGAGAGATTGTCAGAAAAGAAATAAAAAGAGAGAAATATAGGGAGAGAATAAGAGAGAGATTTTAGAGAGATTTGGGATGAATGGATTTAAGGTAACCCCCAAAATGGGTTTGCGCAATCTTTGAGGTGTGATTTTAGGGATTTGCATATTTGCGCAAAAACACAAATACGAGAGGGAGAAAGTTTGCGAGAGAGAGAGAGAGAGTATAGGAAGAGAGATTCGAGAAATTTGAGAGAGAGATTTTCAAGAATGCTGAGATGCGCAAATGCGCAAAAGAGGAAAAACAGACGCCGTAAACCCAAAATGAGAAAATGTGCAAACGCGCATGGAGAGAGATGCGTGAGATGGATGGTGTGAGGAGAGATGAATCTTCTTTCCTTCTTCCTTTCCCTAGGATATTTGATCTGATACCATGTTAGAAAGTGTGGAGATTAGGGTAAGAGAGGAAGAAGAAGAGGAATGGAGAGTCTCCACTAGGGAGCTCCCATGTAGTATGATATATATATAGGCCGAACTAAGGCAACAAGGTACAATGACTATAATATGCCTCAGACATACATGTAATGACTAAACTACCTTACAACAGTCTTCAACAATTCTGAAAAGCAACGAGGAGCGAAGCCTCCGTGAGATGAATCCTTAGTATTGAAGCTACTAAGGGGAAACAATCTCCTAAACATTGGTTCTATGGACATTTACAATGAAAATATACATAATTCCGTCGAAGGACACTCGGAAGTTGTTGTTACAGACATGGTTGCAGCCACTGATTGATGACTATAGATGGTTACAGCATGGGTGTAGAACATTTGACAAAAATTTGGCGGAGGAAGGGATTGGTTAGACAATTCTGACTCCATCTCACTGAAACCAGAGTATTTTGCTCTCGTGGTAGGGTAGTTTCTTGAAGGTTGGTGACAAGTGTCCAAATCTTCAGAGAGCCTTCGAGGTCTGGTGGAGGAGGACTTTCATAAAGCCCTATGTAGAACAGTGGAGAAACCTACTACAACCAGATAGTGAAATGATATCGAGGTAGAAAGAAATAAAGGGTATGTAATTTTATCATAGTAAAGCATTTTGTGAAGGACAACTAATATGCAAATCTAATGACTATAGGAAATTTCTATTACAATGATGACAGATTTGTCTAAAAGATGGAAATTGAGGGTGGTGGGTTCCTTTTGGTGACTACTAATGTGCAAAGGTAATGTGTTGCTTCATAATAGATATGCTTCTTGTTTGGCATTTTTTGAGAATTTCTAAAGTGTGTTGAAGGTATGTTTCTCTAACCAAGAAGTTAAATTCATGGAATTATTTACTCTGTATTTGAGCTGAAGCTGTCCATTGTTCTTGAAACTTATCTTCACATTGATTTTTTTTCCTGAGTTCTTATCATGGCTATTGAATACAAACCATTCCATGGGCAAAAGATAGAGACCTCAAATTCAATTGGTGGTTAGTAAATCAGTTGCAACTTAAAGGCACTGCCAATGCTAATCCCCATTGTCATATTACCTTGTCCAGTGTATATGCTATAAATTGGATGTTCTCTCATTTTATATACATGTGTAATAGAAGAACCAAGAGAGACCAAGGGATATAAATCATAGACAGATATGCAGTAGATGTTCCTGCTTTATCTGAAACAGATTGACCATATATGGACTGAGATTTGATTGAGGATTCAGAAGATTAAGGTTTTTATGTCATCTAACACCCTCCCTCAAAGACAGCGTGGGTTCGGCCACGGTAAGTTTGTCACATGACAATGGTTCCTTTGAGGTATGTAAGTTTGTGTTTGACTGTTTCTATGTGGGCAGTTGTTTAAGGGATCGTGACATCAAAAGGGGTGCCATCTATAGAAGGGAGCATGGAGCCACAAACACATGTGGGGTAGAATAGTCACTCTCAGTGATAAAAATTCAAATATAACATGAGAAGTAGCACTTACAGTACAAGTTACAATGTGGGTCATCTTTACTGAATTCTAATACCGAAAATTTCAAGTAACATTTCTCATAATTTTCTTTCAGAATGTTCTTTAATTACATAAATAATTTTCTCTGTCTATGTTTCTCTGAGGTAAGGATTCCATATGTTGAGTTTTTTGCCTTGTTTCCCACTCTATGTGGGTTTCTCCTTGTGCTAGTTACCTAGTGTAACTAGGATTGTTCTAGAGCATAGTGTCCAGTTGGACCACGAAAGAAAGAGGAGTTCGTCTATGGGTCTCCTAGTTAGACTAGAACTAGGTCTTGGCCTTGGAGAAATTACGCACGCACGCACGCACGAACGATATATACATATATATAGAAAAGAGTTTGGTGACAGGGAGAATGTGAGTGGGAGGAGAGATTTATTCTAGGGGTTTTCTCTTGTGGTGAGAAATCGAGAGGGGATCTTCTTTTCTCATTGTTCTTGTGTAAGCTCTTGGTTGAGAAGACAAAGTAAATGGGTTGCGGTTTGTGGGCTATGGTTCAATCCCATTGTAATCTTTTTATTTATTTCTCATGGCCGAAGATTGTGGTCTCACCTGTGGGCATAGGCATCTTGGCCGAACCAAATAAAATCTTAGTGTGTACATCTTTCTGTTTGTTCCTTTCTATTAATTTGCGTCTGATCAGATCTGTTTTTGCCCGTCAAATTTTTCTACAAATAGTATAAGATCTCCGTTGGTCAATCTAATGAAGAAGAACAATAGAAGGTAGAATGCTTGTTTGGGAGATTTTCGTTTGAGGTGGAGTTTCGCAACGAGGTACTTATTATCTAATTGTCTTTTTTTTATTTAAAAAAAGTGTTTTATTCAATCTATGGTAGTTTAGATTGATCGGGGTGCATAAAGAGGGTATTTTGCTTGTCTTTCCCGAGTTTCCTACTTTATGATGGGCAATCGATAGTACATGGTGTTGATTAGAGTTGTGGGTGATTGAATAGGCGGTAAAGGGTTCAACCTTGTGTAGACACCCCATTTTTCCAAGTTTAGACTAATTAAAGGTTGCCGCGAGGATGGTTCCAATGAGGAGTCCGGAAAAGTTTCGGTGCCTGAAGAAGTTGACTAACAGTTCTTTGTAGAAGCCAAAAGTGGTGGAATTCCATACTTTGTGAACCTTACAACTCACCCAGATCAACCCCAGTACATACTCGTTCAGAACTCAGAAAAATCCAATTTAAAAACCCAGTAACAACACAAATTTGCTCAGCTTACAATGTTATTGCTAATCTTACGGTTGTAACTTTTGTGACCAATAGTAAATTTCAAATTTTACAATAGTAAGATTTGGCACTTAATAGTAAGTTTCAAATCTTACGATTGTAAGATTTGACATTAATAGGGGTTGTGCCTGTAGCTCAATGGTGGGGGCTTTGTTTCTCAACCTTGAGGTCTCAGGTTCGATCCTAGCTTACCAATAAAAAAAAAAGATTTGACCATTAATCATAGGTTTTAAAACTTACGGTCGTAAGATCTGGCAATCAATGTTAACATTCAAATAGTAAGTTTTCAATCTCACGATCGTAAGATTTGGAGCCGATCATAATGTAAGTCTAAGGGTTCCCATGGGTTCAATCATTCACCTTACCTTCTTGTTTTGATGCTAGCAAACCAATATTGGTTAGCTTTTATGGACTAATGTGTTGCTTGGTAGTGTTGTGCCTTAGATAGGAAATTTACATATCATATTGCCATTACACAACTCATCACAACACATGGCTTACAGATCCATACACACAATGATCAAAGGGCTTGCACACACTGTGAAGACATCATCATTTGAAGATGTTCAAGTCAAGAAGCTCAAGATGAAGATCCCACAAGCTGCCTAGCAAAGTGTCAAGTAGAAGCTTGGAGATGAACCTGCCTTGGTGACACCTCATGTACCTTTCAACATGTATTGAAGATTGGAGGAAGTCACAAGAACCAGATCAAGCTGAAGAAGGTCACTCGCAAGTTGAACAAGTCCAAGAAAGTGCCAAGGAGCCAATACAATCCAAGAAGACTCAAGGTTTACTTTTTTAGATTGTATTTAGAGTCCTCTTGATTTTATGTAGATTGCACTTTCAAAAGGTTTTTCAAATGGTTTTCATAATTAATTTTTATATCTTTGGAAACCATCCACACACCCAACATTGTGTTTGAAAACCTTGGACTAAATCCTAAAGACCATGGCCCAAAGCCCTTGATTTTTATAAGTTAAAATGGAATTTTATACAGGGCCGGTCGACTGGGGTGTCCCGGGCAACTGCGGCAAATGTGGCTGGAAATCCAGCACTTGCCTAAACAGAGGGGGCCGGTCAACCGAGGCGTCCCGGGCGACTGCCGATATATTTCTGTCAAAGCAGAAATAATCTAGCATGGTTTGGGCGAGCGACCGCCATAGGGCCGGTCGACCGCGGATTGTGTTTGAGCTCAATTTTTAATTCAAATAGGTAGCCCTCGCCAGGTGATCGCCATGGGTCGGTTGACCGCGACGCTATGAAATTTGAAAATAAAAAAGTAGAGACCATTAAGGGCGGGTGCAGACACCCCATTTTGACCTAACCAAATTTCCCAAAATAGAATTAATTCCCGAAGCGCCCCGAAAACTGAGTCCCGTAATTTCCAAAAATCGAGGTCCAATTGTAAAAAGAACCCGAAAAATTCGGAAGTGCCTGTTTGAAAACCATTTTTTTCTCAAAATATTCTAAAAGCCCTAGTGTACCCCGAATGTTATTGATTTTCTCCACTCAATTGCCCCGACCTTCTCTTTCATTTTTACAAAAATTTAAAAAAAAATACAAAAATACCCCTGAGCATTGGTATTGGCACTCCCCTATTGCGGTCCCCAAACTCCGTGGCTTACCCGTACAATCCTGTTTTGATAATTTCACTAACCCATCCTGCCTATTGGTTTGCTTTAAGAGTCATTAAAATACTATTTTGTTCTCAAAGTACCCTTTCGAGCTTACATAGAAGAAAAGATGGGCAAGTTGGTGCACTTATCAAAACATGGTGGGGCTATTAGCATTTCAAAAAGGAAGAGTATTTGTCTCACCCCATCTTCTCCCTAGACACCCCATTAGCAATGAAAAAGGACAAGATATTTTACATGGGGGCTGTCCTAGGCAAAAATGGGGCAAAAATATATCATTTCCCTTTTCTAACCTAGACAACCCTGTTTTGCAAAAGGATAGTCACAAATGCACTAAGAGGTGGTTGTCCCTAGGAAGACGAGGGGGGTATGAGTATATCATTTCTCTCTTAAAAACCCATCGATTAGGGCTTTGTAGAGGTCTTCTTCATTTTTCTCTCCCAACAGGGAGGACCTCATTTGCAGCCAAGAGAGAAGGAGATAGAGAGAGGAGAAGGAAGTGCAGCCACCTCCACCTTCGCCTCATCTTCTCAGGCCAGCCACCATGATCCCCATCTCAGCCACCATTTTCCTACATCAAACCCATTTTTACCTGATCTAAACCCCACCACCATCAGCCACCACACCTCCACCATCAGCCACCACTTCCGCCCTCTTGCCACCATTTCAGCTGCCCCTTTCATCTGCACCACCACTACTTCAGCCATCATCTCCACTCTAAACCCACTTCTTCATCTTCTTCTCCACCACCACCACTACTTCAGCCATCATCTCCACCCTAAACCCACTTCTTCATCTTCTTCTCCACCACCACCACCGCCCTCATTTAATTAGTCTCCACCATGGAATCCGGCTACCTTAACCTCTAAAACCCAAGACCCAAATCCACCACCCCCATCTTCATCTCCCTACAATCTCTTTTATTTTTCTTGCTAGCCACCATTAAAACCCATCATTTATATCAAACCCATTTTGATACTCTCCCATTTTGCAGCCATTGAAACCCCACCTCTTCTACAATTTCACCATCTCCCATCTCCACCTTAACCACAGAGCACCAAGGCCAGCCACTCCTCCATTTAATCTGGCACCACCTTCACCTACCATCACCGCATCCACCATCATCTCTTCTATTTATGTTAAAAAAATTAGAGGAGAAGAAAGGGGATCTGGGCTGGAATTTCAGAGAGAAATTGAGAGGGAGGGTCCTTCATCTTTGTTAAAAGAGAAAGCAGTAGAGGGAGAGATTGAAAGAAAAGGGGGATTTCATCTTTAGGGTTCTAATACCCAACACAAAGAAGAGGGATCCAACACTAATCTCTTAGCAGCTTCAGGTAACCCTATCTTCTCCCTTAATTCATGGTTAGAATAGAAATCAAGATGATTTGAGAAGTTTGGCTTGTGCAATTTCTTATTAATGACTAGTAGATTGAGGTTGCTCTGTTCATGTTTTGTGTAATGTTGGAATACGGAAGAACAGATTGTATCTTTGATCCGAATAGCTAGACCTCACTACTAGCAGCTGAAGAGGTGTCTTCTTTGTCATTTTCCAATTTCATGGGAGCTTGTATTTCTCATGTGAGTGGGTGGAGAACTTATAATGACTCTTGATGGCTGTTAGTAGTATTGGGCAGGACAAGTTTAGTGTGATTATCAAAACATGATAATGCTCATATCAATGCCCTTAGGCTTGTGAGATTAGCACTAGCAAATTTTAGCACAAATTAACCTGTCTTTACTATCTAAATTGGTTTATTAGAGCCCACTTAAAGGATATGATGATAATCTCTTATGGTTGTGTTAATGGATGGAAGACAAAACGGGTTATTGCATTGGAAGGAGTATAATTGTGGTGATATCATTATGGTATGTTGATGCTTGCAATTTTTAAATGGTCTTAACTCTCATGTCAAGATTTCCAAAACTTCTTTTATCATTTCCATTTATATACAATCATCTTTTGCATTCACTTTTGGCCCCTACAGTCTTCATATGAGTTGCTAATTCTCATTCATGATTTCATTTGATTCTTATCTTGGATCTCAAATCTTCTTTATTTTTACCAATCTAACAATGCAAAGTCTTATTTCCAAGCTTGGTTTCATTTGGATTATTTGAATGATAACATTTGATCTAGATTGAATATACCCAATACCTTACAGAGAAGATTTTTCTTTTGGGTATATGCTGGAAGGGAAGCATACGAAGAGTGATTTGTTATATTGGGGTCCATAAGACCTTGTGTTTGTTTCACTCAGACCTACCTTTCTTAAATTTCAGTGAAGTGTGTTATGATGACATGAGTCAAAATTTGATGCCATTCGTAAACTGTTAAGAGGAATTCTCCTTTTTCCCCTCAGGAACTGATGTTAGTATGACCCAGTTTCTATAGGTATGGTGAATAAATTGCTCCTTCAATTTGAATTATTTTGAAGCTTTCCTTTTAATGATCCTTGATGGCTGTCAATACTCTTCTTCTCATTAACTATATCATGCCTGATGGGCTCATTTGGAGGATAAGGAATTGGGATTTGATTACTTAATTCGGTCTTCATTTCCAATGGTCTTCTCATATATCTATTTGAATGATATGTGGAGCAATGACGAATCCCGTCCTTAGCTTCAGTCAATATCTACTCTCATACATTCTATGACTTCGCTTTGGGATTTCCTAGTGTATATCTAATCAATGTATGAATGGAGTTGGGCTTCTTGAATCCATTTTATCAGGGTCTTGATTCTTTTGGCGCCTAGGAAGAGAGAAGGGCTATGATGAGTCCCACCTTTTTCCTTTCTTCTTATTCCCCTCCAGGCTTGAATTTCATTTACGATTCTTTGACCACTTTTCCATTATTAGGGGTTTTCATTAGAGTCTAGAGTTCTACTGGCATTTGACTTATTCTTTGTTTCTCAGACACTTAGTCGGATTTAGGCGATGACAGAATGTTTCTTGAGCCACCCTTTTGCTCTTCAGGTCTCACGTCACTTCTCATGGGGCTTAGGGGTTTCATCTTCTTTGTGATCATCATTTCTTACATGGGCTTAGGGGTTCCAACTTCTCTGGTATTATCACCTTCTACAGGGTTTGGGGTTTATTCCTTTCTTCTCTTTTAGGTTCGTTCTTCACGTTCCTCGGGATTCTTTTCGAGTTTTGGGATTCCATCGATTTTGAGAACACTTCTTCATTCTCCTCTGGTTAAGGCTACGACGAACGGAGACCTCCTGAGCCAAAAGCCCCATTCAATCAAATGAGATAAACAAAAACTCATAAAAATCAAATAACAAAAATTCAAAAACAACAAAAGCGTTTTTCGAAAAGCTGTTCCGAACTACGTTGACTTGATCCTCTTCTACGAGGTACGTAGGTAGCTTGGGATTCTTTTAATCGCAAAGAAAACGCTGAATAGCCTCCAATGTTGAATATATGAAAGCACTTTGTATAGTACCAAGTGATAGAGATGAACACCAAAGCACACAAAATAATGGAACAAAATCCAAAATGGAGGAGAGAGAGGGATGAAAATTTCTAGAGAGCAGCCAAAGGTTGTGCTTGCTTTGTTTTTATAGAAAAAGTTAAGGTTAGATTGGATTTGGAAGTTTCCAATGTGAGGACTCCTACCTTTAGTTAGTTTTCAATTTGTGCTTTGACTTTCTCATTCTTTGATTTCCATATTGAATTTGTTTCTAAACCTTGTTTCTTGCAAGCTAAGCAATGCTAAATTACACAATGGAGATTATTCAAGATCAATCTAGAAGCCTTCTCACATAGGAACTAGCTTTTATAAATGATTTCCGTCCAAAAATGGCTACCCGATATTTGAGCTCATTTTCGACAAATTTAGAGGCTGATTCAGGAAATGTCATAAACTAGAAAGTTGTAGATATTTTTGAGATGTTCAAAATAAGTATAACTGCAAATTTGTTGGACGAGAAGATAAAAATTTATGGCCATTTTAGTAACTTGATCATTTTAGTAACATCATCATTGCCCATAAGTTCATGTTATACATCTTTCATACTTGAACTCTAGTTTGGACAAAATTGGCTTTTGCTAGATTATTTGGCACTTATATATCATTTTTACCAAAACTAAGAAATTAAATTCCATGTCTAGGAAATTGATCACCTCTTAGACATCTTTTATGCCCTAGGTGAGAAAACATGTCTATTTCCGTACACCTAGTTATCCTTCACACCCACTCACAAGACTTTCCTATTATGTGCTAAATGATTATCACTATATGTAATATGAAGTCTTTGATGAGTTATGTGTATATGTTCCAAAAGCTTATATTGAATATCCTCTCATGACTAATATGAATTTTGAAATTTAGATATATTATATGTAGTCATGATAGTTTATGTTGGAATACATGTGTCCAAGGTGTTTATCACTTAATGAGTGTATCCTTAAAGTCCTTGGATCATTCCCTAGATTCATATAAGATCACATTATGTAGGGATAGTTGGAAAAGAATCTAGATTCAATGTATAAAACTTATTTGAGTAAAATTAAAAATTTTGTGAATCTAGTATCATATTTGGGCATAGTTCACTATGGTGGTTGGTAAACGATACCTTGTAATGGGAACATGTGTCTCCCACACATCTTGATTTTCTATGAGCTTATGCACTTGGTGCTTAATGTCTTATCTTTGTACTAGGTGATTTGTGGATGTAGGAATAAATATTTGGACCATGTACCTCATGTTCTTTATGTCCAAACATAGTAGTCTATCCATGGATGTTGTGATAGGGATCACCTTTCATCCATGTGATCTACATAGTGTTCACATAGAATGGTTTAAAATTTTAAAAATGCAAATGAATGTGAACTCATCATTAAAGAGAGTAAAGTAATAACCCAACTTGAAACTCAAAGGTTATATATCTTGGGTTAAAAAGGAACTTAAGCATTAGTCATACAATGTTGATGTAATGTATAAGACTAAACAATTTAAAAAATGTGAGGGTAGTAAAACTAAAATTTAAAACTTGAAAATATTTGACAATTCCCTCAAAGATTAACTATTTTGTCCCTCTAGGAAAATCAAAGGAAACTAGTTATCTTAGAGTTGCTTGTCCTAGGATAGGTGTTTTAAATGACTATATTTCCTATCCTTGGGGTGTTGATATTGTTTATATTATGTAGCACTCTATATATACTTATCACCCCTTGATTGGTATTATCTCCATATATGATATGTCAAACCTTAACGATAAAAGCTATTCAATCGGTGCTCATGCCTTCTTTTGAAGGAACGGTACCATCACCTTAAATTAAATCACTTAATCATTTGGCCTTGTGCCAACATCTCAATCATGGATAAATATATGTATTTGTGTGATCTTCCTAGCTTGCTTGTATGTTACATATTTAGGGAAGTATATTTGAATTGTAGAATATGTTATCACACTTCGGGGGAGCATGAGCCAAAACTTTCATAACTTTTGTGATGTCCATGTTTATCATGTGGAGTTAGACTATGGCTATTATTTAATCATGATAAACCGACACTTAAAGTGTGAGGGTCATTGTAGCCTAAGGGTTGAGTCTAATGTGTTATATGTTTGTAAATATATCAAAAATTCCTTGGAGTCTATATGTTGACAACCCTTTGGAGTCATACATTGTATGATTCATTTTCAAAGGGGGAGCTTAGAGTTAAATCGTGTCCTTAGGGGCTTATCATTTGATGTTTAATGTGTATATCATTTATCATATGATAAGTACACTCATTTGGAGCATGATTGCTCCATATATGTTAGATTGGGCTTGTCTTGTGCTCTTATGTTGGTATCACCTAATGTTTTTGGTATCATTTACCATTTTCTTTTAGTATAGTCAAAAAGCCCATAGCCTAGGACCTTAGTGTCATATCCTCTTAGGCTTCATACTTATCTTGGATAATCAATTTGGTTAGATCTTAAATTTGGTATCATCTATTCCAAGGATAAGTATTCTCTTCTAGAGAACTATCCAAGATAGAGCTCTAAAATCTCTTTCATAGGGCCTTCTTATAGTTGTCTATCCTATTCCCTATGATAAATGTATTGCTTGTAAAGTATGTGTTGGTGTATGCCCCATAGATCTACTCGGCTAAACCTCCCGATTTGTCAGGTATACTGCGAAGAATGGCATGGATCGGTAGGAAATACCATTCCTGCACAGTATGAGGCGGGATGGGGATCAGATTAGTAGGTATATAATTGTATCGTACAGAGGCTCCCAACGATTGAGTGAGGAGGTCGATCTTTCTTTCTTCAAAGTCAAAGCGGCTGCACTAGTTGATGCAACCACCATATTCAAATGAGGCTGCCATCCCTTAGCTTAGGGCGGGGAAGGATGTGAAGGAATGATTTTCATGATGTTATATGATTGCATCTCGGTGCCTAAGGACATGGTCTAATAGATCGTTGTATCGAGTAGCTGGATCATAGTCTCTTAGCATAAAAATGGTTGCATGTGCAGCAGCACCAACTATGAGAAATCCACTGATCCACATGTGATGTGTGAACAACGAAAGTTATGTACGATAGTCAATAGCTAGGTATGGATAAGGGGGCATGGAATACATATGGTGAGCGGACTCCTGAGCTCCTTTCCCTCACACTGAGAAAGAAAGCATTCATTCTTCATCACACCCATAGGGTTGATCCTGTAGAATCTGACACATTTTCTCATCGAGCGAAGGGTACGAAATCAATCTGATTGATTTTTTGATCAAAAGTATGGCAGGAGTCATTGGTTCAAATCCAATAGTAGGTAGAACTTATTAAATACCGGAGTCAATGGTCTCTAATAAGTTTTTCTACCCACCTTCTTTTCTTTTTTATCCGAAAAAGAAGAGAAAAGTGAATGTAACATGTCCAAAAGTGAACCAACCCCATGGACTACTACGGAAAACACCATCGGATTTCAAAGTAGCACGATCTAATTAAAAAATTTCACGCCTATATCCTGAAATTAATTCATCAAGTTGATGATAAAATCCATGGATGCTCCAGTGGACGTATGACAAAACGTATACCAAGAATTGGTTCGCATAGGAATGGGCATATTAGTTCACGTAAGAATGGACGTAGAATACCAAAAGGAGTTATTCATGTTCAAGCGAGAAAATACAAGCTTGTTTTATAGCAATAGTAATTAATCGTTGTTGTTTCAAGGTCAATCTATTCACTCCAAGAATTTCCTACTTCGACATCATTATCATTAATAGAAATAAGTTTTCCTGTACTGACTAAATTTGATCATCATAAGACATGCTTTATAAAAAGAAGATATCAATGAACTTCTATGAAATGGTTTCACAGGATTCAACCAATTGTCTAGATCGTGGGATATCATTGGGAAATAGGAATCAGTGTTATCAAAAGATTTCTTGCGATTATTTCTATTGGAACGCCACTAATGCTGTGCCCGTATGGAGCGAAGAAGTTGATATCATTGTTGGCTCACTTTTCGCATGCCTGCCTTAGGACAGAGCGGTCGACAAGAGCCGTCATATAACCGATTGTCCTGTCGAGTCTGTCACTCATTTTCTAATCAGTTGTGCAGACCTTACCCTGCCTGGAGGAAGGCCCTTGAAATTCGTTGAGATCATAGCTTTGTTTGATAAAGTAAACGATTCATTCTGACAACTTCGGACCAGATTCACCCCAACAAAAAAATTCGCCGATCAACCAAGATCAATCGGCCGGGCTGGTTGAGAAGAGGTTATTAGCAGAGAAAGGAATCGCTGAGAGATAGATTCTACTGTTTGGTCAGAGAACACTTGAAGTTGAAGCTTGGAGATCACCGGAGAAGATTGGAATTTGACTGGAATTCTAGCCGAAAAGTTTCCACAGGGGAAGTTGTGCCAAAAAGGGTTTCCCGGCCTGTGACGCATTTCTGGCTAGACTACCAGGAAGATCGAGCTGAGGAACCGGAGTGGCACCCTCGAAGCATCAAAGTTTCACCATTTTCGGGTATGTTCTCTTTATCTTCTCTGTAATTTCAATTCATTTCAGTTCTGAATTAGCTTAGTAAGAGAGGGAAAGCCATGGGAATTAGGGTTCTTTGAACCCTAAATTCTAAGGCCCTTCCCCCAAATTACTTCGAATTAGATATTAGATTTTAATTTCTATGTTGCAGACATTCAAAATCTCTCTCTGATTTCTACTTTTTAGATCAGATCCAAAATCATGAGAATTAGGGATGGAAATTCATAATTTCCATGTGTAGACACCCCATTTTGACCAGGCCCTAAGCTCTCCACGTTTGTGCAAAACCCAACCAAATTATTGAATTGGAATCCCAAATTTCACCCTAGGCTAGCTTAGGGTCTCACCAAGGTCCCTGCAAAATTTTGTTGAAATCCGAGCTGATTTGCCTAGTGAACAAGCCGAGTAAGAGGTGTAGTGCAAGCAGAAAAGGGGGTGAATTATCCTGGGCGGTGCAGATCATGGTCCGAATGGGACACGATGGCATGTGCGCTATCAAATTCCTCGCAATAGCGCGCCTATAAATTTTGATTGTGCTAGTATCAGGACATTCCATTCCCTATAAATAAGATAATAGAGATCATTTCTAGGACTTTGGATTTTTGTTCTTGATTTTAGAGAGAGAAACTCTCGGGTTTTTTTTTTAGAAAGAGAAAATCGATCTTGTGTAAACCCTAACTCCCTTTTTGACTTTTTCGGGCTAAAATCCTTTCTTCTCCGATCAAATTCAGGCGGAATTCAGAATTCCGGCCGGACAAGTTTAGGTCAGCATCCATTTTCTCTTAGTTAGCATCTTCTCTACTTGTCTTTTAACCTAGAACTTACAATAAACCCTAGATTTGTAGATTTCTAGCCTAGAGATTTTAATCCTCTTATATTCTCACTTACTAATTCTAAGATCTGAATCTTCAGCAACCGGTCAAATAACAATCTCTTTCACAAGCTTGTTAAAGGTAAGAAAAGTGAGAAGATCCGTGCTTAAAAGCTAGGATCAGAAGCTAATTTGCTGCTTTCGAAGAATACAGGTGAGTGCTTACTTATTTTCTTTTTATATTCATAGCTTATATGAAGATTAAGTCATCTATATAAAGTTCGGGATAAAATTTTTTTTTGTGAGATGTCAGTGTGATGGTCTATGATTGAATTTACATATACTTCTAGTGGAAAAACTCTGTAAGATTATATACATATTGCATGTAATCTTGTTTTGATCTAATGTACTTCAGGAATTGTAGTAGTCCCTCATGATTTGTGCTAATTTTATATGGACAATCAATTAATGGCGTATAACTCTGTTTTTTTTTTAAATGGCACTGACTTTTTTTTTTTTTTTAGGATGTGAGGATTTTTATTTGTTTGAATATGTTAGTTAAGAATATATGTGTTGCCTTGTGGATTAAGCTAGAATTTTCTTCTTCAAGTCAGGGATGATAGTGCTTGTGATCTTTGTCATACAATTTTTTTTTATATAAGCTGATAAACTCTAATCTATCAGGTTATAAGGTCAGAGTTAGGGGAAAGTAATTGCTTATAGGTTTATCTTTGATGATAGTGCTTGTGATTAGTTTACAAGGACCTTACACATTGTGAGTGGCTGGTTTGAGTGTGAAAATGGGACTGATTCTCCCCAAATTCCAAGCTAGCGTAACCAATCCTTCTGGCTTTAAATATTTTGACCTACAAATTATACCCGTTCAGTTCGTCATGATTGTTCAGATAGCACATGGATGATATTGATTGTATGTTTATAAATCAGTTTGTGATGTTCTTATAGTCCAGTGAGCTTTGTAGTGTGGAGTAGAGGTTTCACACCTCTAGCCCATCCTTGTTACTATTGATGATTCATCTTATCCCCAGGTTTCTTAATCAATAATTCTCTTTTAGGAGATTTCACATGTGCCTTTTCTGTTGGAGACCTAGTTGCAACCACTAAGGAGAGGTTGAGATTTCTTCCCCTTTGACACTGATTTTAGTGCCTCACTTGAGATTCTTAAATGAGAACTAAAGTAAGGACTGATCAAATGAAGAGCATAGAAATGCCTTGAAAAGTGTTGTTGGTGGGCACTTCTGGGCTTTGGCAGCCTAGCTTTTGCAGGTTGAGAATCTGCCGGTGGATGGAGAAGATGACAGAGAAGATGACAAGGAGAATTGGTTAGATATAATTACACCTTGGTCATGGGAGGTAGCAACCCTCCTTAAGCTGGACACAAACAAAGCAGAGAATGATCAACTAGAGTGGAATATAGAGTTTTCCAATTTATACAGGGCATTGGACTGATAGGGTTCAGCTCATCAAATAATATTCAAAATTTTATGTCTTTCCAACTAGAAATCTTCATTGTGATCTTTCTTTGAATGATTTTTACCATAGTTTTCATCGTACTATTAAGAGATTTTGAGCTCATTAAGTGGTTTTGAACCATAGGTAAGTATTTAGAATATTAGATGTAACTAGTAGAGATGCTTATTTGATAATTATGGAGTACATACACATATGTTTCAGCCCTTGTTTCAAAATATCACTAGCGCTATACTTTAATAATCCACAAACTGATCTTGTCACTTTGGTTTTTTGAATGGACTTACATGAACTCCTCATGAGATTTGTTTAAACCCCATGACTGCTCGTCAGAATTTCAAAGGACAAACTAGGTTGGTATGAGTGATAAAATGTGGAGATGTTGATTTCATTTCCCTATGGCTTATATTCCTAGTTGTTATGGGACTAATGCTTAAACCTGTTAGAGATATGATAGATAGATTGTAGTTGTCTTTGTGTTTTAGCATGGGTTTGATGTGGTTTATTCATATATATATATATATATATATATATATATATATATATATATGTGTGTGTGTGTGTGTGTGTGTATGTGTGTGTGTATGTGTGTGTGTGTGTGTGAGTGAGTGTACGTGGATATAGGCGTGAATATGTGTATAAGTGTGTGAGTTTGACTATGAGTGAATGTGTGTGTGCATGGAATATGGATATGCTCACTTAGCTCATTTTAGCTAGAAGTCATATAGCAGCCCTCATTTTGTTGATAGAACATGATGAAGCTTACAGCAGTCCTCATTTTGTTGTTGAACCTGATAATGCCCATAGTAGCTTATCCTTTTGTAAATGATGAGATGCTTTTGTGTGCCTTGCTGATGCATCGCGATGTTCTTACCGTTGCTTTCTTTTGTAGCTAGTTAGCCCTTTCTCTATAAAGTCAATGGGTATTAGAAAAGAACTTGCACCTAAATAATTATTTTAGAGATAGCACAAAATAAGGCTTATTATCATTTCCTATGATTGGGCATGGGAATGACAAATTTAGAGTTATGGGGCATGGTCATTGGTCTGTGGCACTCCTTGTGATTTGTATGCTTGTAATGCTTGAAGGAATTTTTTTTTAGACCTCTATATAAGGACTCAGGGATTTGGCATTAGTTCTTAAATGTATAGGTGAGTAAATTTTGGGCCACAAATGATTTTTATTGAAAAACTTTAGGCTTGCTTGTCCAAAAACTTTGTTGTGACTATCCATTGAAGGATTTTCGTCATGCTTTTCATCGCGTTACAAGGTGGTCTTGAGCCCGATAGATGATTTTTACTTGGAATCTTAGGATTACTCATTCAGATTTTTTTTTGTGGAGTTTTTCTGAAGATTGCAATAATATTCTTTGACAGTAATGCTGATGTTAAATGATCAAAATTAAGAATTGCATCTGTTAAAACAGGGTACCATTGGTTATAAATCACAATTCTATTTTGTTTGGTTAATAGCAAGAAAATAGGATGGGACAAAGCTATTTTAAAATGTACTAGTGTTGACATTAGATTCTCAATGAGTATATGGCATGGCATGTACTCACTTTCTGATTGCTCACACAGCACAAGGGTAAAATTTTTATGAAATTCATATATGTTATGTTCTAGTTTTAGTGAGTCGTGGGTAGTTTGAATGATGACAAAGAACCTTCATATTTTAATGTTGACAGAATTCATGTTGTTTGATTCTGGTTCATAATGTAACTTATACATACCTACCAAAATTGCAAATCTGTTTGTGTGAGATACTTTTTTATATGAGGGCTGGATTGTGTAGGTTATTTCAAATGAATTGTTATGAATATGAGCTGAAAGTCTGTGTGTTTCTCATAATGGATGAGCTATTTTGAAGTAAGTTCATTAGTTTTAAGAGTTGTATATAGGAATTAGTAGAAAGAACTATCCTAGATATAATGATAGAGTTATCTGTAGGACATTTGTGGATATCTTCATCATTTACTTCAGATAACAATATTACAGTTTCTTTTCTTTTTATATGTCCTGTTACCAATAACATTCGTTTTGATAATGATGTAAGGCTTGTTTTATTTATAGTTCATGAATCCTATATGAGGGCAAATAAATAGTAGTATAGCTTGACTTGCATTTTTTTAATATAAAATTCTATAGAAACAGTAGTAGTACCTTGGTAGTTTTTGTAGCTCTAGAGGTGTCTTCCACGGATATTATCATTTGTTACCTTGCTGTTCATTTGGGTATTCAAAAATTTTGATCTTAAAATAGAAAGTGTATTGATATATTTGATGGAATGAATACTTATTACCTGACACAAATTCATCGAAGTATGGGATAATGAGGATAGAGTATTGTTTCTAAAAAAAAAAAGAGAAAAAAAGAGGGTTTCATATAAAGTTTATTATATGAAAGAATTACATTCTTTGATTATCGATTACAATAAAGCAGAATGAAGTTATGATATGTCATTCTATACGATTTAAGCCATGTCCTCCCATTCATTGCAAGGGCGATGAAGGCGTTAGCCCAAGCCCATCTTTAGGGGACATGCTTAGTCCGATTAGCACTCTCGTCTTGTATATAGAAGACATTCTTATTTTCATATATTCTCTTTAGATAGTAGTAGCCTACTCATTGCTAGGGCGATGAAAGAGTTATTTAGAGCCCACCCTTTTAGGAGACAAGCTATGTCTCGGTAGAAAAGTCATCAATCTTTTGGATACATACTTTGTCTCATTAATGAGTCAACCCATAGGAGACTATTCAAGTCTCACAAGTTGTACCCCTTTCTAGTTGAAGACTAACTTAGTCTGTCAGTTACCCTATTCTGATATATCATTGCAGGGGCAATGATAAGGTTACTTGGAACCCTCTATAGGAGACGTTCAATGTCTCACATAGAGTTAGTTGTCTCTCTCTTAGGAGACAGGCTTTGTCTCTTTTCCTCTACTCGTCACATCTTTCTAAGGAGACTCGTCTAGTTTCATCTTTGTTATATAGGGAGACTGGCCCAGTCTCATCATTTTTCTTTTAGGAGACTCGCCCAGTCTCATTCTCTTGTCGATTCTTCTCTTTTAGGAGACAGGCCATGTCTCATTGATCCTAATGGCCATTTTTCATTTAAGAGACAGGCCTTATCTCATCTGCACACTCTTTCAGAGAAGAGCAGTGCAAGAATTCATTTCTGAGTTTGTTCTTTTCCCTTCTCTTAGGGTTTAACTCAGTCTTCTTACTCTTAGAGTCTAACTCAGTCTTCTTACTCTTAGAGTCTAACTCAGTCTTCTTAAGCTTTCACACCTTCATGGGATTCATTCCATTCTATCATCTATTTGATACACCGATTTGCTTGTTTAGGACAACCCTTAGGCTAAAATGGTTCCGTCTTTTCATCTGAAACTTCTCCAGACAATGGATCATAGGAGTCTTCTTCTCCTTCTGATTATCTCTTTGTGTCCCCTTTGGCTAGAAGGGAGAATCATTTAAAAATTCAAAAACATTGAAACATTTCAAAACATAAAAAAATATGAAAAACCA
This sequence comes from Tasmannia lanceolata, assembly GCF_043159265.1. Lineage (NCBI taxonomy): Eukaryota > Viridiplantae > Streptophyta > Magnoliopsida > Canellales > Winteraceae > Tasmannia > Tasmannia lanceolata. The sequence goes on from NW_027518695.1 coordinate 68,061,211, forward strand.
AAATTCTCAAAAGTGATGAGTCATTAGGAGAGTAGTTAGGAAAGTCTGTTCCCAACTACGTTTGCTTGATCCTCTTCCACGAGGTACTTAGGCAGGTTGGGATCCTTATCCCAAGTTCAGTCAAACATTTCAAAATAAACATTTAAAACCTTCCAAGAATACAAAAATTCTTCTAAACCTTTTCAAAAAGATCTTCACCTAGAGTTAGGAGTCTGTCCTAGATGTTTGGGGTGTCTTAGAGTTAGGAGTCTGTCCTGATTGTATTTGTTCTAGAGTTAGGAGTTTATCCTAGCTAGGTGTAGGTTACGCCTCTGTCCAGTCAGTTGGCGATCCACATCGCCGATTGATGACTAGACTAGGATGCGCTAGTGAACCCATTGTTTTCCCTAAGGACACAACCTAGTTATACATAGGATGTAGGGCCCACCTGCATTAGACTAAGTTAACTTGCATCTAGTTAGGGCATATAGGGAGTCCTAAAAATCTATGATTTACTTGAATTTAAATAATCACAAAAGAAGCTATTAACAACAGGTCAAGTCTTCTAGGTCGAGTCTAGGATAGCAGTTCTAGAGGGGTTAGGCACCATAGATTAGAATAAGGCAAAGAACTACGTTGCCTTGATTCCTGTAAGGAGGCGGGGATACGTAGGCTTCTTTGGCTGAACATTAGATTATCTAAAGACTCGGGTTTAGGCCTTAGAGTCTTACGGTTTGTTTTTAGTACTTTAAAGCTTGTGTTTGTATATTGATTATGATTTATTGCATAGGATTATGATAGTGTGTGATCATTTCTTTACTTACACACATATTTAGTTGTAGCATTCTGTGGGACCCGATCCCGCAAGAGGGGAATGGCCCGCGAGCCGCATTCCTCTCTCTTGGTCTCTCGTACCCACGAGAATGGCGTGTGCTTTTTATTATTGATTTTAATTACCCAACCAAGCAGGCAGCAACCAAGCTATAGGGTGCAAACAAACGTTCAACCCAGTACCCATAAGGGCAGGGGTAAGCCGTCGAGCCTAGCAAGGTGTGATTTAATTCATCTTTTCTGTGAACTTGGGATCACTAAGGCAATCCGAATTCCACGCAAAAGAGAGTGACAGAGCCGTCACCTAGATGAGGGATCTAGGACCCATAATTGACCAGAAATCTAGACTCGTTACCTGGTTACGAGAATGAAAGGTATGGAGAGTTACCACCACAAGCACCATTCCTGCCTGACAATCGGTCTTCAATTCCAAAAGTTAACTCTTTTTAATTTCTTTTAAATGGCTCATTTAACTCTATATTAATGTGCGAACTACGTGACATGCATCCTAAGATCTAATTTCAATGTAATTCCTAAATATGTATCTTGATTTTCTTAATTTGTTTGAATTCAATCTAAGTTAAAGTTCTCCTAAAATTCTAGTTTCATGGAAAGTCCTAAGTGATTTAATTACTTTTAATTTAAGAATTAATATGCAAAACCCAACCACTTATGTGTGGAGCCGACTCGGGCTTGGTATGCCACTCAAGTATCCAAGTTGCCTACGTATCCCAGTCTCACTGGAATCAGAGTCGATTGTAGTTCGGTGCACCTAAACTAAGCTACTTATGCCTAACTCATTGAGGACACCGATCTAGACTGGATTGACTGTTTCAACAGTTTTAAGAGAAATTATTTAGTTCAAGTTGAAGATTTTATTATCCTAGGACTTCATCTAAGATGCTACATGATCCTAGCTAAATGCAAGACGTCCCTTTGACTAATGCAGGTTAACCTATATCCTAGGTAATTAGGCCTGTCTTATGGAAAAAATGGGTAATTAGTGTAACTAGATCTATTACTCAATTGCTAATGATAGCAATCAGTTGTGATGAGGCTGAACTCCCTAACTCTAGGACACCTTAAAACCTAGGACACAATGCGAGGTAAGTGTTCCTAATTGGTTCTATAGGTCCTTACGAAGAGATACCGTTATCCAACGGTTCCAAAAGCACTGATCAAATGATCTTAATTTATTAAGTAAATAATTTTTAATTTTTCAAAGGCTCTATGATTGGCAAATTTCAGCCTTGAGTTGCATCCATGGAAGGGCATCGTGCTCTCAATCCTTGTATAATTTAACACATAAATTATAGTATATTATTGCCTGGCATGATTCTCAGGATTTTCGTGGACAGTAGACCTTGGAGCCAACAACATACTATAATTTACATGCTCAAATTATGCAGGAACGATCACAATTAGTATACAATTATGAATGCGATCTCGGCAGTTAAATCGTCACAGCATAGTCAATTTACAAAGGGAATCTATAACCTCTAGGGTTTTTGTTTCAAACAATTTTAAGGTTAAATATATGATGAAAAATTAGGATTTTCTGAAAGTTTTCACTGACTTTTGTGTTGATTTGCTATTAAGTTGTGATTTATTAACATTTAGACAAGATTGCTAGGATTACACAATAACCCTAAGCAATCAAACTCTAAATTCATTGTAACTTTTTTAGTAACAAGATATGAATGAGTTGAAACTACTAGAAGAGTTTCATGAATTTGGAATAAGTTTTGCTATTAATTTCTGAATTTCTAAAATTTAGGTCAGATTGCAAATTAACAAATCAAGTCATAGTATACGAATTTCAAATCAAGTAAAACTATCACAGTATAGATAGAATCATGGTATTAGACTATTGTAAAAATTTCAAAGGTGTTTATCAGGATTTGGTGACAATTAAAATTTACACAAAATTCGGATAAACTCAAAGAATCAATTAAAAAGTAAATTAAATGGTATCCTAAAATCATGTACAAATTCTAGTAGATATAAAATAGGTTATATGATTTACTTTCAAAATTTCAAGACCTAATAATTAATGTTCCTCCATAAAATTAATTTTTTGAATAAAAAGGGAATTTCGTTTCCTAGGAATTAAAATCCGTTTGTTTAAAAGAAAATTGTGAAATCATATTAAACCTTTGTAAAATCTTTTCAAAAATTTTCACTAACCTTCTAATGGCCTAAACTAGTGGTTTGTAGGAAAAAGATTCAAAATTTCATTATTGTAATATAAAATAGAATTACGACACGTAAAACGAAGAAGCGATTAGAAAACAAATAAAAAAATATTTTTTCGAAAAAACCATTTCTTGGGAAATTCCATTTATTATTAAAAATTAATTCTGGAGAGTTTCATCAATTTTTAAAAATATTTTGATATTTATTAAAAATTGCCGAAATTTAAAATAATTTAAAACCAGATTAAAAAAATTCAAACAAATCCGAAAATTTTTGGGTGGTCTGGAAATCAAAACATTGGTTTGGAAACAAGATTTCACAAATTGTGGACATGGTTTGATATACTTTTGGCTTCATTCATCAAGAAATAACCCCTTTTGGGGTTAGTTTTTGAAAAATAGAATGAAAATTAAAACGGCCAAACGGGGATTGGAAATTAAGTTTTCAATTATTTTATAGAAATCGCAAAAAATATCAGCTTTTAAAGAAACTCAAGTTTCAAACACTTGCTTTGATAATCTAATTTAAATCTATATTGAATAAAAAACGAAAGAAAATCATTATTAAATGGAGGGAAATTAATTTTTTGGTGAAATTTTGGATTTTGAAAACTTATAATCTATATTATAATATACCGGAATTTCAAGAAAAAATTCATTGATTTGATATATCAAAAGTAAAACCCTAGCATGCTTTTCTACTATTGATATTATAAAGATAAAGATCCTACCGTTGATCATGCTCCTTGTCTCTAAGGTGCGTAGATCCGAAGTATACGCTTTGTCGCACCCTTTTATATGATGAAGAAGACCCAAGGAACACCCCAAAGATCCTTGATGTGTGATTTGTTGAACAAGAAAAGGGAATTCAAGAATCCCTTTTGTGAAGAACTTTTGAGAGAGATGAACACACTTCAAGAGAGAAAATATTTTTTTTCATTTTTCTTTTTTTTGGGAGGAGAGAGAAAAAGGACGAATTTGGATTTTTTTTTGGATCCTCCCTCTGATTGTTTGCTTTGATTTTTTGTACAAAAAAGCTAGGGTTAAAAGAGAAATAGTAGTTTCCAATGTGAGAGCTTCCTTTTTGGCTTGTTTCCAATTTTCTCCTCTTGCTTTCTTTCTTTCTTGTTTCTAAATTGGATTTGATTCTAATCTTAATTTCTTGTCAATCAAGGCGTGCTATTCTTCATTCCACATTGCTTCTTTGGAAGAAAATCCTTTTTTTTAAGCAATTATTCATCTTTTCCTTCTTTTCTTTTTTTATTCTTTTTATTTTTCTTTTAACAAATATGATGTCACCATCAAGGTTGGGTGCTCAACTCATGTGGGGTGTCAACCATGGTGGTTGACCCATATGGGTGAACCCACATGAGCTCCATCTTTGCGGGCTTTAGCCCAATGGGCCATTTCACACGGCTTTCGGGTTTTTCCGTAAAAATTCAATAAAATCTTTCTAAATTCAACATTCTACATATGGACCCGACCTATTTGACATTTATGGTGCATCCCTCACACATGATCGGACCATCTTTTTTGGAAAACAACTTTTTGGACCAAAATGCCCCTATTTGATTGTTAGACATCCAAATGCGACCAAAATACTCTCACATTGGTTCACCCCTAAAGGGAAAAATAAAAAATGTAAAGTCTTTGTCGTCAAACTTCAAAAATAGAAATTTTTTAAAATTGGGTCCTTTCGGTGAGCAATATTAAAGATGATCATTTGGTATCCCCTGAAAATACCCAAAATGCCCTCAACACTTAGAATTTCCAAATTAAGAGAAACCCCTGAGAAATTCTAAATTTAGCAGGTTTTCCAAAATTCAGGAAATCATTCATAATCTCTCAAACATATTTCGGAGATCAAAAGAATTACACAGGAAAAGACCAAACTACCCCAATGTGCTAGAATTTGGCGAGACTAGGGAAAACCCTGAGAAATTCCAAAAAATAGCAGATTTTTGAAAATTTATGAACGGACTCAAGATTTCCTAGAAAAAACTTAGGGACCAAATATGATATGTTGAAAATGTCTAAAATACCCCTGAAGTGCAAGACTAAGAGGAAATCTTGAGAGATCTAAATTTAGCAGGTTTCCCAAATCTTACGAAATTACTCCTAATCCATTAGCCGTACCCTCAAGATGGTTTTGGATATATGAGAAATGATTGAAATATCCATAAGATGATGAAAATGTGGAAGCCCCGTGAGTTTATAAAAATAACAGTTTTTCAAAATTTGTAAAATCACTCAAGATTTCTCAAATATAACTCGGGGGTCAAATGAGACACATCGGAATGACCAAAATACCCCTGTAGTGTAAAATTGGGCAAAAATGAAGGAAACCCCAAAAATTCTAAAAATTACAGGTTTTTTTCAGTTGGTTGGAAACTTGCATTTTCATCTTCTAGATACCATTGGAACACCCTAGAAACCTTTAGGATCGCGAATCAACTTCAGAATTCCTTCAACGAGGCAAAATCTACCCTAAAATGCACAGATGCTTAATCCTAGGTGGAATACGGACTCGAAACTTGACAAACTACCAAATCTTTTGCTTTTTAAAGTAAAGCAAAATGGGAGTGTTTACATATTCACTTGCGTACTTGTCTTGATTACATGCTTAGTTGTAGCATTTACTTGCTTATTTACCTTGATCATATGCTTAGCTGTAGCTCATTTATCTTTCTAGCTTATCGTATTTGTTATATCTTGTGCAGACCATATACCTTTAGCTGTAGCATGTATATGTTTGCACACCAGAACTTAGACATCATTTAGGCATGACACTCATAACCTAGCTACTCTTGGGTGACACTTCTTTCATTTATTTTGTGTGTGCTTATTTATTCATCTCCGAGACATGCATGATTAGGTAGACGTCTTCTCGGAGATATATGTTCCCATTTCTCATGTTTTTCACCCAAAACTCTTCAAAATCACTAAATAAATGGCATAAGAGACCAGGTGCTTGCACTTGGGCGGATGAGGTGCTCTTCGGACCTTCCAAATTCGTAACCAGGCACAAACCTTTTGCATTTATGGTTATCTATTGCAACAGAGCATAGTATGGGATCTATGGCCGACTTCCTTGGATGGCGACTCTTCTTTGTTTAAGGTACGTCTCGAATCCGGGCTAGTCCCCGAATCCAGACGTATCTCACTTTACATTGCCACTAATGCTGTGAAGGGCATTCTTTCGAGAGTTCCTTGGTAGAGCTCTTCTTCACGTGGATGATTCAGAGACTTTCTTGAGGCCCGTCCCCCACCCCTCTCTGATCAGGGTCCACAGGCTGGCGACTCTGCTGGGGAATCTTTCGAGATATTGCTTAACTCTGTTAAAATGCCATTTTCTAATGTTGAAGAAATTGGACCAAAATCATTATAAATGGGAACTTAATCGCTTAGAAATCGAGGGGCACCAAAGCGTAAAATAAGGAATTCACACACTGCACAGCATAAATCATCATGTTTTTATTTTCTTTTATTGATTTTATTATTATTGGCTCAATGGGATAGATACAATATGTGCTAGATGGGATGTCATTACCCTTATTTCCAAGCTATGGGCCGGTGCTGCTCCCGTTGACACTAGGCGTACTTGTATCTACAGCAGCCGATGAGCAATGAAGCATACTATGTATAACACTAGGTGTACTTGTGTTATAATCTAAAGTATGGATCATACGCATAGTGCCCGATATATAGAGTCCGGAGCCATACTTTCATTTTATATATTATGTATATAAATATATTTGCTGACTTAGTGAAAACCCAATTTGGAGTTGCAAGTGTTTAGGGTACCTCACCTTATGTGGCTGCAGCACGGTCCTAGTACATTCACATGTCTGTCTTGAGTCAAGCGTCTTGACTCTGCTGGATTATATTTAGGGCTAGTGCCCCTGGTTAGGATATATATACATATATATATATATATATATATTGATTATTAGATTAGGGCCTACTCTTTAATGATGCTTCCTTATCTAATCTAATCAGTTATATCAGTCTGTTTTTCAGATCTAGGTCTGACCAGTTGCTTTTACTTGCCCCTCTTAAGGTCATGGCCTATCTTTTGATCTATTCATGGAAAATTCGTGAATATATTTCTTGATTATGAGATTAGGACTTACTCTTTAGTAGAGATTCTTGGTCTAATCCAATCAATCGTAAGAAGTTTATCCGTCAGATTTTAGACTTGGTTAGTGGCTTCTACTTGTCACACCTATAGCCATGGTTTATTTCTTGATCCATTGATGATAAATTCTACCTGTATATTTATCTTTCAAATTCAAACCTGATTTATCCATTCTGCTGTTGTGCCATAGATTCATTAGGTTAGATTCTTGCCGATTTATTTGTTTTGTCTTAGATATGGCCGATGGCTTGTCCGCTGTCTCTATGGTCATAATCTATCATTGTTGATCTTCTTGGTCATACAGTTTTGACATTCATTTTCTAGATTTAGATCCGGTCTATGACTTACTTCTGTCATTTTCTGGTCGTGGTTTGCTTTATGAGCTTCTGATCGTCTTTGATCATCGATGAACAATTCAGTGTCGCTAATTGTATCCTTCCCGAGATTGATTGCTAAGTTTATCTCTATTGTTTGTTTATTCAAGATTATCTTCATTCCCTCATTATCATGTCTTATCTGAGTGTTAGCTCTGATCATGGCGAACATTTTATTGGACAACTAGATAGCCGATGCTATTAGAGCTCTTCTGTATGAGCATTCAAAGAGAAATATGGCTGATCATTTCATCAATTCATTCACTCATCTGAACAGTCGTGATATAAATTGAAAGTTTCTTTAAGAAGCTGCTGGACTTTGGGATCCTGTTCTTCATGTCTTCCGATTTGGCTCTTTTGAACTCTGTCCCATATTTGAGGACTGGTGTACCCTGCTAGAGCTCCCGTCTGAGGGACTCTGGATCAAACCTTCAAGAATAGAATCCCCTCATGACCTTTTTTGCTAATTATTCAAAAATAAAACTGCAGATGCTCTGCCGTGTTTAACGAATACGTGCGTGAAAGTTCAAGACCTTGTTAAACTTTTTTTTCAAAAACGTCGATCCTACCAACTCCTGTTCTCATGATTGTCGACGCAATGCTTTAATCTTTATGGCCTTCGCACGTCATGTTCTTCGGAGAAACTCCCATGTTGTTCCTTTGACCTTACTAGGAGTAGTAGATAAGATCAATGAAGGCAGGAATCCTATACCCACCTTGTTAGCAGAGACCTTCTCGGGACTAGACCTTATCGCTAGTCAAAAGATTGAAGATAATTTCTTTGGGTGTGTTAAATTGCTATATGTTTGGCTCTGCAAAAAACTCACTATCCTTCAGCGACAAAATCACAACCCATATACCTTGAAGAATTTTTGTTTATGGCAACCAATGGCTAATCAACCTCTGTCCATCAATGAATGGCGCAATTGGTTGCAGTATGTAGAGGAGATCTAGTTTCGTTGGGTGAGTCACTCATGCTTCCAAGTTCTCACTAGTACCTACCCACATCCGTTTGTTTACCTCATGGGTATCGAGAAATCTTCTTTTTATGCACCCACACGATTTCTCCATCAAGTTACAGGAATTTCATGTCCTCCCAGAGCTATAACCCCTCCTCTTTGCTAAGATCTCACTCCTGATCTCATTAAATCCATTGTGGCTGCTTGGGGGAATAAAACTGTAGAGAAGAGAATTTCTTTAGCAGCTAAAGTCCGACATGGAAAAATACCAGAAGAACCTGCAAGCCGAAGGCTCAGATTGAGGGACCTTGAAGATCTCTATCATGTTTTGTTATCATAATTTCTTCAGTTCCCATTATTATCAGTTTGCTTATCCAATTGTAATCAGAGATAAGTATTTTCGTCAATTGTAATCACATTTTGAATTTCATTAATGAAAGTGTGTTTTTGTTTCTCTTGTCAATATTTGACCAGAATATTTTATCTCATTTATCATTCGTTTTAATCTAGTGTTTATACTTCCATTCTCAGGATTCTTGACTGAGCAGCCATTGCTCCAAAGAAATTTACAATTTCAAAACCAACCTGGTCCCGTCTGTCTACTGATTCCAGGCTGAGTCGATATTCTTCTTGACCTACTTTTTTACCTCTCCTCTGTTATCTATTTCGAATTTCCAAGAAATATTTCCAACCATTCAACCCACACCTGAACAAATGGCTGAATCTGAAAACGCTCTGGCTGAAATGAACGAAATGATGAAGTCTATGCTCCAACAGATGAATAATATGAGTGAGGAGATAGTCCGACTGAAAAATGACAGAGGGTCCACTTCTAAGGAACCTGCACCTCCACAGCCCCAGACTGCACCCTTTGCACCCCCTGTTGTCACTTGACCCACTGTACTGCCTGAGTATGAGGACTTTGATGATGAGCAGTATGCAGAAGAGAATTGTCTCCCTCTTCTGGATAGAACTGATAAGGGTAAAGGGTTGGCTGACAGACTGGACAAGCTGACTCAACAGATGGAAAATATAAAATTCCAGGGCCCGAAGAAGTTGTATATGGCTGATTTCATGATATACCCAGGGGTCATACTGCCTCCGAGATTCAAAGTACCAGATATGGATAAGTACGATGGGACGGGGTGTCCTAGAAGCCATTTAATGTCTGTTCTTCCGCTTCTACAACAACATGATTTTTCTCCAGAGCAGATTGCTCTCCTATTCCCTCGATCCTTAGTCAGAGCAGCTAAGAAGTGGTTCCTGAGTTTGAAATCAGAGGAGATCAGAACCCTAGTGAATATTGCTAATAGGTTCGTCGAGCAGTTCTCTATGGAGGAGGGAATCGATGTAACCAAAAGAGATCTAAAAGCGTTGAAGCAAGGCCATAATGAAACCTTCACTTCCTTCATCCAAAGATGGAGGAGAAAAGCTGCTCAGATGACCCACAAATTGTCCGACGAAGATCAGATCAAGATTGTTGTCAAGAATCTGTCTCCGAAGTATTATCATCACATGACCATTCAGTTCTTCCTTGATTTTAATCATCTTATCAAGACTGGGACCCAGATAGAAAATGCATTGGCTAAAGGCCTAAGGTCAAGGAATTCCTCTGATGTCAGAGAGAGGAAGAGACCTGTGATGGCACCAAAAGAAGTACATAATGTCAATTATGTTAGACCACCACCCAGAGTAATCACTGAAGTAGGAAGACCACCAATGGAGAAGAAGCCACCTCGTCACTTTGATCCCCTCCCATATTCTTTGTCCGTAGCTTTGAAGAAGTTATTGAGGGACAGGAAGATCAAACTACCTGACATTAAGCCTTTGCCCAATCCGTTGCCAAGATCATGGAGAGAGGATTAGTTTTGTGACTATCACCGCAATACAGGCCATATCACTGATAGGTGTTTAGCTTTGAAACACCAAATACAGAACATGATCGATAGGAAGGAGCTTACAATTGAACTGCCAAATGTAAACAGAAACCCCCTTCCGACACATGCAATGCCGTCTCCAGCTTCTATCAATGTCATTTGTGCTGAAGTGTTTATCATTGATCCTGCTTCTTTCATATGCGCTGTTGAATCTGAGGGAACCTATGTTTTGAAATTTGAAGAAGAAGATGAGTGGACAGAAAAGGAAGAACCATATGTCTTATCATGGAATGACCCTGATGTAGCTGCGTCGTCAAACCGGTCATACATTCTCCAGTGTGAGGATGAAAATAAAGAAAGCGAAACGTTGTATGTCTTAAGGATGAGTGATGATGAGGAAGAAGAGATGAAAACCCCATACATCCTTAAGAGAGAAGATGATGATCTGCTACTCCTGAATGATCAGTGCGATGAACTCCGTCACGTTAAACGTGGTGGATGAATTTTTAAACAAGCCGAGCTCAGAGTTGAGAATTCCACTGAAGTTGCCAGAGCAGTTGATAATCAGAAACAGAAACAAAGACTCAATGAAGAGGAAGATAACCTGTTGAATCAACTCAAGAAGACACAAGCTAATGTTTCTATCTGGGGCTTATTAATGGCGTCGCCAAAATACAGACAGGTTGTGCTTTGTGAGCTAAATGCGTCCCAAGTGTCAGTTGAAATCACTCTAGATGAATTGGTCAGCTTGGTGGCCATAGCTAGAGCTTCAAAAGCTTTATCTTTCTCAGACGAGGATTTGCCTCCAGAAGGAAAAGACATACTCGTCCTCTCAAAATTACCATAATTTGCAATAAGAAGAAAGTATCGGAAGTCCTAGTAGACAATGGGTCAGCTCTGAACGTATGTCCTTCGAACACTGCCACTACTTTAGGGTTTGGGCCTGAAGACTTCATACCGTCTGAACAAGGTATATTGGCATATGATGGCACCAGAAGGGATGTTATAGAAATATTGGCTACTGAGATTGAGAATGGAGGAGAAACCTTTGACATCGAATTCCAAGTGTTGGATATCAAAACTTCCTTCTGTCTTTTGCTTGGCCGACCTTGGCTGCATAAGGTCGGAGTTGTTCCCTCAACGCTGCATCAGAAGCTGAAATTTGTCCAAAATAATAGAGTAATCACAGTTCGAGGGGATCCTGAACCTGAAATTGGACAAATAACCTCTGAGCCAGTAAATGAAAATTCTAGGGATGTCAGCTTGAAAGGGTTTTCACTAGAAGTCTCTTCTATCACTTTAGAGGAGGCTATGAATGAACAGATTATGTTTTTTTGTCAAGCACTAATGTTCAGGTAGTGAAAATGATGCGGCGGTATGGTTATGTCCTAGGAGCTGGTCTGGGAAGAAATCTACAGGGTCCGACTGAGCGGCCAGAGATGAAAGCAGTTGATGGATTGTTTGGGTTGGGATCGAAGCCAACTCGCAAGCACGAAATGAAAGCTTACATGTTGAAGTGGGCCGAATGCCGTCGCAGTGGCTTAAATTTTTTGATGGGACCATACAACATGGTTATGAATGGTCGATTCAGAAAAGAGGGAGCTGATTGCCCTTATTACAGTTTTCCTGAACCATGGTATGATAAAACCTAGACAAAGCTGCCAGGTCTTGAGATCTTCTTCACAGATGAGCTGCCAGATGACTTCTACAGTGAACAGATTGCAGTGACAGTAGTGACAGAGGAACAAGACTCAGATTGGGTTGGGAACCTTAAATCGCAGCTCCTAGACTCCCTGTTTCAGGTCGAGGCACCAGTCATTGCGATGATTGGAGGAGATACATTGAAATCCTGAAGGGCAACAACTAAGAGGGGGTGAATTGGTGTTTTCAAAATTTTCTATTTGAAAAGCTAGGGAAGTGAGTTTGGCCTAATTAGTTCTAACCCTTGTTCAAGTTATATTAAAAATAAAAGGGAAAGAGATTACCAACACCACAACAGAGAGGAGGAAGAGTAAGAAGACCACATGATGATTTATAGTGGTTCGGTCACAATTTGACCTACTCTACTACCCAAGTACTTCGCCTTTTCTTGGGATTTTCTCCACTATGGTGAAACTCCTTGATGCTGTCTCACAAAGCGTATACACATTCACCACCTCCACAAGGGGACACACCCTTGTATTACAAATCCACCTCCAAAGATGTTCTTCTTCGTTGCACTCCGGCCTTGAAGCAAGAAACTTCTCTTTGCAATCTCACATACACATGAAGGGAAGAAGAAGAAAAAATGAAGAACACTCAAGCCTCTTATAGGCGTATAGAACTCTCAAAGCTCACAAGACTCCCAATGATTAAAATTAAAAGCTTAGGGAGAACCTCTTGACAAGAAGTAAATGCAAGTTTAAATGCTCAAGATATTTGAAGAAGAATCCTTTGGATTTTTCAAGAGAAAGCTCTAGGTTTGATATTCAAATATTCAAAAGGTTAATAGAGAAGGTCTTTGATGGGTTTAAATTGCCCTAGTTCATTTGGGAGAGAAAAAGGGCCAAACTGTAATAAAACTGGGTGGTTGCACCTACCCATTGTACACCCCAACGTCTCTTTTACGAGTCCGCTGCGGTCGACCGAGCCACTGCAGTCGCCCGCCCTTATCGGGCGCCCTTTTTTATTTTCAAAATCTTTCTCACTGCAGTCGACCGAGGTAGTCGCGGTCGCCTGCCGATAGCGTACTGTTTAGAAATGTTTTGGCTTGAAAAAGGGTTACGCGGTCGCCCGCCTTGGGCTTACTGTTTCTAAAATTTATTTTGCCTATTAAACTTTTTGCGGTCGACTTTGATACCCATCTGGATGTTTTCTAAATTTCCAGAAATGCATCCGCGGTCGACCGAATTGTCCCAGTCAACCTGCCCTATAAGTTTCGAGATGTCTTTGAATTCCAGTAAGCATCTCGCGGTCGCCCGGCATGCCCCGGTCGACCGGCCCTGAGTGAAAATCTATGTTTAAATTTAAAATCCAGGATTTTTGGGCCATGGTCTTTGGGCTATAAACATGTGTTTTCAAATACATTTTCGCACCTAGAAAAATGGTTTTAGAGATGATTTGAAAACATTAAAACATGCAAACACAAAATGCTAAGAGGACTCCCATGTATTCTACTAACTACAACCTTGGGTCTTCTTGATCTTCAATCTTGTTTGGTGCTTGCACGATCTTCTCCTTGTCTTGAGATAGTCTTCAAACTTGTTCTTGCACTTGTGGATCCCTTAATTCTTCAATACAGCATACGGCTTGAAGGGAGACCACCAAGACTTGACTTTCTCGAAGACTAGCCCTTGTTTTTCTTGCTTCAAGTGTTGACATGAATGAACCATGTCTTAATCACAACACTTGAACAACCATTAGCAAACTACTATCAATTTGGGGTTGTTGATCATCAAAACAAGAGAGGGATGTAGCCTTGGGCTTACATTCTCCCCCTTTTTGATGATGACAAGCCTAAATTGATTATGGGGTTGGAGGCTCCCCCTTGATACCACATTTATACAAATTTTGCCTCCCCCTCAATATGTGCTTATCATAAATGTGAAGATTAAAATATTTATGAATCCATTTTGAACAAATGACAATGAGCACAAGATAAGCATAGGTAGAGCAAACAATAGTGGCTAGGGAAAGCATATGCATGGAACACAAAAGTGTGAGAACACACATGCATACATAAGCAATTTGCCATTCTTCTCCCCATTTGAAAATATGACCGTTTGGGGGTAAAACTGTAATAATCTGGTTGAAAAAGTCAACCTGCGCAAGCCCCAACGACTAGTTTGCCAGACCGTAGCGGTCGACTGGGCCACAACGGTCACCCTCCTCTATCGGGCGCTCTTTTTTATTTTTAAATTTCAAACTGTCACGGTCGACCGAGCCAGTGGCTGTCGCCCGACGAGTTCTCCCTGTTTGATTTAAAATTTGGCTCAAAACACTATAGCGGTCGACCGGCCCTCGGCGCTCGTCCGTCCCAACCATGCTGGATTGTTTCTGTCGAAACATAAACATATCCGCGGTAGCCCGGGACGCCCTGGTCGACCGGCCCTGTATAAAATTTCATTTTTACTTATAAAAAATTAGGGTCTAGGGCCATGGTCTTTGGACTTTAATCCTAAGTTTTCAATTGCATTTTTTCTAAGCTTTCAAATAGATTTTCAAGTTCATTTTAAAACATTGTTAAGTACCTTTGACATCTCTAAAACAAAGGTGAGGAGTACAACCTAAAAAGACTTGATCTTCACTGTATCTTCAAGGCTCCAAGTCCACCATGCTTCGTGGATCATCCTTGCTTTGGGGCACACCAAAATTATTCCAATTTAGCTTCAATGCCTTGATCCAAGCTTCCTTGATTGCACACTTGTGAGATCTACAACTTAGACAACCAAAACACACATTAGTGATATAAAATCACTTGTGTATAGAATCATCAAAACAAGAATGAGATGCCAAGGGTGGGAAGCATTGGGCTTACATTCTCCCCTTTTTTTATGATGACAACCACAAGGGATTTTCTAATAAAAGCTTATATTCTCTCCTCCTTTGGAATCAACAAAAAGTTGGGTCAAGAGACAAATAAAGAGACTAAAATTTTCAATTATTAGGCTCCCCCTAAATCAAGGAACTTTTGAAAACAACAACTCCCCCTATTTGAATGACAAATATAATAGATGAGGGATTGAAAAAGAAGATATACAAGATAAGTTAACGCTCTCCCATTTTGTGAAAATAACTCCCTCTATCAAAGATAAAAACTCAAAACAAGAGTGAAACAATTTTTTTTTTTTGATAAAAAATAAACATAACAAGGTAAGCAAATAACCAAGAATACATTTGAACCTTGGGCTCTAAATCACAAACTATGAAGATATTCAAGATTTAGCACAAGCCCCTAAACTAAACCAATTTCAAAATGAAATCAAGTTGGGGCTTTGGGTGTCCAAGCTTTCTTGGTCCCACGACCATCCCTACTTAGCTTAGATGCACATTGAAATTGATAATACGCATGAAGGCCAGAATAATGACATCTAACTAAGGGGTTAGCAAGACAAGTTCGATTATGATAGACGTGTTGAGGTCTTGAACTAGCCTTTTTGAGGATTACGTCTATAATTTTGTCTCCATTCATAAAAGCATAGACACATTCTTAGCCTCTCATTTTCATTTTGAAGATGGTTTATTTGTTTTAAAAATTCAAATTTTTCATCTTCAAATGACTTGGATGTACTTGCCATATTTTGAAAGCTCAAAACATGAGTCTCAAGTTCACTCAAGCGACCCTTAAGGGTCTTATTTTCAAGCTTTAAGTCATTTTTCATTTTGGCTTGGGCTTGAAATTTAGAAGAAAAGTCTTGATTTAAAACTTCAAGTTCGTTTTGAATTTGAGAAAGATTTTTCTTTAAAACTTTATTTTTAGACATTTGGAAATCCAAGGTTTGACAAACTTCATTATAGGACATTTCATTATCACTAGAACTTGAACTAGAAGATGGAGGGGAACATACCTCATTTTTATTCTCTTCGATGATGGCCATGAGACATACGGTCGGATCAATATGGGTCGAGATACAAAAGTTTGATTTTTCTTCCTTGGAGCTCTTGATGAAGAACTACTACTGTCACTAACCCCGTCCCAATTTGCTACATGTGCTCTAAACTTCTTCTTCCCATATTTCTTCTTTTTGTTCTTGAGGAGAGGGCAATCCGACTTTATGTGTCCGGGTTTGCCATATTGAAAACATCTTTTAGGGTCCTCCTTCTTCTTTTCTTCCCTTTTCTTGTCTTCCTTTTTTCTTCTTAGCTTTTCTTCCCTTCTTCTTCTTCCACATTTTCTTAAACTTCTTGAAAGCTTCCAATTCATCGCTATCGGAACTTGAGAAAGAAGATAATGATTTGGCCGTAAAGGCAATGGATTTTCCTTTGTCTTTCTCCTTAAGCCTTGATGCTTCGGCTTTTTGGTTCTCCCTTCTTTTCATCTTCATTTCGTGACTAATGAGGGATCCAACTAATTCATCTAACTTCACATTATCAAGATCCTTAGAGTCTTCAATCGTCGTGACCTTGGGGTCCCAACTAAATGGAAGACACCGGAGAAGCCTCGTCACCAATTCCAAATTTGTATAAGTTTTACCTAAACCTTCAAGCTCATTAACAATATTAGTAAAATGAGAATACATTTTGGAAATGGATTCATTTTCATTCATTTTAAATGCTTCAAGGTCACTAACAAGAAGACTAACTTTAGACTTCTTGACTTGTGAAGTCCCCTCATGAGTGGTTTCAAGAATTGTCCATATTTCCTTAGCCATTTTACAAGTAGAACCCGATTGAATTTTTGGGGAGATAGAGCACAAAATATTGTGTTCACTCCTTTAGCATTCAATGCGGCTCTCTTCTTTTGAGCGCCCGTCCACTCACTTCTATCACTTGTGGGGGCAATGTATCCATCTTGAATTAATTTCCACATTTCATAATCTAACGATTGTAAGGTTTTTCAATACCCGTAATTTGAACTATTAAAGTTTGGGGGTCTAGAAACGGATCGTCCTTCAACATATCCGGATGGGGTTGTCATTATCTTTTTCTCTTCTATTTTTGAAATTTTTAAAAACCTAAACAAGAGACTTGTGCTCTGATACCAAGTGAAATCTCAAGGGTGATGGCAACCCAAGAGGGGGATGAATTGGGTTTTAAAAACTTTTGCCAAAAATCAATGCGGAAGCTAAAAACAGTGGCAATTGAAAACCTTAAGCACACAAATGAAAACAAATCATAAATGCACAAAGAGATAGAAAGAGATAGAAAGAGTGTACCCGAGATTTATAGTGGTTCGGTCACTACTAAGGACCTACTCCACTCCACCAAGACTTCTTGGTGATTTCACTACGGATTCCCTTAATGGAGGGGAATTAACCCACTTACAAAGATGATTCGGCTCCGCCTCGCAAGCCTCCCCATGAACCGGAGAAAGCTATGCGTCTCTAACACTTGCTCTTGAGATGGGTCCACGTCTCTTCGTACTCACCAAATATACAATTGATCTTTGAAGAAAGAAAACTAAAATCCCTTCAAGAGGGTTACACAAGATGAAAGAAAGATGCACAAATATAAGCCTAATTCCACTTCTTTGCTTGAAGATGAGAGAGGCACTAGAACACTTTGATTTTGATCTTTTGGATGTTCAAGATAATGCGAAAAGATGTTTTAGAAAGGTTTGGATAGTGTATACATAGCCCATTTGAAAATATGACCGTTTGGGGTTAAAATTGTAATAATCTGGGTTGAAAAAGTCAACCTGCGCAAGTCCCAACGGCTAGTTTGCCAGATCGGCGCGGTTGATTGGGCCACAGCGGTCGCCCCACCCCTATCGGGCGCTCTTTTTTATTTTCAAATTTCAAACAGTCGCGGTCAACCGAGCCAGTGGCGGTCGCTCGGGGAGGTCTCCCTATTTGATTTAAAATTCGGCTCAAAACACTATAGCGGTCGACCGGCCCTCGGCGGTCGTCTGCCCCAACCATGCTGGATTATTTCTGTCGAAACAAAAACATATCCGCGGTGGCCCGGGACGCCCCGGTCGACCCGCCATGTATAAAATTCCATTTTTACTTATAAAAAAACAGGGTCTTGGGCCATGGTCTTTTGGCTTTAACCCTAAGTTTTCAAATACATTTTGCTAAGCTTTCAAATAGATTTTCAAGTTCATTTTAAAACATTGTTAAGTGCCTCTGACATCTCTAAAACAAAGGTGAGTAGTACAACCTAAAATGAATTGATCTTAACTATATCTTCGAGGCTCCAAGTCCACCATGCTTCTTGGATCATCCTAGCTTTGGGACACACCAAAATTACTCCAATTAGCTTCAATGCCTTGATCCAAATTTCCTTGATTGCACATTAGTGAGATCTACAACTTAGACAACCAAAACACACATCAGTGATATAAAATCACTTGTGTATGGAGTCATCAAAACAAGAATGAGATGCCAAGGGTGGGAACCATTGGGCTTACAGAATTTTATCAAGGATGAGTTTCTTTTTTTTGGAGTGTTGCATATACAGCAACAATTTCCTATATATATGGCTGATTGTGTAACGTGTGTTTTTATGAGATGAATGAATTAAAGAATTAGTAAAGGTTTGTGCTCTTTCTCTTCTTCTATATTGTTTATTTTGTTCTTTATTTCTACAAAGTGGTATCAGAGCAGAAGTTCTTGGGATTTTCTTAGAGCAGAAAAGCCAGGCCGATTTCAGAAAACACCGGCAAGGGTTCGGTAAGTTCGCAACATAGCAGGTAACACCAATTCTTCAAATTTTCAGCAAAGTGTTCCTTTATTTAAGAGTGATAATTTTCAATTTTGGCCAATTAAGATGAAGACATTATTTATGTCTTACGAATTATGGGAATTGGTAGAGAATGGGTATGACAATTTTGCAGAACATGACAAATTGACCGCGGCATAGAAGAACAAATTAAAGGAGAGCAAAAAGAAAGATGCAATGGCTCTTTTCCTCATCCAACAAGCCATGGATGAACCAATATTTCCAAGGATCATGGCTGCAACTACATTAAAAAAAGTGTGGAACTTGCTTCAAGAGGAATATCAAGGTACTTCGAAGTTAATCTCTGTTAAGTTACAAACCGTTCGTCGTGATTTTGATAATTTGATTATGAAAATTCTGAATCTATTCAAGATTTTTTCTCAAGAGTTAGTTCTACTGTAAATCAAATAAGAATTTATGGAGAAAAATTAGATGATCAAAAAATTATTGAAAAAGTGTTAAGGAGTCTTCCGAATAAATTTGATCAAGTAGTTGCTGCCATAGAAGAGTCTAAAGATTTATCTAAACACTATATGAATGAATTAATGGGTTCTTTGCAAGCACATGAGCAGAGATTGAATAGGACTGTAGAAAATCTACTGGAACAAGCGTGTCAATCGAAAGTGGATTTAAAGAAAAAATCAGAGAATACAAATAAAGCTTTCCGAGGAGGAAGAGGCCGTGGACGTGGTGGATTCTGTGGTAGAGGAAGAAGTAGAGGCCAATTCGGTAGTTATCAAAGAAATCAAAGTGGAGGTAACCAATAATCTACTTCTTTATTTTGTTTCATTTGCAAAATATCAGATCATACTGGTAAGGATTGCCTGTATAAGGATAATGGAAATCAAAATAGAAATTTACCATAATGTTTATATTGCAAAAAATATGGTCATATTGAAAAAAAATGTCATCAAAGGGTTAGGGAACATGCAAACTATCATGAAGAGAAAAGTGATGAAAAAGTTTAAAAAGAAGATAATGTGTTTTTATCATGTCTTACTGCTAATGTTGAATTGGATGATGAAATATGGTATTTAGATAGTGGTTGTAGTAACCACATGACCGGGAACAAGGATTATTTTCTAGAAATAGATGAATCTATCAAACCACGAGTAAGGATGGGTGATAACAATCATGTTCATGCCCATGAAATTGGTCATATCGTAGTTTCTACAATGATTGGCAAGAAACAAATTCAAGATGTTATGTAGATTCCTGGGTTGGCTCAAAACTTGCTAAGTTTGGGTCAATTAATAAAAAAGGAGTACCGTACTATCTTTGATGAAGGAGAATGTAAACTTTATAATAAGAAAAGTATGAAACTAGTTCTCTCCATTAAGATGACAGAAAATAAGATGTTTCAACTAGTGTTTTCAAAACTAATATTTAATTCTTTTACTGCATCTAATGATGACTCTATGTTATGGGATAGAAGATATGGACATTTGAATTTTGGTGCATTATCTTTATTGCAAGAATTGAATATGACTGTTGGTATTCCCTCTTTGAAATATTATGGAAAGGTCTGTGAAGCTTGTATTTTGGAAAAACACCACCGTGAGCAATTTCCAAGTGGTAAGTCTTGGAGGGCATATAAGCCGTTGATGCTCATACATGCCGATATTTGTTGCCCTATGCAAACTTTATCTTTGAGTGGGAATAAATATTTCATCTTATTTGTTGATGGTTATACAAGAATGACATGGGTTTATTTTCTGAAACAAAAAGATGAGGCTTTCTCGATCTTCAAACAGTTCAAGGCTCTTGTTGAAAAATAATGTAATTATTCTATTGTTACTCTTCATACTGACTGTGGTGCTGAATTTATTTTCAAAGAATATTAGGATTTCTGCCATGAAAGTAGAATCAAAAGACAGTTGATAGCGAGTTACACCCCATAATAGAATGGAGTCGCAGAGCGGAAAATTAAAACCTTTGTTAAGGTTGCAAGGAGCATGCTAAAAGACAAAGGGTTGCCTAATGATTATTGGGCTGAAGCAGTAGCCACGACGGTATACCTATGCAATTGCGCTCCTACAAAAGCAGTTCAAGAAAAAACTCCATATGAGTTTTAGAGTGGAAGAAAACACAATGTGAGTCATTTTAAAAATTTTGGTTCTATAGCCTATGCTTTTGTTCCATCTGAAAAAGGTAAAAATTAGACGATAAGAGTAGAAAGTGTATTTTTGTTGGCTATAGTGTGGAGACAAAAGGATATCGACTTTATGATCCTATTTCCAAAAAATTAATCATAAGTCGTGATGTTATTTTTAATAAAAAGATGCTTGGAATTGAAAAATAATGAGCACGCCCCCATATGTGTTTTAAATGAAAACATATCATATGAGACACCTTCTCTTGATACTTGTTTACCAAATCCTGATGAGCCACCAAGTTCTTCTGGTGATTCCACTCCCTTAAGAATGAGAAGTCTTGGTGATATATATATATGACTCATGTGAATTTGCTTGTTTAGCAATGGAGCCTTCTAGTTTTGTTGATGCAGTAAAAAAGAAAGAATGGTGTGATGCAATGAAGGAAGAGATTGATGCAATTACAAAGAACAACACTTGGACATTGATAGATTTGCCTCCAAATAAAGAAGAAATTGGACTTAAATGGATCTACAAGTCCAAATTCAATGCCGATGGTTCTCTCCAAAGGCATAAAGATCAGTTAGTTGCAAGGGTTATGCCCAAAAGCCATGTATTGATTACTTTGAAATATTTGCTCCTGTTGCTAGAATGGATACTATTAGAACTGTTTTGGCTTTAGCTGATCAAAAGAATTGGCAAGTTTTTTAGCTTGATGTGAAATCTGCTTTTTTAAATGGAGAACTTGAGGAAGAAGTGTATGTTGATCAACCTCAAGGTTTTGAAATCAGAAGCATGGAGCATAAAGTGTACAAATTGAAGAAGGCACTCTGTGGGCTTAAACAAGTGCCACGAGCATGGTATAGTAAACTTGACAAGTATTTTCTTGAAAGATCATTTCAAAAGAGTGCTAGTGAACCAACTCTTTATGTTAAAATTCATGGGGATGATATCATAGTTGTTTGTTTATATGTGGATGATATGATATAGACTGGGAGTTCTGTTGATATGATTAAGGAATTTAAAGAAAGCGTGTTGAAAAAATTTGAAATGTCAGATTTGGGTCTATTGCATTATTTCCTTGTAATTGAAGTAATTCAAGGATCTAATAGGATTTTCATATGTCAGAAAAAATATGCTTTGAATTTATTGAAAAAATTTGGAATGGCAAATTGTGCACCTACTAAAACACCCATGAATACTAATGAGAAACTTAGTTTGCATCATGAAGTTGAAAAGGCAGATGAGAAGAATTTTAGAAGCATTGTTGGTGGTTTGATTTATCTAACTCATACAAGGCCGGCTATTATGTTTGCAGTTAGCATTATTTCTAAGTTAATGTACAATCCAACCAAACATCATTTTAGGGCAACAAAGAGAATTATGAGATACATCCAAGGCACAATCAATTTTGGTACTGTGTACTCAAAAGTAACTCTAAATTGGTTTGTTTTTCTGATAGTGACTGGGCAGGTTTTATTGATGATTGTAAAAGCACAACGGGCTATTGTTTTAGCCTTGGATGAGGTGTCATAGCATGGGCATCCAAGAAACAACTCACTACAACGCTCTCAAGCACGGAAGCTGAGTATATTGCTGCTACAACTACAACTTGTCAAGCAATTTGGCTACAGAGGATTTTGCGTGATTTGAAGGAGAAACAAAACGGGCCTACGTGGATGTTTTGTTACAACAAATCTACAATTGCGTTGACAAAGAATCCGATTCATCAATGAAGGACGAAGCACATTGAGATTTGTTACCATTTCATTCAAGAAGTTACAGGCAAAGGAGAAATTGATTTACAGCATTGCAACACTGAAGATCAAGTGGCAGATATTTTTACCAAAGCATTGCCAGAAGAGAAGCTCAAAATATTTCATCATATGATGGGAGTACAATCATTCACCTAGTATGAATTAAGGGGATGTGTTGGAAACGTAATTCAAAAATGGTGAATTCGTGTGGGGCCCACCCAATTGTGAATTAAGAAAGCTTTCCACGTTAAAATAGAAGTCGGTGCTTTAGAGTTAAATGCAAGCAAGTATTTTAGTTTCTATTCTTTGTTTTTTAGAAATAGACTAAGAATACTTACTTTATAGGAAAGGAATTTTATCAAGGAAAGTGTAATATGAGTTTCTTTTTTTTGGAGTGTTGCATAAACAACAACAATTTCCTATATATATGGCTGATTGTGTAGCGTGTGTTTTTATGAGATGAATGAGAGAGAATAATTTCCTATCAGTAAAGGTTTGTGCTCTTTCTCTTCTTCTATATTGTTTGTTTTGTTCTTTATTTCTACAATATTGCTATATCATATGCAGAAGAAGAGAATAAGAGAGATTGAATATATGGAAAGTGAAAGTAATTTTACTTAGACATTGAGTATTCTTAAGTTTGATCTTTCTGTTTATAACCATTGACCGCATAAGGACCGGGTTAAGTAATTGGTTACTTTTGGTATTTTAATACAAAAATAGCCCTTGCTAGTATTTCACATCTTTTGTTTACAAAAAGAAGCCATTTTGGTTTGGAAAATGGCTTTGCTCACTTCCTTCACAAAAGCGAATATTCCCGTATTGAAAAGTGGAGAAAAGCTTCATGTGTTTATATAGCTTTTCACTTCTTTAGCTTTGTGAATGACAAGAGGACAAAGGGAGCTTACATGCATGAGCCACCAAGTGGACCCGGTGGGCTTTTGGCTATACCACACGCGCGCTGCCCGGGCCGGCTTGGTTCGGCCGGCCGCGTGTGTGAGTCAAGGTGTTTTCCTTCCCTTACATTTTAATTTTTGTTTCTGTCCGTTTAACTTCTCTTTACCTTCAGCATTATTGATCAGGTAACCTGGCGTATCTGAGTCGGCTGGCTTACTGGAACGTCATTACTGGGTAAATAACGGCGCAGTTCTTGAGTAAGCCGGCATACCTTAATAACGCTGGCGTACCTGAATAGAACCGGCGTTCCTGCACATTGCGACTGTTGGGATGCGACTTTTCGCATCTGTAACGTCTTTTAAACGACTCTTTTCTTAAAGGGCGTCTTTACTCCATTAAAGGGTGTGTTGAACGAACATGTTTTGGTTTATAAAAGAGGATGTTCTCTGTAGTTTTAATATACAACAACAAAACAAACTATTGTTTTCTTCTTGCTTTCTCTACTTTACTGTAAACAGAGATTTTATTCTTCTTCTTTTATCTTACGTATTTTGTTGGGCAATTGAAGTGTTCGGTGGTTCGAATCTCCTTTATCATGCAGTTCTTGGAGATCGACAGTGCGTCGGGCTATTGTATCCTGGGGTGATTGCGGCTAGTAATCTGTTGCATCAGAATTAGTTTTCGCAGAAGAGCAAATTCATCTTAAAGAGAGCGACATAGTCCGTGCCTCATCTCGCCGCATAGGAAAAGGTTTTAATAACATCGTTTGTTTGTTGTTTTTGTTTCTCAACAGAAGTCTGGTAAGCCATATTATTCCCTAAATCCACAACAATTTTAAGGTGAATTTTGTATTGTCTCTATATAATATGGCTTCACGTGATGAAGTTTTATCGGATTCCTCTAGTCCGAATAAGCCTTTTCGTTTTAACGGTGCAAATTTTAAAAGATGGAAGAAGAAGATGTTCTTTTATCTGTCCACAAAAAAGGTAGCCCATGTATTAACTGAAGCAAAGACATGGAGATCAGAACTTGAACCGACTCGTTCGGTCTTGAAAAAATAGTGGAAAGAATCTGATTTTTTGTGTCAAAATTTTATTTTGAACAGCCTTTCCAATGAACTGTATGATTTCTATAGTGACTCTCAAGATTCTAAGTCACTTTAGGAAGCATTATAGAAAAAGTATGATACGGAAGAAGCGGGTTAAAAGAAGTATGTTGTTAGCAAATATTTTAGATTTTACATGGTTGATGAGAGGACTGTTATATCACAGACACATGAATTACAGAAATTTGTCCATGACATTCTTGTAGAAGGAATGGTCATTAGTGAACAATTTCAAGTGGCTGCTGTGATTGACAAGTTGCCTCCTTCGTTGAAAGATTTTAGAAACTCTCTTTTACATAAATCTAAAGAACTTTTAATGGAAAGTCTTCTTGTCCGTCTTCGAATTGAAGAAGAGGATCGTAACCATGATAAGAAAGAGGAAAATGTTAGTAATGTAAATGATATTTCTGTTTTCCAAAGCCCAAACCAGAAACCGCAAGTGAATCTGAAGCCTAAGAAGAAGTCGATGAAGAGGAAACAAAATTAAAACTGAGGTACCAATAAGAGTCAGAACAAGAACCCTAAAAAGAATAGTGATTATTCTAAGGTTGTGTGTAACAACTATAGCTTGAAAGGGCATATTTCCCGAATGTGTCGGCAAAAGAAAAGTGCACAAGTCCCTCAGGCCAATGTGACTGAAGAGCCACTTGTGGTTATGATTACTGAGGTGAATGCCGTTGGTGGGTCTGATGGGTGGTGGGTTGACACAGGGGTTTCTCATCATGTGTGTTATGACAGAAGTTGGTTCAAGACTTATGCACCTGTCGAAAGTGATAAGAAGGTGTTGTTGGGAGACTCTCACACCACTAAGGTACTCGGAATTGGGGATGTTGAACTATGATTCACTTCTGGGCGGAAAGTGCTGTTGAAGGATGTTCTTCACACTCCAGAAATGAGGAAAAACTTAGTTTCTGGTTTTTTGTTAAATAAGGCTGGATTTAAACAAACCACTGAATCTGATCAGTACATTGTAGCTAAGCATGGGTCCTTTATTGGGAAAGGATATGCATGTGATGGGATGTTTAAACTCAATGTTGATATGAATGAAATTTCTTCTTCTGCTTATATGCTTGATTGTGTGAATTCATGGCATGCTAGATTATGTCACATAAATAAGAAGTATGTGTATGGTATGAGTACACCTGGTTTAATCCCAAAAATAAAGTTAGAAGATTTTAAAAAATGTGAAACTTGTAGTATGGCAAAAATAACTAAAAAGCCTTTCAAAAGTGTTGAAAAAAATTCAGAGTTATTAGAGTTAGTCCATACTGACATCTGTGAGTTAGATGGTATCTTAACCTGTAGTGGTAAAAGATATTTCACAACTTTCATAGATAATTTTTCTAAATATTCAATCATTTATTTGATAAGACAAAAGAGTGAAGGCTTGAAAATGTTCAAGGAATATTTGTTAGAAGTTGAAAACTAGTTCCACATGAAAATTAAGAGACTTAGAAGAGATAGAGGTGGTGAGTATGAATCACTAGAGTTTACTGATTTTGTGAAATCTTTAGGGATCATACATGAAAACCACTACTCCTTACTCCCTTGCCTCAAATGGGGTTGCAGAAAAGAAAAATAGAACATTAGTTGAACTTACAAATGCTTTACTCCTAAGTTCAGGAGCGCCTTCTAACCTATGAGGTGAATCAATTCTAACTTCAAACTATGTTTTTAATAGAATCCCAAACTATAAAACTTAAATGTCACCACTTGAGTTATGAAAAAACAGGAAACCTAATGTGAGTTACTTTAGAGTATGGGGTTGTTTAGCCTATGTGAGACTTTCCGATCTTAAAAGACCAAAGCTAGGAAGTAGAGCCATAGGATGTGTTTTTATGGGTTATTCTTTAAAAAGTAAAACATATAGGTTTCTTGACCTCAAAAATAATGTAATTGTTAAATCAATAGATGCTGAATTTTTTGTGGACAGATTTTCTTTTAAATCTAGACATAGTGGGCGTACCGGAACTATTATAAATAGTTGGGGTACTAAATGTGGTTTAGATGAACACACTGAAACTGAAATTGAACCAAGGCGAAGTAAGAGGGTTAGAATAGCCAAAGATTTTGGCCCTGACTTCTATGCCTTTACCTCATAGGGAGATCCATCTTCCTTAGAGGAAGCTTTATCCTCTTCGGATGCTGATTTTTGGAGAGAAGCAATCAATGATGAGATGGAATCTTTGATGTCTAACCAAATTTGGAAATTGGTAGACTTGCCTCCATGATGTAAAACTATTGGTTGTAAGTAGGTTCTTAGAAGAAAAGTAAAATCAGATGGAACCATAGATAAGTTTAAAGCAAGGCTTGTGGCCAAAGGCTTTAAACAGAAATGGAACATAGATTTCTTTGACACTTACTCTCCAGTTACCTGAATAACATCTACAAGAGTCTTAATTGCAGTGGAAGCCATCCATAACCTTGTTATCCATCAAATGGATATAGAGACTGCATTTCTAAATGGTAGTTTAGAAGAGGTGATATCTATGGATCAACCTGATAGTTTTGTTGCCTTTGGTCAAGAAAACAAAGTGTGTAAATTGTTGAAATCACTTTATGGTCTTAAACAAGTACCTAAACAATGGCATGAGAAATTTGATAATGTTATTATATCAAATGGGTTTAAGATAAATAAACGTGATAAATGCATTTACTATAAGTATTTTGATTCATGTTGTATTATCATTTGCTTGTATGTTGATGACCTTTTGATTTTTGGTTCTAACTTAGAAGTAGTTAATAAAACCAAAAGCTTGCTTATGGAAAACTTTGATATGAAAGATCTTGGTGAAGCAAATGTAATCTTAGGAATCAAAATAACTAGATCTAAAAATGGTATTTCACTTGATCAATCCCATTATATTGAGAAAATACTTAAAAAGTATAAGTATTTTGACTGTAAACCTGTTTGTACTCCTTTTGATCCAAGTATTAGATTGCATTCTAATTAGGGGTGGACATGGTTCCGATTCGAACCGAGGATCCGAATCGAACCGGCACATTTGGTTCTGTTCGGTTCGGTTCCATTTCTATATGGTTCGGTTCCGGTTTAGAAATCTGGGAACCAGTGCAAATTCGGTTCGGTTCTGGGTTTGGGATCCCGGGACCGAGAACCGAACCGGGAACCGAATTGGTTTAATGTGATTTTTGCTTTGGATATTAGGGACTATTTGCTTTGGATATTAGGGCCTTATTATTTCCCAAATTTGTAGTTCATGGCTTCATGCATTGCCAAAATTTGTGCATGATTATCCTACCTGTTTGTATTTCTTCATACTTCATATAAGTTTTGCATTGCCCAAGTTTGTGCGTGTTACTGTTACTGTTACTGTTAGTGCCTGTAATTCAGATATAAACAGGGCCATTGGTTAAGGTTGGGTAAACCTAGAACCGAACCGAACCGATTATATATGGTTCTGGTTCAGTTCGGTTCCACACATATATGGTTCGGTTTTGGTTCCAATTTCAGGGAACCGATTATATATGGTTCGGTTATGGGTTTAGTCCAAAACCGAACCGAACCGAACCATGTCCGCCCCTAATTCTAATGATGGTGACAGTGTGAATAAAAAAGAGTATGCTAGTATCATTGGTAGTTTAAGATATGCTACCGATTGCAATAGACCTGATATTGCATATGCTGTTGGTTTGCTATGTAGAAATACTAGTTGTCCTAGTATAGAACATTGAAATGTTGTATCACGTGTAATGAGATATCTTAAACGTACTATTACTAATAGGATTCATTTTCAGAGATTTTTTGTTGTCTTGGAAGGATTCAGCGATGCGGATTGGAATACTTTGTCAGAAGATTCCAAAGCTACCATAGGTTATGTATTTACTATTGGTGGTGGTGCTGTCTCTTTGAGATCCAAGAAACAAACTATAATCGCTCCATCTACTATGGAATCAGAACTAATTGCACTAACCTTTGCTTGTGAAGAAGCTACTTGGTTAAAGAATTTTTTATCTGACATACCTGTGTGGTATAGACCTGTGTCTGTAGTTTTAATTCATTGTGACAGCATGACAGCCATTGGAAGAGTACGGAACAAATACTATAACGGAAAGTCGGGACAGATCTGAAGAAAGCACAGTACTGTGAGAGAGTTGATATTCAATGGCGCAGTCACCGTTGATTTTGTGAGATCAGGTGATAAGTTAGCAGATTCCTTAACTAAGGCCTTATCAAGGGAGAAAATTTGCATTACATCGAGGGGGATGGGACTTAAGCCCATTAATGAGTAATTACCTATGATGGATATCTAGGGACTGGAGATCCCAAGAACTAGATTTTCAATGGGAAAACGAGTCATAGTATAATTGGTGGACGGTACCACGATCATGCTAAATATGAGTTTATCTCGATGTCCATCCCTATGGTGTAACCCAGCATGATATCCTGAAGCTTTGTGAGGTTGAGTATTTTACTCTTAATGAGATCTATAACTCATATGAGTGGGATGTCTATGCTACAACAGCATCCTTGATAGACTCACCTACGTGTTTGTTAGGAAGTGGACCGCTTCCAAAGAGAATGTGGGCTTAATTCCCTTCTGCTTACATGGACACTGGGATGTGCATAGGGCCGTAATGTGCAAGCTTGGAAGAACCAATAGAACACTTTAGCTTCATGCGTGTGGTGTATTTCTTTCTAGCCCCCGAGGCCCCCGAGGATTGTAGTTCAAGACATAGTCACTTCAACTCCTGGTAGTTAGAGTACACTTACACTAAGTAAAGTTCAAGACATAGTCACCTTTATTATGCGTGTTGCTTCACCGGTTGCCCAACACAAGTTATATTTTATTTTAAAATATTTTCTATTAAAATAAGTGGGGGATTGTTGGTATTTTAATACAAAAATAGCCCTTATTGGTATTTTACAAAGTTCTTTTGTCTACAAAAAGAAGCCACTTTGGTTTCAAAAATGGGTTTGCTCACTTTCTTCACAAAATCGAATAGTCCCGTATTGGAAAGTGGAGAAAAGCTTCATGTGTTTATATAGCTTTTCACTTCTTTAGCTTTGTGAATGAGAAGAGGAGAAAGGGGGCCTACACGCATGAGCCACCAAGTGGACCCGGTGGGCTTTTGGCTATACCACATGCGCGCCGCCTGGCCCGGCTCGGCTCGGCCGGCCGCGTGTGTGAGTCAAGGTATTTTCCTTCCCCTACATTTTAATTTTGTTTCTGTCCGTTTTAACTTCTCTTTACCTTCGGCATTATTGATCAGGTAAGCCGGCGTACCTGAGTAAGCTGGCTTACTGGAACGTCATTAACTGGGTAAATAACGGCACAGTTCTTGAGTAAGCTGACGTACCTTAATAACGCTGGCGTACCTAAATAGCACCGGTATTCCTGAACGTTGTGACTGTTGGGATGCGACCTTTGGCATCTGTAATGTCTTTTGAGCGGCTATTTTCTTAAATGGCGTCTTTACTCTATTAAAGGGTGTGTTGAACGACATGTTTTGGTTTATAAAAGAGGTTGTTCTCTGTGGTTTTAATATACAACAACAGAACAAACTACTGTTTTCTTCTTACTTTCTCTACTTTACTGTAAACAGAGATTTCATTCTTCTTCTTTTATTTTACGTATTTTGTTGGGCAATTGGAGTGTTCGGTGGTTCGAATCTTCTTTATCGTGCAATTCTTGGACATCGATGGTGCGTCGGGCTGTTGTATCCTGGGGGTGATTGCGGCCAGTATTCTGTTGCATCGGAATTAGTTTCGGCAGAGACACAAATTCAGCTTTAAGAGAGCGACATAGTCTGTGCCTCATCTCACCGCATCGAAAAAGGTTTCACTAGCATCGTTTGTTTGTTGTTTCTGTTTCTCAATAGAAGTCTGGTAAGCCGTATTATTTCCTAAATCCACAACAGTTAGAATCTCATTGTAATCTCTTAGTCTTCTTGCTCACAGTGAAAGATGGTTTTTCTCCCTTAGATATAAATAATTCTGGCGAAGACTCTTGTTATCTTTGTACTTGTGTTTTGTTTACTATGAGCTGTGTAGATTGTGTTATTTATGCAAACGAGTTACTTTACAATACGATGTTTATGATGTTAGTTACCTCTCCACTAAATCAAATATGCTCCAAATCCATAATAAACGGGGGACATAGACACAAACGAAGATGTAGTTTAGCATGTGATTGGTTTGGTGCTTCTACTAACATTTTATTAAGGTCTAAAAGAGACCCATCTTTGTCGGTCTCGATTGTTACATTACTACCCATCTTTCCCTACGATGGTATGGTTTTGTCTTTTATGTATTTTCCTTTTGCATGTTGGGCAATGATAAATTTGCAACCCCTATAGGATAATTCACACCCCTGTAAAGGAGAGTGTGAGGCAGAATTTAACGCTTTTTAACGTTTAAAGTGGTGCAAATTATCCCACAGGGGGTGCGAATTTATAATTGCCCTTGCATGTTTTATGGACATGATTAAATTAGGAATCAAACTTACAAAGAGTGTTTATATCCAAAACTCCAAGTTTGTGAATAAGGAGAGGTGGCATCTTAATAACCACTACCTCCTTTATATAATATAAAAAGGAATTATTAAGGTCCATACACTTTAGTTTTAGGTGGCTAATCAATTCAATGCATCATGTCTTATAAAGCTAAGACCAATTCATTATACTAGTCACTCTTGTGAAAGCTTGGATCAATTTGGTCTCAAACCAATGCATCTAAAGTTAATAAACCCATCACAACTAATTATATACATGGTTTTAAATTTGGACCGAATTTCGGATTTCAGTGGAGACCGACACCGAAACCACACAAAACCGAAATTGTCATTTATTTCGGCCGAAATTTCGGAATTTTTCCGAGATATGACACAAAAAAACTGTTTTTTTAATATTAATTTAATATTTCACTGAAATTTCGGTAATTTCGGCCGAAATTTAACAATGAATAAAATATTGTTTTTTCGTTTTGTACCAGATTTCGACCGAAATTTCGAAATTTCGATCGAATTTCGAAATTTCAAGGTCCAAAACATAGGGCTGCAACTTGGGTCGGGTTTTGGAGAACCCAACCCTACCCGAGAAATATCTCGGGTCGGGTCGGGTCGGGTTTTTTTTCGGAAAACCCACGATTCCCAAACCCGGCCCTACCCATGATAAATCTCGGGTCGGGTCGGGTCGGGTCGGGTTTTTTCACGTTGACGCAATTTTTTAAGGAAAATTCTTGTTTGGCAAGGCAACTCAACTCATAGAAGTAGAAATTACACTCACATTACACTCGAATCAAACAAATGATGTAATTACACTCACATTACACTTGAATCAAACAATGCTGTAATCAAACAATGTTGTAATTACAATCAAACAATGCTAAATCAAACACTTGAATCAACTCAACTCATAGAAGCAGAAATTACACTCACATACAATAACAGTGGGTGCGTGGGTTTTCACTTTTAACTTTTAACTAACAATAGAAAAAAATGTACATACTATAACTTATGTAACTCGGGTCGGGTCGGGTCCGGCCCCTTCAAACCCGGCTCGACCCGAGATTCATGCGGGCTTTTGAATGCTCAACCCGGCTCGACCCGAAACCCATGAAACCTGCAACCCAGGCTATTTTCGGGTCGGGTCGATGCGGGTCGGGTAAAACCCGGCTCGAGTTGCAGCCCTACCGAAACGGGTACCGAAACCGAAATTTTAAACCTTGTTATATATATCACGGCAATAAATTTGGGTTCTACCCGCAGATGGACCAAACAAGTTCCCATTTTTCACGCAACATGGCAGTTTGAATACGTATAACAGCTGCAATGAGTGTTGTGCATCTGTAGTTAGCATTCCTCTATCAATAATTATATATAAGAAACTAAGTTAGGTACCACCAAATTTAGTATAGAAATGTATAGAAAAATGGAGCATTTATGATGATATTTAAAACTTTTAACTGCATAGTTACGCAAAACTAGTTTAGAAGTCAAGCAATATTGTGAAAATGAATTCTTCCTACCATATTGATAGTAAAGAAAAAAAAAAAAAAAAACTGTCCAATGCTCCAGTGTATGAAGTAAAATTCTACTAGTGCTGGCATACATGGAGTTAAACTAATGATATTTGCAAATAGAAACCCAATTTTGTAGCAATGTTCAATAACATTTCCATATAACTAGATTTGAGTTCTGCCTACCATATTGATTTTAAAGAACAAAAAAAAAAAAAAAAAAAGCACTGTCAAATGCTCCAATATATCTAGTAAAATTTTACTAGTGTTGGCATACATGGAGTTAAACTAATCATATTTGCAAATAGAAACCCAATTTTGTAGCAATGATCGATATTCTTCTTCAAAAAAAAAAAAAAAAGCACATACAGTGTAGACAACAATAACCAGACCCTAGCCAGAATCAGGTATTGGAATCGGTTTTACCTTAGAAATGGAATATGAAAACTTAAAATAAGAAATTTAATTAAAAAAAATATTCAATAAAAATTTCATTCTGACATGGGCAGAATCAGAATACCACCTATTCGAATGGGAAACAGTTTCCAGCATTCTTTTACTTTTAATTCCACCTCGTTGTAAATTCCGCCTCCTCATTGCTTAATCAAACACTGCAATCAGAATAGGATACCAATTCTTGCTATAATTCCGGCAAGCCAAACACACCGTAATCGCACATACATCTATAATTTTCCAAAAAAAAATTAAAATAATAATAACACAGAGAATATTAAGTAGCCAACCATAATAATCAATCTAATAATCTACTATACATTTAAATAGATTTAAAAAGTTTCTCATTCATATCTTCTTTCATAATAAAAAAAAGAAATAGAAAATAAGAAAAATGGATTGATTTTCTAGCTTGTTTTCCTTTTATTTTGATATTTTTTTTGAATTAATCTAACAACCCCCAAAATCTCTAATAGAAAATCTTGTCTTTTCAGGCATGTTCCCAGCATGCCTTAGCCCCAAAGTAAGAGACACATCCCCACTAGTCCCAAACCTGACCATGGTGGGCCCATTCCCAGTGGTCCCAAACTCTCCCATATGACACGTGTCCTCCTGTGATAGGACAGCCATTCCTCCCCTTTGCATGTCAGGCTCATGGGTCATGGCCAGCGCCGGTGCTGGAATCTGACCCACGTCGCCGGCGGCGACTTGGTTTTCCGAGAAGAGTTGTTGTTGTTGTCTATTGATTGTGTTTTGTGAGGGGTCGTTTTCTATAGCATTGAATTCGGATCTTTTGCCTGTTGTTGTGTCTGTTGTGGGCTTTGATGTTTGTGCTCTTTGGTGGGTTTTGCCCTCTTTATTTGTTTCTCTCTCATCTTCTTCATTTTCTTTGGACTCTTGTTGGTACATGTCTTCTACCATGGGTTTCCACAACCGAACCCTGGCGTTAATAAACCAGTTTGAGACCTGAAAAACACAATAAAAATTCAAGACAAAGAGGGTGACAAAGAGAGATAAAGAGAGATCAGAATAATAGAAGTCAAGGCATTGATGATGCATGGGATTGTGCGATGATGGGATGTCTACATATTTTTTTAGCATTTGCTTCTTTTTTTGTGTGTGGGGTGAAAGGGGGTGTCTTTTTTTTCTTCCTTTAAAAAGAGAGGTGTCTAGTTTTAAGTAAAATAACCCATACAGAGGGAAAAAGAGGGAAAGAAGTCTTAAATAAAAAGCACTATAAAAGATCATGCAAAGAAAAAAAGAAGCTATAAAAATAAAAATAACTAAAAAAAATCATGCAAAGAAAAAAAGAAGCTATAAAAATAATGTAATAAAGATAAGTATTGTTTAAAAATGTGGATGCCGCAAGGAATGTGAATGAAGAATATCCTAGTAGACTCGGCATGATGCGGCTGAGTACTCGGTTGATGCAGCCATAATTTGTGAGAGTCGAAAAAAGGAGTTCTTTTTTACTCTTTAGGGCAAAACGGAGAACGCGGATGCAGCACAACATAGAATGCAGCCAAGGTAAAAGAGAGACGACTTGGGGGAGTCAATGCGGATGTGGTAGTGTTTTAAAACTATGAAAATAAGTATCCATTAATGAACCCGTTTGAGACTTGAAGAAGCAATAAAAATCAAACCCAAAGAGAGAGGTCAAGAAATTGATGATGCAGAATGAACTGTGGGATGATGTATATCTACATTTTTTTTTGTAAGCATTTGATTTATGATTTTTATTCTTGTTTGCTGAAATGGGTTGCTTTTTTTTTTTTTTTCCTAGCTTGAATTTTGTTTGCTTGGCGTCAGACTGACTGGAATAAATATGAGAAAAATAACTAAGAAAAGTGAAGGAAACATCAAATAGAGAAAATATATTTTTAATATTATTTTATTTCTATATTTTGAAAAAGGGTGGGTAGAGGGAGAGAGAAAGGACAGAGAGGGGAAGAGAAAAAAATGCACATAAAGAATTAAAAAGTCCTATAAAAATAAATAAATAATATAATAAAAATGGTATCCATTATTCATTGTGTGTATGTGTCATGTGGCAAATGATATTTTCACTTCCTTTGGCTTTTTTTGTCTTTTTCTTAAAATGACTTCATATTTTTAGGAAAATGCAACCAAAAGGGAGTGGAATTTGGAAATGCTAAAAAGGAAATAAGAAATCTCTCTCTCTCTCTGCGGAAATGCTGAAAAAAGAATAAACGGAAAAGGAAATATGTATACATAAAATAGTTGCCAAAATAAAATTTAGTTAATTTTGTTACTCGAGTCACCTTCTAATGTTTGAAATGCTTATTGCTATTAGAATAATGAAAGGCATTAATACAAAAATACACAAAAAAGAATAAACATAAGAAAGTAGAAGAAAAATTCAAAGAAATAAAGTAAACTAAAGAAAAAAAATAGAAGAAAAATTCAAAGAAAATGGAGAGCTACAATCATCAGGTCCATTTATAAGTAATAAACACTGTTTTGATGCATCTTCCCCTCTTCTGCTTCTTATCTAAGGCCATGTTTGGATTGCAGGAATTTTATGGAAAAGTTTGGAAAGGAAAATATTTCTTAATTTTTTTTACCTTTTATACTTACCAGAAAAGATAACTTGAACCAACCCTAATCATTTTTTATGGAGAGGGACCTTCAATTTCTGATAATATTCCTCTAAATTAACCACAATCATATCACTTCCCTCTAAATTGTGTAGAGAAGAAAAATTTCCCAAGAAATGTTTTTCTTTCAATCCAAACAAGGCTTAAAGAGAAAAAAAAAGTGGGAACTTTTGTGAGAAAAAAAGGAACCAAAGAATTTAACAGACCAAAAAACAAAAAATAAAGAAATTAAAGAAACATGAACAAACTTTATTGCTGTCATTTTCATTTTTGAAATAGAAGAGACTAACCTGATTTCTTGATAAACCTGTCTGTCTAGCCAACAAATGCTTATCTGCATCACTTGGGTACCTGAAAAGTAGGGAGAAAATGACATCAGACCCTATATAGATCCAAGATTTATGTACTGTTTTTCTTATGGCGTGAAAATCTAGAGAGAAAGATAG
This sequence comes from Tasmannia lanceolata, assembly GCF_043159265.1. Classification (NCBI taxonomy): domain Eukaryota; kingdom Viridiplantae; phylum Streptophyta; class Magnoliopsida; order Canellales; family Winteraceae; genus Tasmannia; species Tasmannia lanceolata. The sequence continues at coordinate 68,097,272 of NW_027518695.1, forward strand.
ACCAATAACTGAGAAAAAACTGCACCACTGATCTCTCTTTCAATGATGATAATTATACGATTATATGATTTTTTTTTTCCATTGGGTTTTGTTAACTAACTAGAGGGACCACGATTGGACACTCTGCAGCTGTTTTGGATCTGAAAAAAAGCAAAAAAGGAAGAAACTTTTTTCAGCTTTTTGGTCTAGGGGACAACACACAAGGACACTGCATTACTGATCTTTTAATACAAAAGTTAATTAAATAGAAAGGGATAAGCACTGTCAAATAATATTGGAAGACTCCTAATTCATACAACAATCATAACAGAAATATAGAATAATAAAAGATAAGAGACAGTTATATGTTATTCTTTGGTTGAATTATATGTAAATTGCCAAAATTCCTTTGAAAAACTCGTGGATCCAACTATCTTCAAGAGGCCTCATCTGCAGGGTGCCTCTTGTTGAGACTAATTGGTAGGATGAATGATGGAATTATGGAGATGCAAATGATCAAAGTAGGAAACACAAGGAGAAAATAGAATGAGGTATAGAGACAGGAATTAGGCAAGGCAACCCAATTAAGACTTTATCTTAAAAGACTTTTATTTTCCACTTATGCAGGTGGCTACATGGAAATAAAGTTCCAATGGTACAATGCCTACAACTATTAAGCTTGGGGAGACCTAGTAACCCCCCACATGGATATTAGATAGAACAGAAAAAGGACAAGGAAGACCACATTTCTAGAGACCCTAGATCATTATCAAATATTTTTTTTAATATGAGACACTGAGCCTTCTTTTATAGAAAATTACAAGACACTAACGAATCCTTTCCCATAAAATACCCTTTCATTTAAAATAAATATTTTTGAATAATCAAAAAACCCTTTTCATAAAATTAAGTGTCTTTTGAAACAAAACATATGCTCACATTTTTATTAAAAAATAAATATATTTTGAAACTATCCAACACCTCTAAGCTAAGATTAAATTTTATGTGCAAGCTCACTCCTAAGAAATCTTTCTAGAGTTAATTATCGTTTAATACTTTTTAGCATTAATGAGCAATGACTGATAGAAAGAAGGAGAACATACGGGTGAAGGAAATGCTCAAAGAGCCAAGCTCTCAAGATACTGACAGAACGCTCTGGTAAGCCTCTCTGAGGCCTCCAAGTTTCTTGCTCCATCATCCCAAACTGGTGGAAGGCTCTTTCTTGCCTAAGGCTTTGTTCGAGCATTCGAAGCCTCGGTGTCTCTCCTTTCGTCACACCCGAAGCTCCTCCGCCATCTTTATCCCCTAAGAATTCACATGTAATCTTCAATTGCGTGGTAATTGCGTCCTTGAGGCATCGAAAGTGTCGAGACATGGCTTTTTGAGCAAGGGCTGTGTATGGAGTTGCAGCCCTAAAACCCATCACTGATTCAAATGAGTTCACCACCATTTGCATCTGCTCGCAGTAATGGTTGTACCTTCTATCCACCTGCAACACATAAGGGAATTAATGGATCTAAAAATACAAAACCCATTTGGTCTTTTATTATTTTTTATCACTACATATCTAATTTTTTGGCATACAATTTAGAACAAGAGTAGGAAACCCATGTCATAGATAAAAAAGTTCACAATGACTACATTGCAAAACCATGTTTTTTGGCTCCTTGTTGTGTTGTTCTATACTGTTTTTCACTAACCAAATGCAAAACTATAAAAACCCAAAGTCATATAAAGATAATCATTGGTTTACTAACTCATCTTGCTAGGTTTGATTTTCATGAAAGAAGAAAAAAAACAAGAAGATTTGAAAACCATTTTGTTTCTACTTTGTTTTAGATTCCTTCCCATAACTGATAAAAACAGCAAAAATAGAATCAATGAATGCATGAAAAACAAGTCCACCCCTACTTGCAGCAGAATGATTGTGTGGAAGAATATACTGATATTTTTTTCCTCTATGGTTGTATAAAAATTTCCTAGGTCAACTTAGGGTGAAATCAATGGCTTTTCTGAAGTTTTACTATCATGGGTATGATCTCTAGGAGCAGCAGACTTCCTAACAACCTCCTACGTGTTATAGGGCTTATAGGCGATTTTCCCAATCAAAGGGGTGTCGTTTCCCATTGGTCATCCCCCTAAGTTCACAGGTTGCCTCAAAGAAAAATCCAAAGTACAAAAGCTGCATCAAATAAGAAACAAGAGAAACAAAATACCATGGAATCAACTCAGCTAACTAGTATGCAGAAAACCAACATAGCAGTCGGCTAACTTTCATGGTTTTTTCTTTTCGGTGTGTTTGAAAAACAATAGAGAGATAGAGAGAAGGGGATTTTACATGCCTCATCAAGCATGGATAAGAGCTTGGCCTTCCTTCTCTGATGCTCAAACCTCTCAGAAGGTGACAAGGGAGGGAGATCTTTTGAGGTAGATGAAGATGCACCACCACTGACAAGACTAGGGTTAGGGTTTGTGCTAGGGTTGGGCCTCCCATGCCCACCACTGACAAGACTAGGGTTAGGGTTTATGCTAGGGTTGTGCCTCCCATGCCTGTTACCCTTGAGCTGCCCTCTCCCTACACTGCAAAACTCCTCCAATAACTCTTGTGCTGCTTTCACATACCTTGAATTCCTCAACAAGTTGACTACACTCATTGACCCAAAACCCACATGAACTTGGTGTTGGTGGTTGTGACCAAGAGTTTGGCCATGACCAAGACTTGGTCCTTGATTGTAATACAAAACACCATCTCCCATCCTCAATTGCTCAGCCTTGTTTGCTTCTAATTGCTGTAGAGAAGACGACAAAGACAGCGAAAGCCCTTGGTTTTCCACTCCAATTTTGTTACTATTGGGATTGTTTTCACCACCGCCGGCAGAGACCCAAGTGAAATGGGAGGTGGGGATTGGAATGTTGCCTAGAGTGGAGGGATTTTGAAGAGTAGGAGGATTAGGGTTTGGAAGCAACATGTGGAGGGGTCTAGTACTAGGAGGAGGAGTTGGGGTTGGAGAAGGTGATCTTGGTTGTGGGTTCATCAGAAAAAGCTGCATAGCTGCTGCTGAATCTGCATTTATGCCTGCAATCCTATGCTGATGAACTGCTAAGTTGTTGTTTTCACTGTTATTTACTCTATTTTCAACCCCCTTTCCTTCCCTGGGCCACCCCACTCGTTGCCTGTTTCCATACCAATTGCTGCCGTTGGCCGCCGGGTGACGGTGGAGGCGATAATTCGCTTGGATCTGATTCTCGAGCAGGTCAGCCGTCGTCGCCGGTGGGAAATTGAACATCTCTGACAGCATTCCGTAGGCCGTGGAGGGTTCTTCTTCGTCCTCCATCGCCAATAGTGGCGGTTCGAATCCACTTTGAACCCTCAATTTATCTCGCCGGCTCTGCTGAGCGATGTGTTGGTGATGATGTTGTTCTTGGTGGGTCGAATTGTCGAAGCCATCGGAGAAGTTGAAGATCCCTTGAGGGAAGCCTTGGGACATAGAAGTGGTGGAATTAGGCGCGAAGGAGAGTGCAATTTTGGCAAGTAGGTTTGGATGAGGGAGGAGAGGTTGTGTTGCTATGCTCATGTTGGTGTACTCTTCTTCTTCATCTCTTTCTTTCTTAGCTGCCGCGGCCGTTGGTGATTATTCTGTTGGGTCCTGTGGATTGCCATGGATCAATTACAAGGGTGAGAGATAAAGAAGACCCATGATCAAATTTCAGCAATTCATTATGGAAAATAAAAATCATCAGAAAGGATAACAAAAATGAGTAAAGGTAGAGGGATAAAGAAGACCCATGTCTTAATTCTAGTTGTTAGACTTTTCTAAAGAGAAAAAACACACAAAGGATGACATGAGAGAGAGAGAGAGAGAGAGAGAGAGAGAGAGAGAGAGAGAGAGAGGGAGAGAGAGAGAGACAAATGAACCAGACCCATGATCTAATTCCATTGATTACAGACTACGGTAATTAAGGATAAAAAACACAGACGAGAGAGAGAGAGAGAGAGAGAGAGAGAGAGAGAGAGAGAGAGAGAGAGATTTTAAAGTTTTTCCCTTCACTTTTTTTGTTCTTGTTTACCTAGAGTTGCACGGTTGAAAGAAAGGGTATAAAGCTCTCAGACATCGTTGTCTTTCTGTGTGATTGAAATCTTCTTGAATGCCACCATCAGTCTTTCAATCTCTCTCTATCTTCACCCTTTTCTTTTTATGTTGTTGCTCTTTCCACTCTCCTACAATCGCCTTCTGAAGAAAAAAATAAAAGAAAAATGAAGAACTTGGAACTGATCTCAGACAGATCCAAGAGAGAAAAAAAGGGGGTCGCTGTTCTTCTTGCCTCCTTCCTAATACCCTCCAAATTTATCTATAATATAACTTCAAAGCAAACAAAAATAAAATAAAAGACAATGCTTTTTTTTCACTAAAATGACCGAAATTGCCTTCAGTTTAATAAGACCACACCACAAAAATGAGGGTACTCGTGTCCATACACAGTTGAAAAAATATCACCCCTAGTTCCACACCAAGGGATGACAACTTTGGTCAAATTGACTAAACTGCTACATTCTGCTAAAAATTTGACATGTAAGTCCTCTACTAGTGATCAATAAATGACTAGAAACAAGTGAGTGGTAAATCAATTACACCCATTTGATTGGAGGAAACATATTTCTGGTGGGAATTTTTTTTCCTATATGATTTACAGGGAAAGGATATGGTTATGATTATTTAGAGGGATATCATTATGAATTGGTCCTGTACAAAAAGGAGTCATAAATACACTAGTGGCAGTGGGGGTGGCCCAGGGAAGAAAAGGAGGGTGAATATATCACATCCCTTACTTTTATTTTCATAATCAAATAATGGAAAAGTAAGAAATTCTAGAAAGTTTCTTATTTTCTAAAATTTTCTTGCAACCGAAATTAGGCCTCATTAAAATAGAGGAATGTTAAACCTGAAAGACACCCCTGCAACCTCACTCTTTCCCCCTCAACTATGTCCCTCTCCCATACTACTTGTCCCTCTTCCACCATTGAACAAACTAAATATTCCAGGGAATAAATTTTCATGGACTCCAAACATGGCCTTAATTCTATATGTTTTCAGTGTTATCAAATACAATTGGGCGTAATCATTCTACCTCTATCTTGCTTCTTCCTCCCGTTCCTCGTAGCTTTCTAGCATTTGGTACATTCCAGCTCCTAGAGTTTGTGCATTTGGATGGACAGCTTATTAATACAAAAAATACAAGATTAAGACCATAAAAAATACGTCTTTGCCACTTGCTTATAGTTGACCATTGTGCCCTGTGCGGGGGATGGAGAGATAGGGGACTACATGCTTATTCATTGTATCCTGGGGAAACATGGGCTAGGATTTTTGACTTGTTCGACATTCAAGGCTCTCCCCTGCTCGTATTCTTGGTCTCCATGCCAGTTGGTTTTTTGTGCCTTGGCCTAGTAAGGGAAGGATCCTGTGGAAGCTTGTTTTGTTGCCCTCTATTTGGGTTATGCGGAAGGAGAGAAATGCTCGCATGTTTAAGAACGCGTCTAATAGTGCTTGCACTTCTTATTGGATGATCATAGCTTTAGTCATCTCCTAGGCTAAAGCCCTTCATGAATTCAATTTGTATTTGGCTACAGATATTAGACGATGCCAGAAGGAAATTTGTCTTAGCAGGGACTTTGAGGAGATTGTTGCCCCTAGGGACTTTGAATACCTCCTAATCCTGGATGGAGGAAGTTAAATTTTGATGGCTCAAGTTTTGGTATACCGGGGCTGTTGGGTATCGACAGGGTTCTTAGAGATGAAAATGGTTTCACAAAGCGTACATTCTCTAGGCCGATAGGGATAAAGGACTCAAATGAGGCTGAAGTTAGAGCGATTCTTCAGGGTACTAGAGCGATAGTAGGTGGAGCATTGGACAATATTATAGTAGAAGGAGATTCCCTTATTGCCATCAGGTGGATGGAGGGGAGGTCTCCCTATCCCTGGAGATTTTTAGAGTTTATTGATGAGATCCTGGACATATTGAAGGGCCACCTAGTCCAATTGCATCATGGCAGGAGATCGGCAAATGAAGAGGCATACCAGCTAGCTCGAGCGGGAATGTCTAGAGCAGCGTTTGAGATATTCAATTTCTTAACCCCTTCCCCGCTCCCTGAGTCCTGTTGCCCTTGTAGAAATTTTTTGCTTTTTCTTGCACTCTTAATTACCATAACGGTCTTACTTGTGGCTTTGATTATCTAATAAAATTCCACCATTTCAGAAAACATACAATTAGCTGATGTGGATCTAATGGGGTGCCCTTGCAAGTGGATTTTTGTACCCTTCAAATTATTATTATTATTATTATTAATATTTAATTATCCCAATAAAGAAGAGGTTGTTCGTATGCTCTTTTTCATTTTTTTATTAAAACCCAACTTTATTCCTCTTAAAAAAAATAATTATACCAGTGAATGTTGTAACAGCTGCCTCTTGCATGCACACATTAACAAATTATGATATTTTACTAATTTCTTAATACTATTACAAGAGAACCAACCAGTGCTTTTATAGAGCACTTACATGATAAACATAGAAATGAAATTATGATAACCATGGAAAGAGATAATAACAGAATATTCTAATCTAGCCTAATTTCTAATTCAATCTAGTTGCTTAATTTAGTTAGGTTAGCTCACTAACCAACTTGCCTAATCTACCACAAAGATGATCCGGTGGTGAGATCTACACCCGATCTAACGGTTGGATCTCACATATTCTAACATGCCCCCTCAAACGTATATGGATTGGAAATCGATATACATTTGATTACAATAAAATTCCCCGGTAAAATTGAAATCCCCAAATTTCTACCAATTTGATTAACAGTGTCAAAAGTTGACGACGAAGATCCCTTGATGATGGCTATGTTGTTGTTGCCGATGATTGCCGAAGAATGCGCCGCCTTGTTGATGTGCCGTCGAGAGCCTCAATGGGCTTGGTCGGACTCTAGCCTCAACGAGCGAGTCTTCGTGGGTTGGTTGAAATACCAAACCTCATCGAAATGGGTCACTAAGGACCAATTCCATGATGGGCAAGAATGGCTCAAGCCTCGATAGGTGAGTGAAAATGGGTCACGATGGACCAATGCCAGAATGGGCAAAAAATGGGTCACAATGGACCAATGCCGGATGGGCAAGAATGGGTCACTATGGACCAATGCTGTAATGGGCAAGAAGAACATGGGTCAGCTTTAGATACCGATCCTCATGGAAGAGAATTACACTCTTTGGCACGCACTTCAATGAAGTACCTCAACCAAAAGGATTGGATATTTCAGGAACGCACTTGAAGAAAGGTAGAAGGATGATGAAATTGAACAAATATGAAAGAAAGGGAGATCACAAATAGCGGTTTGGATCACGAAGGCAATCATCAATTGAAAATTTTGGACGGTGCATATATAAAATATGGAGAAACTTCCAAGAAAATGAGTGCTTTAAAAATGCAAAGGGAAAAATATGGAAAATGAAATCCAAGGGGTGTCAATATCAATAACTAGGGTGAATGTTATGGTAAGGATCAAAGGAATTGGGTGTCCTGAGTAGAATAGGATGATGTTATTCTCACCATATCTTTACAATGGTCTTAAACCTTCTTGTCTAGACACATTTACGGTTTCCAGTGTTAGATAAAATGAAAGCTTCATTGAAAAAAGAGTGGGGCTTGTTGTTTTGTCTCATCTGATGGTCACCACAGAAAGGCCTCAAGTTTGAAGCAAAGCTTGATGAATGGCGATTATTATCCGACCAATCAAATATACAAGATTAATGAATAGGCAACATCAAAAGCCGAACCTTCTTCAATCTTTAGATGTGTTGATAGTGAAGGCAAGACCAAGGAGAAGGGACGGAGGCTGCATGGATCAATGGTGATCAGGCAAACATGGTAGGAAACATCACGAGGATCAAGCGATTAATGAAGGAAATGAATACAGAGACAAATAAGTGGAAAAAAAGCCGGGCGGACGGCTAGATTAGCCGCCCGCCGGAGACTGAAACTTTCTGTGTTGTGCTCAAGCCGAGGTCTGATAGACCTGCTCTGATACCATGACAAATTATAATATTTTACTAATTTATGAATACTATTACAAGAGAACCAACCAATTCTTTTATAGAGCACTTACATGATAAACATAGAAAGAAGATTATGATAACCATGGAAAGAGATAATAACAGAATATTCTAATCTAGCCTAATTTCTACTTCAATCTAATTGCTTAATTTAGCTAGGTTACCTCACTTAACTAACTTGCCTAATCTACCACAAAGATGATATGATGGTGAGATCTACACCTAATCCAACGGTTGGATCTCACATATTCTAACACACCTGCATGAAAAAGAAACTTCAGGAAGTTTGAGAGCTTCCTTAATCGACTAAAGAAAATAAAAAGGACAAGTATGGCCTTTTCTCCCTTATACACCATATAACTAACCGAGAGACATGTTTCTCAGTCTTTTACTGATGAAAACACAAGCTACAAGTTCAAGAAGAAAAAATGGCTATAAACTTTTACCCCGAAATCCCTTTTCCCATATTATAGGTACTATAAACGCCATTTGAGGCCTTATTTTTCACTCTTGTTTTGACGAAAACCCAGCTTTCAAGTTTAGCTGATAGAAATGCCCTAAAACCAACCGATTGAAGGTCATCTCCCCTATTTTTTAGCTAGCCTAACTTCACTTCTCTATTAACTGAGAACATTACATCTGCTCCCTCATCGACAAACTACCATTCTCAGGTAAGCCATAATTTATATATTTTTCTATTTTAGTTTATTTTCCACCTTTAGATAACTAGAAACAATGGGTAGTATATTGATGATAAGTGGATGATTTTTTAAGTTGGGACATTATTGGTGATAATTTTTTGTATTTAGATAACTAGAGTAAATGAAGAAATTCTACAAATTCTATGTATTTTTAGGATTGGAGGAAGAATTTTGAAAAGGATTCAAAAGTGGGCGTCGGGTATTTTAGGTGGAGTGTAGAATATAAGTGATTTTCCACTTTCTCTAGCTTGTTTGTAAGTGATTTTCCACCTTCTCTAGTTTGTTTCAACATGATATTTTCAAATGGATTTAATATAAAAAAAACCTCTTTCAATTAAATCATGTTTGAATTTTATTTGATCAATGCAATCTACTAAAATACATTATTCAGATCAAGTATGCAAAATGGTAAATTGATTTCTATCATTGGAAAACTGCTTTGATTTCGATGTTAAACGCTCTGGCTCTGGATTACGAACATATCATGTACTATGATATTCTAGAATTATTTCAACAAAACTCTGGATATATGTTGCAAGATCCCACACTGGAAAGTTTTTGGGCTATATATGTGGATTCTCCCTCTCCTTGTCTAGACACATTTTTAGCATATCCAAGGGGCGGGCCCCACAGCATAGTTAGTGCTGCTGGAAACTAAAGCTGGGGAGGAAGGAAAACCAGACAATATTTACACAGTGAGGTCGGGGTGTGACAAAATAGTATCGGAGCAGGACCTCCCCCAGATACAGAGCGCTAGCGAGGACGTTGGGCTCCAAGGGGTGTGGATTGCGAGCTCCCAGATCGAAAATGGAGGGAAAGTTTTTGGGCTATACATGTGGATTCTCCCTCACCCCGTGTAGACGAGTTTTCAGCATCTCCAAGGTGCGGGCCCTAAGGAGTGGGTCGAGCATGGTTAGTGTTGCTGAAAAACAAAACCGGGGTTGGGTGGACCAAAACCGAACAATATTTACGCAGTGTGGTCGGGGCATGACATATGTATTCTGTTCTGTATCTGTTTTCTGGCACAACCCGATGGGTATGATCTTAACCTTGCCAGTTGGGGATTATGCGTTGGTACATGCATGTTCCTGTTCCACATGGTTTTTTATTTTGGACATGTGCTACAAGTCGATATGTGGCTTCTAATTCTGGACCATTACCTCAGGGTAATATGTGGTTCCGGGCCTTGTCAGAGGGATAGAATATGGTCGTAGTCACAAAGGCTATGGATTTTTAGAAGCAATTTTCACAAAAGGCCGTAGATTTCCAAAAAAAATATTTTGGATATGTAGGGCCCTTAATTGTCTTATACATGATATAATGTGAAAATCAGCACATTCCATCATTCCTAGACCGCGGACCAAAGACATTAGGGTGAGAAAGCATGAGAAGCCTTGGCACACCCAAATGATGTTAATTTGATCCTGATCCTTCCCACATCTCCCACATGAAGATGTATACATTTGTAACCATTCGATCATAAAAAAAATTTTGAAAATAAAATAATATATATATATATATATATGAGAAAACGGTTCCTACACATGTGTGTAGATAAACTCTCTACACATTAGTAACCTCTTTAGCCCCTTTTAGCAACAGCCTTTGGATCACTTTGATCTCAACCGTGTATGTTTGAGAAAATTAGGGCGTCGACCAAAACCAACGAGTGAAGGAAAAAACCCATCTTCGTCGTCTCCTTCACTCGCTGGTTTTGAGGAGAAACCAACGATATAGCAAAAAAAAAAAAAAATGGAAAATCCAAAAGCCTTCTTCCGTCCCGCATCTCCTTCTACGGATATCATCCCCCTCCCGCAGGTAAGGGTGTCTCTACACTTTCTTTCCTTTTCTCTTTTATTTTGTGACCTAAAATGTGGGTTTTCTACCATTTTCTTCCATTCTATCCGTTGGAAAAGGGGTTATGGTTTCTTTTTCTTTTTTTTTTAGCTTCGGTGGGAGGGGAAGATGGGTTTCAAAATTCAAGAAATCTAGATTATTGGAATGGGTTACGGTCCCTTACTGTTTTTCCTCACTTCTCACCCTCTACCCATTCTCTCCACTTGACAAACTAATTTATCTTAAAAATAAAAAAACATGGCCTAAATTTGAAGTGGATTATTTGTTTAGGGCATAGTTGGCAACCATGGAAAAAATCATGGAATATTTGTTTAAATAATGTAAGGGAGTCAAAGAGGTGGGAGAGAAATAGAGAGATTTTGGAGGGGTGGTGAATGAGGAGAACATGAGAAAGGGAAGGAAAATTGGGAAAACAAAAAATCCAATTTTTCTTGTAAACAGGGAGTTTTTTTTCTTCTTTGTTTATCAACCCTATCACATGCTCTCACTCACGGCCCTTTCAAGTCTCTCTCTCACAAGCCTTCTCTACCCTTCTCTTACCTTGCATGCACAAATATATTTCATGAATTTTATTTTCATTGTTTCCAAACATGCGCTAGTGTCGGACAATTTTGGGGTATGGTAAAGCTTTGCAGAAAATTAAATTTATCACAAAACAAGTGGCCTTCACACGTACGTTTACCGGAACACCATTCAATCCAGGTTTTATTTTTTCCTTGTTTTTTAGCCACTTCTCACCCTCTACCCATTCATGCGCTCCCAGATCTCTCCTCCTCCCATCTGCCCTAATCCTTTCTCCACTTATATTGATTGCAAATGATTTTTGGGCTGTGATGTTGGTTTTTTTATGTGTTGTTGTGTATTTTAGGGGGATTTGGTTAGGGCCTAACCAAATCCCCCTAAATTACACAATTAGGGTTTCACATGAGTTGTAGATGAACCAATGCTTTCTATAAGTAGCTACTATAGACACTTCTTGGTTTTTGATTTCTTATGATGGTGGTTTTTGGTGTGAGATTCATCTTTCAGGTTTCTATTTACTTACATCTCTCATCAATTTGCAATTTTCTAAATTTTGAAGTTATATGTTTATCTCGATCTGATGTATTTTGCGTTTGTATGGTTGATCACTTGCATCTTCAGGTTTTTTCATCTGCCTTTAGAGTATATGGATCTGTTGGGGCTGTCTATTGTGGAGGTTGATGAAAAGAGATTAATTATGGGTGATGATACATTGTCGCAAGCCGATAGGTTATGTGTTGATAAGGGAAATAGATTAGAAATGGGTGATGAAGAGGAACTGCAGGTTCCTCTAGGTTGGGTGGATAATGACGAGGGTGGATCTGGTACCTCAGAAACGCCTAGTAAGGATAATGCAGGGAGTGTTTTAGCTAGCAAACCGTTTGAAGGCCAACTTTTTGATAATTGTGAAGATGTGTATGCATTCTATAACTCATATGCGTTGACTACAGGTTTTGGAATTCGAAAAGGCAGGACCAATAGGTCCATAAAAACAGGTGAACCTATAAGGAAGAGTTACGTATGTGATAAAGAGGGATTGAGAAATCCTAATGATAAGAGACAGATTGGGAAGGATGTGAAACGGCGTCGTGAAATAAGAGAGGGTTGCGAGAGAAAGATGGATATCAATTTCACAAAAGAGGAGAAGTGGGAAGTTAGAATTTTTGTGGACGAACATTGCCATGATCTTACATCTCCATTGAAGACACAGTTGCACCATTAACATAATACATTACATAAGAAATCCTCATGCAGGAACTTGATGCATAAAGTGCACAGTGATGGGTTTGGGCCTACTGGCATTGCAAGGGCAATTAATGCTTCCAACGATGGTTCATCTAGTGCTCTCACACCAGATCAGGTGTCGTCTCATTTGAGAGCACAGAGGGCCAACAATATGGGACGAGAAGCTGCCACAGTAGCTAATCAGTTCCAACAAAAAAGGGCAGAAGATCCTGATTTTGAGTTTGCCATGGAGATAGATGTTGATGGAAACCTGAGATCGATGTTTTGGGCAGATTCGAGGGCCAGGGAAGCGTACCTAACCTTTAGCGACGTAATTGTTTTTGACGTCACTTATATGACGAATAGGTATAGAATGCCGTTTGCACCATTTACCGGTGTAAACCACCACAGACAGTCTACACTTTTTGGTTGTGCCCTCCTAGCAGATGAGACGGAGGAGACATTCACTTGGTTGTTTCGCCAGTGATTAAAATGCATGTTTGACAAAGCTCCAGGGTGTATAATAACTGATATGGATGGGGCGATGAGAAACGTAATTAGGCGTGTTTTGCCAAATACACACCATCGCTTTTGCTCTTAGCATATTAGTAGGCATCTAGTTGAGCATGTTCCACGCATGCGAGATGAAAGTAGTCAGTTTTATAAAGAATACAACCATTGATTTTATAGGAAATATAAAACCGACAGTGAGAAGGAATGGGGACCTTTGGTGGAGAAATATAATTTAGATGAAAAACATTGGTTATGTAAGATGTGGGATTTACGAATGCACTGGGTTCCTGCTTATTTCAGAGACACATTCACAGCTGGAATGACTTCAAGTGCACGTAGCGAAAGCATAAATGCTTTCTTCGATGGATTTGTTAACCAAAGTACCACTTTACAAGAATTCGTGGTACAATATGAGAAGGCACTTGTGGATCGGCGGAGAAAGGAAGCTGAAGAGGATTGGAGGACTAAATCATCACATGCAGTATTGAAGACAAAGAGCACATTGGAAGCAGATGCTGCAAAGTGTTATACTAGAAATTTTTTTGACTTGTTCAAACTTCAATTTCTAGCTAGTATTGATTGTTGGGAGGACATGGAGTGTGAGAATGGGAACATCACTGAATACAAGGTAAGAATGCGTAATGAGGAGGAATGGAAGAGTTACAAGGTTATATATGATGTATCTGAAGGTGTTAATGCTACATGTGAGTGTGCGATGTTTGAGACCACAGGGATTCTATCCAGACACATACTTCGCATAATGGATATGAGGCGTTTAGGTTCTATTCTGGAGCGATATCTCTTAAATAGGTGCACAATTGGGGCGAGATATCAAGTGAATGGTTTGGCATCTACAATCATAGGAGATAGTGACGATGTAACTCCATTTGAGAGATGGTGCATTACATCAAGGGTTCAAAAAGTACTAGATGAACACCCGAGAAAGAAGAGTATTTTGAAGAAGATGGAAGAAGAGTTAAATGTGTGGTTGACGGAATGCGACCAAGCAAAGAAAGGCAAGGAAAGCAGTCCAACTATCTTGGAAAGCAGTGGCAGTCAAGTACAGTCCAACTATCCTAACGAAACACCCGAGATATGTATTCGCGACCCTCGAGTTGTGAGAACCAAGGGTCGGCCGAAAAATGCTACAAGGTTTAAATCTAGTAGAGGCCTCTCAATCTCAACCCAAGCAGCAAAGGACGTGTAAAAAAAATGTGGAGGAAGAGGCCATTATGCGACCACGTGCAAAAACATACTCAAGGTTTTTATTCTTGCTTAGTATATATATATCTCAATGTGTTTGGAATGAATTTTTTCAATGTGCAAGATTTATAATACGTTTCTCATATAGATGCCTACAACGGAGGTTGAAGAGGAAGGAAATAGAGTGGGCGAGGACAAGGAAGAGGATCACCATTGGAGTAGACTAAGTGTTGACAATCATCATTTACATTGGCTTCATCTCGCATAATTGGTGTCATCTTTTAGTTATTTATTTATCATTTGAATAGTCACTTGGTGTCTTCTTTTTTTTTTATCATTTGAACAGTCACTTGGATGCAGGTCAGTAGAAGAGCAAGAAAATTGGTGAACGAAGACTGTCATCCATATTTGGAGCCTAGGAGGGAGAGGAATGGGTGCACCATAGGAACAGACCTTGTAGACATGTATGGTAGCTGTGGGAGTTTTGGTAGCATTTTTCACGTCCTTAATGTGATGTCTGTGAAGAACAATGTTTGTTATGTGCCTATGTGAAGAACAATGTTGTAATGTAACTGGTGGTTTTGTGAAGAACAATGTTATATCTAACAGGTGAAGAATATGTAACTGGTGGTCTCTTTATTTAATACACAATGTAACAGCCAAACCAATTTTAATCTCCACTCCTTAGTCCCTTGGTGCTGCTCTTAAGTTTTGCATTCCTTGTTACTATTTTGGTCCTTCTTTACCTGTTTTTATTTCCTTGTTACTTATTCGAGTATTTTGATTCGAGATATGTGAGGATTTCTTATTTTGAAGAATGTTGGGAATTGCAACTGTCAAACTTTTTGGACTTAACGATTTGTGGGGCTAGTGAGGCTACTGAAATTTCTGTAGTTCAATTTGAACGTTTTGAGAAGTCTCTGATTTTTAAGAACGTTGAAAAATCAAATTTGTTGTATGAATTGATCTATGAGTCTAACTTGGAGAATTAATGGAGTTTTTGATTGAATTGGCATGGCAAAACTTGGACTCGGTGGGGCCCATCTGTTTTCATTTGTAGATCAAAGAAGCAAGCAATCGTAGAAAATTTGGATACCATCATTTCTCAGCCCAAAGATTTTTTTTCCAACCGTTGAGTGAAGGCAAGAGAGGGGTAGACCTGAGAGGCTATGGGCGAGGGTATTGGGAAGGCTGAAAGACAAGGGGGAAAAAACACTCCATTCAATATACGTTTTATTTTTTTTCCTATTTTTCAGCCACTTCTCACAATCACCCCATTCATTCCTAGCCTCTCATTCTTATTCTCCCACCCTACTTGTCTAATATTTCATAATATTTCATGGAAAATAATTTCACGGTTGCCAAACATGGCCTAAGAAATGTTTTTCATGTACAGGGCCTAAAAATTTTCTATAAAAAGAAATAACAAAGGTGTAGAAAATCTCGGTTAAAGACAATTAGATGAACGGTCAAGATCATGTTGATTGCAAAGACCATGATCCCCATCATTATCATAAGGCTCTTTGCCTTTGAACATCTTCAAGATTTTTGGTATAGACATCCTTATACCAAAAAAGTCAGGCCTTGGCTCTCACTCTTAGCTGGGAGGTGTGCTATCTGATATGAGTTTTTGTTCTCATTTGGGAGGTTCCATAAAATAGGAAACACATATAATCTGCTCAAGGCTCAAAGCATTGGACTGTGGTTAAAGCATTTACAAGTGCAACCATGGCGAAAGTATATGAAGCTTACAACTCTACAAGCAAAGCATTACAAGAGATGATGTCTGTTACAATATGATTGAGACTCTTTCATTCTTCCCACCTCACTTAGTGCTACATTGATTAAAAAAAACAATAAGGAAAAAAACCACAACACCCATAACTTTAATCCACCCAGTTTCATTCTCAACCACTTTAACGGCTTCACGTCCCTGTTGCACCACACCTTCAATTGAGCAACCTTGTTATCCAACCTTTCGACCACTTTAATGGCTTCACGTCCCTGTTGCACCAACACCTTCAATTCGGCAACCTCGCTCTCCAACCTTTCCACCACTTTAACGGCTTCACGTCCCTATTGCACCAACACCTTCAATTCGGCAACCTCGCTCTCCAACCTTTGCAGACGTTGATTTGCAATCATGTTATCCCTCCTCAAACGAAATTCGTTGTCATCAACATCATTTTGACACCAACGGAAATACTCACACTTCTTGATGCCAAGTTCCTGTGTGTTGTATGAGCTTTAGGGATTTGAAATTTGGTCAAGAAATAAAATCACACGTATTGAAACGTATTGAATGTTTACTTACAACGAATCCACATGTGTAGTAGGGCCGTCCTCGGTTGCCATTCTTATCTGACTTAGTTATTCTGATACAGGCTTTCGTTTGACACTCACAATTCACCACAGTTGAACTACCATCACTCTCGGTAGACGACGCCATTGATTAATCTTAACTATCTGCACAAAAAATCATGGATTTCATCATAAGTAAAAGAATTGGTTACGTATATATAAAGAAAAATTCAGGGAATCAAGGATGACGTATTAAACATCGATAACTTCAGATCATGCCAAACATCCTCAGAATGAAGAAGAATTGGTTAGGTATCCTTAAACCTCTCAGCTATTAACAAATGAATAACAATATCAATAAAATCACAATAATTTGAAATTAAATAAGGTTTCATTGCGGTCATGGAAACACAATCAGAACATATCCCATATTTCCACTTCAAATGTCACAGAAAATCCAGTAAATGATGTTCACAAAAAATCCTCTTTGAAACCCACAAAAAAGGGCCGTGAGTGAGAGCATGTGATAGGGTTGATAAACAAAGAAGAAAAAAAACTCCTTGTTTACAATAAAAATTGGATTTTTTGTTTTCCCAATTTTCCTTCCCTTTCTCATGCTCTCCTCATTCACCACCCCTCCAAAATCTCTCTATTTCTCTCCCACCTCTTTGCCTCCCTTACATTATTTAAACAAATATTCCATGATTTGTTCCATGGTTGCCAACTATGCCCTAAACAAATAATCCACTTCAAATTTAGGCCATGTTTTTTTATTTTTATGATAAATTCGTTTGACAAGTGGAGAGAATGGGTAGAGGGTTTGTCAAGTGGAGAGAATGCCATAACCCCTTTTCCAACCATAGCTTTAAATCAACAGAAGAACCCTAAATCTATAAAATCAAATATTACCTGTGATATTAACTAGTTTTTAATGGAGTTTTTATTTCCTTGTTTTTCAGGATTTTCCAACAAAAAACAGTAAGGAACCCTAACCTAACCCCTTTTCCAATAATACAGAATTCCAATAATCCACTTCAAATTTAGGCCATGTTTTTTATTTTTATGATAAATTAGTTTGTCAAGTAGAGAGAATGGGTAGAGGGTTTGTCAAGTGGAGAGAATGGGTAGAGGGTGAGAAGTGAGGAAAAACTGTAAGGAACCGTAACCCCTTCCAATAATCTAGATTTCTTGAATTTTGAAGCTCATCTTTCCCTCCCACCGAAGCTAAAAAACAAGAAAAAGAAACCATAACCCCTTTTCCAACGGATAGAATGGAAGAAAATGGTAGAAAACCCACATTTTAGGTCACAAAATAAAAGAGAAAAGGAAAGAAAGTGTAGAGACATCCTTACCTGCGGGAGGGGGATGATATCCGTAGAAGGAGATGCGGGACGGAAGAAGGCTTTTGGATTTTCCGTTTTTTTTTTTTGCTATATCGCTGGTTTCTCCTCAAAACCAGCGAGTGAAGGAGACGACGAAGATGGGTTTTTTCCTTCACTCGTTGGTTTTGGTCGACGCCCTAATTTTCTCAAACATAAACGGTTGAGATCAAAGTGATCCAAAGGCTGTTGTTAAAAGGGGCTTAAGAGGTTACTAATGTGTAGAGAGTTTATCTACACACGTGTAGGAACCGTTCGTTCTCTCTCTCTCTCTCTCTCTCTCTCTCTATATATATATATATATATATATATATATATATAGAGAGAGAGAGAGAGAGAGAGAGAGAGAGAGAGAGAACCTACAAACCAAAGGGACAAGGAGTCCCTGTCACATCTATGTACTTTGGGCCCCAAAGGGGTGCCCACAAAAGGCACACCTACCTTAACCCCAAAAAACAGTTCTTTTAAGCACTTACAAAAAACCTGTTCCAACCTCCTACAGCTATAAACTTCAGCAATATCTAGAACATACCTGCAGATCTAGTAGTAGAGATTCAATTTTCATAGTAAATACTTCTTCATCAATTCCGTTTACCAAAGCCTCCTCTTCCGTTGGAACCTGTGACTGAAATGAATGCCTCCTCGAAATCATAGACTCCAACTTCTTCATGCCCTCCTCCCTATCCTTTACCCATCTGAAGCACCTTGCTACCCGCTCATCGTCCATTGACTTGATGAAAAACGGGTGTTTGTGCAAGGGGGAATGAGATTCTTTAACATTCCATGTTCCAGACAGATTATAGAAGGTTTCCAGCCTTTTATTCGATCATAAAATTTGAACATGGGCCATTGCTCTTTCCATCTGAATTGTCCATTTCTAAATTAATCAATTAGACATTTAAGATCAACCGATAAATATGATATTCTCAAATCATGTCATTACCATGACGGGTCCGATCATGCTAACATCATTTGGGATGGGCCCTGATTAGGTGTCTCATGCACTTCTTATATTAAAGCTTGTCATTGTAAAATTTTGCATTTTTCATTCCAAAATAGTTTAAAATATTTTTTTATCTTTTATTTTCATAATGTATACATTACTAGTGCTGGTTGTAGTTTTTCACTTTACTAATGGGCATGGTTTCAAACTTTGGTTTCGGAATGCGGTTTCGGTCCTCACCGAAACCGTAATTTCAGCCGAAATCTGATACACCAATTAAAAATAATATAATATTTAATACCAAATTTTGGTTGAAATTTCAGGAAAATATTATAAAAAAAAGATTTTTTTGTTGAAATTTCGGAAATAAAGTACCATTTCGGGTATTCCCAATTTCGGTTTCGGTGCTTACCGAAATTTGAAATTTCGAAATTTTGGATTTTAATTGATATTTAAAACCATGCTAATGGGAGCAAGAGATTTTTCTAAAAAAATAAATAAATAAATTATCAGCGTTTTGGGTGTTCTCACGTGAAACTCACCCCCCTCGCTCTCACCATACCAAACTGAATATACTATGGAAAGATGTATTCCCGCATTTTCTTCCCTAGCCACCCCTTCTACTCTAAATAAGAGTGCTCATAAATACAATAGTGGGGTGGAAAGTGGTAGAAAGGGAGGAAAATATATTACTTGCCTTTACTAAAATGCCCCTACGTCTCAATCATTACCTTCTCTAATATCTCAGACCACACAAGCCAAAGTGGGCTTTGCCCGTGCCATTTCGAGTAACTATGTGTATTTTATTCCTTTTGCGTTTCTGTGAGGACCACGTTTATTTGATTGTGTGGCTTAGCTCGGTCTAATTTGGTGGAGTCTTTAGTTGAGTTGTTTGTGTAGCTCGAGGGACTACAGAAATGAAAGTCTTGGCTCTACTTGTTTCAGTGGTGGGGCCATTCATATGATCATAAAATGATCTTGACCGTTCGATCAATTTAATCCAACATTGCTAATAGGTTGATCACCACGGTGCATCCATTGTGTCCACCATTAGAACCACGGCCCGCGTGGGGAAGAGACGCAAAGGGCAAAGAGAGGGTATTGGGTTTTGATGGTAAGTTGGTAACCCTGTTTGGATTGGAATTTTTTGATGGAAAATTATTTTTCTTGAGAAAATTTCTTCTTCCCATGATTTAGAGGGAAATGATATGATTAGGGTTAATTGTTAGTGACATTATCATAAATTGATGTGGGTGCAACTTGGGTCGGGTTAGGTTGAGCTTTGGCTAAAAAATGAATAGGAATCAACCCGAACCTGACCCAATTTTAAGGTAAAAGCTTATCTTGAATGCCCAAAAATCAACTTGAGTTGCACCCCTATAAATTGAAGGCCCCTCAAGTAAAAATTGAATAGGAATGTTTCAAGTAACACATTTTAGTATGTAAAAAAAGTAGGAACATTTAGAAATAATGTTCCTTTCCAAACTTTTCTTGAAAATTCCTGCAATCGAAACAACTCTTATTACGGCAGGAAAAAGAGGAGGTCGAGGATATTGGGAGTCATTACTGGTGTGTGTAGAGAGAGAGAGAAAAAGAGAGAGAGGGAAGAGAGAGTGAGAAAAAATGCATCATTCTTAGAAATTCAAGAAGAATTATATATATATATATATATAGAGAGAGAGAGAGAGAGAGAGAGAGAGAGGAAAGTGTCGGTGAGCTTAAGCTCACCAAACTTATGGTGAGCTTAAGCGCCCCAATCACATGGGTCCCACATTTTCTGTGGTGATCCAAACCATTCATTTGCAAGGCCCTATCATTGATAGGGTGTGTACCAAAAATCAGCTCCATAGGATCATCCTAACCCCTCAATTTGTGGAGGACAAAAATGGGCAGATTTGTGGACAAATAATGTCTGTCCATTTTGACCTCAACAAATGGATGGGTTAGGATGATCCTATGGAGCTGATTTTTGGTACACACCTCATCTATATAAGGGCCTTTTAAATGAATGCTTTGGATCATCCTAACAAAGTAGGCCCCAATGTGATTGGGCACTTAAGCTCCCTGTAAGTTTGGTGAGCTTAAGCTCACCAACACTTTCCTCATATATATATATATATATATATATATTTATTTATTTATTTATTTTTATTTATTTATTTATTTATTTATATATATAGCTAGAGAAAAAAGGAATTTCTTTTCTTTTTATGTGAGATTTACACGTCAACATTACTCTTTTACCATTAACCCCTTTGCTGATATGTAACATTTATCTCTATGAGAAATTATTTGAGGGTAAAATTGTAATCTACATACGAAAAGTACTGACTCAGGGTACCTGTCTATGACAATTACGGAAAAGAACTACGCAGAAAAGGTAAAGACATATGACAATGACGAAAGAACTACTTTATATTACGCGTGCAGGACACTTGCAAAATATTGACGGATTCCGGGCACCTGAAGAAGAACAACAATTATGGAAACCTCTATCGATTGGAGGGCTAGGATCAGCCTATATCGATTGGAGGGCTAGGATCAACCTATGGAAATGATTTTATGGGCACAACCTATTGATGTTGTGTTCCATCAAATAGACGGTTTGGAACAACCTATAACCCTCTATAGATCGGAGGGTTCGGATCAACCTATGAAAATTATTTTTGGGGCACAACCTATGTAGGCAGTGGCCCATCTAATGGACGATTTGGATCATCCTATGGTACGGGCCATACCGTACATTTTAATAAAGTGAGGAGTGCGATCATCAAAATACGGTGAGTAGTGCCATTATAAAATATGGTAGTGAGGACATTAACACTATATATAATTTGGAACCATCGTTGGATGTTCCCACGTGTAGACACCCCATTTTGACCGGACCCAAGTTCGCTATGCTTGGACGTGTAGACACCCCATTTTGCTCTGCCTTAAGAAATTAGGTTTTTTCCATCGGTTTTCCAATGTCTTTCCTTTCCGCGTCCGTTTGTTACATTTCTAAATATTTTTGGTCGTTTCCGCCATGTTTCGTATTTTTCTGTTGAATATTGAGAAGGGTTATTCATGAGAATCCGAGCAAAAGAGAATGTGGGACCCACTGGTGTGGGACCCGTTTGTGTGGGACCCGCTAGTGTGGGACCCGTTTGTGTGGGACCCGCTGATATGGGACCCGCTGGTGTGGGACCCGTTTGTGTGGGACCTGCTTGTGTGGGACCCGCTGATGTGGGACCCGCTTGTGCGGAACCCACAAAGTGGGACTCACCATTAGCATGACTTAACTTTCTCTACCATTTCCACCAACTTCATTTTTCCCTTTAAAATAACACCATTATCTCCATTACCATTATATATTCCATTATTCCCACCACCATTCCCACCATTACCATTATATATTCCATTATTCCCACCACCATTCCCACCATTACCATTATATATTCCATTATCCCCACCACCATTCCCACCATTACCATTATACATTCCATTATCCCCACCACCATTCCCACCATTACCATTATATATTCCATTATCCCCACCACCATTCTCACCATTACCATTATATATTCCATTATTCCCACCACCATTCCCACCATTACCATTATATATTCCATTATCCCCACCACCATTCCCACCATTACCATTATATATTTCATTATTCCCACCACCATTCCCACCATTACCATTATATATTCCATTATTCTCCACCACACCCACCATTCTCATTATTTATTTCCACCTCTCCACTAAGTTTTTCACTATATAAAGAGAGGTGATGAGAGAAAAAAAAGGAGGAGAGAAGGAAGAGAAAAAAAAAAAAGAAGAAAAAAAAAGAAGAGGAGAACAAAAAAAAAAAAAGAAGAGAGGGAGAGAAAATAAGAGAGAAAGAGAGAGAGGAAAATATAAAAACAAAGAAGGAAGCGGAGCGGATCGCACGTCGGCCGGATTTTTGGATTTCTTTGGCTCTTGGATTCGGCGAGGAACTCATCACAGGTAGGTACACTGTTTTCGGAATTTTTTAGAATTATTTGGTATATTTTCGGATTTTTGCATGATTTTTAACAAAGAAAACTAAAAGATATACTAAACAGATTCCACAAATAATGAAATTTCGTGGGAAAATAATATGATAATGATACATTCTACCATGAATTTGTGAGAATTTTTGGATTTTGTTTGGTATATTATTTTATGCATTCTTTGAAAATTATCAGATTTTGGGAGAATTGTTACTGATGTCAAATCACAGATACAATTCTCCAAATTTTTACAGTAGTCTTAAATTCTATACTTCTTGCTTCTGTAAAATTTTCAAGTGATTTTGATCTTGTTTCATATGAGCTGTAGTGTTAATTCATAATCTGGTTTGAAATTTAAAAAATCCGAAACTGATAGTAAATAGTTTTCTAAATTCATGGAAATCTTACAGCATGCTATTTTCACTTATATCTTACTAATGTAGAAATTTCATGGAATTTAGATTTCTATTTCTAGTAGTTTCTGTGTTATTTTTGCAATCTGGTCTTATTGTTGTTAAATCAAAATTAAATATGAGCTTAATGTACAAATCCACAAAATTCATCCCGTAAGCTGCATGGATACCCATCTTACTGCTGTAGAAATTTTGATTCATTTCGAATTCGTTTGCTACAGTTTCACTTGTAAAAACACTCATATGTTTAAAATTGATAAAATCCATTGAAAATCCGAAATTAATTGAAAATCATCTGAAAATTTCTAAAGAACCTTAAATCTCTGTCACATGTTAACTCATTAATCCATTGAAACAGAAATCTTAGGGTCTTTAGATTTCCCTCGAAAAATGGCCAGTGCATCCATAATCGTATCCCAATTGCAACCAATCTTTGACAATTTAGATATTTAAGCTATAACATGTTATTGGCTCCGAGGTTACTGTCCACGGAAATCCTGAGATCTGCCAGGCAATAAGATGCTATAACCTAAGTATTAAATTGCGCAAGGAAAGAACGCACGATTCCCTCCCTTGGATGCCATTCTGGGCCGAAATTGGTGTACCCATAGGAGGCATGCTTTGCCTCATATAAGAGTCTTTGACTCATTTGTTTGTGTGATGTTGTTGTCAGTGAGTCTTTGACTTGTGTTTCCATCTCTTTTAGGGAGTCTTTGACTCGTCTATCCTTTAGTTGTTGTCAGTGGAGTCTTTGACTCGTTTTTCCACCGCTATTAGAGAGTCATTGACTCATTTGTACCCTTCTTTAATATTTTTAGTTAGGAGTTTCTCCTTTAGAGTTGTTGATTACTTCGCTTTAATTAGAGGCTAACTCAGTCTTATTAGAGCTTTGCTTGCTTGGGATCTTGGATCGTTTTCTCTCTTCTTGGGACGCTATCTTTCTTGTTATGGTTCGTCTCTTTGAGACGTTAGTTGTTTGTTCGGGGTTTCCCCTTTTGGATTTAGGGCTTTGCCCTAGTTTGTGGTTGTTCTTGCGTGTTCCCTTTAAGATTGAAAACATTTAAAAGTTTAGAGCATTGGAAAAGCTTTAAAATCCAAAAACATTAGAAATTTAAAACTCAAAAAACATTTGAAAACTTTAAAAATATCAAAAACATTTGAAAAACATAAAAAAGTCCTTAAAAAATCTGAAGTGTGAGTGTTTCTTTTAGAAGCGTAGTTTGAGAGTTCGTATCGAACTACGTTGGCTTGATCCTCTTCCGAGGTACGTAGTGCAGCTTGGGATTTACATCCCAAGTCCAGCCAAACTTTTTTGTAAATAACTATTTTAAACCTTCTTAAAAAACCTTTAAAATCTTATTTTCAAAAGATCTTCTTCTAGAGTTAGGAGTTTCTCCTAGATAAAGAGTTTTAGAGTTAGGGTTTTTCTTTTGATAGGTTATTTGATTGTTTGTTTGTTGTGTGCTTGTTTTAGAGTTAGGGGTCTGTCCTAGAGTTATAGGAGCGCCTCCGTCCGGTCAGTCGGCGATCCACATCGCCGAGTGATGACTAGAGTATGATACGCTAGTCCACCCTTGGTTTTCCTTAAGAAATACAGCCTAGTCACACATAGGTTGTAAGAACCACCTGCATTAGCTTAGGGCTAATCTGCATTTAGTTAGGGCATATAGGGTGTCATAAAATCCACAATTCACTGAAATTTAAATAATCGTACAAGAAACTTTAATAACCGGTTCGGTCTTTTAGATCGAGTCTAGGATAGAAGTCTAGGTGTCTTAGGCATCCTAGCTTAGAATAGGCGCGAAGAACTACGTTGCCTTGATTCTCGTGGAGGCGGGGATACGTAGGCTTCTTTGGATGAATACCAGATCATCTGAGGACTCGGGCTAATCACTTTTAAAACTGTTGAAACAATCAAATCACTTAGGATTTTCCATGAAATTAGAATTTTAGGAGAACTTTCACTTAGATTGAATCCAAACCAATTAAGAAATCAAGATACACATTTAGGATTCACATTGAAATTAGATCATAGGATGCATGTCACATAGATAGCACATTAACAGAGAGTTGAATGAGCCATTAAAAATGAATTTAAAAGAGTTAACTTTTGGAATTGAAGACCGATTATCGGGCAGGAATGGTGCATGTGGTGGATAAATCCCCATACCTTCCATTCTTGTAACCAGGTAGCGAGTCTAGATTTCTGGTTAATTATGGGTCCTAGATCCCACATCTAGGTGGCGACTCTGTCAGTCTCTTTTGTGTGGAATTCGGATTGCCTTAGTGATCCCAAGTTCACATAAAAGATGAATTAAAATTAATAATAAAAGGCACACGCCAATCGCGTGGGTACGAGAGACCAAGAGATAGTGCGTGGCGGCTCGCGCCCCACCCCTCTCGCGGGATCGGGTCCCACAGACTGGCGACTCTGCTGGGGAAACCCCTAACTTCATTACAATTCCAAAGGATAACTCATTTGAATCTATTTCAACTGGCTCATGAAAACTCTATCTCTTTTATGCTTGTTAGATTAGTTTGTATGCTTTATTTTCTCATCACATTTACTCAAACTTAATCTAACAAAACCTGAAGGCATCATAGATTGCGCGAACTTATTGCACACACTTACATCACTTTCATCTAAACCCCTGCATCTCACATGCACACACGTCCTATTTTAGGAACCCGGAGTGTTATCTAGCATGGTTGACTGGGATTTCATCACCTGGTGCCTCTGTGCTAGAGAAGCATTCCACCCTTAGCCTAGTACCTTTATGGTACGTAAACGGATCTCTTGTTCACGTACTGATACGCCGGACACTGGTACAGTATATCGAACATGGATTCGCGCTAAGGGAACTCTTGGCCTTACCCCTAGATTAACCCACACATGCATGTAGTATACGAACACATGTGCATCACGTGTGTGAGCCTAGTTTAGGATATCTTACCCAATTGTGTGTGTAAGCCTAGTTTAGGATATCCTACCCATTTGTGTCTAGATTAGGCCGTAGTCCATCTTTCAATGGCTACGATCGGTCCTAGGTACACAAACAAAGTCATGAGTCGAGATCCTCTCTCCACTCCGCTAGATTAGGGTTAGGGTTGATGCCTTCAGGTAACACTGATAAAATGTGCGAAAATTAAAAAACTTTTCCTTTGGGGTTAGGATGTAAATCCCATTCATTTCCAAAGATCTCATAGGATTAGTCATTCATGATCCATCTGTTGAAAGCAATCTTATGCTATCTCATCTCATCTTGATCTCATCTTGTTGTTGATATCCATCATTCAGATTTTAGATCTGGTCCTTGACCCGACTTTTGTCATTCTTATGGCCATGGTCTATTATCTGAGCCATTGATTTTTCATTGATCAATGTTTACCTATCATATATCTTTTACCTCTGGATCATATCGAAATCATTGATGAAAAAGTTTGATCTCACCTGTATTCTTTGAGTGCATGATCGTTGCTGAGATCGAAACTTATTTTGATTAGGGATGTTTATCGTTCCTGACTCTTTCATTCCCAAAAGAAGAACGGTTATACCCTTAAGGAATAGATTGAGGATTCTTTCCAAATTAACATACCCGTTGATGTATTTCAAGATTACTCTTTTCTCTATTTGTTCAGAATCTTTATCTCATGATTATTGATCTAGTATGTTAACTTCCAATCAGGATTCTGAAAGATAGCAACCATCGCTTCAAAAAAGGGCACCCAAGCTAAACCTACCTGGTCTAGACCTACCTCAATATCTAGACTTGTTCGTCACTTTGATCCCACTGTGTCACCAACAGCACCTTTACCATCTTCACCAGAGTTGTCAGGTTCTTTTGAAGTCAACCAAATGGCTAATGATCCAGTGGACCCCATGATAACTATACAGGAAATGTTGAGAAATATGTGTCGAGATATAGCAGGGTTGAAAGATGAGGTGACTCATCTAAAAGACCAGAGTACTCAAAAGGTCTCTACTTCTAAAGATCCCGCCATTCAGCCTCCTCCGGCCACATCTCCTAACCTCACCAGACCAGTCATCTCTCCCGTAGAGATCGATCTAAAAGATGAGCAATATGCTGGGGAATACTTTGTCCCTCCGGTTAACAAGGAGAATGAGTTGTTCGATAAGTATGAGAAGATGGCTCGTGACATTGAGAGCATGAAGGTTCAAGCGTCCAAGGGATTCGATATTTCTGAATTTCTGATGTCCCCTAATGCCATATTCCCGCCTAAGTTCAAGGCACCAGACTATGACAAATATGATGGAACTGGGTGTCCGAGAAACCACGTCAGATGGTTCATCACTCTTTCCCAGCAGCATGGCTTAAGTCGAGAGCAGATGGCTCATTTGTTTCCTATGTCTCTTATAGGGGTAGCCAAAAGATGGTTTTTGAGGTTGAAACCAGAAGAGATTAGGACATTAGAAGAAATCTCTAACCGATTCGTAGAACAATTCTCCATGGAGGAAGGGATCGAGGTCACTAAAAGAGATCTGAAGCTGTTGAAGCAGAATCCTCAGGAGACATTCACATCTTTCATTAGGCGCTGGAGGCGCAAGTCTGCCCAACTGAGCCATAGAATGTCAGAGGAAGACCAGATAAAGTTGGTCCTCAAGAGCTTGTCCCCGCAGTACTTTCACTTCATGGCGCCGCAGCACTATCAGAATTTCGATCATTTGATTAAGACCGGCACCCAGATCGAGGATGCTATTGCTAAGGGCCTCCGAGCCAAAACGCTATCTGATGTCCGAGAGGGGAAGAGGCCTATGATCCAACCGAAGGAAGTACAAGCAGTCAGTTATACCAGACCAGTGACCAAGCCTGTTGATGAAGTTGTTAGACCAATGGTGACGAAGCAGTTCAGGCAGTTTGACCCATTACCATTTCCACTGCCCATGATACTTAAGAAGTTGATCAGAGACAAGAAGATCAGACTTCCGGATGTCAAACCTGTACCTAATCCGCTGCCCGGAAACTGGAGAAGGGATCAATACTGTGAATATCACAGGGGCCCGGGACACATGACTGAGAACTGTTTGGCCTTGAAGCACGCGATTCAGAACATGATCGATAAAGATGAGCTTGCAGTTGAAAGGCCGAATATCACTCAGAATCCTCTCCCCAACCACCGTGCTGTTGCTCCTCCCACTACAAACGCTATCTTTGTAGATGAGCCCATCCTTGATCCCTCTGCTCTCATTTGCGCTATTACATCTGATAAAACATATGTTTTGAACTTTGACGATGAAGAGCTCAGAGAATTCAGAGAAAAAGAACCTTATGTGCTGTCGTTTGACGATGCTGAACTCGCTGAGTCATCTTCAGCCCAGTCATATGCGCTTCAGAATGTTGGTCTGGAAGAAGCAAAGGAAGCCACCTATGTTCTAAGGATGGAGGACTTTGAAGAGGATGTCAGTAATGCACCTTATGTTTTCAGAACGGACGAAGACGAACTGCTATTGCTGGATGATCAGTGTAACGAGATGCGTCACATGACCCGAGGTGGGCGAGTGTTCAAACCACCAGAATTGAGTGTAGAAAACCCGGCAGGGGTTGCAAGAAACTCAGAAAATCAGAGGCAGAATAAAGTGAGCGCAGACGAAGAAGATGAGAGCCTGTTAAAGCAGCTGAAGAAGACTCAGGCTAATATCTCGGTATGGGGTTTACTAATGGCCTCATCGAAGCACAGAAAGCTAGTCCTTCAAGAGCTTAATGCAGCACAAGTTTCTGTTAATACCTCACCTGACGAGCTTGTCAGTCTCGTAGCCATGGCCAGAGCTGCGAAAACATTGTCATTCGCTGATGACGATTTACCTCCTGAGGGCCGAGACCATACTAAGCCTCTTAAAATCACAGTCTTCTGTAACAAGAAGAAGGTGCCAGAGGTGTTGGTTGACAACGGCTCTGCACTGAATGTTTGCCCATTAAGCACCGCAGCAACCCTGGGGTTCAGTCCTGAGAATTTTATTCCATCCGAGCAGGGTATTCTAGCATATGATGGCACTCGCCGAGATGTAATCGGGACTTTGGTCACTGAGATACAGATTGGCGGAGAAGACTTTGAGGTAGAATTTCAAGTCTTAGATATTAAGGCTTCATTCTTACTGTTGCTTGGCCGTCCTTGGATGCACAAGGTCGGGGTTGTTCCGTCTACTCTCCACCAAAAACTGAAGTTCATTCGCAGGAACAGAGTGATAACAGTAAAGGGGGATCCTGATCTCGAGATAGGGCAGATCACTCCGGACATAACTGGGGAAAGATCCAAAGATGTCAATTTGACGGGGTTTTCACTAGAGGTAACTACGATCACTTTCAAAGAGGCTTTGAATGAGGAAATTTGTTTCCTGACCAGTACAAATTCGAATGTCATCAGAATGATTCGCCGACAGGGCTATATGCCAGGCGCCGGGTTAGGCAAATATCATCAAGGTTTGACCGAGTTTCCTGTGTTCAAAACATTCAATGGTTTGTTCGGACTGGGTTACAAGCCTACAAAGAAGGAAATTGTAGAGATGAAGCAGTTGATGCTGAAATGGGCAGAAAACCGTCGTCGGGGCTTGGGGCTACCAATGGCACCCATTGATTTGAAAATGAACGGTCGATTCCGAAAAGAAGGCGCAGCCTTTCCTTTCTGTGGCTTTGCAGAGTTTTGGTTGGATGAGAGCACAGGTCAGATGCTTCCGGGGTTTGAGATTTTCTTCGATCTTGAGCTAGAAGATGAGCCAGTGGGTATGCAGATTGTAGAGACAGAGTCTGAGGCTGATTGGACAGAGCACATAGAGCCGAGTCTTCTGAATTCACTTTTCCAAGAAGGGTCACAGACTGTGGCCGTGATTGGCAGGAGCCCGCTGATACTTGACCCAACTCGTCTTATCACCCCGGCTGAGGAACCTCTGACTAACTGGACTTCTCAAGTCCTACCCCAGGTTATTTTCCAGTACAAACGAATCCCTTCAGAAGAGTCAGTCGTCCATAAATACGTGTCAGTCTCCGGGTTTGATTCAGAGTCTATATCTTCTAATGAGTCTTTTGATGCAGGTACCATAGAGGACCATTCACCTAAGATCGGCGACGTTTCTTCCTTTTCAAGCGAGATTGAGTTGGAGTCTGTTCATAATAAAGCATCTGTTGCTGTTTCCTTTTATAGTTCTGAGTCAGTTGACGCAGGTGTCAACATTTCCATCGAGTCTGTAAAAATGAGTCCAAAGTTCATTGTACCCCCCGATGAGGGTAATTCGTCTGTTGATGTATATGATTCAAATTTCAATGAAATGAAGGATTCTTCTTTTGAGTACATTCCTGTCTCTATTTCATCTGCTGAATCTGCTATAAAATCTGATAATCTTAATAATAACAATCAAGACTCCCCCTCTGATGAGGATGCCGACAAAACTCCCCCTGAAATCAGACATATGATCCAACAGGAGGAGAGTCGCCGAGCAAAACCACTTGATGAGGAAGTTGAAACTGTGAATATTGGTGATGAAACCTCAATTAAGGAAATAAAGATTGGCAAAACTTTATCCCCTGAAGAACGCGAGGAATTGATCACCCTGCTTAAAGAGTTCAAAGAAGTTTTTGCTTGGTCTTACGATGATATGCCAGGATTAAGTGAGGAAATCGTCCAGCACAGATTACCCTTAATCCTTGGTGCTAAGCCAAAGAAGCAAAAACTCCGAAAGCTCAAAACAGAATGGGAGTTGAAAGTCTATGAAGAAGTGAAGAAATTGTTAGAAGTAAAATTCATCCAGGTGGTGGAATATCCTGAATGGCTCGCTAACATAGTACCGGTGCCCAAAAAGGACGGGAAAGTCAGAATGTGTGTTGATTTTAGAGATTTAAACAAAGCAAGTCCTAAAGATGACTTTCCTCTTCCAAGCATTGATCTCCTGGTGGATAACACTGCTGGGCATGCTCTTTTATCCTTTATGGATGGATTCTCAGGGTACAATCAGATTAAAATGGCACCTGAAGACATGTTGAAGACAGCGTTCATCACTCAGTGGGGTACATATTGCTACAGAGTGATGCCGTTTGGCTTGAAAAATGCTGGTGCTACATATCAGAGAGCCGCCACGACTCTTCTTCATGATATGATTCACAAAGAGGTTGAAGTTTACGTTGATGACATGATCGTAAAGGGGAAGACTCGGCCTGAGCACACTGTTGCCCTGAGAAAGTTTTTTGAGCGGATCAGGAAGTATCAGCTTCGTCTGAACCCGAGTAAATGTGTATTTGGCGTTACGTCAGGGAAACTCTTGGGGTTTATGGTCAGCGAAAGAGGGATCGAAGTGGACCCGCAAAAGATCAAGGCGATTCAAGAAATGCAGCCGCCGACGACAGAAAGGCAGATCCGAGGTTTCCTTGGCAAAGTTCAGTATCTGAGACGGTTCATAGCACATCTGACGATGACGTGTGAACCCATTTTCAAGCTTCTGAAGAAGAATTCCTCGAAGAAGTGGAATGAAGAGTGTCAGGAGGCTTTTGAAAAGGTTAAGCAATGCCTATCCTTGCCCCCTGTTCTTTCACCAGTTATTCCAGGCCAGCCGTTGCTGTTGTACTTATCTATCACGGATACAGCGATGGGTTGCATGCTTGCTCAGCAGGATCTTGAGTCTAAGAAAGAAAGACCCATTTACTACATCAGCAAGAAGATGCTAGAGTATGAATTAAAATACACTGTTTTGGAGAAGACTTGTCTCGCATTAGTTTGGGCAACCCAGAGGCTTAGACATTATTTGCTTTCAAACAAGGTTCTTCTGCTTTCACGAATGGACCCTCTAAAGTACTTGTTTGAGAAACCTGCCCTTACAGGAAGGACTGCAAGGTGGTTATTGTTATTGTCTGAGTTCGACATCAGTTATGTCACTCAGAAATCAGTTAAGGGGCGGGTTATAGTTGAACAATTGGCCGATGCTCCAGTTGAGGAGAATGCTGTTCTAAGAGCCGAATTCCCTGATGAAGAAATTATGGATATCGAAGAAGAAGAGGTTCTCAGTACCAAGTGGTTAATGTACTTTGATGGAGCCGTAAACAGTCGTGGGCAAGGAGTAGGTGCAGTCTTGGTCTCTCCGAAGAAAGAATACATTCCTATCTCCATCAAGTTGCAGTTCGAGTGCACCAACAACATGGCAGAGTACGAAGCATGTATTGCCGGACTTGAAGCAGCCTTAGCATTGCAGATTCAAGATATTGATGTGTTCGGGGATTCCATCCTGATCATTTACCAGATTAATGGGCAATGGAAAACTCGAGAAGATAGATTGATCCCTTATAATATGTATTTGGAATCTCTAGTCCAAAAATTCAAGAGCGTCACATTTACTCACTTATCAAGGACCAGAAATCATTTTGCTGATGCTTTGGCCACTTTGGCCTCGATGTTAGATATCTCCGCTACAATGGAAGTTCAACCGTTAGCCATCAGACTGCAATGGGCCCCTGCGCACGTAAATGCTATAGAGATTTCAGCTAGATGTCCAGATGGGAAGCCTTGGTACACAGATATCAGAAACCTCATTTCAGGCAAGGGTCATCCTCCGGAAGCTTCAAGCAAGGAAAGGAAAACTCTCCAGAAGTTATCTGCGAATTTCATCATTTGCGGTGAAGAGCTATATAGAAGGTCATTTGATGGCATACAACTCCTTTGTGTTGATGAAGATAAAGCTGCAGAACTTATTGAGTAGACTCATGAGGGTGTTTGTGGACCTCATATGAACGGGAAGATGCTATCTAGAAAGATCCTTAGACTTGGATTCTATTGGCCTACAATGGAAACAGACTGCTTCGCATTTGTAAGAAAATGCCATAAGTGTCAAGTCTATGCGAATCTTATTCATGTTCCTCCTTCGGAGTTGCACTCCCTGACTTCGCCGTGGCCGTTTTCGGTATGGGGAATAGACATCATTGGGAAGATTTATCCGAGATCCTCGAGCGGACATGAGTACATTCTGGTGGCTATTGATTATTTCACAAAGTGGATAGAGGCTGCATCTTATGCTTCCATCACTTCGAACACAGTTGCGAAGTTCATCCGTACCAATATAATTTGCAGATACGGAGTACCTCACGAGTTGATTTCAGATAATGGATCACATTTCAAGAAAGAAGTGTTACACCTGTGTGAAGAGTTCAGGATAAGGCATCACAAGTCGTCTCCTTACAGGCCGCAGACGAATGGGGCCGTTGAAGCAGCAAATAAGAACATCAAAGTCATTATCAGTAAGATGACTGAGACATATAAGGACTGGTCGAACAAACTTCCTTATGCCTTATGGGCTTATAGAACATCGATCAGGTCTTCAACAGGCGTGACTCCGTATTCTTTGGTGTACGGAATGGAGGCTGTTCTCCCTGTTGAGTTAAGAATCCCCTCTTTGAGAGTGATGGTGGAGGCCGATCTGCCAGAGTCAGAATGGGCGAAGGCCAGACACAATGAGCTACAGATGATAGATGAGAAGAGGCTGAGAGCCTTATATCATATCCAAGGATATCAGAGACGGATTGAGAGAGCTTTCAATAAGAAGGTTCGTGTCCGAGATTTGAAGCCTGGAGATCTTGTATTGAAGTCCTACAGGGCACCGGTATTTGACCCAAGAGGAAAGTTCAGGCCAAACTGGTCTGGTCCTTACATTGTTGATGAAGTCCTGCCTGGAAAAGCCGTAAGACTGCTCAATGAAAATGGAGAAAAATTAAATGAACCTACAAACCTGGATCAATTAAAAAAATATTATGCTTAAGTACACCAGGAGGCCATCCTTGGACGATTTGAGCTTCAAGCCAATACCCAAATGTTTTAAACTATTTGCAAACCCGTTGGGCCTAGAAAAAAATGAATAATGAAACCCCTTTCCGCTAAAAGAACCTGTGAGCCAAAAGCAAAATCAAAATTTCTTTGTTAAACTTAAACCAGGGGCATCTTTTATGACTTTCGTCATAAAAGATTTTAAACCCGAACTACGCGTGACCTGATTCCCAATTTCTTTAAGGATACGTAGGCAGTCTGGAGGATCCAGATTCGGTCCAGATACATGCAAACATACCAAAGTCTAACCGGTTTGAACCTAAGCCCACCCGAAAGTCCTTCTGGTGTACTCAGGCCCAGGTTTGTAGAGAAACAAAAAGAAAGAAAAATGATGGAGTCTTAGACCCGCTAGACTGAAAACCCGCAAGGGCTGTCTAGGCAAAAGTTAGGGTCATTCACCCGCTAAGCTGAAAACCCGAAAGGGCGGCTTAGGCAAAAATCAGGGTGCTGAGCCTGCTGGATGGAAAATCTGCAAGGGCAGACAGTCCAGGCAAAAATTAAGGCATATGGTCCGCCGAATCGAAAACCTGAAAAGGCGATTTGGTCATGGCAGTGACTTCATGGAGAGAGGACAAGGCTTTAAAAAGCCAGCTAAACTTTCGATTTTCTCTGGCACCTTCTCAAAGTCTAAGTAAGCACCATCAAGACTTCTTTTGGTACTCTTTGAGCCAGAGAAGTTGAAATCGAGCAATCTGAAGGGAGGATAACCATGGCAGAAATCCTGAAAAGAGGGTTGAAACACCTTTAAACACGGTATTCAAAAGACTCTAAGAGAGTGGCTTTTACCATTTTTTTTGTTTAAAAAAAAAAAAAAAAAAAAAAACCCTATCAGACTAAGAAGCAGATTTCAGTCTATCTTGGTATTTGAGTCAGGTGTCCGTCAATGTCCTCGTTCGTTGTTTGTCAAAGTCTTTCCTTTGTCAAGTCGAGTTCAATTCTTCAGAGTCCTGTTCCTCCCCAAGCCGGGGTGGCAAAAAAAAAAAAAAAAAAAAAAAAGAGAGAGGAGGGAAAGCAGAACTCTCAGAGAAGCAGAGAATTTATGGCCCCTGTGAACAAGTGCAAAGCAGAGCAATTCAGAGGTTGATAGGCTTTCAGCCCAATTCCAGCATTAGCAGATGGTAGTGATGAAGCAGGATTTTGAGCAGAACCATGTTCTTGTATTTTTAAGAGCCTTATAAGCCCAAGTGTTCATCAGAAAAGTTTGTAACCCCAAGTGTACATTAATGAAAGCCTTTGGCCCATTTTTCTTGTGTTGCTCTCCAAATGAATTTTGTTATGGAAGTAATCATACTAGGGGCATCTTTTATGACTCACGTCATAAAAGATGTCAAATACACATTGATATTTGAAATGGACATTCTCCTCAAATAAGACTAGAGAGTTTGAACACGCTCTTTTTGTTCAAGCTCTCCTGTCGAGTATTTGGCTCGTGTTGCTTTGGTAAAGCTTCAATCTCTAAAAATAAAAAATAAAATAAAAATAATAAAAAAAATAATAATAAGAATGACTCTTTGAGTGTAGCATTTGGGACTTTTTAAGTGTCCGCAGCGTGTCCCTACCTAACAAGTTGGGAGTCAGGCATACCTGCGAGGGGGTTTGTATGGATCCGTGTTGCATGACGGGCATACAAATCTGGATTTATATGGAACCGTGTTACACCACGGGCATATAAATCTGGGGTCTTATGAGATAATTTAGCAATTCCTTTGTTGATGTGAGACTCTTTGAGTAGTTGAGACCCTTCGAGTGTTACAGACTCTTCGGGTAGTTGAGACTCTTTGAGTATAAATGTTTTGGTGTATTTAAGACTCTTTGAGTAGTTGAGACCCTTTGAGTGTTACAGACTCTTCGGGTAGTTGAGACTCTTTGAGTATAAATGTTTTTGTATTGGTTTGAGACTCTTTGAGTAGTTGAGACCCTTTGAGTGTTACAGACTCTTCGGGTAGTTGAGACTCTTTGAGTATAAATATTTTCGTGTCGGTTTGAGACTCTTTGAGTAGTTAAGACCCTTTGAGTGTTACAGACTCTTCGGGTAGTTGAGACTTTTTGAGTATAAAGGTTTTTTGTGTGTATTTGAGACTCTTTGAGTAGTTGAGACCCTTTGAGTGTTACAGACTCTTCGGGTAGTTGAGACTCTTTGAGTATAAATGTTTTTGTGTTGATTTGAGACTCTTTGAGTAGTTGAGACCCTTTGAGTGTTATAGACTCTTCGGGTAGTTGAGACTCCTTGAGTATAAATGTTTTGTGTTGGTTTGAGACTCTTTGAGTAGTTGAGACCCTTTGAGTGTTACAGACTCTTCGGGTAGTTGAGACTCTTTGAGTATAAATAGTTTCTTTGATGTGTTTGAGACTCTTTGAGTAGTTGAGACCCTTTGAGTGTTACAGACTCTTCGGGTAGTTGAGGCTCTTTGAGTATAAAGGTTTCTCTATGTAGTTGAGACTCTTTCGAGTATAAAGGTTTTTGCATGTGTTTGAAGACTCTTTGAGTAGTTGAGACCCTTTGAGTGTTACAGACTCTTCGGGTGGTTGAGGCTCTTTGAGTATAAAGATTTCTATGTGTTTGAAGCTCTCTGAGTGTTTGATTTGAGACTCTATGAGTGTTACATACTCTTTGAGTAATTTGATTTGATATTCTTTGAAGGGTTGATTTACGTCTGCATCGATAGTGGTCTGCTTTCTTTGAGGTAATTTTATTGGGTTCGTTTTCTTAAAAGCTTTGTTTTAACAGAGTATGTTTGTGTTTGCTTTAATAGAGTCTTTGCGTATTGATTTAAACAGTTGAGTCATGAGTATTAGGGAGAGACTATCTCTTTGAGTTGTCGTTGCCGAGTTAAGAGTCGGTGAGAGGCTATCTCCCTATTGTTGGTAGAGTTTTATCTCTGTGAATATCGTTTTAAAACTAAAAACCCAAAAATTTGCTTTGCTTTCGGGTCAGTCAAAATGTGTCGTCTGTTCAGCTTTGCCATTCGCGTGTTACACACGCTTTGCCAAAGAGGGGCATCTGTAGACACCCCATTTTGACCGGACCCAAGTTCGCTATGCTTGGACGTGTAGACACCCCATTTTGCTCTGCCTTAAGAAATTAGGGTTTTTCCATCGGTTTTCCAATGTCTTTCCTTTCCGCGTCCGTTTGTTACATTTCTAAATATTTTTGGTCGTTTCCGCCATGTTTCGTATTTTTCTGTTGAATATTGAGAAGGGTTATTCATGAGAATCCGAGCAAAAGAGAATGTGGGACCCACTGGTGTGGGACCCGTTTGTGTGGGACCCGCTAGTGTGGGACCCGTTTGTGTGGGACCCGCTGATATGGGACCCGCTGGTGTGGGACCCGTTTGTGTGGGACCTGCTTGTGTGGGACCCGCTGATGTGGGACCCGCTTGTGCGGAACCCACAAAGTGGGACTCACCATTAGCATGACTTAACTTTCTCTACCATTTCCACCAACTTCATTTTTCCCTTTAAAATAACACCATTATCTCCATTACCATTATATATTCCATTATTCCCACCACCATTCCCACCATTACCATTATATATTCCATTATTCCCACCACCATTCCCACCATTACCATTATATATTCCATTATCCCCACCACCATTCCCACCATTACCATTATACATTCCATTATCCCCACCACCATTCCCACCATTACCATTATATATTCCATTATCCCCACCACCATTCTCACCATTACCATTATATATTCCATTATTCCCACCACCATTCCCACCATTACCATTATATATTCCATTATCCCCACCACCATTCCCACCATTACCATTATATATTTCATTATTCCCACCACCATTCCCACCATTACCATTATATATTCCATTATTCTCCACCACACCCACCATTCTCATTATTTATTTCCACCTCTCCACTAAGTTTTTCACTATATAAAGAGAGGTGATGAGAGAAAAAAAAGGAGGAGAGAAGGAAGAGAAAAAAAAAAAAGAAGAAAAAAAAAGAAGAGGAGAACAAAAAAAAAAAAAGAAGAGAGGGAGAGAAAATAAGAGAGAAAGAGAGAGAGGAAAATATAAAAACAAAGAAGGAAGCGGAGCGGATCGCACGTCGGCCGGATTTTTGGATTTCTTTGGCTCTTGGATTCGGCGAGGAACTCATCACAGGTAGGTACACTGTTTTCGGAATTTTTTAGAATTATTTGGTATATTTTCGGATTTTTGCATGATTTTTAACAAAGAAAACTAAAAGATATACTAAACAGATTCCACAAATAATGAAATTTCGTGGGAAAATAATATGATAATGATACATTCTACCATGAATTTGTGAGAATTTTTGGATTTTGTTTGGTATATTATTTTATGCATTCTTTGAAAATTATCAGATTTTGGGAGAATTGTTACTGATGTCAAATCACAGATACAATTCTCCAAATTTTTACAGTAGTCTTAAATTCTATACTTCTTGCTTCTGTAAAATTTTCAAGTGATTTTGATCTTGTTTCATATGAGCTGTAGTGTTAATTCATAATCTGGTTTGAAATTTAAAAAATCCGAAACTGATAGTAAATAGTTTTCTAAATTCATGGAAATCTTACAGCATGCTATTTTCACTTATATCTTACTAATGTAGAAATTTCATGGAATTTAGATTTCTATTTCTAGTAGTTTCTGTGTTATTTTTGCAATCTGGTCTTATTGTTGTTAAATCAAAATTAAATATGAGCTTAATGTACAAATCCACAAAATTCATCCCGTAAGCTGCATGGATACCCATCTTACTGCTGTAGAAATTTTGATTCATTTCGAATTCGTTTGCTACAGTTTCACTTGTAAAAACACTCATATGTTTAAAATTGATAAAATCCATTGAAAATCCGAAATTAATTGAAAATCATCTGAAAATTTCTAAAGAACCTTAAATCTCTGTCACATGTTAACTCATTAATCCATTGAAACAGAAATCTTAGGGTCTTTAGATTTCCCTCGAAAAATGGCCAGTGCATCCATAATCGTATCCCAATTGCAACCAATCTTTGACAATTTAGATATTTAAGCTATAACATGTTATTGGCTCCGAGGTTACTGTCCACGGAAATCCTGAGATCTGCCAGGCAATAAGATGCTATAACCTAAGTATTAAATTGCGCAAGGAAAGAACGCACGATTCCCTCCCTTGGATGCCATTCTGGGCCGAAATTGGTGTACCCATAGGAGGCATGCTTTGCCTCATATAAGAGTCTTTGACTCATTTGTTTGTGTGATGTTGTTGTCAGTGAGTCTTTGACTTGTGTTTCCATCTCTTTTAGGGAGTCTTTGACTCGTCTATCCTTTAGTTGTTGTCAGTGGAGTCTTTGACTCGTTTTTCCACCGCTATTAGAGAGTCATTGACTCATTTGTACCCTTCTTTAATATTTTTAGTTAGGAGTTTCTCCTTTAGAGTTGTTGATTACTTCGCTTTAATTAGAGGCTAACTCAGTCTTATTAGAGCTTTGCTTGCTTGGGATCTTGGATCGTTTTCTCTCTTCTTGGGACGCTATCTTTCTTGTTATGGTTCGTCTCTTTGAGACGTTAGTTGTTTGTTCGGGGTTTCCCCTTTTGGATTTAGGGCTTTGCCCTAGTTTGTGGTTGTTCTTGCGTGTTCCCTTTAAGATTGAAAACATTTAAAAGTTTAGAGCATTGGAAAAGCTTTAAAATCCAAAAACATTAGAAATTTAAAACTCAAAAAACATTTGAAAACTTTAAAAATATCAAAAACATTTGAAAAACATAAAAAAGTCCTTAAAAAATCTGAAGTGTGAGTGTTTCTTTTAGAAGCGTAGTTTGAGAGTTCGTATCGAACTACGTTGGCTTGATCCTCTTCCGAGGTACGTAGTGCAGCTTGGGATTTACATCCCAAGTCCAGCCAAACTTTTTTGTAAATAACTATTTTAAACCTTCTTAAAAAACCTTTAAAATCTTATTTTCAAAAGATCTTCTTCTAGAGTTAGGAGTTTCTCCTAGATAAAGAGTTTTAGAGTTAGGGTTTTTCTTTTGATAGGTTATTTGATTGTTTGTTTGTTGTGTGCTTGTTTTAGAGTTAGGGGTCTGTCCTAGAGTTATAGGAGCGCCTCCGTCCGGTCAGTCGGCGATCCACATCGCCGAGTGATGACTAGAGTATGATACGCTAGTCCACCCTTGGTTTTCCTTAAGAAATACAGCCTAGTCACACATAGGTTGTAAGAACCACCTGCATTAGCTTAGGGCTAATCTGCATTTAGTTAGGGCATATAGGGTGTCATAAAATCCACAATTCACTGAAATTTAAATAATCGTACAAGAAACTTTAATAACCGGTTCGGTCTTTTAGATCGAGTCTAGGATAGAAGTCTAGGTGTCTTAGGCATCCTAGCTTAGAATAGGCGCGAAGAACTACGTTGCCTTGATTCTCGTGGAGGCGGGGATACGTAGGCTTCTTTGGATGAATACCAGATCATCTGAGGACTCGGGCTAATCACTTTTAAAACTGTTGAAACAATCAAATCACTTAGGATTTTCCATGAAATTAGAATTTTAGGAGAACTTTCACTTAGATTGAATCCAAACCAATTAAGAAATCAAGATACACATTTAGGATTCACATTGAAATTAGATCATAGGATGCATGTCACATAGATAGCACATTAACAGAGAGTTGAATGAGCCATTAAAAATGAATTTAAAAGAGTTAACTTTTGGAATTGAAGACCGATTATCGGGCAGGAATGGTGCATGTGGTGGATAA
The DNA here is from genome assembly GCF_043159265.1 of Tasmannia lanceolata. Classification (NCBI taxonomy): domain Eukaryota; kingdom Viridiplantae; phylum Streptophyta; class Magnoliopsida; order Canellales; family Winteraceae; genus Tasmannia; species Tasmannia lanceolata. The sequence continues at coordinate 68,137,972 of NW_027518695.1, forward strand.
ATCCCCATACCTTCCATTCTTGTAACCAGGTAGCGAGTCTAGATTTCTGGTTAATTATGGGTCCTAGATCCCACATCTAGGTGGCGACTCTGTCAGTCTCTTTTGTGTGGAATTCGGATTGCCTTAGTGATCCCAAGTTCACATAAAAGATGAATTAAAATTAATAATAAAAGGCACACGCCAATCGCGTGGGTACGAGAGACCAAGAGATAGTGCGTGGCGGCTCGCGCCCCACCCCTCTCGCGGGATCGGGTCCCACACCACGCGGGTCGAGTTCAATCCGAATTTGGGTTGGGTTGGGTCGAGTTAAGCTTTTTCGCAAATCGGGTTGGGTTGGGAAAAATCAACCCGAATTCGAAATCGGGTCGGGTCGGGTTGGGCTGTCGAGCAACCCGGCCCCACCCGAAAACCGAATTTGGGTTCCATCTGAAGAAGTTCTGTATATGTGTTTTTCTTTTTCAACATTGAAATAGTCTCCACAGTCCACAATGGACGGTTTGGATAATCCTATGGTGTGGGCCATACCGTACTTTAATAAAGTGAGGAGTGTGATCATCAAAATATAGTAGTGCGGATAACATTTCCCTTTGTTAATTGTTAGTCCATGTTTGGTTTGGATTTTGAGATCCAATTGTGAGTTAAAGCTGATTATTGGTGACTCACTATTGGTTCTCAAAATCCAAAACAACCCGGATTGCGTTGAGGTGGTCAACAATTGGTACCATATCAAATCGGGTGATCCCGACCCAACTCAACCCGAATTGCAAATCGGGTTGGATCGGGTTGAGGAAATTGCAAATCGGGTTTGGTCGGGTTGAACCTAGTCGGGTTGGAAATCGGGTTGGGTTGGAAAATATGGGTTCCTCGAGTTGGGTCGGGTTGAGACCCAAGTTGCACCCCTAACGATGACGAAAAAACTACTTTTCCTTATTCACTATGTGCGGGTCAAATTACGGAAAGTTTGATATTGCGAATGTAGGACACCTGTAAAAATATTGACGAATTCTGGGCACCTTAAGAGGAACAACAATTATGGAAACCTCTATAGATTGGAGAGCTAGGATCAGCCTATGGAAATTATTTTACGGGCACAACTATTTATGTTGTGTTCCCTCACATGGACGATTTAGATCAACCTATGATGTGGTCTGTACAGTTCTTTGTTGGCCCGTGCATAACACGGGGTTTTTTGCTAGTATACTATATATTAGAGGAGAAAAGAAGAGAATTATTTGAATTTCTCCCAAAATTTCTCCACATAATTTCAATCCTACCCCCCTCTCTTTTATGCTTTTTTAATTATAGATACCTCTATAGATTGGAGGGCTAGGATCAGCCTATGGAAATGATTTTACGGGCACAACCTATTGATGTTGTGTTCCATTACATGGACGGTTTGGATCAACCTATGATGTGATCCGTACAGTTGTTTGTCGGCCCGTGCATCGCACGGGGTTTTTTACTAGTATATATATATATATATATATATATATATATATATATATATATATATAGAGAGAGAGAGAGAGAGAGAGAGAGAGAGAGAGAGGAAAAAGAAAGTTCTTTTCTTTTTATCTGGGATTTACACGTCAGCATTACTCTTTTACCATTAACCCCTTTGCTGATATCTAACATCTATCTCTATGAGAAATTATTTGAGGGTAAAATCGTAATCTACATATGAAAAATACCAACATAGGCTACCTGTCTATGACAATTACGGAAAAAAACTACAAAGAAGAGGTAAAGACATAGGACAATGACGAAAGAACTACTTTATATTACTCATGCAGGACACTTGGATATTCCCACGCGGGTAGGGTTCAACCCGAACCTGGGTTGGGTCGGGTTAAGCTTTTTCACAAATCGGGTTGGGTTGGGTCGGAAAAATCAACCCAAATTGGAAATCGGGTCGGGTTGGGTCGGGTCAGGCTGACGGGCAACCTGACCCGACCCGAAACCCGAATTTGGGTTCCATCTGAAGAAGTTCTGTATATTTGTTTTTCTTTTTCAACCTTGAAATAGTCTCCACAGTCCACAATGGACGGTTTGGATAATCCTATGGTGCGGGCCATACCGTACTTTAATAAAGTGAGGAGTGTGATCATCAAAATATAATAGTGCGGATAACATTTACCTTTATCAATTCCTAGTCCTTGTTTGGTTTGGATTTTGGGAACCGATTGTGAGTTAAAAACTGATTATTGGTGACTCACTATTGGTTCTCAAAATCCAAAACAACCCGGCTTGAGTTGAGGTGATCAACAATTGGTACCATATCAAATAGGGTCAACCCGACCCAACCCTACCCGAATTGGAAATCGGGTTAGGTCGGGTTGAGGAAATTGCAAATCGGGTTGGGTCGGGCTGAACCCAATCAGGTTGGAAATCAGGTTGGGTTGGGATGGAAAATATGGGTTCCTCGGGTTGGGTCGGGTTGAGACCCAAGTTGCACCCCTAACGATGGCGAAAAAACTACTTTTCCTTATTCACTATGTGCGGGTCAAATTATGGAAAGTTCGATATTACGAATGCAGAACACCTATAAAAATATTGACGAATTCTGGGCACCTTAAGAGGAACAACAATTATGGAAACCTCTATAGATTGGAGGGCTAGGATCAGCCTATGGAAATTATTTTACGGGCACAACCTATTTATGTTGTGTTCCATCACATGGACGGTTTAGAACCTATTTATGTTGTGTTCCATCACATGGACGGTTTAGAACCTATTTATGTTGTGTTCCATCACATGGACGGTTTAGATCAACCTATGACGTGGTCTGTACAATTCATTGTTGGCCCGTACATCGCATGGAGTTTTTTGCTAGTATACTATATAGCCGAAGAGAAAATGAGAGTATTATTTGAACTTCTCCCAAAATTCTATGAGAATTACACATCACTTTTTGACTTTTTTTAACAAAGGCACTTATTCAACCCACATATTTTCAATCCTACCCGCTCCTTTACACTTTTTAACAAAGGCACCCATTAAAGCCACATAATTTCAATCCTACCCCCCTCCTTTATGCTTTTTTAATTATGAACACCTCTATAGATTGGAGGGCTAGGATTAGCCTATGGAAATGATTTTACGGGCACAACCTATTGTTATGTTCCATCACATGGACAGTTTGGATCAACCTATGATGTGGTCCGTACAGTTTTTTGTCCGCCCGTGCATCGCACGGGAGTTTTTACGTATATATATATATATATATATATATATATATATATATATATATATATAGTGTATTTTGGCTTGAATTTCATAGAGAAGGGACAGGGGTGACATATCAGCAGACATGACATGATTAAATAGAAGACATCTGTAGGAGTCTCCTGGGATGGCAATGCTATATTGGCAACCAAAGAAGGGATTTTGTTGACATGCCACCCAAATGCCAAGCACAACAAACCCCTAAGCCATATATGCTTTTGTTCAACCAGACAAACCCTTGATCCAAACCTTGAGCCAATTCGTAAATAGGCTGCACATAGATAATCTCCACGGAAGATCCTAACCCTCTGATCTATAGAGGTTTATATAAATGTGCAGTCCCTTGACAGATCGGAGGGTTAGGATCTTCTTATAGGAATGATCGGGTACAACCTATTTATGTTGTGGCCGGACAAATGAACGGTTTGGATGACTATATTTCTTGCAGTGCCAATGCTTAGCGATGGGATCATTCATCCCCCGCCAATGACTAATTGGATGGTTAGGTTGTTCAATCAAAACCAATTTTCACGAGTGAGGCCTACAAAAGATGAAACGTCATGGTCGTATTGGCACAGTGTTGATGGGTCCAATTAATGCATCTCATCGGACCTATCAACAAAAGTGCATTTTTAGGTGTCATTTGGTCATATTTCCCCTTTTCTTTGATAGTGAAAACGATATCGATGATGTAAAGGTAATTAATTTATGTAATTGCAACTTTTGATAATGGCACTCTTTATGCAGTTCATTCTTCCAGGGGCCTTTGGATATAGGGAAAAGAAAATTATGAAGAATAATATTTTTCATAGAAAAATATTTTATGAAAGAGGAGAAATTGCATGATGAAAGGCCGACATAAGTACCACCCTTGATATTTGATCCAACAGCAGCTCACTCAAAAATGGGAGCTGCCGTTGGATCAAATATCAAGGATGGGATGATGGGTATGCGTTTATATGGCCTTTCAACATATAATTTCTTAAAAAAACATGTCAAGGTCTAGTAGGTTTCTAAGTTTCCGTCGGAAACAAGAAAATTCTTCAATTTTGGAAACAAATCCATGGAAAATGAGTTTATTAAATACTAGGAAATTAGGGCATGGTTACCCCTTTCTCACTCCCATTTTTCTAGAAAGGGCGAAACATGCCAATGAGAACTTGGTGGAGAGATCACACTTCACAACTGAAAAAGCGCCGAAACGCGATCAAGAAAGGTTACCATGGAAAAAGATGAGGAAATTTTTTCTCTACATCCAAACAAGAGCCTACCCCTCATCTCTCAGCACACGGACGCACGAAGACTCAGTCCAAACCCCAGTGGCTACAAGATAGGTTAGTTAAAGATGTAATTTTGTGAGGGAGAAAAGTACGGAATGTGGTACGATGTTTGGACAAATTATGGATTGCGGGCACCTTTTAAAACAAGAACTAGAAACGGGCTAATCTTCAAAATCGGGTTGGAAAAAGACCCCAATACCCTTCTGACACTATGAGGAGTCCTCGTATGTTGGTCCTCATCATTTACTTTTTCATTATTTTACTAGTTTCTTCGGAGGGAAAACCCCCTGTATTTAATGCATCTCACCCCCATTTACGTTTGGCGCACTACACGAAGTTTCGTTGGGTTCGTCTGAATGTATATTTGATCCGACAGAAGCTTTGGTTCGTTTGGATCCTGGCTGTTGGAAATAAGTGCAGACGGAAGGATGCTTGTCATGTCGTAAATAAACTTTTCCGAACAGTGGCGCCTTTGTTGATAGCTGGTTTGGTTTGGATTCGAAATTTTCCTTTGAACCAAGAGTCCCTTGGGTTCGTTTAAATCTTGGCCGTCGCCAATATGCATAGACAGTCGGATCAACGCTACGTGGACATCTGCACAGAACGGTGGAGTCCTTTAGTAATACCGCCGGCGTTAGTAAAAAATTTAGACCAATACCGTCCCACCCTTTGCGCTCCCCTCTCATTTCAACCATTTCTATCTCTCTGTATTCACTATCTTCTTCATTCGAACCCTTGCCTTTCAACAGTTTGTTCAACCCACCCATACTTTTGTTCATCAAACTCCCTCCATTCATCAAATCCTCTCCCCCCATTCTAAAGGCAAAATGGGCCGGAAGAGATCCAAGAAGGCCGCAACAACTACACCAACTCCGTAGGTTCCTCCTGTGGAATCACTAGTGAAGCATGGAAGGATGAAGAGAGAGAGGTATGAATGATTTTTTTTTCATGTTCCATGTTACACTGTAACTGTAAGTAACATGATATTTGAAAAGAAACGGCAGGGACCACACCGGAGTAATGTCATTTTCTAGGTTAAATGGTCATGTGAAAAAAACACTTAAAATAACGGTGGCGTTATCACCTAACCGGTGGTGTGAACACAATACCGGTGACGCTATCGATTCGATTTTGTGTAAATATCATGTAGATTTGATAGCGGTGGCATTTCCGATGCCGCCATCCATTCGACCTTGCCGCAGTAACAGGGTAAATTCGATTGCGATGTCGTTTCCGGTGGCGTTTCCGTTAGCGCTATCTATTCGACCTTTCCTTATTACTGGGTAAATTCGATAGCGATGTTGTTTCTTGTGGTGTTTCTGTTAGGGCTATCTATTCGACCTTTCCTTATTACTAGGTAAATTCGATAGTGCTGGCGTTTCAGGTAGCGCTATCGATTCTACTTTTCTGCAGTAACAAGGTTCATTCGAGAGTGCTGGCGTTTTCGGTGGCGTGTTCGGTGGCGCTTCCGGTAGCACTACTGATTCGACCTTGCCTCATTAGCATGGTCATTTCGATAGCGCTGGCGTTTCTGGTGGCGTTTCTGGTAGCGCTATCGATTCGACCTTCTCTCATTAACTGGGTAAATTCGATAGCGCTGGCTGTTCCGGAGTCGTTTTCGTTGGCTTATCTGGTAGCGTACTCATTTGCCGTTGGCATTATTTAATTCTGCTGTGGCATTAATACATAGCGATGGCGGTATATTAATTTCCGGTAACATTTTCGGTGGCGTACTCCTATAAAAGCTGTATTGTACGCCACCGAGAATTTGTGGTACATTCTGTTTCCTTCCCACATAAAAATTTAACTCTTCCTCACTGACCCGCCAGTGAGGAAGAGTAAATCTACTATTCATTTAGATGGGTTGGGTCATTAAGTTAGGTGTGATTTTGATTGCAGTTGAAGAACTTAATTACGTCGTCTTGTTTGCAGGTTCTGTATGATTCGAGGTGTAGTGCCACCAAATTTTAAAACTACTACAAACAATTAGCCTTAAATAAGGACCATCTGCCATTGTTGGGGAGGACTCCATTCTCCACGTTAGCGCGGAGAATAGATAACATGCCTATAAACTGTGCCCTTCTGAAAGAGTTGATTCCTACTTGGGAGACAGAGGGCAAGTCATTTAAACTTGGTGGGCAGCCGGTACCATTTACTGCCCTCCATGTTGGTGCTATATTGGATTGCCCATAGAGGGGGAGCCAATTAAATTGGGTAAGTCTTAAATTACCCCATTCAGGCAATCATTTGGCTCATATAGTTCCATTGATTGTGCGGTAATATTTGATAGGCTGAAACAATATGTAGCCGATCCTCTCAAAGTGGACTCAAAGTGGACGAGAGTGTACGGCTACTTATTTTGCTTTTGTTTTCGACTTTCTTATTCGTTACATCGAAGCACAAAGTCAAGTCTCTATTTTGTGACTATCTTGATGATGTTGGTGAGATCTGTAAATATTCATGGGGAAATAAGGTGCATGATATATTGGTGGAGAACAAGGGAAAGACGGAGGCGGGACACAAGACTACATATTTTCACGGTGCGGTAGTTGCGTACCAGGTTATGATCGCATACTTATTCCATACTGCATAGTAATTAATTAGAATATTCAATGATCAATTTTTTAGATTTGATTAAGTGTATACTCTTCTTGCTTGTGAAATCGCAGGTCTAGTTTTATGACCACACCGGCTTCGTATATCCCTCCAATATGAATGTCGTGCCACGGTATTTTAGATGGGAGGGATACAAAGCCGGGAAGTCCATGGACCAGGAACTGTACAACAAATATTTTAGATTTGAAGAGGGTCACAAGGTAAGAAAATATCATTATTTGATGCAATGTTAACTTGTGGATACGTAGTTGTTTATAGAGCTTTGACATGTATTTAAGTTGTTCGAAATTTTGCAGATCATTGTTGATCTACAACTGTCAAATGAGGAGTTGTTAATCATCTAACCCACAGTGAGTGATATAAATTAGCGCAAAATGTTTAACGTTCAACTGTTTTTTTTATGGAGGTGAACATGTTCCGTAATTAGGCAGCAGCAGAAGAGATAGGGTATGCTGGTGCAGATGGAGGTTCAGGGATAGGTACAAGATCCGCAGAGGTAAACCTGTAACTTCGTAGTAGGGAAAGGTAAAGCTCGTTCCATATGTTCCGTCAAATAAATCTGTGACGGTATTGTGTGTGCAGGAGGATGCGGAGGCAGATGAAAACTGGGGTTTTGAACACCAGGAACCCACTAACGAGGTATAGTAGTTATTCTCAATACTAGTTGCTTCCGTATTCTTTTACATGTAATGACTTTTGTGCTATTCTTTGTTTCTCAGGGTAGCCCAGCTGTCCCCCCTGAAGCTGCACATGAGGTAGCTTGTAGGGAAGTTGATTTTCAAAACAGGAAACTTTCTTTGACTTTGAGAGACAGAGAACTAAGTACCAAGGAAGCACTTCTTAATGAGAAGGACGAGGAATTGAAAAGAAAAGAAGCGGAGTTGAGGAAGTTGGAGGCTGACCTTAAGGGGGTAGATGAATTGCGGGCCGAAAACAAAACGCTCCATGGTGAGATTTCAACGTTGAATATGAAATTATGGCAGAAGAATGCTTCAGGCTTCTTCATAGAGGAGAAGAAGAAGAAGCATAAAGGGCAGAATAAAGATGAGAAGGCTGTTAAGAGGGCAACAAAAGATTTACCTGTGGGGGATAAGAAGAAGGAAGTTAAGGTCGGGAAGGGTGAGGCTGTGGATGTGGCTCCAGAGACAGTTGAAAATAAATACGTATTCAAGAGTGCTATTAATGAAAGGAGAGAGACCCTTAATAATAAACGATCACGGCCGAAAACCGAAGAACCCCGAGAAAGCACATCGGTTGCCTCCCAGGGAAAGGACAAAGGGGTGAAGAAGTAGAGATCAAGTCAGGTGCCCAAGCTTCCAACCTTGTCAAAAGCTGGGAAGGACAAGGGTGTGGTTGAGAAAAAAAACCACGAACCCCAAGGAAGCACAGCTGTTAGCCCTCGGGAAAAGGATAAAGGGCTCAAGAAGCAGAAAACAAGTCATTTGCCGAAGCTTCCAACATTGTCAGAAGATGCGGAGGAGTCGGAGAAGGCGAGCAAACAAGGCACAACTGTTGGCCCTGAGGAGAAGGACAAAGGGCTGAAGAAGCAGAAGGCAAGTCATTTCGCGAAGCCTCCAACCTCATCGGAAGATGGGAAGGGCAAGGACGTGACTGACAAACAAAGAACTGGAACTATTCATGTCCCATCAGTGGAAACCCCCTCCGCTTCCTCAAATGTTGGAGGCTGACAAAGAGAAGGTCGTTGAAGAGTTTCAGAGACAACATGCGGGGGACAAGAAGCACGACTTCAGCACCATCATCGAAAAGGGGGAGGAGGTTATCAACGATGTGAGTACAAATCTTATTCCTACCAATGTTAATGAGACTATACTACTGATCTCTGTTTAGTGATCTAATCATTTGTATAAGTGGTGCAATATGTTTGCTTATCTTAGGCATTTGATTCATATGTTTAGAAAGTAAATCGCAGACTAGCGACTCAACCGGAAGGAAGGGTGCACGTTCTACCTGTCTCCTTTCACGTAAGCACATGCTCTACCATGATACTTTTAATGCACAATAAGCAGTGACAAATTAAACCTTGCGTCACTCTTTTGATTGTATGACTATGCAGCAATTGATTAACCCAGATATCCCGACGAACCCGTCCAAAGTGGGTAAGAAGAAAGCTCATGTGCCTGCCGTGACGAATATGCCCACCGACTTACCTTTGTATATGGAGTCGTTTATCCCACTGGAAGCCATACGACTGGCTCCCAGAATTTTCATCCCAATTCTGCATTCAGGACATTACATACTTTTGCTTGCCGATGTCGATAGAAAGACGTTCATTATATACAACTCAATGTATAACAAAGACAGAAAGTGGGCAGAAGAAGCACCGGTTCGCAGAACTGTAAGTATCTGAGGCAGCCTACAATTATTTATATGTTGTAAAGTAATTTACTTTTATTATGTTCTGTCTGCAGTTGGATATTGTAAGACAGTTTAAAAGTCTCGGCGGCCATGAAGCTGATGATTGGCCTACCATAGAGGCATCAGACTATCCGTAGTAAGATAATAAGTAAGTTTACAAAGCACTTTCATTGTTCAATAAATGTGTGTATGTATAAAAAGCATCTGATGCTTAGTTTATGATATAACAATCGATGTAGAACTGATTGCGGTATTTTCGTGATGCGATACATTGATCGTCTCTCAATTTTCAAGGGTATGGACTTCGGGCAGGTAAAATTATTGTCCATAATTTTCCTATGCAGAACCGATTGCGGTATTTTCGTGATGCCATACATTGATGGTCTCTCAATTTTTAAGGGTATGGACTTCGGGCAGGTAAAATTATTGTCCATAATTTTCCTTCTCTGGTGTAAGAGGTTATATTTATTATATCATGTATCTTATAGTATATTTCCTTCCTATCACCAAGATATACCTTACCTCAGAAGGCACTATGGGTATGAGCTCATTAGAAATGACATTATCTAAGCAACTACAATTGACATAAGGAAGGTTTCATTGTAAACAGAAGAAGGTTTGGATGAGGCAGAAGAAGATTTGATTGTGCTCGGTGAGTGGGTGGATATTAACTTGATGAACTTCGTTATGAACTAATGCTCCTTTTAATGTTGTAATTAATAGTAGTTTCTAATTTGTTTCATCTGTACGAGCATGAGTACGCTCTTGACCAGTAATGGTATGTTGTGACATCTGTTAGTAGTTAATTGTTTCAACCAATGTCTCTGTTATTAGTTTAATTGATAGTGGTTTTTTCTACTAATGTGGCCTTGATTGCCATCTGGTCAATTTAGGGAGAGAACTACATTCCCCATCATTTTGAGAGAACTGCATTCCCCATCATACCGGTGAGGTGTTCATTTCGGACGCTGCCATACTCAATATATAAGGTGGCGTACTGATATATTCCGGTGGCATACCGGTGGCATATCGATATATTCCGGTGGCGTACCAATATTCTCAGCTGGCGTACATTTAACACCAGTGGCATACCAACTGATTCTAGTGGCGCATTGAACTTCCAGGTAGCACACGGTGAAGGTCCGCATTATGTTTGTTTGCCTCATTAACTGGGTAAATTTTATAACGGTGGCGTTTCTGATGGCGTTTCCGATGGCGTCTGAAAAATACCGGCGGTGCACAATTAATAATGATGTGAGTACAAGTTTTTACCGGTGGCGTATACAGTACCGGTGGCATTTTCGGTGGTGTAAATTTAGATTCCAGTGGCGCATTGAACTTTTACATAGCTTCTGTTGAAGCTCCGCATTATGTTTCTTTGTGGTTGCATTGGCTCTTTATCGTATTCCTGTGCAACAAGCTAAAGAGGGAATTTGTTGAATTTGCGTTCGAAATTTTCCATCACCTCTTTGCAATGAAATCTACCCAACAACCTACTAATGTAAAATGAAGTGAAATTTACCAACTTAATTGATATGTGCCTTTTCGTTAGGGTTGGTGAGATTGGTGGGGAATGTATTGGTAATCTGTAGGAGTCGTAGTTGTCTGCAATGTAGTTACTTTGTAGCAGTTTATTTCCCTCTATGGTATCGCAGCGAGAAGTGACTAATATCTTCCGGACCTGTAACATTAATCAATATCTTATTTAAAAGAATTTGTAGGAAGAAAGGGGTGGGTAAACATGAGTCTAAATTAGTAGGAAGAAGGGATTATAATATAATCAGTAGTCCAAATTATCAACCATTACATCTTACAATGTCATTTCTCACTAATATTTTCCCCACAATTGTCATTCCCACGAATTGTTTGCTGTTAGTATAAGCGATGTTGGGGGTGAGGAGGCGAGTCGATTCCCTTCGGGCAGAGAGGTAATACCGTTTACTCTTAAGGTGCAGCCGTAGTTTTTGGGTGACGTAAAGTTGGACGGTTGAAAGAATTAGTAAGAAGAAGGGATGGGGAAGCAATATTAGAGAGTGTACAGCTACTTATAACGTTACTGATAACTTGCTATAGACAAGTGGAAATAGTTACCTTATAAGGAGCCGTACAAATTCTACTACTACTTCCCAAACCCCTCTTCCTACTAATACTTTCAACAGTCCAACAGTACATCACCAAAAACTACGTCTGCAAATTAGGAGTAAATGATACTACCTCCCTGCCCGAAGGGAATCGCCACGCCTCCTCACCCCAACATCACTTATACTAACAGCAAATTTGCTACAATAAAAGATAACAACATTACAAGAAGCAGTGCCAGAAGAGTAATGGCCGATGTAGGTGTAGGCTGGACGTTCACAGGATCCTCTACTTCCCCTCGTCCTGACAATGGCACTTACCGAAGCCTGTACTCCCTTAATTGTTTTTCAGCCTCCTCCAGCGTGGTAAAAGAATAATGTAAGGTGCCACTGTAGCCTGTAACATGGGGCTCACACTCAGGCCATGAAGTGAAGATTCCCTGTTGCCTTCCTCTGAAAACTACATAGTACTTCTTCCTCCCCATAATTTTCCAAGGTTTTTGGTGAGAATGTATCTGTGCAAGAAAATCAGTAAAGAAAAAGGAGATCGAACAAACCCTAAATGCAACACATATATTAGTGATCGAGAAGAAGGAGATCAGTTACCCATGTACTATTGACAATGTAACGAAATCAGGATAGGAAGAGCTGCGGTAGCAATACTGCGCTAGGGTTTCCTTAAGAGAGAGAGAGAGAGAGAGAGAGAGAGAGAGAGAGAGAGAGAGACAACGAACCAACGAAGGGTTAGGGTTACGGGTTGAATACAAAATAACATCGCCGTTTCTATAATAAGTCATCGGCACATTATGTACAAACTTCACCAATAGCATCCAAAAAAAAAATCACGCCTAGCCAGTACGCCACCAGTACACCACCGGTTTGCCACCGGATTTACCCACTTATGTGTCTGGTGGGTGTTTTCAGCCCAACTATGTGAGAGCGCAATTTCGAGGATAAACCACCTGACATACCAGGGAACGGCACCGGAATTCTTACTGAAATTTACCCAGTTACAAGTTGGGAATCTTGAAGTTATACATCTGGATAGAATTCATTGCTTTTGTTGGATGAATTACGAGGAAGAAAACTGACAATGAAATGAGTATTGTACATACTCTCGAATAAAAAGGCGGTTGCCCAACTATTTCTAACCTGCAATCAACGAGAGAAAGGGTATCGCAATATTGGATTACAAGCGATACTAAGTTATACTGTTTTAAAAAATTCATGGTGTAGATTTTACCTAGCTAACGGCCGTGAATGTAGGAGGCGGTTTCCGACCGGTACCATTTCCTCAGTGAAGTCAAATGCATCGTCTTTTCTGAAACCAATGGCTACCATTGCATGAGCAAATGGTATTCCGAAAGTTTGAAACGCACGACATGAACATGTCTTCTCTCATAAGTCAACTCTATCTTGGTGATACTTAGAGGACACCTGAAAGAGAAGCGAATCGAGAGCACTAACATTCATCCTCCTTCCCTTCTCATTGGCCAATTGTATGGTCATAACGGCGTAGGAAGTCAAAGGACCTTTCCAACCATTACTGGCTTCTCTACATTTTGCAAATGATTCAGACGTCTTCTACCTCATGTGCTCCACTACTGTGGCAATAGGATATTCTCTGGCATTCTTCAAAACAACATTCGAAACCTCACAGGCATTTGATGTATAAATATTGTATCTCCTCCCCTTCAAGAAGAGACCAGCCCAATTTTCCTTATCAATCTTGCATATCCATTCATATGCTTTTTTATTGGCTGCTTCTATATCGACCATGGTCGTGCGAAAAATATCCTCTCTCAAGGTAGTTGCTGCCTTCCAGAATTGTTCCTCGACATATTCGTCCTTAAATTGCTCCTTAATGTTCACTGACATGCCTAATGCAATAGGAGTGATATGATTCTAGGAACACATTATTGACTGCTTGTATTATTCCTTTCTGTCGGTCGGAGACAAAAGTGATGCCCGTTCTCCAATGTGGTTGACAAATTCTTACACGAAGTTGGCACAAAAACCAACTCCACGTCTCGATATTCTCTTTCTCAACAATAGCGGACATGAACGGAACTATCCCATTGTTTCCATCCATCCCGCATGCAATCAACAAAACACCAGGATAATTCCCCCGTAGGTGAGTACCATCCACGGTGATAACGTGTAAGCCCAAGGGTTCCCATGGGTTTAACTAATCACCTTATTTTGATGATCAACAAACCTAAATTGATTAGTCTTTTATGGATTGATGTGTTGCCTTTGAGTGTTGTGCTATAGACAAGTATTTCACAGGCTGACATAGGCTAGCACACCACCATACATGATCTATGTTTGAAGATGAACCAAACACAAGTCAAAGGAACTGGAGCATACTTAGATTAATCATGCTTTGGAGGGAAAACCAAGGAGAAGCTCAACATCAAGCATCTCAAGCATTCGAACAAGCAAATGAAGATCATTGAAGGTCAAAGCTTAAGGATCAACATTCAAAGGAGCTTGGAGACATTGGTGGCATCATCCTTGGAAGATGTCAAAGTAAGGAGCTCAAGTGAAGATCCCACAAGCAAGCCAAGAACCATATTGAAGATCAAATGAGATTGGCTCAAGAGTTCATTCAATAGAGTGTTCAAAATGGTAGAATGTATTCCTTTCTCTCTTGGATTTTCTCTTGATCAAGGCACATCTTAAAACCGCTAAAAAATAATTTTCAAAGAGATTCACAATCTTAAAAAAGACTTAAATGGATAAGTGAATGACCATGGTGGTGTACCAACATGTTGGGACCCATATGTCATTCCATTACATGGTATAAAAAAGAGTTTCGAAGGCTAAACTGAGATCAGCATCTAAAACCTATCATAACTGGTCCAAAACATTTTCATATATTTTTGAAAATATTTTTAACAGAATGATCTCATCATTTCCATTCAAATCGAGTATAAAAGTTTTTAAATCCAACGAGAAACGAAGGAGATATGAATTTTACAAGATCGGTGTTGAAATCTGGAATCCAGGTACGGAACTCCGGGGAGCAACCTGTTGGAAAATAAAAAAAGGCCTAACGGTCACTACGAAGCTCCGTGGGATGCCTCTGTACTAGCCGTTAAAGACTCCCAAATGGTCATATTTGAGTCTCTTCTATAAAAATGAAGGTCTAGAGCTCATTTAAGCTCTCTAACACCTTGCCTAACCTTCTTGGATCATAATACACATACCTTAGCATCATTAAAGATCCTTAATCTCTCTCCAATTCTCTTTGTGCCTTGATCTTGAGCAAAACCTTTTGAGATTGGATTAAGCTTTATTTGTAATCATTTTTTAGAAAATCTTGTGAGCTCTACATTGTATCAAGCCTTCAAGAGGCTAAAGAGTTTGCTTCTATCTTCTTCAACCATTGAGAGGGTCTACGATTCGGCCCGATAAGAAAGGAGAATCAAGCTTGTAGAGAGAGGGTCTTCGATTCGGCCCGTTAAGAGAGGAGAATCAAGTGTTTTATAGAGGGTCACCAATTCGGCCTGCTAAGAGAGGTGAATCACATTGCAAGAGGGTTCATTGATCCGGCTCGGTAAGAAAGGAGGATCGTTTAGTGGAATCTCCAAGGAGCCAAACTTGGAAGAGTGCACGTAGGGCTTGCCCCGATCCACTATAAAATCTTTATGTTCATCTCTTGAACTATCTACCTCCTTCTCTTTATTGGTGATTGGCACACATTTATCTTACTCTCTCTTGTATGTGCTTTCATAATTCATATCCATGCTTGAATGGGTAAGTAACACTTAAGTTGAAATTGCATATTCATCTCTTGCTAATTAGGCCTCTCATCATTCTAATCAAGTTATAAAATCAACTAGGGAATAAAGTTGGCATCATTACTATTAAGCTTAATTAATCAAACAAACTTGATTAAGAAAAGTTAAGACTAGGGTGAACCGAAAAAGTTTTAAAAATGGTAAAATCTTTAAAGACAACCAATTCACCCCCTCTTGGGTTTCCTATTGGGTTGCCTAAATTTTTGCTATTGAAATACAGGTGTGACAACCCAAGATGAATTGGTCAATTAGAAAGTTTAGGCTTGATTAGATGGGAGATTAATACTTAATCTACTAATTAAGCACTATTTGATCTAACTCTTGTTCAAATAGGAATATTAATGAAAGCTAGGGTTTAGACATTCTAATCTTGCACATTTGTTAACCCTTGTTCAAATAGATATATAATTACAATTAGGGTTTATACATTTAATTCAAGTGCATTTACTAACCCTTGTTTCATTAAAACAATAAATAAGTTAGTGTTAGAGATTACCAATCACCACACGTGCAAGAGAAGGAAAGGAAGAGAGAGAGAGAGAGACAATGAACACAAGATTTATAGTGGTTCGGTCTATCACAAGATCTACTCCACTCTTCACGTCCGTGCGTGAGTTTCACTATCACGATCCTCCTTCAAGGCTGGATCAATGAGCCAAAGCGAAGCCCATCTGTACAAAGCCTTCGGCGAGGGGCACACCCTCATATGCCGTCTTCACCTTAACGGGCTTAAGAGGAGACCCTCATCTTCATGATTCTTAAAGGGCCAAAGAGAAGACCCTCAATGAAGAACAAACAAGCCTCTTGATAGGCGGATTACAACTTTGAAAGCTCACTATCACTCCAAGAAAATACAAATGTAAAGCCCTATGGAGTGCCTCTTGATAGAATGTAGAAATTAAGATCAAAGAGGTTTTTGCTTTTGAAATAAAATGTTGAAGCTCAAAGAGAAATGGGATTTGATCTTTCTCAAATGTTCAAAAGCTAATAGAGATAGCTTTAACGATGTATATATAGTGTATTTGAAAATATGACCGTTTGGGGTAAAACTGTAAATAACTGGGTTGAAAAAGTCAAGCAGAAAATGCCCCAACGGCTAGTTTGCTCGACCGCGGCGGTCGACCGAGCCATCGTGTAAGCTCAAGGGTTTCCATGGGTTAATCATTCACCTTACCTTCTTGTTTTAATGCTAGTAAACTAAATTGATTAGCTATTATGGACTAATGAGTTGCCTTGAGGTGTTGTGTCTTATATAGGAATTTCATGTCATAATCGCCATTACACAACTCAACTCAACACATAGCTTGTGGATCAAGAAAGCAAGGGATAAAGAGCTTGCACCTACATTGGAGTCATCACCATTTGGAGATGATCAAGTCAAGGAGCTCAACATGAAGATCCCACAAGTTCCCCAGCAAGTGTCAAGAAGGAGCTTGAAGTTGAATATACCATGGTGACACCTCATGTACCTCAACATGCATTGAAGATTGGAGGACAAGTCACAAGAGCCAAGACAAAGTTGAAGTTGTTCACTCAAGCATAAGAAGTCAAAGGAAGTGCAAAGGAGCCAAGACATTCCAAGAAGACTCAAGGTTCTTATTTTTAGAATGTATTTAAAGTCCTCTTGATTTAATGTTTAAATGCACTTTCAATAGGTTTTCAAATGGTTTTCGTACTTAACTTTTATATCTTTGAAAATCATTTCACACACCCAAATATGTGTTTGAAAACCTAAGACTTAAGTCCAAAGACCAAACCCCAAAGTCCCTTGAATTTAAAGTTGAAAATAGAATGTTACTCAGGGCCGGTCGACCGGGCTATGTAGGGTGACCGCAGGAAGCTACCTGGAATTCCAGAGCATCACTAAATTTATCAGGCCGGTGGACCGGGGTAAGCCGGACGACCGCGGATATGTTTTCTGAAAATTCAGAAAACATCCAGTTTGGGCTTGGAGGTCGACCGCCATAGGTCCGGTCAACCACGATAGTGTTTTGAGCAGAAAATTTATTTCAAACAGGTAGCCTTCGCCGGGCGACCGCGCCGATATGAATTTTGAAATTCAAATAGAGAGCCCGATAAGGGCAGGCGACCGCCGTGCCTCGGTCGACCGCCGCGACATGGAAATAAAGTCGTTGGAGCTTTCGCAGGTTGACTTTTTTAACCATGTAATTTACACTTTTACCCCAAACGGTCATATTTCCTTGTGGGCTATGTATACCCTATCTAAACCTTTCTAAATAACCTTTTGCAAGATTAAATCCTATCTTCTTGAACTTAAACTTTTAAATGAAAGGTTAAACCTCTTTGAACTTAGATTTTTACATTTTATCAGGAGGTACTCCATAGGCTTTACATTTTATCTTCCTTGGAGTGTTTGTGAGCTATACAAGGTTTGTAATCCGCTTATTCAAAAGGCATTGATTTTGACTTGTCTTCCAATCTTCAATGCATGTTGAGGTACATGAGGTGTCACCATGGCTTGTTCAACTCCAAGATCCTTTTTGACACTTGCTAGGAACTTGTGGAATCTTCATGTTGAGCTTCTTGAATTGAACATCTCCAAATGTTCATGTCTCCATTGTAGGTGCAAGCTCTTGGTTCCTTTGCTCCTTGATCCACAAGCCATGTGTTGCGAAGAGTTGTGTAGTAGCGATTATGACATAAAATTCCTGTATACAACACAACACCTCAAAGCAATACATTAGTCCATAAATTCTAATCAATTTAGTTTGCTAGCATCAAAACAAGAAGGTAAGGTGAATGATTGAACCCATGAGAACCCTTGGGCTTACATTCTCCCCTTTTTTTATGATGGCAAACAAATTGATTAGGGAGGCAGGAGATATTAAACAAATATATAAATAAGCATTGAAACACTATAAACAATGAAGCAATGCTCCCCCTCACTATATGCACAAGTGTAATATATGAATGTAAAGGACCGCATATACAAATGGACTACCTAATCAATTCCCAAAATTCTCCCACTTTTGGCAACAACAAAAAGGTAGGGATATGCATGTGTGAGTGCAAGTGGGGTGTCAAGATTAATGATAGCTTATGTAAGCTATTTATAAGGTATATGATATTACATTAAAGCTCATAAAAGGCTTATCAAATAGAAAACAAAAGTAAAATGCAAGATAAGCCATTTTTTTATTTAAAAAGATATACATGTTAAGCACAAATATGAGGGCAATAGGTCATGTAAACATATCATAATGATCTATATAAACATGAATATGATACCCTTTGGCTCTCCCCCTATGTGTTTGTCATTGGCCCTAGGTGAAACCTATGTGATAGGGCATGACAGACACTATGATGGAAAAGGTGAATGATTTGAACACTTGGGCTCCATGAGCAACTTTTCTAAGCACGTAAATATCTACCTAAGAAAGGATATGCTTAGATCTATGAAACAACTATTTAGGGTTACAAGTTGCTTCAAGACAGGGTTCTCTAGACAGTTAGCAGACAAGTCTCTTCAAGAGCATAGATATGTTCTGAACTATTAACATAACTTTTAGATATCACTTGTTACTTGCCCTTAGAGATTTACACAAATAAAACTGTAAGCTCCTCTTGACTGTGTGCATCCAATCTAAATGTGAATTCCAAGCACATAGGCCCTTGATTCAAAATCACCTTAACCCATCAAAATTTTGCCTCCATTCAATTGAAAATCACAGATTGAATTGGAATGGATGATTATTAGATATGAGATATGGCAATGAAAAGAGTATAGTCTAATAAACACATGGATAAGAGATTTAAACCAAAAAAGGTACATATCCATGGCAGCCAAAGATCATGTATATATAGATAAAACTATAATGCTCAATATACATGATCAAAATGGAAGATTAATACCACATTTCTTTTATTACTTCAAGAAATGATAAAAGTGGTATTTGGAAATCTCTCGAAAGAAGTAACACTGGACTTCTTTTCTTCTATCTAGGACTCTTCTACTAATGAATGTTTAGAAGAGCTTAGATCATTGCTTGACCATTTCTTCCATCTAAGGGAGCATCTTTTGTCAAATCTTTCCAGATGAGAGATTGGGTACTTGTTTTAAATCTTCTCCTTCATCAAAGGCTCATCCTTGAGAGAATGAGCATGAAGTGCACATGCCAGCCTTTAGACATGAATCTTCAATTTTCTTAGTCTCTGTTCATCCTTCACTATGGAAGAATGTAGAGATGGACAGAGAAAAATTGAGTACATCTACCATCTTATTACATCTGGCACAATGGAGGGAGACAAGTACATAGACAAGCTGCGAAGGACATATGATATGAGTGAAGTCCTCCAAAGCTAGAATCTTATAATGTAAAGCCTGACAATATATAATGGCTTAGATATGAATGTAAAAGCACAACCATTGGATCTTATCATGATAAAATATTTTCATTCAAAAATACATGATAAGAGATTACTTCATAGACAATGAGATGATCATCCCAAGCATTGTCAAATGAAGAAGGATTCTAGAGATTTTTTAAACTCTAGAATAAGATACTTATCATTGGCAGATATAGAAACATATAAGTATATCCAAGATAAGTATAAGGCCTAAAAAAATGATATGGCACTAAGGCTATAGGCCAAGGGAACTTGTCAAAAGATGAGAGATGATCTCAAATTTAAAGAATATGACAAGACCCAACTACAACACATGGAGCAATGTGGCTCCACATGAGTGTACTTATCATATGTGATGCACATCAAACATCATATGATAAGATGGATGGACAGACATTGAGCATGTAAGTGACTCATACAATGCATGAATCCAAAGGGCTGTCCAACTAAAGGGACACCAAGGGATTTAAAGGTGAATAATTTTCAAACCACACTTGCACCATTAATGCATGATTTGCTAAGGTTTAAGGTATCAACCTAGCATACCATGCTCCCCCTAAATATGTGCATATAATATGTATATATATATAACACACAAGACACATATGGCTTGTTATGGTTAAGATGCTGGCTAAAAGCCAAAGAAATTAGTGTTTTAATTAAAGGTGAGTGTACACTCTCCATCTTACAGGTAAGAGGACTAAGAGTACCAATTTAGTGATTTTTAAATTTAAGTTTACCATCTTTACCATGTACCTAGTAGCATACAAGGAGAAATAACTATAGATTATATAGATTATCAATTAAGCTTAAATCTATAGAACTTAGACATTGTAAGAGGGATCAATAGAATCCCATGTCTAAGAGAGACATCCATGGCTCATGCAATGAGAACATTTATGGATAGTCTACCATGTTTGGACATAAGAATCATGGTCTAACATCTATGCCTACATTCACAAACCACTATATAAAGATAGGGCAATTAAGCACAAAGTACAAAAAGCCCATGAAAAATCAAAATGTGGGGGATACAAGTGTTCCCATCACAATATGTTACATGATAACCACTACAATGAGTATCTGCCCAACAATGATACTAGATTCCTATGATATATTCAATTTTACTCAATTGAGTTTCATACATTAAATCTAGACTCATTTTCAATTTTGTACAAAAGAATATTCATTTAGGACAGTGGAGAATAATCCAAGGACTTCTAGAGAAAACTTAAGTGACAAACACCATGGATACATGCATTCCAAAATGAACTACTATGACTAGATAGTTTTATCTTAGTCATAAAAGGATATTCATTTCAAGCTTTTGGAACACAACATTTTAACCCATCAAGATTTCTTATACATTTAATTATAATCATTAAGCATATAAGAATGGGTTTGAAGGACAACTAGGTGCATAAACATACTTACTCACCTAGGGCATAAGTGATGTCTAAGAAAGGATTTGAGTGGATTTCCTTAGACATGGCTTTAATCACTCAATCTTGCTAGAAATGATATTCTACCTAAGTTGAATATTTCAAGATCTAGCAAATGCCAAAATTGTCATAAATAGAGTTCAAGAATGAAATGAATGAACTTGAAAGATCAATTTGAACTCAAGGGAAAAAAGCTGGCCAATTTTCATGAAAGCACATATATGGTTTTCACATTAAATTTTCTATTGTGGATTTACTTCGTGGATGCTAAGTGCACAAGTGATGTGATTTGCACTTAGATAGGCTTTTCAGGAAAGGATATTCAATAAAGCATATAAATATAGTCTAAGATAAAATATTCAGTGAATTACATTTAAACTATATCAAGAAAAAGATGTGATCATTTAAGCACAAGAAAACTAGAAACAAAAAGTATTCCATGAATTTAAAGTATCTAACATGAATGTAAATGATATAATAATTTAGCATAGCCCCTAAACTAGCTCATTCAGTAATTAGTTTAGAGGGATTCTTTTGGAACCCAAATTCCTTTGGTTCCATCCAAGTTTGTCTGTGGGAGTGTACATTTTCTTATCCAAACAAACTTGTTAGATTTCACAATTCTAAGCTTACACTCAGAATTGTGATGTCCAGATCTACCACAATGAGTACAATAGTAATAATTGGTAGATAAGGAACAAATAGAATCACAAGACTTAGAAGTATGTTTATCTTTTTCTTCTTGAAGTCTTTGATTCTTATTAGAGAGTTTTTCATTTATTTGTTCTTCATTTTCACAAACATGTTTATATTTTTCAACAAGTTCAATGTTTGTGATTTCAAGACTTTTAATTTCTTTTTCAAAGGTAATAAGTCAACATTTTTATTTATAAAAAATAAGCTCAATTGACTTAATTTTTTTTTCTTTTTGAACTCTCATTTATCTCCAATTTTATATTTTTAATTTGAATCTCCAAATTAGAATTTGAATGTTTGAAAGAAACTTCTTTTGCAAAAGATTTTTCTGAAGTCTTTTTTTTACTAGAAATTTTATCATTTGAAAATAGACACATATTTTTCTCAAAACTGTTTTCTAATGAAGTCCAAATATCTTTTGCAATGATGTAATTTGAAATATTGTGAAAAATGTTAGGAGTTAAACCGCAACACAATAAAATCATAGCCTTTGAGTTCAAGGAAAATAATTTCGTATCACCTTCAGTGCATTTCCTTGAAAAAGAAAATTCCTCTTCAATGACATCTAAAATGTCATGACCTATGGATTTGAGATAGGCTTGCATTTGTGCTTTCCAAGCTCCATAATTCGTTCCATCAAAGAATTGAGGAATTAGGGTGGATCGGCCTTTCTCAAAATCCATATGGATTGTCACAGATCTTTTCTCTTGTAGATTTTAAAATTAAAAATCTCTTTAAGAGCCTGAGCTTTAATACGAAATGAAGTACAGGTGTGACAACTCAAGAGGGGGGGGTGAATTGGTCAATTAGAAAGTTTAGGCTTGATTAGGTGGGAGATTAATACTTAATCTACTAATTAACCACTATTTGATCTAACCCTTGTTCAAATAGGAATTTAAATGGATTTAGACATTCTAATCTTGCACATTTCTTAACCCTTGTTCAAATAGATATATAATTACAATTAGGGTTTATACATTTAATTCAAGTGCATTTACTAACCCTTGTTCTATTAAAACAGTAAACAAGTTAGGGTTAGAGATTACCAATTACCACACGTGCAAGAGAAGGAAAGGAAGATAGAGAGAGAGACAATGAACACAAGATTTATAGTGGTTCGGTCTATCACAAGACCTACTCCACTCTTCACGTCCGCATGTGAGTTCCACTATCTCGATCCTCCTTCAAGGCCGGATAGATGAGCCATTACATGACCAAGCTTTTTCATTCTCAAGGGCCAAAGCGAAGCCCATCTACACGAAGCCTTCGGCGAGGGGACACACCCTCACATGCCGTCTTCACCTTTCTTAACGGGCCAAAGAGGAGACCCTCATCTTCATGATTCTTAACGGGTCGAAGAGAAGACCCTCAATGAAGAACAAAGAAAATAAAAACTCTCATGCCTCTTGATAGGCGGTTTGAAAGCTCACTATCACTCCAAGAAAATACAAATGTAAAGCCCTATGGAGTGCCTCTTGATAGAATGTAGAAATCAAGATCAAAGAGGTTTTTACTTTTGAAATAAACTGTTGAAGCTCAAAGAGAAATGGGATTTGATCTTTCTCAAATGTTCAAAAGCTAATAGAGATAGGTTTTAATGATGTATATATAGTGTATTTGAAAATATGACCGTTTGGGGTAAAACTGTAAATAACTGGCTTGAAAAAGTAAAGCTGAAAATGCCCCAACGGCTAGTTTGCTTGACCACGGCTGTCGACCGAGCCATCACGGTCGCCCGCCCCTATGGCGGTCGTCCGGCGAGGGCTACCTATTCGCTCAAATTTTAAGCTAAAAAACCTATCCTTGAAGACTGTTATGTTTGAAACAGACTGTTAGCCCGCCCAAACCCATGACGGATTGTTATGTTTGAAACAGACTGTTAGCCCATGGGTTCCCCATGGGTTCATTCAATCACCTTATTTTGATGATTAACAAACGCAAATTGATTAGTCATTTTTGGACTAATTGTTTGTCTTGAGTGTTGTGCTATGGACAGAAAATTCTGAGGTTAATCTATGATAGCACCAACACACCATTGATGGCCTATGCTTGAAGATGGACCAAATGCAATACAAAGGAGCTAAAGCATACTTGGATCAATCATACCTTAGAGGATCAACCAAGGAGAAGCTCAACATCAATCATCTTAAAGCATTGAACAAACAAAGAAATATCAATGAAGGACAAAGCTTGTGGATCAACAACTTGCAAAGGACCTTGAACCAAATGGTAGCATCATCCTTAGAAGGTGTCAAGATAAGAAGCTCAACCTTGAAGATCCCAAAGCAAGCCATGCACACAAAGAGAAGATCAAGCAATGGCTACCTCAAGAGTTCATTCAAGAGAGTGGTAAAAATGGTAGATTGTATCACCTATCTCTCTTGTATTTTCTCTTATCAAGGCACATATTAAAATTACTTAAAATATATTTGTCAAAGAGACTAACACACCCTTTAAGGACTTAAATGGATAAGTGAATGGCCATGGTGGTGTACTAACAAGTTGAGACCCATATGGCATTCAACACAACATTGAACCAAACAGAGTTCCGAAAAAACAACCTGAACCAGCAACTAAATCCTATCAAAACTTGTTTATAATATTTTTCAATATTTTTGAAAGTATTTTTAACAGATAGCTCTCATTTTTTCCATATCCGTAGAGTACAAGAGCGTCAAAATCCGACGAGAAATGAGGAAGATATGAATTTTACAAGTTGGAAGCAGATTGCTGGAAAACCAGTCTCAGAATTCTGAGAATTTTCTCGGAGCTCTGAGAAAACAACTTGGGACACAAAAAATGTAGCCGTTGTGGCTACAACGACTAGTTATTTTTTGACCTGAAAATGACTGAAATACCCCCAAAACGGTCATATTATGTTGGGAGTCTATATTACCCATTGTATGGGTTCAAACCAAAATGATGAACATGTTCCAACTCCAAGAAACCCTTGAAAATTATTTGGCCATTATTTTTGGGTAAAATCTCCCTCAATCTCACTTGTGCTTTGATCTTGAGGAATTCTTTTGAGATTGGATTATGCATTACTTGTAATAATCTTTGAGAGTGTATTGTGAGCTTTATATTGTATTAGCCTACAAAGAGGCAAGAGAGCTTGTTACTTCTTGTCTTCACTGTATCTGGCAACAAAAGGAGCCGTATTTAAGACCCTTAGAGCTTGGACGCTCGGATTGTACTTGGCGGAAGGAACGCCGTATTTAAGTTCCTTGGAAGAAGACTAGTGGAATCCTCAACCAGACAAACTTGAGAAGAGTGGAGTAGGTTTTGGGTTTAAGACCGAACCACTGTAAAAACCCTTGTGTCAAGCCTCTTGTCTCTTCCTCTCTACTCTTGTGGTAAGTGCTTAACTCTTGTGGTTGAACATTATTCTTAATTTTGTTTTACTCGTATGAACCATACACAAATTGTTTGTCAAAGGAACTAAAGAGAGTAGATCAATTAGGGTTCTACCAAGTGTTTGATAAAAGGCCTAAATGAAACCACTGATCCTAATCCTTTATCTTGTTGTGGGATTTGCATTATATTTGTAATCTTTAATCATTCACCAAGTAAAGCTAAATATCTTAATTTTTCTAATCAAACTAAAACTAGTGCAAACAAAGTTTTTAAATCCATAAAGTTTTAAAAGAAACCCAATTCCCCCCTCTTGGGTTGCCTAAGTGGGATTTCACTTGGTATTAGAGCTGAAGACTCTTATATTGATTTTTGGACTTTCAAATTTCTTAAAAAGAAAAGATCTATATTGGCAACCTAATGGCTTCTAGACTTCCTTATTTTGATGGAACCGACTATGGATCTTGGTCTATCCGTATGAGGTCTTATTTAAAGAGTCTAGATAGTGAATTATTAAAAGTAATTCAAAATGGCTTTTGCACTAAACTCAAAATCTAGAAAAATTAGTGAATATGATAAAAGAATATTTTATTTGAATTCAAAGCCATGATTGCTTTATGTTGCTATTTCCCATCCAACATATTTGACAAAATATCTAATTGTAAAAATGCCAAAGCAATATGGACCTCACTTGAAAATATGTTTAATGTAAAATATTTTATGGGTATAGAAAACAACAATGAAAAAAATAATAATTTAGATAGGGATGAGTCTCTTACTATTGATGAACTTATTGATGGATGTGAGAAACTAAATGATGCCTTAAATCTTGAAGTCTCCAAAAATTAAAAACTTAAAAAGTCTCTCAACTCAATTTCTAAGGAATTTGAAAAACTTCAAAATGATTATCAAATCTTGTTAAATGAAGAAAAGAAATTGATGGAGGATAGTAAAACTTTGAAAAAGGAAAACTTAGAATTCATTAAAAAGTTGAATTGCTGGAAAAGGAAATAAAAAAATTGAAACTAAAAGAAGAAGAAGAAAAGTTTAAAATGAGCTCATCTCATGAGATTGAAAATTTGAAAAATAATATTGAGGAGATGAAATTAGAAAAATAAAATATTGAGTTGGAATACAAAACCCTACAACAAGAATGTGCTAAACATGTTTGTGAACCTAAACATTCTTATAGTTGTTCATCTTGTCCATCTACCTACTCTTCTATGTGTTGTGATTATTGTGGTAGATTAGGACATCACAAATCTAGATGCAGGTTTAGATTTGTGAAATCTTGTAAGTTTGTATGGATAAGAAAAGATGATTTAATTAGATCAAACTCGCATGGACGACCCAAAATGGTTTGGGTTCCTAAACCCGCTAATTGATCTATTTATGCCATTTAGTAGATTTAGGGGATGTGATTAATTGTTAATTCATCTGAAAATTGTTGTATGGATACCATGTGCCTATAAAAGACATGTATCTATGCTTGTGCTCAAATGATAAATTCTTTTTTTAATTCAAAGTCTATGTGCTAAAACTTGCTTACAATAAGACTTTGATACTTTGAGCTTAAAATGTAAATATCTTTTAGAGATCTTGATGGAATAGATAACATATACTTATTTGTTTGAAAATCATGGATCTATATCCTTATGCATAATTGGAAAAGATTTCCTAGATATCCCATTTTGATATCTAGTCTATGTTTGAGCTAAAATTGTCAAATCCTATGGAATGTATGCTTCTAGATACAATATGCTTGATTCCCATGTATGTAGTTAGTCTTGAGCTTAAATGCCATATCCTTTGTGTTTATTTGGGTGCTTGAAGTCATATTCTTATTTCATTGCATCTAGCATCATATGTGTTTTAAAGATCACACCTTTTTTTTAAACAACTTATAGATACAATAGACTTATATTGTTTGATTCTTGTGTATCTATATGTACTACTACTCTAAGTGTGCACACTAAGACTTAGATCCTTTTGCACTTAGTAGCCATCCACATGATATGCCACTGTAGAACTTAATGTGAAAACCATAGTTGGTCCTTCATGATTATCAACCCCTCTTTGCCCATGAGTTCATGATAAACTCGCAAAGTCATATCCTTCATATTTGAACTCTAGTTATGGAAAAAAATAGCATTTGCTAGATTATTTGGTATTTAATGTATTTATGATATTATTTCTAGCAAATCTATGGATTTATATGCCATGGCTAGGAAAATCAATGAATATCCTTCCTTAGACATCTTTCTTGTCCTAGGTGAGCAAATATGGTTCCAAGTCCCTATACACCTACTTGTCCTTCACCCACTCACAAGACTTTTCTATTATGTGCTAAAGTGTCATCACTATATATAATATGAAGTCTTTGATGAGTCATGCATATTTGTATTCCTAAAAGCTTATAATGAATATTCTCTCATGACTAGTATGGAATTAGAAACTTAGATGATATGTATTTAGTCATGGTAGTTCTTCTTTGGAATATATATGTCCAAGGTGTTCACTTGATATTTATCCTTAGAGTCCTTGGATTCATCCATAGATTCTTATATAATATATTTTGTAGGAAAAATTAAAAATGGTCTAGATTCAATGTATTTAAGTAAAATTCAAAACATCTTGTGAATCTAGTATCTTTTTGGGGCATATTTCACCTTGGTGGTTGATACCTTATATCTTGTGATGGGAACATGTGTCTCCCACATATTTTGATTTTCGTAAGGGCTTATGCACTTTGTGCCTAATGCCTTGTCATTTCACTTGTGGTTTGTGGATGTAGGTAGAGATGTTTGGACCATTCCTTTCATTTTTCATGATCTATATGTCCAAACATGATAGACTATCCATGGAGGCCTTGATATGGATCATATCTTTCCTCACATTTATGAGCCTTGGATTTCTCTCTAAGATATGGTATTTTATTGACCATACTTATTATGTCTTAGTCCTATAGAATTGAGCTCAAATTAGTTTATATATTCTATAGTTATCACCTCTTGATTGATAGTATCTACATGTATGAGATGTCAAACCTTAACCTTAAGAGCTACTCAATTGGTGCTCATAGCCCACTTTGACCAAAGGGGGAGTCGGTACCTTCGTAATAATTAAAATACTTAATCATTTGGCTTTGTGCCACCATCTCAATCATGAATATGTATATGTATTTGTGTGATCTTCCTAGCTTGTTTGTATGCTATATACTTAGGGAAGTAAAGCTTGAAATTGAAAAATATAATATCACATTTAGGGGGAGCGTGAGCCAAAAGTTGAAAATCTTTTGTGCTATGCTTGTTTATCATGATGAACTAGATTATGGCTATAATTCTATTTATGATAAACCGACACTTAGAGAGTAGAGTGTCTTTGTAGCCCAAGGGTTGAGTCTAATTTGGTATCAATAGGAAATTATCTAAGATCCCTTAGAATCTATGTGTTGACAACCCTTTGGATTCATGCATTGCATGATCCTTTTTCAAAGGGGGAGCTTTAAAGTTAATCTTGTCCTTCATATGATTCTAAATGTGTATATCATTCCTCATATGATAAATACACTCAATTGGAGCAGGGTTGCTCCATGTGTGTTGTTTTTGGCATTGTCTTATGCTTGTATGTGTATTTTGAGTTTAAGACACGTAACCCCATAGCCTAGATTTTAAGGTCATATCATATTAGGCTTCATACTTACCTCTGGATCATCTATTTGATTTCATTTGATATCAATATGTGGTAACTGTCATTCCAAGGATAAGTTTCCATTCTAGTGGTCTACCTTGTGTATTCCCTAGAATCTCTTTCATAGGATCTTTCTTAGAGTTGTTTATCTTAATTCCTATGTTTAGACATCCTTATCATGTATTTTTAAAGTTATTTAGTATATATAATCATGATAAGTTTTTTTATTGGCCATGTATTCACTTTCATGCCTTTGGCCTATTGTGTCATGTCATACCTTGTCATATAGGTTTCACCCAAGGCCAATGAAAGACAAAGGAAGAGAGCTTACTAGTGTTATATTTAGAATCATATGGACCATAATGACTTGTGTGCATTGTCCATTTTGATATTCCCCACATATTTGTGCTTTAACTTGCATATCTTTAACAAAAAGAAGGGGTTTCATGATCAACTTTTTGAATTTTGTGCTAAAACCTTAATATTATTGTTGATCCTCACTCATAGAAGTATATTACACCTACTCATCCTAATTTCTATGAAGTTGAGTTGTTATCATATGTATTCTCTCTTCGCTATCCATATATCCATGATAGAGCTCACTGTCATGCTATATTAGGATCAAATATTCATTTCTATGCATGACAATTTAAAAGAATATTTTAACTTGAAAAATATGTATTCTTGCTTATCATGATGAGTCTATAACTACACATCACCTCATGATAAGATTCTATAAGGAATTCAAAAAAAAGGGGGCGCTTATCATGCTAAATCTTAAACTTGCTTGTTTCTCTTTCATGATAAGTATATTATGAGATTTATATTTTCATATCATTTATTATTTTATGGGTCATAGGGTTGATTTACATTAGGTTTATTCATATACAACCAAAATTGAGCTAAAATGGAATGTTTCTTTGCTTTTTCTCAAACATAGATTGATTTACATTTGGTATCTTATTTCTATGTTGATATTCTCTTATCTTGGAATCTATACCTTGTTTATCTTGTATTCATGATAAGAAGTTAGGGGGGGCATCCATATTCATTGAATATTATAAGCCCAATGGTTCCCACCTTGGCATTCCCATCTTCTTTTGATACTTCCAATACACAAGTGATTTTATATCACTCATGTGTTTAGATTAGGGGCTTGCACTTAAAATTGAATATCATTTTGTGGTTATTTAAATATCCCCTCTTGTGTTGAATAAAAATTCTAAATAGGGGGAGTTCTATGTTTGTCTTTTTCCTTGAAAAATGGGAGCTTAAAATTGAAAATTTTATCCCTTTGATTTTCTTTTACCTCATCTTTTTTATTGATGCCAAAGGGGGAGAAAAATCTAGTGTGAGAAGATATATGTATACTTTTATTGGAAAATCTCTTGTGCTTGTAATTATAAAAAAGAGGGAGATTGTAAGCCTAATGGTTCCCACCTTGGCATTCCCATCTTCTTTTGATGATTCCAATACACAAGTGATTATATATCACTAATGTGTTTGTATGTCTAAGTTGTAGATCACGTTTGTAATAAGACAAGATTGCTTGGATTAAGGCAAAAAATCTCTCATTGGACCGCATTAGGAAGGCCAAAGACATCGGAGATCCAAGATGCATGAAGACTTAAAGCATCGCAATTGAAGATCGAAGTCGTTTTAGAATGTAAAGATCCAATCCTAGTTTAGATTTTAAGAGGCATAAATAAGTATCCACACACCCTAAATGCTTAAGTGGTTGTCCTTGTGGTTTTCCAATAATTTGGAACCCTCATAACAATCCCACTTGGTGAAGATTTGGAAGCCCAAAACAAATAAGAAACAAGAATTGAAAATCTGCTGGAAATAGGCTTCTCGGAACTTCGAGAGAATTCTCGGAGCTCCGAGCTCGGAACTCAGAGAAATTCCTAGGAGCTCCGAGATTTGGTCCAGTAACATTTTCTTATCTTCTGTTTCATTTCCCGGAACTCCGAGACCACTAGTTCGGGAACAAAATTATAGCCGTTGGGGTTTTTGCCAGAATTTCAAATATCTTTCATGCTTTGTATTGTGCTTAATTGTTAATCCTTCCTTTTTACTTATGCCAAAAGGGGGAGAATTTGTGTAATTGATTAGATCCTTAATCATATGCATTCTTATACTATAACTTATTAATATAACTCATGCATATGTTGAGGGGGGGTAGTATCTATTAACTTGTTTATATAATCCTCATAAGAGGTTCCTCCCACCTGTCTAATCAATTTTATTTGTCATCATAAAAAGTGAGAGATTGTTAGCCCAAGGGTTCCCCATGGGTTCATTCAATCACCTTGGTTTGATGATTAACAAACGCGAATTGATTAGTCGTTTATGGACTAATTGTTTGGCTTGAGTGTTGTGCTATGGACAGGAAATTCTCAGGTTAATCCATGATAGCATCAACTCACCATTAATGGCCTATGGTTGAAGATTGACCAAATGCAATGCAAAGGAGCTAAAGCATACTTGGATCAATCATACCTTGGAAGATCAACCAAGAAGAAGCTCAACATCAGTCATCTCAAAGCATTGAACAAACAAAGGAATATCAATGAAGGCCAAAGCTTGTCGATTAACAACTTGCAAAAGAGCTTAAACCAAAAGGTGGCATCATCCTTGGAAGGTGTCAAGATAAGAAGCTCAACCTTGAAGATCCCAAAGCAAGCCATGCTCTCAAAGAGAAGATCAAGCAATGGCTACCTCAAGAGTTCATTCGAGAGAGTGGTAAAAAGGGTAGATTGTATCACCTATCTCTCTTGTGTTTTCTCTTAGCCCAAGGGTTCCCCATGGGTTCATTCAATCACCTTGTTTTGATGATTAACAAACGCGAATTGATTAGTCATTTATGGACTAATTGTTTGCCTTGAGTGTTGTGCTATGGACAGGAAATTCTCAGGTTAATCCATGATAGCACCAACTCACCATTGATGGCCTATGGTTGAAGATTGACCAAATGCAATGCAAAGGAGCTAAAGCATAGTTGGATCAATCATACCTTGGAAGATCAACCAAGAAGAAGCTCAACATCAGTCATCTCAAAGCATTGAACAAACAAAGGAATATCAATGAAGGCCAAAGCTTGTCGATTAACAACTTGCAAAGGAGCTTAAACTAAAAGGTGGCACCATCCTTGGAAGGTGTCAAGATAAGAAGCTCAACCTTGAAGATCCCAAAGCAAGCCATGCTCTCAAAGAGAAGATCAAGCAATGGCTACCTCAAGAGTTCATTCGAGAGAGTGGTAAAAAGGGTAGATTGTATCACCTATCTCTCTTGTGTTTTCTCTTATCAAGACACATCATAAAATCCCTTAAAAATATCTTTTCCAACGAGACTAACACACCCTTTAAGGACTTAAATGGATAAGTGAATGGCCATAGTAGTGTACCAACATGTTGGGACCCATATGGCATTCAACACAACATTGAACAAAACAGAGTTCTGAAGAAATAACCTAGACCAGCAACTAAATCCTTTTAAAACTTAAATAATATATTTTTAGATATTTTTGAACATATTTTTAACATATTGCTCTCATTTGTTTCATATCCGTAGAGTACAATAACGTCAAAATCCGACGAGAAATGAGGGAGATATGAATTTTACAAGTTGGAAGCAGATTACTAGAAAACCAGTCTTCGAATTCCTAGAATTTTCTCGGAACTCCGAGACATTTATCGGAGCTCCGAGAAAACAACCTGGAACACAAAAAATGTAGTCGTTGTGGCTACAACGGCTAGTTATTTTTTTACCCGAAAATGACCGAAATACCCCCAAAACGGTCGTATTATGTTGGGACTCTATATATACCTATTGTATGGGTTCAAACCAAAATTATGAACATGTTCCAACTCAAAGAAACCCTTGAAAATCATTTGGCCATTATTTTTGGGTAAAATCTCTGTCCATCTCACTTGTGCTTTGATCTTGACGAATTATTTTGAGATTGGATTAGGCATTACTTGTAATCATCTTTGAGAATGTATTGTGAGCTTTATATTGTATTAGCCTATAAAGAGGCAAGAGAGCTTGTTACGTCTTCTCTTCATTGTATCTGGCAACAAAGGGAGCCATATTTAAGACCCTTGGAGCTTGGACGTTCGGATTGTACTTGGCGGAAGGAACGCCGTATTTAAGTTCCTTGGAAGAAGACTAGTGGAATCCTCAAGGAGACAAACTTGAGAAGAGTGGAGTAGGTCTTGGGTTTAAGACCGAACCACTATAAAAACCCTTGTGTCAAGTCTCTTATCTCTTCCTCTCTACTCTTGTGGTAAGTGCTTAACTCTTGTGGTTGAACTTTATTCTTAAGTTTATTTTACTCGTATGAACCATCCACAAATTGTTTGTCAAAGAAGTAAAGAGAGTAGATCAACTAGGGTTCCACCAAATGTTTGATAAAAGGCCTAAACGAAACCACTCATCCTAATCCTTTATCTTGTTGTGGGATTTGCATTATATTTGTAATCTTTAATCATTCACCAAGTAAAGCTAAATATCTTAATTTTTATAATCAAACTAAAACTAGTGCAAGCAAAGTGTTTAAATCCATAAAGTTTTAAAAGAAACCCAATTCACCCCCCGCTTGGGTTGCCTAAGTGGGATTTCACAAACACATATCCGTGGTCGACCGGCCCAATAATTTTTGGGATGTCCTAGAATTCTAGATATCATCACCCGTCGACCGGCCCTGTGTAAAATTCCATTTTTAACTTTAAAATTCAGGGGCTTTGGGTCATGGTCTTTGGGCTTTAGTCCTAGGTTTTCAAACACATTTTAGGGTGTGTATGGTTTTCAAAGATATAAAAAGTTAAGTATGAAAACCATTTGAAAACCTTTTGAAAGTTTATTTAAACATAAAATCAAGAGGACTCTAAATATATTCCAAAAATGAATACCATTGAGTGTTCTTGGAATGTGTCGGCTTCTTTGCACTTTCTTGGACTTCTTCTGCTTGGGTGAACATCTTGACCTTGTCTTGGCTCTTGTGACTTGTCCTCCAATCTTCAATGCATGTGGAGGTACATGAGGTGTCACCATGGCATGTTCAACTTCGAGCTCCTTCTTGACACTTGCTAGGAACTTGTGAAATCTTCTTGTTGAGCTTCTTGAAATGAACATCTCCAAATGTTGATGTCTCCAATATAAGTGCAAGCTCTTGGTTGCTTTGCTCCTTCATCCACAAGCCATGTGTTGCGAAGAGTTGTGTAATGGTCATTATGACATGAAATTCCTGTATACAACACAACATCTCAAAGCAACACATTAGTCCATAAATTCTAATCAATTTAGTTTGCTAGCATCAAAACAAGAAGGTAAGGTGAATGATTGAACCCATGAGAACCCTTGGGCTTACAGTTATGCATACATAATAGATCACTAGAAAATATGGCATAACAAGCAAAATGATTGAGAATATATAACATTTATGGTTCTATTATGAAACTATCATGAATATAGGATAATCAATCTTGAAATACACATGATAGGAATAAGGACAAGCAACACATAGAGATATGATTTGCATTTGCAAGACAATTTTATGTTTGGTCCTTTGTGGAGCTTTGTAAGATGCGCACATGCAACGGATATAGAAATAGTACAAACTAACTATATGGCCTATGAGAACATGAATGATGTGTCAATTTAAGCTCTCCTAATGCTTCTCATAAGAGATTCAACAAAAAAATTCAGACAAAGTTCATGATAAGCAATTTTTTTTATTCGATCAAGAGGATTTGCAATTTAAGCACAACTAATGGGGCAATGGATATTGTGAGCATATCACAATTATCCATATAAACATAAAGATGAGACACTTTGGCTCCCCTCCTAAGTATTTGTCAGTGGCCTTAGGTAAAACAAAGAACATAAGGCATGACAGGGCAAAATGGCTAAGGATATGACAATGGAGCTTGGCCAGAGATACTTATCATGGAGAATGGGTGAATAAAGCTTCAAAAGCACATGATAAGCATGAAGATTCATAGGTTATAGGATTCATAGAGTAAGATAGGATCCAATGAATGGAATTTTAATAGATTTACAAAATTAAGCTAAAAAAATAAAAACTTATCATAACGGGTCTTAGTGATTTATTCCAAGCACAAATAGAAGGACCGAGTGGCCAAAATAGTCGGCCAAATGAATCATCTCTGCCAGATAACTTGGATAACCTGTAAACTTCCATGAAACTGCCAGGGTTTGCACAACGAAACTCTATTGCATATGACGGTAGTAGGCGGTAAGACTCCTCATGACTTGCAAGGAAATGTTGAGCAATCAATTCCTTCGCAGCATGTGCCTTTCGGTAACTCAGCGTGATACCCCATTCGGCCTTCAAGTAGTCAATAATAATATTGGCTTCTATCGGTTGACCAAATTTACCTATGCAAGTCTTAGCTGCCCAATCTGATGTGGCTTTAGGATGATAATGTCCGGGTAGTTGAGGAGTACAAGTATGTTCGTCCACAAATGTTTTGACCTTCACATTACCATTGCACATGATTGGTCTTATTCTCCAGGGGCACTCTTTTATTTTGCACACAACTGCATACTTCTTCTTGATGCTATCAACAACATGGAATGAGAAGCCCCGGCGTAGTGAATATTGGGCGACTGTGTTTTTTAATGTCGCGAGACTTTCAAAGATGGCTCCAACCTTCAATTCCTGTTCCACACTTCCAAATGCATCACCAAGCTCGTAGTTGACCATCTCATTGTCATCATATGCGTTCGGATTGGAACCATCATCATTGGGAAGAGGTGAGTAACATAACTGAGCATTTTTCCAGGCCTCATTCCCAGTCTCATTGTCATTTCCATCGGTTGCCTCATTGAAATGCAAGTGTGACAACCCAAGGGGGGGTGAATTGGGTAATTAAAATTTTTGGCTTAATTAGTTGGAAGGTTAAAATCAATTTGCCAATTTTAAGTTGATTAAATCAAACCCTTATTTAAATGATGAGATAGTAAAGCGAGGGTTTAGATATAACAATCATTTACCTTTACTAACTCTAGTTCAATGAAACATAAACAAAAGTTAGGGTTAGAGATTACCAGTCACCACAAGTGCAAGAGAAAGAGAAGAAGAGGCATCCACAAAGAACACAAGATTTATAGTGGTTCGGTCTATCACAAGCCCTACTCCATTCTTCCAAGTTTATCTCCTTAGGTTTCTCCACTAAAAATGAGGTTCTTCAATGGCAAACCTCCAAACCGTACAAACACCTTCTCCAATCTCCAAAGAGGACAAACCCTTTCTGCACGAAGCCCTGCAAGGGGACACTCCCTCTTACACCAGATTTAACTTTGTTACTGGGCCGAATTCAAGACCCTCAATACAAATGAAGAAACAAATAATAGAACTCTCTCTTTGCCTCTTGATAGGCGGATTACAAACCTTTAATCTCACAATCTCTCCAAATAAAAATACAAATGTAAAAGCCTATGGAGATCCTCTTGATGGAATGTAAAAATCAAATTCAAAGAGGTTAAACTTTTGATATGAAGGTTTTAGCTCAAAAGGATGGGATTTTATCTTTCAAAAAGTTCAAAAGCTCACTTAGTTAGGTTTAGATAGTGTATATATAGCCCATTTGAAAATATGACCGTTTGGGGGTAAAACTGTAAAAACTGGGTTGAAAAAGTCAAGCCCCGCAGCCCCAACGGCTAGTTTTCCAGGCGACAGTGGTTGACCGAGGTACGGCGGTCGCCCGCCCTTCTCGCGCTCATTTTTTATTTTCAAATTCTAAGCCGTCGCAGTCGACTGAGCCAATGGCGGTCGCCCGGCGAGGTCTCCCTGTTTGTTTAGATATTAAGCACAAAACGCTATCCGCGATCAACTAGACCATTGTGGTCGCTCGCCCAAAACATGCTGGATTGTTTCTGTCAAAACAGAAACATATCCGCGGTCGCCCGGATTACCCCGGTCGACCGGCCCGCTATTGAAAGGCAAGTGCTGGATTTCTAGAACTCCTTCCGTGGTCGCCCGAGACACCCCGTTCGACCGGCCCTGTATAAAATCTATTTTTAACTTATAAAAATCAGGGGCTTTGGGCCATGGTCTTTGGGCTTTAGTCCTAGGATTTCAAACACATTTTTGGAGGTGTTGATGGTTTCGAAAGATATAAATGTTTGATTATGAAAACCATTTGAAAATCTTTGAAAGTGCAATTTACATAAAATCAAGATGACTCTAAATACATTCTAGAAATGATATCATTGAGTCTTCTTGGAATGTATCGGCTCCTTCGCTCTTCCTTGGACTTCTTCGACTTGTGAGTGAACATCTTCAACTTAATTTGGTTCTTGTGACTTCCTTCAATCTTCGATGCATGTTGAAAGGTGCATGAGGAGTCACCATGTTAGTTCACCTCCAAGCTTCTTCTTGACACTTCCTAGGGAACTTGTAGGATCTTCATCTCGAGCTTCTTGGTTTGAACATCTCTAAATGGTGATGTCTTCACTATGAGTCCAAGCTCCTTGATCATTGTGTGTGTGGATCCGCAGGCCATGTGTTGTGTAATGGCGATTGACATATGAAATTCATATATAGAACACAATACCTCAAAGCAACACATTAGTCTATAAATGCTAATCAATTTGGGTTTGCTAGCATCAAAACAAGAAGGTAAGGTGAATGTTTGAACACATGGGAACCCTTGGGCTTACACTCATCCACGCCCACCTCAAAACCCAAGTCATCAACGAGGTCAATTGTGTAAGCCCAATGATTCCCACCTTGGCATTCCCATCTTATTTTGATGATTCCAATACACAAGTGATTTATATCACTAATGTGTTTGTATGTCTAAAGTTGTAGATTATAATTGCGCTAAGATAAGATTGCTTGGATTGAGGCCAAGAAGCTCTCATTGGACCACTTTAGGAAGGCCAAAGACATCGGAGATCCAAGATGCATGAAGACTTGAAGCATTGCAATTAAAGATCGAAGTCATTTTAGAATGTAACGATCCAATCCTAGTTTAGGTGTTTTAGAGGCATAATTAAGTTAAACTCACACACCCTAAATGTTTAAGAGATTGTCCTTGTGGTGTTCCAACACTTTGGAACCCTCATAACAATCCCAACTTGGTGTAGAGTTGGAAGCCTAAAAACAGAATTGAAAATCTGCTGCATATAGGCTTCTTGGAGCTCCGAGCTCAGAACTCCGAGAAATCCTCGGAGCTCCGAGATTTGGTCCAGTAACTTTTTTCGAACTTCTGTTTGTATTCCCGGAACTCCGAGAGAAATTCTCGGAACTCCGAGACCACTATTTCGGGAAGAAAAAAGAGCCGTTGGTGTTTTTGCCAGAATTACCACTATGCCCCCAAACGGTCATATTTTTATTTTTCTATATATATGGGTATTCTAAACTTCCAAATCATCAATCCTAACACTAAAAAAACACCTATTGGAATATCCTAAGAGTGAATCAAGCTTGTTTATGCCTCTCATCCTCTAGATTTAAGATTTGGATCATAGGCTCAAATTTGTACATCTTATTTAAAGTTTGTAAACCCTTGTGAGGGATTTTTTGTTCTTTCTTTCTTTATCAAGAACATTGTATTCGGGCGAGTGTTCGGAGAAGCGGAGCCCACTCTCCGTGGTGAGGATTGCCACCAAGGTTAAAGGCGGTTGGAATTGTAATCGCCACCGATCTTCGCCGAAGTTAAGAAGATCAAATAGTGAAGCCATCAACGGGTTTGGTTGGTGGAGTGGAGTAGGCCTCGCGTTTTGAGGACCGAACCACTTTAAATCTCGGGTGCACTCTCTCTTGTCTCTTGCTCTACATTTGCATTGTACTTAGGATTTAACTTGTTGTGCTTAATTTTCATCTCTGATCTCTTAATCTTCAAAATTGGGTTAGAAGTTTTCAAAAGGTTAAAACTTGTTAGGAACCTAATTTTACCTCCTCATAAGTTACCGTAAGAGTAAGTACTCGTGCCTACCCTTGGAATTTCAAATTGCATCCGCCATTGGATTGTAATTAATATCGGGAGCCATAGGAGGAACAGCCTCCTCCACATCTTCATTCAAATCAAACATATAGTAAGAACATATAAAACATCGTGATGAGAGAGATTCCTTTTCTACGATGATACCTGCAAAAATAGAAATTACAATGAATCATGATATTTCACCTTGCAGCATCATCACATGCATACGAAGTTGGGAGAACCGGACTGCTTGAATTGGGGAGGGATGCATCGGGCAGCGGACTAGTATCCTCCGGAAGATTAGGGCTTCGTTTCAAATAGCTACAGCGTACATTATAGACTGGAGGAGAAGTATCATCTTGCACATTGGGGCAGTTGCAGCGCACATGATAGACATTGGTGGAGCGTACAGTATAAGTATCCTCTTCCACAGGATAACTGATGAACACATTTATGTGTGAATGGTAGTGGTAGGATGCATGCATATTTTATGTTTTAAGCGGTACTACTAACGTATTTTTGTTGTTTTTGTTGTTTCAGGATTTTTATTAGAATTATGAAGGAAATAGTGAAGAAACATATGAAAATAGTGAAGAAATAACCAATTGCCATGAGAATTCAAAGTTCCAAGATGCCTTAGTTGGCCGAATTGGCATGATGCTTTAGTAGGATCAAATTGATAATGCCACACCCCCTTACTTTGCTTTAAAAGATGAAATTTTAAGGATGGATGATGAAAAACAAGAGAAGAGAAAGGATCTTAATTCCAATGGTTGAGATTGAAATGATCAAGAGAGGAGAAGGGAATTATTTGTTGTTTATGTGCATTACAAAGGAAGGGTAGATTTGCATTTGGAAAAGTATATGGCATGGTTGCAATTTATTCGAAAGATAGGGATATTTTGGTCCTTTCATGCATATATTCCTCAACTTGGAAACTTTCCATTATTTTTCTACCATTTAGAAAGTTGCTTGACAAAATAATTAGAAGGTTTTAGACAAACCTTTGGAAAAAAAAGAAAAAAGGAAAGTAACCCATGTGTGTTTTAGAAGAGATATAGAAAGCCCATTCAAGCCTTAATCGTGTCCTTTCATTTGTTTCCTAAGATTAGCTTTTTAATCTCCACCTTACATCTTTTTCAATCACTTAATTTAACAACCCTTCTCACCCAAAATCTATATATCAGTCTTTCTTGAACTCCCTCCCATTTTCTTGAATTTTTAGTCTCGTCTCGTCTCGTCGCGTCTTCAGCAGTTTTTTTTATTTTTTTTTACAACTTCAACGGACTATAACTTCTTCGTTTTAGCTCCG
Source organism: Tasmannia lanceolata (assembly GCF_043159265.1). Classification (NCBI taxonomy): domain Eukaryota; kingdom Viridiplantae; phylum Streptophyta; class Magnoliopsida; order Canellales; family Winteraceae; genus Tasmannia; species Tasmannia lanceolata. The sequence continues at coordinate 68,178,171 of NW_027518695.1, forward strand.
ATTCGCGCGTGGTCGGATCCGTTGGACTCATATCGATGAGAGGAATCCGATAAAGGCTTGAAGGAGGACAATGATTCAACCATTGAAGGAGGACAATGATTCAACCATTAAAGGAGAAAAAGAATAAGTTTTTCTTATTTTGCTCTTTATTTTAAATTACAATTTGATGTATTTTTGCTTTCAATTTCAATTAAAGAAGAGTTCTATTTGTTTTTTTTTCCTTCTCAAGTTCTTAATGGCAATTCTCTTTTTCTACTTTTTATTTTTGTTTCTTTGACTTTCTTCATGAGTAACTAAATCCTATATACTTAGGGTTTAGATGAAACCATGGGGAAGGAGAAAGGGTTTTCATTAAATTTAATGGTATGGAATTAATGGTTTATAATTGTTGCATACTAATCATTCATGCCATTGGCTTTCCCCTTTCGTATGAGTGATTGTTATGAACATTATAAATATTTATATAGCCTTTAAAATTGGAGTGTGTCTTTGATAAATTACTCATGGGCAATGACATCCATTGATCTTATTTCTCATAGACTAATTATCAAATATACAATTCAATACACAAAAATTATTTTAATTAATTAATCTAATCCAAGCCCATGGTGGATTCTAACCCTAAGTACTCTTTTATATTGAATTAAGGTTTTTACAATATTCCAAATTACTTTTGTAATTTTTCAATTTACTTAAGCCCTTAAAATTTGATTTTCTAATTAAATTAGATAAGTAGTCAATAGAGATCATTAAAATTTGGTACATTTTGCCTAAATTAGGATTTTAAATAAAAAAGATCTTAGTTGAATTTGATTCTTAGATTGAATAGAATATACGCTTATATATAGTGTTGGCTCCGAGTTCAAGTCCACGGAAATCCTGAGATTTTGCCAGGCAACATTATATCATAGCTAGTATTCTAATCGATATAAGAATAGGATTGACAACTAGATTTCTCTTCCCTGAGTTCGACCCGTATTTACACGATCCGTGCACTTGCGGTTATTTAATTTCTCAAACAATAACCTGGCCGATAAGTCTCATCTTGCACATTATTGCTACATACTGTATAAGTATCATCTTCCACAGGATAACCTGGCCGGTAGGTCTCCTCTTGCACATTATTGTTGTGTACAGGATACGCTGGCTCATAAGTCTCTTCCATCACATTATTGCTGCGTACAGGATACGCTGGCTTATAAGTCTCCTCTATCACATTATTTCTGCGTACATGATACCCTGGGTGATGAGTCTCCTCCTTCACATTGTTGCTCCATATAGAGGACATTGCATCGCTTGCAGCCACTGCAATTTTTGGTATATATATAATGACAGCATTCAACCCTTGCATGTCAAACATTCTCATAACCGTAGAGAAGTCTTGATCGTCACGGATATCATAAAGAATGTACTTATACGGATCCACAATGTATTGAGAACAGATACACAGTGAAACATCATTTTCCCTCATTCGAATGATATTACGGATTGCAGATAAAAATCTAGAGCATCAAACTCTGCGGTCTAAGACTACTGCCTTCACAGTACCCCCAATGTAATCAAACGATTAATCCTCCCTCAAACATCCATCATAGTATACCATAAAAGTAATTGCACCCCCCTCCATCTTCTTAACCCAGATTGTCAAGATTCAGTAGAACATAAGCAAGAGAAAACACAGCAATAACTCACAACAACAAATATGCCAGTGATGTGTAAAGAACTGTGTGACTTAAACCGCTAATGTTAATCTTGCAAAATAAAAGAGAGCTTCAAAAAGAACTTCAAATACCTTCTAACTCTCTGGGATGGAGATCACCTTTGATAGCAGACAAACTTCAAGAAGAGCTTCTTCAAGTACCCTTCTTACATAGTTTTCTCCATCACCACATTGCAAATATCTTCTTGTGGAAGATCTGTAAGTCTAAGGAGAAGTGCTTTTGTTTGCCATGCTTCACGTCAGTGTAAAAGAATTCAAATTGGACTCTCTGTACCCTTTCTAGACATGTTTTTCGTCATAAGACCGCCGGCGTACCTACAAAGAAGCTGGCTTATTCAAAGAAACGATGGTGTCTTGTATAGGTACGCCGACGTCTACGTTAAAATGCCACTGTTTTAACTAATAACGCTAGCTTCTTAGATATGGATGCCAGCGTTTACTTAAGTGCGCCGGCGTTTTCCCTACTATTTTCTACTATGTGGATTGTGCAGCACGCCGCCGCACCATGCATTAATGAGGACGAGATGTGCATTAAATGCAGCGCCATTTTTTCCCCAAGAAGTGTACCATCGGGCACTAAATACGAGGACTCTTGATGGTGTCAGAAGGGTATTGGGGTCTTTTTCCAACCCGATTTTGAAGATTAGCCCGTTTCTAGTTCTTGTTTTAAAAGGTGCCAGCAATTCGTAATTTTTCCAAACATCAGCCCGCATTTCGTACTTTTCTCTTTGTGACGGCTTTGATGGTTGCATGGTACGTGGCACATGGTGAGAAACCTTTCAAAGAATGACTTTTTAACATAGGGTTTGTTCACACGTTGTCCTCAGGTCGGAAATCCTAGGAAATGACATGGCAAAAAAAAAAGCAAAAAGAAATGAAAAATCAATAAAAACTAAAAAAAGAAGAAGAAATAAATCAACTTTTAAATGACTATCGCATCCTCGTCCTATTAAAAGTAATTTTTAAAATATTGTTCACATCTCTTATACTTATACTTATACTTCGTTCGAAGAGAAGGCCCGTTACACAAGCAATCCAAGTTATAGCTAACTAGCACATTGGAGATGGCTTAACGACTTAACGGTTGTTATCCTGAAGTTTCAGCGATCATAGTCACAAATATTTGTTTAGAGAATTTCTCGGCAAAGGTGTATCTCGTGATATTTTAAATTTTTTTTATTAATTTTAGGTTTATATAAAAAATAGGGAAAATAAATTATTTAAAATATATAAAAAGAGGAAATGGTTTCTGCGCTCAAGCGCAGATAAGCTTATTTGCGCTCGAGCACAAAAACAGGGTGGGGCCACATTTTGGGTGGGATCCAAAGCATTCATTTGATGGGCCCTTTCATGGGTAGGGTGTCCACCAAAAATCAGCTCCATTGGATCACCGTAGGGTGTCCATTTGTGGGGCTAAAGATGGACAGATTTGTGGACAAACAGTATCTGTCTATTTTTTGCCCCACAAATGGACACCCATTGGTGATCCAATGGAGCTGATTTTTGGTAGGCCCACCATCCATGATGGGGCCTTTTAAATGAATGCTTTGGATCACCCGTCCAATGGCCCCACCCTTCTGTTTCTGTGCTCAAGCGCAGATAAGCTTATCTGTGCTCGAGCGTAGAAACCCTTTTCTCATATAAAAATAGAATTTAAGAAGAAAATTAGGAAAATAAATAATTTTGTGAATTTATCATAATATTTTTAAGATATTTTATGGTAAAAATAAAATATAAATATATTCCAATTTTTTTTCATTATGTCGTTTTAATGAGAAATCACGAAGTGTAAGCCCAAGGGTTTCCACGGGTTCAATCATTCACCTTACCTTCTTGTTTTGATACTAGCAAACCCAAATTGATTAGCATTTATGGATCAATGTGTTGCCTTAAGGTGTTGTGTTCTATACAAGAATTTGATATGTCATATCGCCATTACATAACTCAAGAAAACACATGGTTTGCGGATCCACACACATAATGATCAAGAGCTTGTACTCACAATGAAGACATCATCATTTGAAGATGTTCAAGTCAAGAAGCTCGAGACGAAGATCTCACAAGTTACCTAGCAAGTGTTAAGTAGAAGCTTGGAAATGAACCAACATGGTGACACCTCATGCACCTTTCAACATGCATTGAAGATTGGAGGTAGTCACAAGAGCCAAGACAAATTGAAGATGTTCACTCACAAGTTGAAGAAATCCAAGGAAGTGCGAAAGAGCCAAGACATTCCAAGAAGACTCAATGGTATCATTTTTAGAATGTATTTAGAGTCCTTGATTTTATGTTAAATGCACTTTCAATTGGTTTTCAAATGGTTTTCATACTTAATATTTTAGATCTTTGGAAACCACACACACACCCTAAAATGTGTTTTGAAAACCTAGGACTAAAGCCCAAAGACCATGGTCCAAGACCCTGGAATTTTAAATGTTAAAAAGGAATTTCAAACAAGGCTGGTCGATCGGGGTGTCCCGGGCGACCGCGAAAGGATGGCTGGAATTCCAGCAACCTCTGAACAAAGGCAGGCCGGTCGACCACGAAAATGGTTCTGTTGAAACAAAACCATTCCAGCATGGTTTGGGTGAGCGACCGCCATTGGCCGATCGACCGCGGATAGGGTTCTGAGCGAAATTTTTAATCAAATAGGTGGCCCTTGCCAAGTGACCACCATGGGTCGGTCGACCGCGATGGGAAGAAATTTAAAATTAAAAAGTGCGCCCGATAAGGGCGGGCAACCGCCGTAGCCCGGGCGACCGTGCCGGTCTGGCAAATTAGCCGTTGGGGCTTCTGAGGCTTGACTTTTCAACCCAGTTGTTTACAGTTTTACATCCAAACGGTCATATTTTCAAATACACTATACATACACTATCTAAACCTATCTAAGCAAGCTTTTGAACATTTTAAAAAGATCAAATCCCATAGGTTTGAGCTAAAACCTTCACATCAAAAGCTAAACCTCTTTGAACTTGTATTTTTATATGCTATCAAGAGGATCTCCATTAGACCTTTACATTTTCTATCCTTGGAGAGTTTGTGAGCTATCATTGTTTGTAGCAAGCCTATTAAAAGGCTAAGAGAGTTCTTTTATTTTTAGTTTCTTCATTTGTATTTCAGGGCCTCCAATTCGGCCCGGTAAGAAAGTAGAATCCGTTGTAAGAGGGAGTGTGCCCTCGCAAGGCTGTGTGCAGAAAGGGTGTGTCCCCTTTTGGAGTTGGAGAAGGTGGTGTACGGCTTCAAGATTCGCCATTGAAGAATCTCATCTTTTAGTGGAGTTCCCAAGGAGGTAAACTTGGAAGACTGGAGTAGGTCTTGTGATAGACCGAACCACTATAAATCTCGTGCCTTGTGGTTGCTTCTTCTTCTCCTTCCTTTTGGACATTGGTGATTGGTAAACTCTAACCCTAACTTTTGTTTATGTTTCATTGAACTAGGGTTAGTATAGGTAAATGATTGTTATATCTAAACCCTAGCTTTACTATCTCATCATTTGAACAAGGGTTTAATTTAATCAACTTAAATTGGCAAATTGATTTTAATTTTCCAACTGATTAAGCCAAGATTTTTTGATTAACCAATTCACACCCTCCCAATCTTGGGTTGTCACACTTGCATTTCATTTGGTATCAAAGCTTAGGTAGGCTCTTAAAGAGATTTTTTAATTTTAAAATCTACAAGAGATAAAGATCCGTGACAATCCAAATGGAATTTGAGGAAGGCCGATCCGTTCTAATTCCTCCATACTTTAATGGAATGAATTATAAAGCTTGGAAAATCCAAATGATTGCCTATCTCAAATCCATAGATTTTGACATGTTAGATGTCATTAAAAGGGGATTTTCTATTCCAAGGAAAAGTAATAAAAATGATGCAAAATTATTTTCATTAAATTCAAAAGCTATAGTTATATTATGTTGTGGATTATTTTCCAATGCTTTTGAGAAAATTTCATCATGTACAAATGCAAAAGAAATTTGGACTTCTCTTGATAACTTTTATGAGAAAAATCTTTCATCAAATGATAAAAATATTGTCCTTGGACAAAAAGAAATTTCTCAAAAATCTTTTGCAAACGAAAATGCTTTCAAACTTTCAATCTTCGATTTGGAAAAGCAAATTAAAAATTTGAAATTGGAAGTTAATGAAAGTTTGAAAAGAAATGAAAAATTAAGTCAGTTAAGCAAAGTTTTAATAAATAAAAATAATGACTTAATTAAAAGATGCATTACCCTTGGAAAAGAAAATGAAAGTCTTGAAAATACAAACATGGAACTAAATGAAAAATATAAATATGTTTGTGAAAATGAAGAACTAGTTCATCTCATGAAATGGATCATCTTAAGAATCAAGTAAATGAGATTGAATTAATAAATAAAGAACTCTCTTTAAAGAATCAAAGACTTCAAGAAGAAAAAGATAAACATATGTGTTCACATTCAAAGTCTTGTGATTCAATTTGTACCTCATCTACCAATGCTTATTCTTGTTCATATTGTGGTAGATTAGGGTATCACAAATCTAGGTGCAAGCTAAGATTTGTGAAATCAAGCAAGTTTGTTTGGATAAGAAAAGATACACTCCCACAAACACCAAAGTGATTTGAGTTCCAAAGTCCCCTATTCAAATTATTCATTGAATATGTTATACTTAGGGGTTGTGCTAAATTGTTATATCATGTGCATTCCTTCTAGATACTTCATCTCATTGTATAAATCATTGCATCTAGAATATATGAACTTCATTGTTATATTCTTTTATCCCTGAATATAGATTCTCATAACTATTATTTTTGATGAGATATATCTATATTCATAAGAGCTTAATGATCACATCATTTATTAGCTATAGTCTATAAGGAAAACAATGTTATATTTATCTTAGACTATATTTGTGCTAAAAATATAACTCATTTAAAACCCGCTCTAGACATGTTGTACTGATTAAAGATCATATCTTTTTGAAAATGTGTTATGGATACATATGTACTTATCTTTCGTTATATATATATATATATATATATATATATATATATATATATATGTGTGTGTGTGTGTGTGTGTGTGTGTGTGTGTGTGTGTTCATACCATTGATAACATGATATAGTATATTGATATCTAAAAGCTCATGTTATTGTGCACAATAATTACACTCTTGTTTTGGTATGATCATATAGTATGGTCTAAGTGCTTTGGTATCACTTAAAACATGTTTATGCACTTAGTACCCTCATTGACCCACAGAAATAGCTTAGGATGGTTTAAGTTAAGTTCCTAAGTATTATCTTGTTATTGCTAGGCTTTTCAATTTTAGAGTTGTTAATCAATTTTAGAGTTGTTAATCACGCCATTCTAGCAACCATAGAAGAAATTGAAAATAAAAAGAAAATAAATAGACTCATTTCAAACATTAGGTCTAAGCAAAATCATTGTAAATCTATTCCTAGACTTTTCTAAATAAATAAGATTGGGTCAAATCTCAAAACTTAGTGAATTTTTAAAACTATCGTTAAAGTCATGTGGAATTCATAAGTTGATTCATTAGCCAAAAAGTGTTCATCATTAAGACACTCTTGAATATATTTGGCTTTTGACATAATCCCCTTGAACTTGAAATCTTACAACATTTAAGGAAAATTGAAACTTGGTTCAATGTGCAACTTCTATTTAAAATCTCTCATTGAACTAATGAAAACCATTCATGTCTATAAGCTTCAATATGATCATTCATGTATGACATGTGACTCACTTGTTTAAAAATAAGTCTAAAAAGAACATAAATCAAACAAGTGAAGCTTAACTCATTGATGAAAGGGCAATAGTAAAAAATTTTAATCATCTTAAAACCCTTCACATTAAACCTATGTGCACTAAAAAAATGAGAATCTAGTTAAAATCCACATAAGTGTGTACATTGGAATACATTGTCATTATGGAATATACTTGATATTTGGTCGTCTATTTATATCATCCATATGACATTTATATGTTGAGAAAATAATTAAAACTTGAAACTCTCTAGACTTGTGAACTTAAAACTTAAGTGGAATCATTAAATTGTATGATTATTAAAATCCACTTAGTAAAAGGCATGTGATATACATGTATATACACATTATGCCTAATCATGTAATCTATGTACTTCATAATAAAGACTCCCAAGCTAGATCATTATAAGTTTGAGTTATTTGAATATCCATCATATACTCAAACTTGTATCTCATGAGTTCATTGCAAATTGTGAATATCTTCAGAATCATGAGATTATACCTAAAAAGCCAAAAGTTTACTCAAAATTGAGATATATATAAAATTGGCTTTATAAGAGAAAAATAAAAATAAATGTGTTTTGACAATTATGCTTAAATTATTCACTTCAAAATTCAATCAATCAAAACACATCTACCAAGATAATGGGAAAATGAAAATAAAAATGAAAATAAAAATCAAGCATTCCCTAAAAGTTGAAAACTAGTTTGATTTTACAGGAAAACTTAAAAGAACTAGTTGCCCTCACACTATGATAGAGTTTCTTGTCCTAGGATAGATTTCTAAATCCTTGTCATCTTTAGCTATCCTTGGTATGCTTACATTTGCTTATTTATAGCACTCTATATGTAAGTGATATTACTCTTGTGTGGTATTAGCTACATGGTAAGATGTTAAACCCTAAAGTTAAATGCTAATCAATAGGTGCTCATGCCTTCTTTGGAAGGAACGGTACCATCACATTAATTAAAACATCTAACTTGCTTTGGCTTCCAGCCAGCATCTTAACCATGATAAGTCATATGTGCCTTGAATTGTTGTTTATATATATATAATATATGCACATAGTTAGGGGGAGCATGGTATGCTAGGTTGTCATCTCATTTGGTATCACGTGATTACCCCTAGCAATCATGCAATTGTAGTCCAAGGGTTATTTTTGAATCATTCACCTCTAAATCCCTTGGTGCCTGTGTGTTTGGACAGCCCTTTGGATTCATATACTGTATGAGTCTTTAACAAAGGGGGAGCTATATATGTCATATCTGTCCCTCTTCAATCTTATCATATGTGGGTTGATATGGTTACTACATTACATATGATAAGTACACTCATTTGGAGCCCCATTGCTCCATTTGTGGCATTGTTGGGGCTTGTCTTGTGTTTTCACCTTGAGATAGTTTCTCATTTATGACAAGTACCCTTAGCCTGAGCATCAGTGTCAAATCCTCGTAGCCTTTATACTTATCTTGGATAGACTCGTATGTTTCTATCTCTGCCAATGATAAGTATCTTGTTCTAGAGTCTGAAAACTCTCTAGAACTCTCCTTCATAGGATAGTGCTAAAGTTGATCTCCTCGTTGCCTATGAAGTTGTCGCTTATCATGTGCTTTTAACACTAAGTATACCATACTTCAAGATAAGATCCATTGGGTATGATATTACTGTCATGCCTTGCTTTATAGGTTTCATCTAAGTCCAATGACAAATACATAGGGGGAGAGCTAAATGGTTATATACTCATGTTTATATAGATCATTATTATGTGCTCACAAGGTCTATTGCTCCTATAGTTGTGCTTTACATTCAAATATTTTTAAAAAAATAGCTTATCATGAACTTTTCATTATTTTTCTTCTAAAATCTCTTTGATAAGCATCATATAAGCTTCAACGTAATATCATATACTAGGTACATAGCTTAGATAAGCTATCATTTACCTTGACACATCATTTGCACTTTCATTGTAAAATCCTTCCTTTCTGCTGTTGCCAAAAGGGGAAAATTTTTGGAAATTGATTAGGTAGTCCAGTGTATATGCATCACATGCTTTACATTCATTTATTACACTTGTGCATATAGTGAGGAGGATCAAATGCATTATTGTATATCATTTGATCTCTATATGTCTATCTTCTGGATATCTCCTACCTCCCAAATTAATTTATTTGCCATCATAAAAAAGGGGGAGAATGTAAGCCCAAGGGTTCCCATGAGTTCAATCATTCACCTTACCTTCTTGTTTTGATGCTAGCAAACCCAAATTGATTAGCATTTATAGAATAATGTCTTGCCTTGAGGTGTTGTGTTCTATATAGGAATTTGATATGTCATATCGCCATTACACAATTCAACACAACACATGGCTTGCGGATCCACACACATAATGATCAAGAGCCTGCACTCACAATGAAGACATCATCATTTGAAGATGTTCAAGTCAAGAAGCTCGAGACAAAGATCCCACAAGTTACCTAGCAAGTGTCAAGTAGAAGCTTGGAAATGAACCAACATGGTGACACCTTATGCACCTTTCAACATGCATTGAAGATTGGAGGTAGTCACAAGAGCCAAGACAAGTTGAAGATGTTCACTCACAAGTTGAAGAACTCCAAGGAAGTGTGAAAGAGCCAAGACATTCCAAGAAGATTCAATGGTATCATTTTTAGAATGTATTTAGAGTCCTTTGGATTTTATGTTAAATGCACTTTCAATAGGTTTTGAAATGGTTTTCATACTTAATATTTTACATCTTTGAAAACCACACACACACCCTAAAATGTGTTTTGAAAACCTAGGACTAAAGCCCAAAGACCATGGTCCAAGACCCTGAACTTTTAAATGTTAAAAAGGAATTTCAAACAGGGCCGGTCGACCTGGGTGTCCCAAGCGACCGCGGAAGGATGGCTGAAATTCCAGCATCCTCTAAACAAAGGCAGGCCGGTCAACCGCGGATAGGTTTCTGAGCGAAATTTTTAATCAAACAGGTAGCCCTCGCCGGGCGACCGCCATGGGCCGGTCGACCGCGACAGTAAGAAATTTCAAAATAAAAAAGTGCGCCCAATAAGAGCCGGCGACCGCCGTAACCCGATCGACCGCATCGGTTTGGCAAACTAGCCGTTTGGGCTTGCTAACTTTTTCAACCCAGTTTTTTACAGTTTTACCCCCAAACGGTCATATTTTCAAATACACTATATGTACACTATATAAACTTTGTCTAAGCAAGCTTTTCAACATTTTGAAAAGATCAAATCCCATAGTTTTGAGCTAAAACCTTCACATCAAAAGCTAAACCTCTTTGAACTTGTCTTTTTACATTCTATCAAGAGGATCTCCATTAGGCCTTTACATTTTCTATCCTTGGAGAGTCTGTGAGCTATCATTGTTTGTATCAAGCCTATTAAGAGGTTAAGAGAGTTCTTTTTTATTTTTTGTTTCTTCATTTGTATTTCAGGGTCTCCGATTCGGCCCGGTAAGAAAGGAGAATCCGTTGTAAGAGGGAGTGTGCCCTCGTAAGGTTCTGTGCAGAAAGGGTGTGTCCCCTTTTGGAGTTGGAGAAGGTGGTGTACGGCTTGATGATTTGCCACTGAAGAATCTCATCTTTTAGTGGAGTTCCCAAGGAGGTAAACTTGGAAGAGTGGAGTAGGTCTTGTGATAGACCGAAGCACTAAATCTCGTGCCTTGTTGTTGCTTCTTCTTCTCCTTCCCTTTGCACATTGGTGATTGGTAAAGTCTAACCCTAACTTTTGTTTATGTTTCATTGAACTAGGGTTAATATAGATAAATGATTGTTATATCTAAACCCTAGCTTTACTATCTCATCATTTGAACAAGGTTTTGATTTAATAAACTTAAATTGGCAAATTGATTTTAATTTTCCAACTGATTAAGCCGACATTTTTTGATTAACCAATTCACTCCCCCCCCCCCCCCCCCCCGCTCTTGGATTGACACACTTGCATTTCACTAAGGATCAATATTTTCAAAATATTAGAGATATATGTGATTATGGGTGCAATAAGCAATGGAGGTTGACAGACTTGTGACTAAATCAAGATGCCATCATTTTTCAATTGTTGAATCCACGACATGGAACGAGAAACTAAGATGGGCCTTACTATTTGCAATTGCGTGCCGTTTGCTGCAGCAGTACAGAACAGTTGGAGCCCACCTTCGCCGCCTCCCCTCCCTCTTTTAAGCCATTGCCAGTGGAAGGGGACCACTTCCCCACCATAAACAAAGGAAAAAGAAAAAAAATGAACATGGAAACCACTTTCCATGCTTCTTCAAAACATATTTCCCCATGGTTCCAATGGTTTTTGGATTCACAATTTCCTTTTTAAATGGTTGGATTCACAATTTTCTTTTAGGATTTGCTAAGGTCCATCGCAAAAGGCTTTTCGCGGCTGGTCCGTTGCACGTTAGACCAGCCACCTCGTGAATGGAGACAAAAGCTATTGACTCCATTAACGAGGTGGCTAGTCTAATGTGCGACAGACCAGCCGCGAAAACCCTTTTGCGATGGACGCTAGCAATTCCCTTTCTTTTCTTACATATTTCTTTAAACTTTAATTGTTTCATTTATTTGATTTAATTTCCATTATAACTATTAGGAAAGTTACCTTATTTACCATCACTGATTTCCTAATATAACTAGGATAGTGGGTTGTGGTGGGAAGGCAAAATGAGAAAGGAATCTCTTTTTTAGATTTTTGAAAAAAAACCTAATCTATAAGAGCTCTTAAATCACTAGTAGTATGGGAGGCTAAGGGGCTGCAAGAGAAGGTTTTCTCTTGGGTGTGGGTGAGAGAGAGAGAGAGAGAGAGAGAGAGAGAGAGAGAGTTCTATTGGGTTTTCTCAGATTCCTCTTGGGCCTTCTTCTCTTGGGTTTGTAAGGTCTTGGTTGAGAGGACAAGGAATGGGTTGCAGGTTTGCAGGTTTTGTGTTGATCGGGTGTAAACCTTGTATTTTGTTTTCTTTAGGGGAATATAGTGTTCTCACCCGTGGATGTTGGCTTCTTGGCCAAACCACGTAAAATCTTGGTATCCATTTTGTGGTTTGTGTTTATTTATACTTTTTTGTTTGTTTGTTTGTGCACATGATCGGATTAGATTTTCTCAATAAGTCATATTAGACCTAAGTTTGAAGGGATCGTTGAGGGCGGATGGAGTGATCATGGGTGTTTTTTTTTTAATGGTAAAAGGATTTATTAAGAAGGGAGAAAGATACAACCATGACCAAGATGGTCACCATATGAGAAACAAAAACAAGAGAGCACAAAACTAGAAAAAATGGGCCACAAATGGCGTCAAGAGGGTAGAAAATCAAAAACCTCCAAGCGGATCCTACAAACCCTCGCTCGGGCAAGATCACCAGCCTCAGCATTAGACGACCTTTTGACATGACAAAAGGACATGGGAAGATCCCCACTCGATCATGAATCTCATCCATCAAGTGCGCAAACCTCCATGGATGGGGATGACTACCTAGTAACTGTAGACACCCCATTTTGACCGTGCCCTAAACCTCTCGTTTTTGTGAAAAACCCTAACCAAATCAATCAGCTAGGGTCTCAAACTTCACCCTAAGCTAGGTTAAGGCCCCCTGCAAAATTTCGTCAAAATCCGAGCATGTTTGCCTAGCGAACGAGTCGAGCAAAGTCGTAGTACAAGGTCACAGAAGGGGGGTGGATTATCCTGGATGGGGCCGAGCCTAGGTCGAATAGGACAAAAAATGCGGGCGCGCTGTATCAATTTTTCGCGCGCCTTATCCATTAGGGTGCGAATATCAATTTTTGAAATATATATAAATACAGGTTTTATCTCATTTTCTAAAAAAGAAAGAAAAAAGAAAAAAAGAAATTTTCGTTGGAGAGAGAGAAACAGAGAGAGTGAGATTTTCCGATCGAGATTTGCCATTTTCCGATCATCTTTCTCGTTAAATTCGGCTAGAATCTGGCGATACTCTGGCCGGCCTCCGGTGAATCATTTTCCATCTACAGAGAGAGATCTCATTTTCCAGAGAGAAGAGAGAGGGAGATCTTAGAGAGAGAAACATATTTCTTCCCCCCCGATCATCTTCTCCGGCAAGGATTCGACGAATCCGGCTATTCCTCCGGTCAATCTTACTCTTATCTTCTTTTTCACATTATTTTCCTCCATTTCTATGCTGCTTCATCATCATTTCTTTGAATTTCTATATAAAATTCGATCCTCATCAGATCTGAAGTTTTTTTTTTTTTAGAGAATCATAGTTTTATAATTTGATTTTAGAAAGAGAAACTCTCGATTTTAAGAAAGAGGAAATAGATCTGGTTCTTTTTCCTTTTCTTCTGATCATCTTCCCTTGTGACCTCGTCAGAGCTCCGACCGGTCGATTTCAACTTGTTATCTTGCTCTTCTACTTATCTCTAATCCTAGAGCTTGCTATTATACTTTAGATCTGAAGAAAAAAGAGAGAGAGAAACATTTTTTCCCAAACCTCCGAGCTCTAATCCTAGCTTTCTTCTCCGATCAAAATTTCGGTCAGCTTCAGTTTTCCGTCAGCATCTCCTTCTTCTCTACTTCCTAAACCCTAAGTCTGAATCACTTCTCCTAGATTCAATTAATTTGGCTGAGCCTTGATTATCATCAGCGAGGACCGGACATCACCTTGAAGGTTTGGGATTCTCAAGAAGGATTAGGAAGGTATTTCTCCTTTTCACATTGCTCTATTGTTTTCTCTTGGATTTGTGACATGCTGGTCAGTTTTGTATGATGATTTCATGAATTTTGAGCTGATTGATGTACCTAAATTTTTCATTCTAGTTCAATATGTTTATCTACAGTTATGATTTTGGATCATCTTTGGAGCTTAACTATATTTGTTCCTTAAAATTGCATTATTTGGTTAACTTGTGTATTTAGTGAGTTTTATAGACTGAATTGTTCCTACTTGAATCTACATGATATTTGGTTATGATTGAATTGTGTTTTGATATAAAAATCGTATTCAAGTTTAATAGTTCTGTCCCGAATGTATAGATTTGTACATTGAGCTGGTTCCCTGTGCTTTGATACCTAGCTTAGAGGCTAATTTTTCATATAAGGTTATGCTATGAGGATTATATTTCGGGGCATAAATCTCAATGATTGAAAATGGATAATGAAAAATGTGTTCCCTGAATGCATCTTAGGAGAAATCAATCTTGATATGATCATTTAATTATACCTGTTTATGTTGTTCTCTGTGTTGAGAGTAGGAAATAATGTTGTATTGTTGTTGTTCCCTACTGAGATCTCAATCCTTGGATAAGTTGCTCATGTGGTGAGCTGGAATGGACAATGTTATCTTTCATAATAGCAGCCCTTATGTTCTTGTTTTGGCAACCATCCCTTTGATAATGGCAACCCTTATTGTTTTGTTTTGGTAATCATCTCTTTGATAATGATCACCCCTTTTCATGTTCCTAAAGTTGAACAGATTTTGTTCTAGTCATCAGTTCTTTATATTTGAGAAATTATTGACAAGAGACACTTCTGGTGGTTAGATTAATAAGGGATATGAAGAGGTTATGATATGCCTAGTTGAATATCTTTGTACTATTTCAAATGGGAGTTCAAGCTACCATGCTTCTTGACTTGCACTTACATATACTTATTTGTATTCATTAGTTCAGGAAAATTGCATGAAGTCAGTTGGTATTAGTAGAATCCTGAATGATTAGAGAAGAGCTGACCTTGAAAAATTTCCATCTATGCATGCGGTAGTTTTTCTAAATATTTGTGCTTGCATTGTTTATGGAATGACCCATGATGGCATTACTTGCTAAAAGAATTTTGTATTTCTTTTGTTCACTGTGGCATCTGTTTCATTTTTTTATGGTAGAAATTTGAAGACGGGAAATTTTCTCAAAACCAAAACTGTTTTGAAATAGCTATATGACCATGGGAGATAATGTACAATGTATGAAGTGGTGGTTCACTAGAATATTTCTAGTGTGGAGTTGAGAGGAATAAGTTATATGAACAAATGTGTGAAAAAGACATATTATTAACAGATATGTAAGCTCAGTTATTGTCAAGTTGAGCCCATTTGGAATTGTCCCATAGGTTCTATTTTCTAAGATGATTAGAATGACAGTTTGATTTTTTAAGATACCTAATGTCAAGCTGAACCTGTTTCCATTGTGTTGTACATTCTAATTATCGAATGTTTGTCTCATTGTGTTCTTGTCTCATTTTGGTTGTACTGCGCAAAGCTGAATATGTTTCCAATGCATTGTGTATTTTAAATAATCAATGAATGCCCTGTTGTATAGCTTTGAGCACATAGAGCTTAACTTGCTGTCCATTATTTTGTATAACTGCTGCCCATTGGTGCTGTTCACAAACACATAGCTGATGTTGTTGTCCCTAGCTGTTGATGTGGTTGTTTGTGTTCTAATAATTACATAAAAATCATCTTTATTGGCTGAATAATTAATGATCTTAGATTTATTATATGTTAACTTTTTCTATCATTTATATTGAGTGTAAATTGGTTTGTAAAAGCTCTTTGGAAAATTTCAAATTATTTTAATAGCAAAATGAGTTGGTATAATAGGGCAGATTTGAGCATATGAAGGTCATTTTTCTAAATTTACAGTTTGTTATTATGCTTTGATAACATTTTGCTATCATTTTCTCTTTTATGACTAACTTTGTGATTATAGGTTTGAAATAGAGAATTCTTTCAATAAAATCAATTCTGCATTTGTCTTTATGCTGCTGTTTCAAAATTTTCATTTCAATTTTGTGGTCTTTCCTCATCAGTTCAGTTTATTTTCAGCTTGTAGCTGGATATGTTGTAGCTCTTTGATGAGCTTTAAGATTTAATTTTTTTCTTTTCATATTCTGCTGAAGACGAATAATCAGTGAATCATGTTCTTCCTGAACACGCTGCAAATATTGGCATGGATCGTGAGCTTAGTTTTGTTTGCCTTCTTTCAATAAGTTGGTTTAAGATTTTCATTAAGACACCATGGTAATTCTTGGAAATGGATAATCTGAGCATTTTGAAATGATTCATGAGGAAAGTTTCATAAAGTGGTTTTGAAATTTCATTAAAGCTTTTAC
Source organism: Tasmannia lanceolata (assembly GCF_043159265.1). Classification (NCBI taxonomy): domain Eukaryota; kingdom Viridiplantae; phylum Streptophyta; class Magnoliopsida; order Canellales; family Winteraceae; genus Tasmannia; species Tasmannia lanceolata. Next base: position 68,194,754 of record NW_027518695.1, read on the forward strand.
ATTGTATAATTTGTTCAATGAGATGACATATCCCTCTTATTATCCTATTCAATGAGTACATCTATGTTGGGATAATTGTGTGATTATACAAACTTGTTTTTCATTCTTTTTGTATTAGCCTGACAGTAGATGCATATATGATGATCATAAACTTTTGGATTGAATTTTTCATGAGCGTGAAGAAAAAACTGAGTGAATAGGTTGATTTTCTTATTTAAAGGGGATCAAAGGTTTTTTTTTTTGTTGTTGTTCTGCTCATGATGTTTATTTTGGGAATACAAATTCTTTCTATGAACACTACACCCCTAAACCTTGCTGACAGTTATATCTCCTGTTCCCCAACCTTCTTGATTTTATATTCAAAAAGTGTGAAATTTGCAGTCTATGGTATGAACATTAGATTTTTATTTGTGGTTATAATTTCGTGTTTAAATGTTTGTTATTTTGAAATGTGATTTTTTTCTTTATTTCATAAGGTATAATGATTAATTCATTTATTATGTCATTCATGAGATCAACATTTGAATGAATGAGGGTATGTTAACTCAAACAAGGATTTTATCCCAATATTATAGTACAAATAAAAATGATAGATGTTAGATATTGATGATAGTATTGATTTATATTGATGAATATATCAAATTGTCTTCTTTGGTTATGAAATTCATGGTTTGTTTACATTACTTCAGTAGTTTTTCATCCTTAAGAGAATAGTTTAAGTCTTTTGGGTACATTTCCCTAGTTGTTAGCTTCTTAAATCATTGTAAGGGGCGATGAAGGCGCTAGCCCAAGCCCATCCTTAGGGGACTTGCATAGTCCAAGTAGCTGTCCCCTCGTTTATTTTTAAGGCTTGCCCAGTCTTTTAGATATCCTTAAGCATTAGGAGCCTTATCATTGCAAGGGCAATGAAAGAGCTATCTAGAGCCCTTCTTAGGAGACAGGCCTTGTCTCATTTATCCTAGTGGTTATCATCTTTTTGAGGAGACAGGCTTTGTCTCTTTTGCTTTTCTCGTCATATCTTTTAGGGAGACATGCTTTGTCTCATTAGGTGGTCATTCTCATATAGATTCGCCCAGTCTCACTAGCACCCTTCTTTATCTGTTCTTTTTTTAGGAGACTAGCCTAGTCTCATTAGCACTCCCCTCTTAGGTTTATGCGCTAGGAGTAAATCTTTTGCTATTAGCATAGGAGTCTGTCCTTAGCTAGAGAGTCAATCCTTCTTTCAGGAGTCAGTCCTATCATCATAGGAGTTAGGATTCTGTCCAACCTCTCATCAAATCATATGATTTTTATCCACTCTTGCAAGGTATACGATGCTGTCCAACCCTTGCAAAGTCGTGATTCCGTCTTTTTCCCCCGCAAAGCATAGGATGTTGTCCAACCTTTGCGGGATATCAGGAGTCTATCCTACCCTTATGATGATAGGATTCTGTCCTCTTGTGTCAAAAATGCCAAAAACATCAAAAAACATCTGAAAAACCAAAAATCGCAAAAATCTTGAGTCATAGGAGAGTAGTTAGGAATTCTGTTTCGAACTACGTTGGCTTGATCCCTTTCAACAGGGTACGTAGTGCAGCTTGGGATCTTTATCCCAAGTCCAGCCAAACCTTTAAAAATAAACATTTCAAACTTTCAAAAAAATACAAAAACTCTTCAAAACCTTTTCAAAAAGATCTTCCCCTAGAGTTAGGATTCTTTCCTAGACATTTAGGGTGTTTTAGAGTTAGGAGTCTGTCCTGATTCGTTGATATGGTGTGTCCTGTCGTGTGAGTGTCCCTAGAGTTAGGAGGCCTCAGGTCGATCGGTTAGACATTTAGTCGAACCGATGGCTAGACTAGGAAGCATATAGTCAGCCCGTGGTTTTCTTTAGGATGCACAACCTAGTTACACATAGGATGTAGGGCCCACCTGCATTAGCTTAAGGCTAACCAACTTGCATTAGTTAGGGCATATATAGAGTCTTAAAAATTACAATTCACTTGAATTTAAGTAATTGTACAAAAAGCTTTAAAAATCAGTCGAGTCTAGTGGATCGAGTCTAGGATAGCGGTTCTAGATGGTTAGGCATATTAGTTTAGAATAGGACATCGAACTACGTTGACTCCGATTCTTCCCGAGGCCGGGATACGTAGAGCAGCTGAGATGGACGGCCATCTTGGTCCGAGTCAATGCATTAGAGTTTTAGGATTCATTTTATCCAGTTATGTTTAGAATTGATTTATGTTGTATGTTTTGCTGTGTTTTCTTACTTTCATGTACAGATCCCATACCTTTAGCAGTAGCATGCATGTGTTTGCACACCAGAACTCAGACACCAATTAGGTATGACACTCATAACCTGGTTATTATTAGGCGACACTTCGTTCATTTCTTTTTATGTGTGCTTATTATTCATCTCCGAGACATGCATGACTAGATAGACGTCTTCTCGGAGATATTCGTTCCCATTTCATATAACTTTCGCCCAAAACTCTTCAAAATTATTAAGTAAATGGCATAAGAGACCAGGTGTTTGCACTTGGGCGGATGAGGTGCTCTTTGATCCTTCCGAATTCGTAACCAGGCACGAACCTTCTTTTATATCTCTGGTTATCCGTTGCAACAGAGCATAGTATGGGATCTTTGGTCCACTTCCTTGGATGGCGACTCTTCTTTGTTTAAGGTACGCCTCGAATCTGGGCTAGTCCCCGAATCGAGAGGTATCTCACCTTTGTATCGCCACTCATGCTGTGAGGGGCACTTCTTTCGAGAGTTCCTTGGTAGAGCTCTCCATTCACGTGGATGATCCATAGAGACATAGCGTGTGGGGCTCGTCCCCCGCCCCTCTCTCGGATCGGGGTCCACAGTAACCACCTAATGACATTAAGGAAATCCCCCTCTACCACCAAAGCTGACAGGGTACTCACATTCACAAGTCTAATCTGAGAAGGATTGCTTTGTGCTTGGCTTCATTGGAATCAGCTCTCCCTATTGGACCAAAGAAAGCCCACTTAACCGAACCCCTCTCATCCCGAAGGAGGCCTCCAATGTCTGCGGGCCCAGGGTTGCCAAGACTGGAACCATCAAAGTTCAGTTTAAACATTCCAGGATCAGAGGGAGACCACCTAGAGCGACGAGGATCTCTACGCTCTCCACTAGAGCAAATCTCTCGCCATCGGCGCTATAAGTCGGAACTAGAGATCAACCTGAAACAAGGATGGGATATAGCCTAGAAAATGCACAGCGAAATGATCTTTGTGTATTCGAAGAGTGGGCCTTTAGCGGAACTCCGAAAAACCCTGTCATTTCTTTGCTTCCGTAACACCCAAATAGTTCCTAATAGAACAAGATTACATAATATTCTCCCTTTTATTTTCAATGGCGCCAACGACCAACAATCTAGAAGATCAGCCATACTTAGTAGAGAGACCCACACTGTCCCAAATCTCATAAGAACAATGCTCTAGATGGCTCTAGCATTCCTGTAATGAATAAATATGTGTGCCACTGACTCCCCGGCCTCTGCGAGACTACCTAAGGCGTTTCAACAAAGAAGCACTGGAGATACTTAATCTCCCCCAAAATGTCGTCATCACAACCCTCACTTGTGGACTGAGATTTGGACAATTCCAGCATGCAATTGCTAGGAATCCTACAAAGACCCTCAAGCGGGGCTTGCAAGCGCTTCTCTCTATCCAAGTATGAGGACTGAGGGGATAGAGAGATGTGTTAGTAAAAAGACTTTACAGAGAAAGTCCCTGAGGTGTCCCAGATCCGAATCCGCTTATCCTCTCTACTCTTCTTAATATAGCAAGAGCTCAACAAATCCAATAGATTTGCTACCCGATCTATTTCTCTATCAAAGAAGTTCCTTCTAAACTGAATTGACCAAGACACACAACCTTCCTCTCACTTAAAGCAGTCTTTAATCAATGTATCCTTATCAATAGCTACCACCATTATATTAGAGAAAGCGACATTGAAAGGCACATCTCCACACCAGATATCATACCAAAACTTCTGGAAGCTACTCTTATGTTTCAGGACCCTCCTCCATATAGTCATGCCTTTTATTCTGAATCTGTCATTAGAGTACCAATTACCAGGAGTGAATTCATACTTGCTACCTATCACTTAAGTGTATAAATGGTCATTTTCTTCTCCATACCTCAGCAACCATTTCCTGAGAAGAGATATGTTCACTTCCCTTCGGTGTCTGCAACTAATGCCGCTTGCTTTTATGGGTTTACATACCTGCTTCAAGCTTACAAGATGAAACTTCTTATTGCCATCAGATCCTCCCCACAAAAGAATTTGGTCAATCCTAATAGGGCACCTAAAAATAGACATAAAATATACAAGAATATTAGCTAGGACAGCCTTCATCAGGGTTATACTCCCTCCCATGGATACAATATTCCTTTTCCATTTGGCCAACCTTCTTTCAATTCTCTCAACTATCGGATCCTAAACCTTCTTTGAAGGTCTCCTCTCCCCCAGAGGTAGACCATGATAAGTAGATGAGAATTGGTCTACTGAATTGGCAAAATCAGTTCCAATTGAAAGTTTGTAATTCATTAGTCATTATAGATGGCACTAACAAAGACCAATAAGCCGAGCCAGACTATCACACATCTCCTAAGAAATATTGATCTCCAAGAACTTAGATTTGGTAAAATTTGACCGTTGGCCAGTTACAGCTTCATAGCACCTCAAAACTGCTTTAAGCTTGAGCATCTCCTCTTCATCTGCAACCGAAAAGATTAAGGTATCATCTGCAAATTTGATCACGGTTAGAGTGATCGTCGAAGGTAGAAAGATTGTTCGAGGGACTCTTGTTTATGGTAGAGCTTCGCATATCGAGGGTGATCTTCGAGTTCCTCCCCACTTGACTTTTGTTATTTTTGTAAATCTTTGTTCTTTGTGCTCTCTTTGTTCTCTCAACTTCCTCGCTTGATGCCCTCCTTTGATCTTTCTTAGTAAAATTTCATTGTTTCTAAAAAAAATAATCTTTAGTTAACCCTCAAGATCATAGTTAGAAAATGCATAAATCTCCTAAAATGACTAGGCATGTCAATATGGGTCTCCCTTCAATGGAAAACGTTTCCAACCCAACACACAAGAAGAAACTCTATGAACCATATTCAAAATTTCAAAATTTTAAACTTTAATTTTTTTTGTTGCTTTCAAGTCCATATTAAATAAATGCATGTACAAGGAGATATGAAAAAATCATTAATTCCCTGTTTGTTTTGGATATTGAGACCTGATTGTTAGTCCAAAACTGATTATTGGAATCAAAATTAGTTTTGGACTCACTATTGGCAGTCAAAATCCAAAACAAACAGGGCCTAAGTTTCGTTAAAACGAAGGTTTGTAGCTATTTGGAAGTGGGGAACTTGTTTTTACACTTGACTTATTCTTCTTTCTTCGTAGCATCGAGTATCAGATCAACATCTTATCCCATGGGAATTATGACATATGTAGATCTACTAGATCTTCAGATGTAAAATGTATGGAGGAAGCTATAAAACCTTCTCGCAACAATTTGAACAAGCATGTCTAAGTGTTTACACCCGTTTTTGCATTTATTGAGCAGTTATCTGCCAATAGATGAATGATGGTGGTTATTTTGAATTATGGTGACCTTTGAAATTCAAAATTCAAAGTAGAAGTTATGAGTATTTGTGACCTTTGAAATTCAAAGTTTAAAGTGGAAGTTACAAATTGTTGTGACAGGTTTTATTCAAAATTCAAGTGGAAGGTACTATTGCAAATAACTGCCATAAATAGTTTGTAAGAGAAAAAAGCTATATAAGACGATGATTGCATCACAGAAAGGGTTCAGAACCAATTCCAAATACATATGTCATAATTTATCTTTATTTTTTCACATTGTACTTTACTTTTCCTTAGTTGTGCTCACAATTGGTGAGCAGTGCTCCTTAATTTCAGTTCTATATCCCTTGCATTGGGGCCTGTTTGTGTTGTTCTATTACAAATTTAACTGAATATCTGTCTATTTCCACTAAGTCGTTTGCATTCAGCATGCATCGACGTTTAAGCCAGCATTTGTGCAATCTGTTTAAAAAGTCCCTTGTTTTAAAGGCCTTAAGAGCCCAAGGAAGAAGTGATGTTCTCATCTTGAAGAAGTGATGTTCTCATCTTCTTGTGTCAGTCACTTGAATCCAATCCTAGGAGATGATTACCACTTGAATTTAATTTTTGAGATTCACTCTACTCATTGGCACACCCGCACAAAACACACACAGCACACAGCACACAACACACATTGTATTGACTGCACTGAACACTTCTAGTAGTCAAACACGAGGAACAACAATTTGGTTTTAGCTGCACTTAATGGGGGTACAACATATGTCACGCCCCCAAGCCACACACATACACATACATATTCACAACCCAAGGCTTAAGGGCCCGACAGTGTCGTACAAGGTTAGCAAAGCAAATATCAAAACCATCTGCAATAATCTAAATAATCAAATTTAAATGTCTTACATTCATCCAATGATCAAATCTCAATTTCTTTCCAAATCTCTCATCTAACCCAATATCCCATAAAATCAAAGTAACGGAATCAAATGGCACAGTCTCAATAATCCTAACAATACTCACCGTCTAAGGAATGTAAAGTACTGAAAGATAACAAAAATAAAAAATCAGATATCACTTCCGCGCCTCCTCACCTAGTCTACAAGGATCAAACTCTGAAAATGTTAATATAACCACAGTCAGCTGAAAAGCTCAGTACATAATAACGCACTACAAAAGTGGGGCATTGCATCCTACAAAGGAAACGTTCACAACTAAATGAAAATGATTTAAGCCACAAGTGAAGTAATTAACACAAGTTCAATATTGAGGAGTTAGGTTCATAAAGGCATAGGTCAAAGTGTCACAACTAAAGAGTCACACTGTTCAAAAGATCAAAGGCCAGTAATGAATAAAGTAGGTACAAGCTACACAAGGCATGGCTAATCACAAGAGCAATAGCTTAGAAGCAAAGTTCATAAAAGATGTCTCATAATGTCACAACGAAGGGAGTCACAAGTTCTAAGGGTCACAGAAGGAAAACTCATATAGGTACGATACCACCCCGAATCATCGGCTTAGTAAAAAAAGTAAGTTATTTTCACCCCGACTGCCCACATGTCCACAAAGCAAGTTATTTTCACCCCGACTGCTCACGGGTCCAAAATGTGTGTTATTGCTTACACCGACCGCCCACGGTGTCGAAACTAGTTCCTGGGTTCACATACCTATCGGCAGGGCCAACGTTTATCCCCCATTGGCAGGATCACAGTTCTTATGTTCACATATAGACTAATGCCCATGCCCCACTAGCAGAGGTCTTTTCTGAGTTCACATAACCTCAGCCTCTCAATAGGTGTTCAAAGTTCACACAGTTCAAAAGAAGGTGTTCAAAGTTCAAAGTGATTGTTTTACATTAGCTCTAAAGTGGATTCATATAGTAGAGGATGTCGTATAGTTCAAACGTTCATATCGTTAGAAAAACCGAAAGGGGTTTCACAAGTTCAAAATTTTTCATCTGAAATATTTACTAAATAACAAGGTTCAATAGAGTTCATACGACATTCAAAGATAGTAATTCACACTGATTTTTTTATAGGGTTGTTGAAATACTCAAGAGGGGAGGTGAATTGAATTTAACTCAATATTAGGCCTTTTGAAAATTACCTATGAACCCTAATTGGAATTTTTCTTCACTTAATTAAATATTTGGTTAGTGCAAATATAATTTGAAAAAAAAAATGAAATGCCAAATCAAACAATAATGAAAATGCAAGAGTGAGAAATGACACACCGATATATAGTGGTTCGGCCAACGGCCTACTCCACTCTACTCAAGGTCGCACTTGAGGGATTCCACTATTGGAGACCTCCACGATGCCCGGCTCCGAGGCGGTTACAATTCCAAGGGATATTAAACAAGGATGCCCTTACACCTTTACAAAGACTCTCCTTCTCCGCCGAGTTCTAAGCGGTTGCTCTATAGGGAATTAAAAACGGAATGCCCTAGCCACCTATACAAGATATGAAGGATTGATAGCTTGGCTTCTTCTTGAAAGCTTGATGCCCTTTGTAGTTCCTTGATCGCTCTTCAACAAGGATTTGCAAGTGATAGCTCTAAAATATCCAAACTCAATAGGTTCACAAGTGAAAGGCAAGTTTGGGAAAAACCAAAAATCTTAAGCTTGAAAGGGTTGCAAGTTTGCTTGAGTGCTTAAGAGAGTTTTTCAAAAATCAAGAGAGAGGAAATAATCCTCTAGATGTTGTATAAATAGTCTCTCCTCAAAATATGACCGTTTGGGGGTGTAGATAACAAAAATCAACTGTTAAATCAAAACCCAACGGCTCTTTTTTGAGCTGTCGCAAGGTTCTTGGAGTTCCGAGAATTCTCGGAGTTCCGAGACAACGGCCAGAAGAAATAAAATTTCTACTGGACCATTTCTCGGAGTTCCGAGAAATTTTCTCGGAGTTCCGATAAAATGTCCAGACGCTACTAGACCTTTTCTCGAAGTTCCGAGCTCCAGTCTCGGAGCTCCGAGAAAAATCTCGGAGTTCCGAGAAGCCTAAAAAATCTGATATTTTGATGTGTGATTTTTGGCTTTTGGAACTTGACTCCTATGATAATTTTGGAATGTTTATGAGGGTCCCAACATGTTGGTCCACCACATAAGCATTCACTAAACCGTTGAAGTTCTTTAAGTGTTATTTGAAAAACAACTTTGAAAACACTTTGAAAATACTTTGCCTTGACTTGAAACTCTAAAGAGAAAGGATGTACAATGATACTTATGCAATCTTCGATCCCTTTTTAGCTTTGGTCTTCAAATGATCTTCCATCTTTGGATGCTTGCTTGAGTGATGATGTGAGCTACACCTAGCTCCTTTGGCTCTTGTTTGGTACATCTTCAAGCATGACCAAGTTGAGTGTTGGTTTCTTCAACGATCAATCCTATCTTAAACACAACACTTCAAAGCAAATTGATTAGTATTCAAAAACACAATCAATTATGTTTAGAATCATCAAAACAAGATTGGAGAGTAGACCCTTGGGCTTACAATCTCCCCCTTTTTTATGATGACAAACAAAATTGATTATGAGGTGTGTGTGTGGAGTGACATAGTAGGCAAGTGAATACTAGAACTCCCCCTCAATATATGCACACATATAAATGATACAAGTTATAAGCATGTGGTGCATATAGTAAATTTGAATAGATAATCAATTTCAAACCTTCTCCCCCTTTTGTCATCGACAGAAAGGGTGTAAAAACAAATTTAGGAGTAGATAACTCCCCCTAAATCAATGCTTATGGTAAAAAAATATATATAACCAAGTAATGCACATATACCTGTTCATGATCGAGATGTTGACATATGTCAAAATGTTAGGTATTTTAATTAAAGTGAAGATACCTCTCCAACTTAGAAAACTAAGAAGGCTAAGAATATCAATTGAGTGATTTTTAAGATTAAAAATTTGACATCTCATTCATGCAGATACTACCAAACAAAGATTATATATATAAATACTATATAGATAAGCTGGTTAAAGGCACAAAGTATTTATTTGGCAATTTCTTTAATTTGATCCGCACTCCAAATGTTTAAGGCACTTCGGATATAACAAATTCTATCATCACTTAGGGGTTTTGTAAAGATATGCGCTAATTGATCTTCAGTGTTGATATATTTTAAGCAAATATCCCCTTTTTGTGAGTGATCTCTGATAAAGTGGTGCCTAATCTCAATGTGTTTTGTTCTTGAGTGTTGTATGGGGTTTTTTGTTAAGCTTATAGCACTAGTATTGTCACATTGGATGAGAATAGTTTCCATTTTGATTGCATAGTCCATCAATGTGCTTTTCATCCATAGGACTTGAGCACAGCAAGCTCCAGCTGCCACATATTATGCTTCTGTTGTGGACAGAGCTACTGAATTTTGCTTCTTGCTAAACCATGAAACAAGTGATTTACCCAAGAATTGGCAAGTCCCACTAGTGCTTTTCCTATCTACTCTACATCCAGCAAAGTCTGCATCTGAATATCCGATGAGAGTGAAGGAAGATGATCTTTCATACCACAGTCCTAGACTTTGGGTTCCTCTTAAGTACTTGAAGATCTTCTTAACTGCTGATAGGTGAGAATCTTTAGGATCCGATTGAAATCGAGCACAGAGACAGACAGTAAACATAATGTCTGGTCTGCTGGCTGTCAAATAGACCAAACTACCTATCATACCCCTATACAATTTCTGATCCACAGATTTGCCAAATTCATCTTTTTCTAGCTTAGCAGTAGTAGTCATGGAAATTCTTGATGTCTTACTGCTATCCATGCCATACTTCTTTAATAACTCCTTTGTATATTTTTCTTGATTTAAAAATATTCCATTTTTGTATTGTTTAATTTGGAGTCCTAAGAAGTAGGTTAACTCTCCCATCATGCTCATTTCAAATTCATTTTTCATTAAGGTTGCAAATTCATCACACAATTTTTGATTAGTTGAGCCACAGATGGTATCATCCACATAGATTTGGACAAGGAGGATATCATGATTTTCTCTTTTGATAAACAAGGTTTTATCCACCTTTCCCATCTCGAATCCTTTTTCAACTAAGAAAGTGCAAAGCCTCTCATACCAAGCTCTAGGAGCTTGCTTTAATCCATATAAAGCTTTATCAAGCCTGAAGACATGATTTGGATGTTTGAAGTCTTCAAAACCTGGAGGTTGCTCAACATACACTTCCTCTTGGATATAGCCATTTAGGAAGGCACTTTTGACATCCATTTGATATAGTTTAAATCCTTTATGAGATGCATATGCCAAAAGTATCCTAATAGCCTCCATACGGGCAACAGGAGCAAATGTCTCATCATAATCTATCCCTTCCTCCTGATTGTACCCTTGGGCTACAAGCCTAGCTTTATTCCTAGTGATAATTCCATTTTCATCCAATTTATTTTTATACACCCATCTCGTGCCAATGACTGGATGATCACTAGGTCTAGGCACTAGCCTCCACACTTTGTTTCTTTCGAATTGACTTAGCTCTTCTTGCATGACCATCAACCAATATTCATCCTTTTCAGCTTCCTTGATGGATTTTGGTTCTAATTCGGATAGGAACGCCAAATTGTTACTCACACTACGATAGTATGATCTAGTTCTTACTGGCAATGTGGCATCACCTAAAATTTGGGATTCAGGATGATCTACCAATGTTCTCCTATCCCTAAGCAATGAGTCATCATTTTCATTTTCTACTTCCTCACTAGGTAATGTATGACTTGTTGATGCATGCGGAGGAGCACTCAATTTTGGAAAAAGATGTTCAATGGGTTCATCCTCATCATGTGGCATTTCTTGAGGTGTTGGCTCTCTTTCATCAAATGTCACATGCATGGATTCTTCTACAACTAGGGTTCTTCGATTAAATACTCTATATGCCTTGCTATGTGACGAATACCCTAAGAATACTCCATCATCCGACTTCTTATCAAATTTGTGTAAATTTTCTTTAATGTTTAAAATGAAGCATTTACATCCAAACACTCTAAAATAGCTTATATTTGGTTTCAAGTTTTTCCAAAGCTCATAAGGTGTTTTCTTAGAAAGTGGCCTTAAATATACCCTGTTTATAATATAGCAAGCGGTGCTAACCGCTTCCGCCCAAAAATATCTAGGGAGATCATTTTCATGCAACATAGTTCTAGCCATTTCTTGGAGAGTTCGATTCTTTCTTTCTACTACTCCATTTTGTTGAGGTGTTCTAGGTGCGGAAAAATTATGTTTTATCCCATGTTTATTACAATAAGTGTCAAAATGTACATTTTCAAATTCCGTTCCATGATCACTTCTAATGTGGGAGATGGCAATACCTTTTTCATTTTGAATTTGATTGCACAATGTAAGAAAGTTTTCATAAGTTTCATCTTTATGTCCTAGAAATATGACCCATATGAATCGTGAGTAGTCATCCACAACTACAAACACGTACCTCTTTCCACCTAGGCTACTAGTCTTCATTGGTCCAAAAAGATCCTTATGAAGTAGCTCCAAGGGGTAGGAAGTTGAAATCATATTTTTAGGTGCAAATGAGCTTTTCAATTGTTTTCCTAATTGACAAGTTCTACAAATGTGATCTTTGATGAATTTTAACTTAGGCAATCCTCTAACACTTTCTTTTGAGGAGAGGGTCGAAATGAGATCCATTCCGGCGTGACCCAACCTCCTATGCCATAGCCAAGAATCCTCACTAATGGCATTAAGACAAGTTACATTTTGGAGTCTATGATCATCTAGTCCAATTGTGTAAATGTTATTGTCTCTAGAACCTATGAATTTGACTACTCCATCTATCTTATTTTTAACAATGCATTTATCGGGATTGAAGACAACTTCAAAACCATTATCACATAATTGACTAATGCTAATAAGATTATGGGACAAACCATCAACAAAGAGTACATCATGTATGGGAGAGGTAGAGTTACCTATGGTGCCTTCACCTTTGACTTTTCCTTTCTTGTCATCTCCAAAGGTAACGTCTCCACCATCCTTGAGTGATAGGGATGCGAATTGAGTAAGGTCTCCGGTCATATGTCTAGAGCATCCACTATCAAGGTACCATGTGTTCTTCTTGTTATGGCTTTTAAGGCATACCTACATATGAATAGGCAAGTGAGATCCTTTGGGTACCCAAATCTTCCTAATCTTGCTATGTTCATTTGTTTTTACTTTAAAGTTCAATTTAATTTTATCTTGTTTGGCATGCATGCAAGCAACTTTATAATGACCTTTTAAACCACAATAAAAGCAAGTTTTGGTACTATTAGAAGAAGCCTTTAAAAGTTTGTTTTTATAGTTGGATATTGTAGTGTTCCATTTAAGACCAAGTCCACTTTTATCATGTGGCATTCTTTGAATGTTAACAAGCCTATCCAATTTCAATGAACTATGTTCAAATTTTTCAAATAGTTTCTTTAGTTCATCATATTCAAAAGATATTTTACCATTTTCATGCTTTAGCTTGTTGTTTTCAATCGAAAGCTCTTGTCGATTTTCATTCAAAATGGTGATAGAAGCATTTAGCTCATGAATTTCTACTTTGTATTTTTCATTTTTATCATCTAAAAATTCGTGATCTTTCTTTAACCAACCAAATTCTTTTGTCATGTTAGCAAGAGAGTTTTCAAGTGAAGTAATCTTATCAAATTGAATTTCAAGTTCATCATTTGCACTTTGTAAGGAATCAAGAACTTCTTTCAAAACAACGACATCATTTAAAGTGTTTACCTCGTTATTGTCGTTTGTTGAGGCCATGAAGCATACGTTCTTTGCTATCAGGCAATCTTCGCCATCATTTTCTTCGCCTTCGCTTTCAATTTCTTCATCCCACGTGGCGGTCATTCCTTTCTTGCCTTCTCTTCTCTTGAAGCGGTTGTTTGAAGTGGGTTCATTGTTGAGTGGACAATCCGGGCGAATGTGTCCAAGCTTCTTGCACCTGTAGCATCGGGGTTGAGAAGACCCATCACCAAGTTCTTCTTTCTTCTTGAATGGGGGATTTGTCCTTCTATTTCTCATGCCTCCCATGTTCCTTTGCAAGAATTTGATCCTTCTTGTTAGGAGGGCAACTTCATCTTCCATGTCTTCCTTTGCATCTTCATTTTCACCTACATTACAAGCAAAAGCAATTCATTTTTCTTTTTCGATTTTAGTTTCGATTTCGGGTGCTTTTGTTTTGAAAATCATTTCATGGGTGATCAAGGACCCTATTAGTTCATCTAGGTTCAATGTGTTCATGTCCTTGGCTTCGGTGATTGCGGAAGTTTTGGATTCCCAAGACAAAGGTAGGGACCTAAGGATTTTAGTCACTAAATCTCTATTGGAAAATTGTTTTCCAAGATCCCTTAGTCCATTTACAAGATTGGTGAATCTAGTGTACATGTCGGCAATTGTTTCATCGGGTGTCATTTGAAAGAGTTCATATTGCCGAAAAAGATGATTCATTTTAGATTCTTTGACTTGATTGGTCCCTTCATGGGTGACCTCTAAGGTATCCCAAATTTCCTTAGCCGAATTCAAATTTGATACTCTATTGAATTATCCGGGAGATAGAGCACAAATAAGGGAATTCATAGCTTTGGCATTATAATTTGAAGCTTGTTGTTCGGCTTCGGTCCAATCATTTAAATTTCTTGTGGGTAAGATGTATTCATTATTAATTGCTCTCCACATTTGATAGTCTTGGGTTAAAAATATTTTCATTTTGGTTTTCCAAAAACCATAGTTTGTTCCATCAAAATAGGGTGGCCTAGTGTTTAAATAACCTTCATGGTGTTGAGGGTAGTTTGCCATTTTAGAATCTTTACTCTAGACCGGTTAGGGTTTTCTAGAAATTAGAGACGAGGCTCTGATACCAATTGAAATACTCAAGAGGGGGGGTGAATTGAATTTAACTCAATATTAGGCCTTTTGAAAATTACCTACGAACCCTAATTGGAATTTTTCTTCACTTAATTAAATATTTGGTTAGTGCAAATATAATTTGAAAAACAAAATGAAATGCCAAATCAAACAATAATGGAAATGCAAGAGTGAGAAATGACACACCGATATATAGTGGTTCGGCCAACGGCCTACTCCACTCTACTCAAGGTCGCACTTGAGGGATTCCACTATTGGAGACATCCACGATGCCCGGCTCCGAGGCGGTTACAATTCCAAGGGATATTAAACAAGGATGCCCTTACACCTTTACAAAGACTCTCCTTCTCCGCCGAGTTCTAAGCGGTTGCTCTCTAGAGAATTAAAAACGGAATGCCCTAGCCACCTATACAAGATATGAAGGATTGATAGCTTGGCTTCTTCTTGAAAGCTTGATGCCCTTTGTAGTTCCTTGATTGCTCTTCAACAAGGATTTGCAAGTGATAGCTCTAAAATATCCAAACTCAATAGGTTCACAAGTGAAAGGCAAGTTTGGGAAAAAGCAAAAATCTTAAGCTTGAAAGGGTTGCAAGTTTGCTTGAGTGCTTAAGAGAGTTTTTCAAAAATCAAGAGAGAGGAAATAATCCTCTAGATGTTGTATAAATAGTCTCTCCTCAAAATATGACCGTTTGGGGGTGTAGATAACAAAAATCAACTTTTAAATCAAAACCCAACGGCTCTTTTTTGAGCTGTCGCAAGGTTCTCGGAGTTCCGAGAATTCTCGGAGTTCCGAGAAATATTCTCGGAGTTCCGAGACAACGGCCAGAAGAAATAAAATTTCTACTGGACCATTCCTCGGAGTTCCGAGAAATTTTCTCGGAGTTCCGAGAAATTTTCTCGGAGTTCCGAGAAAATGTCCAGACGCTACTGGACCTTTTCTCGGAGTTCCGAGGGAACTCTCGGCGGAGTTCCGAGAAGCCTAAAAAATCTGATATTTTGATGTGTGATTTTTGGCTTTTGGAACTTGACTCCTATGATAATTTTGGAATGTTTATGAGGGTCCCAACATGTTGGTCCACCACATAAGCATTCACTAAACCGTTGAAGTTCTTTAAGTGTTATTTGAAAAATAACTTTGAAAACACTTTGAAAATACTTTGCCTTGACTTGAAACTCTAAAGAGAAAGGATGTACAATGATACCTATGCAATCTTCGATCCCTTTTTAGCTTTGGTCTTCAAATGATCTTCCATCTTTGGATGCTTGCTTGAGTGATGATGTGAGCTACACCTAGCTCCTTTGGCTCTTGTTTGGTACATCTTCAAGCATGACCAAGTTGAGTGTTGGTTTCTTCAACGATCAATCCTATCTTAAACACAACACTTCAAAGCAAATTGATTAGTATTCAAAAACACAATCAATTATGTTTAGAATCATCAAAACAAGATTGGAGAGTAGACCCTTGGGCTTACAGTTGTCAATGTAGATGGTCACACAGTGGTGAAAGTTCATAATTGTGAAGGAATCACAAATGGGTTTTCACAAAAGTTTCATGTATTGGGAAAAGCATTCAATATAAGTCACTTTGCCATAAGATTCAAATGATTTCAAACAATAACGGAATTAGCATGCAAGACTCAAGTCAAGTCTAAAGTTTATCAATGGCTCCAAAGATTCAAAGAGTTTGGGATTCACAATTAACAATGGCATAGTATTCGAAATGTAAATCGCATCACTAAATTAGTACGAAATTACGTACCTCGAATGCCGAATATATATTCCTTTAACGATTTCTAGGGCACAACACCTATCCTAAACAATGGCATTCATATGAATAAATAGGCCTAGGTGTAGACACCCTCATTTTGCTACACTTTAACCAACAATAACCTAATATATTGATCCGTGGAATTTCATTGGTAAAGTATGCATCCTCAAATTTTCTGAAAACCGAAATGATAAAGAGATGTACCTGGTGAGATGATTAGATCCGAAAAATTGAAAAATACCCTGATTGGTGAATTTAGTGTGTTAAATCCATGTGAGAGCCCCTCTATCATGGATTTATATGTTTTAGGTCATTAATATCTGGATCTGACTTTACGGATCATCAATCGGGACAAAATAAGCTAGGGTCACTTCACAGCCCGGGACCTGATTCCATTATGAGACCCGATTTCCGTAAATCGTTAGATCAAAGCCAGATCTTAACCTGGGTGTCTTTCCTTACTAAGAATTTGTGATCATTTAGTCAAAATAGGATCGATCAAGGTTAATCTCAAATTCAGATTAAACATTGTGTCACTTAATTGAGCAAAAACCCAGTGAAAAATCACGGATCAATGTGGGTGAACGAGAGCCGTCGAAATAATTTAACCAAATTATCAACAACAGTGCTTTCAGTACTTTAATTGTTGTCAAAATTCATATTTCAAAGGTTAGGATCATTCATAAAAAATTGATTAAGTTGGTTGGATCAATCGAATCGTCAATTTGATCAACGGTTGGAAAAACGATTCGCTGTTAAAAACCGACGGCTCGCATTGGTCAAAAATTCTGAAAATAATATTTCTATGGCAACATTGGGCTTAAATGAAAGAGGAAAAATCAACGATTTTAATGGCGAAAGAATTATCGAAATCATACTTCAAAATCTCCTGAAAACCGCATTTTTCGATTTTTACATTCAAAATATTTGAAAAATCTTTTACAAGATTTTAGGAGATTTGGAGGCATCATCTCGTCCATTCTTTCGATCGAAATTGATCTCAACCACCCAATCTTATTCCATATCATTGCAAAGATTTCAGAATATTTGGAGACCCGATCTCGCCCGTTCTTTCGATCACATGGAGATTGCAGTTAATCGCAACCATCCAAATCGTTGCCATTCTCTATAAAGACAACCAAATTGGACATTTTCCTTACCTTGAAATTTGCTTCCAAAATCTACAAAGATTCCAAGGACAAATGGCATCATCTTGGACCTTGAATTGTTCCTAAATCTTTAGTACTTGATCCTGGCCGCATAAGTGCCTGCCATTTTTAACATAGCCATGGCTTAAATGGAAGATGCCAAAGAAGAGGGAGAATATTCTAGAAAAATCCGATCTTGGCCATTCTTTCCCCTTCCTTTTTCCATCACTCAATCTTCACCCTACACCTCTAGGCCCTAAAGATGGCAACCTGGCTCATCCCTCACCTATATACCCATGCTCTCTTCTTTCAAAAGAGAGAAAAAAAGAGGAAGAAGAATCAAAGAAAACTACTAGAGAAATCCTCCATATCCCCGCCTTCAAATCTTGTCCTATTCAAAGGATATCAAAAATCTCCATCACAGGTAGGTGCACTATTCTCAGATTTTTCCAGGATTATTTGATATTTTTTTATGTATTTTTACACTATTTTTAGCATTTAATTGAATTTAATTCAATATTATATGTGTGTGCTCAAAATCACGATCTACATGAGTGTTTCAATTCCGATTCGTCCCAAAATTTAATACACTGATCTATTTAAATAGACTAAAATAACCATCGGATTGGATCGGACATTGAATCAAAGGATTTCGAAAATTTGAGTGATGAGTGGAATTTTATTTAAAATAATGTCTGAGAAATTACAAAATTCGAAAAAATAGCCATCTCAGGATGATCTATTTTTTAGAATTTAAAATTTTTCTTGTGTTCATCATATTAGAACAAGATTAAATGACGTTTTCCGGAGTCGTAATTTTCTCGAAAATCGTGTTTTAAAAATGGAAAACTCTTCAAAAATATCTTTTCGACGAAGAAAAATAAAATATATACTAAATGGATTCCAAAATTAATGCAATTTCGTGAGAAAATAATATGGTACTGATACATTCTACCATGAATGTTTAAGAATTTTTGGATTCTGTTTGATATATTATTTAATTCTTTCTTTGAAACTTATCAGATTTTTTGAGAATTTTTACTGACATCAGATCAGCATTAAAATTCACAAAATTTTTACAGTAGTCTTATATTTTATATTTCTTGCTGCTGTAAAATTTTCAATTTATTTGGATCTTGTTTCCTATGGGATGTAATGTTAATTTATAATCTGGTCCAAAATTTGAAATATCCGAAATTGATAGTAAATAATTCCTACAATTCATGAAAATCTCACAGCATGCTATTTTTACTTATATCTTATTACTGTAGAAATTTCATTGAATTTAGATTTGTATTTCTAGTAGTTTCTGTGTTATTTTTGCACTCTGGTCAATTAATTGTTAAATTAAAATTAAATATGAGCTTAATGTAAAAATCTGTAAAAATCTTCCAGTAAGCTACATCTCATCATATCTTGCTGCTGTAGAAGTTTCAACTCATTTCGAATTCGTTTGCAATAGTTTCACTTCTAAAATCACTCATATGGTATAAAACTGATAAAATCCACTGAAAAACGGAAATTAATTAAAAATCATCTTAAAGCTTCTAAAAAACCTTAAAATTCTGTCACACGTTCATTCCTAAATCCATTGAAACAAAATTTTTAGGATCTTTAGATTTCCCTAGAAAAATGGCCAGTGCATCCATAATCGTATCCCTATTGCACTCGATCTTTGACAATTTGAACATTTAAGCTATAGCATGTTGTTGGCTCCAAGGTTACTGTCCACGGAAATCCTGAGATATGCCAGGCAATAAGATGCTATAACTTAAGTACTAAATTGCACAAGGAAAGAGCGCACGATTCCCTTCCTTGGATGTTATTCTAGGCCGAAATTGGTGAACCCTAGAGCCATTGGTAATCCTTAAATGTCCAGAAACTGAAAATCTTTGAAATCTGAAATTCATTAACTTCAAGAACTTGAATCGATTTGTCTCGAGTCTTTCGGAACAATTGGATTATGGTTTCCGATATAAGAACCATTAGAGCCCAATTTAGGAACACTGGTGTCAGGTCGTGTCCTAGGTTTTAGGGAGTCCTAGAGTTAGGAATCCAGCCTCATCACGGACGCTTGCTATGGATAGCAACCGTACCATAGGTCTAGTTACACTAGTCGCCCAATCTTTCCCTAGGACAAAGCCTAGTAAACTAGGATGTAGGCTAACTTGCATTAGTCTAAGGAATAACTTGCATTTAGATAAGAATCATATAGCATCTTAGATGAAATCCTAGGATAATAAATTCCTCAACTTGAATTAAATAACTTCTCTTAAAACTGTTGAAACAGTCAATCCAGTCTAGATCGGTGTCTTAGTTGAGTTAGGCATAAGTAGCTTAGCTTAGGTGCACCGAACTACGTCGACTCTGATCCCAGTGAGGCTTGGGTACGTAGGCAGCTTGGATGTCTGATGGCATACCAACCGCGAGTCGGCTCCACAACAAATGTGGGGTTTTGTATATTTATTTTATTATGAATTCTTAATTAAAATATGTAGGATTTCCTTGAAATTAGAATTTTAGGAGAACTTTCACTTAGATTGAATTCAGACAAATTATGAAATCAAGATACACATTTAGGATTCATATTGAAATGAAATTTTAGGATGCATGTCACTTAGTTCGCACACTAACAAAGAGTTGAATGAGCCATTTAAAATGAATTTAAAAGAGTTAACTTTTGGAATTGAAGACCGATTATCGGGCAGGAATGGTGCATGTGGTGGATAACTCCCCATACCTTCCATTCTTGTAACCAGGTAGCGAGTCTAGATTTCTGGTTAATTATGGGTCCTAGAGCCCACATCTAGGTGGCGACTCTGTCAGTCTCTTTTGTGTGGAATCCGGATTGCCTTAGTGATCCCAAGTTTACATAAAAGATGAATTAAAATCAATACTAAAAATGCACACGCCAATCGCGTGGGTACGAGAGACCAAGAGAGAGCGTGGCGGCTCGCGCCCCACCCCTATCGCGGGATCGGGTCCCACACTAGGATAGTGGCCAAAGCAATGGTTAAAACCTCCCAAAATTAAGAAAAATACTTCAAAATTTTCACGAGGTTCAGCAGTCCGGCACTATTCATCGAACGCCCGACACTATTCATCGGACGCCCGACACTATTCATGAGATGCCCGCAACATTATTCATCTGGGCATCTCTGAGACTTCCGAAGGAAAATCACACTCTCAAGTTCTCGGTTTACTATTCATCGGACGCCCGCGACACTATTCATCACTGGTTTTCTGCAAAAATTCCATATTCGTCCCGATTTTTTCTAAAACTTCAACGGACCATAACTTCTTCGTTTTAGCTCCAAGCCGCGAATGGTCGGATCCGTTGGACTCATATCGATGAGAGGAATCCATCTAAATCAGTTTCACACTCCGAATCGGTATGAATAATTATTGTAAAATAATCTAATCTTTTGGGTTAAGATTCCTAAACCTAATATTCTATGACATACCGGCCAGATTTTGGGTTCGATGAGGATCGAAGGGTGATACTAACCCTAGGAATCCAAGATTACTCAAAAAGGTTCTTATTCTAAGCCATATCGATCACAAATCATACTTTTTAGCTATTTTAATCCTTGTTTTAGTGTTCTCAACATGCTCAACATTATGTAGAACATAGATCTTACCTCAATTTGCGTTCTCTCCTTCCAAATCGCGCTCTTCCTCACTTTCTACACGTAGATCTTCTCTTAAGGCTGCAAATATGGTTTAGGATTTCTTAATCTCTCATAATGATATATTTATAGGCTTTTCTAAAGAAGCCCTAATCTAACTCTAACTCTTGATGACAAAAATGCCCCTCATTAATAGAGGGGGACGAATTTTTTAGGGACGGGTAATTTTGGGTATTTACATTCTACCCTCCTTACAAAAATTTCATCCTCGAAATTTACTCACTAAGCTAGCTTCTTATTCTGAATAATTCTTAAGTTGAGTTGTAACACAATAGGCGATATAATTCTATACTTGATTTTTCTTATTTACTTCACACACTGGACAATTTCTAAGAAGGGGCCTCTTTCATCAGGCCGACACAAGGTATCCTAGTGAGAATATGTAATTTTAGGCTAGGATTTACACGATATTTACTGAGTGTTCTCCACTCACTAATTTAGTTAATCCTAACTTTCAAATGTACAATTTAACAACACACTTATAGGTTTCAAACAAAAAATTTTATTTTCCTTTCTATGTTCATTATATTACTGAAGGTAGAATTCAAAATGTGAATGGTTCAATGGTCCATAACAACGATAAAGATCTCTTACAGTTTATTGAATAAAATTTTAAGTTAGATTTAATACATACGAGATAGATCTTTCTCTAAACACGGAACAAGGGATAAAACTTAAATAGTCACAATACAATAGAATTCAGAGGGTTCTAGCCGAAGACATCGATCAAATATTAAAGTCCACATAGTCAAAATCTGATAAGATACAAGGGATTCGATTATTGGAGTTAATTTTTTTCACATTCTGATAGGACTCAAAAGGGTTTAGATACTGAATATGGATCACTTAACTATTCTAAATGTCACACATTCATATTCTAATGGATTCGAAGAGTTAGTTCTCACTACTAAGTTCAAATATATTAGGCAGTTTATTTCGATTACAAATATACAAATTGTTCTCCTCTTTCTTTCTTTCTTTAGATTTTAAAATCTTAGGTTAAAAGACTTTGCCAAACTAGTTTGTTTTTTTTTTAGTTTTCAAAATCTCAGATTGTGGGATTTTTGCTGACCTGGTTCAAAGCTAAATGGATTTATCCTGAGGCTTTTCTTTCCTCAAAATTTTTGTTTGACAAACAGAGACGAGATAGTCACCTAAGAGGTGGAATTTAGGGCACACTACGATAACTTACACTAGAGTTCAAATCCAAAACACATGTTCCTTTCAGATTTACTAGAGTACTAATTTATCTCCTCAATTAATGATTTGAGGTCAAAATAATGTTTATGGTCAGATTCAGATTACAATAACACACATAATATCAAATGAGATTAATACTAACTGGATACGTTTCCCTAATTTCAAGGGCAAATTTTCTACAGAATTGATTCAGATACCACACTAATAATCCTTGACCTTATTCGATTAAAGAAGTTTATAAGAAAGCAATCGAAACTTTACCACGTATGGTAGAAAAATGCAAGGAATGATATAGAATTCTTATTGGATCGGTGATGAACAATCAACCATATCTTAGCGAGGATGCGCTCAAGATAGGGCAAATCAATCAGATTCCCAATCAAGGAGGATAATCATGGAGCAAAATCAAACAGCGCCTGTCACAGAAAGTCAAATTCGTAACTCATTCTCATTCTCTAGCTTTCTCTTAGAACACTTGAACCAATCATATCTTCTCACACTAATACGCTGAATCACAAATTCAACTAAGGGCTTCTAGTGCACACAACTCACCACACCGTCCCATACTAGCGTGGTTAACTTATATGCTAAACCAACATGCCCCTAGTTCAAATGAGCTGATTATATTGTCCTATCGCATAACTAACAAATTCTCCTGTCGAACTAAGCACTCCAGGTTCATGCAAGCTCACCATGCTATCCCATACCAATACAGCTAACTCACATGCAAGACCAAAGGCTCTAAATTCTTATGACAGACTATGCTATCTCACACAAGTACAACAATTTCACATGCTGAACCAAGCATCCCCGGTGCATTCAAACTCATCATACCATCTCATCTCATTCCAACACGACTAACCCACATGCTGAACCAAGCGTCCCCGATGCACGTGAGTCTATCGTGTGGTCTCTAATAGCACAACTGACTCATGTGCAACCAAGCGTCCCCGGTACACACAAGCCCATCATGCCATCCTCGCAAATATTCACCATCAATGATTAATCCTTCAAATTTAATTGATAATTGTCTCAAAAATCAATATCTTCAATCTTATGTAAAATCCTTCATTGATAATTAGTCAATTTACTCATGTTCAAATAAACACTTCCCATTTTCTATACTGTCATTTTTCAATATTTCCTTATTGAAATTCCAAGGGTGGTCCCAAGTACGGCAAATTATGAGGAGTGAAAATTTAGGTTGCTAACAAGTTTTAAGCTTTTGAAAACTTTAACCCAAATTTAGAAGATTAAGAGATCAAGATGAAATTCAAGCACACAAGTTAAATCTAAAGGTGCAAATGCAAATATAAAGCAATAAGATAAGAGAGAGTGCACCCGAGATTTAAAGTGGTTCGGTCCTCCAAACACGAGGCCTACTCCACTCCACCAACCAAACCCGTTGATGGCTTCACTATGTGATCTTCTCAACTTCGGCGAAGATCAATGCCGACTACAATTCCAACTGCCTTTAACCTTGGTGGCGATCTTCACCACGGAGAGTGGGCTACGCTTCTCCGAACACTCGCCCGAATACAATGTTTGGAATAAGAAAGAAGGAAACAAAAAATCCCTCACAAGGGTTTACAAAATGTAGAAGATGTACAAATTTGAGCCTAATGATCCAAATCCTAATTCAAGAGGATGAGAGGCACAAACAAGTTTGATTCACTCTTTAGATATTCAAGTAGAGTTTTTGAGTGTTAGGAATGATAATTGGGAAGGTGGGAATACCTATATATATAGAAAAACCCAAATATGACCGTTTGGTGGCATTGTCGTAAATCTGGCAAAGTTACCAACGGCTCTATTTCTTCCCATTATAGTGGTCTCGGAGTTCCGAGAAATTCTCGGAGTTCCGGGAATACAAACAGAAATTGTAAAAAGCTACTGGACCATTTCTCAGAGCTCCGAGGAATCTCTCGGAGTTCCGAGAAGCCTATGTCAAGCAGATTTTCAATTCTTGTTTTTGGGCTTCCAACTTTACACCAAGTTGGGATTGTTAAGAGGGTTCCAAAGTGTTGGAACACCACAAGGACAATCACTTAAGCATTTTAGGGAGTGTGTTTGTTTACTTTATTTATGCCTCTTAAAAGCTAAACTAAGATTGGATCTTATACATTCTAAAAAAGACTTCGATCTTCAATTGATTTTTCAAGTCTTCATTTGTCTTGGATCTTCGATGTCTTTGGCCTTCCGAATGTGGTTCAATGAGAGCTTCTTGGCCTCAATCCAAGCAATCTTGTTTTAACACCAATATGATCTACAACTTAGACATTCAAACACATTAGTGATCTTAAATCACTTGTGTAATGGAATCATCAAAATAAGATGGGAATGCCAAGGTGGGAACCATTGGGCTTTCAATCTCCCCATTTTTTATGATGACAAGCACAAGAGATTTTCAATAAAAGCATGCATATATTTTCTTACATTAGATTTCTCTCCCCCTTTGGCATCTATAAAAAAGATGGGGTAAAAGAAAAAATAAAGGGATAAAATTTACAATTTTAAGCTCCCCCTTTTTCAAGGAAAAAGACAACCATAGAACTCCCCTTATGTGGAAAACAAATTCAATACAAGAGGGGATTTTAAAAATCAAAGATAAAGATATACAAATAAATAAGCAGAAGCCCCTAATCTAAGCACATATAAAGAGAATCATATGGGGGCTTTGGGAACCCAAGATTTCTTGGTTCCACCACAATCCCTAATCTTAGATGCACATTGGAATTGATAATGACCATTAATTCCACAATAATGGCATCTAACATGAGGGTTAGATAGACTAGTCCTATCATAAAATGCATGATTAGGTCTATGACTAGTCTTCTTTAAGATTATGTCAATAATTTTGTCACCATTTAGGAATCCATGGAGACATAATCTTAACCTTTCATTTTCATTATAAAGATGGGTTATTTGATTTAAAGAATAATTAAATTCATCTTCATAAGATTTGGAAGAGCTTGCCACATTTTGAAATTGTGCTAATTGGCAAGTTTTCTCATCCAAACAACCCTTAAGGGTTTCAATCTCAAGTTTAAAGTTTTTAATTTTTACTTTAGCTTGAGATATGGAAGAAGAAGACTCATTTTTCAAAAAATTAAGTTCATTTTCTAATTTTGAAATAGATTTTTTAAGAACTTTATTTTTAGAAATTTGAGAATGCAAGGTATTGCACAATTCATCATAAGATATATTTCCACTATCACTATTTGATGAATTACAAGAGGAGTTAGAGTTTACCTCAACTTCATGGGAGAGTGCCATGAGGCAAAGGTCATCTTTATTTTCTTCCCCTTCACTTGAGCTCTTACCCGAGGTGCTAGTAGCATCTCAACCGGCTACAAGAGCCTTGTTCTTCTTCCAATCCTTCTTTCCCTTGTACTTTGAGGAAGATGACTTGAGAAGTGGACAATCCGGTCTTTTGTGTCCTGTCTTCTTGCAATTATAGCATCTTATAACTCCCTTAACTTCACTTTCTTCTTTCTTCTTCTTTTTATCCTTTTTATGCTTCTTTCTCCATAAGCTTTTAAATTTCCTTAACGCTTCTTCCCCATCGCTATCCGCATCCCTTGATGATGAGTCCGTCTTGGAGGCCTTTAGAGCTAAAGATCGACTTTCTCTTTCTTTCTCTTTCGGCTTCTTCTCTTCTTGACGGCTAGTGAGGAGCATCTCATGAGTGATAAGAGATCCTACAAGCTCCTCCATAGTTAGCGTCTTGAGATTCTTTGATTCTTGGATGGCTGTGACTTTTGGGTCCCAATAAGGAGGAAGTGACCTAAGCAACTTACTCACAAGCTCATCAATAGGATAAGATTTACCAAGATTAGCTAATTCATTAGAAATTTTAGAAAATCGGGTATACATATAAGAAATACTTTAAATTTGACCCATTCTAAACATCTTATATTTGCTCTTTAACAAGTTTATTTTGGAATCCTTGACTTGTGATGTTCCCTCATAGCTAACGGCAAGTGTATCCCAAATAAGGTTGGCGGAATCAAAAAGAGCTACTCTATTAAACTCCTCCGTAGATAAGGCGCAAAACAAAGAGTTTATAGCTTTGTAATTTAAATTTGCATGCCTTTTCTCTTCAACATTCCATTCTTCAAATGGCTTGGAAGGCAAAATGTATCCATTTTCAACAATATGCTAAAGTTCCACATCTATCGAAAGAAGATAGATGCATATCCTTGTCTTCCAATGTCCATAGTTGGACCCATTAAAGAAAGGAGGTCTAGTTGTAGAATGGCCTTCCGGAAGTCCGGTTCCATTAATATTTGCCATTTCACAATTAGAAAGTTGCCAAAGATCTTATGATCTTTCCCTTGTTAAAATTTTAAAGAAAAAATTTACCAAAGATTTTAAGAAAAGAAAATCCTTTAAGAGCCAAGGCTCTGATACCAAGTGAAATTCTAAGGGTGGTCCCGAGTACGGCAACTTATGAGGAGGTAAAAAATTAAGTTGCTAACAAGTTTTAACCTTTTTGAAAACTCAAACCCAAATTTAGAAGATTAAGAGATCAAGATGAAATTCAAGCACACAAGTTAAATCTAAAGGTGCAAATGCAAATGTAAAGCAATAAGATAAGAGAGAATGCACCCGAGATTTAAAGTGGTTCGGTCCTCCAACGCGAGGCCTACTCTACTCCACCAACCAAACCTGTTGATGGCTTCACTATGTGATCTTCTTAACTTCGGCGAAGATCAATACCGATTACAATTTCGATCGCCTTTAACCTTGGTGGCGATCTTCACCACGAAGAGTGGGCTCTGCTTCTCCGAACACTCGCCCAATACAAGTTTCTTGAATAAGAAAGAAGGAAACAAAAAACTCCCTCACAAGGGTTTACAAAATGTAGAAGATGTACAAATTGAGCCTAATGATCCAAATCCTAATTCAAGAGGATGAGAGGCATAAACAAGTTTGATTCACTCTTTGGATATTCAAGTAGAGTTTTTGAGTGTTAGGATTGATAATTGAGAAGGTGGGAATACCCATATATATAGAAAAAACCCAAATATGACCGTTTGGTGGCATTGTCGTAAATCTGGCAAAGTTACCAACGGCTCTATTTCTTCCCGTTATAGTGGTCTCGGAGTTCCGAGAAAAATCTCGGAGTTCCGGGAACACAAACAGAAATTGGAAAAAAGCTACTGGACCATTTCTTGGAGCTCCGAGGAATCTCTCGGAGTTCCGAGCTCGGAGCTCCGAGAATTCTCTCGGAGTTTCGAGAAGCCTATGTCAAGCAGATTTTCAATTCTTGTTTTTGGGCTTCCAACTTTACACCAAGTTGGGATTGTTATGAGGGTTCCAAAGTGTTGGAACACCACAAGGACGATCACTTAAGCATTTTAAGGAGTGTGTTTGTTTACTTTATTTATGCCTCTTAAAATCTAAACTAAGATTGGATCTTATACATTCTAAAAAAGACTTCGATCTTCAATTGATTTTTCAAGTCTTCATTTGTCTCGGATCTTCGATGTCTTTGGCCTTCCGAATGTGGTTCAATGAGAGCTTCTTGGCCTCAATCCAAGCAATCTTGTCTTAACACCAATATGATCTACAACTTAGACATTCAAACACATTAGTGATCTTAAATCACTTGTGTATTGGAATCATCAAAATAAGATGGGAATGCCAAGGTGGGAACCATTGGGCTTACACTTATCCATATAAATAAACAATCATTTATCACCACTTACAGGGTCATCAGGCTGAATTCTGATAGTTGTCGGATTCAAGCAAGGACTTATTAGCGTACTTGTCGCAATTGGTTCTTCCAAATCTCTGAGTTAATAGACTAGTTCTTAATAACTTTCATAATCGTCTGTCTAATCTCTCGCAATGTAGTGAATCAAATCCAATATTTTACTAGTTCTTGATGTTATCATCTCCATTCACAACTAATAGTTAATAGTTCTCAAAATCAAAAGATGAGTTCTTCAAATATCTAAATTATTTGGTTAACCAGTAACTGCCTAGTTTGTTACAAGCTTGAGTTCCCAATATGCATAAAAATTGAATCCATAATCTCACTAGTTCTCAGTACCATACTCTAGATTCTAACAATGTACCAGATCGTGACTAAAATATTTTTGGTTTACAAACTCCTCATTGACACCTTTGATCTCAAAAGGTCTCAAATCATTCTGTCAAAATCTGCTAAGAACTTTCTTAATTCTAACATCCAAATTTTCTAGTCAATCCTCACTTCTCAAATTTCTAACACCTAGGACCTAAAGCCGAGGCTTTGATACCACTTTTCTGTCACGCCCCCAAGCCACACACATACACATACATATTCACAACACAAGGCTTAAGGGTGCGACAACGCCGTACACCTGCAAAGCAAGCTTCACAAGCGTACAAGGCTAGCAAAGCAAATATCAAAACCATATGCAATAATATAAATAATCAAATTTAAATGTCTTACATTCATCCAATGATCAAATCTCATTTTCTTTCCAAATCTCTCATCTAACCCAATATCCCATAAAATCAAAGCAATGGAATCAAATGGTACAGTCTCAATAATCCTAACAATACTCATCGTGTAAAGAATGTAAAGTGCAGAAAGATAACAAAAATGAAAAATCAGATATCACTTCCACGCCTCCTCGCCGAGTCTACGAGGATCAAACTCTAAAAATGTTAATATAACCACTGTCAGCTGAAAAACTCAGTACATAATAATACACTACAAAAGTGGGACATTGTATGCTACAAAGGAAAGGTTCACAACTAAATGAAAAGGATTTAAGCCACACGTGAAGTAATTAACACAAGTTCAATATTGAGGAGTAAGGTTCATAAAGGCATAGGTCAAAGTGTCACAACTAAAGAGTCACACTATTCAAAAGATCAAAGGCCAATAATGAATAAAGTAGGCGGGAGCTACACAAGGCATCGCTAATCACAAGAGCAATAGCTTAGAAGCGAAGTTCATAAAAGATATCTCATAATGTCCCAACGAAGGGAGTCACAAGTTCTGAGAGTCACAAGGTCAAAGTGTCACAACTAAAGAGTCACACTGTTCAAAAGATCAAAGGCCAATAATGAATAAAGTAGGCGGAAGCCACACAAGGCATCGCTAATCACAAGAGCAATAGCTTAGAAGCAAAGTTCATAAAAGATATCTCATAATGTCCCAACGAAGGGAGTCACAAGTTCTGAGAGTCACAGTAGGGAAACTCATATAGGTACGATACCACCCCGAGATCATCGGCTTAGTCCAAAAAGCAAGTTATTTTCACCCCGACTGCCCACAGGTCTACAAAGCAAGTTATTTTCACCCCAACTATTTACGGGTCTAAAAAGCGTGTTATTGCTTACACCGACCGCCCACGATGCTAGAATTAGTTTCTGGGTTCACATACTTGTCGACAGGGTAATATTTATCCCCAATTGGCGGGATCACAGTTCTTATGTTCTCATATAGGCTAATGCCCATGCCCCATTGGCGGGGGGGTCTTTTCTAAGTTCACATAACCTAAGCCTCTCAATAAGTGTTCAAAGTTCACACAGTTCAAGAGAAGGCGTTCAAAGTGATTGTTTCACATTAGCTCCAAAGTGGTTCAATAGAGTTTATACGACATTCAAATATAGTAATTCACATTGATTTTTTTATAAGGTTGTTAATGTAGACTGTCACACAATGGTCAAAGTTCATAACTGTGAAGAAATCACAAACGGGTTTTCACAAAAGTTTCATATATTGGGAAAAGCATTCAATGTAAGTCTCTTTGCCACAAGATTCAATTGATTTCAAACAATAACGGAATTAGCATGCAAGACTCAAGTCAAGTCTAAAGTTTATTAATGGCTCCAAAGATTCAGAGAGTTTGGGATTCACAATCAACAATGGCATAGTATTCGAAAGGTAAATCGCAGCACTAAAGTAGTACAAAATTACGTACCTCGAATGCTGAATATATATTCCTTCAACAATTTCTAGGGCACAATACCTGTCTCAAACAATGGCATTCATATGAATAAATAGGCCTAGGATAGTGGCCAAAGCAATGGTTAAAACCTCACAAAATTAAGAAAAATACTTCAAAATTTTCAGTGGGTTCGGAAGTCCGACACTATTCATCGGATGCCCGACACTATTAATTGGACACCCGCGACACTATTCATTCAGGCGTCTCTTAGACTTCCGAAGGAAAAACACATCTTGGGTTCTCAGTTCACTATTCATCAGACGCCCGCGACACTATTCATCACTGGTTTTCTGCAAAAATTTTGGATTTATCCCGATTTTTCTAAAACTTCAACGGACCATAACTTCTTCGTTGTAGCTCCGATCCATGCGTTGTCGGATCCGTTGGACTCGTATCGACGAGAGGAATTCATATAAGTTAGTTTCATGCTCTGAATCGGTACGAATAATTGTTCTAAAATAATCTAATCTTTTGAGTTAAGATTCATAAACATAAAATTCTATGACATAACAGCCAGATCTTGGGTTCGTTGGGGATAGAAGGGCGAGACTAACCCTAGTAATCCAAGATTAGTAAAAAAGGTTTTTATTCTAAGCCATATCGATCACGAATCATACTTTTTAAATATTTTAATCCGTGTTTTAGTGTTCTCAACATGCTAAACCTTATGTAGAACATAGATCTTACCTCGATTTGAGTTCTTTCCTTCCAAATCGCGCTCTTGCTCTCTTTCTCCACGTAGATCTTCTCTTAGGGCTGCAAATATGGTTTAGGGTTTCTTAATCTCTCATAATGATATATTTATAGGCTTTTCTAAAGAAGCCCTAATCAATCTCTAACTCTTGATGACAAAAACACCCCTCATTAATAGAGGGGGACGAATTTTTGAGGGACATGTAAGTTTGGGTATTTACAACATAAGTGCCCCCTTGATATTTGATCCAACGTCAACCTCTTAAAAAATGTCTTATCCCTGGATCAAACACTCTTAGCCGGCATAACAGTCAGGGGTCCAACCTTGTAGGCTCCATGAATCTGTTTCTTATCTTAGATGTCTTGGTAATTAGTATGAAATGAATTGCTCCTATACAATTCAAAATCTTCATATTGTTTTATACACTTAAGCATGTATGAATATTTTAACATTTTTGTGTCTTCAACTTTGTAGACAGATAGGGTAGTACCAACACAAGAATCTACATGGCCCAGGCAAGAGATATCATCCTCAATGAACTCAAAAGTTTATTAGAAATCAGTATTAAAATGTTCTACGAGAGAGATCATCGTAAATAATCTTAGAAATTTTCCAAGAGGCGGTATAAAAAACCTAGTAAAGGATATTCATTAGTCCAAGTGAATGCAAGTCTTTAGAAATGATAGCAAATCCCCTCTGATTAATTTATTTGAATCGAATCATGGGAAAGGGTGGCGAATCCGTCAAGAACGCCCTTTGATTGATTGATTTCAAATTGGGTGGGCCCACTTCCATTGTACCTATGTGCTCCCTAGGGCAAGCCACCTTTAACACTCCTTTTCAACTCTGACCCCCTTGCTATTAAATTTTTGGACCCACACATAGCTACAACTACAAGTCTATTTGAAGTTGTCTCCTAAGAGTCTCATCACTGATCCAAAACCAAACCTTCATGTCTCTTCTTTGTTTTTTTCTTGGAATTTACTTGGGTATAATTTTCTAAACAAATCACATTTCAAGATACTGAAAATATGTGGTGCTCGCGTGTTGCTGAGTTGTAAAAATTCAGCAGATCAATAATTGATGATTCAGGTAACATCTGTGTATTATTTCTAAACAATTGTGGAAAATACTCCAGAAATCAGAAAAAACATTACAAAAATTCATAAGAGATATCTATTCTTAATTATTTTTAAGGGGATTTGCTAGTGTCCATCGCAAAAGGCATTTCGCGGATGGCCTATTACATGTCGGAGCGGCCACCTTATGAATGAAGACAAAATCTGCTCCTTTTCAGTATAGATGTACAGCAACTATTTTTAATTTAAAGAGAGAATTTTACATCTTTTGATTTGATAAGGACCGATCTGGTTGGTAGCCTGTCAAATTGGTCAATGCTTGCAAATTTGTATTGTATTTGTCTTGAAGTAATTTGTCCTTAAAAATCCTTAATCATGTTTAAGACACTCAATTTTGGACTTACAATCAGTTCTCAAAATACAAAACAAACAGGGCCTCATACAATGTCGGCATATGGATATTTGCATGTGCATCTTTGTATCTGTACATGCTGAAGATCCTGCAAGCATTCCTAGGTATTTGTAACAAATTTGTCGTACTTCTGTATCGCTTTGAGCATCTGTGGGCTATGTAAACTGATGGCGTCTGAATCCGGGTCTGCGATCGCGCGGTCGGTAGAGGGCCTCCGCGGGGTCTGCAATCACAAACAGAGGGGGTCAGGGGGGTCAGGGGGGTCCGGGGTGGGTTCCGGACGACCACTTCGACACCCAAGTCAGATCCTTCGACCAATCAATATAAAGGACATCGAGAAGGGGAAGGGGTTTTTATCAGGGTTACCAGGGCCAGCGCGCGGGCTCTTTTCTGGGTGTGTGAATGAGTGGGTCGGAGGAGACTAGCAGGGAGAGAAGGATTGGGTTCCTAGCCTCCTCTGTTGTTGCCTCGCCTCTTTTTCCGGTTGTCCTGGCGGAGCAGAGAATGGGGGAAGTCTCTTTTTTTAGAAAAAGTCCCGTTCTTCTTCATTTTCCTCCCTTTTAAATGGAGACGCGCGGCCCCTTTCATCATTATGGAGAGAAAGCCTTCCTTTGCAGGATTGGGCCGTCCCCTGCCTTGCCGGCGTGCATGGCTTCGCTGGCCATTTCCTTCCACAGTTGATGATGATGAGGCCTGGATGGCGACGTGTGTTATGTCTGCATGGTCTTTATCATTTTCCAACATCTTTCTTTATGATGGCTGGGTTCTCCTCGTGCATGGGCTGAGAACGACGCCGTATTTGTGTTCTATCATAACTCCACCTTACTCCTTTGGTCCATTGAATGGGCCAAGGGAGTAACGTTTGGTTCGAGCGATGCCATGATGAGGGCATTTTCGAGGACTTCGGGGCACGAGGAGGCGTGTCGTTTTATCCGGCGGCCGTCCCCGGGAAATGGTAGCGTCGTCAAATGGGTTGCCTTGTTTCGAGACACCAGGATTCCCTTCTTGAGTTTAAAAGGGGGATTACCTTGGTGCTTTGCAGTAGGTGTCCTTTCGTGCCTTCTTCAGCAACATGTCTGGTTTTCCTTCGCGAGTTAGGGGCAAGGCCCGCCTCTTCCAGGAATCGTCGAGTGACCCTGACTTGTCTTCCAATCCGAGGGAGGATCTTGCGGCTCGTCGGAAGAAGGCGGCTAGGAAGGACCCGGGTTCTTCCTCCGGCCTCCCCCCCTTCGCCTTTCCTCCTTGCCCAGGGGAGACAAGTCGTCTCGTGCCTGTGTCGCCAGGGAGTGGTCTTTTTTCTCCCGAGCCTATCACCAGGGAATAAAATGGGCAAGGAGATCGAGGCCTTGAAGCGGGAGAACGAGGCTCTACAGAAAAAGGTTGACCTTCTTAATGAGTAGTTGTTTGAATATGAGGCGGACCCCCTACTGGAGAGCTCCTAGGAAGAGGAGGGGAACCCTTCGGGAGAGGAGTCTGCCTCTGATTAGCCTCTGACTTCTCCTGTCCTTCTGCGTGTCTTTCCTTTTTCCTGTTGGGGATTTTGGG
This sequence comes from Tasmannia lanceolata, assembly GCF_043159265.1. NCBI lineage: Eukaryota > Viridiplantae > Streptophyta > Magnoliopsida > Canellales > Winteraceae > Tasmannia > Tasmannia lanceolata. The sequence continues at coordinate 68,228,701 of NW_027518695.1, forward strand.
GCCTGCGTGTCCTGCGCTCTGTTTCTTGTTTTCCTTTCTTTTTGTAGGCCTATGGGCCAGGATGATGTGAATGGGTAATCTTTATGAATTCGCGCTGCGCTTCTCTGTGTTGTTTTCCCCATCTGTTTGATATGAATTGTCTTTGTCGTGAGGGACTATGACGTCTCTTGCGCCGCGGCCTCGCGCCGGGGTCGTAGGCCGAGGCGTGAGTTTTTCCTCTGGCGTGGTCGAGGTCGGACCCCTCTGCTTGGCTTCCTGCTTCCGGGCCCCTCCCCCTTTATTCGTTGGGGAGGGGTCAAAAGTGACTTGTGATCGCGAAGTCGGGGCCTGCCGTGTCCCATCGCCTTTAATGGAGATTAGGTTGTATGGGTGCATGGGTGACGCGTGGTGAGAGCAGCGCCGTTTTTTACGTCCCATCATACCTTTGTCCGTTGGACGGATCGAGGTAGAAGTTTTGCTTGTCTGGTCAAAGAATATCGGGACGAAGGCATTTATGAGGGCCTTGGAATGCGAGAGGGCGTGCTGCCTTGCCCGACGGTTCCCTCCCGAGGAACCGTGGTGCCGTTTTGGCAAGTCGCTTCATTTTCTTGCCCACTGGCTTCATAAGGTTTATAAGGAGCAAGTCTTTCTGCCTTGTATGCAGATTACCTTTTCGTTTCTTTTCCCTTCCTTTGCTTTCTCTCGGTATATTTTCGGGCTTGTCGTAGATGTCTTCGTCTTTCCAGGGTCTCTCTATTAGCGGTGGGGGGAGAGTTGCTACCGAGGGGAGTCCTCCCAGCAGTCCCGAGACTGACCCCAACGGGATGGGGCCCCGGCAAACGATTCCTGAGAGGAGCCCGCCTTCAGGGTTTTCCCCGCACTCTCCCTTTCCTCCGCCTTACGAGAGGGAGTCCCATGAAGCTTTTGTCCATCGCCACCGGTCGTTTTTCTCCCATGTCCATCATAGGGAAATGGCGGTTTGCAGCCGGATGATTGACATGGATCGGGAGATTGCGGCCTTGCGGGCGGAGAATGATTTGTTGAGGAATCGGGTGCGCTGGCTAAATGACCAGGCCCGACTTGTTGAGAATCGCCGCTGGGGGAGCTCTTCGAAGGAGGAGCAGAGTGATAAGGAGCTCTCCGATGCGGAAAACTCTTTTAGCGGTCAGTCGCTCTGAGCTGGAGGTGGCGAGAAGAGCAGGGTTTTGGAGGGGGCCTCTTTTTGTTGGGGCCTTGGGGGCCAGGCCTGCGTGCCTTTTTGTTTTTTACTCTCCCCTTTTGTAGGCCTGTGGGCCAGAAGGAAGTAGTTTATGAATGCCTCTTTTTTGTCTTATGACTTGTATCTTACGTTTGCTTTTCTTTCACTGTGCTTGACATATCTTTTGTTTGGTGGTATTGCCATATGCTGTATTTTTCATCTTGTGGATTTGTATGCCGGGCCCTTATTGAAGGGTTCTGAGGCTTTTACCATCGGACGTGGCCTTTTTCATCTTGTGGATTTGTATGTCGGACCCTTGTGATGGGTTCCGAGCCTTTCACCATCGGACGTGGCCTTTTCCATCTTGTGGATTTGTACGCCGGGCCCTTGTGGAGGGTTCCGAGGCTTTACCATCGTAGCGACGTCTTTTCGGTATGGCGCTTCGAATTTTGGGGATGGCTTGTTGGGGAAGTCACTTAGCAGCAGGGGTAGCGACGTCTTTTTTATGGAAGGACTATCTTCCCCTCGAGTGATCAATTCGGGGTTAATGTGTCCCGCCTGCCCTTAAAGGGGAGGTCTTTTTTGTCATGGGGAGCGTTTTAGGGTATTCTCAGGGGGATCGGCCCCGATGCTACCTCTGTCTCACTCCCTGTTTTTCATGGGGAGCGTTTTAGGGTATCTTTGGGGGGGGGGGGGGGGGGGGGCGGCCCCGGTGATACCTCTGTCTCACTCCCTGTCTTCTTTCGGGTCCCTTATTTATTACGGGCCGGAAAGTGGAGATGCGTATGGCTCAGGTAGAAACGCTATTCCATTGATTTGTTAAGGAGGAAAATACATCTTTGCTTCTAGACACAAAAAGGAGACAAACAAAACACTTGTCATAAAAAGGAAAACATTGGACTTACCCTACCTTTTTACTGGTAAAACTTTCGGAGGTTGTCCATGCTCCAACTGCGAGGGACTGGAGTCCCGTCGAGGCGTTCTAGCTGGTAGGCCCCGGGGCGGAGTGCTCGAACGACCCTGTATGGTCCTTCCCATTTAGGCGCGAGCTTCCCGGCGTTGCGGGGGTCGGATACCTCCACCCGTCGTAGTACCAGGTCCCCGAGTTTCACCGAGCGCTTTCTCACTCGGGCGTTGTAGTACCGTGCCACCCTCTACTGGTAGGAGGCGGTTCGGAGGAGGGCCTGTTCTCTTTTTTCGAGCACGAGGTCTAGGGTATTCCGTAAGAGTTCAGAGTTTCCCTTTTCGTCATAATTCTCTGTGCGGAAGCTGGAGAGGCCGATTTCTAGCGGAATGACCGCTTCGGTTGCAAAGGTCAAGCTAAAAGGGGATTCTCCAGTTGCGGTCCGCGGCGTCGTCCGATAGGCCCAGAGGACGCTAGGGAGTGCCTCTACCCAGTTTTTTCCGGCTTCTCCCAATCGCTTCTTGAGGCTCTGAAGCAAGATTCTGTTAGCTACCTCCACCTGTCCGTTGGCCTGCGGGTGTGCCACGGAAGTGAAACGGTGCTCGATGTTTAGGCTATCGCAGAATCTGCCGAATTCAGCACTTGCGAACTGGGGACCGTTGTCTGTTACGAGTGTCTTTGGGATGCCGAAACGGCAGACTACGTCGTGATAAAAGAAGTTCTCCGTCGCTTTTGAATTGGGCTTTGCTACGGCTTTAACCTCGACCCATTTGGTGAAGTAGTCGATGGCGACGTACAGCATTGTACGCCCCCCGGAGGCTTTGGGGAAAGGCCCGAGTAGATCCATGCCCCACATGGCGAAAGGCAGGGGCCCTGCCATCGCGGTGTATGGTGTGGCCGGTTGTCGGGGGGTGGTCGCGTACCTTTGGAAAGGGCTGCACTTTTTGACGAACTCCTTGGCATCCCTGAGGATCGTAGGCCAGAAGTAACCGTGCCTCACGATTTTTTGAGCCAGAGTCCTGCCGCCTCCGTGATCTCCGCAGATCCCTTCATGTACTTCTCGTTGCGCGTACTTCGATTCAAAGGGTACCAGGCATCAGAGATACGGCCATGTGTATGACCGTTTGTAGAGCCTAGGCCCGTGGACCACGTAGTGGGCGGCTCTTGCGGTTAGGCGCCGGGCTTCTAGCTTGTCCGCGGGTAGTACCCCGTCTTTCAGGTATCGCATGATGAGTCCATCCAGTTTGGTCCAGGTGGAATCTCCAAAACTTGCACCTCGTCGATGCTGGGGTAGGGCAGTATTTCTGTGAGCACGATGCCGAAGTCATGGGTCTCTTCGGCGGCCATTTTGGACAATGCGTCCGTTCGATTGTTCATGTCTCGCGGTACCTGGAGGATTTCTACCTCTCCCATTCTTTGCAGTTTTTCTTTTACCTTCTGGAGGTATCTCTTTATTCTGAAGCCTTTGGTTTCGTATGTTCTGTTCACCTGGTTGACGACGAGCTGGGAGTCACTGTGGACTTTTAGCTTTTCCGCACCGAGCTCTGTGGCTAGGCTTAGTCCTGCAAGCAAGGCTTCGTATTCGGCCTTGTTGTTGGAGGCTTTGAAGTCTAGCCTGAGGGCGTATTCCAGTGTGAATCCTTCGGGGCCGCGGAGGACCACTCCCGTCCCGTGCCCTGTTTTGCTTGCTGAGCCATCAACGTGTAGGGTCCAATGGGTCTCGTCGCTCGGTTCTGGTGAGCTTGGCGAAACGTCTTTGCGAGCCGTCTGCTCGGTGGAGCCCTCGCCATTCTCCGGTGCTGTTGGATCCCCGGGCAGGGCCGTGGATTCCTCTATGAAGTCAGCGAGGGCTTGGGATTTGATAGCTGGCCTCGGGCGGACTTGTATGTTGAATTCTCCCAACTCAACGGCCCAACTTACCATCCTGCCTGAGGTCTTTGGCTTTTGGAGAATTTTCCTCAGGGGTTGGTCGGTTAGCAGTACAATGGGGTGGGCCTGGAAGTAGGGGTGGAGCTTCCGAGCTGAGCAGACGACTGCGAGGGCAAACTTCTCTATGTTTAGGTACCGGACCTCTGCACCATGGAGAGTCTTGCTCACGTAGTACACTGGATGTTCCCTCTTGTCGCTTTGCTTGGCTAATATCGCACTCACCGCCGTGGGGCTGATGGCCAGGTACAGATATAGTTCCTCCCCCGGCTCAGGTTTGGCGAGTACGGGTGGTGTCTGGAGGTATTGCTTTAGGGCATCAAATGCTTCTTAGCAGGCCGGGGTCCATTCGAATTCTTGTATATTTTTCAGTTGTTTGAAGAAGGGTTGGCATTTCTCCGCTGACTTTGGCATGAATCGGCCGAGGGCCGTGATTCGACCCGCGAGCCTTTGTACTTCTACCGCCGTTGTCGGGGGCTCCATGTCTAGGATGGCCTGGATCTTTTCAGGGTTGGCCTCGATCCCCCTCTGGCTAACCATGAACCCTAAGAACTTTCCGGAAGTTACCCCAAAGGCGCATTTGGCGGGCTTCAGCTTCATCCGGGCTCGCCGCAAAGTGTCGAAAGTTTCTCGAAGGTCGGAGATGTGCTTGGAGGATTCCAGGCTCTTTACCAGCATGTGGTCTACATATACTTCTATGTTCCTTCCGATTTGCGCCTGGAATAGCTTATTTACGAGCCGCTGGTAGGTGGCGCCCGCGTTTTTGAGTCCGAATGGCATAACGGTGTAACAGTAGATGCCCTGATCGGTGATAAATGCTGTTTTCGGGATGTCTGGCTCGTGCATTTTGACCTGATTGTAGCCCGAGAACGCATCCAAGAAGGTGAGGAGTTCATGCCCGGATGTGGCGTCGATGAGTTGGTCTATGCGCGGGAGGGACTAGGGGTCCTTTGGGCAGGCCCGATTCAGGTCCGTGAAGTCTATGCAGGCCCGCCAGCCTCCACTAGCTTTTTTGACCATGACGACGTTAGACAGCCACTCAGGGTACCGGATCTCTCTGATGAACCAGGCTTGTAGCAGCTTCTCTACTTCGGCCTTTATATGGGTTTGACGTTCTATCGCGAAGTTCCTCTTTTTTTGCCGGACGGGTTTAAGGGCGGGGTTCACATTTAACTTGTGAACAGCCAACTCCTTGGGGATTCCGGGCATGTCCTTTGCGGACCATGCGAATATGTCTTTGTTTGCTCTGAGGAAGGCGATCATCTGGTCTCGCAGGGGGCCTTTCAGTAGGGAACTTATCCGGACTTGTCTCTCTGGCTGGTCTTCGGCTATTGGGATGGAGTCCAGCTCCTCGACGGGTTCTCCTCTGATTGTACGGGCCCGCTGGCGGGGGTCTTCACTACCGATTGTGAAGTTTTCGGCCGGAGCATTGGTTCCTCTTAGGCTCGCTGTGTAGCACTGGCGTGCTATCATCTGCTGTCCCCGGACCTCCCCCACTCCGGTTGGAGTGGGGAATTTCATCTTGAGGTGGGGGTGGAGACCACTGCCCCCAAATCTCTTAGAGCGGGGCGCCCAATGATGGCGTTGTAAGTGAATGGTATATCTACGACCATGAAGGTGGTCAAAATGGTTTTTTGGAGGGGGTACGTCCCAAAAGTTACGGGTAAATCGATCTTGCCGTCAACCCGTACGGACGCACCGGAGAACCCGTAGATGGAGTACTCTGCGGGTCCCAGCCTCTCTTTACCTAGTTTCATCTCTTCGAAAGTTCCGAGGTGCAATACGTTGACGGAGCTTCCTGTGTCGACCAGAATTTTTCCTATGTCGAAGTTGGCGACGACTAGCTTGACGACCAGTGCGTCGTCATGCGGGACCTGCAGCCTGTCGAGGTCTTCGTTAGAAAAGGTAATGATCTGGTCTTGTCGGGGCGGATCCGTGCGGGCCTTTTTGGAGGGCATATCCATGTAGAACACCCGCTCTGCATAGGCCCATCGACCGGCCGTTGTCGGCCCTCCCGCTGCCGGTCCTCCTGCGATGATATTGATTTTTCCTATGATGGTAGGCGGCTGTTCGTGGACCTGTGGTTGTTCGGGGGGCTCGTCTTTCTGGGGGCGCTGATGGCGGTGTGCGCCGTGCCTGCTGCGGGATCGACGTCTGCTTCTGGAGCGATGCCTGCTTGGTGATCGGTGCCGGCTAGTGGATCGGCAACGGTTGTTGGACCGGCGTCTATTGGGTGACCGATGCCTACCTCTGGGCTCGTCGGGTAGGTGTCGGACCTCGCACGAGCTTTCGTCAGGGGTCCTGAGATATTGATTTAGGTGCCCTTCTTCGGCCAGCTTTTCCAGCTGGAGGCGGAGGTGGAAGCAATGGTCAGTTTCGTGGCCGTGGTCCCCGTGGAATTCGCAGAATTTTCTGGCGGACCTCTTCTTTGGGTCTGTGGCCATTCTTTTGGGGGGGTCAGGAGACCCTGATCCCTGATAGCTAGTAGGATGTGGGAGAGGGGGAACTTCAGTGGGGCGCTTCCCAGTCTCTCGAAGACGGGGACGGGGTTCCGGCTCGCCTGTTTCTCCTCGGCCTCAGGATCCTTCGGCCGTCATTGTTTTTTCTTTCATCGGGGCCGGGCTGGTTCCGCTCTCGGGCGCAGGCTTCCTCTGCCTGTACGAACTTGTCAGCCTTGGATTCAAGTTCCTGTAGGTCTCGAGGTGGCTTGAGGGTGAGATGCAGCTTGAGATTTGGATCGGTGGTGGCATGTTTTAGTGTGGCGACCGCTATTTGGATGTCCATGTTAGAAAGTCGGGCCAATTCGGCATTGAATTTTAACATGAAGTCTCTTAGGGTCTCGTTTCTTCCCTACCGGAGGGCTAAGAGGGCGTCCACTGGATCATGGCGGAGGCGGTTGTTGGCGAATCTTGCGCTGAACTTTCTCCCGAATTCATGGAAGGATGCGATGGAGTCGGGCTCCAATCTCATGTACCAGTCATTAGCGGTCTTTCTTAACAGGGAGGCGAAGGCTCTACACATGAATCCGTCTGATGCGCCTCGGAGCGTCATTACCCTTTTGAAGGTTTGGAGGAACTCGAGGGGGTCGGTGCTTCCGTCGTACAGACCGAAACGGGAGAGATCTATGCCTGTTTCTGCAGGGGTCTTTAAGACTTCCGCGGTGAATGGGGATGCCGTTTCCCTTTCCCATTCGTCGAGGATGCCATGGGCGTAGGGTTTCTTCATTTCTAATTTCACCTCTCGAATCTGCCTCTGCAAGTCAGCTATTGGATCCACGCTGGGCGGTTGCGGCGAGGTTGCCACTTCTTCCTCCCGAGCCAGGGGCGGTTCCTGGAGACGGGCAACTTGGACAGGGCGAGCGCGGCTTAGCGTAGCCTGCTTCTCGCTGTCTCACTGGCGTCCCCTAGCTGCGGGGGGCAAAGGGCTATTTGCTGATGGGGACGGCGTTCAGCGAGTCGGTGCTTGCTTTCGCCGGGAATGACGCTCCCCTGGCTATTCCTTGTTGCCTTCGTCGTAGGCTTCTGTCTGGTTCTGCATTGTCGGGGGCCTCTCCGGGACCAGAGGAGGCAAGCGTTGGAGTAATTCCCGGCGAAGTTCGTTGAACATTTCCATGGTGGGGACCATCTGCGGTGCGCTAGAGGAGGGCTCGTGTCGGCTCGAGAGTGGTGAGTCGGGCCCTCGGGAGCTTGAGCTGTTGGTTTACGCGCGCTGAGCCCGACTCCTGGTGATTACCCCTGTTTCCTGCTGTTGGGTGTGGTTTCTCATCGCCATGCGGCGTTCAGTACTCGACGAGTCCCACGGATGGTGCCAATATGATGGCGTCTGAATCCGGGTCTGCGATCGCGCGGTCGGTAGAGGGCCTCCGCGGGGTCTGCAATCACAAACAGAGGGGGTCAGGGGGGTCCGGGGTGGGTCCCGGATGACCACTTCGACACCCAAGTCAGATCCTTCGACCAATCAATATAAAGGACATCGAGAAGGGGAAGGGGTTTTTATCAGGGTTACCAGGGCCAGCGCGCGGGCTCTTTTCTGGGTGTGTGAATGAGTGGGTCGGAGGGGACTAGCAGGGAGAGTAGGATTGAGTTCCTAGCCTCCTCTGTTGTTGCCTCGCCTCTTTTTCCGGTTGTCCTAGCGGAGCAGAGAATGGGGGAAGTCTCTATTTTTAGAAAAAATCCCGTTCTTCTTCCTTTTCCTCCCTTTTAAAGGGAGGCGCGCGGCCCCTTTCATCATTATGGAGAGAAAGCCTTCCTTTGCAGGATTGGGTCGTCCCCTGCCTTGCCGGCGCGCGTGGCTTCGCCGGCCGTTTCCTTCCACAGTTGATGATGATGAGGCCTGGGTGGCGACGCGTGTTATGTTTGCATGGTCTTTATCATTTTCCAACGTCTTTCTTTATGATGGCTGGGTTCTCCTCGTGCATGGGCGACACGTGGCGATTTCTGATAACGACGCCGTATTTGTGTCCTATCATACATCAAGCCCAAATCAGGGTTAGGGTTTCCTCTTAATCCAGTTCTAATAGGTCGCGCCCCCTGAAGCTCTGCCATGAGTCTCTATCTTGCCATCTAGTCTGTAACGCGACCTTTTTGGTGCCGCCATGATGATTGAGAGGGTTGAGCTTGAGTGAGAAGGGCCTCCCCATGTCCAGGTGTAGAGGAGGTAGAGACGGACAAAATGTGCTTCATAAGCCAGTGGTCGAAGCTCGGCGAAAGTTGGTGTGGGTAGACGCAGCAACCATTGTAGGGAGAGACAACAACCTCAAGGAAATGAATGTTCCTATCCGGCAAAGGTGTATGGAAAAAAAGGAAATAAGACCTTCGCGAGTTTCCGTGGAATCAAGGCCTCCGTGAGAGGAGTGTCATATTCCCATTCCCTGATCCTCCTAGCTACATGAGGATACAGCAGCTTAAGCTCAAGGAAGAGGCCATTCATGAGGTGTTGGTCAGTATCCGGTTTATACAAATTCCTCCCCTATCCGGAAAGGCAGCCCCCGACCATTGAAGATCCACGTTGATCTAGGCACCCAAGTTTATTGCAGGTACCCAGGAATGCTTGCAGGATCTTCACATGTAACACTAAATTCATAAGAATATTATTAATTTAGAGAGAAAGGGATGAGGAAGAGGCCGTATTCAGGTATTACCCCTCTCGGGGAAATTATAAAATTTATAAAATAGAGTAAGGGAAAAGTTAAAAAGTTGATACATAAACACATGTAATATGTCCAAGAGGAAAGTGGTCCTAATTAAGTTATAGCTTAGATAAGCTTATCTAAGCTATAGCTCAAAAACACATGTGGCCCCACATTTTTGGGGGATCCAAAGCATTCATTTGGAAGGCCCTTCCATGGATAGAGTGTGTACAAAAAATCAGCCTATAGGGAAAAAATGGGCAGAAATATGGACACAGTGTCGTCCATTTTCCACGCCACCTTTGATTGGGTTAGGATGATCCTATAGGGCTGATTTTTGGTACACACTCTATGCATGGAAGGGCCTTCCAAATGAATGCTTTGGATCCCCCAAAAAAATGTGGGGCCACATTTGTTTTTGAGCTATAGCTTAGGAACACTTTCCTCCATGTCCAAAACATATTTTTAATGTTTCCTCAAAAAATGTGTTTTTCAATAAAAAGTTTTACAAGTGGTATTTGCCTCCTTTACCATATGGGAAAAGTGTTTGTGAGCTAGAGCTCAAATAAGCTTATATGAGCTAGAGCTCACAAACACAGGAGGCCCACATTGTTTGGATGATCCAAAGCATTCATTTTATTTTAAAAAAATACTGTTAAAAATGGGGTTTTGCAAACTATGGTTGTGTCACAACATATAAATTAAGATCCAAAGTTATTAGACTTCGTCTTATTGAAGAATAAATGATTGAATAAAACAACTCTGACAACTTAAGCTTTTGGAGTAATTGGTTGTTTCGATCACATGGGTTTGGAACTGATATTAAGATCCAATTACTTCAAAGCTTAAGCTGTTAGAGTTAGTTATTTAATCATTTATGCTTCAATAGGTTAAAGATCGATCCCAGCATAAAAGCATGGGTTTATGACTACTCTTTTACACTACAAGTGGTGGCCCATGTAAGAAAAGGGGCAAATATATCTTTTGCCTTTATAGATGTATGATATCCGGGGTGGCCCCGTGTTTGGTCTCGTGTTTGTTAAGAGTTCAACACTCGGTATCTTTATTTTACACTTTTTGATTGGCTTTGTTATGGATATCACGAGGGTAGTGATATATTTGCCCCCTTTTCCCCTTCCAGTGTATTTATGAGTACTCCTTTTACACTACAAGGTGTGGCCCCCGTGGTGAATATATCATTTCCAATTGCAATGCTCAAAATTTGTTGACATCCAATTAGAAAAGTGTTTTATGAAGTAAAGGGTATCACTATCAAAGTAAAGGGAGTGTCATTATCAAAATAAGTAAAACATATATTAAAAAAAAAGGGATTTGCTAGGGACCATCGCAGAAGGCCATGAAAAATCATATATACGTGCCCTTTTCTTGAAACAACACCCCCCCCCCCCCCCCCCCCCCCCCCACCGTATTTCTACAATGGCACCCACTTGAACTTTTCTAATATGAGGCTGATAGCATCATGATAATTGTAACAGCTGTGAAAAGTTACTTAAAAAGTGTAAAACCAAGTGAGTAGTGTCAGTATCAAAATCGTTGATGCCATTCCTAGAAATCTTCAAATCACGAAATATTGAATTTTAGACTCTAAAACCTTATTTTTTTGTCAAATGGTAATGATTTATTAATGATAAAGAATAGTCTCTAAAACCTATTCGTATCAATAAAACCAATTATTTGTTGCTTCCATCAGCTTTCCCTTATTTAATTCATAAGACTAAGATAAGAGGCTTTCTTTAATCATAATTAATCTAATACCTATATCCTTTAATCTAAAGAAAGTACTTAGTTGCTTATGCATTAATTTATTCTTATACCATTTATTCCAAAAATTAACCTCATTATATTACAAATTTCTAAACTAACCTCATGCTCATTAGAAAGTATCTTTAAATGTTTCCTCCCATTAGATTGCGAACTGTTTGGTAAAATATTTTGCCCCAGTTATTTCTAATTAAAATTGGTCCAACCCATTACATTGCACAGTTACAGCTTTATTTCTCTAGATTTCGAATTTGCAAATTTATATGAGAAAACGGTTTCTACACACAATTGTAGATAAGTTATGTACATACTAGCTTAAAATACAGTGAAAGGCATATTGTTTGGGTGATCCAAATCATTCATTTGATTGGCCCTCACATAGATAGGGTGTCCACAAAAAATCAGCTCCATAGGATCATCCCAACCCTACGATTTGTAGAGGTAAAATGGACGTGTATAAACCTTCACAAATCTGTCCATTTTTTGCCTCCACACTTCGAAGGGTTAGGATGATCCTATGAAGCTGATTTTTTGGGCACACTCTATCTATGTGAGGGCCCATCAAATGAATGGTTTGGATCACCTGAACAATGTGGGCCCCCACTGTATTTTAAGCTAGTGTGCAGATAACTTATCTACACTAGTGTGTAGAAACCGTTTTCTCAATTTATATATACCTTTTATTCCAATAATGGCAATGCCTCTTCAATTGAAACAATTTTTGAACCATTTACCCTAACCCACCTTGCATTTCCTGCTTTGCATTAAAAACTTCACTATTTTAGCATCCAAATTATGAGCTACTTAGTGAAATAAATCTAAGAACTTTTTGTATGGGTTAGCAGGGATTAAGCAGACCCCTACCAGTATATTAAATAAAGAAATATGTTATAATAGCAGGAACAAGACCACTATTTAATCCTTAGAATAATGTCTAAGGAAATGGACAGAACAACTAGGGTCATGGTCCCTTGAAGACAAATTCAAAACAAGCAAGAGAAAACAAATAAACAAGCTGGATTTGAGCAATGAGTGAGGCTCGGAACACACATGATCCCTAAGTCAAGACCTCATACTCAGGTGAAGCCATGTTTACTATGATCCATTTCAACCTATTATAAACTGCAATTTCATACCCTCACGAATGATAGATTAAAGAGTACCCTTGCAAAACCCAGCTACAAGCTGCCCCAATTGGTCAATCTCAACAAAGTTCATTTATAAGGGCACAAAAAATATGAAAATGAGACAGAGAAATATAAAATTAAAAGACCAATAAGTGCATTTTGTTGAGAAGGACGGATAGGAGCGCCCATGTAGATGGTTTTTTTTGCAAGGGCGCCCTTCAGTTTATCATTCCTTGTCCAAGATATAGTTACCGACAGTTTTAAATTTCAACTGAAATCCAAAATTTCGGAGGTCAGCTTTCGGTGGAGAACGAAATAAAAAAGGGTTAAACTCGAAACCTTACAAAATTTCGAACGAAATTTCATTTCACCTGAGAAATTTCGTTTCACCTGAAATTTCGGATTTCAGGAAAATCCCTAAAAATCTGGAAATTTCTCATTGTTTAATTTTGATTTATTGGTTTTGTCTTATTTTTCTCCAAATTTCGAAATTTCGGTTTCGGTGAGGAGCGAAACGCGTTCAGAAACAGATATTTAAAACCTAGCCGACAATAACATAAGAAATTCTAAACCCATTACCTTCAAATCAATGGTATGCATTCATCAAGAAAGCGCCTACGAATTGGAGGGTTAGAATTGACCAACGGGGTTGGAATTTGCTCCATGGCCCATATATGGCAAGACTTAGGTAATAAATGTTGGGAGATGATATATTCACCACTTGTTTTGTAAAAAGACAAGTCATCAATACACTTGACGGTGGCCCGACGAAGAAAAGGTGGCAAATGTGAAATGTGTCACTTCCCTAGATGTACGTTTTTGTTCATTAAGCAAGTGGGCCCTCACTTCTACTTCTGTCTGCTCATAAATGTGCATCCATTATATGTGAACCCAATTATATGCGTCTAAAGTTCTACTTAACTAATGAATGAGACTATATGGACCCTACCCATAGTTAACGAAACTTCATGTTTTATCGTGGTTGCATATTTTAAACGCTGCCCTTGGCAAAACGACTTCAACAATGTTATATATATATATATATATATATATATAGAGAGAACGGTTCCTACACATATGTGTAGAGAGTTCTCTACACACTAGCTTAAAATATAGTGGGGGCCCACATTGTTTGCGTGATCCAAGCCATCCATTTTAAAGGCCCTCACATAGATAGGGTGTCTACAAAAAATCAGATCCACAGGATCATCCCAACCCTACGATTTGTGTAGGTAAAATGGATGTCTTTAAACCTTCACAAATTAGTCCATTTTTTGCCTTCACAGTTCGCAGTTCGAATGGTTAGGATGATCCTATGGATCTGATTTTTTGTGGACACCCTATATATGTGAGGGCCTTAAAAATGAATGGTTTGGATCACCCAAATAATGTGGCCCCCACTGTATTTTAAGCTAGTGTGTAGATATAACTTATCTACACATATGTGTAGGAACCGTTTTCTCATATATATATATATATATATATATATATATATATATATGAGAAAACGGTTCCTACACATATGTGTAGATAAGTTATCTACACACTACCTGAAAATACAGCGGAGGCCCACATTATTTGGGTGATCCAAACCATTCATTTGATTGGCCCTCACATAGATAGGATGTCCACAAAAAATCAGCTCCATAGGGTCATCCTAACCCTTCGAACCGTGGAGGCAAAAAATGGATAGATTTCTGAAGGTTTATGCACGTCCATTTTACCTCCATAAATCATAGGGTTGGGATGATCCTGTGGAGCTGATTTTTTGTGGACACCCAATCTATGTGAGGGCCAATCAAATGAATGGTTTGGATCACCCAAACAATATGCCCTCCACTGTATTTTAAGGTAGTGTGTAGATAACTTGTCTACACATGTGTGTGGGAACCGTTTTCTCTCTCTCTCTCTCTCTCTCTCTCTCTCTCTCTATATATATATATATATATATATATATATATATATATATATATATATATGAGAATAGAGTTCCTGTGTCACCTCATATAGCTTATCTGAGGCGACGCTGTGGGCCCACATTTTTGGGGTGATCCGAACTGGTCATTTGATAGGCCCTGACATAGATAGGGGGTGCCCAAAAAATCAGCTCCATAGGATCATCCCAACCCTTCGTACTGTGGAGGTGAAAGAGGGGAAATTGGACGGGTAAGTGGGCAAATTTATACCCGCCCATTTGCCCCCTTTCACCTCCATAGTTCTAAGGGTTGGGATGATCCTATGGAGCTGATTTTTTGGGCCCCCCTTATCTATGTCAGGGCCTATCAAATGACCGGTTCGGATCAACCCAAAAATGTGGGCCCACCATGTTTTTACGGTCACCTCATATAAGCTTATATGAGGGGCTGCTTACAATCACTTTCCCCATATATATATAAAGTGTAGCTACACATACGTATAGCTAACTTAGCTACACTGATGGCTTAAAATACAGTGGGCCCACATTGTTTGGGTGATCCAAACCAATCATTTGATAGGCCCTCACATAGATAGGGTGTGCCCAAAAAATCAGCTCCATTGGATGATCCCAACCCTTCAAACTGTGTAGGAAAAAATGGACAGATTTGTGAAGGTTTTTATACGTCCATTTTTGCCTCCACAAATCGTAGGGTTGGGATGATCCTATGGGGCTGATTTTTTGGGCACACCCTATCTATGTGAGGGCCCATCAAATGAATGGTTTGCATCACCGAAACAATGTGGGGCCCACTGTATTTTAAGCCCTCGGTGTAGCTAAGTTAGCTACATGTATGTGTAGCTACACTTTTCTCACATATATATATAGAGGAAAGTGTCTCTAGTCTACCGACTAGAGATCATTCTCTAGTCCGCCGACCAAAAACAAATGGGTCCCACCTTATTTGGGTGATGCAAAGCATTCATTTGATGGGCCCTGACATAGAGAGGGTGTCCACAAAAAATTAGCTCCATAGGATCATCCCAACCCTACGATTTGTGGAGCGTAAAATGGACGGCTATAAACCGCCACAAATCTGCCCATTTTTTGGCTCCACAAATCGAAGGGTTAAGATGATCCTATGAAGCTGATTTTTTGTGGACACCCTATCTCTGATGGGGACTATCAAATGAATGCTTTAGATCACCAAAAAAATGTGGGACCCATGTGTTCTTGGTCGGCGGACTAGAGAATGATCTCTAGTCGGCAGACTAGAGACACTTTCCTCATATATATATATATATATATATATATATATATATATATATATATATATATATATATATAAGAAAAGATAACTGCAAAGAGTCACCCATGTATTATATATATATAGTTATCAACAAGGACTCAAAGGGAGATCCCCTTTTTTTTCATGGGAGGTCTCTAGTTATAGACATGGGGGACTCTTCGTAGTTATCTTTTCCAATTATATATGTGTGTGAGAGAGGTTCTCAACATGGGCTCAAAAGGGTCCCTTTGTAGTTTTCATGGGAGAAGCTCTCTAGTTGTTATCTTTTTCAATAGGCATGTTGGTTGGATGGAAGACGGTGACGATAGCTTAAAATACAGTGGAGGGCATATTGTTTGGGTGATCCAAACCATTCATTTGATTGGCCCTCACATAGATAGGGTGTCTACAAAAAATCAGCTCCATAGGATCATCCCAACCCTACGATTTGTAGAGGTAAAATGGACGTGTATAAACCTTCACAAATCTGTCCATTTTTTGCCTCCACACTTCGAAGGGTTAGGATGATCCTATGAAGCTGATTTTTTGGGCACACTCTATCTATGTGAGGGCCCATCAAATGAATGGTTTGGATCACCTGAACAATGTGGGCCCCCACTGTATTTTAAGCTAGTGTGCAGATAACTTATCTAGACTAGTGTGTAGAAACCGTTTTCTCAATTTATATATACCTTTTATTCCAATAATGGCAATGCCTCTTCAATTGAAACAATTTTTGAACCATTTACCCTAACCCACCTTGCATTTCCTGCTTTGCATTAAAAACTTCACTATTTTAGCATCCAAATTATGAGCTACTTAGTGAAATAAATGTAAGAACTTTTTTTATGGGTTAGCTGGGATTAAGCAGACCCCTACCAGTATATTAAATAAAGAAATATGTTATAATAGCAGGAACAAGACCACTATTTAATCCTTAGAACAATGTCTAAAGAAATGGACAGAACAACTAGGGTCATGGTCCCTTGAAGACAAATTCAAAACAAGCAAGAGAAAACAAATAAACAAGCTGGATTTGAGCAATGAGTGAGGCTCGGAACACACATGATCCCTAAGTCAAGACCTCATACTCAGGTGAAGCCATGTTTACTATGATCCATTTCAACCTATTATAAACTGCAATTTCATACCCTCACGAATGATAGATTAAAGAGTACCCTTGCAAAACCCAGCTACAAGCTGCCCCAATTGGTCAATCTCAACAAAGTTCATTTATAAGGGCACAAAAAATATGAAAATGAGACAGAGAAATATAAAATTAAAAGACCAATAAGTGCATTTTGTTGAGAAGGACGGATAGGAGCGCCCATGTAGATGGTTTTTTTTGCAAGGGCGCCCTTCAGTTTATCATTCCTTGTCCAAGATATAGTTACCGACAGTTTTAAATTTCAACTGAAATCCAAAATTCCGGAGGTCATCTTTCGGTGGAGAACGAAATAAAAAAGGGTTAAACTCGAAACCTTACAAAATTTCGAACGAAATAAAAAGGGGTTAAACTCGAAACCTTACAAAATTTCGAACGAAATTTCATTCCACCTGAGAAATTTCGTTTCACCTGAAATTTCGGTCCGAAATTTAAGGAAAATCCCTAAAAATCTGGAAATTTCTCATTGTTTAATTTTGATTTATTGGTTTTGTCTTATTTTTCTCCAAATTTCGAAATTTCGGTTTCGGTGAGGAGCGAAACGCGTTCAGATACAGATATTTAAAACCTAGCCGACAATAACATAAGAAATTCTAAACCCATTACCTTCAAATCAATGGTATGCATTCATCAAGAAAGCGTCTACGAATTGGAGGGCTAGAATTGACCAACGGGGTTGGAATTTGATCCATGGCCCATATATGGCAAGACTTAGGTAATAAATGTTGGGAGATGATATATTCACCACTTGTTTTGTAAATAGACAAGTCATCAATACACTTGACGGTGGCCCGACGAAGAAAAGGTGGCAAATGTGAAATGTGTCACTTCCCTAGATGTACGTTTTTGTTCATTAAGCAAGTGGGCCCTCACTTCTACTTCTGTCTGCTCATAAATGTGCATCCATTATATGTGAACCCAATTATATGCGTCTAAAGTTCTACTTAACTAATGAATGAGACTATATGGATCCTACCCATAGTTAACGAAACTTCATGTTTTATCGTGGTTCCATATTTTAAACGCTGCGCTTGGCAAAAGGACTTCAACACTGTTATATATATATATATATATATATATGAGAGAACGGTTCCTACACATATGTGTAGAGAGTTCTCTACACACTAGCTTAAAATACAGTGGGGGCCCACATTGTTTGGGTGATCCAAGCCATCCATTTTAAAGGCCCTCACATAGATAGGGTGTCTATAAAAAATCAGATCCATAGGATCATCCCAACCCTACGATTTGTGGAGGTAAAATGGATGTCTTTAAACCTTCACAAATTAGTCCATTTTTTGTCTCCACAGTTCGAATGGTTAGGATGATCCTATGGATCTGATTTTTTGTGGACACCCTATCTATGTGAGGGCCATAAAAATGAATGGTTTGGATCACCCAAATAATGTGGCCCCCACTCTATTTTAAGCTAGTGTGTAGATAACTTATCTACACATATGTGTAGGAACCGTTCTCTCTCTCTATATATATATATATATGAGAAAACGGTTTCTACACATATGTGTAGATAAGTTATCTACACACTACCTTAAAATACAGCGGAGGCCCACATTATTTGGGTGATCCAAACCATTCATTTGATTGGCCCTCACATAGGTAGGATGTCCACAAAAAATCAGCTCCATAGGGTCATCCTAACCCTTCGAACCGTGGAGGCAAAAAATGGATAGATTTCTGAAGGTTTATGCACGTCTATTATACCTCCATAAATCATAGGGTTGGGATGATCCTATGGAGCTGATTTTTTGTGGACACCCAATCTATGTGAGGGCCAATCAAATGAATGGTTTGGATCACCCAAACAATATGCCCTCCACTGTATTTTAAGGTAGTGTGTAGATAACTTGTCTACACGTGTGTAGGAACCGTTTTCTCTCTCTCTCTCTCTCTCTCTCTCTCTATATATATATATGAGAATAGAGTTCCTAAGGTGTCACCTCATATAGCTTATATGAGGCGACCCTTAAAAACATAAGGGGCCCACTTTGTTTGGATGATCCAAAGCATTCATATGACAGGCCCTCACATAGATAGGGTGTGCCCAAAAAATCAACTTCATAGGATCATCCTAACCCTTCCATTTGTGGAGGTTGAAATGGATGGGTATAAACCTCCATAAATCTGCCCATTTTTAACCTCCATAAATGGAAGGGTTAGGATGATCCTATGGACCTGATTTTTTGTAGGCACCATATCCATCTAAGGGCCTTTCAAATGAGTGGTTTCGATCACCCAAAAAATGTGGGCCCCTTATGTTTTGTGAGCGCCACCTCATATAAGCTATATGAGGTGACACCTTAGGAACTTTATCTCTCTCTCTCTCTCTCTCTATATATATATATATATATATATATATATATATATATATATATATATATATATATATATATATATATATATATATATAGGGGAAAGTGATTGTGAGCGGCCCCTCATATAAGCTTATATGAGGTGACCGCTAAAAACATGGTGGGCCCACATTTTTGGGGTGATCCGAACTGGTCATTTGATAGGCCCTGACATAGATAGGGGGTGCCCAAAAAATCAGCTCCATAGGATCATCCCAACCCTTCGTACTGTGGAGGTGAAAGAGGGGAAATTGGACGGGTAAGTGGGCAAATTTATACCCGCCCATTTGCCCCCTTTCACCTCCATAGTTCTAAGGGTTGGTATGATCCTATGGAGCTGATTTTTTGGGCCCCTCTTATCTATGTCAGGGCCTATCAAATGACCGGTTCGGATCAACCCAAAAATGTGGGCCCACCATGTTTTTACGGTCACCTCATATAAGCTTATATGAGGGGCTGCTTACAATCACTTTCCCCCTATATATATATATATATATATATATATATATATGGGCCCACATATATATATAAAGTGTAGCTACACATACGTATAGCTAACTTAGCTACACTGATGGCTTAAAATACAGTGGGCCCACATTGTTTGGGTGATCCAAACCAATCATTTGATAGGCCCTCACATAGATAGGGTGTGCCCAAAAAATCAGCTCCATTGGATGATCCCAACCCTTCAAACTGTGTAGGAAAAAATGGACAGATTTGTGAAGGTTTTTATATGTCCATTTTTGCCTCCACAAATCGTAGGGTTGGGATGATCCTATGGGGCTGATTTTTTGGGCACACCCTATCTATGTGAGGGCCCATCAAATGAATGGTTTGCATCACCGAAACAATGTAGGGCCCACTGTATTTTAAGCCCTCGGTGTAGCTAAGTTAGCTACATGTATGTGTAGCTACACTTTTCTCACATATATATATAGAGGAAAGTGTCTCTAGTCTACCGACTAGAGATCATTCTCTAGTCCGCCGACCAAAAACAAATGGGTCCCACCTTATTTGGGTGATGCAAAGCATTCATTTGATGGGCCCTGACATAGAGAGGGTGTCCACAAAAAATCAGCTCCATAGGATCATCCCAACCCTACGATTTGTGGAGCTTAAAATGGACGGCTATAAACCGCCACAAATCTGCCCATTTTTTGGCTCCACAAATCGAAGGGTTAAGATGATCCTATGAAGCTGATTTTTTGTGGACACCCTATCTCTGATGGGGACTATCAAATGAATGCTTTAGATCACCACAAAAAATGTGGGACCCATGTGTTCTTGGTCGGCGGACTAGAGAATTATTTCTAGTCGGTAGACTAGAGACACTTTCCTCATATATACATATATATATATATATATATATAAGAAAAGATAACTGCAAAGAGTCACCCATGTATTATATATATATAGTTATCAACAAGGACTCAAAGGGAGACCCCCTTTTTTTTCATGGGAGGTCTCTAGTTATAGACATGGGGGACTCTTCGTAGTTATCTTTTCCAATTATATATGTGTGTGAGAGAGGTTCTCAACATGGGCTCAAAAGGGTCCCTTTGTAGTTTTCATGGGAGAAGCTCTCTAGTTGTTATCTTTTTCAATAGGCGTGTTGGTTGGATGGAAGACGGTGACGATAGTTAGACCATGTTCCTTAGAATAAACAAGAGAAACCAAATTGGTTGAGCAAACATGCTTATTAGAAGTGTTGCTAGTGTGTTGGGTCGAGCAAAACGTCTTGTCCAGATCCGTGAAGACCTCATTTCCTTCTCCCTCCCAAGCCTTGAAGCTTCTCCCTCTTCTCTTGTTTTTTTTTTTGAAAATTGACATATTTCATTAATATTAAGATAGCAGTCAGGACCAGTAGTGCCATCCTTCGTTACAAAATATTAAGGTGGACTGGACCGACATGCCGGTACTAGTCCAAGAGGTAAACTAAGCAGCACCCTGATATCTATACAGTATTCAGCCACCGTCTAGGTCTTTCCAACCTTCACTTCTGCCCAACTAAAATTCAACTAAATGGTAACATATAAGAGGATAAATTCAGGATCCTGCATTGTATCGATCATTGTCTTGCCAATCCATCTTCCCTTGTCAGTAATCTATGCATTTGTCAGCTTCTATCATTCGTCAAAACAATTCTTTGATTGGGTTACCAAGGCTCCCGTACCAACAAGGAGCCAGCAATATTCAGCAAAAACAATCATGAGGCCTACCAACCAATCCAAAGACCAAATTGTCTCTGTTCCTTCAGCCTTTTTCAAAAAAAAAAAAACTAAACCACCATTCTGCATAAAAACATAAGGAGCAAAGCTATATAGAAGATTTCTTTAACGCCAGGATAAGGTTCACAACCTCAAAGGCATACACCTCCTGAACAAGAGCCAACACCGAAATCTCCTCATCAGATGGGGTTTTATCTTCTAATGCTTTCTTTTTGGAGATCATTGCCTCCAATTTTTGAATCCTGATCATCTTTTGCTCCTCCCATCGAAGACACCTTAATGTCTGTTCTTCCTCCAATAGTTTGATGAAAAGAGGATGTTTATGCATAGGAGAGTAAGATTCCTTAATACTCCATAAACCGGATAGCCTAAATAACATTTCTAGCCTGTTCACTTTCTCCTAAAAGGACTTCCAGAGCCTCTTTAAAGAATCCCTTGTGACTTCTTTTTTGGTGGGCGAATATCTGGATGCATGTTCCTCCAGATAGGCCAAATTTCTCAGAGACTTTAAGGCCGTCTCAATCTCAAAGAAGTCCACCGGCAATTTCCTTTTTCTGCGAAGAAACAACCTCGAGGGGCCAAAACCAAAGGAGGCCGATTCACTTTGGGCTTCCATGAAAAGACGAACCAAACCCAGCAAGAAGATAATAAAGGAAGAAGAATGAACCGCCTCGAATGATCTTCTTTCAAGAAAAAACCTTGAACTAGGTATAAAGGAAGGGCCAGATAACCACATTTTGAAGAGTTCCCGCTGTCATGAGGCAGCAATAAAAGCACCGAAGTGGCGGTTTCTGAAAAAAATAAGATTATCCCCATTACTCTTTAGACTACCCTCAAATCCTAAAAGAGCAGTTATCTTCCATGCTTCTAGATCTGCAATAATCATTACCTTTAAAGGGTTGCTCATTAGCATAGTCGCCAAAAATAAAAAGCCACTAAGACCTTCTAACTTCCATCACACGAAAAGGCAATTTTTTGTACATCAGCTAAGTCAGGCAGATCTTTTCAAACCCAAAACTAGGCCATCCACGTGATCAGAAAGGAAGACTTCTAGGAAGCCGGGCCAAAATTCCCAATTCATGAATAAACCTAACTTTAGATAATTCTATACTCAAACCTTTGATCAAAGGTATACCTGCACCATTCTTCCTCTTCTCTTGTTTTTAATGTTGTCGTTAGGAGCTCTGTTCTGGTGCACCAGGTGGATCAAGACGTTTTTCCTGATATTCCATGTTCTTCACACAGAGAATTCTAATCTGTTCACTGGAGGAATCAAAAAATCCAGTGAGCAAACAAAGGATATAAGCCATGATTCATCTACAGTTTTGTAACTTTTTTTTTTAATTACTATTTTGATTAGTTTCTCTAAGTATGATTTATATATTCTACTTGAGTTACAACTAAGCATCTAACCAATTCCAGATTTGTTGTTCGGGGTCCACATTTGACAATTGTTGCTTCTATATCATGTAGAACCTAAACATGCAACAGTAGATTCATGAAACATGCAATGCTAAAACTTACATAAAGGAGAAGGAAATAATTGACACACAACTTAATTTCATGCAAAGTAAAGGAAGTCCACAAAGGTAATAAATTAAGACAAAACCAAGCGCACAATCTAATTTTAACTGTTATCTAACTAAGGTTATCATTGAAATCTAGCAGACTCCTAAAAAGATTAACTAGGAACAAGGATTTTAAAAAAAATGTGTGCTTTGGATTTAATCACTTGGGCATATTACTTAAGTCATACATGAGCAAAGATAAAAGCATGGACAGATCATTATGACCATGAACAGGTTGGAAAATGAAGTTGGAAAGATGGAATATAGACCCTCAAAGTAGGGAAGAAAGGTAGATCTTACAACATACATGCAGCAAGCCATACAAAGTCTCTACCCTACAAAATCCACTACACTCAATTATAGAAAAGAATTGATCAAAGCTTCGGATGCAATGGCAGATTTCATGACCAAATCTATCAATGAAATAAATCCACTACATTCAGTTATAGAAAACAAATATTTGAGCAAAAATGTCAAACTCTTCTAACTAGCACTCTTATGTCGTAACATGTGGAATCTACAGAATATAAACTAGAATACATGTGAAAAAGGAAACCAATTGTTTAATTTTGCGAAATAACCTCATTTATGAATCAGATTAGAATTTATCAAGGTGAGTTCGTTCTATTATCAAAACATGGTGGTGCAGATATCAGTCGCCCATACAGTTTAGTTAGGGAAATGATATCAGAACAACCTTGTTTTAAAAATTGCACAAACCCAGCTTATCTTTTCTTTTTTTAATTGGCTTGTAAGAGCTTTTGGGGAGCTGTAATAACATTTGACAGCTCTTTAAATACGAGAAGAGAAGATGAGTTCGTGAAAATATCAAAACATGTGTAAAAGATGGTTCGTGATCTGGCTGCTAACTGTTGTATGCTGTCCTAGCAGCGTTTCTTGGATTTTAAGTAAGAAAAAATAGGTTTTAGATCCAAAAAATTAACGTTTCTAAAACCTGGTTTTTTCTTACTTAAAATCCAAGAAACGCTGCCAGGACAGCATACAGCCACCAGATCACGAGCCCTCTTCTACACTGTTTTCAAACGAAAAATCTGGATTAAAAAATTCGCGTATCCAAACGGCCCCTTAGTGTTAACAAAATGCATGAAAATTTAGGCCATGTCTGGCTGCCAGGAATTTGTTTTCATGATAAATCGGTAGTCTCCAAGTGGAGATGAGGGTGAAGTTAGCTAAAAATTTGGAAACAAAATCCAGAAACAGTGGCTTCTATGATGAGATGCGGCTAAAATCGTGAAAAGGAAAATCGAATTTTGGCAGTTGGTGAGTTAGTAACTAAAAACACAAACATTTTGTTTGTTGTTACTAAAATTTCCATGCATATTGTTAGTTTCTTACTAAATTTTAGTGTTAGCAAAATGCATGAAAATTTAGGCCATGTCTGCCTGCCAAGTATTTGTATTCATGATAAATCGGCAGTCTCCAAGTGGAGATGAGGGTGAAGTTAGTTAAAAATCTAGAAACGAAAATCCAAAAACAGTAACCTCCGTGATGAGATGCTGCTAAAAATCAGGAAACATCATGAAAAGGTAAATTGGATTTTGAGTAGAGTTTTTCATTTTCAGATTTTTAGCCCCATCTCATTGCCCAAGACACCTCATTCCTGGATTTCCTTTCCTGATTTTTAGCAACTTCATCCTCATCTTAATTGGGAGATTGGCGATTTATCATGAAAACAAATTTGTGGTACCCAAATGTGCCCTTAGTAAGATACTGTAAAATTATTGAAATGCAAATAAAAACTAACAAGATGCATGGAAAATTGACTAGAAGCATAATTTTAGTAAAACCAACCAAAATTCATGAAACTTAAGTAAAAACTGAAAAAATATATAGAAAATTTACAAATAACTAACCAGATATGAATAAAAAATAAAAAAATACAAAGAAAATTAAGTAACAACAAACAAAATGCAAGAAAATTTTAGTAAAACCAACCAAAATTCAAGAAACTTAAGTAAAAGCTGACAAAATACATAAAAAATTTACAAATAGCTAACTAGATACGAATAAAACTAACAAAAAATACATGCAAAATTTAGTAAAAGCTAACAATATATATGAAAATTTTAGTAATAACAAACAAAATCTGGAAAATTCAGTAAAATTTAAAAATAAAAAAAACTAATAAAATACATGCAAATTTTAGTAAAAACTAACAATATACATGAAAAATTTAGTAAAAAGTAACAAAATGGATGGAAAATTCAGTAAAAACTAACAAAACATATGGAAATTTTAGTAAAAAAAAACTAACGAATAAAAATTAGCAAAATACAAGGAAATTTAGAAAAAAACAAAAAAAAACTTACATGAAATTTTTTGAAAACACTAACAAAACCTATGAAAATTTTAGTAAAAGCTACAAATTAACAAAATACGAACAAAATCTAAAAGAAATTTGGTAAAAAGTAAAAAAACGGATAAAAAATACAAAAATTTAACATAATACATGGAAACTTTAGAAAAAAAACAACGCAATACATGGAAAATATATTATAAACTAACAAAATGTATGGAAAATTAAGTAAAAACTTAAAACTAACAAAATAAATTGAAATTTTAGTAAAAACTAACAAAACACAAGGAAAACTTAGTGAAAATTAACAGAATACTAGGAAAATTTAGTAGAAAGTAAAAACAAATTGTTAGTTTTTACTAAATTTTCCATGTATGTTGTTAGTTTTTACTATATTTTACAAGTTGTTAGTAAAACTAACAAAAAACAATGAAAATTTAGTACAGACTAACAAAATATGAAAAACAAGTAATAAAATACATGAAAATATTAGTAAAACCTAACACAATGCATGAAAAATTTAGTAAATACTAACAACATACATGAAAAATTTTGTAAGAAAGTAACAAAATATATGAAATATAGTAAAAAGTAAAAACTAACAAAACATGAAATACTATCAAAATATAAACATACATGGAATAGTCATTTTCTTTGTGACGCTTTAAATATGTTTGAACTGCAAACTGGAGGGGGTGACAGGCAAATTCATGCTTAGACCATGCATAAGATATAACCTTGATTCAGATTATGTCAAAATTCATTGCAAGAAATTTGAATAACTAATCATGAATCGCTCATAGGGAAGTATCAAACTATATGATTTCTCCTATTGAGACCTAAATAGTTGAGACCTTACTGATTTCTTTCTCAGCACTAAGAGTACTTCTCTCCATTTTCAAAGAGAAAATATTTTATTTTTTGGGTTGTGTTTTATTTTTCATATTTGCTGATTTTCAAATTATCCGACTAATATTTTCTTATTCCTTTTTTAATTTCATATTTATTTAAAGATTTAATTCTTATGACATTTTTCTTCTTTTTGTTACAATTTTCTATTTATTTTTATAAATAATGAGCTTATAGGGATTTTTTGTACTTTTCAAATATTTTTAATGAAATATATTTTTCACATTTATTAAGATGCTTCTTTTAGATTGTTTTTTTATTTTTAAGCTAAATTTTCAATTATTTTAGTGGAATTTATTGATCTAAAGTTTTAGTGGGATTTAATTTTCTAATCTAAGTTTTCAATTATTTAGATGTTGCTTTTAGCTTCTAAAGACTTATTTTCAAATTTATTATTTTATTTCAATTTCATTGATAGAATATTTTTACAGATTTGTTCTTTAAAATTCTACCATTTCATTGTGGTTTTCTATTTATGTTTTTATTTGTAACACTTTTTTAATTTTTCTTATATTTCAACTTTGGATTTAGTTTTATTAATTAAAATGCTTCTTTGAAGTAGTATTTTATTTTATTAACTTTTTTGAGTTTTATATTTTTTTTGAAATTTATATTTATTTAAAGATTAAATTTCCAACACTCAAATTTATTTGTTTCTTGTTTCATTTCATGCATTTCATCTTTCTTTCTTTCTTTCTATAGAGTTTTATACTTATATAATTTATTAAATATATTTTTTATAATTTTTATTACTTTGTATGTATGATTTCTTGTCTCTAAATTCTAATATTTAAAGTTGTTCTGTATTTTAATATTTTTATGAGGAATGATAGCCTTGACACTTCAATTCACTTGTCTCTCTAATAATTATTAAAAGCACAATGCTAGCAATTTCTAAAAGGGAAGGAGGCGCTTCTTTCCTCTTGTTAGTGTTGGTTTAATTGTAGCTAAAAATGTTTCAAATGTGTTGAAATTTATATGACACGATGCTTGGTTTAATTTTTATGAAAAAGTATCGTAAATCCGCCAATATTTTCACGTCTCCAGCCCGTTTTATTGGTGGTTCTTGCTAGGGTGGAGAAGAAAACAAGTTTCAACCAAAGGAATATTGTTGGGCATGATTGCTCTGTCCTGGCTGAGGAACCGTAGCATTGTGATAGTAAAGATGAGGACATAGAAGAATGCTACAATGCCAACAAGTGACATGAACCACCATCTTTGAAGATAGATCAGCATGCCGGCGTTACTGCACCCTTTTATTGGTTTGTGTCCAAAGTGAAGGAACTTACACGCAAAATCTTCATCAAACTCCATAGTGTTGCGACTTAATGATGTAATTTAGACATAATGGATGCTCTCATATTCTTAACTTGTGATCATTCCTTTATAGTGTTAACAAACTAATCAAATTGATAATCAATATTTAATCTTTCACAGTGGACAAAAAATGGAATAACTATAAACCCCAATCAACAACCTTTGGCTTAAATTTGGACCAAATATAGTTGTAGGTTACCTCTTCTGAATCTCCCAACTTTAGATTAAAAATTTGATAGAGTTTCCAACTAAGTTAAGGGACACAGAACCGTACACTCTAAAAAGCTAGGCATACGTCCCAAAGATCAGATATATTCTCTGGAATTTTAAAAATATTTGAAAGGTATTTTAAAATGATATGGGACTTTTGCTTCAAATAATGATTAATTAAATCATCTTAAGATTAAATTTCTATTTAATTAAATCAACATTAAGCTTCAAATGATATAGCACATGCAAGCATGGAAGTCCCTTTTTGTCATATTAAGATTCCACTCCCGTGCTAAGAATACTCAATGATTTATTTATTGGGAAGTACTACTACTTGCACCCTTTTTCTCAATATCTCGGAAGGGAAAAGATATTCTCGGTCCCTTGCTTTGACAATGGCATTTCTCACCTTTTCAAATGGCTCCTCATACCTTTTTGTTGGCTTATATTAGTTTTTTCAGAATTATATCAACCTTTAATAACTAGTTAACCATCACAAAATCTGGCTCGAAATTGATTTACCAATGCCAACTATTGCAACAGAACAGCTTATGTAGCTAAAAAGATATAAAGACGAGTTTTATGACTTTGGCAACGGCTTTGGTCGTCACCAATGAGTGTATTTCTTGTAGTGATTCAGACATTGGAAAAGGCATGTAACAATGCGCACACAAGAGAGATAGATAGAGAGAGAGAGTGAGTGAGAGAGAGAGAGAGAGACTAGAATTTTATTAGGAGTTGAGAGTACCCCTTTTACCTCTTACTTAGGAAAATGATTTTATTAGGACTTGAGAGGGTCATTGTTCCATAGCAGGATTTCCACTATGTTTACAGTTTCTGGATGTTTTAACCGAAGGTACAGGAGCACTATTAGCACTAATCAAATAAAAAAGATGTGCAACCATGTGTATAACCAAAATAAAATCCACCAGAAGAGGATCAACTAATGTATATATACCCAAAAAGAATAATGAAAGAATCTCCCAAATCATCAAGAAAATAAATAAAAGAATAACCATGTCTGTAATCATAGGGAAGGAGAATATTCTGTAGAGTCCCCTCCATCATAGGCTATCAGTGCAGCAAGAGAATCGGTCTGTGGAGGTGCAGATGGAGTAGCAGCAATCGGTGGATCATCAGCAGATGATGGTGGCACCCTCTCTGGCGGGACTGCAGCAGATGATGAAGAAATCTGGGTGTCACCATCGAAGGGCGGAGTCATCTGGACCAACAAGGAATCAACAAAAGGTTGGTCTGCATCCGACAAGTTGTCTAGAGTCATGGGAGCCTCAAAACTCATCGAAACAGTACCATCTGTAGAGGGGATATGGTCGGAGCAGGCTCCTCAGTGATAGAAGCCGGAATGATCTCTCCTTGAAGCTCAGCCTCTATAGTGCCCGAAGTCTTTCCTCCTCTCAATCTCCAGGAAGGGTCGATCCCTAAATCCTCAATAGTCAAAATTTTCGTCTTCTTCCTCGGAGGAAAGTGTAGACACCCCCATTTTGCTACGCTTTAAAAAGCGAAAGATTTGTTTGGTCTGTGTCAGTCATCAGCATTAGGTTAGGCATTCTTGCATTTATGGTGAATTTCACCTCATTTTAGTTGTTTTGAAGTTCATTCGCAATCACGAAGGTTTCTAGGGAGTTCCATTAGTCTCCGGAAGATGAGAATTCAAGTTTCCAATCAAGTAAGAAAACCTGCTATTTTTGGAATTTCTCAGGATTTTCCTTAATTTTATCAATTTTTGTACCACAGGGGTAATTTGGTCATTTCCAATGTGTTTCATTTAAACCCCGGGTTGTGTTTGAAAAATCTTGACTGATTCCATGAATTTTAAAAAACCTGCTAAATTTAGACCTCTCAGGGTTTCGCTTGATTTGGAAATTTTGAGTGTTGAGGGCATTTTGGGCATTTTTAGGGAATGCCAAATGATCCTGTTTGATATTACCCACCAAAATAAGAAAACTTAAAACTTTCTATTTTTTAGGTTTGACCATGAAGACTTTCTATTTTTAACTTTTCCCTTTGGGGGAATCCAATTTAAGGTCATTTTGGTCGCCTTTGGGTGTGTAATGATCAAACAGGGGCATTTTGGTCCGAAAAATTGTTTCTTCTAAAGGGGATGGTTCGACCATATGTCGAGGGTGTACCATAAATGTCATATGGGGTGGGTTCATCAATAAAAATTTTGAATTTAAAGGATTTTATTGAATTTTCATTGAAAAAAAAACCAAAATACATCTCATAAGGCCCATTGGGCTAAAGCCCATAAGGTGGGGGTCCATGTGGGTCGGCCACATAAGTGGGCTCCCCACATGAGGAGGCCATATGCAAAAACGTCCAACATGGGATGAGGTAGTTGGTGACATCATATTTGTTTTGAAAAAAGAAAGAAAGGAAGAGCTATAATTAGAAAGGGCTGGTATGGTTAGGTTAGTAAAATGACCATAACTTTTTACCTTCGCGTCCAAAAACTTTACAATTATACTTGTTTCGAACGTCTTGAAAATATCTACAACTTTTAAGTTTACGACGTTTCCTGAGTCAGCCTCTAAATAGGCCGAAAACGAGCTCAAACTTCGGGCAGCCCTTTTTGGACAAAAATCATTCATAAAAGCTAGTTTCCTATATGAGAAGGCTTCTAGATTGATCTTGAAGGATCTCCATTGTGTAATTTAGCATTGCTTAGCTTGCAAGAAACAAGGTTTAGAAATAAGTTCAATATGAAAATCAAAGAATGAGAAAGTCAAAGCACAAATTGGAAACTAACTAAAGGTAGGAGTCCTCACATTGGAAACTTCCAAATCCAATCTAACCCTAACTTTCTCTATAAAAACAAAGCAAGCACAACCTTTGGCCTTTCTCTAGAAAATTCATCAATTTCTCCCTCCCTCCTTGGAATTCATTCCTCTCTTTTGTTGCTTTGGTGTTCATCTCTTCCACTTGGTTCTTCACAAAGTGCTTTCACATATTCAATACATTCAACATATTGGAGGCTAGTTTATGATTCTTTGGGATTTCGTTTGCGATTAAAATGGTGAGTCAAAGCGTATATCCAAGGATTACTTATCCTAGAGATAAGGAGAGCTAGCAAGGTTGGTCTTCAAAACCCTCTTTCATGTAGTTTAAAATAGAAGAATGCTATGATTGAATTTGTGATTTTCTTTGAAAAGCTATGAATATGAAATTGTTTGCATGTGAAATTTTGAGGAGATGAGATCAGGTTTAGGTTATTTCATAATCTAAAATTTTTCTCTGAATACTAGACCGCTCTCTCATGCCGACGGTCGTCGCCCTAATAGCCTCCTCAAAGGATCGGTCCTCATCATAAGGCTACCCTGCAAAAGCAGGAACTACAGGGGTAACTTCTGCCTTAGGATCCTCCTGCAGAAAACGAGATGATTCAAATCAATAAAAGGAATTCAGTAGAGATCAAATCAAAACTGAAATAAATAGGGATAGGCGAAGAAGAATACCTGTCCTGAAGTCAAAGGAGGCATCTATTCCACAGAAGCCCAGGCCGTGTAATCCCCAGGCAAAATGTGATTCTCTAGGATTTCAAACCCTCGAGTCTGCATGATCTCCAGTTAAGGCGCCTCGACCCAGTCTAAGATCCTCAAACTGCAAAACGGAGAAGGAGGTACCCTATGAATCTAGTGCCTAACGGGCTATCCAGTCTGGCAGGTAAACTGCTGGTACCAGATGGCAGTGGAATACCGCCATCCTCCGAGTAATGTGCCTGGAGTGCGCTAACTCCTCTCTCAAAACCTCCTGGTGATCATCAAGAGGTCTCCACCGGACCTGTCACGACGCAGACCATGTGTCAAAGACATGACGACAATTCAAAGCAAAAATCATGCAGTACAAAAATCAAAATAATTTAAAGTACTCACAGCGTCTAGCTGAATCTGGTCAATGGCTCGGCGGACCTTGTCCGCTGTGTAAATGGGGCGTGGCCCCGTGAGTCCTGTTCCCCAGCGAATCTGTGCCAGGAAATACTATCTGGCTCCTTAGGCTAAGGGGCAAGGAGGCGAAAGCACTCGAAGGCCCATGCCTATAGAAGAGTCATCAGACAAAAAGAAAATTGCTTAAACAGTTCATATCATAAGCAATGAACTAAGAAGCAAACAAGTTCAAAATTCAAAAAGAGAAGGGTAAAAGACGTATCACCCAGATGTACCAAAGCCCGCACATGGACTCCGTCGCTCCTCGTGACAACAAGTCCATCTCTCTGATCAGGAAGGCGTAAGCAGCCCTGAAAAGGCAATGTTAGGCCCAAGTATGATGGTGGCAACCCAAGAGGGGGGAAATTGGGTTTATAAAAACAAGTTTTAACCTTTTGAAACTTTAACCCAAAATACAACTCGCCAAAAAGATAAGAGATCAAAATATTCAAGCACACAAGTTAAATCTAAAGTGCAATGCAAATGTAAAGAGCAAGAGATAATAAAGATTGCACCCGAGATTTAAAGTGGTTCGGTCCTCAAACCCACGAGGCCTACTCTACTCCACCAACCAAACATGTTGATGGCTTCACTATGTTGATCTTCTTAACTTCAGCGAAGACTGGTGCCAATTACAATCTCCAATTGCTTTAACCTTGGTGGCAATCCTCACCACGGAGAGAGGGCTACGCTTCTCCGAACACTCGCCCAAATACAATGATTGATGAAGAAAGAAAGAACACAAAAATCCCTTCCAAAGGGTTACAATCTTGATGTAGAAGATGTACAAATAAATCCTAGATCCAATCCTTTGCAAATAGATCAAAAGAGGCTCAAGTGTGTTTTTTCAACTCTAAATATGTTCAAGTGAGGCTTAGGAGTGTTAGAATTATATTTAGAAAGGTTAGAGACCTTTATATAGGCAAGGGAGACCCAAACTAGCCGTTATAAGGCTTCCAACGGCTAGTACGGAGGCTACGCACGGAGTTCCGTGCTAGCCGTTAGCCATTTTTTATTTTGGTCCAGGTGCCTCCACGGAGCTCCGTGACATCCCATGGAGTTCCGTGCACAGACCTCCGTAGGATCCCACGGAGGTCCATAACTGGTTTTTCAGGTTTCATCGGAGAACTTGTAAAATTCATATCTCCTTCGTTTCTCATCGGATTTCGACGTTGTTGTGCTCGGTTTGAATGGAAACAATGATATATTTCTGTTAAAAATATTTTAAAAAATATTTGAAATTTTTTAAAATGATTATAATAGGTTTTAGGTGTTGATCTCAGTTTGGCCTTCAGTACTTGATTATTTTCAATTCTAAGTTATCTATGGCACTAGGGCTCTGGTCCATGGGTCTTTTTCTTACATTCTAATGTTCTTTGGACCTTATTAATGCCTCCTTCGAGCCTCAATTAAATCCTAAGCTAAGGATTGGATTTTTACATTCTAAGACTTGACAAATACTAGATTTCATGGCATTCTTCAACCTTCAAGTCTTTATCTTCATGGACCATTCCTTCATTCTATTGGCTCCACAATCCTTCTTCCTTCTTTGGCTCATCTTGATCTTTATGATAGGTTCAAGCTACGATCCATGCTGTTTTCCTTGACTTTGATGTTTGATAGATTGGATTTCCAATACATGCACTTAAAACATCAAACAAGTTATAATAACAACACAAATCAACTTGTGTTTGGAATCATCAAAACATAGAAGATTGCCAAGGTGAGAACCATTGGGCTAACAAACCCCTCCCCAATTGTAGTCCGCTAATCCGTCAATGTAGCGAACCACATTCAGAAAGATCTACGGACTGTGTTGCCTGTCCCACTAAACAGGCTCTATCCCAGAAGTGATATCACAAAACTCATCGACTACTGGCGATAGTACCTCTCGTCTGGCTCAGCTGGTCTCTCTGGCCAGTGGTCCAATCTAGTCATCCGTAACATCAGCCTGGAGAGGTGAGGAGGCTCCCCTGGCTAATCCCGTCTGTCATGCTCTGGCACCCCCAGAGTCTCTTTGAAATCCTCCGTTGAAACTGGAGTCATGATGATGGGCATCCCTCCCATTTGAAGCCCCGTCAGAGCAGAAAAAGCCAACAGAGTCATCCCAACTTCCCCAAACGGGAAGTGGAATGTGTGGGTCGTTTCCCACCAACGCTCTACTAGGGCCATCACGAAACCTGGCCCTACCCCCTCTGAATCCAGAGCAATAACTCTGTGGAGCCCTGACATCTCAACGTAAACCTGGGCTCTGGCAGGCAAAGTCCTCCACCTCGCCCGAAGATCTCTCAGTGACCCTCTTGTGGTCATAGCAGGAAGACCCTGTGCAAAAAAGCCAAGAAAACAATCAAAATATTTCCCGAACAGGAGAAAAATTCAAAACTGAAAACAATCCTAAAAATCAAGGAATCAGAAAAGAAGTCCAAATGACATACCTCTCCGTCGCGGAAGGGCCACGAAATATATACCGCGGTACGCGTGAGAAGCGTCCCTCGATACCAAGGGGAGTGATCCTGCCCCTCGTCCCCGGAGGACTCTCGCCCAGCATTCCTCCTCCCTCTTATGTGGGGTCGCACCATAATGACTAAGAGTAAAAGAAAACTCGAAAACGCGGAAAATGCGCAAATAAGAACTCAAAATCTCAGAGCAAAAGCAGACAAAAACGGACGAGAAATGAATAAAAAGAACGTCGTATGGTTATAAATAATATATACATATATCCATTTAAATATTTCGCGAAAAGTGAAAATTTTTCACGGTCTGCGAAATTTTTTCGCACACTGTGAAATTATTTTTCGCAGACAACGAAATTTTGGGCTTTCAGCCCGTTTTTGTCGTTTTCTCGCCATTTTTTGGCCCGTTTCACCATTATTTCTTCTGCGGACTCCCAAAATCTTCCAACGACGAATCAAACAACTCTTTGAGTAGTCCTCAAGGCTTACATGCACATCTTGACAGTCTCCTCCCTACAAGATCAGACTATTCAAAATCCTAAATTGCCAAAGATTTGTTTATCTTTCCTCACTGAGTCTGCCTAAAGCACTCTCGAGGCAACCAATGCCTTTCAAAAAGAGCCGCTCTAGTAGGACCTTGGAAGCAATCCAATACCTCCTCAATCGTCCCTGGTAGAGCCCAATTACTCCAAAGAAATCTCCTATCATGGCAAAGTTAATCCAAGGCACATGATCTCCTCAACTTTTCCCCAGCTGAGTGTATCAGCATGCACTCACCAATGGATCTACTCCAAGGCAACTTAGTGCCACTCCAAGCCTCTCCAGCAGAGCCCACTGTAGTCTTCGTCAATACAAGGTCACTCCGAGACTCGAGAGAGAGTCCTCACCATCATGACATACACCTAAAAGATTGGTAAACCCTGGTTTATCACTCGCAAAATCAAATGGTTGATTTTGTCTCCCCAGTAGAATCAAGCCATACAAATATCCTTCAAGCATTCCCTGAATAAGGACCCTCGCTTGTACAACCCTGCTATTAACGGACTTATCAAAGCTCAGTCAAACCCATCCAGTTTGACGTGACTGGCGGATCTTCACCATCCCCTTCAGAGTCAATTCTTCACACCGTCAATAGAACGTCGACTTCCAAGCATCGTCATGCCTCCTCAAACAATGCCAATCTGTGATAGATTTCCGCTAAGTCAAGGCAACCTAAGAATCGTGTCGTCTATGTCAGCATATACGAGACAAAACACTGTCTCCAAAAGATTTCCAGACAACCGAGCATCTCTCAAAGAGAAATCAAAGGGGGTCCGCCCCCACTTTTCGAAGCCTTTGTTGATTACTTAGTCATCAGGATCAGGTCTCCAGCAAAGATACATCTTTAATCAAATCAGCAAATATTTTGGATTTTGCATCAAGGATCCATCCCTCATCGACAAATCAGGGCCTGTCATCACATATCCCATTGTTTCAAGTATTCATGTCTTTAGAGAATCGTCCGCAATTAGTTCTAAACAGAAAACACGTGCTCCCAGATTCTCCAAGCACAAGAGTAATCAATCCTCAGCGGAGTCACTCAAAATTGCCTCTAAGGCACCCAGTTTAATTGGTATAAGTCCATTACGGCATCCAACTGGCGTAAGTCCCTCGAGGCATCCAAATCAGAGCATACTCGTTACCACACAATAGCTCTTCAAGGTAAGTCTGTTACCACGTGGTAGCCCTCCAAATCAGAGCAAACCCATTACCACACTGTAGCTCTTTAGGGAAAGTCCATTACCACGTGGTAGCCCTCCAAATCAGAGCAAACCCGTTACCACACGGTAGCTCTTGAAGTCCGTTAACACGTGGTAGCCGTCCAAATCAAAGCAAACACGTTACCACATGGTAGCTCTTCAGGGTAAGACCGTTACTACACGGTAGCCTTCGAAATCAGAGCAAACCCATTACCACACGGTAGGTCTTCAGGGTAAGTCTGTTACCACGCGATAGCCCTCCAAATCATAGGAAACCCATTACCATACGATAGCTCTTCAGGGTAAGTCTGTTACCACGCAGTAGCCCTCCAAATCAGAGCAAACCCATTACCACACGATAGCACTTCAGGGTAAGTCTGTTACTACGCGGTAGCCCTCCAAATCATAGCAAACCCGTTACCACATGGTAGCTCTTCAGGGTAAGTCCATTACTACATGGTAGCCCTCCAAATCAGAGCAAACTTGTTACCACACGGTAGCTCTTCAGGGTAAGTTTGTTACTACACGGTAGCCCTCCAAATCAGAGCAAACCCGTTACCACACGGTAGCTCTTCAGGGTAAGTTCGTTATTATGCAGTAGCCCTCCAAATCAGAGCAAACCCGTTACCACACGGTAGCTCTTCAGCGTAAGTCCGTTACTACGTGGTAGCCCTCCAAATCCGAGTAAACCCGTTGCCACACGGTAGCTCTTCAGGGTAAGTCTGTTACTACGCGGTAGCCCTCCAAATCAGAGTAAACCCGTTGCCACACGGTAATTCTTTCAGGGTAAGTCCGTTACTATGTCGTAACCTTCCAAATAAGAGTAAACCCGTTACCACACGGTAGCTCTTCCAGGCTAAGTCTGTTACTACTCGGAAACCCTCCAAATCATAATGAACCTTTTGCGATGCGGTAATTCTTCCGGGGTAAGCCCGTTACCACACGATAACTTACCCCCAAATCAGAGCAAGTCCGTTCCTACGCTGTAAGTCACCAAGATCAATAACCCTTTAA
Organism: Tasmannia lanceolata; assembly: GCF_043159265.1. Lineage (NCBI taxonomy): Eukaryota > Viridiplantae > Streptophyta > Magnoliopsida > Canellales > Winteraceae > Tasmannia > Tasmannia lanceolata. Next base: position 68,265,181 of record NW_027518695.1, read on the forward strand.
AATCATTAACAAGATGTTATAGGAACGTCTCACTCATGTAAGTGTTCATATCCGTACAAATACTAGTCTTTTAGCCAACCCTTAAGACAAATCAACTCTAGATATCAAAGAAGTTTCTTCTAAAGATCAAGACTGTAAAGATACAGTATTACATCCAATCAAATCACAAACCAAAGAGCAAATGACAGTCATGTATCGGCACTACTCAAATCTTGCGTACGATCCGTCGTACCAAATGCCACTTTGGTATCATTTTTTACAAGTGCCAGCAGTGGATGTCAGAACAACATCCCTTGAGGTCCCTCCCCAAGTCAGGCATCATACTCGACTTTAGATGATCCTCACGGCTATTGGAAACAATGTTCACCCAAGACTCGTTTGAACAGTCGTATTTTCAAAAAAATTAAAAAACCATCAGCGAGAGGTTTCCACTCAAGGACCTGACAGCAAGATTCCTCGGTGAAGGCTATACACCTAAGGACCCGATATGAATCTTGCAAACCTATCATTAGTCCCCAGTGACAAAATTTTGTTGTCTCCTTACTTTGGCATTTAGGTTCCTTGCACCCACTACCAAAGAGGGGCATCTATAGACATCCAATTTTGTCAAGGTGGAACTAATGATAGGTTGTCACAAGGAAGAGTCTCATGACGAGTCCCAGGGTACCTGTTCTCTTTCTCTCAATCTCTCTCTGGGTTATGAAACTAAGGGAATTTCTCAAAAATGAGCATTACCCCAGAGGTGTAAGAAAAGCCTGTCTTTACACTGCATCTCATCCTTCACTGCACATCCAAAGAGCCCGTTTTCACATGGCCTTTCAACCAAGAAGTTAACTTTGAGTAAAAAACATCCGTTTTTACCAAAAAACACTTCACGGTCAGAAAACTAGCGATATTAGACTCGTTGGAATTTCCTCACAACGAGGAATCCAATGGATCTGACCGCGCGCGATTTGGAGTCCAAACGGAGGAGTGACAGTCCACCGAAACTCCCCAAAAACCCATCAAAAGAGACGAAAAATCACATTTTTTTAGACCAAAAAAGACAAAATCACATTTTCCGAAATGTTGCCGACCATGTCACTGTCAGGTCCAATTTCGCAAAGTGCGAAAATTTGGTCTGAACCCTTATGAATAGGGGTAAGAGTAAAATCAGATTTTAACTTTCTGGTTTTTAATTTTTAAACTTCCAGAGTTATTTTCAGAGGATTTTCTTCTGGTTTCCCTTCTAAATTTCAGAAAACCCTAGTTTATTTACTTTAGAAGAGAGAAAGTAGAGAAATTCTTAGGTAGCTCATACTGGGCGTCGGCGCTGTGCCGAATTTTCGAAGACTCGGAGTGACATCCTCCAAATAGTGCCGTTGTTCTTCCAAATTTCGGAGAACTATTGGGCTATTTTTCAATAATAGCGCTGTTGTTCTGCCGAAATCTCGGCAAACCCAAAGCCCCTTCGTCCAAACAGCGCCATTGTTCTGCCAAATTTTCGCGGAACACGAGGCTCTATCATCCACATAGCGACGTTGTTCTGCCGAAATCTCAGCAAACCCGTAGCCCCTTCGTCCTAACATCGCCGTTGTTCTGCCAATTTTTTTGGGAACTCGAGGCTCTATCGTCCACTTAGCGCCGTTGTTCTGCCGAAATCTCAGCAAACCCGAAGCCCTTTCGTCCAATTAGCCTCGTTACGCTACCTGTTTCTCAACAAGCACCCTCACCACTTCGGAAATTTAAATTTATTTTCCAGCTTTCTGCATTTCTATTACAAAATTCGATGCAGGGTAGTTATGGGATTTATGGCTCCTTTTGCCCTACATCCTATAACGTAAACCCCTCTCCTCTCTGTAAATAGAGTTACATTCCCTCTCCTTATCCCACCACTCTGTCTCTGATCCTACCACAGACAAAAGAGACAGAGACGAGCGCCCTAGCGCTCAATGGAGTTGGACAAATGGAGAGAATGATAAAGCCAGATTTTCTTTTCCTTTCTGTACTGTCTTGTCCGGTTGATTTAGTTAACCTGATTGTGGTCAGCTGCGAGATCTTTCGGGACTCATATTACAGCATACGACTTCAATAAGGACAGCAACCGCTTATTTTCTTTTCTTCGTAAATTCATTTTATTTACATTCTAGAATTAAGCCTAATCCAAGTAAAGGATAAAAAGACAAGTTATTCTAATTAAATTCTTCAAAAATACCAAATCAAGCCAAGAGACCGGGATCACCCGGGCATGAGGGGTGCCTAACACCTTCCCCGAATGTAATTATAACCCTTACTCAGATATCTATAAGGACCATGCCTAAACAAACAGAGCAAAATTACTGGTTCTAGGCCCAGAGCAAAAGAACCCATTTGGTTACTGTTCCTCCAATGAAATCCCAATATTTATCCCCATTTCATCAGAAGAACAGACAGGGGTCCTAAGCCCTAACCTAGGCGGCGACTCTGAGTTTCTCATTTTTATGAAATCCGGACTACGATCCCGAGTTCACAAGAAACACAGATCAACTAACACTCCCACAAAACCCGACGTGGTGATCCCCTGCTGCCTCAGCATGCATGGGAAAAAACCGGCTCCCACAGGGACCATTTGGGAATAGGGTACGCAAAGAATGTTGAAGGGACAAAAAATGTTCATTCAGATTGAGAAGCGGCATGAGGGAGAAAAAAAGGAAAACCCCTAGGGAAAGTGAGGAGAGAGCTTAAAGCACTCAGGAAGTAAAGGCGTTAGCTCTCATGGAGTATCTGGGAGGTTTTTTGGGGACAATTTTTATTACGTTTTTGGGTTAGATTTGCATAGTTTTTTTGGGAATAGGACTGATCAAAGTCTTTTTGTAATTCCTTGCCATAGGAGTCGTCGATGGAAGGTGCTGAGGGTTTCTGTTTTAACCCTGGAGTAGGTTTTCTTCAACATTTTCCAGTAAGATTGCACAAAGCGGAGGCAGATTATCAATCTTCGAAGGAGTTTTTTTCAAGCTCTTCGAGACTTTGTTTGGGAAGGTTTGTCTTCAAGATCTTCAAGGAAGATTGCATAAGTTGCTTGGAAGTTCCGTTGAAGGTGTTCTATTCAAGATCCTCGATGAGGATCGCAAATTTGGTTGGAATTTCTATGGGTGCTATTCAAGATCTTCGAGGAAGATCGCGAGAGTTCGGTTGGAAGTTGGCCTTTTTTAGTTTCTTGGGTATGATGGGGAATGTAAAAGGAAATTGTTCTTTTTGGATAGTTTTTAATTATCTCTTGGGCTTTGGAGTTCTCTCCTTAGCTGTCATACGATGTAATCATGGGGGACTCCTGGTCCCTTTTCATTTTTATCTTGTATTTTCATCAATATTAATATAAATACTTGTCAATTTTTTTTAAAAACACACTATTACCAGGGACTGTTTTGTAGTTGGCACTTAGGTTTAGTACACGCTTCATATACAGCACAAAACCCTCCTCTCCCATCACGGCGAGGTGGCAATTTAATTTTCATCTTACCATCGTTTGCGACTCATCGACCAAACTTTCGAATTCGAGGATGCTAGTTCTGGCAGATAGAAAACGAAGAAGATAACAAAATCAAAGAAGCTCAGTCACCTTGGGAATTCGCATCCTACTCCGAATCCGTTGCAGAAGAACATGCTCAGAAGAGCACCACTTCCATTGATTACAAAATCTCCAGAGTTCTCGAAGAACAATATGTTCCATTGATTGATAAGGCTGATGATGAAGATAGCATACTCTCCAAACCAGATAGCATGTAATCTCTTTTATCCTTAGATCTTTCTCTTCGATTTTCATCAAATTTTATTTTTATTCAGGGAACTTTTGGATCCCATGAATTTTTGGATCTCAAATCTCTCTCCTTCTCCCACCACTTGGGGACACTAATTTATTATCAAAAAAAATTCTTGGTTGCTAGACATGGCCTTGGTGAACATAGAAATTGAAAGGTTTGATTTTATAATGAGAAAAGTGTTTCTACTCGATCAAGTAGATATCTTATCTACTCCGTCGGCCAGAAACACAGTGGTTGCCCACATTTTTTGGATGATCCAAAGCATTCATTTGATGGGCACTCACATAGATAGGGCGTGCCCAAATAATCAGCTCTATAGGATCAACCTAACCCTTTGAACTGTGGAGGTAAAAATGGACAGATCAAAGGGTTGGGATGATCCTATGGAGCTGATTTTTTGGGCACACCCTGTCTAGGCGAGGGCCCATCAAATGAATGCTTTGCATCACCCAAACAATGTGGGCCCCCACTGTATTTTAACCGACAAAGTAGATAAGTTATCTACTCGATCGAGTCGATACACTAATCCTATTTACAATTTTTACTTCATTTTATGTTTTTTATTTATTTTAGGCAACTGATATTGGCAGTACCATGTTTTGACAACTGGACTAAATCACCTTGTCTTTTCTTTTTTAATTTGCTCTCGACATCCTTTTAGGAATTGTACTAAACTTTATAGCTGGTTAAATAATAAAAGACAAGGCGGTTTAGTGCAATTATAGAAACATGGTAGTGCCAATATTGGTGGCCTTTTTTATTTTGACTGGGCAATGGAAAATTCATTTGTATATTTTCCTCTGCTTTCTAAATTATGTCATGGATATGGAAGCAGTGATTTCATTTTAGTTTTTTTTCTAATATTTTTTTCCTCGATTCGTCGATTAGGATGTTCTAGTAAATGTTTCATTTTACATAAGAATTCAATATCCACCTGAACCTTGAATTGATTAAGAATTTGATGGTGATGCTTTTCATTTTTCTTCCTGTATTTCTCTCTCCCCAATTCAATTCGTGACATGCTGGATTTTGTGATTGTGTACATGATTTGAATGCATCTTTCTAATTGGCGGAAAAGAAGATTCTATTTCTAGAATGATACGCTTTTTTCCTGAAATATAGGAGAATGCATTAGGAAATATAAAACTAGAAAAACAATAACATATGATTGAGCTGAATCAAGTATCTCTTCAATATAATCAGCCAATTATCAATGCTATTCACCGCCTATATTAACCCAATTAACTTGGGTAGAAACAGCGAGGAAAGACTTGAGGGCTAGGAACATAATAGAGAACATGACCTCCAATAGGATTGAATGGAAGAAAATGATCCATGTAGACGAACCCAACTAGTTTCAGGAGTAGACTTAGTCAATTTGAGCCAGGTAGATTCTTTCACCTTCTCATGAAAATTTCCTAAAGGATTCATTAACCGACCCCAACTAGTTTGGGACAAAGGCTTAGTTGAGTTGAGTTCATTTGTAAGCCATTGATCAATGACTAAGAACAAGATATTCTGATCTAGAGTTGCTAAAACTCAGAGTTGTTTCAGTTACTGGTCTTTTCTCTTAACTTAGGTAGTTCAAGATTGATCGGAAGCCTTGTTGTTGTTAACCATTTTCAGTTTTTGTATTTGATATTTTTGTGTTTTGTGTTTTATTTTTACCCAGATTTTTCTCTTACATCAATTTTATATGCTTTAATGAAGGCAAGATGTGGATCTTTAGCTCAATCGGTAGAGAACTTGGGAAACTGTGTATGACCAAAAGTTTCTCAAGAAAATGGTGGTTCAAATCCACCAAGATCCTTTAACTTTGCAGTCCATCTTAGACATTGCCTTCAATATCAACAAGTAAAAATAGTGAATCCATAGGCACTAGCAGGGCCCACAAATGCACACTGTCAAATTTGGTTTCAGATGGTGACTGAAATCAAGTTTATGATGACTCTGTGTAGTTTCTCTAGGTTTATTGGCAAGCGAATAACTTGTTTTCCATTTTCCTGCTTAGTTTCTCTGTGTTTTTGGGCAATTGAACAACCACAAGATTTCTTTTCCAACACAGTTTCTTTTCTTTTCTTTTCCTTTTTGCCACTTCAGATTCTTTTCCTATCTTTCTCATGGAAAACAAGTGAACGGACCCTTTATGGTCTGGATCACCCAAAAACGGTAGGCCCCACTATTTATTTGGGCTGCACACCCATGCACAGCTCCACCATATAATTTCTTAGTAAGTGAAGGGGAATGATGCATTTGCCCTATTTTTTACTTGTGACAGACATCTCTAGTGTAAAATACACTCAAGGGGGCTGTCCCAGGTGGAGAAAGGACCGAATATATCAAATGCTGCACAATGCAATATTCTCAACAATGGTGGGTCATCGACCCGTTGATCTAGTGGATCATAATAAGGCAACCCACTTGGTCTTGGTCCTAATTAAAGTTTAAAAGATGGAAGGCTGGAGATGAATGAGCTATTGTTTTAACCATGCCCACCTTTATAGGCTATGTTTGGTTGTGCAGGGTGGCTCGGAGAGTAATGGAATAAGAAGTCAAAAGGGAGGAGACAAGCATAGAAGAATGACATAGAGCGGCTGCGGAAGGGTTTACAAGTTCGTCGGATTTGGTTTAAGTGTGCACGATTACAGTGGAAAAGGGGACTAATTTCACATGAATTCAGGGATTGGTTTCGAAATCTGATCTAGGATTTTATTTCTCAACAAACTACGAATGGAAAAACAATATCTCTGGACAAAAATTAACGACTCAAACAGAAATCCATACTAGTAGAAGAAGGTAATGCAGAGAATATGGAAAGAATTTCCAATAAGGAAATGGAAAGTTACAACTCTTTAAGTGACTTGCGCTCAACAAGTTTTACTCACCTTGAAGGTGTCGAATCTTGCACTCGACAAGACGAACCGACAATCCAAAGAGGAAATGCAAATCAATTCATGACGGTGCAAATCTCTAGCGGATGAAACCTACATCTTCTCCCTTGGAATACCTCCAATATCCCTCCAAACTCCAACTCTCCAAAAATTACATTTTCAAAAGTCTACTAAAACTCTACCTGAGCCCTTTGGGTGACCCACACATTAGTATGCCCACACTTACTCCTACGGCCCACTCACACACTTTCAATACTTCCACACACTACATATGTTTACAATATGTTCCACACATACTGTACCACACGTGTTCTATGTCTAGCAAAATCTTGGTCATTGGTCCACACCCAAGCCACACCAAGGCCTGGCTTAATCTACATCAAAGATGTCTATGATTATCACTATAAGAATAGTGCAAAAATGGAAAGTAGTGTTTGGTTGCGCCGCAGTCTTCTCAGGGAGTAGTGGAAAAGTAGGAGTGTCATTACCACTATAGAGAGTGAGGTGAGAGAAGAGAGAACAAGACAAGACCTTTTCCACTCTTATTCTATCAAAATTTTACCATTTTTTAAAATTTTGGTTTGAAGATGAGTAGGGCAGACATTAGTGCCACATGGGATAAAAAACAATAATGATGTCCCAAACATGATGGGGAGTCAAAGTGGAGTTTCATTACAAATTTGGCAACCAAACAAGGAATCACCAATGAATGTTGAGCATTTGTGAAACCAAACATTAGTGTTTTTTTATATCCTTGATAAATTTGCCCCCAGCAACCCATTCATTCATTCCCTTTTTCAAATCCCATAAATACAAGTCCCTAAAAATGCAAACTATTTCCTCTTATCTGTGTCCCCTCCGAAATCATTTAAAACCCCACTAATCCCATTGAAATATCCATCTTTCACCCTCCTGTCCACTACTACTTTTCCTCTTTTATCTCCATCTCTCTCTCTCCCTCATTTATCCGTCCTCAACACCCAAAACCCTAAGTCCCTAAACATTGCCCCGTCATCACCTGCAGTCAATTAAAGTCCAAGTTAGTATCTGTTATGGTTTATTATGAGTTTAGGATCATTCTACATACACAGGTAGTTAGGAGTCATGTGTTTTGTCAGTTATGAAGTTACAAAGCTATGGTTTAGTCAGTAGTTGTTTTTTATGGACGTTGTTTAGTTAGTTGGGTGGTTTTAAGGGTGCAAGTGGGCAACCATAGGGCTGATGTGGTAGTTGGTTTACTTTGAATGTAGCCTTGTACTGATGATGTTTTTCTCTACTAAAAACCTTCTCTACTAAAAATCTCCCGAAGCATGACAAATGAGCAAGAAGAAGTGCTGGCACACTGATATGTAGTTACATTGCTTCCACTGTGTTATTGGTGAAGCCTGATCTCAGTCTAATCTGGAAAGTATTGTACACTCTACCTCGACTACGGCTGTCTCGTTCGCCGCTGAGTGGGCCGGGGGGTTGCAAGGGGGTAGTTTCGTACTTTCATGAATTAGGGTTTTTTCTCTTTATTGTAACGCGTCTTAGAACGCCATATAAAAGGGATGTGTTATCAGGAGACGCCCTAGAGAGGTGTGAGGGTTTTGTAATCTTTTCTTCAGAATAGTGGAATCGTTGGCTTGTCGCTCTGCCGTGGACGTAGCCGATACCAAACTGGTTGGGTGAAGCACGTAAATCTGTGTGTTCTGTGTGTGATCTTTCGTTTTATCCTTACATCGTTATTCTGCTGCGTTGTTAATTCTTAACAACTGGTATCAAAGCTGAGGTTGAAAAGCAAATCTGACAGGATTTTTCGCTTGAGTGGGACGATGGCAGAAGATGGAAAATCGAAAGTTGAGAAATTTAACAGGCAGAACTTTCGGTGGTGGAAGATCCAGATCGAGGACTGTCTTTATCAGAAAGATCTATATCTCTCTTTGGGCAAGAAGCCAGAAGCGATGAAGGCTGAAGATTGGAAGATTTTGGATAGAAAGGTGTTGGCTACGGTGAGGTTATCTCTCACGTCGCAGGTGGCCTTCAATATGTCCAAAGAAACCACAACCGCTGGAGTCATGGAAACCCTAGCTAAGTTATACGAAAAACCCTCTGCGTCAAATAAAGTTTTCCTCATGAAAAAGTTATTTAATATGATGATGTCTGATAATGTTTCTATAGCCGATCATTTAAATGAGTTTAATATGATTATTGGTCAATTACAATCTGTTGATTTGACTTTTGATGATGAAGTTGTGGCTCTATTGTTCTTGTGTTCTTTGCCAGAAAGTTGGAATAACTTGGTTATGGCTGTAAGTAATACAATCATAGGAAACTTGGTATTCAACGATGTTGTCAGTTGTATACTGAGTGATGAGATGCGGAGAAAAAGTTTAGATGTCTCATCTGGTACTGTTCTGTCGGTTGAAACAAGGGGCAGACAACAACAGAGAGGAAATACTTCGAAGGGCAGAAAGTCACAATCCAGAGGTGAGTCAATTCTGCGTAAGCAGAACAGTCAGTGTTGCCCTTCCCTTTGGTTCCAAATATCGGAAAGGTGTTGTTAAACCCTCATGACATCAATCAAATGAAAAGTCGCTCTTCGGAGCGAGCTTTCCAAAGACTTTCGAATCTTGACCGACATTCAATGTAGTTAAAATAATTGAATTTTTGGCATTTCTAGAGTTATGGCAAGACTGGACACATGAGGAAAGATTGCTGGAACGAGAAGAACAAAGATGAAAAAGGTCAGGAGAATAATAATGACGAAGCAAACATTGTGTCTACGAATGATGAGGTATATGGTGATTTGTGTTTATCTGCATCAGTAGATGTTAAATCTGAAATTTGGTTCATAGATTCTGCTGCTTCCTTTCATTGTACTTCTCATAAGCATTATTTTCATGATTATGTTCATGGTGATTATGGACATGTAACTGTGGGAAACGGACAAGAATGTAAGATTGTAGGAAAAGGTACAATTTTGTTAAAATTGTCCAATGGTGGCCACTTGAAGTTGGAAGGGGCACGCCATGTTCCCGATTTAAAGAAGAATCTCATCTCAACAAGCAAGCTGGACAGTGAAGGGTATTTTGTTGATTTCGGTAATGGTCAATGGAAGATTACAAAAGGGTCACTGGTAGTGGCCAAGGGCAATCTGGTTGGTACTTTGTACATGTTTACTGGCACTAATGATTATGCTGTTTCATTAGTTTCTACAGATGGGAACACTACACTTTGGCATCACCGGATTGGGCATTTGAGTGAGACTGGTATGAAGAACCTACACTCAAGAAATCTGTTACCTGGTTTGAAGGGGGTGGATTTTGAGTTCTGTGAAGATTGTGTGTATGGAAAGCAGAAGAGAGTTAGCTTTCTGAAAGGAGGGAACAAGAAGAAATCAGAAAGGTTGGAACTGGTACATTCAGATGTTCGGGGACCAGATCAGGTAAGTTCTTTCGGTGGAAAATCTTACTTTGTTTCGTTTATAGATGATGCCAGTAGAAAAACATGGGTCTTTGCAATTAAAAATAAATCTGAAGTGTTTGATGTTTTCAAGAAGTGGAAAGCTCTTGTAGAAACTGAAACAGGAAACAAAGTCAAGTTTCTTAAGACAGACAATGGCAGAGAGTACGATAGTGGAAGTTTTAAGAGCTACTGCTCACTCATTGGAATCGGAAGATTGGAAACAGTTCCAAGGACACCACAACAGAATGGGATTGCAGAAAGAATGAATAGAACCATCCTGGAGCGTGCAAGGAGCATGAGGATTCATTCAGGGTTACCTCAACAGTTTGGGCAACAGCAATTAACACTGCAGTTTTTCTGATAAATCGGAGCCCATATAGCACATTAGATGGAGGGATTCTAGAGGAGGTTTGGAAAGGGAAACAGGTAAATTACTCATTCTTGGGAACTTTTGGTTGCATTTCTTTTGCTCATGTTGATAAAGAAAACAGAAAGAAACTTGATCCTAAGTCTATTAAATGTGCATTTGTTGGATATGGTGGTGATGCTTTTTGTTATCGTTTATGGGACTATGAACATAACAAAATCATCAAGAGTAGAGATGTTATATTCAATGAGAATTGCATGTACAAAGATAGACAACAACAAAGTAGAAAAGATGAAACAGAGTTTTTAGAACTCGATGAGATTGCAGGTGAGGTCAGACCTAGTCTGCAAGAAATTCCAGAAAGTTCAGATGATGATTTTTGAAATTCAGATGTTGAGTCTGCCAGCAGCTATGGTGATAATCTTCAAGTGCAGGAACAGGAAACTCCTGTTCTTAGAAGATCTTCAAGACAGATTAAACCTCCTGAAAGGTATTCTCCTGCTTTAAATTATGTTTTGTATACTGATTCGGGTGAGCCAGAATGTTTTCAGGAAGCAATGCAGGATGAATCCAGGATAAAGTGGGAGCAAGCCATGAATGAGGAGATGGCCTCGTTGAAACAAAACAAAACTTGGGATTTGGTGAAGCTGCCAGCTGGTAAGAAGGCATTGTACAACAAATGGGTATACAGGGTAAAAGATGAAATCAAGGGAACAAAGAGGTACAAAGCAAGGCTTGTGGTAAAAGGGTTTGCACAAAAAAAGGTATTGACTTCAAACAAATATTTTCTCCTGTTGTTAAAATGACTTCAATTCGTATTTTGTTGAGTATCGTGGCTGTAGAAAATTTACATCTTGAGCACTTAGATGTTAAAACTGCTTTTCTCCATGGTGATTTGGAAGAAGAGATCTACATGCATCAACCTAAAGGCTTTGAAGTCAAGGGAAAGGAGAATATGGTCTGCAAATTAAATAGGAGTTTGTATGGCCTCAAACAAGCTCCAAGGCAGTAGTATTTGAAATTTCACAAGTTTATGCAGGTTTCAAATTTTACTAGATGTCAGTCTGATCACTGTGTTTATTTTCAAAGATTTGAAAATGGAGACTTCATAATTCTTGCATTGTATGTAGATGATATGCTTGTTGCAGGATCGAATATGCAGAGAATTAATGAACTCAAGAAGAATCTTTCAAAAGTCTTTGACATGAAAGATTTGGGTGAGGCGAAGCAAATTCTTGGCATGCAGATAAGGAGAGACAGAAAGCAGAAGAAACTGTGGTTATCTCAAGAAGCTTATGTCGAGAAAGTATTAAAGAGGTTCAACATGGATAAGGCGAAGCCAGTAGCTACTCCATTGGCAGGTCACTTTAAACTTTCAAAGGATCTGTGTCCGTCAACAAAGGAAGAAAATGATAACATGGCAAAAGTGCCATATTTTTCAGCAGTTGGAAGTTTAATGTATGCAATGGTAAGCATGAGACCGGACATCGCACAGGCAGTGGGAGTTGTCAGCAGGTATATGCAGAACCCAGGAAAAGAGCATTGGAAGGCAGTTCAGTGGATACTCAGATTTCTCAGAGGTACATCCAATTATTGCTTATGCTTTGGGGGAGCCGACACAGATGTGCAAGGATACGTTGACTCAGATCATTCAGGTGATAGAGACAGAGGAAGAAGCATCACATGATATGTTTTCACTGTAGGTGGAACAACAGTTAGCTGGATTTCAAATTTACAGAAGGTGGTTGCTCTCTCATCAACAGAAGCAGAATATGTTGCTATTACTCAGGCTAGTAAAGAGATGATTTGGCTTCAAAGATTTATGGAAGAGTTGGGTAGAAAGCAAGGGAACAGCATACTATGGAGCGACAGTCAAAGTGCTATTCATCTAGCAAGGAACTCAGCATTTCATTCGAGAACGAAGCATATTCAGTTGAGGTATCACTTCATTCGGTCGGTTTTGGAGGATGGACAACTAAAGCTTGACAAGATTGATGGCAGCAAAAATCCTGCAGATATGTTGACAAAGGTGATTGACAGGGAAAAGTTGAGCCTTTGCTCAACTTTGATTGATCTTCATGTATGATTGATGGATGCGAGAGCGATAAGTCATTAGGAGTGAAGCTATTCAGTGGAAGTGTAGATATCAGTCTTCAAGTGGGAGATTGTTATTGGTGAAGCCTGATCTCAGTCTAATCTGGAAAGTACTGTACACTCTACCTCGACTGCGGCGGTCCCGCTCGCTGCTGAGTGGGCCGGGGGGTTGCAGGGGGTAGTTCCGTACTTTCATGAATTAGGGTTTTTTCTCTTTATTGTAACGCGTCTTAGAACGCCATATAAAAGGGATGTGTTATCAGGAGACACCCTAGAGAGGTGTGAGGGTTTTGTAATCTTTTCTTCAGAATAGTGGAATCGTTGGCTTGTCGCTCTGCCGTGGACGTAGCCCATACTAAACTGGTTGGGTGAACCACGTAAATCTGTGTGTTCTATGTGTGATCTTTCGTTTTATCTTTGCATCCTTATTCTACTGCGTTGTTAATTCTTAACACACTGGATGCAAGTGAAGGATCAGGTGATAATGTTAGTGGAGCGTTCCAAATATGGCCTGTCCGATTAGAATTTCCTCGCTTCGACGGAAACGAACCATCCGGCTAGGTCTATAGAGCGGAGCAATTCTTCTCGCACCATCGAACACCTTTGGACCAACGTCTTACAATTGCTTCTTTCCACATGGTTGGGGAAGCACTTCAATGGTTTAGGTGGTATACTAATTTCAGTCATTAGTCACATGGCCAGTGTTTGTCTCCACACTCAGCACACGTTTTGGATTGACAAAAATATGAAGATTTTTTCGAAGACGACAAAGTTCATCAGAGCGAGATAACCAATGGGGATTTGAAACATTGGCTAACCATACTCACGGTCTTCAAGTAGGCATTTTGGTTGGTTGTTTCATGTATGGACTAAGGGATGAAATTCAGGTTAAAGCGCAATCTCATAGTGAACAATTTGCTCAGTGAAAGGTCATTGTATTTTCAACTCAACTCAACTAAGCCTTTGTCCAAAACTAGTTGGGGCCGGCTAATGAATCCTTTAGGAAATTTTCATGAAGAGGTCATTGTATTTTCCATTTTCTTTATTTTTTTTGGCGAGTGTTGGAAAGCCATCTCCGTTGATTGCTTTGTAATGGTGGGATCTTCACCGAAGTTAAGAAGATTGGGTTCTAATGATGGGGTCTTCACCGAACTTAGAAGATCGGATTTTAGTGAAAGCCATTCGTTTGTGGTGGAGTAGATGTAGGTCCAAGTTTGAACCGAACCACTATAAAAATATCGGATGCACTCTCTCTTCCAAACCACTATAAAAATATCATATGCATTGTCTCTTCTCTCTCCTGTCTCTCTCTCTCTATATATATATATATATATTTTGTACACTTAGATTTTTTTATCTTGGTTGATTTCATTGGTATAATTGTCTTTTGTTATAATTTGGTAACTAAGTTTTCAAAAGGGCAAAGATCTAAAATCCAAATCACCCCCTCCTCTTGGGTTGCCATATACACCTGGGCCTAACATAAATTGATCCAGACCACTGAGTGAACCATTCACTACACCCATGTTGTCTGCTTAGGGTCCACTACTTAATAGCCGAGATAAGCCACCCCAATTCGTGTGCAGAGGCAAGGCCTAATGCTTGTCGTGTACGGGAAGAGATGTCCACCTTCAGCCCCAGCCAGGAATATTTTATGTTTGCAAAGATCTGGGATATCATATCTCGCCTCCTCCCAAGATGTTGAATCCATTGGCATGATATTCCTACCTTTGCTGCCTAAGGAGAAACTGAAATTCCAAGGGTAGGCCCGAGTACTTATTCTAATGGCAACTTTTAAGGAGGGAAAATTTAGGTTACTAACAAGTTTTAATCTTTTGAAAACTCTAACCCAAATTTGAAGATTAAGAGATCAAAAATGAAAATCAAGCACACAAGTTAAATCCTAAGTGCAACGCAAATACAAAGCAAGAGATAAGAGAGAATGCACCCGAGATTTAAAGTGGTTCGGTCCTCCAACGTGAGGCCTACTCCACTCCACCAACCAAACCCGTTGATGGCTTCACTATTTGATCTTCTTAACTTCGGCGAAGATCGGTGCCGATTACAATTCCAATTGCCTTTAACCTTGGTGGCAATCCTCACCACGGAGAGTGGGCTCTGCTTCTCCGAACACTCGCCCGAATACAATCGCCATGATAAAGAAAGAAAGAAACAAAAAAATTCCTCACAAGGGTTTACAAAGTTTGAAGAAGATATACAAATTTGAGCCTAATGATCCAAATCCTAATTCTAGAGGATGAGAGGCATAAACAAGCTTGATTCACTCTTAGGATGTTCAAATAGAGTTTTTTAGTGTTAGGATTGATGGTTTGGAAGTTTAGAATACCCGTATATATAGAAAAAACCAAATATGACCGTTTGGGGGCATAGTCATAATTCTGGCAAAAACCCCAACGGCTATAATTTCTTCCCGAACAAGTGGTCTCGGAGTTCCGAGAAATTTTCTCGGAGTTCCGAGAATTTCTCTCGGAGTTCCGAGAATACAAATAGAAGCTGGAAAAATATTACTGGACCATTTCTCGGAGTTCCGAGGAATCTCTCGGAGCTCCGAGAATTCTCTCGAAGTTCCGAGAAGCCTATTTCCAGCAGATTTTCAATTCTGTTTCTTGGGCTTCCAACTCTACACCAAGCTGGGATTGTTATGAGGGTTCCAAAGTGTTGGAACACCACAAGGACAATCTCTTAAACATTTTGGGTGTGTGAGATTACTTTATTTATGCCTCTAAACACTTAAACTAGGATTGGATCTTTACATTCTAAAATGACTTCGATCTTCAATTGTAATGCTTCAAGTCTTCATGTTTCTTGGATCTCCGATGTCTTTAGCCTTCCTAATGTGGTCCAATGAGAGCTTCTTGGCCTCAATCCAAGCAATCTTGACTTAATACAATCATGATCTACAACTTAGACATTCAAACACATTAGTGATATAAAATCACTTGTGTATTAGAATCATCAAAAGAAGATGGGAATTCCAAGGTGGGAACCATTGGGCTTACAGAAATATATGTTAATATAAAAGCACATCGCAAATTCCTTTAATAGTACCCAATAAATGTCACGAATTTCATTCATATACAACAATGACTAGCTTTTAGGGCATACACTCCAACATGAGGGGCATTATCATTTCTTAAAGATGCCACTTGGCATCACTAATGCCCCATCAACTTTTCAGATCCATGTGAAGAAGTATTCCGGCTATACTTATGAAAATTTATCCTCGTCTTCTTCGATGATCTTACCCTATAGTTGTACCTGGGAAGAGCGTTTAGTGCATCTACAAATTGGACTTGATATTCTTCATACCAACCACTTATATACAAAGGAATCCAAATGCATGTTTGGATGTGAGAAGGTTGAGTATCTTAGCAACGTTATTTCATATGAAGGAGTTGCGATAGGCCGAAATAAAATATCAGTTATGTTGGATTGGCCGCGTCCTACATCTCCAATAGGCTTAGATGGGTTCCTCCATCTCATCGATTACTACTGCAAGTTCATAGAAGATCGTGGGAAGCTGGCTTCTCCTCTTACGACACAACTAAAGAAAAGGCTCGTGGGGATGGAATCAAGATGCAAAAAAAACCTTTCAGGAGCTTAAAATATTTATTGTAGCACCTATTTTGGCCTTGTCCAATTTCTCCAAACCTTTTATCATTGCATGTGATGCCTTCGGATTGTGTATTTAAGGTGTGTTGATGCAGGAAATTAGTCATATTGCATTCCTAAGTCAAGCACTACATAGAAGCAACTTATCTCTGTCTACTTATGAAAAGAAAGTTATTGGCTATCAACGTTGCTTTCGATAAGTGGCGACATTATCTCATGGGTTGACCATTTGTAATCAAGACTGACTAGCAAAGCTTAAAACTCTTACTTGAGCAGCGAGTGGCAACGACCACTCAACATCGAGGTCTGTCAAAGTTACTCTGTTTTGATTACATCGTCGGGTACAAAAAGGAGAAAGAAAATACATTGGTTGATGCTTTGCCTCACACGTATGAAGGAGAGCTCTTGGCCTTGTCGACTCCATTACCAACTTGGCTTGAGCAAATTAGGACTAAAACATGGATTGATCCTTATCTTCTTGAGTTGATTAAGACGATAGAAGCTAGTCTTGTAGACTGTCAAAAATTTAATTACGAAGGTGGGATTCTATTTTGAAAGGGTCGCAAAGTTATAGGGCCAACTTCGAGTCTAGGGAACCTTATCATCAAGGAGATGCATGAAACACCCACTAGAGGACGTTAAGGCTATGAAAAGGGCCACTTCATCTTTCTATTGGTGTGAGTTGCACAAACATGTCAAACATATGGTGAGAGAATGCGATGTTTGCCAAATCCAAAAATATGAAAACATTGCGTCGCCGGGTTTACTTTAGTCATTGCATATTCCTGATCTTGTATGGACAGAAATATTGATGGATTTCATATATGGGCCACCCTTCTCTCGTGGTAAATCCATTGTTTTGGTAACAACTTTTTTGACTTCAAGGAACTCGCTTACAAATGAGCTCTTCCTATCATCCTCAGTTGGACGGCCAGACTAAGTGCTTAATCGATGCTTGGAGAATTACTTAAGAGGCTTTACTAATGCCAAGCCAAATGAATGGGTCACTTGGTTTACAGATCAAACCTTTCTATTGGTTTGGTCTCCATTCTCGGTCCCCAACTCGGTTACCACATCATTATTCTTATTATTTTTTGAAATTTAAGGCAAAGCCAAAAAAGGGAAATGATAAATGTGCCCCTTTTCATCACATGGGACACCCACCTACAGTGTACATGGCAATCAAATCCGTTGAATCCTTCTGACATGAAGTACGTCAGCCCCTCTGCAGTCATTGATACACAGCTGCTAGGTGTCCCAACTGATGAAAAGGGGCGCATCTACCATTTCTCCCAAAAAAGGAACCATGTTGCTAACTTGTAAAAAGGCGACTGGTTCGGTTTCCACTCTCAACTTGGTTACCATATCATTCTTCTTCTTCTTATTGAAAATTTAAGACCTGACACCTTCAAAAGAGTGCCAGTCGCTAGCATCATAAACGCCCTTATCAATATGTAGTGATGGGGGCTTTAAAGAGGCGTATTTTGCTTCAAAACCTTTACGTGCCCTAAATATCCTTGCGTGAGAGGGCCTAATAAGGGCTAAGATGGGCTCCCTACTACTTGAACTTACCTGAGAGGGGCACTAATAGGGCTAGGTGGGGTCCCCATCACATAAGGGGGCGCAACGGCTTGAACTTTGTACTATATTCTGAAGGGCTAAGAGGGGCCCGAAGGTTCTTGGAGTCTTTGGATATTTTTCCCATGGAGAAAGTTTGTGTGTCTTGTAGGGTGTATTTTCCCTAGAAAGCACAAAAAAGAAATTGATTTTAGAAAAAGAAATCCATATAAAAAGAGTAGAAAAGTCAATTTCAATGCAATAAAATTTCTAGAAAATTCATCTTCAACAAACTAATTTGTCCAACGGAAATGATATCAGCACAATCCTATTTTGATATTTTCTCTAATCCATCTTGTCTTAAGGGGCTGTTTGGATACGCAAATTTTAGAATCTTGGATTTCCTCAAAATCCCGGATGGGAGACAAGAGAAGGAAACCATTGTGAAGAGTTACCACAGGCTCTAAAGAGTCCTTTTTGGTTTTGAATTGTAGCTAGTACCTATTAGCTTTAGGGTTTGATTTTATCAGAATTAGGCAGTGAAGTTTATCTTTATTATTTTATTATTGTTTAGAAAGAAGAATTTGTGTGAAACTTGGTTGCTGCTGCTAAGTCGAATAAGCTATTGATGTATATATAGAGTTTGAACGTGAATAAAGTTAAAGTATCATTATTACATTTCTTCAATTGTGAAGCTTTCATGGTTCGGCAGTAGTGTGGTTCACATTATTTTCTTCTCTTCATATTTCTCTTGTTAATTCCAATAGTGTGTTTCTTCTTCAAGAATACCAAAGGAGGTTTACAAGTGGTATCAAAGCAGGTGTTCGACCGGAATACCGGTGTGTTCTTAGATTTGCTTCGAGGGGATATCGAAGTGGGAATATCGGTTTATTCTTTGGTTGCTTCGAGGTGATATCGAGGTTGGAAGAAGAGATGGCGGAAAGTGTTGGTTCGTTAGCAAGGATCGAAAAGCTCAACAATACCAATTACATCTATTGGAAGTCATGCTTGGAGTCATATTTTCAAGGCCAGGATCTATGGGAGATAGTGAATGGCAACGACACCGAAACACCAGTAGAGGGAGGAGTGGATACGCTACGGAAGTGGAAGATCTGTGCCGGAAAAGCGTTGTACTATTGAGGCGTAAATACAGAAGGAGTTTATTGAGCATATTAGAAATGCGAAAACTCCAAAGGAAGCATGGGAGGCACTCTCATCTCTCTTTTCACAGGCAAATGATGCACGGTTGCAGTTTTTGGAGATGAGATCGGCTAATTAACACAAGGTAATTTATCCGTTTCTAATTATTTTATGAAAGCTAAAAACTTGTGTAATGAGATATCTCAATTAGACGAGGAGTCTAAGATTAGTGAAAGCCGTATGCGGAGAATGATTATCCGCGGTTTGATGCCTGAGTTTAGCGGTTTTATCACTACTATTCGTAGTTGGCCAACGCAACTGTCTCTTCTGGAGTTGGAGAATCTCTTGATTAATCAAGAGATGTTGGCAAAGCAGATGCTGGCTTGTCTGCGAAAGAAAGTGAGGAAGCGCTTGTGGTGAATAGCAAGAGGAAGTGGCAGGAAAATAAAAGGCCGAAGGATGGCTATAAAAGAGGTGATCGATCTAATAACAATGAAAAATCACATGAAAAAATGATTTTTATTGTTATGGATGTGGCAAGCATCGTCATATTAGAAGAAATTGTCGGGCTAAGATTGAGACCGATGATGGGAATTTTATCGTCGAATGCAAAGACAAGGAGGAGGATCACGATGGTGAATGGGATATGCAAGCCTCTTTTGCTTGTGATGTGGCAGTGAAAGAGACTGCTATAAAATTTGACTTTGAGGGGGAGGTTTCTTTTGCACTGAATGTTGCAGAATATCCTGTTGTGGAGAGTCATGATTGTGAAACAAATTTGGTTGGTGATCAAGAGTCACCTACGGAAGAGTGTAATGTCTCAGAGGATCGTGAGGTGGAGGAGCCACTTACGGTAGATTGTAATGTCTCAGAAAATCGTAAGGTGGAGGAGCTAACTTCTTTTGAAGAGGCAAAAGACATTAAGGAGTAGCAAATCGCTATGGGCGAGGAGATCACTGCCTTGAGGAAGAATGAAGCGTGGGATCTTGTCCCACCTTCACCAAACATAAAGCCTATTTCTTGTAGATGGGTATTTAAGGTGATGCAAAAATCGAATGGTTCGATTGATCGATACAAGGCGAGGCTAGTGGCACGAGGTTTTTCCCAACAATATGGGATTGACTTTGATGAGACGTTTAGTCTGGTAGCGAAAATCACAATGGTTTGTGTGTTTATTGCATTGGCGGCTTGTAAATGATGGAAGTTGTGGCAAATTGATGTGAAGAATGAATTCTTGTATGGTGAATTAGATCGAGAAATTTTCTGGAGCAACCCAGGAAGTTTGACCGTACTAGGAATCTACAATACTTGTGCAAGTTGCGGAAGGCTTTATATGGTTTGAAACAAGATCCGAACGCGTGGTACGGTGAGATAGCAAAGTTTCATGATGCTTTCGAAGGGTTGAGCTACAAGAAGTTTGTGAAGTCTCGGAAGAAACTTAGCGTTGCTAGTGGAGAGTTAACGCTGAAGGGGAGTGCTAGAGTCATCACTGATTCATGCACGGCGTCGGAGGGGTCGGGCCGACGGGGTTGATTCATAACGGGTTTGATAGTTTGGTGAGTCGATGTTGAGGGGGAGAATTGTGAATGTGAGTCACCACCGACTCTAAAAAGTCCTTTTTGGTTTTGAATTGTACCTAGTAGCTATTAGCTTTAGAGTTTGATTTTATCAAAATTAGCCAGTGAAGTTTATCTTTATTATTTTATTATTGTTTAGAAAGAAGAAATTGTGTGAAACTTGGTTGATGTTGCCAAGTCGAATAAGCTATTGATGTATATATAGAGTTTGAACGTTAATAAAGTTAGAGTGTCATTATTACGTTTCTTCAATTGTGAAGCTTTCATGGTTCGGCAGTAGTGTGGTTCACATTATTTTCTTCTCTTCATATTTCTGTTGTTAATTCCAATAGTGTGTTTATTCTTCAAGAATACCAAAGGAGGTTTACAACCATCAGTTTTGCTTTTCTTTAGAATCTTGGATTTTAAGCAAGAAATCCAAGTTTTAGAAATCTCTCCCCCATCTTAAGATTTCTAAAACCCGAAAACATGGGATGATCTCTTACTCTCTTGCTGACAGAAAGAAGGGCGAGAAATCAGAAAACGACGGATGGTCTCCTCCTCCTCTTGTCTCCCTTCCAGGGTTTTGAGGAAATCCAAGATTCTAAAATCTGTGTATCCAAACAGCTCTTTAGTGTTTAAAAAGCTATCAAAAGGTTATTACATTTCCCCAAAATATCTCATTAGCCAGTTAAAGAAGAAAAGACAGCTGGGTTTGTGCAAATATCAAAATAAGGTTGGGTTTGTGCAAAATCAAAATAAGGTTGTGCTGATAACATTTCCCTTTTTTCCAAATACAAAATTTCCTCTATGCATCGAAAAAGGGCGGTGATAAATTTACCCCCTTCTATTACAACATTCATCCCTATTTTTCAAAATGGACTACAGCCCACACCATAGGATGATCCAAATCATCTATTTGATGCGCCACAATGTAAATAGGTTGTGCCCTGATAATCATTTCCATAGGATGATCCTGTCCCTCCGACCACCATAGGATGATCCAAACCGTCTATTTGATGCACCACAATGTCAATACTAAATAGGTTGTGCCCAGATAACCGAGACCTAGGATAAGTAACAGAAAAAAGGAAAACTTGCCAATGGAAGACATCAAAATAAGAGAATTGCCAATGGGGGTCACACTTTTGAAAAATTGTTAGAGAGGGACGAAATGGGGTTATCAAGTCTCTAGAAGGGGGGTTATCAATATTCTAAATGGGGTTATCAAACTCTCAAAAGGGAGTTATCAACCCTCTTTAACAATTTTTCAAAATTGTGTCCCCGTCGACCATTCTTGTATTTTGGTATCCCCCATTGACAATTTTTCCTAGGAAAAACAGGGTGTGAAGTGAATTTATCACCGCCCATCGAAAAGCAACTGCATGTATAAGTTCTAGTGACTCTTTGGTAATTATCTCTTATGTTTTGGTCACGCTGCATGTACGGCCCAAAAAGAGGGACAGAAACCGTTTATCCCAAAACCAACTCTCCTCGATTTTTTTCATTTTCGTCTTTCCTTCGTTTGTTTGCTGTTGATGGACCAAACTTTCGAATTCATGGACCACTTCCATCGATTACAAAATTATTTCGGAAATTAAATATTATGTCTACTTAACACATTAAAATTTTCAGTATATTACTTGTTATAATCATTTTATGTTAAAAAAAGGGCGATGATATTTCACCACCACTTACGCATACGCCCCCCTTATTACGTGAACAGTGGGCAGCAATCTCGCTCGCCGCTGAGTGGGCCGGGGGGTTGCAGGGGGGTAGTTTCGTACTTTCATGAATTAGGGTTTTTTCTCTTTATTGTAACGCGTCTTAGAACGCCATATAAAAGGGATGTGTTATCAGGAGACGCCCTAGAGAGGTGTGAGGGTTTTGTAATCTTTTCTTCAGAATAGTGGAATCGTTGGCTTGTCGCTCTGCCGTGGACGTAGCCGATACCAAACTGGTTGGGTGAACCACGTAAATCTGTGTGTTCTGTGTGTGATCTTTCGTTTTATCCTTACATCGTTATTCTGCTGCGTTGTTAATTCTTAACAACTGGTATCAGAGCTGAGGTTGAAAAGCAAATCTGACAGGATTTTTCGCTTGAGTGGGAGCGATGGCAGAAGATGGAAAATAGAAAGTTGAGAAATTTAACGGGCAGAACTTTCGGTGGTGGAAGATGCAGATCGAGGACTGTCTTTATCAGAAAGATCTATATCTCTCTTTGGGCAAGAAGCCAGAAGCGATGAAGGCCGAAGATTGGAAGATTTTGGACAGAAAGGTGTTGGCTACGGTGAGGTTATCTCTCACGTCGCAGGTGGCCTTCAATATGTCCAAAGAAACCACAACCGCTAGAGTCATGGAAACCCTAGCTAAGTTATACGAAAAACAATCTGCGTCAAATAAAGTTTTCCTCATGAAAAAGTTATTTAATATGATGATGTCTGATAATGTTTCTGTAGCCGATCATTTAAATGAGTTTAATATGATTATTGGTCAATTACAATCTGTTGATTTGACTTTTGATGATGAAGTTGTGGCTCTGTTGTTCTTGTGTTCTTTGCCAGAAAGTTGGAATAACTTGGTTATGGCTGTAAGTAATACAATCATAGGAAACTTGGTATTCAACGATGTTGTCAGTTGTATACTGAGTGATGAGATGCGGAGAAAAAGTTTAGATGTCTCATCTGGTACTGTTCTGTCGGTTGAAACAAGGGGCAGACAACAACAGAGAGGAAATACTTCGAAGGGCAGAAAGTCACAATCCAGAGGTGAGTCAATTCTGCGTAAGCAGAACAGTCAGTGTTGCCCTTCCCTTTGGTTCCAAATATCGGAAAGGTGTTGTTAAACCCTCATGACATCAATCAAATGAAAAGTCGCTCTTCGGAGCGAGCTTTCCAAAGACTTTTGAATCTTGACCGACATTCAATGTAGTTAAAATAATTGAATTTTTGGCGTTTCTAGAGTTACGGCAAGACTGGACACATGAGGAAAGATTGCTGGAACAAGAAGAACAAAGATGAAAAAGGTCGGCAGAATAATAATGACGAAGCAAACATTGTGTCTACGAATGATGAGGTATATGTGTAAGCCCAAGGGTCTATTCTTCAATCTTGTTTTGATGATTCTAAACATAATTGATTGTGTTTTTGAATACTAATCAATTTGCTTTGAAGTGTTGTGTTTAGGATAGGATTGATCATTGAAGAAACCAACACTCAACTTGGTCATGCTTGAAGATGTACCCAACAAGAGTCAAAGGAGCTAAGTGGAGCTCACCTCATCTCTCAAGCAAGCATACACAAAATGGAAGATCAAGTGAAGACCAAGACTAAAGAGAAGTTGAAAGCTACATAGGTATCATTGTACATCCTGTCTCTTTAGATTTCCAAGTCAAGGCAAAGTGTTTTCAAAATGTTTTTCAAATAACACTTAAAGAACTTTAACGGGTTAGTGAATGATTATGTGGTGGACCAACATGTTGGGACCCTCATAAACATTCCATAATTATCATAAGGAGTTGAGTTCCAAAAGCCAAAAAATCAAACAAGAAATAAAATCTCAAAATATAAAGATTTTTAGGCTTCTCGGAACTCCGAGATTTTTCTCGAAGCTCCGAGCTCGGAACTCCGAGAGTTCCCTCGGAACTCCGAGAAAAGGTCCAGTAGCGTCTGGACATTTTCTCAGAACTCCGAGAAAATTTCTCGGAACTCCGAGAAATGGTCCAGTAGAAATTTTATTTCTTCTGGCCGTTGTCTCGGAACTCCGAGAATATTTCTCGGAACTCCGAGAACCTTGCGACAGCTCAAAAAAGAGCCGTTGGGTTTTGATTTAAAAGTTGATTTTTGTTATCTACACCCCCAAACGGTCATATTTTGAGGAGAGACTATTTATACAACATCTAGAGGATTATTTCCTCTCTCTTGATTTTTTAAAAAACCCTTTTAAGCATTCAAGCAAATTTGCAACCCTTTCAAGCTTACGATTTTTTGTTTTTCCCAAACTTGCCTTTCACTTGTGAATCTATTGAGTTTGGATATTTTAGAGCTATCACTTGCAAATCTTTGTTGAAGAGCAATCAAGGAACTACAAAGGGCATCAAGCTTTCAAGAAGAAGCCAAGCTATCAATCTTTCATATCTTGTATAGGTGGCTAGGACATTCCGTTTTTAATTCCCTAGAGAGCAACCGCTTAGAACTCGGCGGAGAAGGAGTGTCTTTGTAAAGGTGTAAGGGCATCCTTGTTTAATATCCCTTGGAATTGTAACCGCCTCGGAGCTGGGCATCGTGGAGGTCTCCAATAGTGGAATCCCTCAAGTGCGACCTTGAGTAGAGTGGAGTAGGCCGCTGGCCGAACCACTATATATCGGTGTGTCATTTCTCACTCTTGCATTTCCATTATTGTTTGGTTTGGCATTTCATTTTGTTTTTCAATTATATTTGCACTAACCAAATATTTAATTAAGTGAAGAAAATTCCAATTAGGGTTCATAGGTAATTTTCAAAAGGCCTAATTTTGAGTTAAATTCAATTCACCCCCCCTCTTGAGTATTTCAATTGGTATCAAAGCCTCGTCTCTAATTTTTAGAAAATCCTAACCGGTCTAGAGTAAAGATTCTAAAATGGCAAACTACCCTCAACACCATGAAGGTTATTCAAACACTAGGTCACCCTATTTTGATGGAACAAACTATGGTTTTTGGAAAACCAAAATGAAAATCTTTTTAACCCAAGACTATCAAATGTGGAGAGCAATTAATAATGAATACATCTTACCCACAAGAAATTTAAATGATTGGACCGAAGCCGAACAACAAGCTTCGAATTATAATGCCAAAGCCATGAATTCTCTTATTTGTGCTCTATCTCCCGGAGAATTCAATAGAGTATCAAATTTGAATTCGGCTAAGGAAATTTGGGACACTTTAGAAGTCACCCATGAGGGAACCAATCAAGTAAAAGAATCTAAAATGAACCATCTTTTTCGGCAATACGAACTCTTTCAAATGACATCCGATGAAACAATTGCCGACATGTACACTAGATTCACCAATCTTGTAAATGGATTAAGGGGTCTTGGAAAACAATTTTCCAATAGAGATTTAGTGACTAAAATCCTTAGATCCTTACCTTTGTCTTGGGAATCGAAAACCTCCGCAATCACCGAAGCCAAGGACATGAACACATTGAACCTAGATGAACTAATAGGGTCCTTGATCACCCATGAAATGATTTTCAAAACAAAAGCACCCGAAATCGAAACTAAAATCGAAAAAGGAAAAGGAATTGCTTTTGCTTGTAATGTAGGTGAAAATGAAGATGCAAAAGAAGACATGGAACATGAAGTTGCCCTCCTAACAAGAAGGATCAAATTCTTGCAAAGAAACATGGGAGGGATGAAAAATAGAAGGACAAACCCTCCATTCAAGAAGAAAGAAGAACTCAGTGATGGATCTTCTCAACCACGATGTTACGGTTGCAAGAAGCTTGGACACATTCGCCCGGATTGTCCAATCAACAATGAACCAACTTCAAACAACCGCTTCAAGAGAAGAGAAGACAAGAAAGGAATGACCGCCACATGGGATGAGGAAATTGATAGCGAAGGCAAACAAAATGATGGCGAAGATTGCTTGATAGCAAGGAACGTATGCTTCATGGCCTCAACAAACGACAACAATGAGGTAAACACTTTAAATGATGTTGTTGTCTTAAAAGAAGTTCTAGATTCCTTACAAAATGCAAATGATGAACTTGAGATTCAATTTGATAAAATTGCATCACTTGAAAATTCTCTTGCTAACATGACAAAAGAATTTGGTTGGTTAAAAAAGGATCATGAATTTTTAGATGATGAAAATGAAAAATGCAAAGTAAAAATTCATGAGCTAAATGCTACCATTAAGACTTTGAATGAAAATCGACAAAATCTTTCTGTTGAAAATAACAAACTAAAGCATGAAAACGGTAAACTATCTTTTGAATATGATGAACTCAAGAAACTCTTTGAAAAATTTGAAAATAGTTCATTAAAATTGGATAGGCTTGTTAATATTCAAAGAATGTCAAGTGATAAAAGTGGACTTGGACACAAATGGAATACTACCATATCTAACTATAAAAACAAACTTGAAAAGGCTTCTTCTAGTGGTACCAAAATTTGTTTTTATTGTGGTCTAGAAGGTCATTATAAGGTTGCTTGCCTACATGCTAAACAAGATAAAATCAAATTTAACTCTAAAGTAAAAACAACTGAACATAGCAAGATTAGGAGGATTTGGGTATCTAAGGGATCTCACTTGCCTATTCATATGTAGGTATGCCTTAAAAGCCATAACAAGAGGAACACATGGTACCTTGATAGTGGATGCTCTAGACACATGACTGGAGACCTCACTCAATTCGCATCACTATCACTCAAGGATGGTGGAGAAGTTACATTTGGAGATGACAAGAAAGGAAAAGTCAAAGGTGAAGGCACCATAGGTAACTCTACATCTCCCATACATGATGTACTCTTTGTTGATGGCTTGTCCCATAATCTTATTAGCATTAGTCAATTATGTGATAATGGTTTTGAAGTTGTCTTCAATCCTGATAAATGCATTGTTAAAAATAAGATAAATGGAGAAGTAAAATTCACAGGTTCTAGAGACAATAACATTTACACAATTGGACTAGATGATCTTAGACTTCAAAATGTGACTTGTCTTAATGCCATTAGTGAGGATTCTTGGCTATGGCATAGGAGGTTGGGTGATGCCGGAATAGATCTCATTTCGACCCTCTCCTCAAAAGAAAGTGTTAGAGGATTGCCTAAGTTAAAATTCATCAAAGATCACATTTGTAGAACTTGTCAGTTAGGAAAACAATTGAAAAGCTCATTTGCACCTAAAAATATGATTTCAACTTCCTACCCCTTGGAGCTACTTCATATGGATATTTTTGGACCAATGAAGACTAGTAGCCTAGGTGGAAAGAGGTACGTGTTTGTAGTTGTGGATGACTACTCACGATTCACATGGGTCATATTTCTAAGACATAAAGATGAAACTTATGAAAACTTTCTTACATTGTGCAATCAAATTCAAAATGAAAAAGGTATTGCCATCTCCCACATTAGAAGTGATCATGGAACGGAATTTGAAAATGTACATTTTGACACTTATTGTAATGAACATGGCATAAAGCATAATTTTTCCGCACCTAGAACACCTCAACAAAATGGAGTAGTAGAAAGAAAGAATCGAACTCTCCAAGAAATGGCTAGAACTATGTTGCATGAAAATGATCTCCCTAGATATTTTTGGGCGGAAGCAGTTAGCACCGCTTGCTATATTATAAACAGGGTATATTTAAGGCCAATTTCTAAGAAAACACCTTATGAGCTTTGGAAAAACTTGAAACCAAATATAAGCTATTTTAGAGTGTTTGGATGTAAATGCTTCATTTTAAACATTAAAGAAAATTTACACAAATTTGATAAGAAGTCGGATGATGGAGTATTCTTAGGGTATTCGTCACATAGCAAGGCATATAGAGTATTTAATCGAAGAACCCTAGTTGTAGAAGAATCCATGCATGTGACATTTGATGAAAGAGAGCCAACACCTCAAGAAATGCCACATGATGAGGATGAACCCATTGACCATCTTTTTCCAAAATTGAGTGCTCCTCCTCATGCATCAACAAGTCATACATTACCTAGTGAGGAAGTAGAAAATGAAAATGATGACTCATTGCCTAGGGATAGGAGAACATTGGTAGATCATCCTGAATCCCAAATTTTAGGTGATGCCACATTGCTAGTAAGAACTAGATCATACTATCGTAGTGTGAGTAACAATTTGGCATTCCTATCCGAATTAGAACCAAAATCCATCAAGGAAGCTGAAAAGGATGAATATTGGTGGATGGCCATACAAGAAGAGCTAAGTCAATTCGAAAGGAACAAAGTGTGGAGGCTAGTGCCTAGACCTAGTGATCATCCAATCATTGGCACGAGATGGGTGTATAGAAATAAATTGGATGAAAATGGAATTATCACTAGGAATAAAGCTAGGCTTGTAGCCCAAGCGTACAATCAGGAGGAAGGGATAGATTATGATGAGACATTTGCTCATGTTGCCCGTATGGAGGCTATTAGGATACTTTTGGCATATGCATCTCATAAAGGATTTAAACTATATCAAATGGATGTCAAAAGTGCCTTCCTAAATGGCTATATCCAAGAGGAAGTGTATGTTGAGCAACCTCCAGGTTTTGAAGACTTCAAACATCCAAATCATGTCTTCAGGCTTGATAAAGCTTTATATGGATTAAAGCAAGCTCCTAGAGCTTGGTATGAGAGGCTTTGCACTTTCTTAGTTGAAAAAGGATTTGAGATGGGAAAGGTGGATAAAACATTGTTTATCAAAAGAGAAAATCAAGATATCCTCCTTGTCCAGATCTATGTGGATGATACCATCTGTGGCTCAACTAATCAAAAATTGTGTGATGAATTTGCAACTCTTATGAAAAATGAATTTGAAATGAGCATGATGGGTGAGTTAACCTACTTCTTAGGACTCCAAATTAAACAATATAAAAATGGAATATTTTTAAATCAAGAAAAATACACAAAGGAGTTATTAAAGAAGTATGGCATGGATAGCAGTAAGATATCAAGAATTCCCATGAGTACTACTGCTAAGCTAGAAAAAGATGAATTTGGCAAATCTGTGGATCAGAAATTGTATAGGGGTATGATAGGTAGTTTGCTCTATTTGACAGCCAGTAGACCAGACATTATGTTTACTGTCTGTCTCTGTGCTCGATTTCAATCGGATCCTAAAGAATCTCACCTATCAGCAGTTAAGAAGATCTTCAAGTACTTAAGAGGAACCCAAAGTCTAGGACTGTGGTATGAAAGATCATCTTCCTTCACTCTCATCGGATATTCAGATGCAGACTTTGCTGGATGTAGAGTAGATAGAAAAAGCACTAGTGGGACTTGCCAATTCTTGGGTAAATCACTTGTTTCATGGTTTAGCAAGAAGCAAAATTCAGTAGCTCTGTCCACAACAGAAGCAGAATATGTGGCAGCTGGAGCTTGCTGTGCTCAAGTCCTATGGATGAAAAGCACATTGATGGACTATGCAATCAAAATGGAAAATATTCTCATCCAATGTGACAATACTAGTGTTATAAGCTTAACAAAGAACCCCATACAACACTCAAGAACAAAACACATTGAGATTAGGCACCACTTCATCAGAGATCACTCACAAAAAGGGGATATTTGCTTAAAATATATCAACACTGAAGATCAATTAGCGGATATCTTTACAAAACCCCTTAGTGATGATAGAATTTGTTATATCCGAAGTGCCTTAAACATTTGGAGTGCGGATCAAATTAAAGAAATTGCAAAATAAATACTTTGTGCCTTTCATCAGCTTATCTATATAGTATTTATATATATAATCTTTGTTTGGTAGTATCTGCATGAATGAGATGTCAAATTTTTAATCTTAAAAATCACTCAATTGATATTCTTAGCCTTCTTAGTTTTCTAAGTTGGAGAGGTATCTTCACTTTAATTAAAATACCTAACATTTTGACATATGTCAACATCTCGATCATGAATAGTTATATGTGCATTACTTGGTTATATATTTTTATACCATAAGCATTGATTTAGGGGGAGTTATCTACTCCTAAATTTGTTTTTACACCCTTTCTGTCAATGACAAAAGGGGGAGAAGGTTTGAAATTGATTATCTATTCAAATTTACTATATGCACCACATGCTTATAACTTGTATCATTTATATGTGTGCATATATTGAGGGGGAGTTCTAGTATTCACTTGCCTACTATGTCACTCCACACACACCTCATAATCAATTTTGTTTGTCATCATCAAAAAGGGGGAGATTGTAAGCCCGAGGGTCTATTCTTCAATCTTGTTTTGATGATTCTAAACATAATTGATTGTGTTTTTGAATACTAATCAATTTGCTTTGAAGTGTTGTGTTTAGGATAGGATTGATCATTGAAGAAACCAACACTCAACTTGGTCATGCTTGAAGATGTACCCAACAAGAGTCAAAGGAGCTAAGTGGAGCTCACCTCATCTCTCAAGCAAGCATACACAAAATGGAAGATCAAGTGAAGACCAAGACTAAAGAGAAGTTGAAAGCTACATAGGTATCATTGTACATCCTGTCTCTTTAGATTTCCAAGTCAAGGCAAAGTGTTTTCAAAATGTTTTTCAAATAACACGTAAAGAACTTTAACGGGTTAGTGAATGATTATGTGGTGGACCAACATGTTGGGACCCTCATAAACATTCCATAATTATCATAAGGAGTCGAGTTCCAAAAGCCAAAAAATCAAACAAGAAATAAAATCTCAAAATATAAAGATTTTTAGGCTTCTCGGAACTCCGAGATTCTTCTCGAAACTCCGAGATTTTTCTCGGAGCTCCGAGAAAAGGTCCAGTAGCGTCTGGACATTTTCTCGGAACTCCGAGAAATGGTCCAGTAGAAATTTTATTTCTTCTGGCCGTTGTCTCGGAACTCCGAGAATATTTCTCGTAACTCCGAGAATTCTCGGAACTCCGAGAACCTTGCGACAGCTCAAAAAAGAGCCGTTGGGTTTTGATTTAAAAGTTGATTTTTGTTATCTACACCCCCAAACGGTCATATTTTGAGGAGAGACTATTTATACAACATCTAGAGGATTATTTCCTCTCTCTTGATTTTTTAAAAAACCCTTTTAAGCATTCAAGCAAATTTGCAACCCTTTCAAGCTTAAGATTTTTGGTTTTTCCCAAACTTGCCTTTCACTTGTGAATCTATTGAGTTTGGATATTTTAGAACTATCACTTGCAAATCTTTGTTGAAGAGCAATCAAGGAACTACAAAGGGCATCAAGCTTTCAAGAAGAAGCCAAGCTATCAATCTTTCATATCTTGTATAGGTGGCTAGGACATTCCGTTTTTAATTCCCTAGAGAGCAACCGCTTAGAACTCGGCGGAGAAGGAGAGTCTTTGTAAAGGTGTAAGGGCATCCTTGTTTAATATCCCTTGGAATTGTAACCGCCACGGAGCCGGGCATCGTGGAGGTCTCCAATAGTGGAATCCCTCAAGTGCGACGGTGTGTCATTTCTCACTCTTGCATTTCCATTATTGTTTGGTTTGGCATTTCATTTTGGTTTTCAATTATATTTGCACTAACCAAATATTTAATTAAGTGAAGAAAATTCCAATTAGGGTTCATAGGTAATTTTCAAAAGGCCTAATTTTGAGTTAAATTCAATTCACCCCCCTCTTGAGTATTTCAATATGGTGATTTGTGTTTATCTGCATCAGTAGATGTTAAATCTGAAATTTGGTTCATAGATTCTGCTGCTTCCTTTCATTGTACTTCTCATAAGCATTATTTTCATGATTATGTTCATGGTGATTATGGACATGTAACTGTGGGAAACGGACAAGAATGTAAGATTGTAGGAAAAGGTACAATTTTGTTAAAATTGTCCAATGGTGGCCACTTGAAGTTGGAAGGGGCACGCCATGTTCCCGATTTAAAGAAGAATCTCATCTCAACAAGCAAGCTGGACAGTGAAGGGTATTTTGTTGATTTCGGTAATGGTCAATGGAAGATTACAAAAGGGTCACTGGTAGTGGCCAAGGGCAATCTGGTTGGTACTTTGTACATGTTTACTGGCACTAATGATTATGCTGTTTCATTAGTTTCTACAGATGGGAACACTACACTTTGGCATCACCGGATTGGGCATTTGAGTGAGACTGGTATGAAGAACCTACACTCAAGAAATCTATTACCTGGTTTGAAGGGGGTGGATTTTGAGTTCTGTGAAGATTGTGTGTATGGAAAGCAGAAGAGAGTTAGCTTTCTAAAAGGAGGGAACAAGAAGAAATCAGAAAGGTTGGAAGTGGTACATTCAGATGTTCGGGGACCAGATCAGGTAAGTTCTTTCGGTGGAAAATCTTACTTTGTTTCGTTTATAGATGATGCAAGTAGAAAAACATGGGTCTTTGCAATTAAAAATAAATCTGAAGTGTTTGATGTTTTCAAGAAGTGGAAAGCTCTTGTAGAAACTGAAACAGGAAACAAAGTCAAGTTTCTTAAGACAGACAATGGCAGAGAGTACGATAGTGGAAGTTTTAAGAGCTATTGTTCACTCATTGGAATCAGAAGATTGGAAATAGTTCCAAGGACACCACAACAGAATGGGATTGCAGAGAGAATGAATAGAACCATCCTGGAGCGTGCGAGGAGCATGAGGATTCATTCGGGGTTACCTCAACAGTTTGGGCAACAGCAATTAACACTGCAGTTTTTCTAATAAATCGGAGTCCATATAGCACATTAGATGGAGGGATTCCAGAGGAGGTTTGGAAAGGGAAACAGGTAAATTACTCATTCCTGGGAACTTTTGGTTGCATTTCTTTTGCTCATGTTGATAAAGAAAATAGAAAGAAACTTGATCCTAAGTCTATTAAATGTGCATTTGTTGGATATGGTGGTGACGCTTTTTGTTATCGTTTATGGGACTATGAACATAACAAAATCATCAAGAGTAGAGATGTTATATTCAATGAGAATTGCATGTACAAAGATAGACAACAACAAAGTAGAAAAGATGAAACAGAGTTTTTAGAACTCGATGAGATTGCAGGTGAGGTCAGACCTAGTCTGCAAGAAATTCCAGAAAGTTCAGATGATGATTTTGGAAATTCAGATGTTGAGTCTGCCAGCAGCTATGGTGATAATCTTCAAGTGCAGGAATAGGAAACTCCTGTTCTTAGAAGATCTTCAAGACAGATTAAACCTCCTGAAAGGTATTCTCCTGCTTTAAATTATGTTTTGTATACTGATTCGGGTGAGCCAGAATGTTTTCAGGAAGCAATGCAGGATGAATCCCGGATAAAGTGGGAGCAAGCCATGAATGAGGAGATGGCCTCATTGAAACAAAACAAAACTTGGGATTTGGTGAAGCTGCCAGCTGGTAAGAAGGCATTGTACAACAAATGGGTATACAGGGTAAAAGATGAAATCAAGGGAACAAAGAGGTACAAAGCAAGGCTTGTGGTAAAAGGGTTTGCACAAAAAAAAGGTATTGACTTCAAAGAAATATTTTCTCCTGTTGTTAAAATGACTTCAATTCGTATTTTGTTGAGTATCGTGGCTGTAGAAAATTTACATCTTGAGCACTTAGATGTTAAAACTACTTTTCTCCATGGTGATTTGGAAGAAGAGATCTACATGCATCAACCTAAAGGCTTTGAAGTCAAGGGAAAGGAGAATATGGTCTGCAAATTAAATAGGAGTTTGTATGGCCTCAAACAAGCTCCAAGGCAGTGGTATTTGAAATTTCACAAGTTTATGCAGGTTTCAAATTTTACTAGATGTCAGTCTGATCACTGTGTTTATTTTCAAAGATTTGAAAATGGAGACTTCATAATTCTTGCATTGTATGTAGATGATATGCTTGTTGCAGGATCGAATATGCAGAGAATTAATGAACTCAAGAAGAATCTTTCAAAAGTCTTTGACAAGAAAGATTTGGGTGAGGCGAAGCAAATTCTTGGCATGCAGATAAGGAGAGACAGAAAGCAGAAGAAACTGTGGTTATCTCAAGAAGCTTATGTCGAGAAAGTATTAAAGAGGTTCAACATGGATAAGGCGAAGCCAGTAGCTACTCCATTGGCAGGTCACTTTAAACTTTCAAAGGATCTGTGTCCGTCAACAAAGGAAGAAAATGATAACATGGCAAAAGTGCCATATTTTTCAGCAGTTGGAAGTTTAATGTATGCAATGGTAAGCATGAGACCGGACATCGCACAGGCAGTGGGAGTTGTCAGCAGGTATATGCAGAACCCAGGAAAAGAGCATTGGAAGGCAGTTCAGTGGATACTCAGATTTCTCAGAGGTACATCCAATTATTGCTTATGCTTTGGGGGAGCCGACACAGATGTGCAAGGATACGTTGACTCAGATCATTCAGGTGATAGAGACAGAGGAAGAAGCATCACATGATATGTTTTCACTGTAGGTGGAACAACAGTTAGCTGGATTTCAAATTTACAGAAGGTGGTTGCTCTCTCATCAACAGAAGCAGAATATGTTCCTATTACTGAGGCTAGTAAAGAGATGATTTGGATTCAAAGATTTATGGAAGAGTTGGGTAGAAAGCAAGGGAACATCATACTATGGAGCGACAGTCAAAGTGCTATTCATCTAGCAAGGAACTCAGCATTTCATTCGAGAACGAAGCATATTCAGTTGAGGTATCACTTCATTCGGTCGGTTTTGGAGGATGGACAACTAAAGCTTGACAAGATTTATGGCAGCAAAAATCCTGCAGATATGTTGACAAAGGTGATTGACAGGGAAAAGTTGAGCCTTTGCTCAACTTTGATTGATCTTCATGTATGATTGATGGATGCGAGAGCGATAAGTCATTAGGAGTGAAGCTATTCAGTGGAAGTGCAGATATCAGTCTTCAAGTGGGAGATTGTTATTGGTGAAGCTTGATCTCAGTCTAATCTGGAAAGTACTGTACACTCTACCTCGACTGCGGCGGTCCCGCTCGCTGCTGAGTGGGCCGGGGGGTTGCAGGGGGTAGTTTCGTACTTTCATGAATTAGGGTTTTTTCTCTTTATTGTAACGCGTCTTAGAACGCCATATAAAAGGGATGTGTTATCAAGAGACGCCCTAGAGAGGTGTGAGGGTTTTGTAATCTTTTCTTCAGAATAGTGGAATCGTTGGCTTGTCGCTCTGCCGTGGACGTAGCCCATACTAAACTGGTTGGGTGAACCACGTAAATCTGTGTATTCTGTGTGTGATCTTTCGTTTTATCTTTGCATCCTTATTCTGCTGCGTTGTTAATTCTTAACACACTGGATGCAAGTGAAGGATCAGGTGATAATGTTAGTGGAGCGTTCCAAATATGGCCTGTCCGATTAGAATTTCCTTGCTTCGACGGAAACGAACCATCCGGCTAGGTCTATAGAGCGGAGCAATTCTTCTCGCACCATCGAACACCTTTGGACCAACGTCTTACAATTGCTTCTTTCCACATGGTTGGGGAAGCACTTCAATGGTTTAGGTGGTATACTAATTTCAGTCATCAGTCACATGGCCAGTGTTTGTCTCCACACTCAGCACACGTTTTTGATTGACAAAAATATGAAGATTTTTTCGAAGACAACAAAGTTCATCAGAGCGAGATAACCAATGGGTATTTGAAACATTGGCTAACCATACTCACGGTCTTCAAGTAGGCATTTTGGTTGGTTGTTTCATGTATGGACTAAGGGATGAAATTCAGGTTAAAGCGCAATCTCATAGTGAGCAATTTGCTTAGTGAAAGGTCATTGTATTTTCAACTCAACTCAACTAAGCCTTTGTCCAAAACTAGTTGGGGCCGGCTAATGAATCCTTTAGGAAATTTTCATGAAGAGGTCATTGTATTTTCCATTTTCTTTATTATTTTTGGCGAGTGTTGGAAAGCCATCTCCGTTGATTGCTTTGTAATGGTGGGATCTTCACCGAAGTTAAGAAGATTGGGTTCTAATGATGGGGTCTTCACCGAACTTAGAAGATCGGATTTTAGTGAAAGCCATTCGTTTGTGGTGGAGTAGATGTAGGTCCAGGTTTGAACCGAACCACTATAAAAATATCGGATGCACTCTCTCTTCCAAACCACTATAAAAATATCAGATGCATTGTCTCTTCTCTCTCCTCTCTCTCTCTCTCTCTCTCTCTCTCTCTCTCTCTCTCTCTCTCTCTCTATATATATATATATATATATATATATATATATATATATATGAGAGAACATTTCCTACACACTTGTGTAGGTAAGTTACCTACACACTACCTTAAAATACAGTGGGGGCCCACATTGTTTGGGTGATCCAAACAATTCATTTGAATGTTCCTCACATAGATAGGGTGTCCACAAAAAATCAGATCCATAGGATCATCCCAACCCTACGATTTGTGAAGGTAAAATGGACGTGTATAAACCTTCACAAATTAGTCCATTTTTGGCCTCCATAGTTTGAATGGTTAGGATGATCCTATGGATCTGATTTTTTGTGGACACCCTATCTATGTGAGGACCATTCAAATGAATGGTTTGGATCACCCAAACAATGTGGGCCCCCACTGTATTTTAAGGTAGTGTGTAGGAAATGTTCTCTCTCTCTCTCTCTCTCTATATATATATATATATATATATTGTACACTTAGATTTTTTTATCTTGGTTGATTTCATTGGTATAATTGTCTTTTGTTATAATTTGGTAACTAAGTTTTCAAAAGGGCAAAGATCTAAAATCCAAATCACCCCCTCCTCTTGGGTTGCCATATACACCTGGGCCTAACATAAATTGATCCAGACCAGTGAGTGAACCATTCACTACACCCATGTTGTCTGCTTAGGGTCCACTACTTAATAGCCGAGATAAGCCACCCCAATTCGTGTGCAGAGGCAAGGCCTAATGCTTGTCGTGTACGGGAAGAGATGTCCACCTTCAGCCCCAGCCAGGAATATTTTATGTTTGCAAAGATCTGGGATATCATATCTCGCCTCCTCCCAAGATGTTGAATCCATTGGCATGATATTCCTACCTTTGCTGCCTAAGGAGAAACTGAAATTACAAGGGTAGGCCCGAGTACTTATTCTAATGGCAACTTTTGAGGAGGGAAAATTTAGGTTACTAACAAGTTTTAATCTTTTGAAAACTCTAACCCAAATTTGAAGATTAAGAGATCAAAAATGAAAATCAAGCACACAAGTTAAATCCTAAGTGCAATGCAAATACAAAGCAAGAGATAAGAGAGAATGCACCCGAGATTTAAAGTGGTTCGGTCCTCCAACGCGAGGCCTACTCCACTCCACCAACCAAACCCGTTGATGGCTTCACTATTTGATCTTCTTAACTTCGGCGAAGATCGGTGCCGATTACAATTCCAATTGCCTTTAACCTTGGTGGCAATCCTCACCACGGAGAGTGGGCTCTGCTTCGCCGAACACTCGCCCGAATACAATCGTCTTGATAAAGAAAGAAAGAAACAAAAAAATCCCTCACAAGGGTTTACAAAGTTTGAAGAAGATATACAAATTTGAGCCTAATGATCCAAATCCTAATTCTAGAGGATGAAAGGCATAAACAAGCTTGATTCACTCTTAGGATGTTCAAATAGAGTTTTTTAGTGTTAGGATTGATGGTTTGGAAGTTTAGAATACCCGTATATATAGAAAAACCAAATATGACCGTTTGGGGGCATAGTCGTAATTCTGGCAAAAACCCCAACGGCTATAATTTCTTCCCGAACAAGTGGTCTCGGAGTTTCGAGAATTTCTCTCAGAGTTCCGAGAATTTCTCTCGGAGTTCCGGGAATACAAACAGAAGCTGGAAAAATATTACTGGACCATTTCTCGGAGTTCCGAGGAATCTCTCGGAGCTCCGAGAATTCTCTCGGAGTTCCGAGAAGCCTATTTCCAGCAGATTTTCAATTCTGTTTCTTGGGCTTCCAACTCTACACCAAGCTGGGATTGTTATGAGGGTTCCAAAGTGTTGGAACACCACAAGGACAATCTCTTAAACATTTTGGGTGTGTGAGATTACTTTATTTATGCCTCTAAACACTTAAACTAGGATTGGATCTTTACATTCTAAAATGACTTCGATCTTCAATTGTAATGCTTCAAGTCTTCATGTTTCTTGGATCTCCGATGTCTTTAGCCTTCCTAATGTGATCCAATGAGAGCTTC
The DNA here is from genome assembly GCF_043159265.1 of Tasmannia lanceolata. NCBI lineage: Eukaryota > Viridiplantae > Streptophyta > Magnoliopsida > Canellales > Winteraceae > Tasmannia > Tasmannia lanceolata. Next base: position 68,303,439 of record NW_027518695.1, read on the forward strand.
TTGGCCTCAATCCAAGCAATCTTGACTTAATACAATCATGATCTACAACTTAGACATTCAAACACATTAGTGATATAAAATCACTTGTGTATTAGAATCATCAAAAGAAGATGTGAATTCCAAGGTGGGAACCATTGGGCTTACAGAAATATATGTTAATATAAAAGCACATCGCAAATTCCTTTAATAGTACCCAATAAATGTCACGAATTTCATTCATATACAACAATGACTAGCTTTTAGGGCATACACTCCAACATGAGGGGCATTATCATTTCTTAAAGATGCCACTTGGCATCACTAATGCCCCATCAACTTTTCAGATCCATGTGAAGAAGTATTCCGGCTATACTTATGAAAATTTATCCTCGTCTTCTTCGATGATCTTAGCCTATAGTTGTACCTGGGAAGAGCGTTTAGTGCATCTACAAATTGGACTTGATATTCTTCATACCAACCACTTATATGCAAAGGAATCCAAATGCATGTTTGGATGTGAGAAGGTTGAGTATCTTAGCAACGTTATTTCATATGAAGGAGTTGCGATAGGCCGAAATAAAATATCAGTTATGTTGGATTGGCTGCGTCCTACATCTCCAATAGGCTTAGGTGGGTTCCTCCATCTCATCGATTACTACTGCAAGTTCATAGAAGACCGTGGGAAGCTGGCTTCTCCTCTTACGACACAACTAAAGAAAAGGCTCGTGGGGATGGAATCAAGATGCAAAAAAAACCTTTCAGGAGCTTAAAAAATTAATTGTAACACCTATTTTGGCCTTGTCCAATTTCTCCAAACCTTTTATCATTGCATGTGATGCCTTCGGATTGTGTATTTAAGGTGTGTTGATGTAGGAAATTAGTCATATTGCATTCCTAAGTCAAGCACTACATAGAAGCAACTTATCTCTGTCTACTTATGAAAAGAAAGTTATTGGCTATCAACGTTGCTTTCGATAAGTGGCGACATTATCTCATGGATTGACCATTTGTAATCAAGACTGACTAGCAAAGCTTAAAACTTTTACTTGAGCAGCGAGTGGCAACGACCACTCAACATCGAGGTCTGTCAAAGTTACTCTGTTTTGATTACATCATCGGGTACAAAAAGGAGAAAGAAAATACATTGGTTGATGCTTTGCCTCACACGTATGAAGGAGAGCTCTTGGCCTTGTCGACTCCATTACCAACTTGGCTTGAGCAAATTAGGACTAAAACGTGGATTGATCCTTATCTTCTTGAGTTGATTAAGACGATAGAAGCTAGTCTTGTAGACTGTCAAAAATTTAATTACGAAGGTGGGATTCTATTTCGAAAGGGTCGCCAAGTTATAGGGCCAACTTCGAGTCTAGGGAACCTTATCATCAAGGAGATGCATGAAACACCCACTAGAGGACGTTAAGGCTATGAAAAGGGCCACTTCATCTTTCTATTGGTGTGAGTTGCACAAACATGTCAAACATATGGTGAGAGCATGCGATGTTTGCCAAATCCAAAAATATGAAAACATTGCGTCGCCGGGTTTACTTTAGTCATTGCATATTCCTGATCTTGTATGGACAGAAATATTGATGGATTTCATATATGGGCCACCCTTCTCTCGTGGTAAATCCATTGTTTTGGTAACAACTTTTTTGACTTCAAGGAACTCGCTTACAAATGAGCTCTTCCTGTCATCCTCAGTTGGACGGCCAGACTAAGTGCTTAATCGATGCTTGGAGAATTACTTAAAAAGCTTTACTAATGCCAAGCCAAATGAATGGGTCACTTGGTTTACAGATCAAACCTTTCTATTGGTTTGGTCTCCATTCTCGGTCCCCAACTCGGTTACCACATCATTATTCTTATTATTTTTTGAAATTTAAGGCAAAGCCAAAAAAGGGAAATGATAAATGCGCCCCTTTTCATCACATGGGAAACCCACCTACAGTGTACATGGCAATCAAATCCGTTGACTCCTTCTGACATGAAGTACGTCAGCCCCTCTGCAGTCATTGATACACAGCTGCTAGGTGTCCCAACTGATGAAAAGGGGCGCATCTACCATTTCTCCCAAAAAAGGAACCATGTTGCTAACTTGTAAAAAGGCGACTGGTTCGGTTTCCACTCTCAACTTGGTTACCATATCATTCTTCTTCTTCTTATTGAAAATTTAAGACCTGACACCTTCAAAAGAGTGCCAGTCGCTAGCATCATAAACGCCCTTATCAATATGTAGTGATGGGGGCTTTAAAGAGGCGTATTTTGCTTCAAAACCTTTACGTGCCCTAAATATCCTTGCGTGAGAGGGCCTAATAAGGGCTAAGATGGGCTCCCTACTAATTGAACTTACCTGAGAGGGGCACTAATAGGGCTAGGTGGGGTCCCCATCACATAAGGGGGCGCAACGGCTTGAACTTTGTACTATATTCTGAAGGGCTAAGAGGGGCCCGAAGGTTCTTGGAGTCTTTGGATATTTTTCCCATGGAGAAAGTTTGTGTGTCTTGTAGGGTGTATTTTCCCTAGAAAGTACAAAAAAGAAATTGATTTTAGAAAAAGAAATCCATATAAAAAGAGTAGAAAAGTCAATTTCAATGCAATAAAATTTCTAGAAAATTCATCTTCAACAAACTAATTTGTCCAACGGAAATGATATCAGCACAATCCTATTTTGATATTTTCTCTAATCCATCTTGTCTTAAGGGGCTGTTTGGATACGCAAATTTTAGAATCTTGGATTTCCTCAAAATCCCGGATGGGAGACAAGAGAAGGAAACCATTGTGAAGAGTTACCACAGACTCTAAAGAGTCCTTTTTGGTTTTGAATTGTAGCTAGTAGCTATTAGCTTTAGGGTTTGATTTTATCAAAATTAGGCAGTGAAGTTTATCTTTATTATTTTATTATAGTTTAGAAAGGAGAAATTGTGTGAAACTTGGTTGCTGCTGCTAAGTCGAATAAGCTATTGATGTATATATAGAGTTTGAACGTGAATAAAGTTAGAGTATCATTATTACATTTCTTCAATTGTGAAGCTTTCATGGTTCGGCAGTAGTGTGGTTCACATTATTTTCTTCTCTTCATATTTCTCTTGTTAATTCCAATAGTGTGTTTCTTCTTCAAGAATACCAAAGGAGGTTTACAAGTGGTATCAAAGCAGGTGTTCGACCGGAATACCGGTGTGTTCTTAGATTTGCTTCGAGGGGATATCGAAGTGGGAATACCGGTTTATTCTTTGGTTGCTTCGAGGTGATATCGAGGTTGGAAGAAGAGATGGCGGAAAGTGTTGGTTCGTTAGCAAGGATCGAAAAGCTCAACAATACCAATTACATCTATTGGAAGTCATGCTTGGAGTCATATTTTCAAGGCCAGGATCTATGGGAGATAGTGAATGGCAACGACACCGAAACACCAGTAGAGGGAGGAGTGGATACGCTACGGAAGTGGAAGATCTGTGCCGGAAAAGCGTTGTACTATTGAGGCGTTAATATAGAAGGAGTTGATTGAGCATATTAGAAATGCGAAAACTCCAAAGGAAGCATGGGAGGCACTCTCATCTCTCTTTTCACAGGCAAATGATGCACGGTTGCAGTTCTTGGAGAATGAGATCGGCTAATTAACACAAGGTAATTTATCTGTTTCTAATTATTTTATGAAAGCTAAAAACTTGTGTAATGAGATATCTCAATTAGACGAGGAGTCTAAGATTAGTGAAAGCCGTATGCAGAGAATGATTATCCGCGGTTTGATGCCTGAGTTTAGCGGTTTTATCACTACTATTCGTAGTTGGCCAACGCAACTGTCTCTTCTGGAGTTGGAGAATCTCTTGATTAATCAAGAGATGTTGGCAAAGCAGATGCTGGCTTGTCTGTGAAATAAAGTGAGGAAGCGCTTGCGGTGAATAGCAAGAGGAAGTGGCAGGAAAATAAAAGGCCGAAGGATGGCTATAAAAGAGGTGATCGATCTAATAACAATGAAAAATCACATGAAAAAATAATTTTTATTGTTATGGATGTGGCAAGCATGGTCATATTAGAAGAAATTGTCGGGCTAAGATTGAGACCGATGATGGGAATTTTATCGTCGAACGCAAAGACAAGGAGGAGGATCATGATGGTGAATGGGATATGCAAGCCTCTTTTGCTTGTGATGTGGCAGTGAAAGAGACTGCTATAAAATTTGACTTTGAGGGGGAGGTTTCTTTTGCACTGAATGTTGCAGAATATCCTGTTGTGGAGAGTCATGATTGTGAAACAAATTTGGTTGGTGATCAAGAGTCACCTACGGAAGAGTGTAATGTCTCAGAGGATCGTGAGGTGGAGGAGCCACTTACGGTAGATTGTAATGTCTCAGAAAATCATAAGGTGGAGGAGCTAACTTCTTTTGAAGAGGCAAAAGACATTAAGGAGTAGCAAATCGCTATGGGCGAGGAGATCACTGCCTTGAGGAAGAATGAAGCGTGGGATCTTGTCCCACCTTCACCAAACATAAAGCATATTTCTTGTAGATGGGTATTTAAGGTGATGCAAAAAGCGAATGGTTCGATTGATCGATACAAGGCGAGGCTAGTGGCACGAGGTTTTTCCCAACAATATGGGATTGACTTTGATGAGGCTAGTGGCACGAGGTTTTTCCCAACAATATGGGATTGACTTTGATGAGACGTTTAGTCTGGTAGTGAAAATCACAATGGTTTGTGTGTTTATTGCATTGGCGGCTTGTAAAGGATGGAAGTTGTGGCAAATGGACGTGAAGAATGAATTCTTGTATGGTGAATTGGATCGAGAAATTTTCTGGAGCAACCCAAGAAGTTTGACCGTACTAGGAATCTACAATACTTGTGCAAGTTGCGGAAGGCTTTATATGGTTTGAAACAAGATCCGAACGCGTGGTACGGTGAGATAGCAAAGTTTCATGATGCTTTCGAAGGGTTGAGCTACAAGAAGTTTGTGAAGTCTCGGAAGAAACTTAGCGTTGCTAGTGGAGAGTTAACGCTAAAGGGGAGTGCTAGAGTCATCACTGATTCATGCACGGCGTCGGAGGGGTCGGGCCGACGGGGTTGATTCATAACGGGTTTGAGTAGTTTGGTGAGTCGATGTTGAGGGGGAGAATTGTGAATGTGAGTCACCACCGACTCTAAAAAGTCCTTTTTGGTTTTGAATTGTACCTAGTAGCTATTAGCTTTAGAGTTTGATTTTATCAAAATTAGGCAGTGAAGTTTATCTTTATTATTTTATTATTGTTTAGAAAGAAGAAATTGTGTGAAACTTGGTTGATGTTGCCAAGTCGAATAAGCTATTGATGTATATATAGAGTTCGAACGTTAATAAAGTTAGTGTGTCATTATTACGTTTCTTCAATTGTGAAGCTTTCATGGTTCGGCAGTAGTGTGGTTAACATTATTTTCTTCTCTTCATATTTCTGTTGTTAATTCCAATAGTGTGTTTATTCTTCAAGAATACCAAAGGAGGTTTACAACCATCAGTTTTGCTTTTCTTTAGAATCTTGGATTTTAAGCAAGAAATCCAAGTTTTAGAAATCTCTCCCCCATCTTAAGATTTCTAAAACCCGAAAACATGGGATGATCTCTTACTCTCTTGCTGACAGAAAGAAGGGCGAGAAATCAGAAAACGACGGATGGTCTCCTCCTCCTCTTGTCTCCCTTCCAGGGTTTTGAGGAAATCCAAGATTCTAAAATCTGTGTATCCAAACAGCTCTTTAGTGTTTAAAAAGCTATCAAAAGGTTATTACATTTCCCAAAAATATCTCATTAGCCAGTTAAAGAAGAAAAGACAGCTGGGTTTGTGCAAATATCAAAATAAGGTTGGGTTTGTGCAAAATCAAAATAAGGTTGTGCTGATAACATTTCCCTTTTTTCCAAATACAAAATTTCCTCTATGCATCGAAAAAGGGCGGTGATAAATTTACCCCCTTCTATTACAACATTCATCCCTATTTTTCAAAATGGACTACAGCCCACACCATAGGATGATCCAAATCATCTATTTGATGCGCCACAATGTAAATAGGTTGTGCCCTGATAATCATTTCCATAGGATGATCCTGTCCCTCCGACCACCATAGGAAGATCCAAACCGTCTATTTGATGCACCACAATGTCAATACTAAATAGGTTGTGCCCTGATAACCGAGGCCTAGGATAAGTAGCAGAAAAAAGGAAAACTTGCCAATGGAAGACATCAAAATAAGAGAATTGCCAATGGGGGTCACACTTTTGAAAAATTGTTAGAGAGGGACGAAATGGGGTTATCAAGTCTCTAAAAGGGGGTTATCAATATTCTAAATGGGGTTATCAAACTCTCAAAAGGGAGTTATCAACCCTCTTTAACAATTTTTCAAAATTGTGTCCCCGTCGACCATTCTTGTATTTTGGTATCCCCCATTGACAATTTTTCCTAGGAAAAACAGGGTGTGAAGTGAATTTATCACCGCCCATCGAAAAGCAACTGCATGTATAAGTTCTAGTGACTCTTTGGTAATTATCTCTTATGTTTTGGTCACGCTGCATGTACGGCCCAAAAAGAGGGACAGAAACCGTTTATCCCAAAACCAACTCTCCTCGATTTTTTTCATTTTCGTCTTTCCTTCGTTTGTTTGCTGTTGATGGACCAAACTTTCGAATTCATGGACCACTTCCATCGATTACAAAATCTCCACAGTTCTCGAAGAACGATCTGTTCCATTGCCTGTTGAGACCAATGATGATGATGATGATAGCATAATCTCCGAACCAGATCATAAAGTAATCTCTTCTCTCTTTAGCTCTTTCTCTTCAATTTTCACCCTTCTTCTTTTTATTTTAGGGCACGTTTGAATACCATGAATTTTTTTTTCCTGTTTTTGAGACACTTCTCACATTCATCTCTCACCACTTGGAGACACTAATTTATCATGAGAAAAAATTCATAGATGCTAGACATGGCCTTGGTCTTAACATAGAAATTGAAAGGTTTTATTTTATAATTTTTACTCTATTTTATGTTTTTTTATTTTTATTTTAGGCAGCCGATATTAGCACTACGATGTTTTGATAATTGCACTAAATCACCTTGTCTTTTCTTTTTAATTCGCTTCCAACAACCTTTTGAGAATTGTACTAAACTTTGATAGCTGGTTAAATAATAAAAGAGAAGGTGATTTAGTGCGATTATAGAAATGTGGTAGTGCCAATATCGGTGGCCTTATTTTATTTTGACTGGGCAATGGAAAATTCATTTGTTCATTTTCCTCTGCTTTCTAAATTCTGTCATATGGATATGGAAGCAGTGATTTCATTTTAGTTTTTTTTTTTTTTTTTCTAAAGTAAATATTTCATTTTACATAGTGTGCATGATTTGAATGTATCTTCTTAATTGGCGGAACAGAAGATTCTGTTTATAGAATAATACACTTTTTTTTTCCTGAAATTAAATATAGAAAAATGCATCACTAAGAAAATATAAAATTAGAAAGGACTATTTATTTTTGGCTTATATGTTTATTCACTCAACGTAAGATTTTAAAGTTTCAGAGATATTAAATGTGAATTTTTCAAGTGGGAAATTACAGGAATATTTCTTCGTTTTTCAACAAGCTGTTATCATGGATGCAAGTTATTTTGGAGGTATTTAAGCTCTAATTTTCCTGCCTCGTAGTACAAGAAAAGGGAACATCTGAAGTATTAGAAGCGCTTACTATCTCATTCATAGAAGAGGCTAATCTCAAAGGTCTCCTACTCTTTCCTTGAGCTCAATGAGCCGCCTTTGATGATGGGAGGAACACTAAAATCCCTTTTGAGAATTCTTAATCCAACTAACAAAGCATCATGCCAGGGAACAAGTAGATAACAGTCCCATTCAAATCTCTGAATACTCCTTCCACTCCTGTTGGCCCCGAATTACCCAAGGAACATCTATCAAAGTTATGATTGATGACAGATGTTCGTGGGCACTTCCACACAATATCATTCTTCTTTGGAACATGACAGTAAATAATTTTTTATTCTTTGGTATGTAAAATTAGAAACACTTGTAGAATTTAACTTTAATTTTATTTTTTGGGCTGCTTATCATATTCCGGGACAATTATGGTTAGTTCCATTGTTAACAAGATAGTATGTGTGATAGAGGAAATGATATTTCTTTCTTGTTCTTAGCGAAGCAAATGGTGGGTGGGCTTTTTGCCAATGAGGGTGTTCTTAGAGATGTTTTAGCCTCGGTGCGACCTCTGCCCTTTCTTCAATGTCTATTATTATGCCTAGTTTAACATGGGCTACTGAGCGATATGTTGATAATAGCGTCTATAGCGTCTGCAAGATCTACATACTCAAATTTGAATCACCTAACAAACAAGAAGCATGATGTTTAATTTGGTGAGGTGTCATATATTTGAACTTTGAAGCATGGTATTTAATTCGTCTACTAGATTAAATGTTGGATAGATACCTTGGGCTTTTACGTGTTTGCTTGGCCTTGAAAAACATGCTAGTTTGGAAAACAATTCACATCTCTCTTTGGTACTTAAGCTATTGCGCCATTTTCCATTCCACATGATTGCCTAATTGCATCTCATTTTCATTCTAGGTTATTCAAATAGTTCGTATAGATTTATGTAGCACTTTAAATTGTTAGAGATTCAGATGGTTTCATGCATTGTTTAAAGGTCTACTACTTTAGTTTGGGTCACAATAACTTGAAATATTGTCTGTTCTTCCTTTATATTTCTTGTATACCATATTTGCGCTTTCTATCTTTCTTATGAATTCATATTTTGAGTACAAAAATTCCCTCGTACATAAAAACAAAGGTTAGCAATCTTATGGTATTTGTTGCTATTTATAGGAAAATTATAAGCCAGAGGATGCTGATATTGATGGTGATGCTCCTGGATGTCCCAATACATTTTTTGCTCCACCCAAAGGCACGTCTTTTCGTGCAAATTCATTCATCGAGCTTAATCTCTCTCGACCTTTACCTCGAGCGTGTGAAGCCTTGGGTTATAAAAAACCAATACCAATCCAGGTTGATGACGGCCAAAATCTGACTGCGCGAACTAGCTTGGCAGAACCTGGAATCCTGCACTTCACAGAAAAAGCGTCAGTGGGCCCGGAGTTGTGGCTCTGGACGGCCACTTCGACACTCAAGTCAGAAATAGGCAATCACAGACAATGGCCGATGAATGGGGAAAGTCAAGTCAAGTTACCAGACCAAAGGGGAAGAAGGAGAAGTGATTGATTGCCCCTGCTTGAGTGTGTAGACCCCTTTTTATAGCGAGGGAGATCCACGATCTTGTAGATATCAATTAAGCCTTTAATTTAGCCCACGTGGAGCGTGATGGATGGAGAATAAAATCGTGGGGATATGCTTTCCGGTGATTCTGGGCGGAGATCTTGGATAGTGGCCTGGGCGGGATCTTTGAATTTTGAATATCGCGCCTGGCGTACAACGGTAGTCCGGATTGGTCCCACAATGGCGAGATTCCCGTGATTGTGTTTGACTTCTTTTGAGGTTCGTTACCGTATGAAGGTGTAGTCTTATGGGTGTGGTTCGTTAAGGAGTGCTGCTTGTGGAGACCAACGGGACCTAGTTGAATGACGAATGATGGATTTTAGGGTCGGTACCGTGTATACCGATTTTACCCCTAACATACTGCCCCCTTACTTTCTTGTCCCTTTATAAGGGTCAAGGAAGTAGCTAAAATTTTTAAGCGGTGGACCGGTCCCGACTCTCTGAAGATGATGGACTTGAAGAGTTTCTATTAGGGGTCGGTGGGTCATGTTGTTTGATAGACGTAGATTCTTGAGGGAACGGCTCATAAAGGGACACGTCTTTTCACTTGGTGTTGACCGTTTTCATCATTTTGGAATCCCGCCTAATGAGTTTTTTTGAAAATGGGAGAGATTTTTATTTCCCGCTTCAGAATTCGGCGGGACGTCAAATCCCGCCCAGTAGAGCTTATAAAATAGGAGTAAGGAGAATGATTATTTGCCATCTCCTCTTCCTTTTTTCTTTCTCTTTGTCGAAAATGTCTCAGGAGCTTGTCGGTGATGATCAGCCGAAAGCGATAATTCCGGTTGTGGAAGTGAATTCGCCTTCAGATGGGGATGAGGATCCTCAAGTTTTCGTCTTGCAAAGGGCAAAAAACCCACCGGAGGCGGAGGCTAGATCGTCGGAAGTGGTGACTCCGGTGGCGGTGGTTTCCCCCTCGGCTGGGGATGAGAGAGTGGATCGCGGCTCCCAGAGTAAGAAGAAGCAGGAGGCGGAACCCGAGGAACATCTAGGTTCCCCCATTTCCAAAGATTGCCTCGCTCCTGGTGATGTCTCCCACTTCGTTGCCAATTATAAGCGGTCCTTGAACCATACCATGAAGAGAGGATGTGGGGTGGCGGATCAACTTGTCCAGCAGGGCTCAGAGGTTCTTCGATTGAGGGCCAGGGTCGAGAAGTTGGAAATGGAGAACGAGGCCCTGAAAGCGATGCTACAAGTAGTAACGGAAGGTGACAAGAGGGTTGGGTCTGTGTCACCCGGTCACGAACCTCATCTGGAGGAGGATTCGCTAGAGGAGGACCCTGAGAAGGACCCCAAAGAGGAGCTGGAGGAAAATCCGGTTTAATGACCGCGCCTTTGGCCGCGATCTTGGCACTGTTAGACTCAAGCTCCTTTTGTCTTTAGTAGTTTGATGGATTTTTAGATGTTATTTCTTTCTTGCAAATGGCCTAGAAGCCCCCCCCTTGTAGAGGTTCTCTTACTAGTGAATAAAAGAATATTTGTCATTTCTATCGTTTTTCTTGTAAATTTCAATAATATTCAATATCGATAGTAATGTGCGGCCGATGCTCGCAGATGTATGACAGGTACGTTGTATGGTAACAGTCGGAGCCGAATGTCATGAATTATGCGTCACCACGCGAGGGTGCATTGTTTAGTTGGAGTCACGCTCATGGCACAAGTGCTTATATATGGTTCCAAGTGTATTCTGACCATGACGTGGATATCACATAGCTTGAGTGTATTGTGGGATTGAGTTCTCCAAAGGATATTCGGCACGGGGGGAAACTTTGTTTCGAGAGTGTCTATTGTCGTGTTTTGAGGGGTGCTTTGGAGACACACGTGTAACGGTCGTGACCTTTTAGTTTGGCGCTTCAGATAATGATGATGAAACGACGTATTTAATGCTCCAAAAGTCGTGTGTGGATCACGGGATGCCACGTGGCGCCTCATGTCAGAGGGACCCGACTTTTGATTTTCCGCTTGTGGGTCTTATAAAAGCCCGCCCGTTTACCTTCTCTTTCTCACCTTTATTTCTTTTTCTCTCCCTTTGCCTCTTTCTTTTATTCCGATGGGATTCCTTTGGATTTTCCGGCGTGAAATCCCCTTTTTTTTTGGTGAATCATCTTCCTTTTCTTGGTGGGACTTTCCGTCCTATCCAACTTTTCGTCGAAACTCCAAATATTTCGGTCGGGTTTCTCCCTTTTTCGACGGTACTTCCGAAACTGGTTCGTCTTCTCCAGCGAGCTTTTCGACGTCTTCCCTCCAATCTCACCGGTGCGTTTCTCAACACGTCCTCGCATTTCATTTTCTTTAGAATAATTATGTCGAAAAATGCGAATTCTCAAAAAAAAAAAATCAAACCTGCGGGAATGGAGGAATCTTCCTCCTCTCCTTGAATCCAGTCAGAAATAGAGGTAGGGAGCCTGCTGAAGCAATCGTCGGCGAAGAGGCACAAAATTAGGGCCAAGAGAGTTGGTGATGGCATGGTGGTTGAAAAAAGCGGAGCGTCACAGAAAAGGATAGCACCACGTTCGAGGAAAGAGGTGGATCCGATTCCACCCCTTGAGCCCTCAGGCGCAGCAGAGTCGGTGCCTAGTGATGCCCCCATGATTGTCGCGTTGTCCAAGGATAGGAGTGATTCACGCTCGGCACCAATGGATGTTCAGATTAGGTGTCTCGCTAGGGAGTCGGTGGAGCTTCACAGGCCTCACGCGCCTCATGGTGGGGCAGATCGCCCTGAAACTGCTATGAGTTCAATAGGTATTCTTCAACCTTCAGATCTTAGGCGATTGCAAGAGAAATATCACATTCCGGATGATTATGAAGTTTGGCTCCCTACTTCCAACGAGCGGGTATGTGGTAGTAACGTGGAGAGGGAGACGGCCTTTTACAAGGAGGTCATTGAGGCGGGCGTTTGTTTCCCCCTTCATCCAATTCTAATAGATTTTTTTGATTTCTTTGGACTGGCACCATCCCATGCAAATTTTTCCGAATGGGTGTAGGGGTCTTTTGGCGTACATAGTAAAAAGTAAGATGGTGAGGGCCCCACTATCCTTGGATGTAATTCAGAAGTGCTTTCTCATGAAGATTAAAGGGGATTGGGTGGATGTGGCTCAGCGTTGAACGTTGATGGTCATGGGCGGATCCACGTCTTCCATTAAGAGGTGGAAGAATGATTTTTTCTTCGTGAAGCCGCCTCAAATAGCTGGGTGGCAATTTCCCTTTGATTGGAGAGAGCCCAACGAGGAGAAGATGGGGCTGAAGTCTTCTTTAGGAATATTGAGTCAGTTGGTATTCAACGACGTTGTCGGTAGGGGTATAGAAGTAGGAAAGGAAAGGTTTGACATTCGGGATTTCAAATCCGAACGAGTATTGGTCAAATTTGGCTTAAGTAATGTAGTGGTAGATTCGGAAGATGAAGTTCGGGACGATAGTGAGGAAGAGGGCGAGGAATATGAGACGAGTGTTGGCGAGAGTTAGTCTGGTGATTCCCTCTTCCGACCCTCTTTTCCACATTTTTATTTGCTTCTCTTTTATTTGTATTGTGACTTGTTTCTTGGTCTTATCGCAGAAATGGCGGCACAAGGTTCAGGTGCTAGTATTTCTACTTCAGCTTTGGCGGAGGCACGGAGACTAAAAACAGAGGAAATAGCTCGACAGAAGGAAAAGAAAGGCTTGAAGCGTCAGGCAGACAAGGCCAGGAAAGGGTCGGTTTCGACCATAGGGTCTAAGGAGGTTGCTCCTTTGGAGAAATCCGCGCAAGGCAAGCGGCAATCGGATTTGCACGAGAAGAGCCCTAGTAAAAAGAGTAAATCGGTAGAGGGGCATGGTCACAAAGGAAAAGACCCAATCACGGCTCCGGAGACCTTTCCTGCCGAGGGTTGTAATGGGACCCGGGCTCTTTTTTTGCCGGTGAACCTTCCAAAGGATCAGGCGGTTCAATAGGGGCCTTGTTTTAACCCTAACTGGAAGGTGGGTACCGCTGATTCAACCCTTTGTAACCCAAGGGTTGGCTATGGAGATGGTGATGACGAGCGTCTTACCAAAAAACCTGGCGGAGATGGAAAAATGTTCACACTATGCCTTGAGCCGGGACATGGTCACCCTGGCGAAGAAGGTGTGCATCTTGATTTTTAATTCCTTAAGTGTCCTTTAGGTCCTCCCAATATTTATCTCTTGCCCTTTTTGCAGTTATCAGATATTTATTCCTATACCTCGCGGCGCATAGACACGTACCAATCTCTTTATGCTCACGCATCTAAAGAGGTGAAGAATTATGCGGATTCGCAGGAGAAGAATATGAGAATATTCGAGGAGTCTTTGGCGGACGCGAAAAAGCTTCATTCAGATGCCCAGGCCGATCTTCAGAGGGTTAAGGATGAACTTGACCAAGAAAAGGAGATCCGTGCTAACCTCGAGAATGAGCGGAATGTGGTTGCGTAGTGAGAAGGAGAGATTCGGTCCAGGGCGATTGATGAGTTTCGCGAGTCCCAAGAGTACCAAACGGATATGGCCCTCCATGTCCTGGAATTTGAAGCAAAGGGGTTTATTGATTGTCAGAACCAGGTCAAGGCCATTGACTTCGACTTTCCTATTGAAAGGCTGGAGGGACCTCCGGGGACCGAGCTTTCTGAGGGAGAGGATTTTGAGGGGACTGAAGCGAATGTGGCGGATCCTCTGGTTGCCTCTCCTGGAGTGGAATCCTCCGTTCCGCCTGTGTCCGATCGTCTTGCAGAAGGAAACTCGGAGAAAGATGTTTAAGAATCGGGACCCAGTGTTTTTCTTTTTACTTTTCTCATGAACCTGTTCTGTAAAAACTTAATTTTATTTTGGTGTGGATGGAAGGGTTTGCCTTTCGAGGCAATCCTTTTTTATGGTGATGTAATTAAGACGTTTTACCCCTCACTGGTGATGGTGAGTTTTCTATCAATTCTCATAGAATATTGGTTTACTTTTTTGAAACAGATAAACTCCCTACCATGCTTTTCGAGGCATCGGTTTATGGGTCGTATCTTTTAGTAGATAGACTCTCTACCGAGCCTCTTGGGACATCGGTTTATGGGTCGTATCTTTTAAGTAGATAAACTCTCTACCGAGCCTCTTGGGGCATCGGTTTATGGGTCATATCTTTTAAGTAGATAGACTCTCTAGCGAGCCTCTTGAGGCATCGGTTTATGGGTCATATCTTTTTGAATTTCGTCCTTAGTTCGTCGCTTATTCGTCCTGGAGATTTATTATTGTCGGGGAGCAGTCGCTCTTACTAGTGGAGAATCGAAAAGGAGATTTTATTAATTTGAGGAGAGAATTACACGACTGCAATATCACAAAGACAAAGACAAACACATAGATTTGTTGAAAACATATAAAATGAAAGAGGACTAAATTCTCGCCTATTGGTAGAATTTCTTCAAGTTTGATATATGCCAAGTGCGAGGAATAGGGTCTCCCTCCAGACTCTCCAACTGATATGACCCTGGTTGGAGTATGCGGGAGACGCGGTAGGGTCCTTCCCAAGTAGGAGCTAACTTTCCCGAGTTGCGAGGGTCAGAGACTTCGGCTCGTCGTAGCACCAAGTCTCCTGTTTTCACTGCCCTTTCTTTCATTTTGGAGTTGTAGTATCGGGCGACCCTCTATTGGTACGCGGCCATCCGGATTCAGGCCTTTTCTCGGGTTTCGTCTACAAGGTCGAGACTACTTCTTAGATGTTTGGGGTTCGCCTGATCATTGTATGTTTCAAGCCTTGGGGAGTGGGCACCAATCTCGACCGGAATAAAAGCATCTACTCCGAAGGTGAGGCTAAATGGTGATTCTCCGGTAGCAGTTCTGAGGGTGGTTCTATAAGCCCAGAGGAGACTTGGTAATTCTTCTGCTTGGTTGTTTTTTGTCGGGGTTTCTCTTTGCGAAGGTATCTGGTCATCATTTTGTGGGGACAAATTTATCGGCTCCATCATCGGGTCACCGTGTCTTTGACGACGATTGTCACGACGATGGTCGGATGGCGGACCAGTGATTGATGCAGATCCTTGTTGATTCTGGTGGGGTTTTTTATTCCGAGGATTTCGCCCTTCTGAAGATTCTTGCTCTTCTGAAATTTCGGCCGGTGGGTTTACAGGCGGAGGTGGTGCCACCGGTTGAGGAGGGATTCTTTGAAGTATCTGTTAGAGGGCAGTTGCAACATCTCTGAGTTGTTGCGTGAACTGGTTGAAGGCTATCATAGTAACTGGAGCGTCGCTGGAGACAACCATTTCTCATGTCTCCTCCGACCATTCCTGGTTTCGTTGACTGGCTTGGCTTCTCGTTACCATTCCACTGTTAGGTTGGGAGGTAGTTTTCGATTTTGGCATAGACGGTCCCACAGATGGTGCCAATCTGATGACGTCCAAATCTGACTGCGCAAACTAGCTTGGCAGAACTTGGAATCCTGCGCTTCACAGAAAAAGCATCAATGGGCCCGGAATTGTGGCTCCGGACGGCCACTTCGACACTCAAGTCAGAAATAGGCAATCACAGACAATGGACGATGAATGGGGGAAAGCCAAGTCAAGTTACCAGACCAAAGGGCAAGAAGGAGAAGTGATTAAATGCCCCTGCTTGAGTGTGTAGACCCATTTTTATAAGGGAGGAGATCCACATTCTTGGAGATATCAATTAGGCCTTTACTTTAGCCCACGTGGAGCGTGATGGATGGAGAATAAAATAGTGGGGATATGATTTCCGGTGATTCTGGGCCGAGAACTTGGATAGTGGCCTGGGCGGGATGTTTGAATTTTGAATATCGCGCCTGGCGTACAACGGTAGTTCGGAGTAGTCGCACAATGGCGAGATTCCCGTTATTGTGTTTGACTTTTTTTTAGGTTCGTTACCGTATGAAGGTGTAGTCTTATGGGTGTGGTTCGTTAAGGAGTGCTGCTTGTGGAGACCAACGAGATCAAGTTGAATGACGAAGGATGGATTTGAGGGTCGGTACTGTGTATACCGATTTTACCCCTAACGCAGGTCTTGTTATTGTTACATGTACATTTAATTTTAACTTCATTGTTTAGTGTTATTTTATTATTTTAATAAGTTCCCAGGTTTTATGTCAAAATACGGGAAATAGAAATGTTTCCCCCATTACACTTGATAACATATAATATTACATTGTTTGGTAAGGGAATTGATATATTCGCCCCCTTTTCTTCCTTGGGCCACCCTCCTCTATTCTATTTATGACTACTCAGTCTACTCTATTACGTTAAAGTGGGTGGCCCAGGGAATAAAAGGGGGCAAATATATCATTGCCCTGAAATTAACAGTTCAATGTAATAACTACTATGCATTCAAATTAAAGCAAAAACATGTAAAACACAACGTTCAATAATACATGTGTAGCAACACTCACCGCTATTGAAGAAGAAAAGGAATATCGGAGTTGTGGGAGATTCTCATTTCACCAACTCTTATTAGACTTATATTAGAAAGAGTTATTGAATGAATAATTTGTCTTGGTGAAATACTTCCATGATGGGAATCCAGTGGGCACAAAGGCCCACATCTAGCCAAATATTCAAGCATCCCTACTTGGCTACATTTTTATATGAGAAGAAGAAAAAACTGCCATATTCATACCTTGTTGATGATGCCATGGTGTCATCCTAACATCATTTTTTAAACAATAAATATTTTATTAAAAGAACAAAAGTGCATGAAGCCAAGTGGACATAAGCCAAGAGCATAAAAGAGGAAAAAACCAAAACTACGTTGTAGGCATCACATGCCACACCATCATACCAGAACACTCATTGCAAAATTGGCTGGAGAATCTTCCCTAACATCTCCTTCTTATGGATAATGAGAGAAGGACCACCCAGAAAATGGTGACAATAATTCATTTATTCCATGGAATTATCTTCTCAATTGCCAAGGAGGACATATATCATCTTTGTGGCCACTTGAATTGGAATTAAGTTTTTGGCTTCTTTCTCTTATTCCAAAGTTTGGATTAAAGACAATTCTCTCAACATGATTAAGCAGCTTTCCGAATTTCAACATTGCCATTCGTTGTGACTTTTCTTTTTTCTGCCAAACTTTAGCATGATGTGGGGTCGAAATTGGGGGGGGGGGGGGGGAGGAGGAGGATCCAAATGTTAGGGACTCTCGAAATCCATGATTTATTATGGTTATCCTAACATCATCTTGTCCCTGCACCAATCACCCTCTAGGAGGAATGCAGACACCAAATCAGACTCTGCCTTTACTCCCGGCGAGCCTGCCCGGCCCTGACCGTACTATAGATCCAAGCGCCAACATCCACGAGAAATTTGAGGAGATGATTTAGAAGAACGGCAAGATGTTAAAGGAGAAGAATGTTGAGGATGAACTATAGTCGGCGAATGAACCACCCTCACAGAGGAAATTATAGTTACTCTTTTACCTCAGAGATTCAAAATGCATCGGATTAACCAGTACGACGGTGCAACAGACCCCACCGATCACCTAAATACCTCCAAGGCAATGATGTTGTTGCACGGAGCACCAAGTGTGGTCATGTGCCGAGACTTCCCATTGTTCAGTGGTGGCGATTTTATTAAAACAGAACAAAAGAACATGACCAACATGGTAAAAAAACACAACAAAGACGAAGAAAAGAAAGAACGACAAAATGCAAAAGCCTCTAGGGGGGAAGATAGTCAAAAATCTCAATCTCCCTATAATCAACCTGTGAGCGGGCAAGGAGGTCCGCCTCTCTATTAGTCGACAAATGAACATCAGGAAAAGCCTTAGTGATCCTCAACCTTGTCAAGGATCTCTACAATGGCATTAAGTAGGTGACAACGTCATTCACTCATATAATGGAGTTAAGGAAATCACCCTCAACAAGTAAAAAAGAAAAAAGAAAAAGCCTGTCAACAAGCCAAATACCACTCAATAAAGCAAGTACCTCAGCCTCATTGGAATCCTTCTCG
The DNA here is from genome assembly GCF_043159265.1 of Tasmannia lanceolata. Lineage (NCBI taxonomy): Eukaryota > Viridiplantae > Streptophyta > Magnoliopsida > Canellales > Winteraceae > Tasmannia > Tasmannia lanceolata. Next base: position 68,321,627 of record NW_027518695.1, read on the forward strand.
CCATAGGACCACAAATGGTTCATTTGACCATGCTCACAGTGCTCCTCAGAAGGCCACCAACTCCCACCAAATATAGATTTCCAATACTCGTTCGGGGCTGAAAAAGCCAGGGAAGGAGTCCATCTAGGATGAAGATGAACCTTTCTGAAACAGCTTGAACAGATCTCCTCCCTATGGTTTGAAATTTTGGATTTCGGTCAACAACGACACCGAAATGACCAAAATCTGAAATTTCCGAAACGTACTAAATTTCGGTCGAAATTTCGGAAATTTCTATAATTTTGGCAAAATTTTAAACAAAATATTAATATTTTATTCCTTTACAAAATTTCGGCCCAAAAAACCGACATTTTGAGCGTCAATACCCAATTTCGACCGAAATTTCGGGATTTCGGCTGAAATTTCGGTTTTCGCTAGGTCCGAAATATATGCTGAAACCGAAATTTCAAACCATGCTCCTCCCAAGGACACTGAGACACCACAAAATATGGGAAGAGATGTTTTCTACTAGACAACTGTAGTGAAATTTGTCGTTGGATACTTTGGACTCTCTTCCGAAAACCTTTAAAGACCTTGTTGTTTCTTTCCTTCCAAAAATATTCACATCATCCTCAAACCTTTAAAGACCTTGTTGTTTCTTTCCTTCCAAAAATATTCACATCATCCACAAACCTGCTGGAAACTGAATTTCCCATCAGTCATAACAATCAAATCTCTTGTTGTTAGGATTTTAACACCACTATTTTCAAAGGGACAAAATTCGAAAGACAGACAGATACATCCAGATATACATTAAATAGACCAAAAAAGAAACTCTAAGTCTAAGCCTCCCTAGGGCAGAGAATGAATAGTTGAGAAGCAATTTCCACTTGGAAAACACAAAAAACACAATAGTTCTCTGGATTAGCTGCTCTCCAGTAAGAATTTTATGATGGACACACCAAATAGAAGTCGTTGCTCAAGATGGGAAGGGCGCAACTGATTTCCAAATATTGGGAACTCTCGTGCCAAAAGGGCATGCATATGAGATATCATAGAAGGATTTCACAGAGAAAGCATTGTCTTTCATAGGCCGGGGACCAAATCCACTCATCCACAAAGTCGGCAATTCAGCATTGGAGACGGAATGATTGCTAATCCTTGAAGACCCAAGAATTCTTCAGAGACTAAGAGAAATCCCCTCCACCAAAAGAGGACTGATGGTCCTACATGAGCCTTCCCTCCCCTTCCACGTAGTTGGCAACCAAAGCTCTATGATTAACAGCCCTACCAAAGAGATAAAAAAAAAGATTTTTCCAAGAAATCTGCACTCCATATATTCAACCAGAAGAAAGTATTTTCCCGGTCACCAATACTCGCAGAAAGATAGGATAAGAAATATTAGAACAATATCTTCCAATTTCTCCTGAAAGGGGACTCTTCTTCCACCCTCTCCTCCAGTCTAAGACTCAAACTATGCTTTTGATATTTTGTATAGATCACCCTAGCACATAAATCCTTAGTATTGAAGAGAATTTTCTACCACAACTTGGCCATTAAGGAGGAATTTGGAGCTTTGATATTCTTGATTCCCAAACCAAGAACCCTCTTAGGACAACAAACCATCTCCCAGAAAGCCAAGTTTCAAAATCACCGGCGCCTGTTTATCCCTCCTTCTTTCTTCTTTTCTTACTCTCCTTTCTTCTTCACTCTGTCTCCCAACTTGGCTAGTCTACTCCATGTGTATCTTCTTCTCTTTTACTTTAACAAAATCTAACTCGCATAAACTGAAAATCCCATAGTAACAAAATATACCCAAAAGGGGTGTTTTGCGTCATATAGAAAACCCTTTTCAACTCCAAAACACTTTTCCTAGAGACAAACCTAGTTCTTCCATACAGAAACCAATCAATATCTACGTTAAGATTAGCATAAAATAAAATTTGATGAAAATCGAAGAGAAAGAGCTAAAGATAAAAGAGATTACTTGCTGATCTGGTTCAGAGATCATACTATCCTCATCATCGGCGTCATCAGACAATGGAGCAGATCGTTCTTCGAGAACTCTGGAGATTTTGTAATCGATGAAGTGATGCTCTTATGAGCATGTTCTTCTTCAACAGATTCGGAGTAGGATGCAAATTCCCATGGAGACTGAGCTTCTTTGATTTCGTTATCTTCTTCGTTTTCTATCTGTCTGCCCTAACTAGCAGCCTCGAATTCGAAAGTTTGGTCCATGAACAGCAAATGAGGAGAAGAGGAAAACTAAATTGCAGCCTCGTCATGATGGGAGAGGAGGGTTTTTGGAAGAAGGGTTTTGTGCTGCTGTTTGGGCTGTATATGAAGCTGGTACTAAACGTAAGTGCAAATTACCAAACAGCCCCTGGTAATTGGTAATAGCGTGAAGTAGGAGTGGACATGGTTCGGTTCAGTTTGGTTTTGGGGCATACCCAGAACCGAACCATATATAATCGGTTCCCTAAAATTGGAATCAGAACCGAACCATATATGTTTGGAACCGAACCGAACCAGAACCATATATAATCGGTTCGGTTCGGTTCTGGGTTTACCCATCCTTGAATAAAAGCACAACATATGACAAAAATGCAAGAAAGAACAGAAAAGAAAAAAGCCAATGAGAAATAGCCTCTGAAATTCACAGAACACAAAAATCTCACTACATATTCACCTTTTCTTCTCTAAAAAAACATGTAAACCCCTCACCGAGAGCCATGCATATTGAAAATCTTAAAACCCTCAAATTCTCATGTGGGCGTGCAACTAGAAAAGAACTTGAAGAAGATTAAACCCATTGGCCTTGAAAAAAAAGCAGAGCATACCTGGTTTTTCACTTAAAATCGGAGAAGATGAACGCAAGTTGCAGGTTGCGAGGTTGGAGAGAAGGATGCGGGGTTGGAGAGAAGGAGGCAGCGAGAGTGGAAAGCTAGGGTTTGTTTTTTTTTTTATTTTACGATTGTGATTTTTGTTGGTTTTTAACTTTTTACGACTTAAAGTCGAAGCAAATCGGTAATAGGGGGGTGAATAAAAATTTTAAAGGCAAAGGAACACGTTAAAGAGGGCTGAATTAAAAGGGGGAGAGGTGATTTTATCAAATGCCTAAGTAGGGTCGGTTCTCGGTTCCTGGATCCCAAACCCAGAACCGAACCGAATTTCAACCGATTCCAGATTTTTTGAACCTGAACTGAACCATATATAGCTGGAGCCAAACCAAACCGAACCAAATGTGACGGTTCGGTTCTGTTCCCCGGTTCGAACCGGAACCATGTCCACCTGTACCGTGAAGTTTTGATGTATGGAAATTATTTTTTTGGAAAATTATTCCATTGGAATGAATTTTCTAGAAATTTATTGCATTGGAAAATGAATTTTTCTACTTATTTTTTATGGAATCTTTTTATGAAATAGATAATTTTCAACTTTTCAACGGAAAATACGACCTATTAGGCCCACAAAATTTCTCCATGGAATGGGGACGACCAATCACCCACCAGGAGGAATGCAAACACCAAATCAGACTCTTCCTTTAGTCCCAGTAAGCCTGCATGTCCCTGACCATACTATAGATCCAAGTGCCAACATCCACGAGAAAATTGAGGAGATGATTAAGAAGATCGGCGAGATGTTGAATGAGAAGAATATTGAGGGTGAACAGTAGCTAGCAACTAAACCGCCCTTCACAGAGGAAATCATAGTTACTCCTTTACCTCAAAGATTTAAAATGCATCGGATCAACCAGTACGACGGCGCGACAGACCCCGTCGATCACCTAAACACCTCCAAGGCGATGATGTTGTTGCACGAAGCACCAAGTGTGGTCATGTGTCGAGCATTCCCAGCCGCACTAACGAAGGCTGCCAGAATCTAGTACTCCAAGCTCTCTTCTGGCTCCAGCAAATCATTTGATTAGCTCAGTCATTAGTGAAATGCAGATGTGGCAAGCCAAGAGGGGGTGAATTGGTTAATTAAAAATCTTGGCTTAATTAGTTTGAAGATTAAAAACAATTTGCTAATTTTAAGTTAATTATGTCAAACCCATGTTCAAATAGTAAGAGAGTGGAATTAGGGTTTTAGATATGGTTTATCATTTATATTTACTAACCCTTGTTCATTAAAACATAAAGACAGGAAAGGGTTAGAGTTTACCAATCACCAAGGGAGAGAGGGATAGAGTGAGGAAGAGACAATAGGAGGTACACAATGATTTTATAGAGGTTTGGGACTAAGCCCTACGTCCACTCTTCAAGACCTCCTTGAAGCTTCACTAAGCGATCCTCCACTTTTAACGGGCCGGATCAATGAGCCATCGGTTACAAACACTTTCTCCACCTCCAAGGGGACAAACCCTCTTCGCTCCGGATTTTTCTTTCTTAACGAGCCGAATCGAAGACTCTCTACAATCAAGCTTCTCCTTAAGGCCGAAGCGAGAACCCCTCTACAACTCCTAAATTCCCCTTTCTTATCGGGCCGAATCGGAGACCCTTTATACAAATGAGGAACAAAGAAAAGAAAAACTCTCAAGCCTCTTAATAGGCGGATTACAAAGATGGAAGCTCACAATCACTCCAAAAGATAAACAAATCAAAGCCCTATGGAGTTCCTCTTGATAAATGTAAGTTGCAAAATTAAAGCATGAAGAGGATAAAACTAAAGAACCTTAGATATGAAAGTTAAGGCTCAAAGGATTTGAAAAATGAAGTGTCAAAAGGTTGATTAGTTGGTCTAGAATAGGGTTTAAATAGCCCATGAGAAAATATGACCGTTTAGGGGCAAAATCATAAAAAATGGAGTTGAAAAAGTCAAACTGCGCAAGCCCCAATAGCTACCTTTTGATACCGGCGTGGTTAGTCGAGGTGTCGCGGTCGCTCGCCCTATCGGGCTCTCTCTTTTTATTTACAAATTTCAAACCGGCGCGGTTGATCGGGTCATGGCGGTCGGCCGGCGAGAGCAACCTGGACTTTTATATTTTGTCCAGTTCCCTATCCGCAGTCGTGCGGCCCTATGGCGGTCGACCTGCCCCACCATGATGGAGTGTTTCTGGATTTCCAAGAACACCTCTGCGGTAGTCTAGGAAGCCCTGGTCGACCGGCCCGCTATGTTTCAACAAGTGCTGGATTTCCAGCCATCTTGTCGTGGTCGCCCGGGGAATCCCTGTCGACCGACCCTGTTTGAAAATCCTTTTAACTTATAAAAATCAAGGGTCTTGGGCGATGGTCTTTGGGATTTTTGTCCAAGGTTTTCTAACATGTTATGGGGAGTGTAGATGGTTTTCGAAGATATTAAATTTGTTTATGAAAACCATTTTGAAAACCTTTGAAAGTGCAAGTATATAAAACAAGATGACTCCAAATACAATCTGAAAAGATAAACCTTAGTCTTCTTGGATTGCTTGGCTCCTCCGCACTTTCTTGAACAACTCTGACTTGTGAGTGAACTCTTCAACTTGCTTCAGGTCATGTGACTTCCTCCATTCTTCAAATCATGTTTTCGTACATGAGGTGTCACCAATGCTTGTTCAACTCCAAGCTTCTACTGGCACTTGCTAGGCAACTTGTGGGATCTTTGACTTGAGCTCTTGACTTGAACGTCCTCCAATGATGATGTCTCCAATGTAGGTGCAAGCTCTTTGGTCCATTGTGCATGTTGATCCTCAAGCCATGTGTTGTGTTGAGTAGTGTAATGGTGATATGACATGTCAAATTCCTATATAGAGCACAACACCTCAAAGCAACACGTTAGTCCATTAATGCTAATCAATTTGGGTTTGCTAGCATCAAAACAAGAAGGTAAGGTGAATTATTGAACCCATGGGAACCCTTGGGCTTTCAATTAGTTTGTTCGCCACTTCATCGGCAGCCAGCATCACCGACAGACTTCGATCGCAATAATTGCGATTAAGCAAAGGAGACTGAGCTTCTTTGATTTCATTATCTTCTTCGTTTTCTATCTCTTCGTCGGAACTAGCAGCCTCGAATTTGAAAGTTTGGTCTATGAGCAGCAAGGAAGAAAAAAACTAAATTGTCGCCTCGTCGTGATGGGAGAGGAGGGTTTTTGGAGGAAGGGTTTTGTGCTGCTGTTTGGGCTGTATATGAAGTGTGTACTAAACCTAAGTGAAAATTACCAAACTGTCCCTGGTAATAGTGTGCAGTTTTGATGCATGGAAATTTTTTATTTGGAAGATTATTCTATTGAAATGAATTTTCTAGAAATTTATTGCATTGGAAAATGAATTTCTCTACCTATTTTTTATGGATTTTTTTCCTATAGACAATTTTCAACTTTTCAACGGAAAATACGACCTGTTAGGCCCACAAAATCTCTCTATGGAACGGGGACGACCAATCACCCTCTAGGAGAAATGCAGAGACCAATTCAGACTTTGCTTTTACTCTCGGCGAGCCTGCCCGTCACTGGCCGCACTATAGATCCAAGCGTCAACATTCAAGAGAAAATTGAGGAGATGATTCAGAAGATCAGCAAGATGTTAAAGGAGAAGAATGTTGTGGATGAACTGTAGTCGGCGAATGAACCGCCCTTCACAGAGGAAATCATAGTTACTCCTTTACCTTAGAGATTTAAAATTCATCGGATCGTCCCCATTCCATAGAGAGATTTTTTGGGCCTAATCGGTCGTATTTTCCGTTGAAAAGTTGAAAATTATCTATTTTAGATAAAAATTCCATAAAAAATAAGTAGAAAAATTCATTTTCCAATGCAATAAATTTCTAGAATATTCATTTCAATGGAATAATTTTCCAAACAACAGCACAAAACCCTTCCTCCAAAAACCCTCCTATTACCGGGGATTGTTTGGTAATTTGCACTTAGGTTTGGTAGACGCTTCATATACAGCCCAAACAACAGCACAAAACCCTTCCTCCAAAAACCCTCCTATCCCATCAGGGGAGGCAGCAATTTAGTTTTCTTCTTCCTTGCTGCTCATGGACCAAACTTTCGAATTCGAGGCTGCTAGTTCTGACGAAGAGATAGAAAACGAAGAAGATAACGAAATCAAAGAAGCTCAATCTCCATGGGAATTTGCATCCTACTCCGAATCCGTTGCAGAAGAACATGCTCAGAAGAGCACCATTCCATCGATTGCAAGATCTCGAGAGTTCTCGAAGAACGATCTGTTCCTTTGCCCGATGAGGTCGATGATGAGGATAGCATAATCTCCAAACCAGATCAGCATGTAATCTCTTCTCTCTTTAGCTCTTCTCTTCGATTTTCATCAAATTTTATTTTATGTTCTTCTTAACGTAGACATTGCTTGGTCTGTGTATGGAAGAGCTAGGTTTGTGTCTAGGAAAAGCGTTTTGGAGTTGAAAAGATATTTCTTTTTTGTTCTTAGAGAAGCAGATGGTGGGTGGGCTTCTTGCCAATGAGGGTGTTCTTAGAGATTTTTTAGCCTTGGTGTAACCTCTGCCCTTTCTTCAATGTCTATTATTATGCCTAGTTTAACATGGGGAACTGAGCTATATGTTGATAATAGCTTCTGCAAGATCTACATACTCAAATTTGAATCACCTAACAAACAAGAAGCATGATGGTTAATTTGGTGAGGTGTCATATATTTGAACTTGGAAGCATGATATTTAATTCGTCTAATCGAGTATATGTTAGATAGATACCTTGGGCTTTTACGTGTTTGCTTGGCCTTGAAAAACATGATAGTTTGGAAAAAAGCATAGTTTCTGTCAAAATGTCGACAATCCAACGGAAACCCTAATGCTGTGTTCTGTTTTTTTCTTTCCCATTGGGTTTCCGGGGAAACCCCTGTTTTTTTTCGCGGAAACTGATATTTTTGGTGTTCTTTTAGTTTCCTCGGAAACTATTTTATCAAACGTGGAAAATGAAATAAATGACGTGGAAAAGACTTTTCCGCGACATATCTCCCGTCCCATTTCCGATACAGACTATCGGAAAGCCCTACTTTCTCTCAAGTTTTCCCGATCGTAGCTGTGTGTGGAGAAAAAAAAGAGACACAAACAACTTCGTCGTCTCCATCCTCACCTCGTCTCCGACCTCGCCCACGGTACGTCCTCTCACTCTCTCTTCTCTGTTTATTGTCCCTCTTCCACATTTTTTTTTTTTTTTTGAAACCCTTGTGCTCATCTTCTCCAATCTGAAATAGGGTTTGTATAAACCTGATTTAGTAAATCTGAAATAGGGTTTCTATAAATAGCTCTGTAAAATTGATTTGAGAAATCCTATTTCGTGTTTTTGAGAAACCCTATTTGAGAATATTTACAGAGACTCTATTTCGGGTTTCATAAAATTGAAATAAAGTTTCATTTCTCCCTCTTTTCCGAGTCTAAGAACCGATAATCCAAGCTCTAGGTTTGTTGGGTTTTTTTTAGATTTAGGGATTTTTTTTATTGGGGGTTTTGGTTGTTTTTATGGATTTTTTTATTCAAACTTTCTCTCTCTCCCTCTATCTTTCTCTCCATGTGTTGGTTTTTTCTGTTTACATATTTTTTGTTATTTTTTGCTTATTTGATATGGTTTTTCAGCAAAAGCTCAACCTGACCGGAATTTGATATGGATTTTTTTTTAACTTTTTTCGTGCAACTCGGTGTTTTTAGGGGTTTAGTGGTTTATGGTAGTGAGATTCACATTTCTGATTTTTTTAACACAGAATTTGGGTTTAATGTATTAGTTACTCAGAATTTATTAAGTCATGATTTGTTTGATTGATTCTTTTGCAGGTAACCATCCTACTGTCGATTTCTTTCCTAACCTTCTTGAGGTTTGTTCTTACTTTGCGTGATATTGCGTTTAATGTGTTGTAAGCCCCATTCCATGTCGTGTTTTGGGCTTCTTTTATTTGTTATGTGTTGTTGGTTGTTATGTGTTGTAAGCCCCATTCCATGTCGTGTTTGGGGTTTCTGTTATTTGTTTCGTGTTATTGCTTGTTATGTTCAGCAGTTGGTGCGAATTTGGGGCTTGTTCTTCTTCTTCTTGAGTACTAACCATTTGTTGTTAGATGGACGATCAGAGACTTAGAATCGAGGATGTTGGTTGTCTAATCGGAGGCTAGTTCTTCTTCTTCTTGAGTACTAACCCCATTCCATGTCGTGTCAAGTCTATGTTGGTTGCCTGATTTATACCTTGGCAACTCTATATTTGTGACAATTTTATTTCAAGTCTATGTTGGTTGCCTGATTTATATCTTGGCAACTCTATATTTGTGACAATTTGATTGGCATTGTTATTGTTCAACTTCTGTTTGTCATGGTTTTTCTTATTTTGATTGACTTCAGAGGGTTGGACCCACTTATTTTAGACTAGATTCTATGTTGGCATCATTCTGCATGTCAGTTTGTCACAGTTTCTATTTAACAGGTTTCTATTGAGTTTCCCTGCAACGAAACACATATTTTTGTAGTTTCTATGAGGTTTCTGTGCAACGAAATGCTCATCTGACAGGTTTTCTGTCAGGTTTATTTTCCTTCACTTTCCTTTCTGCCACATCAGTATCTTTCCCTTCACTTCCCTTTCCTTTCCTTTCCCGACGAGAGAACTGAGCATAACAAAAATCAACTCTACTTGCAGAGAAAAGAACTACGATATTCCGAAAGATATTTCTAATAAAATAAAAAAATATATAAAGAAATACCCATGAAGAGTCTTACCTGGATTTCGGCCGTGATTTCGTATCGAAATGTTTCTGTGATTTTACAAGATATCAGCCGAAATTTCTTAGCGAAACCGAAATGTTTCTGTTTCGTTGATGGCCGAAACCGAAACCGAAATTTAAAACCTTGGTTGTATATGCTGTAGTCATTTGGAGACACTGGAGACTTTGACTAATATGGGGCCTATAATTTGGCTACCAAGATATTGTTGAGTATTCCGTCTCAAAAAAAGAAGAAGATATTGTTGTGTATCTTCTTACTGGTAGTTTGGATAACCTTAATTAAATAGTAAGAAGGTATATCTCCTTTTCTTTTATTTTTTAACTAAGGATGTTGCTAGATAGGGGCTTGGTGAGCCGGTGCCAAAATTCGGAGGTGTTATGGTTCAAAGTAGGAGATATAAAGTGAGCTTTCTTACATAGGATGGCTAATGCTAGAAGAAAAGCTAGTCTTATCAAATGTCAATTGGATGGGTGTTTAGTGGAAGGGGAATTGACCATGCTCTCATTAATGAGCGGTTTATAGGAAAGAGTTTAATAGTGTCTCTGCCTTGATGGCTTGGAGCTTCAATCATTCTCTAGTGATAGAGTTGCTTGGAAAGGGTAGCTAAAGTTGGCGAGATTAGAGAATTTGTGTTTCCTATAAATAAGGATAAAGGACCATCTTTGCATAAAAAAAAAGGATAAAGGACCATCATGTTCGGATGGATTTACTATGGTGTGTTACCAAGAGTATTTGGAGAGCGTCAAGGTTGATCTGTTGAAAGTTACAAAGTAGCTCCATTCTGTTGAAAGTTACAAAGTAATTCCATTGTATAGGTTGCTTAAACAAAGAGGTAACTTCCACTTTCATTACTCTTGCCCCCAAGGAAGGTGTGCAACCAAGATTTGTGCCTTGGAAGTCCTCTTGGTGGCATTTATAAGATTTTTGGCAAGGTCATATATTTGTAGAATTGTAGTTCCTTTCTTTGAAAGTTACAAAGTAGTTCCATTAGCCATTCAAAAAAAATATAAAAAATAGTTCCATTGTATAGGTTGCTTAAACAAAGAGGTAACTGCCGCTTTCGTTACTTTTATCCCTTGAGAAGGAAGGCGTGCAACCAAATTTAATTTGTGCCTCATAAGTCCTGTTGGTAGCGTTTATAAAATTTTGGGCAAGGGGTCTTATATATGAGGTTCAGGAGGGTGCTTGGGGATATGGTATCATCATACCAACGACCTTCATGGAAGGGAGCAAATTTTTGATGGGGTCCCCATTGCGAATAAGTGCATCAACTCAAGGAAAGGGGAAGGAAAGACAGGCTTTATTTGTAAGAATGATATGGAAGAAGCATACAACCATGTAGATTGGGGATTCATTAGATATTTTATTGGTAAGAATGGGCTTGGGTTGAGGCGTAGGAAGTGGATTATAGCATGCTTCTCTTCTTCATTCTATGACCTTGTTAATGGTGGGCAATTGGTTACTTCAAGAGCTCGAGAGGCTTGCGGCAAGGTGGTCCTCTCTCCTCATTTACTTTAGCAGGGGAGTTTATTATAGGATGATAAGAGTGGATGAGAGAGGGTTAATTGAAGATATTTTGGTTGGGGATCTATTTGCTTCATTTCTCGTCTCCAATTTGTTGATGAACAATCATATTTGCATTGACTTGGTAGAACAATAAGTAACTCAAGGAGTATCCTTTGATAGTTTCGGTTATGGGAGTAAAGAGGAAGAGAAGTGGAGAAGCTGGTCGATGCATTATTTGATTCCAAAGTAGATGGATTGACATTCTCTTATCTTGGTTTGCATCCTAGTTTCGGTGTCCCATCAAAGGCTTTTCAAGGCTCCGAAATGGAGAGAGCAAAGTGGAGGTTGGCTTGTTAGAAGAAAGTCTCTCTCTCTCTCTCTCTCTCTCTCTCTCTCGGGGAGGACTACCCTCATTAATGCCTCCCCTTGTAATCTTCCTGCCCATTTCCCTCTTAGCTAAGAAAAGTAAGGAGCTCTATAGGGAATCCTCGCAAGACGGTAAATGCATAGTTCCTAGCAATGTAGGAGGATATGTATAGCTATAAGTCCAAGAACAATGATGGTCTTGATCTACGGAAACTTTGCCTAATGAATAAAGATCTCGTTGGGAAATGGTTAAGGAGACACGTTAAGGAAAAGTGATTTGTTTGAGGAAATTTAGTTTTTGTAGATATGAAAGGGAGGGTGGTTTGTGGATGCATGCTATCTTGGATCTCAATACGTTTGTCTTATTGAGCTATTTAATTTATTATAGGCGCTTTTTGAGCCTCTTGTGGAGGCAGATCAAGAGTGTTGCTCCATACTCCTTGAAACTTTGTCAATGTTTTTTTTATAACTCTGATACAAGATAGTTACTACTTGTCATATGGCTTTCTAACTCTTCTTTTTCGGTCATTCAGCTCTCCTACGAGTCAGTTTTGTCTAATATTTCATCCATTGGGGGGCGCATCTCAACCCTGCTGGGAGCTCTACACAGAGGACAAGAGCTGAACCTTTTAAGGTTTTTTTTTTTTTTTTTTTGTTATACAGTGTTATTGGAAAAAGGTTACGACGCTTGACATATTGAAAAGGAAGAAGTTCTGATTAAAGAGTAAAAGTACCCATGTGAGAAAGGAGAGGGGCCCGACAATCAGCTCTTCATCCATTGTTTGGTAGCGAGGAAAATAGGAGTGGGGTTCTTGGATGGTTTGGAGTGCATTTTGGTTATTGGATGACCCATTTTGTAGTGTCATGGATCCTTTGGGAGGATAGAAATCTAAGGATGCTCAAGGATAATGAATATTCGGTGAGATAATCATTTTCCACATTAGTACCTTAAGCTTTTCTTGGGTGTTAGTGTGTGGAGAGTTTTGGAGAGTCATGACCTTAGACTTCTATAGAAATTGGAATGAGATCATCTATTGAGTGAAGCTTAAGGAGAAAGAATTCTCTATAATGGGTCCCACCATCCCCTCTCTCTTAGATTAGTTTTTGATGGTTACTGTTGGCTATCTCAGGCCTGACTGAAATAAATGGAATGTTTAGATATGACAGTGTGAAATTGTGAAAGCCCTGGGTACTTTGTGGACTCTGTTGAAGCTGAATCACATGCTCTTCTTGCCAGCATTTAAGTATTTCTAGCAGATTTGGGTAGGAGATTATGGATGGATGACAAATCAGTTAAGTTCACATCTTGAGTGCTTCATCGTAATCCGAAGCCTTGGAGGCTATAGGTCATTTTCTTCTTTTTTTTCTTTTTTCGTTTTTTGGGTTTATGCAGGGTTCAGGTGTTTCTTTTTTATGTCGAAAGAAATGGAGCCTAAATGGATTTGTTTCGCACGAAATTTAGGGTTTTGGAAGGGCAAGGGAGACGAGCGAGAAATTCTGTTTTTTGCACTTTTTTCTTGCGCTTGTCTTTAGCTTTCTTTGCAAATGTATCCCATTCCATTGGGCCAATGCCTTCTAAACCTTGCCCTTTGTGGGCTGAATCACAAGCATTGGAAGATGGACTTTGTCCTAATTATATAGGTAAGACATTTGGATGTGGGGTTTGAAATGCCTTTTAATCCAATGTCATAAAAACCTAACCAAGGATGGAAAGTCCAAAACGGATTGAAATTTAAGAGAAATTCATAATGTAACAAAAAAGTATAGTAATACGGCCAATGGATCAACTAAATAGCTGTCAACTTCCTACTTCCAGGAAAGAGATTTTATAGAACTGTCTATGTCGATTGGTTGAAATGGCTTCAACCATAAAAACAGGATTTTTCAAAGCATTCATTTGGAAGGCCCTTCCATGGATAGGGTGTGTACCAAAAATCAGCCATATAGGATCATCCTAACCCTGCCATTTGTCTGCCCATTTTCCACTCCACCTTTGATTGGGTTAGGATGATCTTATAGGGCTGATTTTTGGTACACACCCTATCAATAGAAGGGCCTTCCAAATGAATGCTTTGGATCCTCCAAAATATGTGGGTCTGCTTTTGTTTTTAAGCTATAGCTTAGATAAGCTTATCTAAGCTACAGCTTAGGAACACTTACCTCTATTTGTGTTACTTTTCTCAATTTTGAATGCATTTAATATTTCAATTCTCCGTGTATTGTAAGATATTTTTAGGTTGCTTACTTTTGACTTTCACTTCGCCCAAAAATCAGCCTTTAATCTTTTTGTGAGGGGCTGAGGGTAAGTCTCAGTAAAAAAACCTGCCTTTAAATCTAAGCGTTTGACAAAAAAGTGGGAGGCTGATTTCACGGCGACTCACCTTCTTTGTGACTGAGGTGAAACAATTTATCTTCCCTTCAAATTTTAGGTAATGTTAAAATTTGTTCTAGGGAAGTGATATATTCACCCTCTTTTTTAGTTGGGAAAAGCCCCCTCTAGTGTCCTCGTGGGTGGGAAGTCCTCGTGTTGCACCCGTCACTTTTGCCATTCAAAAAGAAGGAAAGAAAGCGTGCCCCCCCCCCCCCCCCCCCCCTAAGTGTATTCATGACTACTATCTACACTAGATGTACACTAGAGGGGAGTGCCCAAAGGAAAAAAAAAGTGGGCGAATATATCATTTCTCTTTTATCTCATTTAGTTGAATTTGCGTTTGATTTAAGTAAACAAAAAACTATGGCCAATTCCACTACAATCAAGTCGGTCAGCCAGCTTAACCCAATTTTTTGAATATTGATAAAATCCAATGCTTTAAAAACTCAGACTCGGATGAGAACTTGGCCATGGTAAATGGCATAAAAAGGAGTCGACTCGGGTGAGCCAATGATTGAACTTGTCACTTTCCCTTACTGGTTCCTGGAAGTAAAGGAGTTTTGATTGACTTAGTAAGGGCAAAAAAAATATGTATGTGTATGAATTATTTGCTGACTTTCATTGATGATTTCTCATGTTTTGTGTGGGTTTATTTTCTCAAAGAAAAATCAAAAGTTATTGAAAAGTTCAAAGAGTTCCAAGAACAGGTAGATTGATCTTGGTTGCAAGATCAAGTGCCTGAGAACCGATAACGGTGGCGAGTATACATCGAACGAATTCACAACTTACCTACGTAAGCACGAGAGTCGTAGACAGCTCACGTGTCCTGATACACCTCAACAGAATGGGGTAGCAGAGAGAAAGAATCGGCACTTGGCAGAAGTTTCGCAGAGCATGTGTGGAATGTACCATCTCAGTTTTGGGCCAAGTGTATGAGAACTGCCGCTTAAGTGACAAATCGTCTTCCACAGCCGAAGCTTGGGTTTATCTCACCATATGAGAAGTTGTATGATACTAAACCCACTGTAAGTCATTTCAGAGTTTTTGGTTCAGTTTGTTATGTGTTTGTGCCTGACCATTTGCCCAGAATGGTGTGTATTTACTGGGTAAGAGAGGATTGGAGATGTACGAACCCAGAAACTGGACGTGTGCACGTTTCAAGAAACGTGGTGTTTGACGAAGCTTCATCGTGGTGGTCTTCTGATCGAGTTATTCTTCCAGATAGTCCAGAGTTAGAGGCTAATCTGCAAGAGAAGTTAAAAATGGACGTTCGAAGTGGAGATGATGTCGAATCGACTAAACCTCGGAAGGAGGTGGTGCCTAGACAAGATAGCCCTAAAAGCCCAAAGCCACGAAGTCCATGGAAAATTGGTGTTCATGAGACAAAAACAACTGAAGAGATGAGACCATCTCAACTAGAGGAATCTGACGTTGAAGTGGTCAGATTTAGAAGATCCTCACGAATATGGAAGCCAATTCCAAAGTTTGCAGATGTGGCATATGCAGAAATATCAGATGATGAAGTCGGTATTGTGGAACCGACGATCTTGAAGAAGTTTACAAAGGAACTTGGCGTGACATGTAGAGAGTCAGCGCTGAGGGGGAGTGTTGAGAGTCATCGCCGGCTCCATACACGGCACCGTAGGGGACGGGCCTGTGTGTCGCGCCATGATGCAGACCACGATGCGGTGCGGGCCAATGTGCGATACAAATCCTAGTTAAACTAGGAATTCTAGTCGGTTTATAATAGGAGTTATAATAGGACTGTTTGTGGTATGAGTTTCTTTTGGATTTTGTTTAGTCTTGGTCAAAGCTAATTGTAAAGTTAATTCAATAGGTATTTGAGTCCTATTAGGTGTTGAAGTCCTTTTAGGTTTAGGCTTTTGGTTTTTTGTCTATATAAAAGGCACCCAAGTGAAAACATTATACATAGCAGAGAGAGCACATAGATAGCAGAGAGGAGTTAACGTGAGTTACTGAGCGTGTGCCGTGGAAAAAAAAAACGTTGAAGTGGAGAACTGAAGAGGGTGTACATTACTGCTAGTTCTAGCTTTTATATATTCAAAGTGAATTCTCTCTCTCTCTCTCTCCCCCTTCCTTTGTTTTTTGGTGTGTTGATTGTGGGTTTTGCTTCTTGCTGTGATTTGTGTTTAATAAGTGTATCAAAGCCTAGTTGCCTTTGATCCTTGTTTTCTACATTCCATGGGTTGCTTCCCCATCTCTACCGTACATGTGGCATCACTTTGGATGATTAGGATTGTCTGATTGATGCAATTTGAGTTTCTTCTAATCAAGATAGTAGCCCATTAATGTATGACATGTGTATGGTTGAGATGTGGTGAAAGGGGTGATTGCGATCGATTCAACCCTAATCCCCTGACCCAATGAGTATATTCTCTTTTCTAAAAAATTGTAAAATGCTCATGCCCTAATTAGTCATTTTCTTTATTCAATTCTCAATCATTGATCAAGAATGAATCGATGGTTGAGAATGATCCTAACACTCAGCAGCCACGATCATCTAATTTTTAACTTTTTAAACAAATGAGTCATGCAACAAGTGTAGAAATGGAAATGTATGGTGTCTAACCTATGTTACTCGATTGTGAGGCTATTTATGTCTTTTTATCTAGAGCACTTGATAGCCATTAGATGATGTTTGATCAATGGTCTACAATTAAAATACAAGAGAATTTAATTATTAATTCAGCCTTTTTCTTATCTTTAAGAAATGTTCTTTTCGTTAACATATTCTTATTAAGAAATCACAACTGTTGATCTTGTAGGCCATTTAATTATTTAATTCAGCCTTTTCTTTCCTTCCCCATGTTTCGAAAAGAAAGCGGAGGATTGAGAAAAGCAAGACCTTTTGCCCTTCTCAACTTCATTCTTATTAAGTGGCAATCTTGCCTTGCTAGCCTTCAATTTTGATATTATCTCTTCTTCTCTTTTGAACTTTCTACTAGTATTCTTACATGGTTTCTGCTCTGGGTTTTGATTATAAGAGTCTGTAGTTGCATTTCTTATTGTCAATTTCAATATTCTAAGAACTTTTAGGCTCACCCATCTGAGTTATACAGTGCTCAAAATCCTTTTTACCCTTTGGCTGAGTAATGAACCGTATAACCATTTTCTGATCTTCTGTTTTGTGATTCATACACTCATAGTTTTTTATTGTGATTGAAATCTGTTATTGTAGATTAAAATCACACCTTGTTTGATATACCCATCTCAGTTTTGCAGTCAAACTTCTTCTTTTTGCCCTACTTTGGTCGAATTGGAAGCTACTTAACCTCTTTTTTATTTAAATCATCTTATTGATAAAAATCACATCTTGCTTGATACCCATCTCACTTTTGCAATCAAACTGCTTCCTTTTGCCCTTCTTTGGTTTAATTGGATGCTACTTAACCTGTTTTCTATCATCTTATTGATAAAAATAACATCTTACCTTATACTCTTCTCACTTTTGCAAATATTATTGGTAAAAATCACATCTTGCCTCATACCTATCTCACTTTTGCAATTAAAGTGCTTCATTTTGCTCTTCTTTGTTTGAATTGGATGCTACATAACCTGTTTTTTTATCATCTTATTGATAAAACTCACATCTTGATTGATACCCATCTCACTTTTGCAATTAAACTGCTTCATTTTGCCGTACTATGGTTGAACTTAACCTGTTTTTATCATCTTCTCTTTGTTAGTTCATACTTCACACTGTCAGAAATGAAGAAGAACGTTCTCCTCAAGAAGCAAATTCCCTTCTTGTATCCACCCACTAGACTCACTCATCCTCATCCTCCACGTCCTTCCTCTCCCTCTCTCGAAACCAAACCCAACCGCGTTGCCCACTACCTCCACCGAGCCCGATGCATTGATACCATCCGATTCCGCCTTCGCTCCTACCGATCCCGCCCTCCTCTTCCTCCCAACGAACTCCCCCTCATTGACTCATTCATTGCCACCCACGCTCTCCGTTCTAGTCCTTTCCCCGACTCTCCTCTCTCCCTTTTTCAAACTCTAAAAACCCTCCCCAATTTCTCCCATTCCCAAAACACCCTCTACGCCATGGCAAAGATCCTTGCTTTGTCTGGCCGTCGCTCCGATCTCCAAACAATTCTACATGCCATGAATTCGGGGGAGTACCCCAACACACTCCCCCCAAGCTCCATGGATCTCCTCCGCTGGCATGCCGCGGCCGGAGACATAGATTCCGCTCTCCGTGCTTGGAATGAGATGCGTGTTGCAGTCCCCGGTAGAAAACATCCTTGTACGGAATCCTACAATGTTCTCATGGATCTTTATGCGAAAAGGGGGAGAATCCAGAGGCGGTGAGGATCTTCTCGCAGATGATCGACGAGGGAGCGAACCCTAATTCAAAGACTTACACTGTTGTGATTGAGCATTTGGCAATGTATGGGAGATTGGAGGCAGCATTGCAGGTTTTTGAGTGGTTGCCATCAATGAGGATCCGACGCACGTCAAAACAGTACTCAGTGCTAGCTGAGGGGTTTTCTGAGATCGAACGGTTTGATGTGGTTAAGACGCTGGTTAAGGAACTGCAAATTGATGGAATTTTGCCAAGTAGCACAATGCGGTCATCCTTGGCTCGACTGCGAGAAGCAGGGTTTGTTGTAGAGTTTGCTCAGGAATTCTCGCCTGATGAGAGAATTGAGAGTTTAGGGTTTTGTTTAGATTGCAGCGACGGTGATGAGGAAGAAGAAGATGGTGATGATGGTGGAGGAGATGGAAATGGGAGTCAATTGAAACCATGGTTGGATCCGAATGCACTGGCTAGCCCATTGAGTGATTGGAACCTAAGTGAGGTCACAACATTGGGGGATGCGAAATTCGTGTGGACGACTAGGCTTGTTTGCAAGCTTTTGAGAGCTTTCAAGAGACCGGAAATGGCGTGGGAGTTCTTCTGTTGGGTTGCTTACCAGCCCGGAGGATTCACACACGATGTCTTCACAGTATCGAGGATGATCATCATTCTCTCACGCCATGGGCATGTTTAATTGATCGATAGGCTTGTAGCCAAGGTCAAACGGGAGGGAATTCAGTTATCATTCAGCACTGTAAGATTGGTTGTGGATTTGTATGGTGTCTCGAAGAAAGCCGATGCGGCTCTGAGGTTTTTTCATGATGTTGAGTCGGTTTGTGGATTGGTGTCAAAATCCAATTATAGGTTGTTATATTCTTCTCTCTTACGCACTTTTGTCAAATGTAAGCGCGCATCGGAGGCCATGAATTTACTTGAAGAGATGGTGTTGTCGAGTATTTGTCCTGATATTCAGACATTTTCTGGGTTGATGCAGTATTTTGCACTTGAAGAGGATTTGAGGATGGTTCAACAGTTATTTGGAATGGTTCGACAGAGTGGTATGGAACCCGATGCTTATATGTTTCAGATCCTTATCCGTGCTTATTGCAAGCGCGAGAGAGCGGCTCTTGCATTGTGGGTTTTTGAGGATATGAGGAATGCAAATTTGTTTCCAGATGCTGCGACAAAGGCATTGCTTGTGAAGAGTATTTGGAAGGAACGGAAGTTGAGAGAGACTGCTAGTGTTGAGGAGAGAACTGAGGAAGTTAAAGACATGTTGCCAGTTGCATTGCCTGGACACGTATGGACTGTGAGCTCTACAGATCTAATGCTAGTTTTCAAAATTTATTCAAACAGTTTCTCGGAGAATGGCGGTTAGAGTTAATGCACTAGACTTTTGGAGAACTTAAATGGGTAAGGTCCAATGCGCTTCATTTATCATAATTCCTGAATTTTATTTCTTTTTCATGTCGAGTCTCTTTTTAATTCTCAGAGTTGTCTGTCTATTATGCTAAGTTTTCTATTGTTTGATTGTCTATTTTTGCATTCGAAATCAAATGCTTGAAAATTACATTTGCTCAATGATTTTCAACACTGCCCCCTTGTGATTTAAAGCTTAGATTGTTGAAGTTGTCTGTGTTTCTTTGCCTTTTTGTTGTATTATGAACTACACCGATGTAGAATGGGAGCTGCATCTGGATCTTTCAGAGTTATCTTCGTTCTATCAAACCCTTAAAAATGCAACATAAATTTTTCTATACTAATGTGACACCCCGAAAAATAGTCCTTCGATAGTGATTATAATTTTTACTCTACTACCTACTCAGAATATGAACCTATTGTTGCAGATTAATGTCACTGATTATTAGTTTCTTACTGTTCCAATGGGAGGCTTTTAACCGCATTCACGTGAAGGGCAATGAATTGTAGCATAGCGTTTTCTTTTTGTTTAATCTTCCTCTGTTTACCCAATAAGTTTACCAAAATGAGGAATGGACACTTGCAAAGCCGTATCTCTTTATTTTTTCTTTGAAATGATAAATGATACTTTATAAATAAAAAAAATAAAATAAAAAATACAATCAGAAATTACATCAGGTGTAGAGATTTCCCCTCATTCAGTACGTACATACTCGCCTCTGCTTTAGCAAGGGCCTGCAGTCATTAATATCTCTAAGAAAATAGTAAAAAGAAAACTCGAGACCCTAATTGCATCCACTATCTTGTTGTTAATATTCACTAGTCTCCATAGACCTGCACTCCTTCAGATAGCCCAGCCCACCTTCAATCCACTTTCTTCCTATGAGCTCCTTAAAAATACTTAAACCATAAGGAATGCTCTAGTCTTTGCTTTGTTTAATGAATTGGAAGATTATGTTATGCACTGGGTCCAGAGTTGCTTGCGGAGGTGAATGTCTAATCTTCATGGGAACGAGGACTCATAATTTAGTAAATTAGCTATGATTTTAGCTTCTCTGTATGTTTCAATGTTGGTATTTGGATGCTTTGTCTAGAAAAGAATGTGTCATGGTGAAATCTAATTAGTTTGTGTCTATGATTTGGCCGACACTTTGAATTTACTGCTGACACACGTGTCCTGCCGTGTCCGACACGACACGCTTGTCCACCCTTGTCGACACTCCTTTGTACACTTTTAAATGTACTGCTATTAATGTTAGACTTAATGTGGGTGTGTGGACATTTTTTTGTGTCGTGTCAAGTTTGAAATACTGTTTTTGTGTCGTGTCAAGTGTGAAATGTTATTTTATTATTGCATATTGTGTTTTCCTCTTTTAATATTAACTATTCTTTGATTATAAACTCTTTTTTTAGCTCTTATTTAACTAATATGTGTTGTTGTATCATATATATCCTTTCTATTTTAGCCGTGTCCCTGTTTCTAAATTTTGGAGGTTTGCCGTGTTCGACACTCCGTGTCGACACGCGACACCCGTGTCCGTGTCCACAAATCATAGGTTTGTGGGCAGTTATTCAATAAAATATCTATGATTTTTGCTTCTTTGTATGTTTCAGTGTCCGTATTCTAATGCTTTTTCTACAAAAGAATGTGTAATGGTGAGTTCTAATTAGTTTGTGGGCACATGCTTGTAATTGTTTTTCGTCGCCTCATCAAGTGATTGTTTTTGGTTTTCAGTTGTTGATAGAAACATAATTGCTTGTCGTCAATAACTTTCGTGGTGAAAAAAGTTGTCCACATATGTGTAATTTGAGTATGTTCCCTTTTTAATACTAAGATTTATTAAAAAGAGAGTCCCACCAACTCAACTCAATTCAACTAAGCCTTTGTCCGAAACTAGTTGGGGTCGGTTAATGAATCCTTTATACTCTGTTTGGTTGCCGGGTTTTTTTTGTTCCTGGGAGTTATGTGGGAGAAAAAAATACCCTGGGAGATAGGTGGGAAAAAAAAAGTCCTAGAAGTATCCTGGTAAAATAAAAATCCCATGTTTGGTTGACCGGATTATGGTGGGAAAAAAAAAACCTTTGTTTGGTTGCTTGAACTGTTGGGTAGAAAAAAATTCTTCTCAAGCTTATTTTTGGTTCCTGAGTTTATTTTGTTCCTGGGGTTATTTTGGGATGGGATGAAAAGGCAATCATTACAAAAGTGGGATTAAAAAATTCACCACACAAGCAATCATTACAAGAGTGGGATTAAAAAAAACCTAGTGCTAAAAGGCAACCAAACATGGGATGGGACCAAAATTTAACTAACTCTTCCTGGGACCAAAATTTAACTGGCAACCAAACGGAGCCTTAGAAAATTTTCATGAAGAAGGTGAAAGAGTCTACGCGGCTCAAATTGACTAAGTCTAATCCCGACACCAGTTGGGTTCATCTACATGGATAATTTTCTTCCATTCTCTCCTATCCAAATTCATGCTCTCTGTTATGTCCCTAACCATCAAGTCTTTCCTCATTGTTTCTACCCAAGTTGTTTTCGGTCTGGCCCTATGTCTTTTTACTCCATCAACTTGGCACGAGTCACTTCTTCTCACTGGAGCATCCAAAGGCATACATTGGATATGCGCAAACCATCATAAGCGGTGCTCTCTCATCTTCTCTTCAATTGGTGCCACCCCACCTTTTTACGGATGTCTTCATTTTTAATTCTATCTAACCTTGTGTGGCCGCACATCCATCTAAGCATTCGCATGTTCACTACACTCATTTTATGCACATGCTGCTTCTTGGTGGCCCAACATTCTGAGCCGTACATCATGGCTGGCCTCACAGCTGTCTTATAAAACTTTCCCTTCAACTTGGTAGGTATTTTACGGTTGCACAAAACTTCTGAAGCATGCTTCCACTTCAACTAACCGGCTCTTATTCTGTGGTTAACATCCTCTTCAATCTCTCCTTCCTTATGTAGGATTGAACCAAGACAGTGAAAGATATCCCTCCTATGTACCTCATGTCCAGTCATATTTACTACATCTTCGCCCTGCCTCCTTACATTACTAAAGATGCACTCCATATACTCTGTCTTAGTCCTACTCAGTCTAAAACCTTTGGATTCCAAAGTAGTTCTCCATAACTCCAACTTAGCATTAACTCCTGCTTTGGTTTTGTGAATTAATACTATGTCATCTGCAAATAGCATACACCACGACACCTCATCCTGGACATCCTCTGTAAGTTCATCCAGCCTAGTGACCCCAAAGCAGGCTAATTAATCCACCTCACAATTAGCCTAATCCACACGTGTTGGGAGGAAATGGAATGACCTTTGAACCTATCAAGCAACTCCTCAATCGCATCCACAAATCTCCTAGGGTATTTGCCACAATCCCTTACCAAACGAATTACGTTAAAGGAGTTCCCCTCAACAATGAGAGACTCTACCTATAAAAAAAAAACATTGAGGGAATCCTAGAGATCATGGTTCACAAGCCAGATCCCATGAAGCAAGCAATTAATACTCGAGTAACTCGGATTCCCCAGGCTAGAGCCATCGAAATTCAGCTTGTGGATCCTGAGAGGAGGAGGCGAACACCATCTCAGGGAAGGTTTATCAACCTTAGCTCGAATCACCCTGATATTGTCCCATGATCTATGAATAGGGGACACAAAAATGCCATGAAAGGCCAAGTGAACAGCTGCCGAATGACAAGTGGTAGAAAGAATCTGTTGCTGAAGGGAATGGAATGTACTCCCCTTGAAAAGCCCTTAAAAAAATTATGTGTTTTTTTTTCCTCCCAAAGGAGCTACATTTGAGCATGTCCCTTTGGATACATGAAAATCAAAATGTGGTACTTGTTGGTTGGGCCATTCCCGTTGGATAGCAATGGTTGTCTGGTACTGTTATTTGCACTACCATGTTTTAATAATTGAACAAACTCAGCTTGTCTTTTCTATTTTAATTGGCTTTTGAGAGATTTTTGAGAACTGTAATAAACTTTAACAGCTGCTTAAATAATAAAAGACAAAATGAGTTAGTGTAATTATCAAACATGGTAGTATCAAGATCAGTACCTTTGAAATATTGTTATTTGGGTGGGTTGTGTGTGTGTGTACACATGTTGGTAATCATAATAATGATTGGCACTATTGGTCAAGACTCGGAGCTAGCTATTTATTGAGAATCAGACCGTCCATTGGTGTTAAACATTAAAGTTAACAACCAATTAGATTGTCACTATCAAAATTAATAGCAAACTCTGTTAATAGTTTCTAGGAGAATTTTAGTTTTTTTTTTCTTTTTCTTTTAAAAGATTACTAAATTAAAGAATAGAAAAGAAACAATAAGGAGCAAAAAACACAGAAGGGGCCAAGATGGCCCCTCTCTGCAAAAGCAAAAACTAAACCATAATAAACAGCAATACAACTTGCTCTGAGCATTAGATAAGAGGAAGACCACAAAAATCCCTACGAGCTTCGCTGCTCGCAAGATAGAATGAATCATAAGCCATGAAATGAATCAGAGCTCTTTGTTGAGGCTTGGCTTCAGTGGAGAAGCCATGAGGAGGGATGGGGATGTTTATGTTTTTAACTCATCTTTGATATTTTTTCTCCTCATTCTCTTATCTTTTGAACCCATTTTGCTCCTTTTTTAATCCTTTCTACCATTCATATTTCTCCTTCTCTACCATGGAACCTCGTCCCTCCATATTTTCTTCTTCTTCTTCCTCATTTTCACTTTCCATGATTTTATCACTAACCTTGTCACCATCAAGTTATCACATGCAACTTCCGTTTGTGGAAAGGACAAATCATCCTGATCATACATGCCAACAAACTTTTGAACACCTTGAAGGGGTAGTTATAATTCTTGACGACTGTCAAACTAGAGAAAAGTGAAGTAAAACTTGAGGAAGTATACATGGATCATCCAAAGTGATTTGAAGTTGTAGATTGAAGCAATTTTGTCTATAGATGGGCTCAAGTAGGCTCCCAAGGCATGGTTTGACAAGTTTCATCAAAACAATGGATACAAAAGAAGCAAGTTGAATAATTCTCTTGTTAGTAAACACACTCAGATGGTGCTGGTGCTGGTTTTGGTGTATGTCAATGACAACGTCATCACAAGAAGTGACAGTTGTGAGATACACAGTCTTAAGAATAGCCTAGAGGGGGACCTTTGACATGAAGGACCTAGGGGAGCTTAGATAGTTGTTGTGGAGATTAAGAGAACCAAAGAATAGCCTAGAGGGGACCTTTGACATGAGGGTCAAGGATCCTCTAATTTATTAAAGTATGGTTGGAGTATTTTAGTATCTAACTCTTACTAGCCCAGACATCACCCATGTGGTGACAGGTATGTTCCGTCGGTGTCTAGGTGCCCTGACACTAGTTGGGCTTGAAATCTAGACACATGTAGATCCCTGACTGGATAGTGTTTTTCTGAGTGGATGCCTAATCTCATGGAGCAACGGGAGGCAAAGACTATCATTTTGTTTGTGACAAGGAAGAAGATAAAGAGGTTTATAAATGCTATATCACTACTTGAGAGCAGATAGTAGGCATTTTCACCAAAAGGGCTTACAGTCCAATCAATCAATCTGGTTTGTGGTCTCTACATATGCTAATGATTATAGACCAATCAATCTGGTTTGTGGTCTCTACAAAATTATTTCTAATGTTCTCGCTTCGGAAGAAGGTGCTGCCCTCTTTAAAATCTTTGTTGCAGGGGAACCTTTGTAGGTAATCGTCAAATTCATGACGAAGTTTAAATTGCGCATGAATGTATCAACTCTATACATGGAAGCAAGATGGCAGGCCTCATTTGCAAGCTCTACCATGCGGACTGGTTGTTTCTAGATTCTATTCTCTGAAAATTTGGTTTTTGGTAGAAGTGGAGGAATTGGATCTTGGAATGAGACTTTCTGTGGATTCTTCAAAGGCAGCATGGGATTAAGGCAAGGTCCTCTTTCGCCTTATGTTTATGATCATGGGAGAAGCTTTGAGTCAAATGCTATCCTCTCAGAGGAGAGCATGCTGCTTTTTCATTGAGTCTCTGTCAGCCCAAATCAATCACTCATAACCTGTCTTCAATATGTTGACGATGTGATATTTCTCCAACAACTGCAAAAGGAGCTCGTCAACATCAGATTCGGTTTTGAGATAGTTCTAGGCTGTATCCGGGCTTAAGGTGAACCTTCCTAAAAGCGAGTTGATCCGCATCAACATTGACCAAGACAGATCCTCAAAAATGGCTATATCCTTTGATTGCAAGGTGGGTGCTCTTCCCATTATTTACCATGGCATTTCGCTTGGTACTGGTACCCCTTCCAAATCCTTGTGGTCAGTTGTGGTTAATAAAATAGAAATGAAGCTTGCTGTGTGGAAGAAAAAAATACTTGGCTTTGGGAAGTCGAATTACTCTAATTAAATCAACGTTTGCAAATCTTCCTATCTGCTACCAAGGTGTCGATTTTGTTTCGTTTCGGCTGAAATGGCTGAAACAATTCCTTCCTGTCTATAAAACAGAAGAGAAACACTTTTGTTCTGTTTTGGCCATAATTTCGTTCCATTTAATTACTTCGGTGTGTTTTGCCGTTTCGTTCTATTTCGACTGAAACATGGCCGAAACTCTCTTCTTTTTTCCGAAAAATTACAATTTTCCTCCTTAATGGCTCCCTTTTTTTGTTTTACCCTTCATTTTTGGTTATTTTGACCATTTTTTAGCTGTTTGAAGTGTATTTTCCATCGGTTTTCCTCCCAAAACAAGTAAAACCTTATATAAACCCTATGATTTGTGGACATGGACACGAGTGTCGTGTGTCGACACGGACATGGAGTGTCGGACACGGCAAACCCCCAAACTTTGGAAACGGGGACACGGCTAAAATAGAAAGTATATGTGATCATGATTTGTGGATATGGATTCGTGTGTCCATTTTCGACATTGATACGAGTTGTCTAAATGAGGTAAACACAATATTCAATAAAAAACATTATGACACACTTTACACGATACAAAAACATGTCCACACACCCACATTAAGTCTAACACTTCCAGCAATACAAGTAAAAATGTCCAAAGGAGTGTTGACACGTGTGGACACGAGTGTCGTGTCGGACACTGCAGGACACGTGAGTTTGCAATAGATTCGAAGTGTCGGCCAAATCATAGTATAAACCCATTTGAGTCCTCTTTTTTTACTAATAACTACCCAAGTCTCTCATACCAATTCCTACTCATCTCAGTTCCATTACTTTCTATTCATCTTTACTTAGGCCAAACATCAAAGAAAATGTTGCATCATTTGGTTCTGACTACAAATTTCTCATTTGATCAAACAGAGTAATGGCCTCATCTCCATAACCATTCTGTGCATAACCATATATCATGGAGTTGATAGAAATTTTCAAAAAAAGAAAAACATCAGAGTGTATTTTCACCATTCAAAGGTTTCTACTTCTAGTCTACGTGTATTTTAAGTAATAAAATGTGTGTCTTTATATTTGGCTCATATAATGGTTTCTTATATTTTTCTAGCAAATTTCTATTTTTTGGATTTTTTTAATATCTCTATTTTTATCAATTTTTTTTGCCATTCAAAAAAAATAAAAAATTAACTATAAAAAAACTCCTCCGATCGTGGCATCTTTTCTGAAACAAAATGTCGAAATGTTCCGTTCCATCGACCAAAACGAATGAGAATCAACAACTTAGGTTTGCTATATGTCTATATTCATAATCCTCTCATCTATTGCCAAAAGGATAGAGAAAATGCAAAGAAGTTTTTTTTGGATTGAGAAGGAAAAGCTGAAGAAGATCGGTAAGTGGTTCGTATATCCGAATGTGATAGTGGTCTGGGAATTAGCAACCTAAAGAGGCGAAATCTGGCACTCATTTAAATGGCACGGTGCTATGGATAGGAAAAATATGGACTTTGGTGCTCGGCCATTCATGCAAAGTATGGAAGGCCGGATTCTAACTGGCTCATGTACTATCCAAAAAGCTGTAAAGAATCTAGGATGTTGAGATCAAATTCTATAGTTTTGGAGGAATTTTCAAAAGGAACCTGGCTGTGCAGTGGTCAAGGTAAAGAGATGAGATTTGGGGAGGATAGTTGGCTCGGAAAAAAGCCGATATGTGAGCAATACCCCTTTTTGTATAGAATCACCCCTAACAAAAGCAGCTTGGTAGCGGAAGGTTCTAGGTGGGTTAAACAACAAAATGGAATGGACATGTGCTTTTCTTCAACTCTTCAAAGACAACAAAGAATCGAAATTCCTAGAGTCGGTGAGCAGATTGGATAAGATGTTTACTTCACCAGTTCAAGATGATCAAGGATAATTAGTTTGGGATTCAAATGGCCTATTTTCGTCTAGTTGTTTTTTCAGAAAGCTATTTTCATCTAGATCTCACCCCCATCTAAGGAATTTATCTTGGTTGGTTTCTGTTCCTGCTTTTGTGATTGTTTGGAGAGTATGGAGTGAACAGAATGATAGGATTTTTAAAGGTAAGGAGTCCAAGATCGACATGCTTATCGTATTCACTCAATTAGAGTTGTGAATTGTGATGGCACTGTATTCCAATTGGTATTATTAAGTCTCAGGCACACTTAGGTGCTGGAAAGAAGTCTCTATGGACAAATCTATCAGGTCCAAACCTAAGACTAGATGTACTCTGCCGCAAAATTCAATCAGATATAATTTTGATGGTAGTTCCTGTGGCAAGCCAGGGCTAGCTGGAATTGGAAGAAAGATCAGAAATGATAGAGCGGAGGTGTTAAAAGCCTTCCCATGTCCCATAGGTATTGCTGGTTCTCGTAAGACGGAGATTAAAGCTTTGCTTCATGGTCTTTTAATCCCCAAAGACATCCAAGGCTTCCAAATTCCTGGGGAGGGTGACTCAGCAAATTTAATATCGTGGGCACCCATTGTTCTAGGGAGCCATGGAGATTTGCCAATAGTATCTCTCAGATCACGATCTTAAAGAATCAATGTGCATTTCTTCCTTTCTTATTCCCTACGCTATTAATGATTTAGCCAACGTTCTTGCCAGATCAGGGTTTGTTAGAGACTGTCTTATTATATCAAATTCTATCCCTGTTTAGTAATTTTTTTTTTTCTGTTTTAACCGACATAAGGCCATCTTGTTCCTACCCGCCTTTCGCTTAATCAATTTTATTTCTCAAAATGTGTATGTTGTATTTTCATAATGCTGAATCAAGGGACTGAGTTTTGACACCCTAAATCTTTCTATCTGCTCTTTTCTCTACTTCTTAGTCTTGGTTGAATTATTGCTATTCTTTACATAAATCAATTCGACTAATGTAGAATTCTTAAGGATATATTGAAGGAAGCATAATTTTTTAACCCTTTTAACTTCTCTATCACAAATTTAACTCAACTTTCTTTCCTTTTTTTTCAAATTCTTTTCGTCCTTTTAGCATCTCTATCACAAGTCAACTAAACATTCTTTCCTCTCCTTTTTTCCTGCTATACAGTATATACAATAGTTTAAGGGCACGTTTGGCACGCTTGAATTGAGGCTGAAGTGGCTAAAAATCAGGAAACTAGTGTCTTGTGATGAGAAAACTTCTCAGCCTCATCTCACTCGTGGCCTCTCTAATCTCTCTCCTCCTAGTGCCCACCCCCTCTCTCACCACTTGGAGATACTGATTTATCATGAAAAAAAATTCCTGGCTGCCAGACATGGCCCTAGTGCCTCATCTCACTCGTGGCCTCTCTATAACTTGATATGAAAATGCCTACTTCAATATTTTCTTTGACTAGGCGCAATATTAGCAATATTCGCATGGATTGGTTTCCTTACCTCCGGAATCTTTTCATGCATGTGTATCTAGTAGGTAATTATTGATTCATTGGGTTTGACAAATCACAATAATAGTTTGGAAATTTTATTTCTACAAATGGGTTTCCTAGCCAGGTTTTACTCTCAACAGGGAAGTGGGAGTCACCTGGTAATTGGAGCTGTTTCAAGTTAACAGCTGAATGAGCTAAATTTTTTGGCCATGTTTGGCAACCATGAATTTTTTTCAGGTAATATTAGTCTGCAGAATTTTACTTTTCCTATTTTTTCAGCCACTTTACACCATCTCCTTGCTCCTGCCCTCTCAATTCTCTTCCTCTCCCACCCTCCTTGGCCCTCTCTCATCACTGGATAAACTAATATTCCAGGGAAAAAAATTTCATGGCTGCCAAACATGGCCTTTGTGTTTAATTTCGGAAGAGTGCAACCACTACAAGATAAGTAGAAACTGGTGTTTTAAAGAAGATAAATCACAATGTACATGGAAAATGGAGTTAAGGACTTAAGGCCATTGTTAGCCTATGTCTCTCATTTGCCTGCCTATGGATATGAGAAATCTTTATTATTGGCACCTTATCTGTGATGTAAATATTTCCTTGAACTCATGGTGGAGGTGACATGGCATGCCTTATTTTTTGTTAAACCAAACAGATTTTCTTTTTCTATCTCCCTTTGGCTGGAGGTATATATCCAAGCACTTTCTGACTGCATTTAAGGCTGTAAATCCCACACTTTGTTGTTCGTTCTAGATGATATCTCTGCACTTGTTTTCCACAGATTTCCCTTTTAGAGCTATCAAATTTAGTATGTTTTCCATGCCTTTCATCACTTAGGGAGTTAGAGTCATCCGATAGGATTGGATTTTGATGCGTTGCCAATCTATAGCAAGGTTTAAGAGTTGAATGGTTTGAATCAATGAACCAGTGGGTCCCACTTGTACTTCCACTGTCATGTCCCCTTCTAGGAGCATAGATTATGGTGCCTAATTTTGTGGGTTAGGGCCATGTGGGTCCTTGAGTGGCCATATTGTGAACTATTTGCTAAGGGGGCAGAAATGATATGAGCACCCTCTCACTCTTTATATGCACTCA
The DNA here is from genome assembly GCF_043159265.1 of Tasmannia lanceolata. Classification (NCBI taxonomy): domain Eukaryota; kingdom Viridiplantae; phylum Streptophyta; class Magnoliopsida; order Canellales; family Winteraceae; genus Tasmannia; species Tasmannia lanceolata. The sequence goes on from NW_027518695.1 coordinate 68,352,168, forward strand.
ACGGTGGAATTGGGAAAGGCTTTTAAAGGAGGCTATGAGATGGGCATTTTGGGGCTGATTTTGCCTTAAACAGAATTGGTATTGGCACCCAACTCTTTGGTGTTTAAATGTGGAATGTAGAATGAGAAAAAAAAAGAAAGATTTAACAAATACAAGTTTCCCTTGGCTAGTGAAGCCAACCAGTTTTGAAGGCAGTGAGTCTTCCAACTGGCCGGTGCAGTGGGCACCCCATCTATTTTTCCTCCTCCTTCCAACAGGTAGTGTACCCTTGGAGATCTCCATCTTTCACAGCCATTGAAGAGAATGCCCAACCAAGCTTCCCATCTTCAACCTCCATTCCAATGCCAAATGTTGTTTTTTTTTGTTTTTCAGTTTGTTATTGGTGATTGGAACCTTCCCAATCTTCCATATTATGAGAGCATCGCTCTATTCTCTTTTGTAAAGCCATTATTGGTGTTTGACAGAAAAAGAATTGTAAAACAGTCCCCTATGAGTTGGTGCACTTAAGGTGTTTGTTTAAATGTGTGTGTGAATGTGCATCCCCTAATTGTAGCTAACAATGTGGGTGAAAAGGGCCATAGAATTACAGTAAGTTTGGGTCATTCCAAGTGGTATCAAAGCTCCTCTTGGCCAGCTATGGGTGGTGGAGATGTCCTTCCCGAAGACGCCTCCCAAGTGTTCGGCATTAGTAGTCTGCCCCGTTGGAATCTCCTTGATGTTGGGAGTTGGATGTGCTAGACAAGTTTGATCCACCGAGCTTATCATTGTGTGGAGGGAAAGAGTAGCAGGGCAATCACCCTAAAAAAAAAAAAAAAAAAAAAAAAAAAAAAAAAACGCTCGCCAATTGTTTGTTTAATCTCCAAGCATATGCGTGGCGTATGTGAACATTTCCCATTGTCAAGCCCTTGCACTCCGAGTCTTCTAGAGAGTTGGGAGGAGGGTGTTGCCCATGAGCAAAAGAGAATTGAGGGCCAAGCACCGAGAACTAACCCGGAACCAAGCCGAGAGGGTTGTTGACACCTACGGGGTGCCCGAGGTCTCCATGGAACCTCGAAGGGAAGAAACGGATGACGATGGTACTGAGGACAGGTTGGTGAGGAGACTGGTCACCGCCCTTGATGCACATTTGTTCAGAATGGAGAAGGCCATTGTGGACGCTGTCGAGCGTTTGGCCATTGGGCCTAGAGGTGATGTCGTCGAGCGTTTGTTTGTTGGGCCTAGCGAAGGAGTTGATCGCACCAGGATACCGATGGTGGGTCGAGGAGGAGGCTTGACTGAGTTGCAAGAAGAGGCTGAAACTCTCATGGCTGGTTACATGTCCACTAGCCAAGAGTTCAGGGACCTGATGTCTTTCAGGGACTTTTGCACATGGAGAGCCAAGAACACCATCCCACGAGCCGGAATCGAGCTAAGGACCGCCACGGACAGATTTAACCGTGTTCCTATGCCCCATTACGATGGCACCCCAGGAAGAGCAGCCCGCACATGGATGCAAAAGTTGGAGGTCTTCTTCGAGGTGAATGAGATGCTTGAGGCAGACAAGGTCCGTTACGCCATCCTACACTTAGATGGTGCAGCACATGATTGGTGGCACCAAGGGAGAAGGACCTTGGATCACGACCAAGTGACACACTTTGCCGATTTCAGCAGAAGACTCTTGCAAATGTTTGATCAAGTCCCTACAGAGCAGCATTTTAGGGAGCTTGCAGACCTTAGGCAAACAGCCAAACTACGTGCCTATGTTGATGAGTTTCGACAATTGTCCCTTATGGTTGATGGGCTGAGTGCTATCCGGCTGTCCTACATGTTTGTTCAAGGCTTGAAGGAGCCTCTACAGGGCTGGGTGTCCGCTTTTGATCCCCCTAACTTAGAGTCCGCCATGGCAAAGGCGTTGACCATGGAGGCTTCCGCCTCATTCGCCACCCCCAACCGACCCAATCCGGTTAGGCCCCCTTCCTCATTTGAACAAGGACGCAACTTTGGCTTGAATCCAACAGGTCACCGACCTCCCTACCCTCAACAACAACTCGGGCCACCAAGCACTAATTCTCCAAGCAAGGGTGTTGTCCCTATTGAAGATATGTCGAGGACAGTAATGAGGCAGATGAGGGTGTGTTTCAAATGTAGGGGACCATGGGAGCCTGGTCACAAGTGCTCCCAATTTCAGATTGTGGAGGTTCATCCAGAGAGTGGGACTGATGTTATTGATGGCAATGACAGGGATGAAGTCAAGGAAGACGACACCGAGTTGCAGCAACAACAAGTCCCATCTGTTGAGGGGGAAAGCAACAATATAAGGTTGCATCCCTCTCTTGCATCACTTTCAGGGGTACCCAACTTTCACGCCTTCAGGGTTAAGGGAAGGATTGAGGGGCACCACTTGGTGATCTTGATTGACACCGGAGCTACGCACAACTTCATTGATCAGTCCGTGGTCACAACATTACAGTTGCCAGTTGAAAGCTTTGCCGGATTTGATGTCTCCGTTGCCAATGGTTCCATCATGCGTTGCACTCAAGTGGTGAGGAAACTGTCAGTGGCCATCCAAGGCCATACCTTGCAGGATGATTTCTATGTCATCTCTATATCAGCTGCTCATATGGTCCTAGGAGTGCAATGGCTGTACTCCGTGGGGGAGTTCATGCAAAGCTTCAAAAGCATGACCATCCGTTTCATGGCAGGGGATCAAGAGGTGATCTTGCAAGGGCTTCCCGCAGGATCCACCCAATCTATATCAGCAGATCAGTTGGAGAGAGTAATGAGGAGGGATCAAGTCACTTGGGCAGCTGAGTGTTTTGCCATCCAAGGGATGCCCCAGCTTGCCGAGCCTACCACGGTCCATCCAGAAGATGTACAAGACATCCTAGACCGGTATAGTGCAGTTTTCGGGGAGCTTCCTTACGGGCTTCCGCCGGATCGTGGCCATCAACATGTCATCGAGTTGGAGCATGGGACCTCGCCCATTATGGTTCCGCCCTATCGCCATCCTCGAATTTACAAGGAGGAGATAGAGAAGGCCATACATGAACTGCTTGATATGGGGCACATCCGACCTAGCACAAGCCCCTTTGCGTCCCCTGTAGTGCTCGTCAAGAAGAGGGATGGAACCATGCGTATGTGTATTGACTATCGAGGGCTGAACCAAAGAACAATCAAGAATCGATACCCTATTCCCAGGATTGATGAGTTACTAGATGAACTTCAAGGTGCTCAATGGTTCTCCAAGATTGACCTCCGCTCTGGTTATCACCAAATCCGAATGAGGCCTGAGGATGTTTCCAAGACCTCCTTCCGATGCCATTATGGACACTATGAGTTCCTGGTGATGCCATTTGGGTTAACCAATGCCCCTGCTACATTTCAAGCGACAATGAATGACATCTTTCGCCCCCACTTGAGGAAGTTTGTCTTGGTATTCTTCGACGATATACTCATCTACAGCCGAACTCGCGAGGATCACCTTCAGCATCTTGAGGTGGTGTTACTTCTTCTCCTAAGTCACACCTTCAGGGCCAAGGCAAGCAAGTGTGAGTTTGGATTGGCCGAGCTACTCTACTTGGGACATGTCATTAGTGCGGAGGGAGTGCGTGTAGATACACAGAAGATTCAGTCCATTCAAGAGTGGCCGACTCCCTCTACACTCACACAGTTACGAGGGTTCCTAGGGTTGTGTAGTTATTACAGGAGGTTTGTTAGTGGGTTCTCTCAGTTGGCTGCCCCCTTGACCGAGCTGACTAAAAAGAATGCCTTTACCTGGACCGACTTAGCTCAAGAGGCTTTTGAGGGTCTCAAGAAGACTGTGTTCATGCCCAGTTCTCGTCCTTCCAGATTTCAGCCAACCCTTCGTTGTTGAATGCGACGCATCTGGTGTGGGCATAGGGGCTGTGCTAATGCAGGGAGGTCATCCCATTGCCTTCAAGAGCAGGAAGCTCAAGGGTTCAGAGTTGCACCTCTCAGTGTATGATAAGGAGATGCTTGCTTTGATGCATGCCTTGTCGAAGTTCCGACAGTACCTCATTTGCGGAAAGTTTGTTGTGAGGACAGACCACCATAGCCTCCGCTTCTTCTTATCTCAGCAGGAGTTGAATGATAGACAACAACGGTGGGTGAGTCGCATTCAGGCCTTTGACTTTGAGATAGAGTATAAGAAGGGGAAGTATAACACAGTGGCAGACGCCCTCTCTAGACGGGCAGAGGTTGCAGCCGTTTCAGTTGTGGATCTCCCATGGCGTGATGATTTAGTGGCTGCCTATGCCAAAGATCCCTTATGCAGTTCAGTCATGGATAAGTCATGTGGCCCTGAGCTCCAACAAGAGTACCATGTGCATAACGACATTGTCCTACGTAAGGGACGCATCTATGTCCCTCCATCCATTGCATTGAAGAAGAAGGTTCTCAACGCGTATCATGACTCTCCAATGTCTGGTCATCAGGGCTTCTATAAGACTTACCGCCAGGTTAGGGAGAGGTTCTCTTGGAAGCACTTAAAGAGAGATGTTCGGGAGCACATCCGTGGGTGTTCAATTTGCCAACGTATGAAGCATGAGACAGTATTTTCTGCAGGGTTGCTCCAACCTCTACCTATTCCCGACAAGAAATGGGATGGCATATCCATGGACTTCATCACCGGATTGCCAAGATCGGGGGGGAAGGATTGCATCTTGACCATCATCGACCGCCTCACCAAATACGCCCACTTCCTTTCCCTTCCGGCGGACTACAAGGCTCCCCAAGTTGCTGACTTATTTTACAAGGAGATTTTTCGCTTGCATGGGCTTCCAAGCACCATTGTGAGTGATCGGGACAGCCGCTTCATGAGCGCCTTTTGGCAAGAGTTATTTCGATTGACGGGCACCTCATTGACCCCGAGCACTAGCTACCATCCGCAAACCGATGGGCAGTCTGAGGTTACGAACAAGTGGATTGAGGGCTACTTACGCTCATACGTACAAGATCAACAATCATCTTGGCCACGATGGTTATACATGGGTGAGTATTGCTACAACACCACCCACCACATGTCAATCGACATGACACCCTTTCGTGCCCTCTATGGTTACGATGCCCCTAAGTTTGTTGACATAGCACTTCCTGAGACGAGGGTGCCCGCAGCCAAGGAATCGGTTACACACCACCAAGACCTTCTCAAAGAACTCAAACAACACATGCAGCTTGCACAAGATCGGTACAAAGTGTACGCTGATCGGAAGAGATCCGACCGTTCATTTCAGGTGGGGGATATGGTGTATCTACGATTGCAGCCGCATAGACAATCCTCATTGAAGAAGAAGGGAGCTCATAAGCTTCAACCCCGCTTCTATGGTCCATATCAGGTGGCTTCTAAGGTGGGTAGTGTAGCGTATCGTTTGGATCTTCCGGAGGGTAGTCGAATCCACCCCGTCTTCCATGTGTCATGTTTGAAGAGTGCCATTGGGCAGAACATTCACCCCTCTCTTACTCTGCCCCCTCTTGATGATGAGGGAAAGGTCACACTCAACCCCGAAGCCATTCTTAACATGCGACAAAGAAGGTTGAGGAGCCGCACCATCACGGAATACTTGGTGAAGTGGCAGAATTTACCGACGGAGGATGCCACATGGGAAAGGGAGAACATTCTATCTCAGCAGCCACACTTGCATTGCTCGAGGGCAAGCAATTCAAGAGGGGGAGATTTGTCATGTCCCCTTCTAGGAGCATAGATTATGGTGCCTAATTTTGTGGGTTAGGGCCATGTGGGTCCTTGAGTGGCCATATTGTGAACTATTTGCTAAGGGGGCAGAAATGATATGAGCACCCTCTCACTCTTTATATGCACTCAACGGTGGAATTGGGAAAGGCTTTTAAAGGAGGCTATGAGATGGGCATTTTGGGGCTGATTTTGCCTTAAACAGAATTGGTATTGGCACCCAACTCTTTGGTGTTTAAATGTGGAATGTAGAATGAGAAAAAAAAAAAGGAAAAAAAAAGAAAGATTTAACAAATACAAGTTTCCCTTGGCTAGTGAAGCCAACCAGTTTTGAAGGCAGTGAGTCTTCCAACTGGCCGGTGCAGTGGGCACCCCATCTATTTTTCCTCCTCCTTCCAACAGATAGTGTACCCTTGGAGATCTCCATCTTTCACAGCCATTGAAGAGAATGCCCAACCAAGCTTCCCATCTTCAACCTCCATTCCAATGCCAAATGTTGTTTTTTTTGTTTTTCAGTTTGTTATTGGTGATTGGAACCTTCCCAATCTTCCATATTATGAGAGCATCGCTCTATTCTCTTTTGTAAAGCCATTATTGGTGTTTGACAGAAAAAGAATTGTAAAACAGTCCCCTATGAGTTGGTGCACTTAAGGTGTTTGTTTAAATGTGTGTGTGAATGTGCATCCCCTAATTGTAGCTAACAATGTGGGTGAAAAGGGCCATAGAATTACAGTAAGTTTGGGTCATTCCATCCACCCCCTTTTGTTTGGTTTATCCCAAAGCAGGAGAGTCGACACGTGTGGACACGAGTGTCGTGTCGGACACGGCAGGACACGTGAGTCGGCAATAGATTCGAAGTGTCGGCCAAATCATATTATAAACCCATTTGAGTCGTCTTTTTTTACTAATAACTACCCAAGTCTCTCATACTAATTCCTACTCATCTCAGTTCCATTACTTTCTATTCATCTTTACTTGAAGAGATGGTGTTGTCGGGTATTTGTCCTGATATAGAGACATTTTCAGGGTTGATGCAGTATTCGCACTTGAAGGGGATTTGAGGATGGTTCAACAGTTATTTGGAATGGAATGGTTCGACTGTGCAACGAGAGGCAAAGACTATCATTTTGTTTGTGATAAGGTAGAAGATAAAGAGGTTTATAAATGCTGTATCACTACTTGAGAGCAGATAGTAGGCATTTTCACCAAAAGGGCTTACAGTCGAAAACCATCACCATATGGTAGACAAGTTGTACATGTCACAAAGGACACTTGTCAGCTTGATAGGTAGTGTTAGAGGTGGTTCAACAGCTTAGGTGTATTTTGGTCATTTGACCAACATGTATAAAACACATTGTGTATGGAGACCTAACCTAAGTGAGTGGAACGGTCGTGCCTAAGGACGAAGCTCTGGGTCGAGATGGCCATCCTATTTCCATCTTCCAAATTTGCTAGGATCTTATAAACCGGGATGTGATGGAAGTGGTCGAGGAATTTCATTCCCATGGCTTTTTGAATAAAAGTATGAATGCTTCTATCATTTGCTCTAATCCTGGAAAAAGAAGGGGCAACATATGCTAATGATTACAAACCAGTCAATCTGGTTTGTGGTCTCTACAAAATTATTTCTATTGTTCTCGCTTCGGAAGAAGGTGCTGCCCTCTTTAAAATCTCTGTCTTCAATATGTTGACGATGTGATATTTCTCCAACAACTGCAAAATGAGCTTGTCAACATCAGATTCGGTTTTGAGATAGTTCTAGGCTGTATCCGGGCTTAAGGTGAACCTTCCTAAAAGCGAGTTGATCTGCATCAACATTGACCAAGACAGATCCGCAAAAATGGCTATATCCTTTGATTGCAAGGTGGGTTCTCTTCCCATTATTTACCATGGCCTTTCACTTGGTTTTGGTACCCCTTCCAAATCCTTGTGGTCAGTTGTGGTTAATAAAATAGAAATGAAGCTTGCTGTGTGGAAGAAAAAATACTTGGCTTTGGGAAGTCGAATTACTCTAATTAAATCAACGTATGCAAATCTTCCTATCGATTTTGTTTCGTTTCGGCTGAAATGGCCGAAACAATTCCTTCCTGTCTATAAAACAGAACAGAAACACTTTTGTTCTGTTTTGGCCATAATTTCGTTCCATTTAATTTACTTCGGTGTGTTTTGCCGTTTCGTTCTATTTCGACTGAAACATGGCCGAAACTCTCTCTTTTTTTCCAAACAAATTACAATTTTGCTCCTTAATGGCTCCCTTTTTTTGTTTTACCCTTCATTTTTTGTTGTTTTGACCATTTTATAGCCGTTTGGAGTGTATTTTCCATCGGTTTTCCTCCCAAAACAAGAAAAACATTATATAAATAAACCCATTTGAGTCCTCTTTTTTTACTAATAACTACCCAAGTCTCTCATACTAATTCCTACTCATCTCAGTTCCACTACTTTCTATTCATCTTTCCTTATGTCAAACATCAAAGAAAATGTTGCATCATTTGGTTCTGACTTCAAATTTCTCATTTTGTCAAACAGAGTAATGGCCCATCTCCATAACCATTCTGTGAATAACCATATATCATGGAGTTTATAGAAATTTTCAAAAAAAAAAAACTTCAAAGTGTATTTTCACCTTTCAAAGGTTTCTACTTCTAGTCTACGTGTATTTTAAGCAATAAAATGTGCGTCTTTATATTTGGCTCATATATTTCTTATATTTTTCTAGCAAATTTCTTTTTTTGGATTTTTTTAATATCTCTATTTTTTATCAATTTTTTTGCCATTCAAAAAAAAAAAACTTTAACTATAAAAAAACTCCTCCGATCGTGGCATCTTTTCTGAAACAAAATGTCGAAATGTTCCGTTCCATCGACCAAAACGAACGAGAATCAACAACTTAGGTTTGCTATATGTCTATATTCATAATCCTCTCATCTATTGCCAAAAGGATAGAGAAAATGCAAAGAAGTTCTTTTGGGATTGAGAAGGAAAAGCTGAAGAAGTTCGGTAAGTGGTTCGTATATCCGAATGTGATAGTGGTCTGGGAATTAGCAACCTAAAGAGGCAAAATCTGGCACTCATTTAAATGGCACTGGTGCTATGGATAGGAAAAATATGCACTTCGGTGCTCAGCCATTCATGCAAAGTATGGAAGGCCGGATTCTAACTGGTTCATGTACTATCCAAACAGTGGTAAAGAATCTAGGATGTTGAGATCAAATTCTATAGTTTTGGAGGAATTTTCAAAAGGAACCTGGCTGTGCAGCGGTCAAGGTAAAGAGATGAGATTTGGGGAGGATAGTTGGCTCGGAGAAAAGCCGATATGTGAGTAATACCCCTTTTTGTATAGAATCACCCCTAACAAAAGCAGCTTGGTAGCGGAAGGTTCTAGGTGGGTTAAACAACAAAATGGAATGGACATGTGCTTTCCTTCAACTCTTCAAAGATGTTTACTTCACCAGCTCAAGATGATCAAGGATAGTTTGGGATTCAAATGGCCAGTTTTCGTCTAGTTGCTTTTTCAGAAAGCTATTTTCATCTAGATCTCCCCCATCTAAGGAATTTATCTTGGTCGGTTTCTGTTCCTGCTTTTATGATTGTTTGAAGAGTATGGAGTGAACAGAATGATAGGATTTTTAAAGGTAAGGAGTCCAAGATCGACATGCTTATCGTATTCACTCAATTAGAGTTGTGAATTGTGATGGCACTGTATTCCAATTGGTATTATTAAGTCTCAGGCACACTTAGGTGCTGGAAAGAAGTCTCTATGGACAAATCTATCAGGTCCAAACCTAAGACTAGATGTACTCTGCCGCAAAATTCAGTCAGATATAATTTTGATGGTAGTTCCTGTGGCAAGCCAGGGCTAGCTGGAATTGGAAGAAAGATCAGAAATAATAGAGCAGAGGTGTTAAAAGCCTTCCCATGTGCCATAGGTATTGCTGGTTCTAGTAAGATGGAGATTAAAGCTTTGCTTCATGGTCTTTTAATCCCCAAAGACATCCAAGGCTTCCAAATTCCTGGGGAGGGTGACTCAGCAAATTTAATATCGTGGCCACCCATTGTTCTAGGGGGCCATGGAGATTAGCCAATAGTATCTCTCAGATCAGGATCTTAAAGAATCAATGTGCATTTCTTCCTTTCTTATTCCCTACGCTATTAATGATTTAGCCAACGTTCTTGCCAAATCAGGGTTTGTTAGAGACTGTTTTATTATATCAAATTCTATCCCTGTTTAGTATTTTTTTTCTGTTTTAATCGACATACGGCCATCTTGTTCCTAGCCTCCTTTCGCTTAAAACAACATTTTTTTCTATTACACTCTGCAGCAAAGTGACCCCATTTCCCGACGCGGGATATACATTGATTCTACGCTATTAATGATTTAGCCAACGTTCTTGCCAAAAAAAACCTTGATTTGGCAGAAACCCAAAAACCACAAACGAATTTTGAGGCCAAGCCCTAAATTGATTTCTGTGGAATAGGAGAGAGAGAGTAGCAGTCGTTGTTGGTGGCTGCTCTTCAATTGAGATCGAAGGATATCACGCCCAAATTTAACGTAATGGAGAAGAATCCCACGCCCCAAAAAAAACGTATTAGGGTTTTGAGACAGCAACAATCTGCTGCTAACGCGATAATATATCCCAAGAAATTTTCTCGGAAATCCAAGTCACTTAAAAGTGACCATTCCAAGTTGGAGGCCAAAAAGACTATCTTTCAGAAAAAGAAGGGCAAGTGCCACAACTGTGGGAAATGGGGTCACCTTGCTGCAGAGTGTAAACAACCTAAGAAGGCTAAATCTGACACACCACAAAAGGAAGCTCATATGATGGTGGGCGGTGCTGCGCCTAAGAATTTTATTGCCATGTTAGGCAATGGTAAGGCCAGTACTTCTTCAGACTGGTGGTTAGATACAGGAGCCACCTGCCATGTTTGCAACTCGAAGAAACTACTTACGGATGCTGTTGGTGTGAAAGAGACCGTTACAGTGGCTAGTGGAGCTGAGGCAAAAGTGACTCACACTGGAACTGCGAACCTGGTCCTTTCTTCAGGTAAAATACTATCTTTAAAAAATGTTAAAGTAGTTCATGCTATTCAAAAGAATTTAATTTCTATTAGTCTCTTGGACAATGCTGGCATGTGTTCATCCTTTTTGGGTGGTAGAGTAACTTTAACTGTTAACTCTTATTATTTTGGCTGTACTTTCTTAATCGATGGTATGTATAGACTGAGTTTAGCAAATGAAACCGTTAGTCAGGTTAGTTCCACTTTGATTGATCCTAAGTTGTTACACACTAGATTGGGACATGTGAACTATAGGAAAATGGTCAAACTTGCTAAAACTTATAATATACCTTTAAATACATCGATTAGATTTGACAAATGTGAAGTGTGTGCCCAAACCAAGATCACTAGAAAACCTTTTCGTTCGGTTTCTAGGAGCACACAACTTCTTGAATTAATACATTCTGACCTCTGTGACTTTAAAAGTTTCACTACTAGAGGTGGTCGGAAGTATTTAATCACTTTCATAGACGATTTTTCTCAATATTGTCATATTTATCTCCTAAAATCGAAAGATGAAGCTTTTGATAAATTTAAAATTTTCAAGAATCGTGTTGAAAATCAATTGAACTTGAAAATTAAGCGATTTAGGAGTGATCGAGGAGGAGAATACACTTTGACAGAATTCAAGAAATTCTGTGCCTCTCAGGGCATAATACTTGAAACTATTGCTCCTTACTCACCTCAATCTAATGGCATAGCTGAACGTAAGAACCGGACGTTAACTGAAATGTTAAACTCTATGTTATTGACAGCTGGCATGCCTACTAGCTATTGGGGAGAAGCAACTTTAACTGCAAATCACATCCTGAATAGAGTACCACACTCTAAGTTGCCCTCTACTCCTTATGAGTTATGTCATAAACATCCTTGTAGATATGACACTCTTAAGACTTGGGGCTGTATTGCATATGTGAGGATACAAGACCCTAGAAGACCTAAGGTAGGACCTCGAACAAACACTTGTGTTTATCTAGGTGGTGCAGAAGATATTGCTGCTGATCGGTTTTTTGATCTATCTACCAATTTGGTTATAGAATCTAGAGATGCAGTATTCTTTGAGAATAAATTTCTCAGAGATCATGGTTTGAACCTACCTGGCGATACTGAGATGGTTACAGAATCGCATGTAGAGTTTGAACAGAATACTTCTGACACCTGTCCTACACTGATTTCTACATCAGAACCTTTAAGAGTTTCTACAAGAGAAAGAGTACCCAAGAACTTTGGTGAGGACTTTGTGACCTACCATGTAGAGAATGATCCATCAACCTATAAGGAAGCGATGAGATCTATGGACTCTTTGTTGTGGGTAGAAGCCATTGATGATGAAATGAGCTCTCTGTTACAAAATCAAACTTGGCAGCTAGTCGATTTGCCAAAAGGGGCTAAGACTGTGGGCTGTAAGTGGATTTTGAAGAAGAAACTTAATCCTGACGGATCCATAGCTCGGTATAAAGCACATTTAGTAGCTAAGAGCTATACTCAAGTCAGTGGGATAGACTACTTTGATGTTTACTCACCGGTCTGTCATTTGGCAACGATAAGAATTCTTCTTGCTTTGGCTTCTATTGAGAAGTATGTTGTGCATCAAATGGATGTAAAAACGGCTTTCCTTAATGGAGACCTCACAGAGGAAATCTACATGAACCAACCTGAAGGGTTTGTCATGGAAGGTTTCGAGAACAAAGTTTGTAAGTTACACAAATCTTTGTATGGTCTTAAACAAGCACCTAAATTGTGGCATCAAAAATTTGACAAGGTAGTAAAGAGCTTTGGTTTCCAGACCAGTTACTCAGATAAATGCCTTTACTATCGTTCTGTGTCGAATAAGGTTGCGATTATTTGCTTGTATGTAGACGATATGTTGATTCTTGGTTCCGATCTCTCTGTAGTGAGTGACGTGAAAACCACTTTGGCTCAAGAATTCGACATGAAAGATCTTGGTGTGGTTGACACCATTCTTGGTATGAAAGTAAGTTTTGAAAGGCAAGAGATTACTCTTAGCCAAGCCCATTATATTGAAAAATTACTTTCTACATGGGGATACAGTGAGTGTAAACCGATTGAGACACCATTTGATTATACCAAGAAGCTGATCTCTAATGAAGGAGACAGTGTGAATCAGTTAGATTATTCTAAACTGATTGGTAGTCTCATGTATGCTATGAGTTGCACTAGGCTAGACAAAGCCTTTATAGTTGGCATGCTGAGCGTTTCACTAGTAATCCTGGCCATGAGCACTGGGATGCCCTTATGAGGCTGATGAGATACCTTAAGGGTACTCAAGGATATGCTCTATGTTATAATGACCACCTCCTATCCTGGAAGGGTATTCTGATGCATCATGGGGCTCAGAATTAGGAGACAGTAAATCTACCAGTGGTTATGTTTTTACACTGGGTGGAGCCGCTGTTGCATGGAAGTCAAAGAGACAGACTTGTATTGCTCTGTCATCTATGGAATCGGAACTTTATGCTTTAGCTTCTACAGGAGATGAAGCAGAGTGGATAAGAGATCTGATCCTGGACATTCCATTGACCCATTTAAAGATTAACTCTTTAAGTTTGTTCTGTGATAATCAAGCTACAATTACGATTGTGAAAAACTCACTCTTTAATGGTAAGAGGAGACATGTCAGGCTGAAACATGCCATGCTGAATTATCTTCTAGAATAAGGTATTATCACTTTGGTTGATGTGAGATCGAAGGATAATATGGCCGATGCTCTTACGAAGGGACTGAATAAAGATCGAATATTCAAAACTGCGGGAGAGATGGGGTTAAAGACTGTGTAGACGTGTCTTAACCTACATTCATATTATTTTGAATTTTTCGAATCTCCCTATCTTGGCCAAGATAAGCACTTGATATGTTCAATGATGCTTACAGTTATCTTTATGTCATTCCACATTTGATGACATGTCCTTGGGAAAGGTTGTTTCATTCCAAACTTGAGGATACATCTTAACTCAATTTGGATATGATGCCTGTAACATTCCAAATGGAAACATGGAATGATTCTTTGTAAATAAACTGTTTAGGTCTTGTTCTTGATTGAAACTTGACATTGATGCTTATTGATATTGATATTTATTTTTCAGCCATTATGAAATTGTACTAAGTTCTTCTGGTAGAACTAGATACTTTTAGTAAAATACACAAATGATTGGATTCATTTTTTAATGAAATTCATATTTGATAATTTACAGGAATTGGTGAAAATGGAGAAGATTGCCTCAATTTGGATCTTGATGAGGATGACTTACTTGATGAGTGAATCCTTATAGTGCAGTGGGAACTATTATTTTCTTTTCCGTTGATTAAATAGTTCACCTACATATGAAACTGCTTATGTTTGAGTTTAGATTATTTTTAAAACTCTTGGTTATGTTTTAAAGTATTTTGTTTTCAGTTGGATTACAAATATTTAATGATATGGTGATATGGATGATTCAATAATTTTGTTTAGACATCACATTATCTATCTATTGGATTGTGCTATATGTAGAACATAGGAGGAGATTGTTGGGTATATAATATAACCCATGTATGTTCTAATATAAGCCCAATAGGTAATGGACCAGGTGTAGTGTGCCCATTTGGGCTGGAGCCCATTAACCTCTTATAACCCTAGTGTATCTCTATATATAGGGGCTGGAGGCAACAAACTAGGTATTCCAAACTAGATACCTTGGGTGTAATGCTTTAAGCATCCTTGCTTAAACCCTAATTCTCCTAACATATTAGTCTGCAGAATTTTTTTTTCCTAGTTTTTCAGCCACTTTACACCATCTCTTTGCTCCTGCCCTCTCAATTCTCTTCCTCTCCCACCCTCCTTGGCCCTCTCTCATCACTGGATAAACTAATATTCCAGGGAAAAAATTTTCATAGCCGCCAAACATGGCCTTTGTGTTTAATTTCGGAAGAGTGCAACCACTACAAGATTAGTAGAAACTGGGGTTTTAAAGAAGATAAATCACAACGTACATGGAAAATGGAGTTAAGGACTTAAGGCCATTGTTAGCCTATATCTCTCATTTGCCTGCCTATGGATATGAGAAATCTTTATTATTGGCACCTTATCTGTGATGAAATATTTCCTTGAACTCATGGTGAAGGTGACATGGCATGCCTTATTTTTTGTTAAACCAAACAGATATTCTTTTGCTATCTACCTTTGGCTGGAGGTATATATCCAAGCACTTTCTGACTGCATTTAAGGCTGTAAATCCCACACTTTGTTGTTCGTTCTAGATGATATCTCTGCACTTGTTTTCCACAGATTTCCCTTTTAGAGCTATCAAATTTAGTATGTTTTCCGTGCCTTTCATCACTTAGGGAGTTAGAGTCATCCGATAGGATTGGATTTTGATGTGTTGCCAATCTATAGCAAGGTTTAAGAGTTGAATGGTTTGAATCAATGAACAAGTGGGTCCCACTTGTACTTCCACGCCCTTTCGTTTGGCTTATGGAAAAAAATAAGATTTGTTGGAAAAAAACTTTGCTCTAGAACAGTTTGGAGGAACTTCCTCCAACCCCTCTAGTAGCAAAGGAGTGTGGAAATATCAATTCCTTCTGAAAATAAAAAGTAACCATTTAATTGATATTTCCACACCCCTTGCTACTAGAGGGGTTGGAGGAAGTTCCTCCAAACCGTTCTGGAGCCAAGTTTTGTTCGATTTGTTGGGTTAAGACTGGACAATAGTATTCTTAGGATTTTGCTGGGTTATTTCCATGATAGTCATTTCCAAGTTATGCCCTTAAAGTAATGTATATACAAGGTCCGAATATGTTTAAGAAAAATCCGCTTACAGAGTGATAGACTAACCTCTTGGGTCTCACTGCTGCTCCATACATGAAGAAAAATAGCCGTAGCTGTAAAGAAAGTATAACTGTTTTAGAAAATTCATACTTTCACCCCTAACCTGCTGGGACTTACATTGATGCTGCTCTTTCAAGGGAGACAAATACAACTCAACTCAACTCAACTAAGCCTTTGTCCCAAACTAGTTGGGGTTAGCTAATGAATCCTTTAGAAAATTTTCATGAAGAAGGTGGAAGGATGTACCTTGCTCAAATTGACTAAGTCTACTCCTGATACTAGTTGGGTTCGTCTACATGGATCATTTTCTTCCATTCTGTCCTATCCAATGTCATGTTCTCTGTTATATTCCTAGCCCTCAAGTCTTTCCTCAGTGTTTCTACCCAAGTTGTTTTTGGTCTGCCCCTACCTCTTTTAACTCCCACTATCCTAGTGAACGTCACTGATGCTACCGTGCCTAAAGGTATTTACCGACGTTTATTGCAAAACGTCGGTGGTACCATTTATACCGGCGTTTATGATCGTCGTTAAAAATAAAGATCAAACGCTGCTGTTAAGTCAATCGCCGATGTTTTAAGTAAACCGTTGGTGTATATAATATGACACCGACGGTCACGACCGTCATTAAATTCCACGTGGGCCTTTGGATACGTATAATTACCGACGTTTCATGACCATCGGTAAATTCAGCGACCAACATAACCATCGGTGAATATCTCATTCAGCGACGTTTTCGGAGCGTTGGTAATTACATCGACACTATAAACCATCGGTGAATAGATAATTTAGCGATGGTTTCGGAGCGTCGGTGAATACACCGACATTTAATGACCACCGGTGAAAATGTATGGTCATACTATGAATGTTAGAAACGGATTTTTCTTTAAATGCCATTATTCTAAATGAGTCCATCATATTGGGATACAACCTGTAATATGACATTCAAACAACCTCACACTACATTGGGATTCAATCTCACACTACAATGGGATACAATCTTATTATACAAACAACATGTAATACCTACATGTAATATGGGATACAATCTTTAGCTATAGGCATTCAAACAACCTCTAATATGGGATATAATCTTTGAGTACAACCCCACTCTACAATGGCATTCAAACAAACCATGTTTAGACAATGTTTTTACATAACAAACTAAAGTTACAAGCAATGACAATACATTGACATGTGTAAACAAGCTAAAGTTACAAGCAAAATTTAATCTTCTCTTCTTGCCATGCACCTAGACCCACAAATCCTTCTTTCCTGATTGAAGTCTTTTCTCTTCTAGCCACCTAGACCTGCAAAATATTTTAACCCAAAAGTAATTAAATATGTCTCAAGAGATTTTTTGCAAAGCTCTTTTATCCTATATATATAGTAGTACTTCCCAACACTTATGTTCTTAAAATGTAAAACAAGAGCTTAAAGAAACCAATAATCTAACATTTTCTACATTATGAAGTATTCACGCGATACACAACAGTTTCTGCATACAGAACAACGATATGCTTCAGACTTTCCTCATCAAGAGAAACAGCCTCTGATCTAACTCAAAGTGGCTCACATTATTGGGGTCGCCCTTTAACAACATGAGAAGCCCATCAAATGATGCATAGATCTCTACTTTCACATTGATTCCAGAACCTTCCTTCGAGATCTTATACAGCTTTCCATGCATAACATACTCAAATTTGTCAGCAAGCGACTTTCTTCCTCCCTGAGTAAAGTAGCCACTATCAGGAGTTCCATCTAGACTTAGTGTAGGAGCTAACACCATCGGAAATTTATCTCCTACACTGAGCGGATACACCTCTGTGTTCACATCTAGTTGAATGTACATCTCGAACTTCTGACTCACTGCTTCAATTCGAGTAACTTTGTCAAACTTTTTGCCGTCTCGATTCAAGCTTCTCAATTCAAAAATGTCATCAAAAAGAGGCTCAGCCATCCTTCCACAAGCAGTTTCTCAGCAATTGATATACACCAGAGCTCCCTTTCTCTCCAAGCCCTCCAAAATACAGCAAATATGTCTCAAGAGATGTAGCCAAGCAATGACAATATATTGAGGGTGCTTGTTAGTCAAAAAAAAGAAAAAAAAGAAGGAAAGAATATAAGTTTCAATTTCTTTACAAATTTATCTCATATTTTAGTGGAATGCAAATAGTGCACGATTGATTGCCTTTGGAAAATTTACATCTCACAAGGACTGCTAGGAAAATAAAAATGTGTCATGTTCCAATCTAACCTGGCCCAAGTTGTACCCCTAGCTCTTTGTGCCGTATTATAGCCACTAATATTCCGGACCCACGCTATGCATGGGTGTAAAATAATAGGAATGTATCACATCAAAATAGGTGTAAAATGGTGGGCGCCTTTCATTTTTTGGGGCTGTCATTGGTAGGCCATACCCAACAAATAGGGCCCACTAAATGATCCCCAACCCATTGATTAGAAGAGTTTTCATTGTCGAGCTCTCCTAAGTGAGTGCCACAGATCAAAAGATTGGATCATCCAATTGACATCTTCTCCCTAAGCTCCTGCATCTCAAAAAGAAAGCAGGGCCTACTTGCCTGAATGATCCAAACCGTTCATTTTTGTGGGCTGCCGTTGGTAGATCGTACCCAACAAACAGGGCTCATTAAATGATCCCTAAATATCCTTGGTGTTTTATCAACACAGGTGCATAAAGAAATTGATGGCATATGGCCGAAACAGAAAATAAAGCATTCAGGCAGTAAGGAGTGTTTGGTCAAGACAATGTTGGGTCTATAGGTAATCGAAAGTGAAGCCCACTTGATAGATAGTCATTGATGATCGGACTTCCACATGTCCATTAAATAGGAGATGCACCATTGTATGGTGCAAACCTTGGATAAATCAGTCACAACACTCGTGTATGCATGTACTGGCACACATAGAAACACAGATGCATTCATACAAACATAATCAAACAAAGGGAGAAAAACAGAGCATATGGGATGTAAGACATATACCCACTACAAAATTAAAACCCGACACCCTCAAAGAATAAAAAACGAAACGCAAATTTTTATTCTTCAAGTCACATACCTTTGTGAAGGAAAAATATTCAAAGTCGGTGGTCCAAATCCCAAGCTCTCCGCAGAGACACAAATTTCTGCAAGAATTGAAAGAAAGTATTTATGGGATCATACAACAAATGAATAAAATAAAGTATGTCACAGTACCTTTTGTGAAGAGATAAGTTATTCGGTAAAATGGGCTCAAAAAATCCACCCAAGTATGGCATTGACAGACTTGGGGTAAAGAAAAATCTGGGTAGAGAATGCTCACCATAGGATGATTTAAACCCTTTATTTCTTAAGGGTTTTATGAGGAGGATTTTAATGTTGTCATTTTTTTAACTTTCAAGGTCGACTCTGTTACACTGAATTTATTATGTGTTTGAGGGTTTGTATCAACTTTTGGAGAATATTTTTGGGGCACGGCCAACCTATGGTGGGGGGAGCAACAAATGAATGACATCTAAATATGAGGACCCCACTTTTAATTTTCTTTTCTTGTAGGGATATATTTATATTAAAATACACATCCATAACCCAAAAATCTATTCCATATGATGATTCTAACCCTTTGATTTGTGGAGGCTTTTTAGTTGTAATGTTTTTTTTACTTTTGTGGAGCTTTTTATTTTGTCATTGTTTTAATCTTTCCAAGTTGTCTATATTACATTTAAATATAGGGCCTGGATCATAGATTTAAAAAGATTTTTGGGCACTGCCTACTTATGGTGGGACAAACAAATGAATCACATCTAAAATTCAAAACCCTACGCAAGTACGGCCTCAAGCCTGGGGCTAGTAGGGCCTAGCCAATCCAATGGAAAACACCATCAATGGTGGTTACACCCCATGGAGATTGGCTGCCTTTGATGGGTTGAATAAACCCTAGGATTGGTGACTCTGCTTGTATAGTTACCCCCTACCTTATATGGTGCCTTTCATGGGTTAGGGCCAGTGGCCCCGGACCCATTCTACGTAATTACAGGGGATATACCTTAGATGATCACTTGTGAGCTTTCAACTGACAAATAACCGCAACTACCCTGAACATTAGAGAAAAAATGATATGCATAATCAATAGCCACTTAGTCTCTCATATGCAGAATCACTAAAAAAAGATAAGAAAGAAAGTTCTTAAAGTAACCTCACTAGCCATTTTTTTAGTTTTACTCTCAGCTGCTTGAACATATTCAAGAAGTTGTGAGCGAGAATTCCTGAAAATAAAAGAAAAAAGAAAAATTAATAAGGAGGTAAAAAGGGTACTTGACAATGAGCTAAATAAATTTAGAGATTAAGAATCAAATGACCTCCAACAGACCGAGCATGATCTCGTTGTTGCTGCGACTCTTTCCAATTCGGCTGTGATCTTTGCCGCCTGAGAAAGCAACGGAAACCGTTCACATAGACCTTACACAATGTTATATAAGCTGTGACTCATACAACATTCATACATAAACCACTCATACATAAACCACTCACAGTAAGAAAAAAATTGGTTTAGACTTTAGACCACTGACACATACCTTCACTTCATAGTGCTACGTAAGTTGTTACTCATAGATCAAGCTGCCCCACAAACAAGAACACACATTAGCCCCGCAAATAGGAACATACATACACAAACCCACAAAAACATACATAAGTTCGGACTCAAAAGAACCTAGTATGGTGCTATAGGGTCACCATTAAAACTTGTTCTACAATTTTTTCTCCATTGCCAAGACCATCACTGATCTATAGTTACCACAAATCTGGATCCCATCTAATAAGTAAAACTTCTCTGGATGTTAGAAAATTTGATATAAAATGAATTAATGTACATTTTACCTCAACTGCCCAAGTCTCCTTGTAATGGTTAGGGATGGATTAAAATCCCCAAATGTAAGTATAATAAAACAGTATAGCATTTCTTTCTAGTCATCAAAGATGCATGTTTCATTTCTGAACCAAACAAGAAATATAAGTTCATGTGCAGGCTCATAAGCATATCTTCCCAAACTAATAGAAAGGTATAATATTACAAAAAACAGACATAGTGCTTAATGGAAAGGATCGCCATCACCATCACCATCACCACCCCCCACGATCAGCATTACCATCACCATCCCCAACACCAAACATATACAAAAACCAAAAAGGATCTACGACAATAAGATGAGGAAGTGTAATACAATGGATAAAAAAAAACTAATTAAGTGCAAGGGAAGCCACAAACATAAGGCGGCTTAAAGAATCCATCCCGGTCTTAACTGAAGACAAATGAAACACAAAAGTATTGACAAAAATTAGTATACTTGTCAATAAATATATCATTAACCAGCAATAAATTAATGCCTTGTATATCATTTACTTACTAGGTGGGATGGCCAAGCGATTGGTGCTCCTACCGCGTCTCCCATTCCCATACATGTGAAGAATTCAGACGGTCTTACAAGATGCTCGTCCGGAACCACTGCAACCGAGATTTGGACCTCGGTGAAAAACTCCCCTAATGACTCGTCATCAACTACATGTAATGGATCGACGCTCATACGAACGCCACGTGCAACTCTGACCCCCCCGCGTCGAATGCTCATTAATTTAACCTTAGAAAAAGCCAAATAATCAGAAATAAAATCATATATTATTTAATTCGAACGGTTTTTGCCATATGATATAGATTAAAAGTCACTAAATTTATTCCGGTCTTATCAGAATCTCATCTCTCTGGCTGCTAGTGGGGGGTACATGCTGCTGTGGAGGAGTAAGATCGCCAGATGCCTAAGTAAAAAAACAACATAGATATGTGGAGGAACGATTGAACAAGTAGATCTATTAAATGAAAAAAAATTATATACATACATTGCTACTTTGAACGCCCTGAAAATGAGAAAGTAGCGTCGCGATCTGTCGCTCCATTTCGAACTGCCTCGCACTCATACGCGTCACCTTATCGTTCAATTGTTCATTGGCCCGCTCAAGTGATGCAGCCTTCTCCTGCCACATCCCACCACCTAATGATGAGCCAAACAACCTAGACGGCGTAGGGCCAGGTCCCAGCATGCGCACCCTGCCTCGTTTCTCTGCGCCAAAGACCCGCCCTAAGTCATCATCTAAGGCAATTGAGGACCTAGACTCGGGATGCTGAATCTGGATGTCCTTTATTTGTGCCTGCAATAAAGAGAAGGTGAAATAATCAAGTTTTATATAAATTGTAATATCAAGAGTAATATAGTAGATTAACTACGAATGTTACAAAACTTACTATAATAGCTTTGCAGGTATCATCATAAGGCGTTTTGTCTTTCTTTTGGTGGGTACGTATGAAGATATCTCCACGGCTTTGAGGCCTACCATTCTTGACGGTCTGTCCTCATAGAAAAATATAATTGTTTGTCAATATCGAAGAGCCAACAGGTAAATCAATTAAAGTCATTATTGAAATTACCTCATCTTTCCAATACACTGCATTGCTTTTTGTCCCACCGATGTGTTTTATCATTTCTAAGGCGCGGTTCGCTTGTTTTGAATGCAAAGGTCCTAAATGACAACATCCAAAAACTATTCAATTTCATTCTTTTGTATGTAGAAGAACCCAAAATTTATTTAACATTCTATCTTACCTTTGATGCTCGTGTACTCCAGTGGTCACACGGAAATCGGTAGTGCGACTCAGTAATTCTATCGAATGGCGGCGGAAGATCCTCGTCAAAATAGTTTGTCTTCAGGGTACACCTCCATTCCCAGTACGGGAGGCTGAAGAATATGCTTTTCTTCTTCCAATTATGTGGTTGGAAGGCTTCGTTTGCTCCTTTTGGGTGGCAGAAATAGAACTCTTATCAGCCTCACTTGATTTCTTCCCACGTGTCCTCTTCTTGCATTGAGCAACTTTCTTCTTCTTAGTGGTATCTGCCTTCTTCCCCTTTGTATCTTTCTTCTTACCAAGGATTATGTTAACCATTTGTAATTGATCGAGTGCTTGCCGGCCTGTCATCGACCTTGGGGCTAGCCTCCTTTCCTCTGTGCCATCAAAACTCGTCATATCAAACCGAAATTTATGCTTGGCTGGTAAGAATCGTCGATGACCCATGTAACATTGCTTCCTTCCATAGTTTAACCACCGAGAACATGTGTCTTTACCGCAAGATGGGCAAGAAAGTTTACCTTTGATGCTCCATCCTGACAAGTTAGCATATGCAGGAAAGTCGCTAATCGTCCACAGTAGAGCCGCGCGCATTTGAAATGTCTCATTCCTTGAAGGATCAAATGTCTGCAACCCATCCACCCATAATTCTTTCAACTCTTCAACCAAAGGTTGCAAATAGACATCTATGTCATTTCCAGGGCTAGATGGTCCGGGAATAAGCAATGAGAGCATCATATATGGTTGCTTCATGCACATCCATGGTGGCAAGTTGTATGGCATGAGAACAACGGGCCACGTGCTATGGGCAATACTCATCGTCCTGAACGGATTGAAGCCGTCGCTTGCTAACCCAAGTCTAACATTGCGAGGCTCTGAAGAAAACTCTGGATACTTGTTGTCCAGCTCATGCCATGCCGGGGAGTCTGCCAGATGCCTAAATATACCGTCTTTTGTCCGTCTGTCATCATGACATGCCATGAAAGAAGCTGTTTTATTCGACATGTATAGCTTCTGCAACCTTGGTTTCAGTGGGAAATGACACAATTTTTGCAGGAATTTTTGGGCCCATTTTAGAGGTCTAAGTTCTTGCATCTTCAGGATGTAGTGCATTTGTTTTCCACCTGGAAGCACCACATATGCGACATACAGACTCTTTGGCATCTTCCTTCCAATACAACATACAATCATTGGGGCATGCATCTATTTTATCGTAGTGGAGTCCCAAATCTCTAATTATTTTCTTCGTATGATAAAATGACGATGGCAATGATTCACCCTCAGGAAGTGCCTCCTTCAACAACTCAAGTAACATGGTGAAAGATTTATTACTCCATCCATTGAGACACTTTATGTGAAAAAGCCAAACAATGAAGGATAATTTAGTGAATTTGCTGCCTGGGTATAATTCATGCTCGGCATCCTCCAATAATTTGTAGAATTTCTGCGCATTTGTGTCTGGCCCCTCCCCACTAGCTTGAGCCGACATTGGCCCATCATCTCCTGCCACATTGTCCTCATTACGGTTCAGCCTTGGGAATATGTCCTCTAATAATTCATGCATCTCATCTTGTATCATCGGCTCTTCATTCGCTTGGCGATGTAAATCACTCGTAACACCCAACGATGATCCAGCTTCCCCATGGAAAACCCATCTGGTGTAGCCCTTCATAATCCCACTGACTATCAAATGCTCTCGGCATTCAATCACATCAAGCAACGTACGGTTAACACAATTAACACACGGGCATTTGATCTTATTCCCAAAATACGTATTAGCAAGTGCGAATTTAAGAAACTGATCAACCCCATCCGTATATGCTGGATCAATCCTATTTAATCCATAGTTGAACACGAGTGAGACGTATATATATTAAAATAATGAATAAGCCAAATCGAGATAAGGGAAAGTAATAATGCAGTTAATACTTATGATGGTCGTACCTTAGCACATCCATCCAACTTTTATCCATTGCTTTTCTCCTGGATTTCTAAAAACCAAATTGAAATTGAACGGAAGGATTATGTATGGCTGAAAAAAATACCCACGTTGATTTTAATCAACCAAATTGGATGTTCCATCGCTACTTTATACTGAAGTACCTAGTAATATAAATTTTAGAGAGGTGGGGAAAGCGGCAGTTGGAAGCGATCACCATTCATGGTTTGTTACAGTTGTTGGCAAAGAATGAAACAAAAAATCCTTATAGCACAATATCTTAGTACACCGATTAGATAGAATATCAATCTCGCTTGTAGCATATGTGACAGAATTAAACTATAATAGTAATCCACTCATGTTGGGAGCGATCACCATTCATGCTTTGTTATAAAACAATGTTCTATGGTTCATTGGAAATGCAAATAAATAGAGAAACAAATGAAAAACACCAACCATTACGAGATTTACATGATTTTTCATGTCTTGTAGCTAAACCCACATCCAAGAACTTCCACTATATGCGAAGATAACAAGCACATGCTATTATGTACCACCGAGTCCTTATATAAAATCTATTTCATAATCCTAATAAAATAATTTCACCCAAACACAAACAATATATAATTTTTACATAACAAGATAATGATCTGTTTGGATCCCTTAGTGGTCGGATCCTTTTTTAAGTGTTTTTCGGATCTACTTTCAGTCTTTACATCCCCTATCTGTCCATTCTCTTATTTTCAAAATCATTGACAATTCTATCATCTTACTCTCAAACGGGATAAGTGGATATCAAACTGTGGACCCCGATCCGAGAGAGGCGGGGGACGAGCCCCCACGAGAAAAGTCTCTCTCTGGAATCATCCATGTGAATGAAGAGCTCTACCAAGGAATTCTCGAAAGAATATGCCTCTCACAGCATGAGTGGCGATATAAGGTGAGATACATCTCGATTCGGGGACTAGCCCAGATTCGAGACGTACCTTAAACAAAGAAGAGTCGTCATCCAAGGAAGTGGGCCCTAGATCCCATACCATGCTCTGTTGCAATGGATAACCAGAGATATAAAAGAAGGTTCGTGCCTGGTTACGAATTTGGAAGGTCCGAAGAGCACCTCGTCCGTCCAAGTGCAAGCACCTAGTCTCTTATGCCATTTACTTATTGATTTTGAAGACTTTTGGGCGAAAGTCATGTGAAATGGTAACATATATCTCTGAGAAGACGTCTACCTAATCATGCATGTCTCAAAGATGAATAATAAACACACACAAAATAAATGAAAGAAGTGTCACCTAAGAGTAACTAGATTTTGAGTGACAAGCCTAAATGATGTCTAAGTTCTGGTGTGCAAACACATGTATGCTACAGCTAAAGGTATAAGATCTGTACATGAAAGTAAGAAAACACAGCAAAACACACAACACGATTCAATTCTATACACGACTTGACAAAACGAATCCTAAAACTCTAATGCAAGACTTGACTTGGACCAGAATGGCCATCCACCCTGGCTGCTCTACGTATCCCGGCCTTGGGAAGAATCAGAATCAACGTAGTTCGATGACCTATTCTAAACTACGATGCCTAACCATCTAGAACCGCTATCCTAGACTCGACTGATTTTTAAATTTTTTTGTACGATTGCTTAAATTCAAGTGAATTGTAATATTTAGGACTCTCTATATGCCTTAACTAATGCGAGTTGATTAGCCTTAAGCTAATGCAGGTGGGCCCAATATCCTATGTGTATCTAGGCTGTGCAACCTAATGAAAACCATGGGCTGACTATATGCTTCCTAGTCTAGCCATCAGTTCGACTAAATGTCTAACTGATCAACTTGAGGCCTCCTAACTCTAGGGACACTCACACGACAGGACACACCATATCAACACAAACAGGACAGCCTCCTAACTCTAAAACACCCCAAACATCTAAGATAGACTCTTAACTCTAAGGGAAGATCTTTTTGAAAAGGTTTTGAAGAATTTTTTTATTTTTGGAATGCTTGAAATGTTTATTTCTAAAGGTTTGGCTGGACTTGGGATGTGGATCCCAAGCTGCACTATGTACCCTGTTGAAAGGGATCAAGCCAATGTAGTTCAAAAAAGATTCTCCTAACTACTCTGAATGACTCAAGATTTTTAAGATTTTTAATTTTTGAAATATTTTTGTTGTTTTGACACAAGAGGACAGACTTCTGATATCCCGCCAAACTTGGACAGCATCCTATGCTTTGCGGGAGAATTGGAAAGAATCACGACTCTGCAAGGGTTAAACAACATCCTATACCTTGCAGGAGAATTGGAAATGTTAGCCCAAGGGTTCAACAAGTACTCCTATTGAAATGTTTTGATGATTAACAAACTCAATTTGTTATAAAATAAAGGTTTTATACACTAATGATTTCCTTTGGCAAAGTTATAATGTTCACAGCATAGCATCCTTAAGAGTGCATGACAAATGGCAATTCATTCAAGCTCAAAGTGATATCAAAGGCATGAAGAAGGCATCATCATCTCAAAGGTATTCAAAGACAAGGTTGAACTCAAGCACAAGAATGGCATTCAACTCAAAAGTTCAAGCTTGGCTCAAGCATTAATGGAGTTGAGTGAAGACATGTCAAAGCCTCTACAAGGTGCTAACAAGATTGAAGACCAAGTAAATTTAGAATGTAAATGGTCTTTAATGTATAGTCTAAGTCTATGGCACAAAGGAGATTTAAAATCAAACTAATTAGAACTTAATGGGTTTGTGAATGATCATAGTGGTGTCCCAACATTGTTGGACCCTCATGACATTCCATTTCACTTGATAAATTAAAGTTCCAAAAGCCCAAACAAAAACAGCAAAAATATAAGAAAATATCTGCTGTCGTAGGCTTCTCGGAGCTCCGAGCTCGGAACTCCGAGAATTGTTCCAGGTTAAAAAAAAAATAGACTCGGAGTCCGAGAAGACCGTTGGGGAGCGAAAAAATTGTGTATTTTTCTCCCCTCTCTATATATATGAACCTAGGGACTCTTGGAACACTACCTAAGGAGTTTACAAAGATTTCAAGAGCACTAAAAGGCATTCATTCTCCTTCTCTTGAAGATCTTCACTCTCCATCTCTCTCTTGTGCCATTTACCTTAGATTATTCTTGAGAGACTTTAGGACCTTCATTTGTTCATCTTGTTCTTGTGAGAGTGAGTGAGCTTTACTTTAAATTAGCCTATCTAGAGGCAAGCAAGCTCTTTCATTTCATCTTCTTTGTATTTGGCACAAAGGGCACCGTAGACAACCCTTGGAGCGTGAAGCTCGATTTGTACAAGGCGGAAGGAACGCCGTATTTAAGTTCCTTGGAGAAGATAGTGGAATCCTCAAGGAGAGTAACTTGAGAAGAGTGGAGTAGGTCTTGAGCTAAGACCGAACCACTATAAAAATCCTTGTGTCAAAGCTTCCTTGTCTCTTCACCTCTTCTCTTGTGGTAAGCTTTTTTACTATTGCTTTAAATAATATTTTTGATTTCCTATTCAATCTAAAACTAGTGCAATCTAAGTTTTCAAAATCCTTAAAATTTGAAAAGAAACCCAATTCACCCCCTCTTGGGTTGCTAAGTGGAATTTCACTTGGTATCAGAGCATAGGCTCTTACATAGGATTTCTCTTTGAAAACCTACAAAGGAAAGATCCAAATGGCAACCTTTTCTCATAGCAATGAGGGGCAATCCACTACTAGACCTCCCTTCTTCAATGGCTTAAACTATCCATATTGGAAAGCTAAAATGAGAGTGTTTTTAAAATCCTTAGATTTTGATGTTTGGAGAAGTATCCAAAATGGATATAATGAACCTAGTATTGATATGGAACTATGGGATGAAAATGAAAGAAAAGAATCCACTATCAATGCAAAAGCAATGAATGCCTTAATTTGTGCCTTATCTCCCGAGGAGTTCAATCGAGTTTCTACTCTTGAAACCGCTAAGGAGATTTGGGATATGTTAGAGATAGCTCATGAAGGGACAAATCAAGTGAAAGAGTCCAAGATGAATCTTCTCTTTATAGAGTATGAACTATTCATGATGGACCCGAATGAAACCATTGCCGAAATGCATACTAGGTTCACAAACATAACAAATGGGTTGAGATCATTAGGTAAACAATTGTCTAGCAAGGACTTAGTTACCAAAATACTTAGGTCATTACCTAAAGACTGGGATCCGAAGGTCATCGGCATTGAAGAAGCAAAAGACGTTTCAAAAATGGGCTTAGAAGACTTAATAGGTTCATTAATAACTTTTGAAATGGTTTTAAAAGGAAGAGAAACCTTAAACAAACAAAAGGAAGATACAAAAAGGAAAGGAATAGCTTTCAAAGCAAGAGTTGAGAGTGAAGAGGAAGAGAGTGAAGATGACACACAAGATGATCTTGTTCTCTTCACCAAGAGATTCAAGAAATTTCTCAAGTTCAAGAAAGGAGGCAACTCTAGCCAAGGAAGAAATAGGCCTTCAAGCAAAGAGGAGATGAGATGCTATAAGTGCAACAAGGTTGGTCATATACGACCAAATTGCCCACTCATCAACAACAATGACAATGATAGGAAGAATAGAAGAAATGGCAAAAAGGCTTTGTGTGCGGCGGCTTGGGATGAAGGGAGTGCTTCATCCGAAAATGAATCCAACGGAAATGATGAAGATGACCTTTGCTTCATGGGACTCGCCGATGTGACACAAGATATCTCCGTATCCGAGGTAAATGATGTTGATGATATGTCTCATGAATTCTCTAATGATGAACTAATATTTGCTTGTGAAAAACTTCATGAAAATTTGGATTTACAACTTGCCAAAAACAAAACAATGAAAAAATCCTTACAAGATATCACTAGGGAATTTGGGCTCTTGAAAAAGGAATTCGATTTGCAAACCAATACAAGTGAAAAGTTGATTTTGGAAAACAAAGCTTTGAATGAAGAAATAGACAAATTAATCCTTGAAAACAAAAGCTTGAAAGAGGAAAATGAGACACTTGTTTTGAAATGCAAAGAACTTGATTTAACGTTTAGAAAATTCTCATGTGGCAAAAATAAACTAGATGAAATTCTTGAAAATAGCTTGTCTCTTTAGAAAAAAATGGTCTCGGTTACCAACCCTTTTCTAAAGGAAAAGCTTCATTCAAAAATAAGTTTATAATAAATTCCTCCCACATCCATGCTAACACTAGTGCCTTTATTCCTACTTGTCACTATTGTAGTAGAATAGGACACTTAAGGTTTGCATGCAATGTTAAGAAATCAAAGGCATCTAAATTTATGTGGGTTAAAAAAGATGAGCTTTATGATGTTGCTAACCTTGAAGGACCCAAGAAAAAGTGGGTACCTAAAACTTCAACATGAGCTTTGATTCTTGTAGGTGTGCTTGAAAGGAAAACCCTCAAATGACAAGTGGTTCTTGGATAGCGGTTGCTCAAGGCACATGACGTGAGATGTAACCAAGTTCGCCTTTGTCACCATGAGTCATCAAGGAAATGTCACCTTTGGAGATGATACAAGAAGCAAAATCATCGGTGAAGGTACCATTAAAATTAAGGACATTAAGGTTGATCATGTTTTGCTCGTTGACGGTCTTTCATTTAATTTAATAAGCATTAGTCAACTATGTGATCTTGGTCACAAAGTTCTTTTTGAAAAAGATAGTTGTAAGATTTTGAATGCTAAGAATAATAAAATTGAATTTGTTGCATATAGAGATGGCAATATGTATTCATTAGCATTAGAAGACCTTAAAAATCAAAACATCCAATGTCTCTCCGCCATGGATGATAACCCTTGGTTATGGCATAGGAGACTTGGTCATGCTCATATGGATTTGATTTCAAGATTATCTTCTAAGAATCTTGTGAGAGAGTTACCTAAACTCAAATACATTAGAGATAAAGTTTGTAATGCTTGCATTCATGGAAAACATGCTAAAGACTCTTTTAAACCCATAAGTGTATTATCTACCTCTTGTCCACTACAACTCCTTCACATGGACCTATTTGGTCCCATGAAAACTAGTAGTAGAGGAGGCAGTAGATATGTATATGTGATTGTTGATGACTACTCTAGGTTCACTTGGGTATTGTTTTTAACTAGTAAAGATGAAACCTTCAAGAAATTTGTCAACTTGTGCAAGCGAATTCAAAATGAACAAGGGGTTTTCATAAATGAAATTAGAAGTGATCATGGAACCGAGTTTGAGAACATTGAGTTTGATACCTTTTGTAATGAAAATGGAATCAAGCACAATTTCTCGGCTCCAAGAACTCCCCAACAAAATGGGGTAGTTGAAAGGAAAAATAGATCACTTATTGAAATGGCTAGAACTATGTTAAATGAGCACAATGTTCCAAGAAACTTTTGGGCGGAAGCCGTTCACACGGCTTGCTATCTTTTAAATAGGGTGCTCATTAGACCTCACCTTAACAAAACACCTTATGAATTATGGAGTGGAACACCCCCCAAAGTTAGCTACTTCAAAGTTTTCGGTTGTAAATGTTTTATATTAAACATGAAAGACACCTTGCACAAGTTTGATTCAAAATCAGATGAAGGTATCTTCTTAGGTTATTCAACCCATAGTAAAGCTTATAGAGTCTACAACAAAAGAACTCAAGTTGTGGAAGAATCCGTGCATGTCAAATTTGATGAGTCATTTGAACCTCCTAAAGTCATTAATGAAGATGATGACGGTGTTAATCCTCTAGAGCCTCATAGCCAAGTAGAGTCTATTGTTCAACCCTTAGAAAATCTTGATTTAGAAGGTCAACCTATAGAAGAACTTCAAGTTGAAGGTCTTCCCAAACATAGTAGAATCATGTCTAGTCACCCTTCTACTCAAATCATAGGTGAAACCTCACAAGGAGTTAAGACAAGATCTCACTATAGGAATGTTTGTGCCAACACGGCCTTTATCTCCCAAATAGAACCCAAGTCCATAAAAGAAGCTGAAAATGATGAATTTTGGATGATTGCTTTGCAAGATGAACTAAACCAATTCGAGAGAAACCAAGTATGGAGGTTAGTTCCTAGGCCTAGTGATCACCCGGTTATTGGGACTAAATGGGTGTTTAGAAACAAACTCGATGAGCATGGAGATATTCAAAGGAATAAAGCTAGATTGGTAGCCCAAGGTTACAACCAAGAGGAAGGTATCAATTATGATGAGACCTTTACTCCGGTTGCTAGATTGGAAGCCATAAGGATGCTACTTGCATTTGCCTCCCATAAAAACTTTAAGTTGTATCAAATGGATGTAAAGAGTGCATTCCTAAATGGGTATATTATGGAGGAAGTTTTTGTTGAACAACCTCCCGGTTTTGAGGATTTCAAATACCCTAATCACGTATATAGGTTGGACAAAGCCTTATATGGTCTAAAGCAAGCTCTTAGAGCTTGGTATGAGAGGCTTAGCTCCTTCCTATTAGAGAGTGGCTTTCAAATGGGCACGGTTGACAAAACCTTGTTCATTAAAAGAAAAGGAAAAGATATGCTTATTGTTCAAGTCTATGTAGATGATACAATATTTGGTGCTACCAATGAAAAGATGTGTGAAGAATTCGCACAATCCATGCAAAAAGAGTTTGAGATGAGTATGATGGGAGAGCTTACCTATTTCCTAGGACTTCAAATCAAACAATGTAAAAATAGAATTTTCATCAACTAAGAGAAGTATACTAAGGAACACCTTAAGAAATTTGGCATGGATAGCTCACAAATCAAGCCAACTCCTATGAGTACTTCCACCAAATTAGAAAATGATGAAATTGGCAAACCGGTTGATGAGAAAAAGTTTAGAGGAATGATAGGTAGTCTATTATATTTGACCGCTAGTCGGCCGGATATAATGTTTAGCGTATGTATTTGTGCTAGGTTTCAATCGGCTCCTAAAGAGTCTCATTTGAGTGCCGTTAAGAGGATATTTAAATATCTCAAAGGAACTCCTTCTTTAGGTTTATGGTATGAACGATCGAATGAATTCAACCTAGTAGGATTTTCAGACGCCGACTTTGCCGGTTGTAGAATTGATAGAAAAAGCACAAGTGGCACTTGTCAATTTCTTGAAGGTCTCTAGTGTCTTGGTTTAGCAAAAAATAAAACTCGGTAGCCTTGTCTACTACTGAAGCAGAATACATTGTGGCCGATGCTTGTTGTGCACAAATCCTATGGAAGAAGAACACTCTCATGGACTACAATCTTGCATTTAGTAATGTTCCAATCCATTGTGATAATACAAGTGCCATCAACTTGACAAAAAATCCAATTCAACATTCTAGAACTAAACACATAGAGGTAAGGCATCATTTCTTAAGAGATCATTCTCAAAAAACGGATATTGAAATTAAGTACATCCACACCAATGAACAATTGGCGGATATCTTCATAAAACCCCTTAATGAGGATCGATTTTGTGACCTTAGGAGTGGACTCAACATTTGGAGTTTGGATCAAGTGAAAGAGTTTGCACATGAAGCATGAATAGAAGACAAAATTCTCCTTATATATATATATATCTATATATATCTCTTGTTTTGATAGTGACTACATGGTTTTAGATGATCCAATCCTAACTCTAAAACTCACTCAATTGGTACCCATAGCCCACTTCATTTCAAGGGGGAGTCGGTACCATCACCCTTAATTAAGATATCTAAAACTTTGGCCATGTGCCATCATCTAAACCTTCGGTAAGTCGTATGTGTGATTCATGCATTGGATCATGGTTTCACTTGTAATTTGAAATATCATATGTAACTATATTCTCCTTCCATTCAAAAAATAAAAAATAAAAAATCTTGGAACTCCGAGAAAATGGACAGAGGGAACCTGGAACGGTTCTCGGAACTCCGAGATCTCGTCCAGGTTGTCCTCGGAGCTCCGAGAAAATTTCTCGGAACTCCGAGAATCGGGATAGTAGAAAATAAATAAAAATGCGTGTGTTCTCGGAACTCCGAGAATATTTCTCGGAGCTCCGAGAATCGGGCCAGGAGCGTTAAAATCCCTAGACCCGGTTCATTTTTTTCTTATTTCTCTCTCTTCTTTCCTTTCCTTCCCCTTCTCATCACACCCTAACTCCATCTTTCTTGTTTTGATTTCATTTTCTCCTTACATCTTCCTCCAAAACCCTCTTCTCCCTTCCAAATCACTCTCTTCTTCCTAAAAATCCTTTTTTTCCATTCAAACCCTATGATTTCACCTCTTTTTCATTTTTTCCTTCTTCCTTTCTCCATTTCTCCTAATTTCCTCCATTTTAGGGCTATTCTCTCTTTTTTTAACACATTATCCTTCTATATTTCTCCTAGTTTTCCTCAATTTTAGGGCTATTCTCTTTTTTTAACACATTATCCTTCTATACACCCCCATTTCCTCTCACCATGCCTCCTAAAACCAAAAATCTCAACATTGGAGGCTCCTCCCAAGCTGCAGACCCCGAATACGTTCCTGAAGAATTTCCTAAAGAAGAAGGGCCTTCACGAGAAGAAGGCGAAGGCCAAGGCTGTGGTGGTCGAGGTTGTGTCCAACTCCTTTTTCACTGGGGATAAGGCCAAGAAACTCCGGGCCGACGTCGGTACTCGGGGCATCCTCACTGGCAGGTACATTGACCCCCCTGTCCTTCAAAATTTTGATTTACAGGCCAAATTTGATGCCCTTCATTGGACACCCATCCTTCACCTCAACGAACCAGTTTACCCTCGATTGGTGCGTCTCTTCTATGCCAATCTCACCATTTCCCCTTCCTTCTTCAAAATCGAATCCAAAATCAAGAAAACAGTCATCAAACTCAACTATCACACTTTTGCCACACTTCTTGGGATTAGCTCTGAGGGCCTCTCCCACTATTTCTGGCCGGAAGATGGGACCCATTCACTTGATGATATTGATCATGACACTGTCTATGGTCGGATTACGCGGTGCTACCACTATAATATGCCCGTACAATCTGCCGACCTCATTCCGGTTGCGCGCATGCTTCACAACTTCATGTACCACATTTTCATCCCTCGTGCTGGAATGCGTGAAGCCCTACGACCCTTAGAGGCCTATATTATCTACAACATCCTAGAGGGCCGCCAGCTCTGTCTGCCTTATATCATGTTTCGCTACATGTTTCAGACCTCTGGCCGTTACCGCTCTTCCTTGCCATATGGCATGATTCTCACTCGTGTCTTCCGCCACTTTGGCATCATCTTGGATGGAGAGATGACCATGACTCCAACTGCCCCGTTTGATGTTCAGACCTTTAACCGCATGGCTCTCAATCAAGCAGCGATTGACATTGATTCTGACGATGGAGGCGGCTACGAAGCCGAGGCCCAGGCTGTACTAGCACCCCAGCCATCATAGGATACCTCTCAGTTCTGCACTCGCCATGATTTAGCTCACATGCAGGAGGCTATTGAGCGATCCATGGCCTCACAGTTTGAGCAGTTGTCTACCCATGTCGACTCTGAGATTTCGACTCGCTTCCAGAACTTGACTACCCATGTTGATGACCAGTGGGCCGCCTATTATCGCTACCTCTCCGGTGACCAGTGGGGCCAGGCGCCGGGCAGTTCTTCTCATCAGCCACCGCCTCCTCCGCAGCAGTAGATGGATCTCGTTCTCTGATGATGGATCCTATTTTGCTCTGATTTAGGCTTATCTATCTGTTTCTATTATCTGTTGGTTGTATGAATCCTATTAGCTAGATGCTTCTCTAGTTAGTTGGATCTTTTTTTTGGGATGTATTCGGTTTATCTACTTCTGTCGCTGTTATGCTGTGTCATGAATGCTATGTCCCTTGACTGGTTATATGCACCTTTTTTGTATGCCATTTCACATCATCTATATGTATTTATCTCTTTGGTTTACTGTGCGGTGTGCTTCTCTGTTTTATTTCTTTGCTTGCATACCTTGTCTTATGCCTGCTTTCTCTATTGCACTGCACTTCACTTGTCTCATTGGCTCTCACCTACTCTCTTTCCTTTTGTTCCAACTTTTTGGTGATGACAAAAGGGGGAGAATATTTGAGCTCCCAAGTCATAATAACATGCATATATTAAGGAGGAGCAAAGCTCTATGCTTATAATTTTGCAATCAAATTTCAATCATTAAATTTAATGCCTTAAATGTTCAATTAAATCAAACTCTTAGGGGGAGCCCAAATTATTTTATTCATCCCTAAAGGGGGAGCTCCTACCCTAAACCAAATTATGTTTGTCATGATAAAAAAGGGGGAGATTGTTAGCCCAAGGGTTCAACAAGTACTCCTATTGAAATATTTTGATGATTAACAAACTCAATTTGTTATAAAATAAAGGTTTTATACACTAATGATTTTCTTTGGCAAAGTTATAATGTTCACAGCATAGCATCCTCAAGAGTGCATGACAAATGGAAATTCATTCAAGCTCAAAGTGATATCAAAGGCATGAAGAATGCATCACCATCTCAAAGGTATTCAAAGACAAGGTTGAACTCAAGCACAAGAATGGCATTCAACTCAAAAGTTCAAGCTTGGCTCAAGCATTAATGGAGTTGAGTGAAGACATGTCAAAGCCTCTACAAGGTGCCAACATGATTGAAGACCAAGTAAATTTAGAATGTAAATGGTCCTTAATGTATAGTCTAAGTCTATGGCACAAAGGAGATTTAAAATCAAACTAATTAGAACTTAATGGGTTTGTGAATGATCATAGTGGTGTCCCAACATTGTTGGACCCTCATGACATTCCATTTCACTTGATAAATTAAAGTTCTAAAAGCCCAAACAAAAACAGCAAAAATATAAGAAAATATCTGCTGTCGTAGGCTTCTCGGAACTCCGAGAATTGTTCCAGGATAAAAAAATAATAGACTCGGAGCTCCGAGCCCGGAGTCCGAGAAGGCCGTTGGGGAGCGAAAAAATTGTGTATTTTTCTCCTCTCTATATATATGAACCTAGGGACTCTTGGAACACTACTTAAGGAGTTTACAAAGATTTCAAGAGCACTAAAAGGCATTCATTCTCTTTCTCTTGAAGATCTTCACTCTCCATCTCTCTCTTGTGCCATTTACCTTAGATTATTCTTAAGAGACTTTAGGACCTTCATTTGTTCATCTTGTTCTTGTGAGAGTGAGTGAGCTTTACTTTAAATTAGCCTATCTAGAGGCAAGCAAGCTCTTTCATTTCATCTTCTTTGTATTTGGCACAAAGGGTGCCGTAGAAGACCCTTGGAGCGTGAAGCTCGATTTGTACAAGGCGGAAGGAACGCCGTATTTAAGTTCCTTGGAGAAGATAGTGGAATCCTCAAGGAGAGTAACTTGAGAAGAGTGGAGTAGGTCTTGAGCTAAGACCGAACCACTATAAAAATCTTTGTGTCAAAGCTTCCTTGTCTCTTCACCTCTTCTCTTGTGGTAAGCTTTTTTACTATTGCTTTAAATAATATTTTTGATTTCCTATTCAATCTAAAACTAGTGCAATCTAAATTTTCAAAATCCTTAAAATTTGAAAAGAAACCCAATTCACCCCGTCTTGTGTTGCTAAGTGGAATTTCAGGAAAGAATCACGACTCTGCAAGGGTTAGACAGCATCATATACCTTGCAGGAGTGTATAAAATCACATGACTTGACGAGAGGTTGGATAGAACCCTAACCCCTATGATGATAGGACAGACTCCTGAAACTGAAGGACTGACTGCTATGCTAAAAACTGACTATCTAGCTAACTCTAGTTAAGGACAGACTCAAAACCAGAAGCTCTATAAAAGGGGAGAAAGATGCTAGTGAGACTAGGCTAGTCTCTTAAAAGGAAAATGACAGCTGATGCTTATGAGACATGGCCTGTCTCCTATAGAAGAGAGGACAAATAAGGATGCCACTGAGACTACGCAAGTCTACTAGACATAGAGGTGGGCTCCAAGTAACCTTATCGTTGCCCTTGCAACGATGAAAAAATGGGTAGGATAACTACCAGACCAAGTTGGTCTTCAACTAAAAAGTGAGTTTCTAATGATGAGGCTAAGCAAGCCTCCTACGTGTGACTCACTAATGAGACAAAGCCTGTCTTTTAAAGAGTATGACTTCTCTGCTGAGACATAGCTGGTCTCCCTAAAGGGTGGGCTCAAGATGACTCTTTTATTACCCTTATAATGAAAAGACTCCTAATGCTTAAGGGTATCTAAAAGACTGGGCAAGTCTTAAAAATAAACGAGGGGATGGCTATTTGGACTGTGCAAGTCCCCTAAGGATGAGCTTGGGCTATCGCCTTCATCGCCTCTTGCAATGAAGGAAGGGACAGACAACTAAGAATATGTCTAAATAAATTGAAGGAATGCAATAGTAAACATAACGAAGTACTAACAAAAATCACTACTGATACATTCTCACTTATTCCATCATATCTAACTCATTTCATTTTCCCTAATAAGACATTATAAAATCAATCAACATACTTATCATCGGCAAGCAACAGATTTATTCTCAAAACCAAGACAAAATCCTTATCATTTTCAACCTGAATACCAAATTCCCTACACCAAGGATCTAACTTATATAATTAATAAGAATGAACCATTTCAAACCAAGTCCAGGATGAAAAATAAAAAAAGATAAAAATAAATCAGCACCACTTGTATACATTATCTAATATTATTTCTTCATATCACCTCCTAAATTCAAATGATGGAAAGACAACACTGAATAATATTTGGTCAATATCTATACTGCCATATATATAACTCCTCTTGTTTTTAAAGTATACAGAGAATAAACAAAAATCAACGAAAACAATCTAGATACGGTTAATTAGAGCTTAAACAGGTATGAGAAAATGAACGAATGTACTTGATCCTTGAAAATAACCAATCAACAAATGGTTTGAAATTTATCCAAAATATAACTATAATTAAAAATATTGTAGAATAGCAAAACATAACCATGGAGTATAAAAATATATGGGACAGACCTATAAATGACTTACAAAACATACCCATAGGGTTGAGAATCTGTAGGACAGCAGCAGAATATTTTAAACTAAACAAAGATCACCACTATAAAATGTATATACCTATAAAACAGTAGCTGGGTGCTTTAAACCAAACAAAAATCACAGCTACAGAGTGTATAAACTGGTGGAGACAGCAGCTACATGCCTTTGACTGAATTATTATTACAAGTACAGAGTGTACAAACCTATATGACAGCAGCTATGGGCTTTTGACCAAATTTAAAATTACAACTATAAAATATATGAACTTATGGGACAGTAGCTTTGGGCTTAAAAGCAAAATGAATCATGACCAATGTGAGTACAGACCTATAATGACAGCAGCTATGTGCTTTTAAATCAATACAATTTATAACAGTAAAGTGCATGAAGATATAGGATAGTATCAGTGAACCTTTAAGCCAATATAAATCCTAGCTGTGAAATGCAGGAAATTGTGGGACAGCAACTGTATTTGTTTTTTTTTTTTTTAATCATTACAAATCATAACTACATAGTACATAAAACTGTGAGACAGCAGCTATGTGTAAAACAATGAACAATATGCCATCTAAATAAATTAAAGAGTTTGCGAAAAAAAGAAGTAAAATAGAACAGGGAAATAATGCTTCTACTATCCCAACAAATATCAAGATACTATTCTGGAATAATCACCATGTGAATGATATCATTTTTTTATTCAAAAGAAAGAATTTCATGTAATCAATGCTATGCTTAATTCCTATATGAAAACTTTAACTGTTAGAACTATTACTTATTAAATTTTTTTTAACTCCAAACACAAATGGACAAAAAAGTGAGTAGCATAAGAAAATGGTAAAGAATAAAAGTATGAAGAAAATGTCAGGTGGGAACTCTATTAAAATGACCAGCATAATTTTTAACTTCACAGTAGGAGGTCATTCACATGTTCAGTATAAAAGATATGTGAGATTCTATGTGAG
Organism: Tasmannia lanceolata; assembly: GCF_043159265.1. Taxonomy (NCBI): domain Eukaryota; kingdom Viridiplantae; phylum Streptophyta; class Magnoliopsida; order Canellales; family Winteraceae; genus Tasmannia; species Tasmannia lanceolata. The sequence continues at coordinate 68,391,279 of NW_027518695.1, forward strand.
ACCAACAGGTTATTTAAATGCCAATAACGATAATTTAATCCTAATGTTCATATCTATATACTACCAAAATAAAGAACTGCTTTATACATGGAAAAAGATAACCGACCCCTGTTGATCTTCGTTTATTAATATAATAATGCCAAAGTAAACTAATGAAACACCTCTTTAATTTTAATAATGACATCAACTCAATCTAATCCACTCATATAGAATAAAGGATAAGAATAAATGCTCAACAAGAATAAGAAGAAAGAACTAAATAATTTTTCAAACTTCAATGTGAAAAATCCACTTAATGAGCAAAATACATTCACAATTATAGAATATTACTACCTACAAGGACAGCAATTAAGTGCTCTGAAACAAATAAAATCACGATTGTAAAGTGTATAAACTTTATCCAGACTAACACATTTGCAAAAAGCTCTCTATTCTTTAAAATCTGTGGAAAAGTGAATCTATTGATACCATTATAGGTAGTAACCTTCCTATAAAAAATCTTTTCCCCGAATTGTAACCACCCTCAAACCCATTTTAGATACATCTATATCTTTTAACTCAAAACACAGAATGTCAAATCACTATTGAAATCAAGAGAACACATGATATGAGCTCAAAGATCAGATTATATGGGCAAAATTCAATCATTCGATCACTCTTTTATTTCCTGTATCTTGTATATCATCAAACCCCTTTTAATACCTGTACTTTAAACTCAACCAAAATATCAGTAATTCAAACTTCTAACTGCTCTACTCCACAAGGAATTTAAGATTTGAGCTAATCATCCTCATTTACACACGGTTTTTTTTTTTAAAGGAAAAAAAAATACAAAGTGCGAGTGAAGAATCATTTGGTCAAACCCAAAACTACTCAATAACACAAAGAAAACCATGGGGGAAATCATTCAAGGGGTAGGGGTCCATGCAAAGCCAAAAACTTTATTTACACTACTATATAAACTTAGGGCCTTGACTCAGATATAATTTATATTTCCGAATGCTAAACAAAGATAAAAGCTCTAAACCTAAGACATTATAATTCTATTTCATGTTGATGCACAAAACTAAATATAAGTAAAATACTTATTCACACTAGCTTTAAATTCTTATTCACAAACATAAAATACTTATTCACACTAACTTTAAACCTCTAAAATTCAACCTTTACAACATCAAATAATGGCACCTAACCTTCAAAGTATATAGATATAAAATTAGAGAAATGATATTTACACTCCTCTTGACCACTATGGACACCTAACGCCAGTGTATGTGGCAATCAAAACTATTTAATTTTTTTTTATGACAAGTACATTTGTCCCCCTTTAGTCGTTGTAGACACCCCATTTTGACTGTACCCTAAACCTCCCATGTTTGAGGAAAACCTAACCAAACTAATGTTTTAAAACTCCAAATTTTACCCCAAGGTAGGTTAGGGTCCCAGCAAGGTCCCTGTAAAATTTCATCAAAATCCGAGCTCGTTTGCCTAGCGAACGAGCCGAAGCAAGGTCGTAGTGTAAATATGCCGAAGGGGGTTGAATTATCCTAGAAGGGGCGAATCTGGAGGCAGAAAAGGACACGATACGGTCGTGCGCCTATCAGTTTTTGCGCAACCGCGAGCCCATCCATCTCAGTAGTGCCAATATCACCACTCTATTTTTCTTATAAAAATAAAAAAAAAATAATTTGCAAAAAGGGGATCTCGATTTTTCGTAACAGAGAAGAGAGAAGCAGAGAGCGAGAGAGAGAGAGAGAACCCCATTTTGCTTCGATCATCTCCCCGGCTAATGTTTGGCCGGCTAATCATCTCCTGCAAGCATAAGTTCCGATCAATTCCGATAACTTCTTGTTGCAAGCTTCTCTTTTCCATTTCATCTTCTTCTCCAATCGATTACTGACAGAGCTCTGATGAGCTCCGGCCATTTCTTCATCTTCCTCCTAACTAGCTCTAAGTCATGGATTCGAGTTTTTAAACCTTGATCCATAGTTTTTGAGCTTAAAAACCGTAGAATCTTCATTTTCTAGATTTGAAACCCTAGCTCAAACTCCAAAACCCTAGATCCATCCAAAGAGAGTCGAAGAGAGGGAGAGAAATGTAGAGAGGGAGAAATCCTTTTTTCTTTTTTGAGCCTTCTTCTCAGGTAAGTTTATGATCTCCGGCCATTTTTTCGTTCAAAGCTCTGGTCAGCTCCGACTAACCATGGCCAGTATACTACCTAAGCTTATTTCTTCGCTATCATCATTCTCTGTCTTTATCAACCATAGATCTGTCATTAGAAACCCTAATCTCAGCCTTTTGTCATATGATCTATCATTTATATGTAGAAATCTTGGATCTGTGATTCTCTTAGCTTCTAAGCCATAGATCGATGCTCCAAAACCTTACATCTAACCTTCTTAGTATAGATTCGATTAGTCCGAGCTTTCGTCTGAATAACCTCACCTAAATCCATCTCATTTCAGCTCAAGCCCTAGATCTACGCAGAATAAGAGAGAGATGCCGATCATCTTCTCAATTCAAAATTCACCGGATTTTGGTCATTTTCAGGCGATAATCTCAGCTAACTTTTCTTCTTCCTTGTTTCTTCTTCATTTTCTTATTCTCTGTTCTCAGATTTCCCTTCATTTAAAAAAAAATAAAATAAGATCTTTACTATTCTTCTTCGGCCGTTTCTCCGGCAAATTCATGTTCTCCAGAAAATTCTCAGGCAAAGTAAAGATCTCTGTGTTTACATTCTTTTTCTCATTTCTCAACCTTTTCCAAATCTCAAATTTATACTATTGCTCATCTCAAAACCCTAGCTTAGGTCCATAAACTACAAATCTCATTTGCTTAATCTTAGATCCTTGGTTTTAACTCAGTAAACTTTGTGATCAGTTTCTTTTCATCTTTAAAAACCTTAAAGTCAAGGTCGATTTGGAATTTTTGTTGCAATTTCTTATAAGAAAAAGAATCCATCACAAAATTGGAGGACTAATAGAGGTTTGAAAAAGAAAAAAAGATCGAATTGGTGCAAAGCTTTAAGAAGATCAGTTTGAATTTGAAGGAAGAGAATCAGAAGGCAACACAAAAAGATAGAAGGTAATCAAGAGAAAGATTTCGAATTACAGGTATTTTTTATTTTATTTTATTTTTGTGAATTAATTTTAATGATTATTTGAGATTTTTTGTTGTTGTATGCTTATAAGATCTTTGAAAATCATTGTGATATATCCGGTTGGAGTCTGCTCCATCATGTTAGACAATAAGGAATCACATTTTAGTTTTAGGTGTTCTTTCTTTATTATGTGTCCTCATCTATCATAGATTATGTTATCACTTTAGACATTTAGTCCTCATAGTTAAATTAACACTGGAAGAAATTATGACATCATATAATAGTATGTCATAGATCTGAATGAGAATTGTATATCTCTTTATTTTATTTTTTAGTAAAATGAAAGGAAATCTATGTACTGTATTACCTTGGTAAGTTGTTTTGCTAGCAAATCAATCTTAAGGCTTTGAGGCGAGTTCAAAAGGCTGCATAGAAGAGAGGTTGTAGGATAGATTTAGTACAAATACCGAAATGAAATAGTATTCCCATTTTAATAAAGCAGTTAGGCTGAAAAGATAAATGGTAATAAGATAATTTTTGTGAGATAATAAAGTACTGTGTGACTATGTATTCATGTTTATAGTTTCACTTCTTTATTGTTTAGTTGTGAAAGTGTTCTAAACCATTTTGTTAACTGCACCAAGTAAATCGTTTTTCATCTAACAAGAAGGGGATAAAATGACAATCTTGGACATGTGTCACTCATCGCATGACTCTAGTTTTCCTATTCTTGCAGTGAGATGTGATTACATATTATCCATGACTTTGCTAGCTGCTCCTGTTTACATATACTGTTTATTCCCCTGTAGTGATTTCACCAATTTGGGATCTGGACTTTGACTGGCATTTGTCTTCATAATTGGGACATTAGTCAGTTTGAGATTGTGCATTTAGTAAGCATAGTGATTGCTCATATCGGTTCTTTTATTCCATTTTGTTTTGACTTCAACATAGCATAGATTAAATGATAAAGCAAGGGCGATGAAGGCGATAGCCCAAGCCCATCATTGGAGGGACTTATCCGGTCGTGGTAGTACCATTTTTTCCTTTTATTCCCTCTTTCTTTAAATAGAAGTTTCTTAGCTTTTAGACATCCTTTAAACCCTTGCCCTTATCATTGCAAGGGCGATGAAGGCGCTAGCCCAAGCCCATCCTTAGGGGACTTACTCAGTCTAAGTAACATTCCCCTCTTTTGTTTAAAAGACTTGCTCAGTCTTTTAGATGTATATTCCTTAAACCTTAGATCCCTCTCATTGCAAAGGCAATGATGGCGCTAGCCGGAGCCACCCCTTTAGGGAGACAAGCTATGTCTCAGCAGAAAAATCAAATCTTTTTAGGAGACAAGCTATGTCTCAGCAGAGAGGTCAAATCTTCTGGAGACAGGCTTTGTCTCTTTGGTCATTGTGTTCTCTCTTTTAGGAGATTTTTCTAGTCTCACTAGCATCCTTCTTTATCTCCATTTCTTTTAGGAGACTAACTTAGTCTCATTAGCACTCCCCTCTTAGGGTTGTGCGCTAGGAGTCAGTCCTTTCGTACTTGAGTCAGTCTTTAGCTAGAGAGTCAGTCTTTAGTTAGAGAGTCAATCTTTCAGGAGTCTGTCCTATCATCATAGGGGTTAGGGTTCTGTCCAACCTCTCGTCAAGTCATATGATTTTATCCAGTTCCTTGCAAGGTATAGGATGCTGTCCAACCCTTGCAGAACTGTGATTTTGTTCTTTTCCCCCGCAAAGCATAGGATGCTGTCCAACCTTTGCGGGATATCAGGAGTCTGGCCTCCCCTTATGATGATAGGATTCTGTCCTCTTGTGTCAAAAATAACAAAAACATCTGAAAAATCAAAAATCTCAACAGTCTTGAGTCACTAGGAGTAGTTAGGAAAATCTATTCCAAACTACGTTGGCTTGATCCCTTTCAACAGGGTACGTAGTGTAGCTTGGGATTCATATCCCAAGTCCAGCCAAACCTTTAAAAATAAACATTTCAAATCTTCCAAAAATACAAAACTTCTTCAAAACCTTTTCAAAAAGATCTTCCCCTAGAGTTAGGAGTCTGTCTTAGTTGTTTGGGATATTTTAGAGTTAGGAGTCTGTCCTGATTTGTATTGATATGGTGTGTCCTGTCGTGTGAGTGTCCCTAGAGTTATGAGGCTTCGAGTTGATCGGTTAGACATTCAGTCGAACCGATGGCTAGACTAGGAAGCATATAGTCAGCCCATGGTTTTTCTTAGGATGCACAACCTAGTTCCACATAGGATGTAGGACCTGCATTAGTTAGGGCATATAGAGAGTCCTAAAAATTACAATTCACTTGAATTTAGGCAATTGTATAAAAAGCTTTAAAAAAATCAGTCGAGTCTAGTGGATCAAGTCTAGGATAGCGGTTCTAGATGGTTAAGCATCGTAGTTTAGAATAGGGCATCGAACTACGTTGACTCCGATTCTTCCCGAGGCCGGGATACGTAGAGCAGCTGGGATGGACGGTCATTCTGGTTTGAGTCAAGTCCTACATTAGAGTTTTAGGATTTGTCTTGTCCAGTTAGGTATAGAGTTGATTTGTGTTGTGTGTTTTTGCTGTGTTTTCTTACTTTCATGTACAGATCCTATACATGCATGTATTTGCACACCAAAACTTAGACACCAATTAGGTATGACATTCATAACCTAGTTATTCTCAGGTGAAACTTATTTCATTTCTTTTACGTGTGTTTATCAATCATCTCCGAGACATGCATGATTAGATAGACGTCTTCTCGGAGATATTCATTCCCATTTCATATGACTTTCACCCAAAACTCTTCAAAATCAATAATAAATGGCATAAGAGACCAGGTGTTTGCACTTGGGCGGATGAGGTGCTCTTCGGACCTTATAAATTCGTAACCAGGCACGAACCTTTCTTTTATAATCTCTGGTTATCCATTGCAACGGAGCATAGTATGGGATCCAGGGCCCACTTCCTTGGATGATGACTCTTCTTTGTTTAAGGTACGCCTCGAATCTGGGCTAGTCCCCGAATCGAGAGGTATCTCACCTTTTATCGCCACTCATACTGTGAGGGGCACTTCTTTCGAGAGTTTCTTGGTAGAGCTCTCCATTCACGTGGATGATCATGAGACTTCGTGTGGGGCTCGTCCCCCGCCTCTCTCGGATCGGGGTCCACAGTCATGGATACGCTAGTGCCAGGTGTCCCATCCTCAAAATGAAATGGTGGAATGACTAGCTCCTTCTTTCTACATTTAGGAATATAATAGTCCACACCTTTATTCAACACAGATACAGACATGCCTCTTAAAGAATGCTCATGAAACCATAATAAACTCTTACAGCAAAGGTCTACTTAGAAAAAAAACTCTACAATTCTAAGTAACCTGTTAATATTATCATGACTAATATTATATATTCTGTCTAGAAACAAGCATAATTAGTAATTTTTATTAAACTAACGCCATAATGCAAATTTAACTAAGTATAGCCGTTTTAATCACCTCAGATGATACAGACTAGGATGCTAATATACACAAATATCCAATCAGCACAATAAAATAACAATGCAACATCTAAATTAGTTCTTTATCACAATACTACATAATAAGTTTTGAAATATAAAATTACCTGTGTTAGAACCTTCTGATTTCGACAAAACCAGCAGATCTTTAATCGATTTATGAAAGAGATATATGAATGCAACAAAATGCCTCAGATTCCTTTAGATCAAGACTTTCCTTGCCTCCAATCTTTATAAGCAATAATGCTTGCTTGTAATAACAATTGTGGAAGATGATCGCAAGCAAATCCGTCACCAGCTACAACTCAAAACTCACCAGATCTTGAATTTCTAGTATGAATCAAAGGTCATGGGGGTTTGGAAACGGACAAATCTAAGACTCATAGCTTAGTTCAATGGCTTTAGAACTAGAATCTTAAGATCATAGGATTTAATGAAAACGCAAAATAGAGAAGATGAAAAAGAAATAATAGATCAAACAGATCTGGAGCGAAATACAGCAGTGGAAACGAAACCGGAGTTCCGGCGAGCTTGCCGGGAAGTCTGGCCAGAGAAGAAAAGGTATGGTTAGGGTTTGAGGTGGTAGATCTAGAGTTTTAGGGTTTGAATTTGGAGTTTCATGAGTAAATCGAAGGTTATTCTTAAGCTTGACGAAAACAAGTTTCAACTCATCGGAGAAAATGAAGATCTGTCAGAGAAGGTGATCTTGAATCTAGGGTTTCTGAGAGAGATCAACAGATTCAGTGGAAGATGAGGAAGAAAATGAGCAAAATTTCTTGGCCGGAACTCTGACGATGTTGCCGAAGAGGATGATCGGAGAAGATTAGATCTACTTTCCCTCTCTAAAATCCTCTCTTTCTCTCGCTCTTTCTCTCTCTTAAAGGGGAAAACGAAGATTTCTTTTTTCTTTTTTTAAAATGAGCTAAAGTGTTATTTATAGCATTTTAAGAATTGATATTGGCACCCTGATTGATAAGGCGCACGAAAAATTGATATGGCGAGCCCGTAACTTCTGTCCTATTCGGCCCGGGTTCGGCTCCATCCAGGATAATCCATCCCACTTTTGTACTTGCACTACAACACTTACCTCGGCTCGTTTGCTAGGCAAACGCACTCGGATTTCAACAAAATTTTGCAGAGACCTTGGTGGGGTCCTAACCTAGCTTAGGGTGGAGTTTGGGATGCTAACTCATTGATTTGGTTGGATTTTTGTTCAGATACGGGAGGCTCAGGGTACGGTCAAAATGGGGTGTCTACACAAACACATTATTTAAACAAGCATAAGATCCTATTATTCAAAGAACTATGATAGGGAGGCCCATTCCCCTAGTCACAAAAGGGAGTCTCCTCTACATGTAAATTAATATCGCCACCCCCCATTACATATTGAGCTAAGCAAGCAGAGTTGGGAGATGTCAAAACAAAGAGTGTTTCTCTTTTAGTTGGAAGATGAAAATGCGTACACCTACGCTTGCAGTGAACCACATTTTCCTCCTAAAGAATCTATTGTGTACTTTAGAGGTCTGCTTAGCATACTTGCTATCTTTTCTTGTTCTAATTGATCTTGAAACTTATCTCTTTGGAGAAAGCTCTAATTGGTCACTAAGTGTGGGACCCGATCCCTCGAGAGGAGAATGAGGCGCGAGCCGTCTCCCTCTCTCTTGGTCTCTCGTACACACGCGAATGGCGTGTGCTTTTTATTATTGATTTTAATTACCCAACCAAGCAGGCAGCAACCAAACCAAAGGGTGCAAACAAACGTGCAACCCAGTACCCATAAGGGCAGGGGTAAGCCGCCAAGCCTAGCAAGGTGTGATTTAATTCATCTTTTCCGTGAACTTGGGATCACTATGGCAATCGGAATTTCACGCAAAAGAGAGTGACAGAGTCGCCACCTAGATAAGGGATCTAGGACCCATAATTGACCAGAAATCTAGACTCGTGACCTGGTTACGAGAATGGAAGGTATGGGGAGTTACCACCACATGCACCATTCCTGCCTGATAATCGGTCTTCAATTCCAAAAGTTAACTCTTTTGAATTTCTTTTAAATGGCTCATTTAACTCTATATTAATCTGCGAACTACATGACATGCATCATAAGATCTAATTTCAGTGTAATTCCTAAATGTGTATCTTGATTTTCTTAATTTGTTTGAATTCAATCTAAGTAAAAGTTCTCATAAAATTCTAATTTCATGGAAAGTCCTAAGTGATATAATTACTTTTAATTTAAGGATTAATGTACAAAATCCCACCACTTATGTGTAGAGCCGACTCGGGCTTGGTATGCCACTCAAGAATCCAAGTTGCCTACGTATCCCAGCCTCACTGGAATCAGAGTCTATTGTAGTTCGGTGCACCTAAACTAAGCTACTTATGCCTAACTCATCTATGACACTGATCTAGACTGGATTGACTGTTTCAACAGTTTTAAGAGAAATTATTTAGTTCAATTTGAAGATTTATTATCCTAAGACTTCATCTAAGATGCTATATGGTCCTAGCTAAGTGTACGACGTTCCTTAGACTAATGCATGTTAACCTACATCCTAGGTAACTAGGCTTGTCCTATGAGAAAAAGGGATAAGTAGTGTAACTAGATCTATGACTCAATTGCTAATAATAGTAATCGGTCGTGATGAGGCTGAACTCCCTAACTCTAGGACACCCTAAAACCTAGAATACAACACGACACAAGTGTTCCTAAATGGAGCTCTAATGGTTCCAACGATGGGAAGCCGTAATCCAACGATTCCAAAGACATGGAGTGAGCTAGTTCATTTTGTTGAACTTGATGATTTTCGATTTCAAGAATTGTCGATTCCTAAACATCTAAGGAATACCAAAGGCTCTATGGTTCCCAAGTTTTGGCCTCGAATCGCAACCATGGAAGGGAATCATGCTCTCAACCCTTGTATAATTTTAGCACGTAAGTTATAGTATCTTATTGCCTGGCATAGTTCTCAGTATTTCTGTGGACAGTGGACCTCGGAGCCGATAACATACTATAATTTACGCATTCCAATTATGCTGGATCGATTGCAATTAGTATACGATTATGGTAACGATCTCGGCATCTAAATTATCCTAGCATGTTATTTTACAAAGGAAATCTATTACTCCTAAGATTTCTGTTTCAGATGGCTTAGGGATTGAATACAGGATGAAAAGTTAGAGTTCTTTGAAAATTTTCAAGGTGCTTTGAATTAATTTGGATTTTTAATGAATTTATCATAATTTGATCAGATTAATGATTTACAAAGAAGCCTATAGCTAATTATGTTATCTGCTCCAGAAATTTTAGGATATGATTTGATCTTGACAAATATATTCTGCTTTAATTTTTCATTATTTTAAAGATTGAAATTCGATTTGTAATTGATTTTCCACTTTCGGGTCTGATTGATGACATTACACTAACAAATATAGCAAATTAAATCCAAATCTAACCAACCTTTTACTAGACCATTCTTGGACAAATAGAAAATTATGAGAAAACTTTCAGACATTATTTCGATAATTGTCTATTTTTAATAGATATATTCATGTTCTGGTCAGAGCAATTAAAAATCAATTAAAAATATTAAAATATGCTCAAAATTTCCGACCAATTCACAATATGATTTTGACTGGTCAGTTCATTGTGCTACCAAATTTCAGCTTTTAAGGAGTTTGTTTAATCATATGTCCTTCATATACAGAAAATCAGTGATTTTATCAAAACAATTCCAGTAAAAATAATAAATAAACTCCAAATCTTTTGAAAATTTTTGCATGATATTTAAACATTGAAAATATACTGAGGAAGAAATTTCAATCAGTTTTGAACGGTTTTGTTATATGAATGACTTTTAGAACCATCAAAATCCTATTTCCGGGTATTATTTAAACAAATTTTTGAGCCATCAAAACAAATAAAATCTACAGGAATTTTTAGATTTTTTGTGCTATTTTAACCACGTTAAGACTCAGAAAACATAGCTTCTCGAAAAACCCTTGGTTTTAAAACACTCACTTTGTAAAAACGATTCAAAAGCCACTAGATATCCCAATCGATGAAACGCCCAATTTTCTCATATAACGATTCCTTTTTTTACCAAAATTGATAATTAAATAAACTGACCCATCAAAATCTTGCATGGTAGCTTTTACGAAAATCATGAAGAAAACAAAGAAGAAATGGCCATAAGCATGCTTCTCTACTTTTGATCTTACAAAGATGAAGGAACCTACCGTTGATCGCGCTCCTCGGCTCTAGGGTGGGTAAATTTGAGGTATACGCTTTGTCGCACCCTTTTATATGCAAGAGAAAACCCCTTTGATGAAGCTTTCAAAATCTCTTCGAATCTAAGAACCGAGTGATGAGAGGGCTGTTATCATGAGAGAGAGAGAGAGAGAGAGAGAGAGAGTACTGTTGATGAATCTCTCAAATTTACCAGTAAATAACGTGAGATAATTCCCCCCCCCCCCCAAAGTGTGTCGGTTGGATTTCTTTTATGGATGTTGGGAGAAAAGGAGTGCAAATATCATTTTTAGGAGGAAGAGAATAAGGGTCGAATTTTTTGTAAGAGAAATTATGCTTTGGTTTGGTTTTTATTTATAGGCAAAAGGCCTAGGATTGCATAATTTTAGAAGTTTCTAATGTGAGCCTTCTCTTCTTTGGCTTGTTTTCATTTTTTTTTCATTGACTTCCTTTTGTGCTTGTTTAAAATATCTTAAAGAATGAAGAAAATTGCCCAAAATTTTTTCCCTCTCCCAAACATGTCACATTGCTTTCCTTAATAAATTGCCGAAATAAGAATTTGCCCAAATGGACGAGAGAGAAAAGCTATTCATCTTGAAGAGGGATGCAAAATCAGATTTCTCATTGGGGTATCTTTTTCTAAAAAAATAAACATTCTATTCCTTAAAAATATTGCCTTTCCTCTTTTTAGGAAGCATGGAAAATATGAGTGAAAGATTAAAAAGTTACATTCGTATCCTCCACCCAACTAATAAAAGGTGACCGAATAACCCTTTTATTCATTACTACCATTCCCAAAATAAACTTCTCATGGATAACAGTAGGATTCAAATAAGAAGAAATATGAAACCCACAAGATTTCTCTTGTTATAAGAATTAAAACTCACGTGGGCCACTCATATAGTGACCGAATCATTCAATTTCTACTCTTCTTCTTTCATCACAATGACAGACTCATGAGTCAAAACCCTCATGACCGAATCCCATTAAAAAATCAAATTCGATTTCTATGGTGGGTCCCTCCTTTAAGTTGTATGGAATCAACATACCCCACTTACTTTGGCCAAAACCCATAAAATCTCATGCAAAAATGCGCCCACTTACTTTGGCCAAAGCCTATAAAATCTCATGCAAAAAGGCGCGGGTCCACTCTCTGCCCGAATTCTTTCCATTAGATGATCCGAATCATCTAATTAAGAGGCTGCGATATAAACAGGTTGGGTCACAAATCATTTCCGTGGAATGGTCCTAATTGATCAGTTGGTGGCCACTGTACAAATTGGCCGCGCCCCTTAAATCTCCTCGATTGGATGATCCAAAACGTTCAATAGATGGGTCTTCATTGTAAATTGGCTGCGGCCCGCAACCTGTAGCCATAGAATGATCCGGACAATTCACTTGATGGGCTGCGATGCAACTTGGGTGCGCCCCCCTCAACCATTTTCATAAGATGATACGAACCGCATATTTGATTGAGTCACAACATAAAAGGGCTGTGTCTCCAAAATCACTTGAATGGGATGATCTGAGCCATACAAATGCCGAGATAGATTATACTTAAAAAATCATTTCCATGGGCTGATCTGAGCCAACAAATGCCGAGATAAATGTGAATTGGTTGCGCCCCCTAACTCATTTCCTTATAATAATCGAGAACTTCCCATTAATGGACCACAAAGCAAATTGGCCGTGCCCTCTTAAACCTTTTCCATCAGTTGATCCAAACAGGGCTGCAATGTGAATTGGGTGCGCCTCCTCCAACACCACCTTGAACGGATCCAAACCGCCCAAATGATGGGTCACAATATAAATTAGGCTACACCTACAAATCATCTTGATGGGATGATCCTAGCTGTCCATTTGATGGGCTGCAATGTCCATTGGCCGAAATACACTATGCCCGTTATGAAAACAACGCAGTACACACTTGCTTGATCCAAATCTAATCGAAATGTTCAATGTGAGGCCACCTAGTGGGTCCAAATTCTCTCTTGTTTTGATTCTTGTGAATAACCCTTCTCAACACTTAGCAAGACAATACGAAACATGACGGAAATGACCGAAAAGATTTAAAAATGTAAGAGACGGACGCGGAAAGGAAAGACACTAGAAAACCGATAGAGAAATACTAACTTCTTTGTTGATTAAAGCGGAGCAAAATGGGGGTGTCTACAGATGCCCCTCTTTGGTAGAGATGACGTAGTCATTGAATACCAAAGCAAAAGTGACAACACCATTTTGCGCAGCGTTTTGCCAACGAAGGATTCTCTAGACAAAATGCAACCTAGATGTGAATGCATGCAACCTAACATAATGCAAGACCCTAGACGAACTCCTAGAATTAGAATGTTATCTAAAATTATTTACTCTAAACACCTCGACTTGATGGTTCAGAATAATGGGGAGATGGATCCAATCTGATTGCAAAAATTACGCAACTCAGAATGAACGATAATTATGATGTTACGCCGTTTTCGAACGGGCAATGAGGGATTGAGAGATCATTTTCGAATCAATTCGAAAAGAATGAGACCTCGTACTTGTACGGGTTCAAAGGGATGCAAAAGATAGATCATTTTCGAATGGACTCACAGAGAATGAAATGCCGTATTTATACAGATTCCAAGGAAATCATATTTTTGAATCCCAAAGAGGAACAAGAGACCACTTTTAAATGGACTTAGATAGAATGAAATACTGTATTTGTACAGTTCCCAAAGAAAATGAGGCATCATATTTGTATGATGTTCAAAGAGAATTAAGAGATCATTTTTTAATGGACTCAGATAAGATGAAATACCGTATTTTTACTGATTCCAAGAAAATGAGGCATCATATTTGTATGATGTTCAAAGAGAATTAAGAGATCATTTTTTAATGGACTCGGATAACATGAAATACCGTATTTTTACGGATTCCAAGGAAATGAGATATCATATTTGTATGATGTTCAAAGAGAATTAAGAGACCATTTTTTAATGGACTCAGAGAGAATGAAATACCGTATTTTTACGGATTCCAAGGAAATCAGACATCATATTTGTATAATGTTCAAAGAGAATTAAGAGATTATTTTTTGAATGGATTTAGAAATAATAAAACACCGTATTTTTACGGATTCCAAGGAAACAAGACATCATAGTTGTATGATGTTCAAAGAGAATTAAGAGACCATTTTTTAATGGACTCAGAGAAAATGAAATACCGCATTTTTACGGATTCCAAGGAAACGACACATCATATTTGTATGATGTTCAAAGAGAATTAAGAGACCATTTCTGAATGGACTCAGAGAGAATGAAATACCATATTTATATGGATTCCAAGGAAATGAGGCATCACATTTGTATGATGCTCAAAGAGAATAAGAGACGATAGTTGTATGGACTCGAAGAGAATGGAATACCATATTTATACGGATTCCAAGAAAATGAGACATTACATTTGTATGATGCTCAAAGAGAATAAGAGAACATTTTTGAATGGACACAGAAAGAATGAAATACCGTATTTTTACAGTTTCCAAGGAAACGAGACATCATATTTATATGATGTTCAAAGAGAATAAGAGACCATAGTTGTATGGACTCGAAGAGAATGAAATACCGTATTTATACGGAGTTCATGGAAATGAGACATCACATTTGTATGATGCTCAAAGAGAATAAGAGACCATTTTTTAATGGACTCAGAGAGAATGAAATACCGTATTTTTATGGATTCCAAGGAAATGAGACATCACATTTGTATGATGCTCAAAGAGAATAAGAGACCATTTTTGAATGGACTCAGAGAGAATGAAATACTGTATTTATACGGATTCCAAGGAAATGGGACATCACATTTGTATGATGCTCAAAGAGAATAAGAGACCATAGTTGTATGGACTCGAAGAGAATGGAATACCATATTTATACGGATTCCAAGAAAATGAGACCGTAATTGTACGGACCCTGAAGGGAATGAGACACTGTAGTTATACAGCCTCAAAGGGAATAGGACACTGTAGTCATACAGGCCTAAAAGGATAAGAGTCCATAGTCATATGGACTCAAAGAGAATGAGAGACCGTAGTTGTACGGGTTCAAAAGAGATAAGACAACTTCGGTTGAGATGAATTAATGAATTCGACAATGAAGAATTTGTAGATTTTTCATGAACTTGAATTTGAGATAAACTCGAATTTGATGAATTTTAGATGCTTGAAATTGGTGTAGGATGAAATAGGGGACAATAGAAATCGTGCCCGATGAAATATGGGAAACTAAGACTTTGACGAATGATGAAACGACAAACCTTAGGAACTATGCAACATGATTAACGAGAATGGTTTAGGAACGCTATCAGGAAGCTTCAACATGATTTTTTTTTCGCAAAGAGATTGTCTGTCTTTTCTTCTGGGGATTTTGATAACTGAAACCTTGATCTAACTACCTGGTATTGGTAATCTAGAACAACGACTCTCTTAGATACTGAAAATTGGAAAGTTGAATTTTTCCTTTGATAGGTGTTTAGATAAACACTTCTTGACCAGGATAATATTCAACTACCAGGAAGGAATTTTTTTTTTAAGGGTTCATCTTTCTTAGAAACTGGCCCAATCATCATCACATATGAAATCCTCCATGCCTCAAGTGCCTTTCTGGGGCATGGTCCTCTTATGGAAACTCCACTTCCCGATGTTTCTACTTCGGAATGCTTCTGAGCTGATCTTCTTTAAAACGAAGCTCTTTGACTAGATTCTCGAGATCTTTTCTTTAGGATTAACTTGGCACAGGCACAATCGCAGGGAGCTGATGACACCGGGCCTATTTCACTGAGACAGTTGCATCATTTGGACACAAGGACGACGGCTGACTCTTCTTAAAGAGGAAATTTGGGTAAAGGACACTATTCAAAGGATTGAGAAACTCCGAAAGAGTGAACTTAGAATGACAAAGATTGACTAACTACACTGACAGACACAGTGATGCTTCTGACTTAGTTAACATTTTGTTTGGTAAGTCTATCTTTTCAAAGAGTAGTTTCTTAATTAATAAACACTGGACTTCTTCCTTAAAACAGTAATGCCTCAAGGATTTAGTTACCATTCCTAGGATTGCTTGGTTTCAATGCCCCCAATTTCTAGGATGACACTCGAACTCACTTGAACTTCTTTTTTATCTTCAGTCTTGGTACCGACTGTAGCCTTCTTATAATGATTCTCTTACCGTGACCAAGTCATCTCTTCAGGGTTTTTAACTTGGCGGACCGTGCTAGCCTTAACTTTTGCCTGAACCGCCTTTCTAGGTTTTCGATCCAGCAGGCTATCTCCTTAGCTTTTGCTTAAGCCGCCCTTTCGGGTTTTCAACTTAGCAGGGGAATGATCTTAAATTTTGCCTAAACCGCCTTTTCAGGTTTTCAGTCTAGCAGATCTTCAAACTCCGTTCTTTTTCTTATTCATCATTTTTTTTTAGGAATAGATCTTTCATTCTGAACATCTGAAGGACTTTATAGGTAGGATAGGGCTTTTCAAAGAATGGCTTACGGTTGAACAAAGATTTCGACCGAACCTGTGAACAGGTTGCCTACATATCCCAAGGTAGGAATCAAGTGGTGCGTAGTTCAGGGCGAATGCCCCTAGTTTGAAGATAAATTGTTTGAAGGTTAATTGATTTTTCTTTTTTTTCTTTCTTTCTGGAATGATTGACTTCTCTTCTTTTGGAACTTGTCCCTCTTTTTTTTTCTGGAACGATTGAATTTCTTTTCTTTTTTTGAATCGACCGAACTCGGTTTAACCGAGCTGCCTACGTACCCCAGTGTAGGGATCAAGTCTCGCGTAGTTCGAGGTGGATGCCCCCAGTTTGATGGATTTTCAAGAAAATTTCATTCAGACTCGAAGGGTTTGCAAACCGGTATTCTTTTGACGCTGGGTTATGATTTTGGAATTTATTCGGCCAAATGAGGCCTTCCGATGTTCAGATTGGGAATCGATCTAGGTTACTAGAGTCCCTCTGGTACTGATTATATATATATATATATTTTCCACAGAGTTTGACGGCATTTCCCGGTAAGAGATAATGATTCTTCTTCCTTTTAGATATTGATAAGTAATTTGACTTTGAGAGTGCATACTGGTTTTTGGACATCATTTCATCCTTGAATCGGTGGCTCTTGATATTTTGATGATCGCTCTGAGATGATTGCTCTTGCACTTTTCATATTGAATTTGATGGCTTTACATTGTCACTGGTGAAACCTGTGACTGGGGCCATTGACTGGAGATATGTAAGTTGTTTCGAATCCATGCCCCTTGTATAGCATGTGATATTCACTTCATTCTTTCTTGAACCTTCTATCTGGGTCTTTCTCCTTGCATTAATGGTAGCGCTTACTGGACCATCTCTTTATTCTCGAAATGACTTTATCAATTCCTCACACTCTAATGTATTTTCAATAGGCGTTCACTGAATCAAAGTTTCAGTGCCAATGTTTATCATTTCAATTTTCTCTTTGAGAGGCTGAGCTCGGCGCTCCTCCTCTTGTTTGAGCATATGCTGCAACTCAAGAGGAGTTTCGTCGGCATCTTCTTTTTCATTCGAGGAGGGAGTATTATTCTCATTGTTTATTAAAGTCAGAAGCACACGTTGGAATGTATAGAGAAAGCAAGTTTTATTGAATTGAAAATGACTACATCTGATAAGACTTACCCTGAACAGACTCAGGATTTACATTCTTGATTTAAAAATAAAAGTAAGAAAAAACTCAACTGGACTAGAAATTTATTCAAACTTTTTGAAGATTGCACTCGAAAACTGGACTCGACATCGTGACTGGACTTAGTTAAAAGAACAAAAGAACTAAGACTGCTGCAATTGTCTGGCTTTGGAGGCTCGGCGAGGGCTGGCTCATAACTAGACCTGTTCCTTTTGTTAACCCTGGGTCGTCTAAGCATCGAGATCATCTGGCGACAGGGGATCAAGGAATTCTTCTGGCAACACTACGTTTAGATCTCCTCCGGCATCTGAGTCACTGTCGTCGTCACTGCTACTACTGAGCTCGATTATCGAATTTGGTTTGGATGGTCCTTCGTGTTCATGCTCATGAGTCAGAGACTTGAGTGGTTCCTTAAAGCTTTGACTGGCCGAGTTTCATATAAAAAAACTTCCTTCTCTATCATCTTGGAGCTTGGAGTCCTGCGGTTGGAAACAATTGGTTTTCATTTGTTGCTTCATTTGATGAATCTCCTGCGTGAGGGCTGCCACTTGTCTAGAGAGATTCAGAATCAATCCTTTAGAATCCGTGGCCATGGAACTTTGAGCATGCCCATATGCCATGGAGAAGCTAGGGCTTTTGCCTTTAGAGGTAACATCGCTGAGCCAAATATCTCATTCAATTGAGCCCTGATGCAACGATTCTCTTCTTTAAGCTCTTGCAATTGTTGGAGGATAAGAGCCAAGGTATCAGCAGTGGTATTGGACCGGGTATTTCTCTAGCTTTCAGCCAAAGGAGCTATCGGAGGAAGTGGTGCAGAATCTGGATCAACAACGGAAGGTTGTGGAGAGCCAGGCCTCATTTGTAATAATGAATTGATCCGCACCCGAAAAATATTAGACATGGCTATGACAGTTCCTGGAATGGAAACAAGGAATATAAATTGTAAGCTTGACATTCAAGGTGCGCTCTCTACTTGACGACTGAAAGATGGTTATGGGTTAAACAAGCAATTGAAATGACAGAATGAATCCTATAATGACTGAGACATGATGATGGCGACACGAATGCACTAGGGGATGCCCCTAGTTTAAGGGTCATGGGAATAGACTCTGAGAGGCTTATCGAAATAATCTTGTAACAGGTTACCCCTAGAGTAAGAAGAGACCAATGATATAAACAAGATTGGATCATCTGGACCAGGTATGATCAGATCATGAGATTGCATAATCGAAAGATTTTGAGATTTTGTTCCTGCCAGTTAGGGGATGGTATGAAGATACGATCGAATCGTATGACAGAAGAATGAAAGACACACGATCAAAAGATTAGATGAGATTACATAGGATTGCTTTCAACGGGTAGATCAGGAATGACTAATCCTATGAGATCTTTGAAAATGATGGGATTTATATCCTAACCCCAAAGGAAAAGTTTTTTAATCTTTTTATATTTTGACAAGGGTTACCTGAAGGCATCAATCATAATCCTAATCTAACGAAGTGGAGAGAGGATCTCGACTTATGACTTTGTTTGTATACCTAAAGACCGATCGTAGCCATTGGAAGATGGACTACGGCCTAATCTAGACACAAATGGGTAGGATATCCTAAACTACACTCTCACACGTGATGCACGTGTGTTCATATACTACAAGCATGTGTGGGTTAATCTAGGGGTAAGGCCAAGAGTTCCCTTAGCGCGAATCCGTGCTCAATATACTGTACCAGTGTCCGGCGTATCAGTATGTGAACAAGAGATCCGTTTACGCACCATAAAGGTACTAGGCTAAGAGTGGAATGCTTCTCTAGCACAGAGGCACCAGGTGATGAAATCCCAGTCAACCATGCTAGATAACACTCCGGGTTCCTAAAATATGATGTGTGTGCATGTGAGATGCAAGGGTTTAGATGCAAGTGATGTAAGTGTGTGCAATATGTTTACGCAATCTATGATGCCTTCAGGTTTTGTTAGATTAATTTGACTATTACGTGATGAGAAAGTAAACAAACTAATCTACCAAGCATATAAGAGATAGAGTTTTTATGAGCCAGTTAAATTAAATTCAAATGAGTTATCCTTTGAAGTTTTAATGAAGTTAAGTGATCCCCAGCAGAGTCGCCAAACTGTGGGACCCGATCCCATGAGAGGGGAATGAGGCGCGAGCCGTCTCCCTCTCTCTTGGTCTCTCGTACCCAAGCGAATGGCATGTGCTTTTTATTATTGATTTTAATAACCCAACCAAGCAGGCAGCAACCAAGCCATATGGTGCAAACAAATGTGCAACCCAGTACCCATAAGGGCAGGAGTAAGCCGCCGAGCCTAGCAAGGTGTGATTTAATTCATCTTTTCCGTGAACTTGGGATCACTATGGCAATCCGAATTCCACGCAAAAGATAGTGACAGAGTCGCCACCTAGATGAGGGATCTAGGACCCATAATTGACCAGAAATCTAGACTCGTTACTTGGTTACGAGAATGGAAGGTATGGGGAGTTACCACCACATGCACCATTCCTGCCCGATAATCGATCTTCAATTTCAAAAGTTAACTCTTTTGAATTTCTTTTAAATGGCTCATTTAACTCTATATTAATGTGCCAACTACATGACATGCATCCTAAGATCTAATTTCAGTGTAATTCCTAAATGTGTATCTTGATTTTCTTAATTTGTTTGAATTCAATCTAAGTGAAAGTTCTCCTAAAATTCTAATTTCATGAAAAGTCCTAAGTGATATAATTACTTTTAATTTAAGGATTAATGTACAAAACCCCACCACTTATGTGTGGAGCCGACTCGGGCTTGGTATGCCACTCAAGAATCCAAGTTGCCTACGTATCCCAGCCTCACTGGAATCAGAGTCGATCGTAGTTCGGTGCACCTAAACTAAGCTACTTATGCCTAACTCATGTATGGCACCAATCTAGACTGGATTGACTGTTTCAACAGTTTTAAGAGAAATTATTTAGTTCAAGTTGAAGATTTATTATCCTATGACTTCATCTAAGATGCTATATGGTCCTAGCTAAGTGCACGACGTTCCTTAGACTAATGCAGGTTAACCTACATCCTAGGTAACTAGGCTTGTCCTATAGAAAAAAGGGATAAGTAGTGTAACTAGATCTATGACTCAATTGCTAATAATAGCAATCGGTCGTGATGAGACCGAACTCCCTAACTCTAGGACACCCTAAAACCTAGAATACAACATAACACAAGTGTTCCTAAATGGGGCTCTAATGGTTCCTACGATGGGAAGCCGTAATCCAATGGTTCCAAAGACATGGAGTGAGCTAGTTCAATTTGTTGAACTTGATGATTTTTTATTTCAAGACTTATCGATTCCTAAACATCTACGGAATACCAAAGGCTCTATGGTTCGCAAGTTTCGGCCTCGAATCGCAACCATGGAAGGGAATCATTCTCTCAACCCTTGTATAATTTTAGCACATAAGTTATAGTATCTTATTGCCTGGCAAATTTCTCAGGATTTCCATAGACAGTGGACGTCGGAGCCAATAACATACTATAATTTACGCACTCCGATTATGATGGATCGATTACAATTAGTATACGATTATGGTTACGATCTCGGCATCTAAATTATCCTAGCATGTTATTTTACAAAGGAAATCTATTACTCATAAGATTTCTGTTTCATATAGCTTACTGATTGAATACATGATGAAAATTTAGAGTTCTCTGAAAATTTTCAAGGGGCTTTGAATTAATTTGGATTTTTAAATGAATTTCTCATAATTGGATCAGATTAATGATTTTACAAAGAAGCCTATAGCTAATTAAGTTATATGCTTCAGAAACTTTAGGATATGATGTGTTCTTGAAAAATATATTCTGCTTTAATTTTTCATGATTTTAAAGATTGAAATTCAATTTTTTATTGATTTTCCACTTTTGGGGTCTGATTGATGACATTACACTAACAAATATAGCAAATTAATCCCAAATCTAACCACACTTTTACTAGACCATTCTCGGACGAATAGACAATAATGAGAACATATTCAGACATTATTTCGATAATTGTCTATTTTTAACAGATATATTCATGTTCTGGTCAGAGCAATTAAAAATATTAAAATATGCTCAAAATTTCCGACCAATTCACAATATGATTCTGACTGGTCAGTTCATCGTGCTACCAAATTTCAGCTTTTAAGGAGTTCGTTTAATGATATGTCCTTCATATACATGAAAATCAGTGATTTTATCAAAACAATTCCAGTAAAAATAATAAATAAACTCCAAATCTTTTGAAAATTTTTGTATGATATTTAAACATTGAAAATCTACTGAGGACCAAATTTCAATCAGTTTTGAACGGTTTTGTTATATGAACGATTTTTAGAACCATCAAAATCCTATTTCCGGGTATTATTTAAACGAATTTTTGAGCCATCAAAACAAATGAAATCTACAGGAATTTTTAAATTTTTGCAGCTATTTTAACGACGTTAAGACTCAGAAAATATAGCTTCATGAAAAACCCTTGGTTTTAAAACACTCACTTTGTAAAAACGATTCAAATGCCACTAGATATCCCAATCGGTGAAACGCCCAATTTTCTCATATAACGATTCATTTTTTTACCAAAATTGATAATTAAATAAACTGACCCATCAAAATCATGCATGGTAGCTTTTACGAAAATCATGAAGAAAACAAAGAAGAAATGGCCCTAAGCATGCTTTTCTACTTTTGATCTTACAAAGATGAAGGAACCTACCGTTGATCGCGCTCCTCATCTCTAGGGTGAGTAAATCGGAGGTATACGCTTTGTCGCACCCTTTTATACGCAAGAGAAAACCCCTTTGATGAAGCTTTGAAAATCTCTTCGAATCCAAGAACCGAGTGATGAGAGTGATGAGAGGGCTGCTATCATGAGAGAGAGAGAGAGAGTATTGTTGATGGATCTCTCAAATTTACCAGTAAATAACGTGAGATAATTCCTGCCCCAAAGAGTGTCGGTTGGATTTCTTTTATGGATGTTGGGACAAAAGGAGTGGAAATATCATTTTTAGGAGCAAGAGAATAAGGGTCGAATTTTTTCTAAGAGAAATTATGCTTTGGTTTGGTTTTTATTTATAGGCAAAAGGCCTAGGATTACATAATTTTAGAAGTTTCTAATGTGTGCCTTCTCTTCTTTGGCTTGTTTCCATTTTTTTTTCATTGACTTGCTTTTGTGCTTGTTTAAAATATCTTAAAGAATGAAGAAAATTGCCCAAAATTCTTTCCCTCTCCCAAACGTGTCACATTGCTTTCCTTAATAAATTGCCGAAATAAGAATTTGCCCAAATGGACGAGAGAGAAAAGCTATTCATCTTGAAGAGGGATGCAAAATCAGATTTCTCATTGGGGTATCTTTTTCTAAAAAAATAAACATTCTATTCCTTAAAAATATTGCCTTTCCTCTTTTTAGGAAGCATGGAAAATATGAGTGAAAGATTACAAAGTTACATTCGTATCCTCCACCCAACTAATAAAAGGTGACCGAATAACCCTTTTATTCATTACTACCATTCCCAAAATAAACTTCTCATTGATAACAGTAGGATTCAAATAAGAAGAAATATGAAACCCACAAGATTTCTCTTGTTATAAGAATTAAAACTCACGTGGGCCACTCATATAGTGACCGAATCATTCAATTTCTACTCTTCTTCTTTCATCACAATGACAGACTCATGAGTCAAAACCCTCATGACCGAATCCCATTAAAAATTCAAATTCGATTTCTATGGTGGGTCCCTCCTTTAAGTTGTATGGAATCAACATACCCCACTTACTTTGGCCAAAACCCATAAAATCTCATGCAAAAATGCGCCCACTTACTTTGGCCAAAGCCTATAAAATCTCATGCAAAAAGGCGCGGGTCCACTCTCTGCCCGAATTCTTTCCATTAGATGATCCGAATCATCTAATTAAGAGGCTGCGATATAAACAGGTTGGGTCACAAATCATTTCCGTGGAATGATCCTAATTGATCAGTTGGTGGCCACTGTACAAATTGGCCGCGCCCCTTAAATCTCCTCGATTGGATGATCCAAAACGTTCAATAGATGGGTCTTCATTGTAAATTGGTTGCGGCCCGCAACCTATAGCCATAGAATGATCCGGACAATTCACTTGATGGGCTGCGATGCAACTTGGGTGCGCCCCCCTCAACCATTTTCATAAGATGATACAAACCGCATATTTGATTGAGTCACAACATAAAAGGGCTATGTCTCCAAAATCACTTGAATGGGATGATTTGAGCCATACAAATGCCGAGATAGATTATGCTTAAAAAATCATTTCCATGGGCTGATCCGAGCCAACAAATGCCGAGATAGATGTGAATTGGTTGCGCCCCCTAACTCATTTCCTTATAATAATCGAGAACTTCCCATTAATGGACCACAAAGCAAATTGGCCGTGCCCTCTTAAACCTTTTCCATCAGTTGATCCAAACCGGGCTGCAATGTGAATTGGGTGCGCCTCCTCCACCACCACCTAGAACGGATCCAAACCGCACAAATGATGGGTCACAATATAAATTAGGCTACACCTACAAATCATCTTGATAGGATGATCCTAGCTGTCCATTTGATGGGCTGCAATGTCCATTGGCCGAAATACACTATGCCCGTTATGAAAACAACGCAGTACACACTTGCTTGATCCAAATCTAATCGAAATGTTCAATGTGAGGCCACTTAGTGGGTCCAAATTTCCTCTTGTTTTGATTCTTGTGAATAACCCTTGTCAACACTTAGCAAGACAACGCGAAACATGACGGAAATGACCGAAAAGATTTAAAAATGTAAGAGACGGACGCGGAAAGAAAAGACACTAGAAAACCGATAGAGCCCACTAACTTCTTTGTTGATTAAAGCGGAGCAAAATGGGGGTGTCTACACTAATTATCACTTTTCTTTCCAGCTTATGAAGCCTTAGTGATAGGAAAATACAGGGTACATACATGCTGCTATTTTAGGGGCAGACTCTTCATTCCCCAACTCTGTGATCTCATCTATGAATATGCATACAACTGTGTTATGGACATGTTTTGAATATGCATATGACTGCTACATTTTCTATTTTAAAAAACAGAGAGCTCCTTCAAGGCTCTTTTAATTTGTGGGAGTTCCCCCTTCTCTATCACACATTCCCATTCTTCATCACTATGAAGAATTTGTAGGTTATGCAAATCACAAACAAACAGGGTGTCTAGCAACCATGCTAGATAATAACATGCTAAAATCTTGAAATTGTGGTAGAAATAGCATGCTAAAATATGCTAAAATAACATCATACCAAGAACATGCTAAAGACAATACCACAAACAGAAGTTTTAGGATGCAAGCACAAAAGCCTTAAAATTACATTCTAACATCATAAATCAAAACAATATTCAAATTCAGATAATACATTGACCTAGTAGATTATCCCTTGCTTAAAGATGAGCATGAAATATGATTACAGCAATATTCTCAAAAGTTAAAAAAACTTGACTCTTAGAATAAAGAGGGGAAAATCTAAAATAACTAATACCTAAATGGTCTTAGTTGTCACTACATTGCATATCAATTTCAGATCATGGAACAGAGTTCCTAAAATCCATAAAAATCCCATGATTTATTAAGATACCAAATACCTAAATGAGGGAGCCCCTGAAATTTGAAGCCTTGCTTTTCTTTTCATAACACATATCATTCTCTACAACATGAAACTAAAAGGGAACATGACAAAATAGCACATGAAATCCCATCGATAAATCCAACAAAAAAAAAAAACAAATAATCACATTAACATAGCAAAGATGAGAAATCACTCCAAATCCCCAAAAAAATTGCAGAGATCAGCAAAAAACCCTAAATCGATATTAGCTTCACTGGTAATAGCCTTTTTAGACGGAAAAAATACAAGGTTTTAGCTTCTTCATCTAACAGGGTTCAACATACCTCAAAATAAAATCCCCAAATCTTCAATGACAGCAGCAAATACCATGAATAGGACTTAAATGGTCTTTTCCCTCCTTGCACGAACAGTGACCTAAATCAGGAGATTTTGCATTTAAAATCCTTGCAAACAATAAGGTCCGGTATGGGGAAAACAAGGGAAAAATAAACCTCTATATATTTGTGAAGAAAATAGCAAAAACTAAAATTAAAACCTACCTTTTTGCCTTCTCCTTCTGCTTCTTCCCCTTCTTCTTCTTCTTCTTCCTCTGTTCTGAACAAAAACGGAGATTATAGGGCTCCTTTATGCTCTAAAGTAGCAAAAGACAAAGTTTTAGAGGTAGAAACTAAGCAACACCCAAATATTTAGAGAAGAAATTGGATTTTTAGAGCTCTTTTCGATCGACATTTTAGGGCAGAGACGATTTTTTTGGTCGAGGGTTTTTTTTCTGTTCGTGGGTCGTCGAAGTGATTTTCGACTAATTAAGAAGCCCACTCACCGACGTTCTAAAAAAGCATGATTATTATAATCACATACGCTCGTGAATGTCAGTAAAACCTAGCCTTATTAACCCATTAATTAGCGACGTTTTAACTGTAATACGTCGGTATATAAACACATTTAGTGACGTTCTACAAACGTCGGTGCATAATTGCGGCAGAATTTTTGGGCGGGAGAAGTTAGTGGGGCGGGAATAACCATTCACCATCATTCTTTATATAGACGTCGGTGTATATCGACTATTAGGGACACTCTTTTGAAGCGCCGGTAAGAGAACGTCGCTAATAGCAACTTTTCTTGTAGTGTCCATCAACTTGGCATTAGTCACTTCTTCTCACTGGAGCATCCAAAAGCCTACGTTGGATATGCCCGAACCATCTTAAGCGGTGCTCTCTCATCTTCTCCTCAATTGGTGCTACCCCCACTTTTTTATGGATGTCTTCATTTTTAATTCGATCTAACCTTGTGTAGCCGCACATCCATCTAAGCATTCACATCTCCTCTAAACTCATCTTATGCGCATGCTGCTTCTTGGTGGCCCAACATTCTGAGCCGTACAACATGGCTGGCCTCACAACTGTCTTATAAAACTTTCCCCTCAAGGAAGACAAATAACCATAAAAAAATTCTGAATGTTTCGGAAAACTCATATTTCCACCCCTACTTCACCTTTTTCTTCATGGGCTTCCTAGCTTGAAATGCAAACTCGATGTCTTTGGCTGACAACCTCTCTTTATAGTCAAGTAACTCTTTTAGGAATTTATAATAAGGATCATATCAGCTGAGCTCGGCTATCAGAAGTGGCTCTACCTCAGAAGTAGGTAGCTTCGAGCAAGACTTCATAGTCAAGTAACTCTTTCACGAATTTATGATCGAGATCATATTGGCTGAGCTCAGCTATCAGAAGTAGCTCTGTCTCAGAAGTAGGTAGCTTCAAGCAAGATTCTAGAAAACTTGTATCTGATAACATTAACATAGTAGTTAAGAAAGTCAATCAAAACAGTAGTTAAGAAAGTCAAGCAAAACTACAAAGAACGAAAAATGATGGTAGTAGGTAGCTTCAAGCAAGATTCTAGAAAACTTGTATCTGATAACATTAACATAGTAGTTAAGAAAGTCAATCAAAACAGTAGTTAAGAAAGTCAAGCAAAACTACAAAGAACGAAAAATGATGGTTGGTGATTATTAGTTATAGCAACTAAAAGGATACTCGTTTTGCCAGTTAGCCTAACATATTCCTTTTCGCACCGTTCTCTGAAGGACATGGCTACTGCAAAATGCAGAGGAACTAACCTACGTGACGATGAACTTGAGTCATCAGCGGTCCCGCTGGTAGAGGATGGTGAACCTTCAGAAGATCCATTAACTAGGGTGCCTAAGATAATCTGTGCAGTGCTCTATCCTCTTATGATATGTAACAATGACTTTACCTTGACCCCATGAACAGGTATCCAAGCCCGAGTGAAAGGAACCTGTGCATTATTCAACAACTCAGATTCAAAATGATCAACTTTGCTTATTTCAAGTGTTTCACCTTCTTCCAAGTTGGTTTTGCCTATTGCGACTCCGCTTATTTCAAGTGTTTCTCCTTCATCCAAGTTCGTCTTGTCTATTGTGTCTCCTCTCTAAAAAACAAACACTTGTGGTTCTGCCCTTATATTTTCCTCTTGTTCAATTCCTATCTCAGATTCAACATGATCAGTTTTGCTTTCAAGAGTTTCACCTCCTTCCAAGTTGGTCACAGTCTCTGTGTCTCCTATCTTAGAATCAAACACTTGTGGTTGTGGTTATGCCCTTATCTGCTCCTCTTGTTCAATTTCTCTACTCCTCAGTTCAGATTTTATGTGAGATAGCATAACTTGTTGTTGCTGCAATAATGATTGTTGCTGCACTAGCAACTCCTCAAACAATAGGACTTTATCTAGTAACATATGGGAGGGAACAGGTTGGGAAGGAACAGGCTGAGCACTCATATGAGATAATAATGGAGGATGTTGTGGTTGTAGGATAGATCTCAGGAGGTCAACATACTGAGGATGAAGGCCTTCTTCCATTGGAGGAAACAATTCATAAAGTGGCATAGGAGATTATGGGACAACCTCAGCCTTTGATGCCATGGATGGACCATCTCGAGGAGCTACAAATAACAAAAGAACCAACCACATAAGTGATAGCAAACAAATGGATGATAAGAGCTACAAATAACAAAAGAAAGAGCCACATAAGAACCATGAAGGCCTTCTTTTTCTAATTCGTTTATAGAAATGATAATATTTTGTGTTCTACATATTCTTCAACTCTGTGTGGGTGTGCGCCGGTGCTACTTACCCCTTTCTTTATCATATGGAGTGTTAAAATTGATGTCACAGTCTTATTATTTGGGTGCCATCAATGACTGGCAAGTCTCCCTGGATCAGGTCACCCTTTATTTCAAGGGGATTAAGATTGATTAATCATGGGTCCATTTTGATGCAGATACGATTGCATGTTGCTACTTGGGTATATGCAGTAGGCTAAAACCGATCTTGTGGTATTTTCTATTTTGAAGCTAAAGGTTGTTACTTGAACATATGACAATGGAAACATTATATTCTTTCCTATGCCCAAATTTCACTAGCCAATATTTACAACCTTATGGATACCTGAAGCCCTCATGTTACTCTCCTCCGAGATAGCGAATAGTTACAACCTGTTTAGACTTTTTGTGGTTCTGTAAATAGTTGATATGCATATAATAATGTGGTTGGTTCTTTTGTTATTTGTGGCTCTTATCATCCATGTGTTTACTATCAATTGTGCGGTTGGTTCTTTTTTTATTTGTAGCTTCTAGAAGAGATGTTCCATCCATGGCATCAAAGGCTAAGGTTGTCCCAGAATCTCCTACACCACTTTGTGAATTGTTTCCTCCAATGGAAGAAGGCCTCCATCCTCCTCAGTATGTGGACCTCCTGAGATCTATCCCACAACCACAACATCCTCCATCATTATCTTATATGAGTACTCAGCCTGGTCCCTTCCATATGTTACTAGATAAAGTCCTATTGTTTGAGGAGTTGTTAGTGCAGCAACAAGAAGTTCTGTTACCTCAGATAAAATATGAACTAAGGAGCAGAGGAATTCAACAAGAGGAGCAGATAAGGGCAGAACCACAACCACAAGTGGTTGATTCTGAAATATGAGACACAGAGACCATGATCAACTTAGAAGGATGTGAAACACTTGAAAACAAAACTGATCATATTGAATCTAAAATAAGAATTGAACAAGAGGAGAATAGAAGGTCAGAACCACAAGTATTTGTTTCTGAGATAGGCAATAGAATAGACAAGATGAACTTAGAAGAAGGTGAAACACTTGGAATAAGCGGAGACACAATAGACAAGACCAACTTGGAAGAAGGTGAAACACTTGAAATAAGCAAAGCTGATCAATTTTTTTTTTTTATGGGTAAGCTGGCCGGGGGCCCAACCAGTTTATTTGATACAGAGAAAAAAGATACATATGTGGGCACAAATCACAATACACCACCCCTAACTCGAAATACATGAGGAAGGGAGATCCATAACTCGATAAAGAGGACTCTAAGCCTAGTGTCTTGTTCCACTCGACCTTCACGGAGGTCTATTGCAGTCCCAAGGTTTATTCTAGCTTCTTGTCCAGAGCCTACTTCCTTTGGATCCACTTTTGTCTTGTTTGGTTTGGTTTTATCTCGAGTATTTGGAGAGAATGGGCACCTGTCAGTTTGGGGGCTAAAATCATTGCAATGCTTGCAGGATGATGGCTTCCAATCATACTCCACTGATTGATGCTCTATACCATAAGGGGTTTGGATGCGAACCGAGTTTGGGAGTTCCTTGGCTGCCTTGACCTCTATGCAAACTCTTACATAGTTGAGTCTAGTTGCTTCTGATGTCGGTGTGTCCATATATAGAGGTTTTCCATTCAAACTGAATATCTTGCTGAGTCTCCCTTTGTGGTTCAGAATTTCAAATGGAGGCCAGGGAACCTTACCCAAATCGGGATAGTGGTAAGTTTTAGTTTTTCCAAAGCTGATCATGTTGAATCTGTGTTATTGAATAACATACAGGTTCCTTTTACTCGGGCTTGGATACCTGGTTCATGGGGCAAGGTAAAATCATTGTTAGAGATTCAAAAAGAGGAGCAGAGCACTGTAAAGATTATCTTAGGCACCCCAGTGAAAGGATCTTCTAAAGGGTCACTGTCCTTTACTAGCGGCCTGCCAATGACTCACGTTCGTTGTCACGTGGTTTAGTTCCTCTACATTTTGCGGTGGCCATGGCCTTCAAAGAACAGTGCGAAAAGGAACATGTTAGGCCAACTAGCAAAATGGGTATATGTTAGTTGATATAACTAATAACCACTAACCCTCATTTTCAGGTCGTTACAGTTTTGTTTGACTTTCTTAACTACTGTTTTGATTGACTTTCTTAACTACTATGCTAATGCTATCAGATACAAGTGTTAGATGTATGTATATGCCTAAGGGCATAGTGGTCATTTCTAATATTCTCTCTTTATATAAATACACAAGTGAGGGGGAGTTTTTTCCTAACTCACTAGTTTCCTCTCCTCTCTTTCTCTTGACATGAAATCAGAGCCTTAGGGTTGTGACACCTAGGGACCACCATTGTCCTCCAACCTTCTCCTCCACCCAAACGCTAACTCCTCCATTCTTCTCCTCCACTCTTCTCCACTCACCCTTCTCCTCCCTGCCCGCCACTACCCCACCCTTTCCCTTTGACAGCACCCTCTCTGACCCCCTTACCCCCACCGTACCCCCTCACCCCACCCCACTCACCTCCTCACCCCCCCCCCCCCCCCCCCGCGCACCCTGTCTGACCCCTCTTCCCCCTCTTCCCCCGTACTTGTACCCCATCCTACCCCACGCCCACCCCCCGACGGCACACCCGCACCCCGTAATCCCGTAACTCCCCCTCCCCTCCCCCCAAAAAAAAAAAAAAACTCTCTCTCTCTCTCTCTCTCTCTCTCTCTCTCTCTCTCTATCTCTCTCACAGTCACCTTCATACCCTAATTTCCAGCCTTATTTCCAAAGTTTCCTACACTAATCCGCTTTTTTTTCCTCATGTTTTAGATTCCTTACCCCTTCTCTTTCCTCCGTGGCTCTGACTCCTTGTAGTTTCTTTATGTCTTAGAGGCTCTCTCGTGCCTTCTTCATCTCTTGTTTACTCTTGGAGCTACGATCTCCAAGATCTCCTTTCTTGACATCTCTCGTCGCTCCTTATCGTCGGTGGGCCTCTTAGCTTCGGTTTCTACACATGGATTCCCCCATCATTGAGGATCCCTCTCTCGGGCAGCCTTATGTGGCTCTTGCCCCTCCGCCTCACAAATCCTCCACTTCGTATAGTCCCTCTTCTTCGGTGGATGGTTCATTCCCTCCCATGACCTCAGTCAAGCTTGACGGGTCCAATTGCATGAATTGGAAAGTGGATGTGGAGACTTACCTCATTGCTAGGGGGAATGCGTCTCTTATCCGTCATGATCCTCCTGCTACCACTAATCCCACTTATGATAAGTGGGAACAGAATGATGCCCTTATCCTTACTCTCCTCTGGTAGAGTATGACCACTCAGATTGCGGGTACCATGATGCACCTTCCAACTTCCCGACAAATTTGGGATCATATTGCTGTCCTCTATTCTGGGGTTGGCCAACCTCGCCCACATTTGTGCCACCTATTCACAATGGATGCATCTTCGGCATGGTGACACCACTTTCTACCTATTGCAGTCAGTTTGTTTCCCATTGCAAGTAGCTGGATATTCTTATGCCCCTTATCATTGATCTAACTATGGCCGCCCAGCAACGTAATCAGCTTCATGTTGTTCACTTCCTCGAAACTTTGGGCCCTAAGTTCTTACCTCTTCGACATCAGATTTTTTGCTCCGGCACTATGCTTTCCCTTTAGAAGGTATATTTGCATGCCCAGCAATGTCTTCTTCGTGATTCTATGCCGGCTCCCTCTGTTGATAGCACTGCGACAACGACATATGGAGTGGGTGATCGATCTACCCGTGGTGGTGGCACCTTTGCTCGTGGTCGTGGCCGGGATTCCAGCCGTGATAGTCCAGGTGCCGGCCATGATCTTCCTGCTGGCCGTGGTTGCTGCCCTCGTCCATATTACTCTCACTGTCGCCGAGAGGGCCATTATCTTAAGACATGCTATGCTTTGCACCTTGAGCTACGCCCTTCCACTGAGCCTCGTTTTGGCCGCTCCACACACCTTTGAATACTAGATGCTTCAGTGTCCTTTGCCACTTCATCTCAATCCGGCCCTGCCCCTACTGCCGATGAGGTCTCTCTCTTGTGCTAACTATGATGAGTTACAGCGCCTCAAGTTGACCAGCCACCCCCGAGTGATAGTTTCGCTCAGCCAGGTAGCTCCCCTGCATCTCTTCTTACTAGCTCCAGTGCCTGGATCATTGATTCCAGAGCCTCCAATCATATGACAGGTACTTCTTCCTCACTTAGTTCTTTCCGTCCCCTTTATTCTCAATCTATTACGCTTGCTAATGGGAGCTCTACTCCGACATTGTCCTCTGTCTTATGTGTTCCCAAATCCCCTTTTTGCTTGCTTTCAGTCAGTCAGCTTACTAAACATCTTAACTGCTCTGTCTCATTTTATCCGTCCTATTGTTTGTTTCACGATCTCTCGACTGGAAGGACAATTGGCTCGGGCTATGAGGTGGATGGACTTTATCGTCTGGACTGTGGCCCTCCCCATGCCATTTTGCACAGCTCCATCGACACCTATCAGTGGCACTGTCGTCTTAGTCATCCTTTCCTTGAGCGTTTACGGCGGACCTCTATTGTTTCTTCACCTATCCAGTCTTTTCAATGCAAGGCCTGTGAACTTGAAAAACACCATCGTGTGTCCTGTCCTTCTAGGTATGTTAGTTGGGCCTCACACCCTTTTGATTTAGTACATTCCAATGTATGGGGTCCCGCGCGGGCTAACTTTATTTCTGAATATCGATATTTTGTTGTCTTTATTGATGATTATTCTCACATGACTTGGCTTTATTTACTTAAGGATCATTAAGAAGTTTTCTCTATTTTTTGTACTTTTCATGCAGAAGTTACCAATCAATTTAATTGTACCCTCAAATGTCTGCGCACTAATAATGCAAGAGAGTATCTTACCAAATCAAATGGTTTTGATGATTTTCTTTCCACTCATGGTATTCTTTATCAATCTTCATGTGCTCATACCTCTCAGCAAAATGGTGTAGCCGAACGGAAGATGAGGTCCTTACTGTATAGCGCCCATACTCTTCTTATACAAATGCGGGTGCCTAAGAGTTATTGGGGTGATGTCGTCTTTACTGCAAATTACCTTGCCAATCGGCTTCCTTCCTCGGTTCTTGGAGGCTCATCACCCTTTGCTATTTTATGTCCTCATCATGACGCCTTCCCTCTCACTCCTAGGATCATTGGTTGTGTGTGCTTTGTCCACAACCTTGGTCCTGGTCTGGATAAGTTAGATCCTAGATCTGAATGATGTATCTTCCTGGGTTACTCCCGGACCTAGAAAGGTTATTGTTGCTACAGCCCGTACTTGCGTCGGTCCTTTGTATCTGCAGATGTCACCTTCTTTGAGATAGAGTCTTACTTTCTCAGTCTTCAAGATGATACCCCCTCTCTCCTGATTCAGACCTTCCTCTACCTATTCCCGTTCTTCCTGACCCTGAAGTCACTCCCTCTCCATCTCCTCCCTTACCGATGCCTTAGATTGTTCCTGTTTGCGATACTTCTTCTCCCTTACAGGTACTTGCTTGTCCATCGCCAGCAACTAGGAAGACCTATCAGCGCCGACTGAAATCTGCAGCCCATCCCTCTCTGGCAGTGTCATCGCTCGCTCAGCAGGAGATCTCGCCTACCATTTCAAAGGTACATGTCGACTCACCTATTGCTTCTTGTACCTGGTCTCATAGTTTTGCTCATCCTATTTCTTCTGTTTTTTCATATGATTCTCTCACCCCTGTTTTTAGTAGTTTTGTGTCTTCCTTGTCCTCTGTTTCTTTGCCACAGTCATTGCCTGCGGCACTTGATCACCCAGGGTAGAGAGCAGCTATGGATCTCAAGATGGAGGCCCTTCAGGCTAATCAGACATGGGATTTAGTACCACTTCCTCCCGGTGCTCGTCCTGTTGGTTTTCGTTGGGTTTATACGGTCAAATACTTACTTGATGGGACTCCAGAGCGCCTTAAGCACATTTGGTTGCCAAAGGCTATACTCAAACCTTTGACGTGGACTATGGTGAGACGTTTTCTCCGGTTATGAAAATACCTTCTGTTCGTGTTCTCCTATATCTTGCTATCAACCACGGATGGCCTCTACATCAGTTAGATGTCAAGAATGCCTTCCTTCATAGTGAACTCTCGGAGGAGATGTACATGGAGCAACCTCCTGGATATGTTGTTCAGGAGGAGATGTCATCCTCCATATGGCGATTGAAGAAATCCATCTACGGCCTCAAGCAGTCCCCTAGAGCATGGTTTGCGAGGTTTAGTGATGCTATCATGCGCTTTGGCATGAAGCAATGTGCAGTTGATCACTCTGTCTTCAGCCATCAGTCTGCAGGTGGTTGTGTGCTATTGATAGTCTACATTGATGACATCATCATTACTGTGAGTGATTCAGTGGGGATCCAGAAATTGAAGACCTTCTTGCAAAGATAATTCTCTACCAAAGATTTGGGATGTCTTAGATACTTCCTTCGCATTGAGGTAGCATATTCCACCAGAGAGATCTCCCTCTCACAGAGGAAATACCCGTCTTGGACTTACTTGAGGAGACAGGTTATCTTGGAGTGAAACCTACCCCAGTTCCTATGGACTCAAATGTGAGATTACTTCCCGAAGAGGGAGACTTATTAGATGACCCTGGCAGATACAGGCGGTTGGTTGGTAAACTTATATATCACACAGTTACCCACCCATACATCTCCTTTGTTGTTGGTGCTATCAGCCAACATATGAGCTCACTTCGTACTTCACACTAGGCAGCCGTGCTTTAAATTCTTTGATACTTGAAAAATGCTCAAGGTAAAGGTTTGTTGTTTAAGAGGTATGTGCATCCGAAGATAGAAGGGTACACAGATGCAGATTGGACAGGATCTCTAGCTGACACGAGATGTACCATAGGATATTGCACGCTTGTGAGAGGTAACCTTGTGTCATGGCGAAGTAAGAAGCAGGATGTTATCTCTAAATCCAGTACAGAGGCTGAATATAGAGTCATGCCCACACAAGTGGAGAGCTTATTTGGTTACGCTCTCTCTTGTCAGAGATCAGTTTTCCTTCATCGTCTCCTTCTCAGTTATATTGTGACAATAAGGTTGCGATTCACATTTCCACAAATTCGGTCTTCCATGAGAGGACCAAACACATTGAGGTCAATTGCCACTTTATCTGGCATAGGATTTAGAAAGGGGAGATATGCACAGTGTTTACTAGATCTGTGGACCAATTAGCTAATATGTTAACCAAACCATTAAACAAAGCAAAATTAAGTGACATTTGTAGCAATCTAGGAATGTTTGACATTTACATTCCAGTTTGAGTGGGAGTGTTAGATGTATGTATATGCCTAAGGGCATAGTGGTCATTTGTAATATTCTCTCTTTATATAAAGGGTTTTGTTAACGAGTGCCCTGTGCGAAATGTAAATCTACAATTAATTTACATAGGGATTAAGAGTTTTACATGTCTTTTGAGTCTTTTTTTTCAAACAATGTGTAGATTTACATTTCCAATGCACCTTATTTGGGGCACTCGTTAACAAAACCCTTATATACACACATGAGTGACGGAGAGTTTTTCCCTAACTCACTAGTTTCTTCTCCTCTCTTTCTCTTGACAACACGTTTTCTAGAATTTTGCTTGAAGCTATGTACTTCTCAGGCGTAGCCACTTCAGATAGCCGAGCTCAGCTAATATGATCTTGATCATAAGTTCGTGAAAGAGTTACTCGATTATAAAGATAGGTTGTCAGCCGAAGAATTTGGCTTTGCATTTCATGCTAGGAAGCCCATGAAGAAAAAGGTAAAGTAGGAGTGGAAATATGAGTTTTCTGAAACATTAATGATTTTTTTACGGCATGTGAGGAGAGAGCTTTCAGCTGTTGTGATTGCATTCAACGTATTCATCCCTTCATGGAACGTGTTTGTCTCTATCTATGCCCATCCTCAATCTCTTCCACAATGGTGTTTTGGCTACACCGGCGCTTCTTTCGCCTGCTACTCACCTTTCCGACCTCGCACACGGCATCACAACCAATCCATTCGACGGTGTTCAAGGGTTTAGAGAAAACCCTCTCTTGGTCTCCATTCGATTATGGGTTAGGGTTTTCTCATATGTGAGTTAGGGTTTTTTCATATTTTCCCCCTAATTTCGATCGTCTTTTTTCCTTTTTTTTCTTCTATGATTTCTTCCATGTTTATTTGTGGTCTTATTGTTTTTTTTTTAATGAATGAAGGGAAAGGACTAAGTGGTCTCTTGGAATGGGCTTTCATCTCCCAGCTACGATTATGGGTTAGAGTTTTCTCAAATATGGCTTAGACTATTCTCATATTTTCCTCCCTAATTTCAGTACTCTTTTTTTTTCTTCCTCTATGATTTCTTCACTGTTTCTTGGTGGTGTTAGTGTTTTTTTTTTTTTTCCTAAGGCATTGTTTCTTGGTGGTGTTAGTGTTATTTTTTCCCCCAAGGCAGGGCTTTCTCATCAGAACGACGTAAACTTCACCCTCTTTATTTCTTTCTGAAAAATATTTTTGATTAGATTGAGAACTGTTACATTAGCATTCTTTCAGTAATCTATTAAAAAATAACAAAAATTTACACATTGTCCAAATACCTTGGGTTAGCAAATTATTCTTTAATACTTCTTTTTTTCTTACTTTTTCTAGAAACCATGAGTTGGGTCAGATTGGAAGGGATGAGGAGTGGGGACTGGTGGTAAGAAAAGGAAATCAGTTCATGCTAAAAAACCACAATCAGAATTAATCTTTTATATTTTACCCGTTCAGAGGCATTTTCATCTCAGCAGCCTACACTTAAGTGAGCATTTTTTTTTAAAAATCTCTCTGGTTGCTTTAATCATATTTTGGAAACTGTATCTCAGATTCTCAATTCATACTCATTTTGGTGGAAATATTCCTTTACAATATAAATGCATTTTTTGATCTCTGTAGTGCTTTCTGGGAATTGGATGTTAATTAAAGTACTAACGTGTATGTTTTACTTTCTTTTTGATAGGTTAACCTTCTCTTATTTGTAACCGAGAGAAGGCTATCTCAAGCTCTAGAATCAAGTAAAGACAAAACCAGACACAAGGAATTTTTTCTCAAACGTCTTTTCCTCTTTTGGTCCATATTGTTGGGTTGTTTGGTTCTTTCCATGGGTGGATTATGATTTTGGAAACTATATCTCATTTCACAGTCATTTTCCTGTAAATATTACTTTACAATTTAAATGCATTTTTTGACCTCTGTCGTGCTTCATGGGTATTCTGTTTTAGAGTATAGTAGGGATATTGGCAAACTATATATTCTGTGTCATGAAATTTAGAAGTCTACCATTTAAAAAAAAATGGAAATTAGAAGTCTGTTTCATGAATTTAGGCAACAAAAAACCTAGCATATCAAACGAAAATCCCAAAATATATTTTTAATGCCATAATAAGTTATCAACATTTGTTATCAGAGCTTTTACACCACCCTTCATATTACAGTTAAGTTTCCATGTACCAATGTAAGTGTCATCTATTTCTTACTAATAAAGAGCATCCTTTTTTTTCGTTACGCGAACCATGCTGAAATAGAAACAATTCTACTTTGCTTACTCTCGTACCAAAAATCAGCTCCATTGAATCATCCTAACCCCTCCAAAGTGGAGGGCAAAAATGGGTTAGGATGATCCTATGGAGCTGATTTTTGGTCCATACCCCATCTATATAAGGGCCTTTCAAATGAATGCTTTGGATCATCCTAAAAAAGTGGGCCCACATGTGATTGGGCACTCTACAATCGATAGATTGATTAGCAAGATATGCAACCGATTAAACTTACAGTTTTAGTTCTTTTAGTTTCCTCCAACATCACAAGAGTGTGTACCGAAGTCTTAACATGCAATTCACCTTTCATCACAAACAAAATAGAAGATTAGAAAGCACTAAGTAAAAGATATTGATCATTTAAGACAATTAACTTTACAAAGACATGAAATTACACCTTAAAAGAAAGATTTAAAGTTTGCGATCCTTAACATGGAAAGTAGTAACTTCTAATGACCTACGTAGATTTGCGCCAATCTCATTTGTATGGCACATTATCACCCAATTTGCATTGTAGATCTAACTTAGGGGATCAAAGATCGACGTTCATAAATCAACCATAGGCAGGGACAACTATGTATCGTATTATGTGTTCCTCATTCTATTAAAATGAGGACACACTAAGGCGCTATTTGGATTTCAGGAATTTTCTGAAAAAGTTCGGAAAGGAAAAAAAAATTAAAATTTAATAATTTATTTACACGTAAAAAAATGATAACTTGAGTTAGCCCTATTCAATTTTTTACTTAGAG
Source organism: Tasmannia lanceolata (assembly GCF_043159265.1). Lineage (NCBI taxonomy): Eukaryota > Viridiplantae > Streptophyta > Magnoliopsida > Canellales > Winteraceae > Tasmannia > Tasmannia lanceolata. The sequence continues at coordinate 68,429,916 of NW_027518695.1, forward strand.
GGACCTTAATTTATGATCGTATATCTCTAAATTAACGACAATAATATCATTTCCCTCTAACTTGTGGAAAGAAATAATTTTCCCAAGAAAAAATTTCAGTAACAAATAATCAAAACAGGGACTTAGTAGCCTTGGAGTATTCAATCACTCAGTGTGTGAATTTTACTCCAAAGCCAATCCATCACAAGGCATAGGAAATAAAACGGTTTGGATCATTGAACAAGTAATCTCCGTTTTACATACCCCCGCTCATATTTTCCTCATTGCATCCATCTACGGGTGTAAACGAGCCGAGCCGAGCTTGGCCAAGCTCGGCTTGGCTCGTTAAGCTCAAAAGCTCGGCTCGGGCTCGAGCTTGGCTCGGCTCGGTTAAGCTCGGCCAGGCTCGCGAGCTTTACCGAGTTCGGGTTATATTAAGTTCACACCCCTCATCTTTCCTGGACAGCCCTATCTAGTGTAATTTGACTACTCTTTTTACACTACGGGGGTGGTCCAAGTAACAAATGGGGTTCCATAAAAGAAGTGACATATTTTGCCTCCCCCTTTCACTCACTGGACAACCCTTTAGTATATATATTAATATATAATATATATATTTAAACATATTAAATTCTTAACGAGACTTAACGAGCCGAGCCGAGCCCGAGCTGCTCGGCTCGTTAAGCTTAACGAGCCGAGCCGAGCCCAAGCTGCTCGGCTCGTTAAGCTTAACGAGCCTGGCCAGCCGGCTCGGCTCGGCTCGTTAAGGATTCGAGCCGAGCTCGAGCAAGCTTCTGAGCCCGAGCCAAAATTGACACCCTTACATCCATCATATAAGAATCCATTATTATAATACAAAAATGATCATTTGCTCATCAAAAGAACTATCTCAGACTGTCCAATGCTCTAAACAAACTACATATTCAAATATTAGCGGGTTTGGATAATCATCTTTTTGTATTAAATGCTTCTGCTTCCCCAATTCAATGAAAGGGTTGAACCAGCTTCAGAAGACTCGGGCCGAAATAGCTGCAGCTGATGAGAGAGATTGCGCCACAAAAATAGAAGCGGTTCATCTTCTCTGTTATAAAAACCCTACCCACTCTACTTTTGTAAGAGAGAAATCTCCCTTAGATCGAAAACAATGCCTTGCCAATTAATAAATAGTGTTGAGTAATGTGCAAACTGCGATCAAACTCATGCACATGGAAAAATAGAAGTACAAGTGGAACCCACTTGTTCATTAATCCAAACCGTTCATCTATTAGGCCTAACATGAGGTGATTCTAACGCTCCAAATTTGTAGCCCTAAATGGTGATAAAAATAGGGAGAAGATAAATTCGCACCCTTGAGTGTGAATTGATGACGCAGACTTTAACCCTTTTTCACGTTAAAAGGGGGTGCGAATTATCCTACATGGGCTGCGAATTTATCATTTCCCTAAAAATTTCAACGGTCAGTATTAGCGACAACAAATCTGAGAGTTGAGTCATGCGATAGGAGTGGATTATGATGCATGGCCCATCTATAAAGTTGGGTCATGCAAGGCCTAAGAGATGAACTGTTTGGATCAATGAACAAGTGGGTCCCACTTGTACTTCTACCCCCGTTTGTTTGTCTTATCCTGAAAATAAAAACAAAAAGATATTAAGGTGGGAGGAAATGAGGCACTTTTAGGGCCCGTTCACTTATTTTCTCGGGAAAGGAAAGGAAAGGAATCTGGCATGGCAGAAAGGAAAGGAAAAGAAATTGTGCTGGCAAAGGAATCATGCGGCTGTTCACTTGCGCAGGAAAACCTGAAAAATCCAGAGAAAAGGTTTCATGTGCCTGTTCACTTGCCAATTAAACTGTAGTAGGAAAGCTAAATAGAAAAGTCACATTGAACTATATTGCATGGTCTGATACAAGCTTACAAAATGGAAATCATAGTAAAAAAAACCTACAATAAAACCTAACTGGAAGAGGAACTGGTCACAGTAGAACTTGTTGAGGCTGGGGAATCCCCAAGAATGTTGGTCTCTTCTTTCATATCTTTATTGGGCCCACTAATGCCATGTAAAAATGCAGTAAGTTCAGCTTCTGCTTCCTCCCTACTTCAATACGAACGGAAGCATGCTCCACTAAACCCGTTAACTTGAACATGACATTATTGCCAACTGTCATGTACGCCTATCTGCCTTCCCTAAAAAATCACATAAGACTTGTTTTTTGCCATTAACCTACAGAAATGCAAATAAAAATAACCAAATAACCAATACTACTAAATCCATAAAGTCTACATAAACAGAGTATGGGGCTTTAAGTTTACATGGCTAAGAGCCATAAACAGAATAAGAGCCATAATAGTACGGAAAGCAACACCGGATCCATAAAGTCTAAATAAACAGAAACACTACTGGACTACAAATGCCACTGCCCAGTTAGATAATCAGTAACCTAGTCGTGCAATCCTACTAAACGGGCCCACTACCCAGTTGCATAATCATCCCCAAAGACTACAAGGGATTCGTCAAACAAGTCATGTCGTTGTGTTAACACACTTAAATCTTCAGGGTGAAACTGCATGGAAAATATAGAGTAAGAGATGTAGGAATTGTAATTTTATAAGAGAACAAAACATAAACATACTACATGGACATACGTACCGTAATATATGATGTGCCCACTTCATTACATATGGAAATCATCTTACTCGTTGAATCCCAAACAAACCCATCGTGTTCCAACAATGCCTTGACTTGTTTATAGTTCTTTTTTAATGTTCACAACCTCTTTTTGATTTTGGATATGTTTAGGTGCAGATTATGGGCATTGTTGACATGGATGAGGGCATTGTTAAATGCCATGTCTTTGAATCCATTCATCCCTCTATTTCCTTCTGTTATTTGAATCACCATGCCAGCTAGCAAAGTCATGTTCATGTCTAGAGTCCACATATTGCTCTAATACTTCAAGAATATAGAAAATAAAGTATTAAAAAATAACAACATAAACATAAGAGACAAGTCCAACAAACAAGTAGATAATAGGATAAGCGCCCACCAAACAAGTCCAATAAAATACAACTTGGATAAGCGTTCAACAAACGATAAGCACCCAACAAACAAGTCCAACAAGTCCAACATAGGATAAATAAGTGCAACAAACAAGTCCGATAACCTAGGATAAGTGCCCAACCACCAAAAAAGACGGACAAACAAGTCCAACAACGTAAACAACATCACAATAAAGCCCAACAGCGTAAAAAACATCAAAACAAGTTCAACAACATCAACATAACAAGTCCTCTAAAATATAGATGCACCCAATGTATCTAGTTTGGAATACCAAGTTTGTTGCCTCCAGCCCATAGATATATATATATATATATATATATATATATATATATATATATATATATATATATATATATATATACTAGGGTTATAAGAGGTTAATGGGCTCTAGCCCATATGGGCCCACTACACCTGATCCATTACATATTGGGCTTATATTAGAACATACACTAGGGTTATATCATACACATATATACCCAACAATCTCCTCCTTATGTTCTACATATAGCACAATCCAATAGATAGATAGTGTGATGTTCAAACAAAATATTGAATCATCCACATCACCATATCATAAAAGATCTGTAATCCAACTGAAAACACAAAATACTTTTATGATTAACCAAGAGTTTGAGATACAATCTAAACTCAACCAAAGGTAGTTTCACATATAAGTAAACCCCACTGATCTTAGATGAATTCATTCATGGGGTATGATTCTCATCGAGATCCAAAATAAAGTTCCACAAAAAAGTGAACTCTATATATACTGAAATGAAAGCATAGTCTTTATTACTTTAGAAGATTTACTCATCAAGTAAGTCATCTTCATCAAAATGCAAATCAGGACAAACTCCTCCTTTTTTGCCAATTCCTGTGAATTACCAAATATGGATTGCATGAAAATGTATCCAACCAATAGTGTAAACATGAAAGTATCTAGTTCTACCTGAAGAAGAACTTAGTACAATTCCATAATTCACGAAAGTATCTAGTTCTACCTGAAGAAGAACTTAGTACAATTCCAAAATAACTGAAAAAGTATCAGTATCACTCTCACCATAAGCATCATTATCAAATTTCAATAAAGAACAAGACCTAAATAGCTTCTTTTGCAAAGAACCATTCCTAATTGTCAAGTTTCAATAAAGAACAAGACCAAATAGTTTCTTTTGCAAAGAACCATTTCTTGTTTCTATTTGGAATGTTACAGTCATCTTATCCATATTTGAGTCAAGTTGTATCATCAAGTTTGGAATGTACAACCTTTTCCAAAACGGACATGTCATCAAATGTGGAATGACACACAACAACTGTAAACATCATCGAAACATATCAAGTGCCTATCTTGGCCAAAAGGGAGATTCGAAGATTCAAAATAACATGGATGTAGGTTAAGTCCTGTCTATAAAGACTTTAACCCCATCTCCCCCACAGTTTTGAATATTCGATCTTTGGTCAGTCCCTTTGTGAGAGCATTGGCCATATTATCTTTCGATCTCACATCAATCAAAGTGATAATCCTGTGTTCAATGAGATAATTCAGCATGGCATGTTTCAGCCTAAGATGTCTCCTCTTGCCATTAAAAAGTGAGTTCTTCACAATCATAATTGTAGCTTGATAATCATAGAACACACTTAAGGAATTAATCCTTAACCGAGTCAGTGGAATATCCATAATCAGATTCTTTATCCACTCTGCTTCATCTGCAGCTGAAGCTAGAGCATAAAATTCTAATTCGACTTCACACAACAGCAGTAGATTTGCTGTCCCCTAATTCTGATCCCCATGATTCATCAGAATATTCTTCCACGATAAGTGGATCGCCACCATAGTTTTGAGCATACTCTTGAGTACACGAAAGGTATCTTATCAGTCTCATAAGGGTATCTCTATGCTCATGGCAAGGATTGCTAGTAAAACGACTCAACATGCCAACTATAAAAGCTATGTCTGGCCTAGTGCAACACAAATCATACATGAGACTACCAATCAGTTTAGAATAATCTAACTGACTCACACTGTCTCTTCCGTAGAGATCAGCTTCTTGGTATAATCAAAATGGTGTCTCAATCAGTTTGCACTCACTGCATCCTCAGAAGGAAAGTAGTTTTTCATATAATGGGCCAAGGGTGAGTCATTGCCTTTCAAAAACTTACTTTAATACCAAGAATGGTGTTAACAACACCCAGGTCCTTACATATCGAAGTCTTTACCCAAGGTTAGTTTCACATTACTCATCACAGAGAGAGATTGGAAATAAGAATCAACATCTACATACAAGCAAATAATCATGACCTTATTCGACACAAACCGATAGTAAAGGCATTTATCCGAGTAATTTGTTAGAAACCCAAAGCTCTTTACTACTTTGTCAAATTTCTGTTGTCACAATTTAGGTGCTTGATTAAGACCATAACAAACTTTGTATAATCACATACAAATATCTACTGACATCCCATAGTCTTAGCCCCTTTTGGCAAATCGACTAGCTGCCAAGTTAGATTTTTTAAAAAGAGCTCATTTCATCATGAATGGCTTCTGCCCATAATATAGAGTCTCTAGAGCTCATCGCTTCCTTATAGGATGATGGATCATTATCTAAATGGTAGGTCACAAAGTCCTCACCAAAATTCTTGGGTACTCTTTCCACATGGAGGAGCATAAAGAGATTTAGGATGTGATTTGCGGTTAAAACTGCTTCTCCCCAATAGCTAGTAGGCATGCCAGCTGTCAATAACATAGAGTTTAACACTTCAGTTAACGTCATGTTCTTACGTTCAACTATGCCATTAGATTGAGGCGACTAAAGAGCAGTAGTGTCAAGTATTATGCCCTGAGATACACAGAATTCTTTGAACTCTGTCAATGTGTATTCTCCTCCTCTATCAGTTCTAAATCTCTTAATTTTCAAGGTCAATTAATTTTCAACACGATTCTTAAAAAATTTAAATTTATCAAAAGCTTCATCTTTCGATTTTAGGAGATAAATATGACAATATCTAGAAAAATCGTCTATAAAAGTGAATAAATACTTCCGACCACCTCGAGTAGTGAAACTTTAAAGTCACAGAGGTCAGAATGTATTAACTCAAGAAGTTGTGTGCTTCTAGAAACTGAACGAAAAGGTTTTCTAGTGATCTTGGTTTGTGCACACACTTCACATCTGTCAAATCTAATCGATGTATCGAAAGGTATATTATAAGTTTTAGCAAGTTGAACCATTTTCCTATAGTTCACATGTCACAATCTATTGTTCAACAACTTAGGATCAATAAGAGTTGAACTAACATGACTAACGGTTTCATTTGCTAAACTCAATCTATACATACTATCGATTAAGAAAGCACAGCCAAAATAATAAGAGTTAAAAGTTAAAGTTACTCTACCACCCAAAAAAGATGAACACATACCAGCATTGTCTAAAAGACTAATGAAAATTAAATTATTTTGAAGAGCATGAACTACTTTAACATTTTTTAAAGTGAGTATTTTTCCTGAAGAAAGGACCAAGTTCGCAATTCCAATGTGAGTCTCCTCCGCCTCTATTCTACTAACCACTATAACGGTCTCTTTCGCGGCAACAACATTTGTAAGTAGTTTCTTGGAGTTGCAAACATAGCAGGTGGCTCATGTATCTAACCACCAGTCTGAAGAGGTGTTGGCCTTACCGTTGCCCAACATAGCAACAAAACTGTTAGGCTCAGTACTGCCCACCATCATATGAGCTTCCTTCTGTAGTGTGTAAAATTTTGCCTTCTTAGGTGGCCTACAAGCTGCTGCAAAGTGACCCTATTTTCCACAATTGTGGCACTTGCCCTTCTTTTTCTGAAAGATAGTCTTTTTGGCCTCCGACTTGGGTTCACTTTTAGGTGACTTGGATTTTTGAGAAAATTTCTTGGGATTTGTTACCATGTTAGCAGCAGACTGTTACTGTCTAACCATCTCTAAGGTATTCCTGACTCGATTCTCATTTTCGATTCGAATGAATCGTTTGAGATCATCTAGTCCCACTTGCATCTTTTTCGGATATATCTCGGTTTTGAAAGAGTGCCATGCATATGGTAACTTGTATATGATTGCACCCACAAGAAACGAATCACATACAACTATTTTCTCATTATTTAATTTAGATCTCAAGTTCTTAAGATCAGTCACATGAGGAGTGATTTCCCTGTTTTCTTTAAACTTGAAATCCATGAATATGTCCACAAGAAGGGTCTTTCCATTGTATTATTTAGAGAAAAAATAAAAACTGGAAAGGGTGCACCTGATTGGCGAATCGCAAGAACTGTAATCACCAGTGCCAAATCGCAAGAACCACGTATCCAAGACCCGAACCGCGAGAACCGCAACGAACTGAGTGAACGAGGAGAAAAAACGGCAAGAACCGGCTCCAAGAACCCGCGCAAGAACCAGATTCAAGAACCAAATCAAGAACCGTTCCAATAGAGATGGTTATGAGAGAAAGATGGGATCCAAGAACGGCAATTCCCAAGTTTTGGCTTCTAAGAGTTTAGGAATGGAGCCAACAAGGGGTTCTGCCACCACGGAATTGAAGCCAAGATTCTCTCCTCCCTTGTAAACGTGAAAACAGGGTTTCTCCTCCCTTTTAGAAGAAGACGAAGATCTGTTCTTTTTGGGGGTTTGAGCAGTTTCGCCCAAAGCAGTTTCGCCCAAATCAATTTCGCCCAAAGTAGTGTTGCCCAAATCAATTTTTGTTTTCTTTTTTTGTGGGAGAAGTAATTAACCCACACCAAAAAACTAATTCTGTGGGAGAAAATCCAAGTCGATATTTGCAGAAACGATGTGGAGGGAGAGACCCACGCCCATAAGAACAAATTTGAGGTTTGTGGGGATATTACTGTTTCTGTTTCAGAGGCTAGTAGCCGTGAGAAACCTGCAACTTGGAAAGAGGGTTTTGGAAAGAAGAAACCCACGCCCAGCGATTGTTTTTGTGTGGGAATAAACCCATGTTCAAAACACCCAAAAACGGACTTTTGTTCTTCAAGAAAGAGAGGGTAGGGTCAGTATAGCAGGTGGGGAGAAAAGATCTGCCCAAAATTCAAACGTCTCTGTGTGAATCCGTGACCCAAGCCGATGTGGGAGTTTAGAATGTTCCTCGGATTACATAGACCTGTCTATTGATCTTCAGAGAGAGGGGCAGAAGAACTTTCTGAATCTGCAGAGAGAAGACAAAATCGTCCCTTGATTCCAATGAATAAAATCAAGAAGAAAAATGCTTCAAGATTGTTAGAGGAATTATGTCAAGCAATATGTTGCTTGAAGCATTACACCCAAGGTATCTAGTTTGGAATACCATGTTTGTTGCCTCCAGCCCCTATAGATACACTAGGGTTATAAGAGGTTAATGGGCTCTAGCCCATATGGGCCCACTACACCTGATCCATTACCTGTTGGGCTTATATTAGAACATATACTAGGGTTATACCATACACATGTATACCCAACAGAAAGTATCAAAGTCATACTATGATCATATCCTACGATCGTATGATTCCCAAAAAAGGACCCCAACCCATATCGATCTACGCCAAACGCGCCACAATATCTCTCATCATATGCAGACGCTCATCCTCGGAAAGGGAAAGGAAAACTTCAGCATCCTTGTGACTTTTGTACAGGTAGGTGTAGACCCGAATTAGCTCCATCATGGCGAAACCAAGCATGCCCATCACAACGGCTTTCAGTTCAGCAAGGCTATGGACCTCACCAGTCGTTATGATGGCCTCAGCAACCATCCTAATATTATATGACAAGTAAGTCATATCAGATGAAAGCTGTGCACCACTTGTTCGCCGCTTCCTTTTTTCCTACTACCTGATGCTGGGGCTTTCAGTGGCGATGAGTCACTAAAGCCCATGCTGGTGTCTCTAACTAAAGATGAATGATGTGATCTAGAAGCACGAGGAGCTGGTGGAGGAGTAAAAGCAGGGGTCGAACATATCATCGAGCTCTACTGGGGGTCGATGAGAAAGGCCCCTCCACATCCTGTGTGTGCTGAGTAGGGGCATGTCTGTCCCTAGCGAATTCCCCATTACCATAATCTTCCCCGAACACTTCTTTCATCTCTTCATATAGCTCCCAACGATTATTAAAGAAACAAAGATGTTCAGGATTCCTCTGAAAACAAAACGAGGCATTGTAAGGATTATGACCAAATTGTGATGAAAATAATGAAGGAATTATAACGACTTATAATTACCAGTAATAGTCATTCTTCACTTGGTCTTCAAAGGATATTTTTTTTAGCTGTGGATCCCAGCCAAATCCGCTCAGGTTGACGATGGTGTTAAGAATCCTATAGTTAGTTTTCATCGTCTTCAAACGGTTCTTAACGTGCTCCATTGTGATCTGCTTTTTAAGGACAGTAGTAAGCTCCTGCGCTGTGCCACTGTACGCGGCCTCTTTAAAACCGTTGGGGGCCTTCTGGCCCTCGCAATATGATGTTGTATGGCTACTATTAGATGCCTATCAATATCGTCGCTCCAGGAGTTATTTTTCTTCCTCTTCTCTACTGAAGTTGATTCCATTATATCTGCAACATTGTGAAACATAGTATAAAAATATCCAAATAATCAGTCACAACAATATATCATCAAATAGAGTACGATGAAACAGATTACTATTATAACCCAAAAATATTCCAAATCCTAATACAATCAAACAACATATGATGAAACACAGTTACAGAAGTCTAATCGAAATAGTCATAAAATTATTACAACCCAAAAACATGTCATCCTAATGACGACCACGTCGTTGTGCTTGGAAATCATTCCACATATGATTCATAATTCTTGTTCGAAGTAGACCGCCTACTCTCACATCGTCAGCCCTAGAAATGAAACGATTTTCTTCTTCTTCATCCTCCTCCTCCGCTACAGTTAGCCCCAACTCATTGTCTACAATCGGAATGTACGTATCGTTCAGCATCTCCCTCATTATGTGATTGTGGACGCAGCAACAGGCTAACACTATGTCGACCTGTCGTTCGAATGGGTACATGGGTGGCATATTTATTATGTTGAATCGCTTCTTCAAGACACCGAAAGTTCGCTAGATTACATTCTTTGCTGATGAATGCCTTTCACTATACAACTCATCTGCAGTTCGAGGTCTGCGCCCTCTAATGTCGTTTCGGTGGTAACCAATGCCTCAGATAGGAGTTATGAAATTTCACAGGCATGGGTACCCACCATCAGCAAGGTAAAACTTTCCTACAGACACACGAAGGGATATATGTAAGTTTCATAACTGAGACCAACAACAACAGTACGGAGTAAAAGACAAACTCAGTACTACCTGGTAAACAAGGAATCCCGTTCGGCTTTGATAAAGTAGATGCTAAGACCCTAGAGTCTGATGTCGACCTCCCACCCAGCTAACACGTAAGTAAACTTCAGGTCGAAGTCACATACAGCTAGCACATTTTGAGAGGGCCACCCCTTACGACAAATAAATCTGGGTTTCATATCTTCGGGTACTGTTGCTTGGATGTGTGTCCCGTTAATTACACTAATGCAATCCTACAATATGGACATTCAAAATGTCAAATGTTAGTGCTAACATATGAGTCAGTTGCTATACAATTTACATGCCCACTACGTAGGTAATGAACAGTACCTTAAAGTACGGCATAAAATTCGGAATGTCAGCAATGTGACGTGGTGTGTCCCTTGATGGGGGCGAGATGAACAAGTCTTGCAGTTTAAGCACAGCAGCCAGAACCTTGTTAAAATACATCAAAACAGTCGCGTCTGAATGATGCCCTAATACTACGGTTCCTTTGGTTGTGGGCAATTACTTGTAAGAAAACCGCCACTTGTTCCTTGACACAACAATGTATTGTGTCTTCAAGTAGGGCCGTGTTTAAAAATATGGCCACGAAGCTACTGAAGCAGCGAACATCCATACGCAAAAGGGCAACTCAATGATTTTCTACATGTGTAATACGTGTTACAAATGTCCTACAAGTTAGGTACCTACTTTCATAAGGGGCACATGTCATATTTTCTTCAAAGTAAAGTCTAATCCTAACTGCCACTGCAGCCACTAGTAAAGCTGCAGCTCGAATAATCAGCGTCCTCCTATTTGTTGGTTCTCGAGGCATGATGCTTGGTGGTAGCCTTACATGGAGAGATTCTAGTTCTAATCCATTAAAAACCCTACTTTGAAACCCAAATATTAGCAACACCAAACCCCCAAGACATTATATAAGAAACACCGACATATCTTCAACTCCCAACCACCAAGGCATTATATCATCAACACCCTCGTATCATCAACACCCAACCATCCATTAAACAATCTACTCCACACTCATTGGTTGAAATTATGATAAACATAGCAAAAAACATAACCAATCACACAAGAAAAGAAGAAGAAAAAAAAAAAGGTATACAGAACATGGAGTAAAAGATCAAATTAGTACCTCAAAACCAACAAAACAAGATATGGTTTTTGATGAAAACCAAACCCAAATGTACAACACCCATCCACCTGCATGTCATCAACACCCATCCACCCACATATCATCAACACCCAACAACAAAGCCATTATATCAGAACCACCAATGCAAAATACTAGAATCTTAAAAATCAGTGCAACAACCCATAATCTGCAACTCCATGCAAAAAACCCAAAAAAAGTTCAAAAACAGTGAAATAACCCAAAATCTGCAACCCCATTACAAATACCCCAAAAAGACCCAAAAAACTTAAAAATCAGTCTAATAACCCATAATCTGCAACTCGTTTGCAAAAATCCCAAAAATTAGAAAAACGCATTGTACAAAAAGACCCGAAAAAATGTTATAAATCAGTAAAATCCCCCAAAATCTATAACCCCATTGCAAATACCCCAAAAATCCGAACCCAAATGTAAAAAAAGACCCAAAAAAATTACAAATCAGTGCAATAACCCATAATATGCAACTCCATTGCAAAAAAAACTCAACAATCCGAACCCTACTGTACAAAAATACACCCAAAAAAATTCAAAATCAGTGAAAAAACCCAAAATTTGCAACCCCATTGCAAATACCCCAAAATTCCGAACCCAAATGTACAAAAAGACCCAAAAAATTACAAATCAGTGATATAACCCATAATCTGCAACTCCATTGCAAAAAACCCAACAATCTGAACCCTACTGTACAAAAAACACCCAAAAAAAGTTGAAAATCAGTGAAAAATTCAAAATCTGCAACCCCATTGCTAAGACCCCAAACATCTGAACTCAAATCTGAACAATGTGAAAAAAAAAAAAAAAAAACAAAAAAAAAACCCAAATCTGAACCTAACTTGGGGGAAAACCCAAAAAAACGAACCCTAGATCTGAAAATAAATATCAGAAAAGGGAGGGAGAGAGAGAGAGAGAGAGAGAGAGAGAGAGAGAGAGAAGAGGGAGTGCAGGTACCTTGCCAGAGAGGTGTCAGAGAGGAGCCAAGAAGGAGCCGGAGAAGATGCCTTCAAAACAAAAACAAACAAAAAAATCTTAGAAAATCAGAAACAGGGAAGAGAGAGGAGCAGAGAGAGAGAGAGACAGACAGAGATGAGGGAGTGGGACGTACCGAGCCGAAGAGGAGCCGGAGAATACGACTCAATGGGTTTCTCTCTCGCTGGTTCGTCGTTCTCTCTCACTGGTTCGCGTGGTGAGGGAAAGAAAAAACCCCGACTAATTAATTTTACTTGCTCGTGGGAAAATGAAACAAAATCCCACCAATTTGGGCAGAAAACATATCCCGTGAGCGCGAGAAAATGTCATTTTCCACATCATTTTTTCGTTTTTCCACGTCTGTAAAACTTTCTCGACAACCCAACAGAACACGTGAAAAAGCGATTCTCGGGGAAAAAGCGGGTTTTTCCTTTCTCTGGAAGGTGCAGGAAAGTAAGCAAACACCCCCTTATAGAAAAAGATGAGCAAAATGTAGTGGAAAATAATATTCATAGGATTTTGCTAGGTCATTTCCATGATAGAGTTATGCTGATGTCATGTGGGTACCTATGAGAAATTTCAACAGGACCAACCCACGGTAAATTAGCATGATCTGGACCCTTCGTCTGAGTGTTCCCTACTTTGTCGAGTTCATCCAACAATTCACTTTTACAGAATTCGACTGTAGAACATTGCATATTGAAACACAAACTTTGAACCAAATTTTAAAAAGTTAAAAACCGAACAAAAAAGTTGAACGTCGCCTGAGAGATTCGAACTCTCGCGGGGAAACCCCATGTACTTAGCAGGCACACGCCTTAACCACTCGGCCAAAGCGACGCTGATGCTGCTAAGAAGTGTTATTTTATTTAAATACAAATAATAAATTTTGCAAAATATGACTGAACTGGGAACTTGGATGGTGGATCATTAGATAAATGCTTCAAAAGAAAAAAATGAAACAAACCATTTTCTTGCTCTAAACATCTATTGGCAGGCCATAGGTTGGATGATAAATCATGATGGGCTCCACATGATTTGTGATCCTGATTGCAAGGTCATTGGTTACTATCCATTAGGGTCCCACATGGGGTCAATGTATGTGCAATCAAGACCATTGATCTTGTATAATAGCATGAGATGACCCATGTGACCTTGGCCCCATGCCGAACTGACATTCCATGCATTGGATATAGCACTACAAAAAAAAAACAAAAGCTCAGCCGCTGATCACATAAACATGCCAGGAGTGAGCCCATTGATCCAAATCCTCCAAGCCCTATTTAGGATATCATATGATGCATGTTTTTCCTACGTAGGTAGAGAATTATATATGGTGTTGTCCGTCTACAGATCGGAGGGCTATGATCATCCAATAGAGATGATTTTTGGGGCACATCCTATTTACTTTGCGGTGTATAACTTTTAAAAAGTATGCCGATGAATAGATGATTGACGGCCAACCATCGATATAACCCTCTAGCAATGCCCCTATTTTGTGACAGGCAGTTTTTCGTCGGCAAATTATTTTCACAACGGATTTGGTCCGTCACCAGTGATTGTATTTCTTGTAGTTATTATGTACAAATTTAGGAAATAACAATCACTTAAATTTCTTAGATTGAACTTATGTACAAGACTGGAAGGTGGATGTAAACACTAAATTTGAAGGTCAAGAGTATAGACTCATTGTCTATTTGATTTCGAATTTCATAACCCACATATGTTCTTATAAAATATCATACTAACTATATGTTTCCATAGATTAGGAAATACATCTTCGTGTAGAAGCTTGCATGATTTTAGAAGATCTATTCTCTTTTGATAACAATATTACAATATTAAATAAACTCATTTCTATAGTATTGATTACGATTGAACAAGGACTAATGTAAATTTTAAGAAATTAAAGTTAAACTATGACCTAATAATGATCAATTAGCAGCATGAACTATAATATCCTATCAAGAACACAATTAAAAAAGATTATTTATAGAAAGGCATTAACTCATGGGGATTGAGCCTCTAGCTCATTGCTAGGCTTTGTTCTCAATCTTGAATCCCTTCTTTCTTTCTTTCTTTTTGATGGCATAGGGTATCCCCACCCCATTTAGGGAAGGACTAATCGCCAGGGATGCACACAATCACTCGTAAACCATGTGCGTCGGGTAAGCCCGGGGGATTTGAACTCACATCTATAAGAAGCAAACCCACGATGGTGGCCGACGTGCCAACCCCGTACGGGTTTTCAATCCCATCTCACCTATAAAAAAATATCAACTCTTTTTAATGGGTTTATAGAATTAAATTTTGATGGTAGCAACAAAGCGACCCTTTATGATTGGCCCCTTATATACATCACAAAGTTGTCTTCAGTGTAAAACATTGGTGATGTGGGACAAACCCATCTCAATTCACCAAAATACATTCGAACCAAGATCTATACGTGCTACAATACTCTTGATGATCAAAATCATCCATTAAATAGGAAGTTTTTTTTCTAAAAAACATTTACCCGCTTATATATAACGAATGAAATGGTTAGATCATCTAGTATGTGCAATCTTTGCATCATGGCCAATCCACACAAGACATTGCCTACAAATATAGGGTGTCTATATCAATAAGAAACCCTCCAATGTGCCCCACATGGGGCATGTGCACATCTAGCCCTATTAGCTCATCATTGTCACGGTGACACTGGATTCATACACCGAAATTAAGGACAAATTGTAATGACAGTAACCGAGAGTCGCCTTCTCTCATATACTATATCCAAGCAATAAATAAAGGAAGGACAAATTGTAATGACAATAATGGAGAGTCGCCTTCTCTCATATACCATATCCAAGCAATAAATAAAGGGAGCTGATATCCGCACTGCGCTGTTTTGATATTGGCACTATTCACTTTGCTTTATGCTTCTTGGATTTTTTTTATGGATAAGCTGGGGTTACGTGGACCCCTACCAGTATATTATATTAAATAAATAAAGATGATACGAAATTACGATCAAGATTAGTACCCAATTCTTTGAACAATGTCTAAGGAAGAAGGCGGTACCACCAGGGTTATGAAACCTCTGAGAACAAACTCAAAACAGGCATACGAAAAGAAAGTGCAAGGTGACTTTGTGTAATTCGCAGGGCTTAGGAGACATGTGATCCTTAAAGCCGGTCCAATACTCAGGTGAAGCTATGTTTAGTGTGATTTTAGAAGGTCTATCATTCTCTAGTCAGACTTTCTTATTCTCCGGCTCTTCCGCAACTTCAGAATCCTTGGAGATTTTGTTTTTCTTTGATGAAGAAGTTTTGCTTTCTTTCGTTGAGGGATTTATTCTTCACCAGCTTCCTGTGCCGTCTCTTCTATGCGAAGAGGGGAGGGACTTTTTCTTTTTTATCCTTTGAACTTTTTGCCAAGAGACTCCTTCGGTGCCGCTTATATCCATTTTTTTCAAGAGCCTCCTCCATAATATTGGTTTCTCCTCCAGTTTAAGATACTCCATCAAGATCTATTAGTGCTGAGAATCTGTTGTCTTGATCTAGACTTTCCCCCCTGTGGAGACTTTGTCCTAAAAGTAGTGTTTGGTTGCACGGCGTATACTCGGAGAGTATGAGAATAAGTAGGGGTGTCATTACAAATATAAGGAAAGAGGAGAGAGAAGAGAGAGCAAAAGAGAGAGCATCATTCCCTAGAAAATTCAACCAAAAGTATTTGCTTTTGGAAGAATTTGGGTTAAAAGTCATAAGGTGGGGACAAGAAATCCATATCATCAGACGACATTATTACATGCAAGACGTGTAAAAGAGTCAAAGGGGATTCCAATCTTATTTTGGCAACCAAACGTTGAATGGCATGTCAAATCCAAGTCAAATTCAGATGGTTGCCGAGCTTTTGTGCAACCAAGACTATTTATTCGAGTAATTCCAGGCAAATCAAAATGCTTGTCTCCTGATCCCTTTGACTTCTGTCTTCCTTGCACCCGTCGGAAAAAAGTGTAAAACAAAGTGAGTAATGTCATTGTCAAAATATGGCAGTGCAGATATGAGTCCTCTAAGTGAAATTCTCTTAAAAGATATGAATTGCCATTTGCATGTCAAATGTTATAACAGTTCCTAAAAAGCTATGGAACCCAAGCCAATTAAAAAAGAAAAGACAAGATGGGTTTGTGTAGTTATTAAAATGTAGTAGTGCCAAACTGCCAATATTAGTAGCTCATAAATGAATGAATAAATAAAGGCTAGTTATTGATGTCAGCACTATCGTAATTTGATCATTGCACTAACTCGTCTTGTCTTTTATTATTAAACAGCCGTTGAAGGTTATTACAATTCCAAAAAAAGCCCTTAGAAGCCAACTTAAAAAGAAAAGACAAACTGAGTTTTTGCAATTATTAAAACATGGTTGTTCCTATCATGGTTTCAAATTTTAGTTTCGGAATGCGTTTCGGTCCTCACCGAAACTGAAATTTCAGCTGACGAAATCAATTTAAAGGCTATTTTCTCGTACAGAATTTCAACTATAATTACCGAAATTTCGGTAATTCGTCTAAAATTTTCGGATAACATTAAATAATTATAAAAAAGTGATTTTTGGGTAAAATCCCTTAAATTTAGGACGAAATTTTGGGATCGGCCAAAATAAAGAAACATTTCGAGTATTGCTGATTTCAGTTTCTATCAAAATTTAAAACCATGGTTTCGATTAGTAAATAAATAATGGAAAACACTTTTAAAACGGGATTCCGATTGGAAAATAAAAATGGGAGTGACATCACCATTGATTTGGCCTTTTAAGGTGCATTTATTGCTTTTATAGGGCTTTAAGCCCCCTTACTTTGTCTTTTAGTGGACGTGGCCCTAATGGTTGACACCCGTTTTTATTTACAAAACGGGATCCCTTTTTCCTGTCAAATCTCAAAAATAATTACGAGGAGACAGGAAGTCAAGAGTGGGCCCAAATCAAGCAACTTGAAAATTAGAAACAATCATATCAATAAAATCAGTGTGGATTTGTTTTGGATTGGGAGCCTTCTTGTCAACGTTAGTTCCGTCTGTCTAGCTTTATCAAATCAAGCAATACACATTCATAATCGAACTCCGTTATGGACCCAAATTAAAAAACAAAACACATGTTTTATGCCATGATGGGGCCACCTTAGATCTTCCGCCTACGCCCCACTCTTTCCGTATCTAATCTAATGTAAGGGAAATGATATACATATTCGCCGCCTTTCTTTCCTGGGCCACCCCTTTTTGTGTAAAAACAGCAGTCGTACACATGGTTTAAAATTTTGGTTTCGGTAACCATTTCGGACCCCACCAAAAACCGAAATTTGGTAATTTTGTTTCAAATTCCATACCGAAATTCCAAATTTTCGGCCGAAATTTTGTAACACTTTTTTTTTTAATAAATAATGTCTTTAAACCAAAATTTCGGGCAGACATTTGAAATTTCGGACTCCGAAATTTGGTAAATGGCGAAAAATTTAATTTCGGAAATTTTTGGTTTCGGTCCCCACCGCTATCCGAAATTTCGGTCCCAAATTTCAGATTTCGGTCGAAATTTTAAACCATGGTCATACATACCCGAAAGAGGGGTGGCTCTGGGAAATAAGTGGAATATATCAACTACCGCCCGCTCCCCCCTCTTCATTTGCCACCGACAGAATCTCTCTCTCTCTCTCTCTCTCTCCATTTGCTACCGACAGAAACACTATTCATTGCCAGCTACCCAAAAAATCATAACTCTTTTCATAAAATCATTATTTCCCTAGCGTTACTCTTTCATAAAATCATTATTTCCCTAGCATTACTCTTTCATAAAATCATTATTTGGCTTTATTCAAACTTTAATAGGCTGGATTTAGACACATTACCACAGGATCTATGGACACATTTTGGATCCCTACGACAAGATCCTGATTGAATCCAGACAACTAATAAAAGCCCATAGGACAATCCAAAATCTGACTTTATTGTACTATTTAACGAGAATAGCCTCTAATTTATGAACTAGTCCTATTTTCAATATTTTCTAATTCATCTCTCTCAACTCTAAGTCACCTTCTTCCCTTCCTTCTACTACACCCTCGCCGTTGTAGCTCGCCGTCCCTGCTGCCGCTTGCGCTTGTCCTCACCCACGCTCTTTGTTGAGAATTTTAACTGTGCAGAATATAAGTAGGATCCGGTGGACCGTCCAATTTGAAATGGATCGTGAAAAAGATATGGGAAGTAGGATACGAAGAACAGTCCGAATTCAATCTGACTCATAAGAGATTTGAATGGATCATGACTAAGACATAGGCTGATCCAATCCGAAGTGGATCAGTTGACACACGTCGAATAGCTTTTATAGGTCAATAACCAAAAAATTAAGGGCAAAAACGTCCAGTACTTTAATAAATATGATTATATTAAAATGGAAAGGGGAGTGATAAATCGACTCCCATATATCTTAAATCGACCCCCATGTCTCTATCTCTCTCTAACCCAGAGGAGAGAGAAAGACACATAGGGAGTCGATTTCAGATATTTGGGACTTGGGAGTCGATTTATCATTTCCCAATGGAAATTGTAAAGCCAGATTTTATTTTGCTAATTTAATAAAAAAAAAGGGAAATTACCCAAAAGAGAACATGCAGAAGAGAAAAAAAAAAAAAAAAAACATTATCTTTTTTCATCATTTATTTCATCTTTCATCTACTAACTTTACAACATTGTATAGTCTTCTTTGCTACACACTGGTACTGAACCCTCTCTCTTAAACTTTCAGATGGAGTGAAAAACCCAAAAAGCATGTTGAAGTACATATATGCACATACAAAATAATATCAACACCCCCTCCTTGTATTCAGGAATTTTTTTGGTCTCTAGTGACATGCAAAAAAGAAAAAGTGAGATAATAAACGTATCTACAACGTGCCTGGGCCCCGACTTAGGTGCATTCCTCTAACATTTTTTGGTATATGCTCACGAATCCAAAGCCAAGGGCGTTTGTAACAGATCATATGGAGCCCACAAAGCATCCAACGGACAAGGACGATTAGCATCAAGCCGGGCCCATGGCTTCCCCTTCCCACTCCAATGCAACAAACTTACTGGACCCGGATGCAAATTCCGGCAAAGTCCCCGCAAATTATCGCCGCCGAGGCCATGCTGGTTCCACTGGTGATCCACCGGTGCAATTTTTCCGGCGAAGACGAGGAGGAAAGGTGGCAAAGAACCCAATTCATAGATCCTCATCCTCTTTTGTAACTCCATCCATTCTTCGATCTCAGCCGTATAATCCCCCGCCCGCCAACGGTCGAGATCCATCACCATCACCCCAGTATTAAAATAACAAGCTTTTCGTCCCGCAAAGGTTAATGATAGAGAAGGATTAGACCAAAAGGTGGGAGTGAAGTAAGAGGTGATATTAGCATTACAATACTCGGGTGCCGCAAGAACGAAAGACTCGCCGAGTTGGGTCGCTGCGAGTTTGGCAATGTCGTCTACTAGGACGAGGTCCGAGTCGAGGTACACGACTCGGTGGACTTGGTTGGGTAGGATGGAGGCGAGGTAGGACCGGGCGTAGTTTAGGGGACGGTCTAGAGCGGGTCGGATTGAGGTGGAGATGAGTTGTGACACGGTGGAATCGTTGAAGGGGTAGATTTGGAATTTGAGGTAGGGGAATGTTGAGGTGATTTTGAGGTGGAGTTCGGGGGAGGAAGAGGAGGAGAGGAAGTGGAATTTGATGTTTTGAGGGCAAGAGGAGTGTTGGAGGATTGAGAGGATCGCGGCCGTTGATCCGCGGAGGTAGGCGGAATCGAGGGTCATTGCGATGTGGATGGGGTTGGAGGTTGAGGGGCAGTTTTGGGAATTGTAGAATTCTGGGGCTTCTCGGAATTTAGTGGGAGTGGAAGAAGAGATGATGAAGAGAGTGTAGAGGAGGAGGAGGAGCATGGAGAGGAGGGAGGGGTGCGTAGGTTTTGGCATGGTGGGTGAAGGTTTAGAAAAATGAGAGGGGGTGAAGGTCTTTATAAGGGGGGGGAGAGAGAGAGAGAGAGAGAGAGAGAGAGAGAGAGAGAGAGTTGGCTTCGTAGCAATTTCGTCTTATTTTAAAAAAATAATTTAAATCTCATTGGCTGTTGAAATTGGGCCCACCTTCAGTCTTTCTATCGTTGTCTTTGAATTGCTGTTCTTGGTAATTTTAATTTTTTACGGGTAATATTTTCAAGAATCTTCTAACTTTAGTAAGCTTACTTTATAGAGAAAAAGCAAAACATTATTTTAGGGTTTTTTAAGAGCTGATCTCGGCTCTCCCCCATTATAGGAGTTTAAATAGGCCTGGACTGGCCTATAGATCCAAATGATCTGAATATTAATGGACAGGATTTGGGCACAGACACTGAATCCATATCCTAAGGTCCGAAAGTATTTCGGATCCTGATGGAGATGTAGCCACAAAATATGATGGAGCTTCCTATATCCGAATGTAGGGTGACTATATACCAAAATACCTTCCAAATTTTTGTTCATTTATGTCTATTCACTAGAGGTAATTTCATCAGAATAAGAACTCCACTACAAATAACAAACAACATTCTATTTTTTGCTTTTCCTTTCAAAAATGATTCTTCTCTTTTGTGGGCTCCTTCTTTCTTGCCTCTACTTACCATAAGTCGTATCTGTGTATAAGAAAAGGAGGACCTAGGGACGGTCCCTATTACGGTACTGAGTGGGGCCCACCTAGGTATGGGACTGGGTGGGTCCCAGCCTGGCATGGGGCAGGTTTAAAGGCCTTGCCTAATGTGTTCGGACTTTGGCTTATTGGTAAAGTAACTATTATTCAATAAGCGACCTTGTGGACACGGTCTTTTGTAAGGGGGAAGGAATGATACGTTTATGTTATGGTCTATAGGAGGTGTTTGCAAGGTAGTTATTGTAGGGTTATGTATTTTAGGTTTGTAGGTATGCGTTTTGCAGTTATGGGTGTTAGTTTTTATTATGTGTCATGTTAGGAGATAGATAGGTTGATGATGTGGCATTCTCTCTGTGCTTGTATTTAAATTCATATGTATTTCATTGAAATGAGAATGAATAGAATTTTACAACCACAAAGGATACTTTGTTCTAGGAGAGTCATGGTTTCTCTCGAATTGAACTCTAGGAGATTTGGTTGCCTCAAATCAACATCTTTCCCCATCTTTTCTCTCTTTTACTTTGTTTATTTGTGTTACGGCCAATTAGGCATGTAACAAGTGATATCAAAGGCGTCGATCCAGCGCAATGGCTATGTCTTTGAAGTTTTTGGAATTTATACGTGAAGATCTATAGGAGATTAAAGCACTAGTTTCAAAAATAATTGAAGGAAAGTGACTATTTGTAGAAGCCTTGAACAAAATCCACATGATGATGGAAATTTTTAAAGATAAAGGAAACTTTAATCATGAAAATGTTGATCTTGTGTTGGAGAAAAATTCAAGAATTGATGTCGACTAAGATAATTTTGTTGAACACCATGCTAAGGATCATCTTCTGAACCATGCAATTATTCCAAATTTCAATGTGCCTTCATCAAAACTCATATTTCCTTCCACCTTTGATCGCAATGGAATTTAAAGCAAGAGTTCGAATGATCGCAGGCATTACAATTTGGGATCCTGGTGGATTAAAGTATTTCATTCAATAATTCGACCTTGAGGACAAGGGTATTTGTAAAGAGGAATGAATGATACGTTTATGTTACGGTGTATGGATGTAGTTGCAAGGTAGCTATTGTAGGGCTCATGGATTTTAGGTGTATGTGTTTTAGAATTATGGGTGTTAGTTTTTTTTTATGTCTCATGTTAGTGGGTAGATGGGTTGATGATGTGGCATTCTCTTTGTACTTGTATTTAAGTTCATATGCATTTCAATGAAATGAAAAAAGAAGAAGAGAATTTTACAGCAAAGGAAACTTTTTTCTAGGAAAGTCAGGATTCTTCTCAAATTGAACCTCTAGAACCTCTAGGAGGTCCGTTTGCCTCAAATCAATCTCTTTCCCCATCTTTTCTCTATTTCAACTTGTTTATTTGTATTACCGCCAATTAGGCACGTAAAAACTCCATTTGACATGAATCCATGCTCAAAACCCTCCGAAAGGATCAGACTGATTAAGTGATAAGGCAGATCATGATGATATTGATTTATGTGGGAGAATATTTAGTGGTCACATTAGCTTTTTCTTGGTGACATCAGCAAAATCCTGTCTTGAAAATGGTGGTCTCTCTTTCTCTCTCTACCCTCTCTCTCCACTCATCATAATATCTTTTTCTAATTAATGCTTGTCCCCTCTTTTGTCTCCTACCTTCACCCACATAAATCCTAGGAAAAGAAAAAAAACCCAAAACCCGGCGACCAAACGGAGCAACGTTTATGGGATTTGCTAGGCAATTTTGCGGAAAGCCATTTCGAGCCTCATTTTTGAAGGAGAGAAATGTCACCTCAAATAAATTAAATGCAAACGAAAAAATCTTCTTAAAAGTGAGCCTGTGTGGCTGTTCTCAGTTGCAAAAGTGAGCTGCTAAAATGGTGTTCGTGAAATTGCCTAGAAAATCCCTCTATATATAGAGGGAGAGAGGTGTCAATATCAGTTTCGTTTTCTTTAATTATTATTATTAATTAAGATAAGGACTCTTGAGCTAGAGAGTGCCTTTCGATCAGTGTCAATAATCAATTTTAGGGCCACACATAGGATACATATGTGCAATCTCTCTCTTAATAATGTGGAGCATCACGAGCTGACCCACATGATTTTGTTTCCGTGTCCAAAGGGCATCTAATATGTACTGTAAGATAAAGGGCTACATAAATCTACAGTTACTTTAGTGCAATATTAAGGTCCTGTTGGTTTTGGATTATGACAAAATATTGTCAGTCCAAACTTATGATTTCAAAACCTATTATTGGACCCAAATTTAACGGATTAACGGCTTAGGAGGAGCTTACCATCTTCTTAGCATATTTTCAAAGAGAAATGTTATATCTCTCTCCCCCCCCCCCCCCCCCCCCCCCACCGACAGATAAAATCGTTATCCGTTAACTTTCAAAGGTAAGGAAAAACGCTAAAAGGGGTGAATTTATCCTCAAGCAGTGAACCATTCTCACTGTAAGCGTTAAAGATGGGGATTTTATCCGTCAGAGGGGGGAGGGAATATAATTCCCCTTTTCAAAACTATCAACTATATAAGAAGAGTTTTTATATGATCTGATGGTTAGGATCAACCTATGGAAACAATTTTTGGGGCACAACCTATTTAGGTTGTGTCCCATCTTATGGATAGTCTGGATCATCCTATGGTGTGGGCCGTACGGTACTTTTTGAAAAATAATGGACTCTAAGGCCTTTCATCATATAAAAACTCATATAAGAATTCACAGTAAACCAGACAAACATTAAAATTCAAGTTTTAAAAGGTAATGATAAATGTTGATGGCAAAATTCAAAGGGCGATGATATTTTCAATCTCCCTGACAATAACATGAACGGTGGCCAACTTTAACGCTTTTTGACATCAAATCACGTTAAAACGGGAGTGAAAATACCATTGCCCAATTCAAATTTAGAGTAAACCTTACAAACACTAAGGGGCCGTTTGGATACACGGTTTTTAGAATCCAAATTTTTAGTTTGAAAACAGTGTAAAAGAGGGTATGAATGAAGCTGTTGGATGCTGTCCTAGGAGCGTTTCTTGGATTTTAAGCAAGAAAATCAGTTTTTAAAAATCTCTTCTACATCCTATGATTTCTAAAACCTGAAAATATGGGAGGATCTGCTACTCTCTTGCTGATGGAAAGAAGGGAGAGAAGTAAAAAATGAGTCAAAAATGACGCCTAGGGACTCTTCTTCTCGCCTTTTACACTGCTTTCAAACTAAAAACCTGGATTCTAAAATCAGCGTATCCAAACGGCCCCTAAAAGGTGATGATAAATACACCCACTGTTAAATTTTAATCATGGCTGCCCAGTTTTTGGTGTTTTATTAGTGTTTTAACTTTTCTGTTTGGGCACTGTAGGATAATTCGCACCCCTGTAGCCGGAATTGGCGTTAGAACCCTCCTTTAAAGGGTGCGAATTATCCCATAGGGGGTGCCAATTTATCATCACCCCTCTGTTTTGTACTAAATAAAAAACTAGCGATAAAAGAAATAGGAAATGATATTTACGCCCCTTTTCATCACCACGGACACCCATTGCCAGTGTACTTTGCAATCAAAATCATTGGATTTTTCTGACATTAAGTACCTTAGCCCCCTTTTTTTTCATTGATCCACTGACGCTGGGTGTCCCTGGTGATGAAAAGGGGCGTAAAATAATATCATTTCCCGAAAAAATCATCAAGAGAAAAGCTCTTATAATCCTACGGCTGTGATTTAGTTGCTGTTTCGATCAGGGGAAAAGGCGTTTGATACTCATTTGCCAAGGATTTTTTTCTTCTAAAATCAGTCTTTTCATATATTTTTTTTAAGAAATTAATTGCAAACCTAGTAGACCACACAATTTTATTTTCTATGAAATATTTTATTTTCCTTAATTTTCTTTTCCTCATATCCAAACATCGTTTTCAAGTTTGGGAATGATATGACAAAATGCATTTAAAGCTATTTCCTAAAAGACACTTTTTGGGGCCCACTTAAGTCTCGGCTCGGAAAAAGCTCAGCTCAAATCCTTAACGAGCAGAGCCGAGCCGGCTGGCCAGGCTCGTTAAGCTTAATGAGCCCAGCCCAAGCCTGGCCAGGCTCAGCTCGGCTCGACTCGTTAAGGCTCTTTAAGCATTTATTATATATATATATATATATATATATAATATTAATATATACACTAAAAGGATTGTCCAGAGAGTGAAAGGGGGAGGCAAAATATGTCACTTCTTTTTTGGAACCCCATTTGTTACTTGGACCACCCCCTAGTGTAAAAAGAGTAGTCAAATTACACTGGATAGGGCTGTCTAGGGAAGATGAGGGGTGTGAACTTAATATAACCCGAGCTCGGTAAGGCTAGCGAGCCTGGTCGAGCCTGGTTTGAGCCCTGGCTCGGCTCGGCTCGGCTCGGATGGTTTACACCCCTAACTACAAGGGGGTGGCCTAGGAAGAAAAGGTGGTGAATATACCATTTCCCTATGTATTTTCATTAAAAATTGATGGGGTCCACATCATTCTTTGATCCAAACCATTCATTTGTTGGGCCCAAACTTAAATAGCCAATGAGCCGAAAATCTTCTACATAGGACAGTGCTAACACTCCCATCTGTAGAAAGGTTCAATAATATGCCGCTCCGTTTGGTTGCCGGGTTTTTTTTTCTTTTCTTGGGATTTATGTGGGTAAAGGTAGTAGGCAAAAGAAGGGACAAGCATTAATTAGAGAAAGATATTATAATGAGTGGAGAGAGAGGGTAGAGAGAGAAAGGGAGACCACCATTTTCAAGACAAGATTTTGCTGTCACCGAGAAAAAGCTAATGTGACCACTAATATTCTCCCACATAAATCTTAGGAAAAAAAAAAAAACCAGCACAAATAATTTCACTAAATATATGGTTTTCTAGGGACAGCGCATTTAAGTTGGGGCCAGCAAATGAATTGTTTGGATCCTCAAATAAGAGGTGGATCCCACCTATTATCCTCCCTCGCAAAATCGCAATGACTTGAAAGCAAATAAAATAAAAGTTACAGAGGCCGTAGTAGCCACCTCCTTACCTTCATCTCGAAGCAAAAAAGTGCATATTCTTTCCTCTTTTCCCGTATATGTCGGTAAGTTTGGCTACATACATGGAAGATATTTCGGTTTCCTCCTTGGGAGGAGAAAAATTAAAAACTAAGAGCACCTAACAAAGCCATTATTAATCAAAGCCCCAATTCAATTCAATGCAAATAATATTCATGATGATGACAAAAGGTATTAGCTTAGATTAAAAACATGGTTTTAGTAGGGTGTCCAATCGGAACTTAAACAACTGGTGCAACCAATGTTTCAAATTTAGGTTTCTGATTGCGTTTCGGTCCTCACTGAAACCTTTGAAATTTTGGCCCAAATCAATTCCATGGCTATTTTCTCTCCTAATTTATTTCAACCTAAATTTCTGAAATTTCAGGATAATATTAAATAATTATCAAATTTTCATATTTTTGGGTGAAATTCCTTAAATTTCGGCCGAAATTTTGGGATAAACAAAATTTCAACCCAAATTTTGCCCGAAATAAACTACTTTTTCGGGTATCATTGATTTCGGTTTTGTTATATACGAAATTTCAGATTTCGGTCGAAATTTAAAACCTTGCCTGTCAGTAGCCTCAATGTACTACTAGAAATATTGTAAATCCACCATCATTCAAAAGTCTGCTATTTCTCTTTTTCCTAAAACCCCCATGTGTGTGATCCTCCAAAGAATCTTCAAACTATTCCCAAGGAAACAAAATACCGATTCCCCAGGTAGGTCCCCAATTTGACCGAGAACAGCCATGACAATCAGAAGCACGCAGAGAAAACACCACAAACCTTAGCCACCACCTTACAATGAATGAATATATGAATTTATTGGTTCTTCAGCTCTCGACATAGGAAACACATATTAGCCACTTTTTTCTTCTTCAACATATCAGGAGTAATGATAATCTATGCCACTATCATCCAACTAAAAGCCACTGCATGAGCAGTTTCTTTTTTCCTTTTTTTTCTTTGAATGGTAGCATGGGCAGTTTCGTCTTACCTGCTCTTCGTCCCCTTTCTGTCAATGTTTGCTAATCCCCAGAATAGTTATGCACCCTTGTGCATGAAGTTGCCCAATAACTTTCTTCCTTCGAGTTCTTTAGCCATTTCGGCCTTTGCCCACTTCCGCATCTATCATATCCATAAGAGCTTGCCTCCTGGCAGAGCTTTTCATGGTTTTAAATTCAACCCAAATGATCAAAATGTTTTCATTTCCATCCCCACTGAAACGAAATCTACATAATTTTCTTTTACATCATTATTTCTTGAAAGTTTTGAATGAAATTCAACCGAAATCCCCTAAATTCGATAGAAATTCCTAATATTTGACCAAATAGTCATAACGATAAAAAAATGAAAAGAAGTTATTATTTGCATTTCATTTCATTTCATTAATGTAGAGAATGATATTTGGAAGGCAACATCATTACACAACGTAGCAAAGTTTGTATCTTATGCATAGGATGTCAGATTGGCTTGGGACCAATAATTCCCTCGTAACTCTATGTGGTACTGACATAGAGTTGGAGATCCTTAGAGGGAGAATGCTTATCGTACTTTCTCATACTTCTTTATGTTGGGAAAGTTGCCTTATTTCCCTCCCACCAACGTGTTGCTTGGGTGGGAAGGCATCAAGAAATAAAAAGATGCTTTATTCTTTAGGTTTCAAAAGTGATAGTTTTCTCTTTATGTGTTGTAGAGAACGACAACACACGAAGTCTTTGGTGTGTCGGCTGCCAAAGGAGAGAGAAAGAAAGAGAGAAGGAAAAAGAGAAAAAAGGGAAAAGAAGAAGAATAGAGGGTTTTCTATTTGGGCTTTCTTCTTGGGTTATTCTCTTGGGGTTTTCTCTCGGGTTAGTCTCGGTGTACGGTCTTGGGCTTGAGAAGCAAGGAAAGGGTTGCGGGTTTGTGATTAATCCATTGTAATCCTTGTATTTTATTTTTCTCATAGTGGAAGATCGTGTTTCTCACCTGTGGAGTAGGCTTGGCCAAACCACGTAAAATCTTGGTGTTATCTTGTGGCTTGCTTGTTTTATTCTACTTTTCCGTTTAATCTGTGCACGATCGGATTGTTCTGTCCGACGGGTTTTCTCAACAAGTGGTATCAGAGCTCAGGTGGAGCGATCGTCGAGGCCGAGTAGAGTGATCGTGGGTGTTATGGTTAGATCGCGATTAGAGTGATCTTTGGGAGTAGAAAGATTAGCTAAGAAAGATTCTCGTTCGAGGTGGAGCGCTACACCGTGAAGTGCAGAGTAATCTAAGATGGCGGTAAAATCAAATTCTACTCAATTCAACATTGACAAATTTGACGGAAAGGACAGTTTCACCCTATGGCAGGGTGAAGGACATCCTAGTTCAATAGGGCTTGGTTAAGGCGTTGAAGGGAAATGATGGGAAGCCGGAGAAGATGACAGATGCCGAGTGGGAAGACATTGAGTCGAAGGCGGTCAGCACGATTCGATTATGTCTGACAGATAGCGTTATGTTTAACGTTAGGGAAGAAGAAGATGTGCCTAAATTATGGGATAAGTTGGAAAAGCTTTATATGTCAAAAAGCTTGGCCAACCGGTTGTATCTGAAGTGGCAATTATATTGGTTGAAGATGCAGGAAGGCGGAAATCTTCTGGAACAAATTACGATCTTTAACGGGCTTGTAGATCAACTCCACAAGGTTGATGAAAAGTTGAAGGAATAAGACAAGACCCTTTTGCTTCTTACTTCTCTTCCTGATTCGTATGACAACCTGGTGACGACTTTGTTGTATGATAAGGATACGATAAAGTTGGAGGAAGTCACGGCGTCGCTTTTATCGAATGAGATGCGAAAGAAACCTGTTATTAGTACAAGTGAAGAACAAGAGTTGGTTGCTCATGGTGAGAATCAAAGAGGAAGGTCGTCTAACAGGGGATCAGGAAAAGGCAGGTCAAGATCCAAGGTCGGCGGAAAGGGCGTGCAATGTTACCTTTGCAAAGAATATGGTCATATCAAGCGGGATTGTCCAAAGCGAGCTTACCAGGTGGACAATGGGGCTACAAATATGGCGGTGGCGGTAACGGATGAGCAGGGCGAAGTGTTTGGAGACGTTCTCACAGTCTCCACAAGTAATCGCACTCCTTCTCATGATGAGTGGATTTTAGATTCAGGGTGCTCTGTTCATGTGTGCTCCATGAGGGAATATTTTGATACATTCCAGGAGACAAGGGCGGGTGAAGTGTCCTTGGGTGACGGGTCTACTTGTGACGTCACGGAAGTTGGAACGGTAAAGATCAAAATATTTGATGGAGTGGTTCGTACTTTGGTTGGTGTGGCATATGTCCCAAAGATGCAAAGGAATCTAGTGTCTCTTGGCCGGTTGGACTCTAGGGGTTGCAGGTTTTCAGCTGCAGGTGGAGCCATGAAAATACACGCGGTTGTATGGTTCTGATGAAAGGAGAGAAGTGTGGCGGATTATATCGTCTGGTTGGGGACACGGTGACTAATGTTCCCAAGATCTCGATGTTAGTTGGAAACAGAGTGGTAGCATGTGCACGCGTAGGGTCTCTTTCGTAGTTGGTGCAGAGACAGGTTTCCAGGTTGCAGACGAAGGTGAGAGGATGACAGTACCTACGTTGGGGAGGATGGATCGAGATCCCTCTCCAAGGTTGACTTTGTGAGTCAACGGGTTTGCAGCTACACATGTGCATTGGCCGTGTTGATCGAATCGGGTGGAGTCAGAACCAAGGTGATTCGAGGGTGTGTAGCTGGTACTTTAGAAGGTCAATGGTGGTTTGTGGTAATAGCAGACCGGCGGCGACATCAACGAAAAATCTTCAAGTGGCTGGGAAATAAGCCAAGGTGGAGATTGTTGGGAAAGTTACCTTTTTTCCCTCTCACCAACGTGTTGCTTGGGTGGGAAGGCATAAGCAAGAAATAGAAAGATGCTTTATTCTTTAGGTTTCAAAAGAGATAGTTTTCTCTTTTTGTGTTGTGGAGAACGACAACACACGGAGTCTTTGGTGTGTTGGCTACCAAAGAAGAGAGAAAGAAAGAGAGAAGGAAAAAGAGAAAAAAGGGAGAAGAAGAAGAATAGAGGGTTTTCTATTTGGGCGTGGGTTATTCTCTTGGGGTTTTCTCTCGGGTTAGTCTCGGTGTACGGTCTTGGGTTTGAGAAGCAAGGAAAGGGTTGCGGGCTTGTGGGTTTGTGATTAATCCATTGTAATCTTTGTATTTTGTTTTTCTCATAGTGGAAGATCGTGTTTCTCACCCATGGAGTAGGCTTGGCCGAACCATGTAAAATCTTGGTGTTATCTTGTGACTTGCTTGTTTTATTTTACTTTTCCATTTAATCTGTGCACGATCAGATCATTCTGCCCGGCGGGTTTTCTCAACACTTTACATTGTACTTCTTTATTGACTTTACTATCCTAGACTTATGCGACAATGCATGTCACTGGTTGTTCAAAGTGATTAAGCCATATGGGTTTCTTTATTTTTCTATTTTTATGGGTTTCTCTTTGTTAATTTCGACCTCAAATATGAATCCTATCAAACTAGTGCGATGAAATCCCATCTGGGTTTCTTTCATTCTCTTTGTAGTATATATTAAGTGTAAGGAATGTAGAACTAAATAAGTATACCTGTTAGGCCTAAAATCGGTAACAGATACGGCAGTGACTGTGGACCCCGATCCGAGATAGGCGGCGAGGGAACGGGTCCCTAACACCCTCTGGATCATCCACAACGTGAAGAGCTCTACCAAGGAACTCTCAAAACAGATGCCACCCTCATAGCATAGCACGAGTGGCGATATAAAAAGAAAGAGATATGTCTTGATCCGGAGCCAGGGCTCGAAACCGAGACATACCTAAAATAAACTCAGAGTCGCCATCCATGGATATGCCATGGAACCCTAAAATCAAATCCTCTGTGCAATGGATAACCAGAAATATATATGGGTTCGTGCCTGGTTATGAATGGGGAAGGTTTGAGAGCACCCCCGATTCGTCCGAGTGCAAGCACTTGGTCTCTTATGCCATTTATTATTAACTCCAAAGAAGTTTGGGTAAAAATCATATGAAATGGGAACAATCCTCAGGAGTCGTCTACCTAAGCATGCATTTCCTGAGGATAAAAATAATAAACACATAAAATAAAATAAAAGATGTGACACCTAAGCATAGCTAGGTTATGAGTGACATGCCTAATAGGTATCTAATTTCTGATGTGCAAACACATGCAAGCTATAGCTAAAGGTATAGGATCAGTACAAGAAAGTAAGAAAACACATCAAAACATACAATGACTACACAACAAATCCTAAGAATCTAAATTATTAGCCCGAGTCTTCAGATGGTCTGCTATTCATCCAAAGAAGCCTATGTATCACCGCCTCCACGAGAATCAAGGCAACGTAGTTCTTCGCGCCTATTCTAAGCTATGATGCCTAAGACACCTAGCCCTCTATCCTAGACTGGATCTAAAAGACCGGACCATTTATTAAAGTTTCTTGTATGATTATTTAAATTCCAGTGAATTGTGGATTTTAGGACATCCTATATGCCCTAACTAAATGCAAATTAGCCCTAGGCTAATGCAGGTGATTCCTACAACCTATGTGTGACTAGGCTGTATTTTCTAAGGAAAACCAAGGGTGGACTAGCGTATCCTGCTCTAGTCATCACTCGGCGATGTGGATCGCCGACTGATCAGACGGAGGCGCTCCTATAACTCTAGGACAGACCCCTAACTCTAAAACAAGCACACGATATGCACAATAGGAAGGCCACCTGTCCAACATAACCAATATCCTCAGGACCCAAAGCCTGGATCCCATTCAAAACTGCATCCTATGTCCATTCCCACACACCAAAATGCTTCAAACATTGGATGCATAGAGACCTTGCAATAACTTCTAAAAGATATGCACAACAGAATAACATTGTTATTTCAGTTTAAACTTGAGCTAAGAATTTCATATCTTACATTTCTCAAGGTTAGAAAGAAGTTACAAACACAGATATAAAATTTGCAAGGCCAAATTCAACACAATATGGATATCCAATCTCGTGCAAAAACTAACTCATTACAGTTGAAAAATATCAAATCTCATGCAGAAAGTAGCTCAACATAATATTGTTGTCAAATCTGTGATGAAGGCAATTGAATCCGAAGCAATACCCTGAACCATGCAGTATTGATGTCAATAATGCCAAATTCAAAACAAAGTAAAAATGCACAGCATTCCATTTCATAGAAAACTCAAAGAGGAAATGAAGAGAGGTTTGCCCTTTTGACTAACTTATTCCATATGAAATAAAGCTGGTTCGACCAAGATAAAAGATGGTTTATCATCATATCCTTTAAGCGGGCTCTAATAAACCAACTTAGAGAATAAAGACAGGTTACTTTGTGCTAAAAATTGGTAGTGCTAATCTCACAAACCTAAGGGCATTGATATGAGCATTATCATGTTTTGACAATCACACTAAACTTGTCCTGCCCAATACTATTAACAGCCATCAAGAGTCACTATAAATTCTCAAACCACCCACATGGAAAATACAAGCTCCCATGAAATTGGAAAATGACAAAAGAAGAAACTTATTCAGCTGCTAAGAATAAGGTCTAGCTATTCGGATCACAGATACAATCCACTCTTCCAAATTCCAACATTACAAAGAACGTGAACATAGCAACCTCAAACTCCTAGTCATTAATAAGAAATTGCACAAGCAAAACTTCTCAAATCATCTTGATTACTATGCTAACCATGAATTAAGGGAGAGGATAGGGTTACCTGAAGCTGCCAAGAGATTAGTGTTGGATCCTTCTTCTCTGTATTGGGTTTTAGAACCCTAGAGATGAAATCCCTCTTTTCTTTTAATCTCTTCCTTTACTGCTCTCCCTTTTAACGAAGATGAAGAACCCTCCCTCTCGATTTCTCTCTGAAATTCCAGCCCAGATTCCCTTTTTTCTCTCTGATTTTTTTTCGGAATTTTCAAACGAAAATGGAAATTGGGGGTTGCAAATGGAGAAGGTGGGGTGAAAATGGGTTAGGGTTGACAAGATGATGGCTGAGAAGGGTGGAGGTAAAGATGGTGGCTGAGAAGGGGAAAAAGAAAATCTGCAGAGGTGGAAGATGGTGGCGATTAGTGGTCAGAGATGGGGATAATCGGATTTAATGGAGAACACCGATAGGCCGGAGCTCCGATGGGGTTGCCGGAGAAGAAAAGGTTGGGGATCGATCTCTCTTTCTTCTCTTCTCTACCTCTCCCTCTGCTAGGATATTTTTGGGCGAAAAATCCGATTCTTCCTCTCTGCTTCTCACGAAAATGGGGTTTTGAGGGAGGAGATGGGCGCGGATAGCAGCTTGGGAGGTGGCTGAGAGAGAGGTTTTCTCACCGGAGAAGATGGTGGGGGAAGAGGTGGAGGGGATGAAAGTATCAGAAAAGGGGAGATGGATTAGAGTTTTGAACCTAGGGTTTGAGAGATATGAAAATGAAAATCAAGTTATGGTGGATCAGATGATTGAAGGGGAAGAGATCAATAGTGGTTGGAGTCGGAGAAAAGGAGATGGCCGGCGGGCATGGGGTTGATGGCCGGAGGGAATCAAACCAGAACTCTCTCCCTCTCTGCTCCAAAACGAAAATCCTCTCTTCTCCTGCTCTCCTCTTTGAAAGATCAAGAAAAAAACCTCTTTAATTTCTGAGAATAATCTCAGATCCAGATCTGAGATTTTTTTTTTTTTTCAAAATCACCTTCTTCTCTCCTCTCTCTCGAAATTTCAACGAAAAGCCTTTTTACAAAAAATCATATATTTGCCCCCCTTTTCCGTGGACAACCCCCGACTTGACTAATCCATCCCCCTTCCGGATTCGCACTACGCTCACTGCCCTAGCTCGTTCACTGAGCGAACAAGCTCGGATCTCGAAGAAATTTTATGGAGACCTACGGGGGACCTTAAGCTACCTTAGGGTGTAATTTGAGGTCTTAATTCACGGATTTGACAAGGTTTTGCTCGAGCAACGCGAACTTGGGTCTGGTCAAAATGGGGTGTCTACAGATGCCCCTCTTTGGCAGAGCGTGCTTGTCACGCGAATGGCAAAGCTGAATAGACAACACATTTTGACTGACCCAAAAGCAAAGCAAAATTTTTATTTTTTATTTTTGGTTCTAAGAACGGCACTCACAGGGGCAAGACTCTACCAACAATAGGGAGATAGCCTCTCACCGACTCTTAACTCGGCAACTAAGATATCTCAAAGAGATAGCCTCTCTCTAACGCTCACTACTCAACTATCTAAACTAGCTAGCAAAGATGAACGAACAATTATAAAACACAAACACTTCTTCTTCTTTCTTTTTTTCAGGCTAAGCCAAAGTAAACATAACAATTGCTCAAAGAGCACCAACGAAACAAACAAACAAATCATTTCAATCACTCAAAGAATTTTTATTTTTTTTTATTTTTTTTAGAAACCACTATGCAACTTGTCTAAGACAAGTATAACTCCAAACACTCAAAGAGTTTTCATTTTATTTTTTTAGAAACCACAATGCAACTCGTCTAAGACAAGCATAAATCCAAACACTCAAAGAGTTTTTCCTTTTTAGAAACCTGCAAAAAATAAGCCAAAGACCACTATAGTGAAACTCGTCCAAAACAAGTTCAAAACCAAACACTCAAAGAGTTAAAAAAATTTTTTTATCATGCGGATCAGTCTAAGACTTGACCAATTTATTAGGGTATTCGAATATTTGAGCTAAACTCAAACATCTAATACCAAAGGCGAGACTAAGTCTCAAGCCTAGCGATAGTTATACAGATCATTGCTGAAAATAAATCTGTTTAACTATCCGAGTAACTCTGACTCCTCTCTTTCAAGGTAGCGAATCACTCCGGATCATGCAGTTCTGCTAAACAGTTCCACATAAACCCAAATTCGTATGTCCTGCTAAACAGTCCCATACAAACCTCTTCGCAGATACACATGACTCCTAACACGTTAGGAAGCTGTACATTGCGGAACGATGATTAGGTAAGTCACTACTTGACATTACACTACTAATCATCAGGGTACTAAATACCCGGGCGAAAGAAAGAAAAAACAATCTGCGTAACGCAAGATCGGAAATATTTCCCTTATTGCAACCCTCAAAATGATCGAAGAAAAGACCAAACCGTGCAACACAGGTTCAGCGAGTTTCTCCATTAAAAATCTTTCAAAAAGACCAAACCGTGTAACACAGGTTCGGTAATTTTCAAATCCGTTAAAATCTTTCAAAAAGACCAAACCGCGTAACGCAGGTTTGATAATTTCAAACTCTGTTAAAATCTTTCAAAAAGACCAAACCGCGTAACGCAGGTTTGATAATTTCAAACTTTGATAAAATCCTTCAAAAAGACCAAATCGCGTAACGCAGGTTTGATAATTTCGAACTCCGTTAAAATCTTTCAAAAAGACCAAACCGCGTAATGCAGGTTTGATAATTTTGAACTTTGCTAAAATCTCGTCCATCAGTCTAAAACTTACTCGACCACTTATTAGGGTACTCGAATATTCGAGCTAAACTCAAACTTCTAATACCCAAGGCGAGACTAAGTCTCAAGCCTAGCGATAGATATACAGATCATTACTGAAAATGAATCTGTTTAACTATCAGAGTAATTCTGACTCCTCTCTTTCAAGGTAGCGAATCACTCCGGATCACGCAGTTCTGCTAAATAGTTCCACATAAACCCAAATTCGTATGTCCTGCTAAACAGTCCCATACAAACCTCTTCGCAGATACGCATGACTCCTAACTCGTTAGGAAGCTGCACATTGCGGAACGATGATTAGGTAAGTCACTACTTGACATTACATTACTAATCATCGGGGTACTCGAATATTTGAGCTAAACTCAAACTTCTAATACCCAAGGCGAGACTAAGTCTCAAGCCTAGCGATAGTTATACAGATCATTACTGAAAATGAATCTGTTTAACTATCAGAGTAATTCTGACTCCTCTCTTTCAAGGTAGCGAATCACTCCAGGTCACGCGGTTCTGCTAAACAGTTCCACGTAAACCCAAATTCGTATGTCCTACTAAACAGTCCCATACAAACCTCTTCGCAGATACGCATGACTCCTAACTCGTTAGGAAGCTGCACATTGCGGAACGATGATTAGGTAAGTCACTACTTGACATTACACTACTAATCATCGGGGTACTAAATACCCGGAAGAAGAAAGAAAATACTAATCCGTGTAACACAGGATCAGAAATTTTTCCCTATTAAAACCTCAAAAAGACCAAACCGTGTAACACAAGTTCGGTAATTTTCATACTTCTTAAAAACACTGAAAGAGTTTTTGTCATCGAATTAAAACTTTGTCAAAGCAAACAAAAACCAAACTCTCAAAGAGTACAAATCAGATAAGTACACACTAATCATTCAAAGAGCTTGGTGTTTTTTTTTTTTTTTTTAAATTTTTTCAAAACAAGTGCAAACCAAAGGTCTTTTTTTATAATGGAAGAAAATATCAAACCGTGTAACACAGAATATAGTAATTTCTTCCTTTATTGAAAACTTTCTAAAACCATGGAAGAAAAACCAAACTGTGGAACACGGAACCATCAATTTCTATCCTTATTAAAAACCTTCAAAAGGAATGAAGAATTTACAATCTTTGATTGATTTCACTAATGGGCCAGTTATCTCCTACCGAGAATAACTAGGAGCGCCCAATCTTTGCTGAAAGCAAAACTCAAGTAGATTGATGAGATTTTCAGGTGCTGACTCTCTTTAACAGGTGAAAAGCATTCTGACGAGGTTTGAAGGATGCAGGAGTAGATTCTATACTCCGCTGGGAATTGAAGTTTCTGAAACTGAATCCTGAAGGAACAATTTGATCAAGGAATTCAACTCAAAGAGTATGCTCAAGCTTCTCTGGTTTCTATTTGCTAAGAATAGATATCCCAGTTATCATTGTGTAATATCTTTTATGACGCAAGTCATAAAAGATGCCCCTAGTATGATGTGCTTCCATGACAAGGTCTTAAGAAAGCATAACCAAGGCAAGTAGGAAAATTTTATGTTTACATGGGTTCTTTCTTTGGTATAGTGGTAAAACCAACTCCACAAAGGCTAGATCGTAAGGATTCTTCATTTTGCTCAGTGCTTGAGGCTTTTTGATGTTTCAGGCAGGTCTGAATAACAAATCTCTTGCCCTTCTTTGGTTTCTTAAACCAGGATCTACTCTAGATTTTTCTTTACATTTCGGAAGGTGTACACCCATTCTCTCCAGTGCCAAACACTTTTGATTCTAAAAGAAAACAATGATAAATAAGGAATAGACTCCTAAGGACTCTTTCAAAGAAGACTTACAATTATTCAAAGGACTTGACTAAATTCTGATTCACCCTTAGATAAAATGTTTTATTTTTAAATGGTAAGGTCAGCCACTCTTAGAGTAGTCTCAAAAACCATGCCAAGAGGCTCTAGTTTCCTCCATCGGGATCTCTGTCATGGTTATTACCCCCTCCGGATTGCTCGGTCTTAATGCCCCTAGTTTAAAAAAGTGTTAAAGTAAGTCTCACTGACAATTCGGATTCCAAGATCCTGCCCTGTGTAGAGGTTGCTTCTCCGTCTCCTTGATTTCTCTTTTCGAAAGAGGTCAAAACTAATGCCTTCCAATTTTCGGTCTAAAAGACCACTTGTATCAACTTTTGCTTTCCAAGTTTTCAGTCTAAAAGATTACTTGTCTCAACTTTTGCTTGCAAGCTTTCAGTCTAAAAGACTACCTATCTCAACTTTTGTTTTTCAAGCTTTCAGTCTAAAAGACTACTTGTCTCAACTTTTGCTTGCACTCAAACTTGGGAATTCTACGTAACTGAGAAACTCCTTCTGCTTCTATTCAACTCAACTTTTCATGTGAAGTATTTGCCTCTGACTAGATTGTCTCTTCATGTTTTCAATCCAGCATACCACTACCCTTACTTTCTGATAAGTCAATCTCTTTGCTTGTTAACTAAGCAAGAAAAACGACTCACTTTCTCTAGGCCGCCCTTTCGGGTTTTCAACCTAGCGGGTCTTCAGACTCTCATTCTTTTCTTTCTGTTTTTTTTTCATTCGCCTCGAACCTTTGCTTGTTTCACCAGAAAGACTTTCTAGGTAGGCTTGGGTTCAAAAGGGTTGAATACCTAAGGTTCTAAGGATGTGGACCGAATCTGGTCTAGCCAGACTACCTACGTACCCCAAAAATGGAGGATTAGGTCCGCGTAGTTCACTTTGGGATTTTTCAAAGAATGGTTTAGCATTTAGCTTCAAAATTTTGAAAAAGGGATTTTATCCCAAGGTTTGACCGAACTTGAATTAATCAAGTTGCCTACGTACCCCTGAAGAGTTGGGGATCAGGTCCGACGTAGTTCGGGTGCATAAATTCCCCGGGTTTATAATGTGTTTGAAAAGAAACATTGGCTTTAAATTGTTGGCCCAAAGGGTTCTCAAAAGGATTTTAAAACATTAGGATTTTGGCTATAAAAGTTCAAACGATTAAGGATGGCCTCCTGATGTATTTGATGTACAAGCTCTTTTGTTTAAGGTTCAAAATCTTTGAAAATTTTTTCGAGGAGTCTGACGGCATACCAGGCAAAACTTCAACCATTGTGCTCCACTCCCATCTCGAAGATCTTGAATTTATGCTCAAGATACCACAACTTTGTCTGAAAATCTTCCCTCAATATTTCATCAGCTCCACAGGATGTCTGACGCTTCCACTTTTTAAAATCTTCACTTTCAACTAAATGCTTAAATCCAATGGAGTCTTGCTCTGCTCAACAACAGGGTATTCTCCTGGTTTATCCTTATAGGATTAAGCAAGACTACCTCAAACCCCTCTAAACAGGTTTAATAATTCTTTGCGCTCATCGGGAGATAAGTTTTGCCACTCCATCTTTCCCGAGTTTCGGATTTCGATACCACTATCAATGGCTTCGATTTCTTCTTTAAGTGGTTATGCTCGACGCTCTTCCTCTCGTTTGACCATCTTTCAGATCTCGAGGTGAATTTCGTCTGCATTCTCATCCGAGAAGGGGGTCTTTAGTTATTTAAACATTAGATCCAAGAGTGAATCATAGAGTATCAAAGATACGAAATCAACCACTTTATAGAATTGAAGACTGTAAGTTCATTGATGATTTTTTACACGCCTCAATGGGCTCTTCATCAGTTCTGATAGAAAATAGAACACTGACTCTATATAAGAAAGACTGACAGATATGTCACCCTTTTTTTTTTTTAACATCTACATAACTGAACTTTTTCAACTTAGAGAGAAGAAAGTTGATGTACACTCAATGAAAGACAAATCTAAAGACACAGGACACTTCTTCAAAACTAGTGAACTGACACTGAAAGTTTATAGGTGATACACCTTTCCTCATGAGAATGATAACTATAAAGTTCGATCCTGGAGTAGGAATCCCAGAAAAGGCAATTTCACAAGGTCTAGGTTAAATGGGGCAACAAAAGGCTTATGTTGACAATGTGGGTAAAACAATAGACTGCCTGGATCAAGTATGATTGGAAATGGTCAGTCTTTAGAAAGAATGGTTTTTCGCTAAACATAGACTCTTGACTTGGAAGCACACACACTAGATCAATAGTCATGGGATAAAGATTCTGAACAGATAGAGAAAAGAGTAATCTTGAACACATCAACGGGTATTTTATTCTGAAAATCAAAGAAATACTGTCTATGAAGGTCAAGGAAAAATAGACAGTGATAACATGACCTACATCAACAGGGTCTCAATGAATTCTCAATCCACACCTTTAAGTCTTTTTTAGTATAACTGCTCTTCTTTTGGGAATGAAAGAGTCAGGAACGATAAACATCCCTGATCTACATAAATTTCAATCTCAGCGATAATCATGCACACAAAGAATACAGGTAAGATCAAACTTTCCCATTAATGATTTCGATATGATTCAAGGGTAAAAGATATATGATAGGTAAACTCGGAT
Source organism: Tasmannia lanceolata (assembly GCF_043159265.1). Classification (NCBI taxonomy): domain Eukaryota; kingdom Viridiplantae; phylum Streptophyta; class Magnoliopsida; order Canellales; family Winteraceae; genus Tasmannia; species Tasmannia lanceolata. Next base: position 68,470,129 of record NW_027518695.1, read on the forward strand.
CAATGAAAAATCAATGGCTCAGATAATAGAACATGGCCATAAGAATGACAAAAGTAGGGTCAAAGACCAGATCTAAAATCTGAATGATGGATATCAACAATTGTACGATCAATATGATCAGAAATGATAGATCATGGTCATAAGGACAGCAAACGAGCTATTGGCCAGATCTCAAGGCAAAACAAGTAAGGATCTAATCCTACTGAGCAATGCATATATGGGAATCAAGACAAGGTAGGCTGACTCCAAAGGATAGCAATCATGCTTAACATATTTTGGATAAAATCCAACAGCACAACGGCTATACATGGAGTCAAGGTAAGGCAAACTCATGGTTTTCCTAATTCTAAGAAATAGCAGTTATGCTCAAAATGTTCTGGACCAAATCCGGCAGCATAACGACGCTAAACAAGGAAGTAAGGTAAGGTAAACTCATGGCTTTCCTAACTCTAAGAAATAGCGGTCATGCTCAAAATATTCTGGATAAAATCTGGCAGCATAACAGCTATACAAGGGATACCCACAGCTCAACCAAAGGTATGCGAATAACGGTTACCAGAAAAAGGTAATCAACTAAAGGACTGACCAAAGGTGAGAATATACAACAATGGGTCAAACCCTATAATTAACAGATTAAGGACTAAACCCGGCCAAGGTAATGGTGGTAAAAAACCACTGGCTAGATCTAGATCTGGATAACAAATGGATATAACCAATTGAAATGAATAAAGAACTCTAACCAAGAGGAGAACCCTAATATATATAATCAGTATATATAGGTATATACACATACACACAAATCCTAACCAGGGGCACCAGCCCTAATTCTAATCTAGCTGGGTCAAGAAAATCTCAACTCAAGACAGACTGATAAGTGTACTAGGACTGTGCTGTAGCCATGTAAAATGAGCTACCCTAGTCTACAAATGGGGCAAAGCTCCTAACTCTAGGCTCCACATGTGTGAGCAACACATGTTCGATCCTATATGAATGCAATATACTTATATAAACATGGGTACTTCCTAGTTGGATTTCACTAGGTCAGTAAGTATATACATAATATATAAAACAAAGTAGGGCTCCGGACTCAATCTCCGGGTACTATGCGTATGAAACATACTTAATATGTATAACACAAGTACGCCCCATGTTATACATAGTATGCTTCATTGCTCATCGGCTGCTGTAGACAAAAGTACGCCCAATGTCTACGACTGCAGCTCTGGCGCATAGCTTGGAAATAGATTCAACAGTACCATCAGGGTAAAGATATCCCAGTCGGGCACGCATTGAATCTATCCCATGGAGCCAAGAATAATGAAAACAATAAAAAACAAAGAAAGGAATAAAAAAATATGATAATGCATGATGTGTAGTGTGTGAATCCTTTGTTTTAATTACGCACCTATCTGGTGCCCCTGGATTCTAACGATAGAGTTCCCATTTAAAATGATTTTATCCCAAATTTCTCCAAAGTTAGCAAAAATGGCATTTTTATAGAGTTAGGCAATGTTTCAAGAAGTCCCCAGCAGAGTCGCCAGCCTGTGGACCCCGATCCGAGATAGGCAGCGAGGGAACGGGTCCCTAACACCCTCTGGATCATCCACAACGTGAAGAGCTCTACCAAGGAACTCTCAAAACGGATGCCACCCTCATAGCATAGCACGAGTGGCGATATAAAAAGAAAGAGATATGTCTTGATCCGGAGCCAGGGCTCGAAACCGAGACATACCTAAAATAAACTCAGAGTCGCCATCCATGGATATGCCATGGAACCCTAAAATCAAATCCTCTGTGCAATGGATAACCAGAAATATATATGGATTCGTGCCTGGTTACGAATGGGGAAGGTCAGAGCACCCCCGATTCGTCCGAGTGCAAGCACTTGGTCTCTTATGCCATTTATTATTAACTCCAAAGAAGTTTGGGTAAAAATCATATGAAATGGGAACAATCCTCAGGAGTCGTCTACCTAAGCATGCATTTCCTGAGGATAAAAATAATAAACACATATAAAATAAAATAAAAGATGTGACACCTAAGCATAGCTAGGTTATGAGTGACATGCCTAATAAGTATCTAAGTTCTGATGTGCAAACACATGCAAGCTATAGCTAAAGGTATAGGATCAGTACAAGAAAGTAAGAAAACACATCAAAACATACGATGACTACACAACAAATCCTAAGAATCTAAATTATTAGCCCGAGTCTTCAGATGGTCTGGTATTCATCCAAAGAAGCCTACGTATCCCCGCCTCCACGAGAATCAAGGCAACGTAGTTATTCGCGCCTATTCTAAGATATGATGCCTAAGACACCTAGCCCTCTATCCTAGACTCGATCTAAAAGACTGGACCATTTATGAAAGTTTCTTGTACGATTATTTAAATTCCAGTGAATTGTGGATTTTAGGACATCCTATATGCCCTAACTAAATGCAAATTAGCCCTAGGCTAATGCAGGTGATTCCTACAACCTATGTGTGACTAGGCTGTATTTCCTAAGGAAAACCAAGGGTGGACTAGCGTATCCTGCTCTAGTCATCACTCGGCGATGTGGATCGCCGACTGATCAGACGGAGGCGCTCCTATAACTCTAGGACAGACCCCTAACTCTAAAACAAGCACACGACAAGCAAACAAACAAACAACCTATCAAAAGACACAACCTAACTCTAAAACTCTCTATCTAGGAGAAACTCCTAACTCTAGAGGAAGATCTTTTGAAAATGAAAGTTTTAAAGGTTTTTCAAGAAAGTTTAAAACATTTATTTACAAAAAAAGTTTGGCAGGACTTGGGATATGGATCCCAAGCTGCACTACGTACCTCGGAAGAGGATCAAGCCAACGTAGTTCGAAACGAACTCTCTACTACTAAACACTTACAGCAAATCAACTATTTTTTATGTTTTAAGTTTTTTATGTTTTTGAGATTTTTAATGATTTCGATGTTTATGAATTTTAAAATTTCTGATGTTTTTGGATTTTAAAATATTCCAATGCTTTTGGATCTTTAGATGAACTCACTCTTACAGAGAACAAACAAGCATAACCATAAACTAGGGCAAAGCCCTAAAGCAAAAAGGGGAAACCCCAAACAAGCAACAAAGGTCTCAAAGAGACGATCCACAACAACCAAACAAGCGTCCCAAGAAGAGAGAAAACGATCAAAGATCCCAAGCAAGCAAAGATCTAATAAGACTGAGTTAGTCTCTAATCAAAGTGAAGTAATCAACAACTCTAAATGAGAAACTCCTAACCAAAAATATTAAAGAAGGGTACAAATGAGTCAATGACTCTCTAATAGCGATGGAAACACGAGTCAAAGACTCCACTGACAACAACTAAAGGATAGACGAGTCAAAGACTCCCTAAAAGAGATGGAAACTGTAGACACCCCATTTTGACTGTGCCCTAAGTCTTTCAAGTTTGACCTAAACCTCATCAAATGAATTAGTTAGGGTCCCAAGCTTCACCCTAGGTTGGATTATGGTTTTCTCTTCCCCCTTGCAAATTTCATTGAGATCGGGGTTCGTTTGTTTAGCGTTCAGATTGAAAAGGTGTGTGTAGTGCAAGGAGGGGGTGGCCCGCATTGTTTCCTTAATTTACCCCAAAAACCTTGTATTTTAGGAAAAAACCAAACCAGATCAAGCCCCTAAATGCCCATGAATACATTTTTAGAAGCCTTATAACCTCAGAAAAATCCTCGAAAAATTTCAGAAAGTTTCGCCGAAAAAATTCGGAAAAGACAAGCGGAGTTTGTGTGGTTATCAGGGAGTGGGGGGTGCATTAGCCATTTAGGGTCGCGCATTTGTGCGCTTATCAATTGAGTGCCAATATCAAATTTCTAAAAAAACCTATAAATATATGTTTAATCTCATTTGTAAAAAAAAAAAGAAAAGAAAAAAAAATCTCTGTTTAGAGAGAGAGAGAGAGAGAGAGAGAGCGAGAATCGTAAGAGAGAGAATAGATCTGTGTTTTTTTCTCCGATCGTTTTTTTTAATCCCGATCATTTTCCGGTAAGGTTTTCCGGCCATTTGCATTTCTCCGGTAAGCTTTCGGTTGATTCATTCTTTGTAATGATCTTGTTGTTTTAATTTTCCATTTGATCTTGAAATCCCTAGTCCTTTAGATCCGAAACCTTTTCTTATTCTTTTCCGATCAAAACTCCGGTCATCTTCTCCGATTATCTCTTCGGTCAATTGCTAGATCTCTAGTTGATAAAATCTTCTTTTTCACCAGTTGAAATTGCCTCTTTTCAGCAGATCTTAGAGGATTTTCTTAAATTTCGAGCTCTAAATCTCAGATCTAAAACTTTTAAACCCCTAATTCCGTCCATCAATCGTCTTCTCCGATTATCTCCGGCGGAATTCCGATCAAATTCTGAGCACATAGATCTTCACAGATCTGGATGCTCTGTGTAATTGACGGAAATTTTAGAGAATATTGGAGATCTTATTTTGATTTAAAAAAAGAAGAAGAAGGACGCTAGCTCTGTACTTTAAGAAGAAGAAGAGAAGGTTGGAAGAAGAGAAGGTTGTTTCGTCTTGAACGGAGTCACGGAGGAACAAAGAACCGGATCTGTCAGGGGAAACTAAAGACAAAGGTCTCGGATTGAAGAAGCTATACATCTTTGGAGTGATTTTTTTCATCCATCTCATTCGCAAAAAGGTATTCTCTAAATTTGTCTGTTTCTAATATATACTTTGTTGTTTCTGTTTGTATTGGCTGGAATTAGGATCTGTGGATGGATGAATTGGACTTATTTTTTTTTTTAGTTTTATCAGTGAAATGAATGGATAAATGTTCTAAAACGTGGTTTTGATGACTCAGGATATAAAAATGCAAGCAGTGTCAGTACACTTGCAGGGATATGTTAATAATAATATCGATTCCCTTGAAGCGAATATTCACACCATTTCTCATTTGATATTAAAAGCCCCCAACACATTTCTTAATAATAGCAGCCTTACCTTCGTTTATAAATTTTTTTTTTAAGAGGGGAGGAGGATGCTGGACTCAGTTAGCTTGTATGTCTCTTGAATGATAATTATAGTTTTCTTATTACACAGGCATTTGTGAATTGAAAAAGAAAATTTTCCTAGAGGCTATAGTCATACACTTTGAATTTTTTATTTTATTTTATTGTTTTAGTTGGTTGAATTAGTGCAGCCTGCATGTTGTATTTTATTGGAATATATAATTGTACACTTGAAAAATGATGCTTTCCAAAATGATGATGGAATGCTTCAGTTCATTTTTTTTTACCCCGAAGAGATTTTTTTTTTGGAGTAATAATAATGTATGTTTACGAAGATTGCATTTCCTCATTGAAATATGTCAATTTGGAAATCTCAGAATTTAATATGCGATTAGCTTATATAAGGTATGGAGGAGAACAGCATTTAATTAAATATTTTGTCTTCATTTTGAGTGTTATACTGATTGAGTCATGCCCTCTCGATTGCACAGTTTGCCTTTTCTTCCAATTCCTCTTCTTTGAAAAGAAAATGTTAGTCTCATCATGTGCTATAGTTGTACAGATTTTCTTATCTATTAATTCTTAAAATAGTGATCATTATGTTGATAATTTTCTAATGAATGATGGATAAAATGAGTTAGGGAAACTTTTAATATATGGTAGTGACAAAATCAGAACATGATAAAGTATAGCCTATAAGATATTTGTTATTGGCATTACATTGTTTTAGTGTTTGAAATATTTAATGTTTAAATTTTCAGAAAATTTTCAAATCAGCCCCTATTTTCTACAGCCCCTGTTTCAGTTCCTGTTTTCTATGACCTTTGTTTCAAACCCTATTTCAGCCTATGCTTTGTGTCTATAAAAACAGTTCAATCCATGGTTTACCTTGTTTTGCATAATACAAAATCCAGTTTCAGTCTTCCTGTTTTATATCCAGCCCATTTTTTTTCATGTATAATCCATTTATTTGCAGTTTAGTTCTGGATCTATGAGTAGTCTAATTCTTGTTCTATGTGCAGTTTATTTATTTGAAATTCAACCCCTACATCTTTGTGATATGTACATCCCCCCATTTATCTTGTATAATATTTGCAGCCTTTACTCTCTTGATATTAACAGTAATCACCTCTTTAATATTAGTAGCTCTCTCACCTTTAGTCATTTCTGTCCATCTCTATTTCAACACTCGTTTTTTTTATGAATCATATCCTTGCTATGATTAGTGTTGTTTGTGCTTGGTATTCTTCTTGATTTGTATCTTGTTAAGAATTTCATTTCATTTTTATTATCAAGTTGAATTCAGATTTTGTGTTGTATAAATTATTAAAGTTTAAATCCTGGTCATAAATTTCATTTGTTACCCTCAATTTTATATGGTTGATACAAATAAAAATAAAATACAAATACCCTTGAAAAGGACGATGAAGGCGCTAGCCTAAGCCCATTTTTAGATGTTTTTATTTAAATAAATTGTTTAGATAGGAAGAAGGAGATCAGATGACTACTCTATTCGATATTATCGATATGAGTACTGTCTGATTTCAAGGCGGGATGTAGAAATATTATTATGTGTATTTGATATCAGATGATTACTTTAGCATCATCTGATTTCATTGGAGTCCCCATATTGGGGTGATGTGTATGGTTGGGAATAGAAGTGTTTGATATTGTTTACTTTTACTTTATTAGGCTATCCAGCGGCTGGTCTGGACTAATTAATGTTGTTTACCATTTTATGATTGTTATGTTCTTGAAAATTCTTCTTTGCTTAGCACTTGATGTATGTTTATAAGAATAGAATGAAATTTACGACTATCTGGTAGTTTTTTTTCTTCTATCTTTGATAGACTAACACAGTCTTTTAGATTTTTTGTTAAATTTCTTTAGATGCTAGAATCCCCTGTCATTGTAAAGGACGATGAAGGCGCTAGCCCAAGCCCATCCTTAAGAGACTTGCTCAGTCCAAATAACACTCCCTTCTTTAATTTGGAAGACTAGCCTAGTCTTTTGGATACCCTTAAGCATTAGGAGCCTTTTCATCATAAGGGCAATGAAAGAGCTATCTAGAGCCCTTCTTAGGAGACAGGCCGTGTCTCATTCAGCCTAGTGGTTATCATCCTTTTGGGGAGACAAGCTTTGTCTCTTTTGTTTTACTCGTCGCATTCTTTTAGGGAGACAAGCTATGTCCTAGCATTCAATGCCAAACCCGTTTAGAGACAGGCTTTGTCTCATTAAAGCACCAACCCTTTTAGGGAGACAAGCTATGTCTCACGAAAACACAATCGAACCCTTTGGAGACAAGCTTTGTCTCATTAGCCTTAGCTATCCTTTTGTTTTAGGAGACTTGCCCAGTCTCACTAACACCCCTTCTTTATCTCCTCTTCTTTTAGGAGACTAGCTTAGTCTCATGAGCACTCCCCTCTTAGGGTTGTGCATTAGAAGTCAGTCTTAGCATATGAGTCTATTCCTTAGTTAGAGAGTCAGTCCTTTGTTCAGGAATCAAATTCTATCATCATAGGGGTTAGGATTCCATCCTACCTCTCATCATATCATGTCTTTCTATCCGTTCTTGCAAGGTATAGGAAGCTATCCAACCCTTGCAGAGTCGTGTTTTTGTCATTTTTCCCCCGCAAAGCATAGGATGCTGTCCGACCTTTGCGGGATTTCAGAAGTCAGTCCTGCCTGTATGATGATAGGATTTTGTTCCTCTTGTGTCAAAAATTCCAAAAATCCAAAAACATCTCAAAAAACACTTAAAAATCCAAAAATATCTCAAAAACACTTAAAAATCCAAAAATACTCAAAAACAACAAAAACATTTCAAAAATACTCATAAACATTCAAAAATTTCAAAAAACATCAAAAACATTCCAAAAACCAAAAACCTTAAAAATCTTTAGTCTTTCAGAGTAGTTAGGAAATTCTATTCCGAACTACGTTGGCTTGATCCTCTTCCACGAGGTACGTAGTGCAGCTTGGGATCCACATCCCAAGTCCAGCCAAACTTTTAAAAAAAATATAATAAACATTTCAAATATTCCAAAAATACAAAAATTCTTTAAAATCTTTTTCAAAAAGATCTTCCCCTAGAGTTAGGATTCTGTCCTAGATATATGGGGTGTTTTAGAGTTAGGAGTCTGTCCTGATTTGTATTGATATGGTGTGTCCTGTCGTGTGAGTGTCCCTAGAGTTAGGAGGCCTCGAGTTGATCGGTTAGACATCTAGTCGAACCGATAGCTAGACTAGGAAGCATATAGTCAGCCCATGATTTTCCTTAGGTTGCACAACCTAGTTACACATAGGATGTATGGCCCACCTGCATTAGTTTAAGGCTAACCAACTTGCATTAGTTAGGACATATAGAGAGTCCTAAAAATTACAATTCACTTGAATCTAAGCAAATTATACAAAAAAACTTTAAAAATCAGTCGAGTCTAGTGGATCGAGTCTAGGATAGCGGTTCTAGATGGTTAGGCATCGTAGTTTAGAATAGGTCATCGAACTACGTTGACTCCGATTCTTCCCGAGGCCGGGATACGTAGAGCAGCTGGGATGGACGACCATCTTGGTCCGAGTCAGGTCGCATTAGAGTTAGGACTCATTTTGTCCAGTCATTTATAGAATTGAATTGTGTTGTGTGTTTTGCTGTGTTTTCTTACTTTCATGTACAGATCCTATACCTTTAGCTGGAGCATGCATGTGTTTGCACATCAGAACTCAGACACCAATTAGGCATGACACTCATAACCTAGCTCTTTAGGCTTGTCACTCAGAATCTAGCTACTCCTAGGTGACACTTATATAATTTCTTTTATGTGTGATTATTATTCATCTCCGAGACATGCATGATTAGATAGACGTCTTCTCGGAGATATTGATTCTCATTTCATATGACTTTTGCCCAAAACTCTTAAAATCAATAATAAATGGCATAAGAGACCAGGTGTTTGCACTTGGGCGGATGAGGTGCTCTTTAGACCTTCCAAATTCGTAACCAGGCACGAACCCTCTTTTTATAATCTCTGGTTATCCGTTGCAACAGAGCATAGTATGGGATCCTTGGCCCACTTCCTTGGATGGCGACTCTTCTTTGTTTAAGGTATGCCTCGAATCTGGGCTAGTCCCCGAATCGAGAGGTATCTCACCTTTTATATCGCCACTCATGCTGTGAGAGGCACTTCTTTCGAGAGTTCCTTGGTAGAGCTCTCCATTCACGTGGATGATCCAGATAGAGACTTTCGTGTGTGGGGCTCGTCCCTCACCGCCTCTCTCGCGGATCGGGGTCCACAGGCTGGCGACTCTGCTGGGGATTTCTTGGAACATTGCCTAACTCTGTTAAAATGCCATTTGTTGCTAATTTTGAAGAATTTTGAGCTAAAATCATTATAAATGGGAATTTAATTGCTTAGAATCCAGGGGCACCAAATAGGTGTTTAAAATAAGGGATTCACACACTGCACAGCATACATCATTTTGTTCTTTATTTTCTTTTATTGATTTTCTTATTATTGGCTCCACGGGATAGATATAATGCGTGCCTCATGGGATATCACTATCCAGATGGTGCTGTTGTATCTATTACCAAGCTATGCGCCAGTGCTGCAGTCGTAAACACTCGGTGTACTTGTGTTTACAGCAGCCGGTGAGCAATGGAGCATACTGTATATAACACTCTGTGTACTTGTGTTATATACTTAAAGTATGGATCATATGCATAGTACCTGATAGAGTCCGGAGCTCTATTTTCATTTTACATATATTATGTACATGGATATATTTGTTGATTTAGTAAAACCCAATTAGGATCTGCATGTGCTTATATATACATTGCATTCATATAAGGACGAACATGTGTTGCTTACACATGTTGGAGCTTAGATTTAGGAGCCATGTCCTATCCATAGATTATTGCAGTTCACCTTATGTGGCTACAGACGCAGTCATAATACACTCACATGTCTGTCTTGAGTCAAGCTTCTTGACTCTATGGAATCATTATTTAGGGCTGGTGCCCCTGGTTAGGGTATATATGTATATATCTATATTTTGATTATCAGATTAGAGCCTACTCATTAGTGAGGCTTCCTTATCTAATCAAATTAGTCATATCAGTCCGTTCTTCGGATCTAGACCCGACCAGTGGTTTTTACTTGCCCTCTCATGGTCGTAGCCTATCTTTTGCTCTATTCATTGAGATTTTTGTCCATATATCTTTTGTTTATAAGATCAGGACCTACTTTCTAGTAGAGATTCCTGGGCTTGAATCAATCAATCGTGTATATTCATTTTTCAGATCTGAACCTAGCTAGTGGCTTCTACCTGTCACACTCATAGCTATGGTTTATTCCTTGACCCAGTGATGATAAATATTACCTGTTTTCATCCTTCAAATGCAAACCTCATTTATCCATTCTTTTGTTATATTACTCAAATTATTGTTCGTCCTGTCTTAGATATGGTCGATAGCTTGTCTGCTGTCTCTATGACCATAGTCTATCATTATTGATCTTCTTGATCATACATTTTTGTCGTCCACCTTTCAGATTTAGATCCGGTCTATGATCTACTTTTGTCATTTTATGACCGTGGTCTCTTCCCTGAGTTTCTGATCATCTTTGATCATCAATGGAACATTTGATGTCGCCAATTATATCCTTCTTGTGATTATTGGTTAAGTCCATCTTTATTCTTTGTTTATTCCAAGTTATTCTCCATTCCCTAATTATCCCATTCTTTGTGTTTAGGTTAAAATTATGGCGAATAATGTGTTGAAAGGCTGGATAAGCGAGACTATTAGGACTCTTCCGCTAGAATCTTCGAACAGGAGTATGGCTGATCGGTTCATCTGTGCCTTCAATCATTTGAGTGTATCCGATATAAATTGGAAGTTTCTCCAAGCAGCCGCTAGATTCTGGGATCCTAATCTTCATGTTTTTCGATTTGGATCATTCGAGCTTTGTCCTATATTCGAAGATTGGTGTGCTTTATTAGAGCTCCCAACAGATGGACTTTGGATACAATCTTCGAACATAGATTCCTCTCATTCCATTTTTTGCAAGCTATTCAAAAATCAAACCGTTGATGCACTTTCATGCTTAACGGATACGTGTGTACAAGTTCAAAACCTCATCACCCTTTTTTCTGAAAACGTCGATCCTACTAACTCTCGTTTTCAGAGTTGTCGACGCAATGCTTTGATTTTTAGTGTCTTTGCGCGATATGTCATTCGGAAAAACCCTCGTGTTGCTCCGTTAACCTTGTTAACTGTGGTAGACCAAATTAACAAAGGGAGGAATCCTATCCCTACCATGTTAGCAGAGACCTTTTTGGGACTAGATCTTATTGCTTCCCAAAATATCAAAGATAATTTCTGTGGGTGTGTGAAGTTGTTGTATGTCTGGCTTGGTGAAAAATTTCAAATTCTTCAGCGACAAAAACAAAATCCGTATACCCTGAAGAATTTCCATACATGGAAACCAATAGCCAACCAACCTCAGTCCATTGATGAATGGCACAATTGGTTACAACATGTAGAGGAGAGTCAGTTTCGCTGGGTAAGTCATTCATGTTTCCATGTTTTTACTAGCACTTACCCGCATTCATTTGTTTACCTCATGGGTACCGAGAAATCTTCCTTTTATGCACCCATGCGAATTCTCCACCAGATTACGGGAATTCCGTGTCCTCCCGGAATCATAGTCCCTCCTCTTTGTGAAGATCTCACTCCTGACCTTATCCGATCCATTGTGGCTGCTTGGGGAAACAAAAATATAGAAAGGAGGTTAGGCTTATCTCGCAAATTCCGACGTGGAGAAATATCGGAAGAACCCGCAAGTCGGAGGGCTCGGATTGAGGAGCCTTGAAGATCCGTATCATGTTTTGTTATTCTGATTTCTGCATTTCCCATTTTTGTCAGTCTGTTTATCCAGTTGTGATTAGAGATTAATTTTTTTTTCATCCGTTGTAATCACAATTTGAATTTTATTAATGAAAGTGTGTTTTTGCCTCTTTTGTCATTGTTTGATCAAAATAGTTTATCTCGATTGTCAAAATTTTAATCTAGTGTTTATACTTCCATTTCAGGGATTCTTGATTGAGCAACCATTGCTCCTAAGAAAATCCTTGTTTCAAAATCAACCTGGTCCCGTCAGTCCGCTGATTCCAGGCTGAGTCGTTTTTCTTCCTCACCAATTTCTTTTACCTCCCCTGCATTACCTTTCTCCAATCTCCAGGAAATCCCTTCGCCTGTCCAATTTCCTATTGCACAGATGGCTGACTCTGGAAATGCTTTGGCCGAGATGAGTGAGATGATGAAGGCTATGCTCCAACAGATGAATAACATGAATGAAGAGATAGCACGTCTGAAAAATGACAGAGAGTCTACTTCCAGAGAACATGTAGCTCAGCACCCATCAGTTATACCTCCTCCCCCTCCTGCAATGGCCGGGCCTGCGGTCTTGAACGTCGAAGACGATCTTGATAATGAGCAGTATGAAGAAGAAAATCGTCATCCTAATCTGAATAGAGCCAATGAGGACAGAGCGATGGCGGACAGAATGGATAGGCTGGCCCAAGAGATGGAAAACATAAAATTTCAAGGCCCGAAAAAGTTGAACATGGCCGATTTTATGTTGTATCCGGGAGTCACATTGCCTCCTAGATTCAAAGTTCCGGACATGGATAAATACGATGGGACCGGGTGTCCTCGAAGCCATCTAATGTCAGTTCTTCCGCTTTTACAACAGCATGGTCTATCTCCGGAGCAAGTTGCTCTATTATTTCCCAGATCTTTGGTCGGAGTGGCTAAAAAGTGGTTCTTGAGCTTAAAGTCAGAGGAGATCCGAACTCTAGAGAATATTGCAAATAGGTTCGTCGAGCAGTTCTCCATGGAGGAGGGAATCGACGTGACTAAGAGAGATTTGAAGGCTTTGAAACAGGGCCATAATGAAACTTTTACTTCCTTCATCCGCAGGTGGAGAAGGAAGGCCGCGCAAATGACTCATCGTCTGTCAGATGAGGATCAAATCAAGATTGTGGTGAAAAATCTGTCACCACAATATTATCACCATATGGCTATTCAGTATTTCCTCGATTTCAATCATCTCATTAAGACTGGGACTCAGATAGAAGATGCATTGGCTAAAGGCCTGAAATCAAGAATTCCGTCTGATGTCAGAGAAGGGAAGCGACCTGTGATGGCGCCAAAGGAAGTACATAATGTCAATTATGTCAGGCCCCCACCCAGGGTAGTCACTGAAGTGAGAAGGCCGCCGATGGAGCAGAAGCCTCTTCGTCATTTCGATCCCCTTCCGTATTCTTTGTCCGTAGCTTTGAAGAAGCTATTGAAGGACAAGAAAATCAAGTTGCCTGACATTAAACCTCCTCCCAACCCGTTGCCAAGATCCTGGAGAGAAGATCAATTCTGTGATTACCACCGTAACACGGGCCATATCACTGATAGGTGTTTAGCTTTGAAACACCAAATTCAAAACATGATTGATAGGAAGGAACTGTCAATCGAGTTACCAAATGTAACTAGAAACCCCCTTCCTACGCATGCAATGCCGCCTCCATCCTCGGTCAATGTCATTTGCGCCGAGGAGTCTATCATTGATCCGGCTTCCTTCATATGTGCTGTGGAATCCGAAGAACCCTATGTCTGGAAATTTGAAGGAGATCAGTTGGCAGAATCCGAAAGGCCGTATGTTTTATCCTGGAACGACCCTGATGTGGCTGGGCCATCAAACCAGTCATATGTTTTCCAGTGTGAGGATGAAGAGAAAGAATCCGAATCTCTGTACGTCTTAAGGGTGAGTGATGATGAGGAAGAAGAGATACAAACCCCATACATCCTTAAGATAGATGATGAAGATCTGTTACTCCTAAACGATCAATGTGATGAGCTCCGCCACGTCACACGGGGTGGACGAGTCTTCAAACCAGCTGAGCTTAGAGTTGAAAATCCCGCTGAAGTTGTAAGAGGGGTTGACAGTCAGAGGCAGAAACAAAGACTTGATGAAGAGGAAGATAACCTACTGAATCAGCTTAAGAAAACCCAAGCTAATGTTTCAATTTGGGGTTTACTGATGGCATCACCGAAGCACAGACAGGGTGTACTTCGTGAATTGAACTCGTCCCAGGTATCAGTTGAGATCACTCCTGACGAGCTGGTCGGTTTGGTGGCCATGACCAAGGCTTCAAAAGCCTTATCTTTCTCAGATGAGGACTTGCCTTCAGAAGGAAAGGATCATACTCGTCCTCTCAAGATTACCCTGCTTTGCAATCAGAAGAAAGTATCAGAAGTACTGGTAGACAATGGGTCAGCTTTGAACGTGTGTCCTTTGAGCACTGCCACTACTCTGGGGTTTGGGCCTGAAGACTTCATTCCGTCTGAGCAGGATATACTGGCATATGATGGAACCCGAAGGGACGTTATTGGAACCTTGGCTACTGAGATTGTCATTGGAAGAGAAACCTTTGACATTGAATTTCAGGTGTTGGATATCAAGACTTCTTTTTGTCTATTGCTTGGTCGACCTTGGCTGCACAAGGTTGGAGTTATCCCTTCCACACTTCATCAAAAACTAAAATTCATTCGAAACAATCGGGTGATCACAGTTAAAGGAGATCCCGAGCCAGAAGTCGGACAAATATCTCAAGAGCTTGTTACTGAAAATACAAGAGATATCAGTCTGACAGGATTTTCAGTGGAGGTTTCAGCTATCACCATGAAAGAAGCTATGAATGAAGAAATTATGTTTCTTTCTAGCACTAATACTCGGGTAGTCAAGATGATGCGCCGATTTGGGTATCTCCCAGGGGCAGGTTTGGGAAAGAATATGCAGGGTCCGACTGAGCGGCCCGAGTTGAAAGCATCCGATGGTTTGTTTGGGTTGGGATACAAGCCAACTCGCAAGGAGATACAAGAAATGAGAGCTTACATGTTCAAATGGGCCGAGTGTCGCCGCAAGGGTTTAGAATTTCCAATGGGACCCTTCAGTATGATAATGAATGGCAGATTCCGGAAAGAAGGAGCTGATTGCCCTTATTACGGTTTTTCAGAGCCATGGTATGATGAGAGCGGGGTAAAGCTGCCTGGTCTTGAGATCTTCTTCGCAGATGAGCTGCCAGTAGACTTTTTCGGTAAGCTGATTGCAGAGGCAGTTGTGACAGAGGAATCAGATTTAGACTGGGTTGAGAACTTCGAACCGGAACTCTTGAATTCTTTGTTTCAGACCGAGGCACCAGTCATTGCTATGATTGGAAGAGATGCACCTTTTCTGAACCCAGAGGACTATATCACCCCAGCCGAGGGACCTCTGGATAACTGGACCTCACAGGTTATACCCCAAGTAATCCCTCAGTACATTCCAGTCCCTTCAAAAGAGTCAGTTATTTCAAA
Organism: Tasmannia lanceolata; assembly: GCF_043159265.1. Lineage (NCBI taxonomy): Eukaryota > Viridiplantae > Streptophyta > Magnoliopsida > Canellales > Winteraceae > Tasmannia > Tasmannia lanceolata. The sequence goes on from NW_027518695.1 coordinate 68,485,516, forward strand.
GTATGTGTCAGTTTCTGAGTCCGTCCCAGAGTCTGTCATTTCTAACTTTTCTTTTGATGCAGGTACTGTAGAGGTCGGGTCTACCTCTGGAGTAGATGACGAGTCTGTCCTTGATGGTGTCGAGTTCAAGTCTGAGGACGTATTCATTGATTCTTCGTCTGTGTATATTTCTGGTTGTGTCGATACTGATGTCGACTTATTTTTTCATTCTGTTTCAGAGTCTGTAACGCCTGATGTGGGCAAGTCATCTGATGTAATCATTCATTCTGATGAAATAAAAGATTCTTTTGCTTACATTCCTGTACTTGTCTCTTCTACTGATCCTGCTTCTAAACCTGATCAAGTAACTAATAATGATAATCAAGACTCCCCTTCTAATGAGGTAGCCGACGAAACTCCCCTTGAAATCAAGCATATGATTCAACAAGAGGAGAGTCGCCGCGCTAAACCACTTGAAGAGGAAATTGAAACCGTAAATATAGGTGATGAAACCTTAATTCGGGAAATACGAATTGGCAAAATTTTATCTCCTGAGGAGCGTGAAGAATTAATCACCTTGCTAAAAGAGTTTAAGGAGGTTTTTGCTTGGTCTTACGACGACATGCCAGGATTGAGTGAGGACATTGTCCAACACAAATTACCTCTAATCCCTGGCATCAAGCCGAAAAAACAAAAACTCCGAAAGCTTAAAACAGAATGGGAGTTGAAAGTTCATGACGAGGTTAAGAAACTACTCGAAGTGAAATTCATCGAAGTAGTTGAATACCCTGAATGGCTTGCAAATATTGTACCGGTGCCCAAGAAGGACGGGAAAGTCAGGATGTGTGTCGATTTCAGAGATCTGAACAAGGCAAGTCCAAAAGATGATTTTCCGCTTCCAAATATTGATCTCCTGGTTGACAATACCGCTGGACATGCACTCTTATCCTTTATGGATGGATTCTCAGGGTATAACCAGATCAAAATGGCGCCTGAGGACATGATGAAGACGGCATTTATTACTCAGTGGGGGACATATTGCTACAGAGTGATGCCATTTGGTCTCAAGAATGCTGGTGCCACCTATCAGAGGGCCGCGACTACTCTTCTTCATGACATGATTCATAAGGAAGTCGAGGTTTATGTAGATGACATGATTGTCAAAGGCAGGACTCGGCCAGAGCATACAATCGCTTTGAGAAAGTTCTTCGAGCGAATCCGGAAGTTTCAGCTTCGCTTGAACCCTAATAAATGTGTATTTGGGGTCACGTCAGGGAAGTTGCTTGGATTCATGGTCAGTGAAAGAGGAATCGAAGTGGACCCTCAGAAGATCAAGGCTATCCAAGAAATGCAACCACCAAAGACAGAAAAGCAGATTCGTGGATTCCTTGGCAAAGTGCAATACTTGAGGAGATTCATATCTCGTTTAACTATGACGTGTGAACCCATCTTCAAGTTATTGAAAAAGAATTCCTCTAAGAAATGGAATGAAGAATGTCAGGAAGCGTTTGAAAAGGTCAAGCAGTGCTTGTCTTTGCCTCCTGTCTTATCCCCAGTCATTCCTGGTCAACCATTGTTGATGTATTTGTCCATCACAGATACAGCAATGGGTTGTATGCTTGCTCAGCAGGAGGCAGGGTCTAAGAAAGAAAAGCCCATTTACTACATCAGTAAGAAAATGTTGGAGTATGAAATCAAGTACACTGTCTTGGAAAAGACGTGTTTAGCATTGGTCTGGGCGACTCAAAGGCTTAGACATTATCTTCTGTCGAACAAGATATTTTTGCTCTCACGGATGGATCCGTTGAAGTATTTGTTCGAAAAACCCGCTCTTACTGGAAGAACAGCCAGATGGTTGCTATTATTGTCTGAGTTTAACATCACTTATGTCACTCAGAAATCAATTAAGGGACGGGTCATCGCTGAGCAGTTGGCTGATGCTCCTGTTGAGGAGAATGCTTTTCTGAAGGCTGATTTTCCTGATGAGGAGATCATGGACATTGAAGAAGAGACTCTGAGTTCCAAGTGGCTTATGTACTTTGACGGAGCTGTCAATAATCACGGTCAAGGAATAGGGGCTGTTTTGGTATCTCCAAAGAAGGAGTACATTCCGTTATCCATCAAGTTACAATTTGAGTGCACCAATAACATGGCAGAATATGAAGCATGCATCGCAGGACTTGAGGCAGCTTTAGCTTTGCGAATTCAAGACATCGATGTATTTGGAGATTCAATCCTGATCATTTGTCAAATAAATGGGGATTGGAAGACAAAAGAGGCGAGGTTGATCTCATATCACACTTATCTCGAATCTTTGGTCAAAAAGTTCAGGAATGTCACCTTCACTCATCTGTCGAGGACAAGAAATCACTTTGCTGATGCTCTAGCTACTCTGGCATCAATGTTGGACATTTCTGCTACAATGGAGGTTCAACCTTTAGCTGTAAGATTGCAATGGGCTCCAGCACATGTGAATGCCATTGAAATATCTGCCAGGTGTCCAGATGGAAAGCCATGGTATACAGATATCAGAAATTTCATTTCAGGCAAGGGACATCCGCCTGAAGCTTCCAGCAAAGAGAGGAAAACTCTTCAGAAGTTCGCTGCCAACTTCATCATTTGTGGTGAAGAGTTGTACAGAAGGTCATTTGACGGTATTCAGCTTCTGTGTGTTGATGAAGATCAGGCTGCAGAGCTCATAGAACAAACACATGAAGGTGTTTGTGGTCCTCACATGAACGGTAAAATGTTGTCAAGGAAGATCCTAAGACTTGGATTCTATTGGCCCTCAATGGAAACAGATTGTTTCGCATTCGTGAAGAAATGTCATAAATGCCAAGTCTATGCGAATCTTATTCATGTGCCTCCGTCAGAGCTGCACTCTATGACCTCGCCATGGCCATTCTCAGTATGGGGAATTGATATCATTGGCAAAGTCTATCCTAAATCGTCGAGTGGACACGAGTACATCTTGGTGGCCATTGATTATTTCACGAAATGGATAGAAGCTGCTTCATATGCTTCCATAACTTCCAATACAGTTGCGAAGTTTATCCGTGCGAATATCATTTGCAGATATGGAGTACCTCATGAATTGATTTCTGATAATGGATCTCATTTCAAGAAAGAGGTAGTGCACCTATGCGAAGAGTTTAAAATCAAGCATCACAAGTCATCTCCTTACAGACCGCAGACCAACGGGGCTGTAGAGGCAGCGAATAAGAATATCAAGGTCATAATCAGTAAGATGACCGAGACTTATAAGGACTGGTCGAACAAACTTCCTTTTGCTTTATGGGCTTACAGGACATCGATCAGATCCTCTACAGGTGTAACTCCATATTCTCTAGTGTATGGAATGGAAGCAGTCCTCCCTGTTGAAGTGAGAATCCCGTCTCTAAGAGTTATGATGGAAGCAAATCTGCCAGAGTCTGAGTGGGCCAAAGCCAGACATCAGGAATTGCAGATGATTGATGAAAAGAGACTGAGAGCCTTGTATCATATCCAAGGGTATCAGAGAAGAATTGAAAGGGCATTCAACAAGAAAGTCAAGGTCCGAGACCTAAAACCAGGAGATCTTGTTTTGAAATCCTACCGGGCACCGGTGTTTGATCCCAGAGGGAAGTTCAGACCAAATTGGTCTGGTCCTTACATTGTTGATGAAGTCCTGCCTGGAAAAGCCGTGAGACTCCTCAATGAAAATGGAGAAAAATTAACAGAACCTACAAACCTGGACCAACTAAAAAAGTACTATGCTTAGATGCACCAGGAGACCGTCTTTGATCGATCAGAGCTCAAAAGCCAACAACCTCAAAGTCAAAAACCATTTGCAAACACTTTGGGCCTAAATAATAAAAAAAAACTTTCATTCTTTGATAAACTCAAACCAGGGGCATCTTTTATGACTTGCATCATAAAAGATAATAGCCTGAACTACGTCATGACCTGATCCCTCTCTACAGGGTACGTAGGTAGCCTGATTAATTCAGGTTCGGTCAAATCCTTCAAACCTTTCAAATCCTTAAAAAAAAAAAAAGGAAAGAAAGAACAAAATAAACAATTTTTGAAACCCAAATGGGCGAACTACGCGGACCTGATTCCCATTTCTTTGGGGATACGTAGGCAGTCTGGAGGGCCAGATTCGGTCAAATACATGAAAACTTACCAAATGTTAACCTGTTTGAACCCAAGCCTACCTAAAAGTCCTTCTGGTGTACTTAGGTCCAGGTTTGTAGAGAAACAGAAAGAAAATAAAAAAAATAATGGAGTCTTAGACCCGCTAGACAGAAAACCCGCAAGGGCGGTCTAGGCAAAAGTTAGGGTCATTCGCCCGCTAAGCTGAAAACCTGAAAGGGCGGCTTAGGCAAAAATTAAGGCATACGGTCCGCCAAATCGAAAACCTGAAAAGGCAATTTGGTCATGGCAGTGACTTCATAAAGGACAAAACCTCTGAAAGCCAGCAAAACTTCCATTTCTTCGGCAGCACTACTTCAAAGTCTGAGTAAGCACCGACATAAATTCTTCTGACACTCTCAAGGCTAAGGGGTTAAGACTAAGCAATCCAAGGGAATAATAACCATGATGGAAATACCGAAAAAAGGAATGAAACACCTTTAAATACGGTTTTCAAAAGATTTTAAGAGTGGTAGACTGTACCATTTTAAAAATACTTATCAGACTAAAAAGCAGATTCAGTCTCTCTTAGAGTTTAAGTCATTGTGCCCGTCGAAGTTCTCATTTGCTGGTTGTCCAAGTCTTTTTCTATGTCGAGTCAAGGTCAAATTCCAGAGTCCTGTGCGGTTAATATTCCTCCCAAGGCTGGGGTGATGAAAAAAAAAATGATGAATTTGTATCCCCTCAAGGGTGATGCGCAGCAGAGTGAAGTTCAGAAGATGATTGATTCTCAAGTCCATATGGCAGGCTTTCAAGCCCATATGAAATGGCAGAGATCGTTAGAATTGAAAGGCAATTGTCGGGCAGATACAGCCTTTTGTAAACCTGAAAGCTTTGTAACCTCAGATATTCAATGAAATGAAAAATTTTGACCATTTCCTGTGATTTGCTCTCTTATGAATCTGTCATGGAAGTATTTCATACTAGGGGCATCTTTTATGACTTACGTCATAAAAGATATCAAGCGTGATGATAACTGGGATAACTATTCTCAGCAAAAGAAAACCAGAGAAGCTTGAGTGCAATAAATCTTATCCCTAGCGGAGTCTAGAATTTGCTCCTGCAATCGTCAAACCCTCAGCAAATTTTTTTTTTTTTTTTTTTTTTTTTTTTTTAAAAGGGTCATTACCTGAAATTTTCTTCAAGTTTCTTGAGTTTTATCTTCAGCAAAGATCATACGTTTTCAATCATTCTTGACAAAGAATAACTTATTCACCTTGTGAAATTGATCAAAGTTGGTCATATCTTCAATCATTTCAATGAATTTTCCTTTCATAAAAAAAAAATATATTTCTGCCTTTGGCTCCGCGATTTGGGGTTTGGTTATTTCTTTCACCATTTGAAAGATTTTAAAAGCTGTTTTCGCCAATGGCTCCGCGATTTGGAGTTTGGTTATTTCTTTCACCATTTGAAAGATTTTAAAAGCTGTTTTCGCCAATGGCTCCGCGATTTGGAGTTTGGTCATTTTCTTTCACCATTTGAAAGATTTTAAAAGCTGTTTTCGCCAATGGCTCCGTGATTTGGAGTTTGGTCTTTTCTTTCACCATTTGAAAGATTTTAAAAGCTATTTTCGCCAATGGCTCCGTGATTTGGAGTTTGGTCTTTTCTTTCACCATTTGAAAGATTTTAAAAGTTGTTTTCGCCAATGGCTCCGCGATTTGGAGTTTGGTCTTTTCTTTCACCATTTGAAAGATTTTAAAAGTTGTTTTCGCCAATAGCTCCGCGATTTGGAGTTTGGTCATTTCTTTCACCATTTGTCATTTCAAGTCCATTTTCACATGGCATTCAAGTCCATTTTCACATGGCATTCAAGTCCATTTTCACATGGCATTCAAAGTCCGTTTTCACACGGCATCCAAAGTCATTTGAAGTCCATTTTCACATGGCATTCAAGTCCATTTTCACATGGCATTCAAATCCATTTTCTCTCCGAATTTCAAGATCATTTGCGTTCAAATCTGTCATTTAATGTTTTGCAAGAGAGGCTATCTCGTCAGTATGTACTGAGTTAAGAGTTGGAGAGAGGCTATCTCACCAGCGTTTGCAGAGTCAGAGTCTGGTGAAAGGCTATTTCACCATGTATCTTGTGGATATCATTTTCAAAAATCAAAAATCAAAAATTTTAAACTCTTTAATCTTAGGCCAGTCAAAATGTGCTGTCAGTTCAGCTTTGACATTCGCGCGACAAGCACGCTCTGCCAAAGAGGGGCATCTGTAGACACCCCATTTTGACTGTGCCCTAAATCTTTCAAGTTTGACCTAAACCTCATCAAATGAATTAGTTAGGGTCCCAAGCTTCACCCTAGGTTGGATTATGGTTTTCTCTTCCCCCTTGCAAATTTCATTGAGATCGGGGTTCGTTTGTTTAGCGTTCAGATTGAAAAGGTGTGTGTAGTGCAAGGAGAGGGTGGCCCGCATTGTTTCCTTAATTTACCCCAAAACCTTGTATTTTAGGAAAAAACCAAACCAGATCAAGCCCCTAAATGCCCATGAATACATTTTTAGAAGCCTTATAACCTCAGAAAAATCCTCGAAAAATTTCAGAAAGTTTCGCCGAAAAAATTCGGAAAAGACAAGCGGAGTTTGTGTGGTTATCAGGGAGTGGGGGGTGCATTAGCCATTTAGGGTCGCGCATTTGTGCGCTTATCAATTGAGTGCCAATATCAAATTTCTAAAAAAACCTATAAATATATGTTTAATCTCATTTGTAAAAAAAAAAGAAAAGAAAAAAAAATCTCTGTTTAGAGAGAGAGAGAGAGAGAGAGAGCGAGAATCGTAAGAGAGAGAATAGATCTGTGTTTTTTTCTCCGATCGTTTTTTTTAATCCCGATCATTTTCCGGTAAGGTTTTCCGGCCATTTGCATTTCTCCGGTAAGCTTTCGGTTGATTCATTCTTTGTAATGATCTTGTTGTTTTAATTTTCCATTTGATCTTGAAATCCCTAGTCCTTTAGATCCGAAACCTTTTCTTATTCTTTTCCGATCAAAACTCCGGTCATCTTCTCCGATTATCTCTTCGGTCAATTGCTAGATCTCTAGTTGATAAAATCTTCTTTTTCACCAGTTGAAATTGCCTCTTTTCAGCAGATCTTAGAGGATTTTCTTAAATTTCGAGCTCTAAATCTCAGATCTAAAACTTTTAAACCCCTAATTCCGTCCATCAATCGTCTTCTCCGATTATCTCCGGCGGAATTCCGATCAAATTCTGAGCACATAGATCTTCACAGATCTGGATGCTCTGTGTAATTGACGGAAATTTTAGAGAATATTGGAGATCTTATTTTGATTTAAAAAAAAAAGAAGAAGGACGCTAGCTCTGTACTTTAAGAAGAAGAAGAGAAGGTTGGAAGAAGAGAAGGTTGTTTCGTCTTGAACGGAGTCACGGAGGAACAAAGAACCGGATCTGTCAGGGGAAACTAAAGACAAAGGTCTCGGATTGAAGAAGCTATACATCTTTGGAGTGATTTTTTTCATCCATCTCATTCGCAAAAAGGTATTCTCTAAATTTGTCTGTTTCTAATATATACTTTGTTGTTTCTGTTTGTATTGGCTGGAATTAGGATCTGTGGATGGATGAATTGGACTTATTTTTTTTTAGTTTTATCAGTGAAATGAATGGATAAATGTTCTAAAACGTGGTTTTGATGACTCAGGATATAAAAATGCAAGCAGTGTCAGTACACTTGCAGGGATATGTTAATAATAATATCGATTCCCTTGAAGCGAATATTCACACCATTTCTCATTTGATATTAAAAGCCCCCAACACATTTCTTAATAATAGCAGCCTTACCTTCGTTTATAAATTTTTTTTTTAAGAGGGGAGGAGGATGCTGGACTCAGTTAGCTTGTATGTCTCTTGAATGATAATTATAGTTTTCTTATTACACAGGCATTTGTGAATTGAAAAAGAAAATTTTCCTAGAGGCTATAGTCATACACTTTGAATTTTTTATTTTATTTTATTGTTTTAGTTGGTTGAATTAGTGCAGCCTGCATGTTGTATTTTATTGGAATATATAATTGTACACTTGAAAAATGATGCTTTCCAAAATGATGATGGAATGCTTCAGTTCATTTTTTTTTACCCCGAAGAGATTTTTTTTTTGGAGTAATAATAATGTATGTTTACGAAGATTGCATTTCCTCATTGAAATATGTCAATTTGGAAATCTCAGAATTTAATATGCGATTAGCTTATATAAGGTATGGAGGAGAACAGCATTTAATTAAATATTTTGTCTTCATTTTGAGTGTTATACTGATTGAGTCATGCCCTCTCGATTGCACAGTTTGCCTTTTCTTCCAATTCCTCTTCTTTGAAAAGAAAATGTTAGTCTCATCATGTGCTATAGTTGTACAGATTTTCTTATCTATTAATTCTTAAAATAGTGATCATTATGTTGATAATTTTCTAATGAATGATGGATAAAATGAGTTAGGGAAACTTTTAATATATGGTAGTGACAAAATCAGAACATGATAAAGTATAGCCTATAAGATATTTGTTATTGGCATTACATTGTTTTAGTGTTTGAAATATTTAATGTTTAAATTTTCAGAAAATTTTCAAATCAGCCCCTATTTTCTACAGCCCCTGTTTCAGTTCCTGTTTTCTATGACCTTTGTTTCAAACCCTATTTCAGCCTATGCTTTGTGTCTATAAAAACAGTTCAATCCATGGTTTACCTTGTTTTGCATAATACAAAATCCAGTTTCAGTCTTCCTGTTTTATATCCAGCCCATTTTTTTTCATGTATAATCCATTTATTTGCAGTTTAGTTCTGGATCTATGAGTAGTCTAATTCTTGTTCTATGTGCAGTTTATTTATTTGAAATTCAACCCCTACATCTTTGTGATATGTACATCCCCCCATTTATCTTGTATAATATTTGCAGCCTTTACTCTCTTGATATTAACAGTAATCACCTCTTTAATATTAGTAGCTCTCTCACCTTTAGTCATTTCTGTCCATCTCTATTTCAACACTCGTTTTTTTTATGAATCATATCCTTGCTATGATTAGTGTTGTTTGTGCTTGGTATTCTTCTTGATTTGTATCTTGTTAAGAATTTCATTTCATTTTTATTATCAAGTTGAATTCAGATTTTGTGTTGTATAAATTATTAAAGTTTAAATCCTGGTCATAAATTTCATTTGTTACCCTCAATTTTATATGGTTGATACAAATAAAAATAAAATACAAATACCCTTGAAAAGGACGATGAAGGCGCTAGCCTAAGCCCATTTTTAGATGTTTTTATTTAAATAAATTGTTTAGATAGGAAGAAGGAGATCAGATGACTACTCTATTCGATATTATCGATATGAGTACTGTCTGATTTCAAGGCGGGATGTAGAAATATTATTATGTGTATTTGATATCAGATGATTACTTTAGCATCATCTGATTTCATTGGAGTCCCCATATTGGGGTGATGTGTATGGTTGGGAATAGAAGTGTTTGATATTGTTTACTTTTACTTTATTAGGCTATCCAGCGGCTGGTCTGGACTAATTAATGTTGTTTACCATTTTATGATTGTTATGTTCTTAAAAATTCTTCTTTGCTTAGCACTTGATTTATGTTTATAAGAATAGAATGAAATTTACGACTATCTGGTAGTTTTTTTTCTTCTATCTTTGATAGACTAACACAGTCTTTTAGATTTTTTGTTAAATTTCTTTAGATGCTAGAATCCCCTGTCATTGTAAAGGACGATGAAGGCGCTAGCCCAAGCCCATCCTTAAGAGACTTGCTCAGTCCAAATAACACTCCCTTCTTTAATTTGGAAGACTAGCCTAGTCTTTTGGATACCCTTAAGCATTAGGAGCCTTTTCATCATAAGGGCAATGAAAGAGCTATCTAGAGCCCTTCTTAGGAGACAGGCCGTGTCTCATTCAGCCTAGTGGTTATCATCCTTTTGGGGAGACAAGCTTTGTCTCTGTTGTTTTACTCGTCGCATTCTTTTAGGGAGACAAGCTATGTCCTAGCATTCAATGCCAAACCCGTTTAGAGACAGGCTTTGTCTCATTAAAGCACCAACCCTTTTAGGGAGACAAGCTATGTCTCACGAAAACACAATCGAACCCTTTGGAGACAAGCTTTGTCTCATTAGCCTTAGCTATCCTTTTGTTTTAGGAGACTTGCCCAGTCTCACTAACACCCCTTCTTTATCTCCTCTTCTTTTAGGAGACTAGCTTAGTCTCATGAGCACTCCCCTCTTAGGGTTGTGCATTAGAAGTCAGTCTTAGCATATGAGTCTATTCCTTAGTTAGAGAGTCAGTCATTTGTTCAGGAATCAAATTCTATCATCATAGGGGTTAGGATTCCATCCTACCTCTCATCATATCATGTCTTTCTATCCGTTCTTGCAAGGTATAGGAAGCTATCCAACCCTTGCAGAGTCGTGTTTTTGTCATTTTTCCCCCGCAAAGCATAGGATGCTGTCCGACCTTTGCGGGATTTCAGAAGTCAGTCCTGCCTGTATGATGATAGGATTTTGTTCCTCTTGTGTCAAAAATTCCAAAAATCCAAAAACATCTCAAAAAACACTTAAAAATCCAAAAGTATCTCAAAAACACTTAAAAATCCAAAAATACTCAAAAACAACAAAAACATTTCAAAAATACTCATAAACATTCAAAAATTTCAAAAAACATCAAAAACATTCCAAAAACCAAAAACCTTAAAAATCTTTAGTCTTTCAGAGTAGTTAGGAAATTCTATTCCGAACTACGTTGGCTTGATCCTCTTCCACGAGGTACGTAGTGCAGCTTGGGATCCACATCCCAAGTCCAGCCAAACTTTTAAAAAAAATATAATAAACATTTCAAATATTCCAAAAATACAAAAATTCTTTAAAATCTTTTTCAAAAAGATCTTCCCCTAGAGTTAGGATTCTGTCCTAGATATATGGGGTGTTTTAGAGTTAGGAGTCTGTCCTGATTTGTATTGATATGGTGTGTCCTGTCGTGTGAGTGTCCCTAGAGTTAGGAGGCCTCGAGTTGATCGGTTAGACATCTAGTCGAACCGATGGCTAGACTAGGAAGCATATAGTCAGCCCATGATTTTCCTTAGGTTGCACAACCTAGTTACACATAGGATGTATGGCCCACCTGCATTAGTTTAAGGCTAACCAACTTGCATTAGTTAGGACATATAGAGAGTCCTAAAAATTACAATTCACTTGAATCTAAGCAAATTATACAAAAAAACTTTAAAAATCAGTCGAGTCTAGTGGATCGAGTCTAGGATAGCGGTTCTAGATGGTTAGGCATCGTAGTTTAGAATAGGTCATCGAACTACGTTGACTCCGATTCTTCCCGAGGCCGGGATACGTAGAGCAGCTGGGATGGACGACCATCTTGGTCCGAGTCAGGTCGCATTAGAGTTAGGACTCATTTTGTCCAGTCATTTATAGAATTGAATTGTGTTGTGTGTTTTGCTGTGTTTTCTTACTTTCATGTACAGATCCTATACCTTTAGCTGGAGCATGCATGTGTTTGCACATCAGAACTCAGACACCAATTAGGCATGACACTCATAACCTAGCTCTTTAGGCTTGTCACTCAGAATCTAGCTACTCCTAGGTGACACTTATATAATTTCTTTTATGTGTGATTATTATTCATCTCCGAGACATGCATGATTAGATAGACGTCTTCTCGGAGATATTGATTCTCATTTCATATGACTTTTGCCCAAAACTCTTAAAATCAATAATAAATGGCATAAGAGACCAGGTGTTTGCACTTGGGCGGATGAGGTGCTCTTTAGACCTTCCAAATTCGTAACCAGGCACGAACCCTCTTTTTATAATCTCTGGTTATCCGTTGCAACAGAGCATAGTATGGGATCCTTGGCCCACTTCCTTGGATGGCGACTCTTCTTTGTTTAAGGTATGCCTCGAATCTGGGCTAGTCCCCGAATCGAGAGGTATCTCACCTTTTATATCGCCACTCATGCTGTGAGAGGCACTTCTTTCGAGAGTTCCTTGGTAGAGCTCTCCATTCACGTGGATGATCCAGATAGAGACTTTCGTGTGTGGGGCTCGTCCCTCACCGCCTCTCTCGCGGATCGGGGTCCACAGGCTGGCGACTCTGCTGGGGATTTCTTGGAACATTGCCTAACTCTGTTAAAATGCCATTTGTTGCTAATTTTGAAGAATTTTGAGCTAAAATCATTATAAATGGGAATTTAATTGCTTAGAATCCAGGGGCACCAAATAGGTGTTTAAAATAAGGGATTCACACACTGCACAGCATACATCATTTTGTTCTTTATTTTCTTTTATTGATTTTCTTATTATTGGCTCCACGGGATAGATATAATGCGTGCCTCATGGGATATCACTATCCAGATGGTGCTGTTGTATCTATTACCAAGCTATGCGCCAGTGCTGCAGTCGTAAACACTCGGTGTACTTGTGTTTACAGCAGCCGGTGAGCAATGGAGCATACTGTATATAACACTCTGTGTACTTGTGTTATATACTTAAAGTATGGATCATATGCATAGTACCTGATAGAGTCCGGAGCTCTATTTTCATTTTACATATATTATGTACATGGATATATTTGTTGATTTAGTAAAACCCAATTAGGATCTGCATGTGCTTATATATACATTGCATTCATATAAGGACGAACATGTGTTGCTTACACATGTTGGAGCTTAGATTTAGGAGCCATGTCCTATCCATAGATTATTGCAGTTCACCTTATGTGGCTACAGACGCAGTCATAATACACTCACATGTCTGTCTTGAGTCAAGCTTCTTGACTCTATGGAATCATTATTTAGGGCTGGTGCCCCTGGTTAGGGTATATATGTATATATCTATATTTTGATTATCAGATTAGAGCCTACTCATTAGTGAGGCTTCCTTATCTAATCAAATTAGTCATATCAGTCCGTTCTTCGGATCTAGACCCGACCAGTGGTTTTTACTTGCCCTCTCATGGTCGTAGCCTATCTTTTGCTCTATTCATTGAGATTTTTGTCCATATATCTTTTGTTTATAAGATCAGGACCTACTTTCTAGTAGAGATTCCTGGGCTTGAATCAATCAATCGTGTATATTCATTTTTCAGATCTGAACCTAGCTAGTGGCTTCTACCTGTCACACTCATAGCTATGGTTTATTCCTTGACCCAGTGATGATAAATATTACCTGTTTTCATCCTTCAAATGCAAACCTCATTTATCCATTCTTTTGTTATATTACTCAAATTATTGTTCGTCCTGTCTTAGATATGGTCGATAGCTTGTCTGCTGTCTCTATGACCATAGTCTATCATTATTGATCTTCTTGATCATACATTTTTGTCGTCCACCTTTCAGATTTAGATCCGGTCTATGATCTACTTTTGTCATTTTATGACCGTGGTCTCTTCCCTGAGTTTCTGATCATCTTTGATCATCAATGGAACATTTGATGTCGCCAATTATATCCTTCTTGTGATTATTGGTTAAGTCCATCTTTATTCTTTGTTTATTCCAAGTTATTCTCCATTCCCTAATTATCCCATTCTTTGTGTTTAGGTTAAAATTATGGCGAATAATGTGTTGAAAGGCTGGATAAGCGAGACTATTAGGACTCTTCCGCTAGAATCTTCGAACAGGAGTATGGCTGATCGGTTCATCTGTGCCTTCAATCATTTGAGTGTATCCGATATAAATTGGAAGTTTCTCCAAGCAGCCGCTAGATTCTGGGATCCTAATCTTCATGTTTTTCGATTTGGATCATTCGAGCTTTGTCCTATATTCGAAGATTGGTGTGCTTTATTAGAGCTCCCAACAGATGGACTTTGGATACAATCTTCGAACATAGATTCCTCTCATTCCATTTTTTGCAAGCTATTCAAAAATCAAACCGTTGATGCACTTTCATGCTTAACGGATACGTGTGTACAAGTTCAAAACCTCATCACCCTTTTTTCTGAAAACGTCGATCCTACTAACTCTCGTTTTCAGAGTTGTCGACGCAATGCTTTGATTTTTAGTGTCTTTGCGCGATATGTCATTCGGAAAAACCCTCGTGTTGCTCCGTTAACCTTGTTAACTGTGGTAGACCAAATTAACAAAGGGAGGAATCCTATCCCTACCATGTTAGCAGAGACCTTTTTGGGACTAGATCTTATTGCTTCCCAAAATATCAAAGACAATTTCTGTGGGTGTGTGAAGTTGTTGTATGTCTGGCTTGGTGAAAAATTTCAAATTCTTCAGCGACAAAAACAAAATCCGTATACCCTGAAGAATTTCCATACATGGAAACCAATAGCCAACCAACCTCAGTCCATTGATGAATGGCACAATTGGTTACAACATGTAGAGGAGAGTCAGTTTCGCTGGGTAAGTCATTCATGTTTCCATGTTTTTACTAGCACTTACCCGCATTCATTTGTTTACCTCATGGGTACCGAGAAATCTTCCTTTTATGCACCCATGCGAATTCTCCACCAGATTACGGGAATTCCGTGTCCTCCCGGAATCATAGTCCCTCCTCTTTGTGAAGATCTCACTCCTGACCTTATCCGATCCATTGTGGCTGCTTGGGGAAACAAAAATATAGAAAGGAGGTTAGGCTTATCTCGCAAATTCCGACGTGGAGAAATATCGGAAGAACCCGCAAGTCGGAGGGCTCGGATTGAGGAGCCTTGAAGATCCGTATCATGTTTTGTTATTCTGATTTCTGCATTTCCCATTTTTGTCAGTCTGTTTATCCAGTTATGATTAGAGATTAATTTTTTTTTCATCCGTTGTAATCACAATTTGAATTTTATTAATGAAAGTGTGTTTTTGCCTCTTTTGTCATTGTTTGATCAAAATAGTTTATCTCGATTGTCAAAATTTTAATCTAGTGTTTATACTTCCATTTCAGGGATTCTTGATTGAGCAACCATTGCTCCTAAGAAAATCCTTGTTTCAAAATCAACCTGGTCCCGTCAGTCCGCTGATTCCAGGCTGAGTCGTTTTTCTTCCTCACCAATTTCTTTTACCTCCCCTGCATTACCTTTCTCCAATCTCCAGGAAATCCCTTCGCCTGTCCAATTTCCTATTGCACAGATGGCTGACTCTGGAAATGCTTTGGCCGAGATGAGTGAGATGATGAAGGCTATGCTCCAACAGATGAATAACATGAATGAAGAGATAGCACGTCTGAAAAATGACAGAGAGTCTACTTCCAGAGAACATGTAGCTCAGCACCCATCAGTTATACCTCCTCCCCCTCCTGCAATGGCCGGGCCTGCGGTCTTGAACGTCGAAGACGATCTTGATAATGAGCAGTATGAAGAAGAAAATCGTCATCCTAATCTGAATAGAGCCAATGAGGACAGAGCGATGGCGGACAGAATGGATAGGCTGGCCCAAGAGATGGAAAACATAAAATTTCAAGGCCCGAAAAAGTTGAACATGGCCGATTTTATGTTGTATCCGGGAGTCACATTGCCTCCTAGATTCAAAGTTCCGGACATGGATAAATACGATGGGACCGGGTGTCCTCGAAGCCATCTAATGTCAGTTCTTCCGCTTTTACAACAGCATGGTCTATCTCCGGAGCAAGTTGCTCTATTATTTCCCAGATCTTTGGTCGGAGTGGCTAAAAAGTGGTTCTTGAGCTTAAAGTCAGAGGAGATCCGAACTCTAGAGAATATTGCAAATAGGTTCGTCGAGCAGTTCTCCATGGAGGAGGGAATCGACGTGACTAAGAGAGATTTGAAGGCTTTGAAACAGGGCCATAATGAAACTTTTACTTCCTTCATCCGCAGGTGGAGAAGGAAGGCCGCGCAAATGACTCATCGTCTGTCAGATGAGGATCAAATCAAGATTGTGGTGAAAAATCTGTCACCACAATATTATCACCATATGGCTATTCAGTATTTCCTCGATTTCAATCATCTCATTAAGACTGGGACTCAGATAGAAGATGCATTGGCTAAAGGCCTGAAATCAAGAATTCCGTCTGATGTCAGAGAAGGGAAGCGACCTGTGATGGCGCCAAAGGAAGTACATAATGTCAATTATGTCAGGCCCCCACCCAGGGTAGTCACTGAAGTGAGAAGGCCGCCGATGGAGCAGAAGCCTCTTCGTCATTTCGATCCCCTTCCGTATTCTTTGTCCGTAGCTTTGAAGAAGCTATTGAAGGACAAGAAAATCAAGTTGCCTGACATTAAACCTCCTCCCAACCCGTTGCCAAGATCCTGGAGAGAAGATCAATTCTGTGATTACCACCGTAACACGGGCCATATCACTGATAGGTGTTTAGCTTTGAAACACCAAATTCAAAACATGATTGATAGGAAGGAACTGTCAATCGAGTTACCAAATGTAACTAGAAACCCCCTTCCTACGCATGCAATGCCGCCTCCATCCTCGGTCAATGTCATTTGCGCCGAGGAGTCTATCATTGATCCGGCTTCCTTCATATGTGCTGTGGAATCCGAAGAACCCTATGTCTGGAAATTTGAAGGAGATCAGTTGGCAGAATCCGAAAGGCCGTATGTTTTATCCTGGAACGACCCTGATGTGGCTGGGCCATCAAACCAGTCATATGTTTTCCAGTGTGAGGATGAAGAGAAAGAATCCGAATCTCTGTACGTCTTAAGGGTGAGTGATGATGAGGAAGAAGAGATACAAACCCCATACATCCTTAAGATAGATGATGAAGATCTGTTACTCCTAAACGATCAATGTGATGAGCTCCGCCACGTCACACGGGGTGGACGAGTCTTCAAACCAGCTGAGCTTAGAGTTGAAAATCCCGCTGAAGTTGCAAGAGGGGTTGACAGTCAGAGGCAGAAACAAAGACTTGATGAAGAGGAAGATAACCTACTGAATCAGCTTAAGAAAACCCAAGCTAATGTTTCAATTTGGGGTTTACTGATGGCATCGCCGAAGCACAGACAGGGTGTACTTCGTGAATTGAACTCGTCCCAGGTATCAGTTGAGATCACTCCTGACGAGCTGGTCGGTTTGGTGGCCATGACCAAGGCTTCAAAAGCCTTATCTTTCTCAGATGAGGACTTGCCTTCAGAAGGAAAGGATCATACTCGTCCTCTCAAGATTACCCTGCTTTGCAATCAGAAGAAAGTATCAGAAGTACTGGTAGACAATGGGTCAGCTTTGAACGTGTGTCATTTGAGCACTGCCACTACTCTGGGGTTTGGGCCTGAAGACTTCATTCCGTCTGAGCAGGATATACTGGCATATGATGGAACCCGAAGGGACGTTATTGGAACCTTGGCTACTGAGATTGTCATTGGAGGAGAAACCTTTGACATTGAATTTCAGGTGTTGGATATCAAGACTTCTTTTTGTCTATTGCTTGGTCGACCTTGGCTGCACAAGGTTGGAGTTATCCCTTCCACACTTCATCAAAAACTGAAATTCATTCGAAACAATCGGGTGATCACAGTTAAAGGAGATCCCGAGCCAGAAGTCGGACAAATATCTCAAGAGCTTGTTACTGAAAATACAAGAGATATCAGTCTGACAGGATTTTCAGTGGAGGTTTCAGCTATCACCATGAAAGAAGCTATGAATGAAGAAATTATGTTTCTTTCTAGCACTAATACTCGGGTAGTCAAGATGATGCGCCGATTTGGGTATCTCCCAGGGGCAGGTTTGGGAAAGAATATGCAGGGTCCGACTGAGCGGCCCGAGTTGAAAGCATCCGATGGTTTGTTTGGGTTGGGATACAAGCCAACTCGCAAGGAGATACAAGAAATGAGAGCTTACATGTTCAAATGGGCCGAGTGTCGCCGCAAGGGTTTAGAATTTCCAATGGGACCCTTCAGTATGATAATGAATGGCAGATTCCGGAAAGAAGGAGCTGATTGCCCTTATTACGGTTTTTCAGAGCCATGGTATGATGAGAGCGGGGTAAAGCTGCCTGGTCTTGAGATCTTCTTCGCAGATGAGCTGCCAGTAGACTTTTTCGGTAAGCTGATTGCAGAGGCAGTTGTGACAGAGGAATCAGATTTAGACTGGGTTGAGAACTTCGAACCGGAACTCTTGAATTCTTTGTTTCAGACCGAGGCACCAGTCATTGCTATGATTGGAAGAGATGCACCTTTTCTGAACCCAGAGGACTATATCACCCCAGCCGAGGGACCTCTGGATAACTGGACCTCACAGGTTATACCCCAAGTAATCCCTCAGTACATTCCAGTCCCTTCAAAAGAGTCAGTTATTTCAAAGTATGTGTCAGTTTCTGAGTCCGTCCCAGAGTCTGTCATTTCTAACTTTTCTTTTGATGCAGGTACTGTAGAGGTCGGGTCTACCTCTGGAGTAGATGACGAGTCTGTCCTTGATGGTGTCGAGTTCAAGTCTGAGGACGTATTCATTGATTCTTCGTCTGTGTATATTTCTGGTTGTGTCGATACTGATGTCGACTTATTTTTTCATTCTGTTTCAGAGTCTGTAACGCCTGATGTGGGCAAGTCATCTGATGTAATCATTCATTCTGATGAAATAAAAGATTCTTTTGCTTACATTCCTGTACTTGTCTCTTCTACTGATCCTGCTTCTAAACCTGATCAAGTAACTAATAATGATAATCAAGACTCCCCTTCTAATGAGGTAGCCGACGAAACTCCCCTTGAAATCAAGCATATGATTCAACAAGAGGAGAGTCGCCGCGCTAAACCACTTGAAGAGGAAATTGAAACCGTAAATATAGGTGATGAAACCTTAATTCGGGAAATACGAATTGGCAAAATTTTATCTCCTGAGGAGCGTGAAGAATTAATCACCTTGCTAAAAGAGTTTAAGGAGGTTTTTGCTTGGTCTTACGACGACATGCCAGGATTGAGTGAGGACATTGTCCAACACAAATTACCTCTAATCCCTGGCATCAAGCCGAAAAAACAAAAACTCCGAAAGCTTAAAACAGAATGGGAGTTGAAAGTTCATGACGAGGTTAAGAAACTACTCGAAGTGAAATTCATCGAAGTAGTTGAATACCCTGAATGGCTTGCAAATATTGTACCGGTGCCCAAGAAGGACGGGAAAGTCAGGATGTGTGTCGATTTCAGAGATCTGAACAAGGCAAGTCCAAAAGATGATTTTCCGCTTCCAAATATTGATCTCCTGGTTGACAATACCGCTGGACATGCACTCTTATCCTTTATGGATGGATTCTCAGGGTATAACCAGATCAAAATGGCGCCTGAGGACATGATGAAGACGGCATTTATTACTCAGTGGGGGACATATTGCTACAGAGTGATGCCATTTGGTCTCAAGAATGCTGGTGCCACCTATCAGAGGGCCGCGACTACTCTTCTTCATGACATGATTCATAAGGAAGTCGAGGTTTATGTAGATGACATGATTGTCAAAGGCAGGACTCGGCCAGAGCATACAATCGCTTTGAGAAAGTTCTTCGAGCGAATCCGGAAGTTTCAGCTTCGCTTGAACCCTAATAAATGTGTATTTGGGGTCACGTCAGGGAAGTTGCTTGGATTCATGGTCAGTGAAAGAGGAATCGAAGTGGACCCTCAGAAGATCAAGGCTATCCAAGAAATGCAACCACCAAAGACAGAAAAGCAGATTCGTGGATTCCTTGGCAAAGTGCAATACTTGAGGAGATTCATATCTCGTTTAACTATGACGTGTGAACCCATCTTCAAGTTATTGAAAAAGAATTCCTCTAAGAAATGGAATGAAGAATGTCAGGAAGCGTTTGAAAAGGTCAAGCAGTGCTTGTCTTTGCCTCCTGTCTTATCCCCAGTCATTCCTGGTCAACCATTGTTGATGTATTTGTCCATCACAGATACAGCAATGGGTTGTATGCTTGCTCAGCAGGAGGCAGGGTCTAAGAAAGAAAAGCCCATTTACTACATCAGTAAGAAAATGTTGGAGTATGAAATCAAGTACACTGTCTTGGAAAAGACGTGTTTAGCATTGGTCTGGGCGACTCAAAGGCTTAGACATTATCTTCTGTCGAACAAGATATTTTTGCTCTCACGGATGGATCCGTTGAAGTATTTGTTCGAAAAACCCGCTCTTACTGGAAGAACAGCCAGATGGTTGCTATTATTGTCTGAGTTTAACATCACTTATGTCACTCAGAAATCAATTAAGGGACGGGTCATCGCTGAGCAGTTGGCTGATGCTCCTGTTGAGGAGAATGCTTTTCTGAAGGCTGATTTTCCTGATGAGGAGATCATGGACATTGAAGAAGAGACTCTGAGTTCCAAGTGGCTTATGTACTTTGACGGAGCTGTCAATAATCACGGTCAAGGAATAGGGGCTGTTTTGGTATCTCCAAAGAAGGAGTACATTCCGTTATCCATCAAGTTACAATTTGAGTGCACCAATAACATGGCAGAATATGAAGCATGCATCGCAGGACTTGAGGCAGCTTTAGCTTTGCGAATTCAAGACATCGATGTATTTGGAGATTCAATCCTGATCATTTGTCAAATAAATGGGGATTGGAAGACAAAAGAGGCGAGGTTGATCTCATATCACACTTATCTCGAATCTTTGGTCAAAAAGTTCAGGAATGTCACCTTCACTCATCTGTCGAGGACAAGAAATCACTTTGCTGATGCTCTAGCTACTCTGGCATCAATGTTGGACATTTCTGCTACAATGGAGGTTCAACCTTTAGCTGTAAGATTGCAATGGGCTCCAGCACATGTGAATGCCATTGAAATATCTGCCAGGTGTCCAGATGGAAAGCCATGGTATACAGATATCAGAAATTTCATTTCAGGCAAGGGACATCCGCCTGAAGCTTCCAGCAAAGAGAGGAAAACTCTTCAGAAGTTCGCTGCCAACTTCATCATTTGTGGTGAAGAGTTGTACAGAAGGTCATTTGACGGTATTCAGCTTCTGTGTGTTGATGAAGATCAGGCTGCAGAGCTCATAGAACAAACACATGAAGGTGTTTGTGGTCCTCACATGAACGGTAAAATGTTGTCAAGGAAGATCCTAAGACTTGGATTCTATTGGCCCTCAATGGAAATAGATTGTTTCGCATTCGTGAAGAAATGTCATAAATGCCAAGTCTATGCGAATCTTATTCATGTGCCTCCGTCAGAGCTGCACTCTATGACCTCGCCATGGCCATTCTCAGTATGGGGAATTGATATCATTGGCAAAGTCTATCCTAAATCGTCGAGTGGACACGAGTACATCTTGGTGGCCATTGATTATTTCACGAAATGGATAGAAGCTGCTTCATATGCTTCCATAACTTCCAAAACAGTTGCGAAGTTTATCCGTGCGAATATCATTTGCAGATATGGAGTACCTCATGAATTGATTTCTGATAATGGATCTCATTTCAAGAAAGAGGTAGTGCACCTATGCGAAGAGTTTAAAATCAAGCATCACAAGTCATCTCCTTACAGACCGCAGACCAACGGGGCTGTAGAGGCAGCGAATAAGAATATCAAGGTCATAATCAGTAAGATGACCGAGACTTATAAGGACTGGTCGAACAAACTTCCTTTTGCTTTATGGGCTTACAGGACATCGATCAGATCCTCTACAGGTGTAACTCCATATTCTCTAGTGTATGGAATGGAAGCAGTCCTCCCTGTTGAAGTGAGAATCCCGTCTCTAAGAGTTATGATGGAAGCAAATCTGCCAGAGTCTGAGTGGGCCAAAGCCAGACATCAGGAATTGCAGATGATTGATGAAAAGAGACTGAGAGCCTTGTATCATATCCAAGGGTATCAGAGAAGAATTGAAAGGGCATTCAACAAGAAAGTCAATGTCCGAGACCTAAAACCAGGAGATCTTGTTTTGAAATCCTACCGGGCACCGGTGTTTGATCCCAGAGGGAAGTTCAGACCAAATTGGTCTGGTCCTTACATTGTTGATGAAGTCCTGCCTGGAAAAGCCGTGAGACTCAATGAAAATGGAGAAAAATTAACAGAACCTACAAACCTGGACCAACTAAAAAAGTACTATGCTTAGATGCACCAGGAGACCGTCTTTGATCGATCAGAGCTCAAAAGCCAACAACCTCAAAGTCAAAAACCATTTGCAAACACTTTGGGCCTAAATAATAAAAAAAAACTTTCATTCTTTGATAAACTCAAACCAGGGGCATCTTTTATGACTTGCGTCATAAAAAATAATAGCCTGAACTACGTCATGACCTGATCCCTCTCTACAGGGTACGTAGGTAGCCTGATTAATTCAGGTTCGGTCAAATCCTTCAAACCTTTCAAATCCTTAAAAAAAAAAGAAGGAAAGAAAGAACAAAATAAACAATTTTTGAAACCCAAATGGGCGAACTACGCGGACCTGATTCCCATTTCTTTGGGGATACGTAGGCAGTCTGGAGGGCCAGATTCGGTCAAATACATGAAAACTTACCAAATGTTAACCTGTTTGAACCCAAGCCTACCTAAAAGTCCTTCTGGTGTACTTAGGTCCAGGTTTGTAGAGAAACAGAAAGAAAATAAAAAAAATAATGGAGTCTTAGACCCGCTAGACAGAAAACCCGCAAGGGCGGTCTAGGCAAAAGTTAGGGTCATTCGCCCGCTAAGCTGAAAACCTGAAAGGGCGGCTTAGGCAAAAATTAAGGCATACGGTCCGCCAAATCGAAAACCTGAAAAGGCAATTTGGTCATGGCAGTGACTTCATAAAGGACAAAACCTCTGAAAGCCAGCAAAACTTCCATTTCTTCGGCAGCACTACTTCAAAGTCTGAGTAAGCACCGACATAAATTCTTCTGACACTCTCAAGGCTAAGGGGTTAAGACTAAGCAATCCAAGGGAATAATAACCATGATGGAAATACCGAAAAAAGGAATGAAACACCTTTAAATACGGTTTTCAAAAGATTTTAAGAGTGGTAGACTGTACCATTTTAAAAATACTTATCAGACTAAAAAGCAGATTCAGTCTCTCTTAGAGTTTAAGTCATTGTGCCCGTCGAAGTTCTCATTTGCTGGTTGTCCAAGTCTTTTTCTATGTCGAGTCAAGGTCAAATTCCAGAGTCCTGTGCGGTTAATATTCCTCCCAAGGCTGGGGTGATGAAAAAAAAAATGATGAATTTGTATCCCCTCAAGGGTGATGCGCAGCAGAGTGAAGTTCAAAAGATGATTGATTCTCAAGTCCATATGGCAGGCTTTCAAGCCCATATGAAATGGCAGAGATCGTTAGAATTGAAAGGCAATTGTCGGGCAGATACAGCCTTTTGTAAACCTGAAAGCTTTGTAACCTCAGATATTCAATGAAATGAAAAATTTTGACCATTTCCTGTGATTTGCTCTCTTATGAATCTGTCATGGAAGTATTTCATACTAGGGGCATCTTTTATGACTTACGTCATAAAAGATATCAAGCGTGATGATAACTGGGATAACTATTCTCAGCAAAAGAAAACCAGAGAAGCTTGAGTGCAATAAATCTTATCCCTAGCGGAGTCTAGAATTTGCTCCTGCAATCGTCAAACCCTCAGCAAATTTTATTTTTTTTTTTTTTTTTTTTTTTTAAAAGGGTCATTACCTGAAATTTTCTTCAAGTTTCTTGAGTTTTATCTTCAGCAAAGATCATACGTTTTCAATCATTCTTGACAAAGAATAACTTATTCACCTTGTGAAATTGATCAAAGTTGGTCATATCTTCAATCATTTCAATGAATTTTCCTTTCATAAAAAAAAAATATATTTCTGCCTTTGGCTCCGCGATTTGGGGTTTGGTTATTTCTTTCACCATTTGAAAGATTTTAAAAGCTGTTTTCGCCAATGGCTCCGCGATTTGGAGTTTGGTTATTTCTTTCACCATTTGAAAGATTTTAAAAGCTGTTTTCGCCAATGGCTCCGCGATTTGGAGTTTGGTCATTTTCTTTCACCATTTGAAAGATTTTAAAAGCTGTTTTCGCCAATGGCTCCGTGATTTGGAGTTTGGTCTTTTCTTTCACCATTTGAAAGATTTTAAAAGCTATTTTCGCCAATGGCTCCGTGATTTGGAGTTTGGTCTTTTCTTTCACCATTTGAAAGATTTTAAAAGTTGTTTTCGCCAATGGCTCCGCGATTTGGAGTTTGGTCTTTTCTTTCACCATTTGAAAGATTTTAAAAGTTGTTTTCGCCAATAGCTCCGCGATTTGGAGTTTGGTCATTTCTTTCACCATTTGTCATTTCAAGTCCATTTTCACATGGCATTCAAGTCCATTTTCACATGGCATTCAAGTCCATTTTCACATGGCATTCAAAGTCCGTTTTCACACGGCATCCAAAGTCATTTGAAGTCCATTTTCACATGGCATTCAAGTCCATTTTCACATGGCATTCAAATCCATTTTCTCTCCGAATTTCAAGATCATTTGCGTTCAAATCTGTCATTTAATGTTTTGCAAGAGAGGCTATCTCGTCAGTATGTACTGAGTTAAGAGTTGGAGAGAGGCTATCTCACCAGCGTTTGCAGAGTCAGAGTCTGGTGAAAGGCTATTTCACCATGTATCTTGTGGATATCATTTTCAAAAATCAAAAATCAAAAATTTTAAACTCTTTAATCTTAGGCCAGTCAAAATGTGCTGTCAGTTCAGCTTTGACATTCGCGCGACAAGCACGCTCTGCCAAAGAGGGGCATCTGTAGACACCCCATTTTGACTGTGCCCTAAATCTTTCAAGTTTGACCTAAACCTCATCAAATGAATTAGTTAGGGTCCCAAGCTTCACCCTAGGTTGGATTATGGTTTTCTCTTCCCCCTTGCAAATTTCATTGAGATCGGGGTTCGTTTGTTTAGCGTTCAGATTGAAAAGGTGTGTGTAGTGCAAGGAGAGGGTGGCCCGCATTGTTTCCTTAATTTACCCCAAAACCTTGTATTTTAGGAAAAAACCAAACCAGATCAAGCCCCTAAATGCCCATGAATACATTTTTAGAAGCCTTATAACCTCAGAAAAATCCTCGAAAAATTTCAGAAAGTTTCGCCGAAAAAATTCGGAAAAGACAAGCGGAGTTTGTGTGGTTATCAGGGAGTGGGGGGTGCATTAGCCATTTAGGGTCGCGCATTTGTGCGCTTATCAATTGAGTGCCAATATCAAATTTCTAAAAAAACCTATAAATATATGTTTAATCTCATTTGTAAAAAAAAAAGAAAAGAAAAAAAAATCTCTGTTTAGAGAGAGAGAGAGAGAGAGAGAGCGAGAATCGTAAGAGAGAGAATAGATCTGTGTTTTTTTCTCCGATCGTTTTTTTTAATCCCGATCATTTTCCGGTAAGGTTTTCCGGCCATTTGCATTTCTCCGGTAAGCTTTCGGTTGATTCATTCTTTGTAATGATCTTGTTGTTTTAATTTTCCATTTGATCTTGAAATCCCTAGTCCTTTAGATCCGAAACCTTTTCTTATTCTTTTCCGATCAAAACTCCGGTCATCTTCTCCGATTATCTCTTCGGTCAATTGCTAGATCTCTAGTTGATAAAATCTTCTTTTTCACCAGTTGAAATTGCCTCTTTTCAGCAGATCTTAGAGGATTTTCTTAAATTTCGAGCTCTAAATCTCAGATCTAAAACTTTTAAACCCCTAATTCCGTCCATCAATCGTCTTCTCCGATTATCTCCGGCGGAATTCCGATCAAATTCTGAGCACATAGATCTTCACAGATCTGGATGCTCTGTGTAATTGACGGAAATTTTAGAGAATATTGGAGATCTTATTTTGATTTAAAAAAAAAAGAAGAAGGACGCTAGCTCTGTACTTTAAGAAGAAGAAGAGAAGGTTGGAAGAAGAGAAGGTTGTTTCGTCTTGAACGGAGTCACGGAGGAACAAAGAACCGGATCTGTCAGGGGAAACTAAAGACAAAGGTCTCGGATTGAAGAAGCTATACATCTTTGGAGTGATTTTTTTCATCCATCTCATTCGCAAAAAGGTATTCTCTAAATTTGTCTGTTTCTAATATATACTTTGTTGTTTCTGTTTGTATTGGCTGGAATTAGGATCTGTGGATGGATGAATTGGACTTATTTTTTTTTAGTTTTATCAGTGAAATGAATGGATAAATGTTCTAAAACGTGGTTTTGATGACTCAGGATATAAAAATGCAAGCAGTGTCAGTACACTTGCAGGGATATGTTAATAATAATATCGATTCCCTTGAAGCGAATATTCACACCATTTCTCATTTGATATTAAAAGCCCCCAACACATTTCTTAATAATAGCAGCCTTACCTTCGTTTATAAATTTTTTTTTTAAGAGGGGAGGAGGATGCTGGACTCAGTTAGCTTGTATGTCTCTTGAATGATAATTATAGTTTTCTTATTACACAGGCATTTGTGAATTGAAAAAGAAAATTTTCCTAGAGGCTATAGTCATACACTTTGAATTTTTTATTTTATTTTATTGTTTTAGTTGGTTGAATTAGTGCAGCCTGCATGTTGTATTTTATTGGAATATATAATTGTACACTTGAAAAATGATGCTTTCCAAAATGATGATGGAATGCTTCAGTTCATTTTTTTTTACCCCGAAGAGATTTTTTTTTTGGAGTAATAATAATGTATGTTTACGAAGATTGCATTTCCTCATTGAAATATGTCAATTTGGAAATCTCAGAATTTAATATGCGATTAGCTTATATAAGGTATGGAGGAGAACAGCATTTAATTAAATATTTTGTCTTCATTTTGAGTGTTATACTGATTGAGTCATGCCCTCTCGATTGCACAGTTTGCCTTTTCTTCCAATTCCTCTTCTTTGAAAAGAAAATGTTAGTCTCATCATGTGCTATAGTTGTACAGATTTTCTTATCTATTAATTCTTAAAATAGTGATCATTATGTTGATAATTTTCTAATGAATGATGGATAAAATGAGTTAGGGAAACTTTTAATATATGGTAGTGACAAAATCAGAACATGATAAAGTATAGCCTATAAGATATTTGTTATTGGCATTACATTGTTTTAGTGTTTGAAATATTTAATGTTTAAATTTTCAGAAAATTTTCAAATCAGCCCCTATTTTCTACAGCCCCTGTTTCAGTTCCTGTTTTCTATGACCTTTGTTTCAAACCCTATTTCAGCCTATGCTTTGTGTCTATAAAAACAGTTCAATCCATGGTTTACCTTGTTTTGCATAATACAAAATCCAGTTTCAGTCTTCCTGTTTTATATCCAGCCCATTTTTTTTCATGTATAATCCATTTATTTGCAGTTTAGTTCTGGATCTATGAGTAGTCTAATTCTTGTTCTATGTGCAGTTTATTTATTTGAAATTCAACCCCTACATCTTTGTGATATGTACATCCCCCCATTTATCTTGTATAATATTTGCAGCCTTTACTCTCTTGATATTAACAGTAATCACCTCTTTAATATTAGTAGCTCTCTCACCTTTAGTCATTTCTGTCCATCTCTATTTCAACACTCGTTTTTTTTATGAATCATATCCTTGCTATGATTAGTGTTGTTTGTGCTTGGTATTCTTCTTGATT
This sequence comes from Tasmannia lanceolata, assembly GCF_043159265.1. Lineage (NCBI taxonomy): Eukaryota > Viridiplantae > Streptophyta > Magnoliopsida > Canellales > Winteraceae > Tasmannia > Tasmannia lanceolata. The sequence continues at coordinate 68,513,077 of NW_027518695.1, forward strand.
TGTATCTTGTTAAGAATTTCATTTCATTTTTATTATCAAGTTGAATTCAGATTTTGTGTTGTATAAATTATTAAAGTTTAAATCCTGGTCATAAATTTCATTTGTTACCCTCAATTTTATATGGTTGATACAAATAAAAATAAAATACAAATACCCTTGAAAAGGACGATGAAGGCGCTAGCCTAAGCCCATTTTTAGATGTTTTTATTTAAATAAATTGTTTAGATAGGAAGAAGGAGATCAGATGACTACTCTATTCGATATTATCGATATGAGTACTGTCTGATTTCAAGGCGGGATGTAGAAATATTATTATGTGTATTTGATATCAGATGATTACTTTAGCATCATCTGATTTCATTGGAGTCCCCATATTGGGGTGATGTGTATGGTTGGGAATAGAAGTGTTTGATATTGTTTACTTTTACTTTATTAGGCTATCCAGCGGCTGGTCTGGACTAATTAATGTTGTTTACCATTTTATGATTGTTATGTTCTTAAAAATTCTTCTTTGCTTAGCACTTGATGTATGTTTATAAGAATAGAATGAAATTTACGACTATCTGGTAGTTTTTTTTCTTCTATCTTTGATAGACTAACACAGTCTTTTAGATTTTTTGTTAAATTTCTTTAGATGCTAGAATCCCCTGTCATTGTAAAGGACGATGAAGGCGCTAGCCCAAGCCCATCCTTAAGAGACTTGCTCAGTCCAAATAACACTCCCTTCTTTAATTTGGAAGACTAGCCTAGTCTTTTGGATACCCTTAAGCATTAGGAGCCTTTTCATCATAAGGGCAATGAAAGAGCTATCTAGAGCCCTTCTTAGGAGACAGGCCGTGTCTCATTCAGCCTAGTGGTTATCATCCTTTTGGGGAGACAAGCTTTGTCTCTTTTGTTTTACTCGTCGCATTCTTTTAGGGAGACAAGCTATGTCCTAGCATTCAATGCCAAACCCGTTTAGAGACAGGCTTTGTCTCATTAAAGCACCAACCCTTTTAGGGAGACAAGCTATGTCTCACGAAAACACAATCGAACCCTTTGGAGACAAGCTTTGTCTCATTAGCCTTAGCTATCCTTTTGTTTTAGGAGACTTGCCCAGTCTCACTAACACCCCTTCTTTATCTCCTCTTCTTTTAGGAGACTAGCTTAGTCTCATGAGCACTCCCCTCTTAGGGTTGTGCATTAGAAGTCAGTCTTAGCATATGAGTCTATTCCTTAGTTAGAGAGTCAGTCATTTGTTCAGGAATCAAATTCTATCATCATAGGGGTTAGGATTCCATCCTACCTCTCATCATATCATGTCTTTCTATCCGTTCTTGCAAGGTATAGGAAGCTATCCAACCCTTGCAGAGTCGTGTTTTTGTCATTTTTCCCCCGCAAAGCATAGGATGCTGTCCGACCTTTGCGGGATTTCAGAAGTCAGTCCTGCCTGTATGATGATAGGATTTTGTTCCTCTTGTGTCAAAAATTCCAAAAATCCAAAAACATCTCAAAAAACACTTAAAAATCCAAAAATATCTCAAAAACACTTAAAAATCCAAAAATACTCAAAAACAACAAAAACATTTCAAAAATACTCATAAACATTCAAAAATTTCAAAAAACATCAAAAACATTCCAAAAACCAAAAACCTTAAAAATCTTTAGTCTTTCAGAGTAGTTAGGAAATTCTATTCCGAACTACGTTGGCTTGATCCTCTTCCACGAGGTACGTAGTGCAGCTTGGGATCCACATCCCAAGTCCAGCCAAACTTTTAAAAAAAATATAATAAACATTTCAAATATTCCAAAAATACAAAAATTCTTTAAAATCTTTTTCAAAAAGATCTTCCCCTAGAGTTAGGATTCTGTCCTAGATATATGGGGTGTTTTAGAGTTAGGAGTCTGTCCTGATTTGTATTGATATGGTGTGTCCTGTCGTGTGAGTGTCCCTAGAGTTAGGAGGCCTCGAGTTGATCGGTTAGACATCTAGTCGAACCGATGGCTAGACTAGGAAGCATATAGTCAGCCCATGATTTTTCTTAGGTTGCACAACCTAGTTACACATAGGATGTATGGCCCACCTGCATTAGTTTAAGGCTAACCAACTTGCATTAGTTAGGACATATAGAGAGTCCTAAAAATTACAATTCACTTGAATCTAAGCAAATTATACAAAAAAACTTTAAAAATCAGTCGAGTCTAGTGGATCGAGTCTAGGATAGCGGTTCTAGATGGTTAGGCATCGTAGTTTAGAATAGGTCATCGAACTACGTTGACTCCGATTCTTCCCGAGGCCGGGATACGTAGAGCAGCTGGGATGGACGACCATCTTGGTCCGAGTCAGGTCGCATTAGAGTTAGGACTCATTTTGTCCAGTCATTTATAGAATTGAATTGTGTTGTGTGTTTTGCTGTGTTTTCTTACTTTCATGTACAGATCCTATACCTTTAGCTGGAGCATGCATGTGTTTGCACATCAGAACTCAGACACCAATTAGGCATGACACTCATAACCTAGCTCTTTAGGCTTGTCACTCAGAATCTAGCTACTCCTAGGTGACACTTATATAATTTCTTTTATGTGTGATTATTATTCATCTCCGAGACATGCATGATTAGATAGACGTCTTCTCGGAGATATTGATTCTCATTTCATATGACTTTTGCCCAAAACTCTTAAAATCAATAATAAATGGCATAAGAGACCAGGTGTTTGCACTTGGGCGGATGAGGTGCTCTTTAGACCTTCCAAATTCGTAACCAGGCACGAACCCTCTTTTTATAATCTCTGGTTATCCGTTGCAACAGAGCATAGTATGGGATCCTTGGCCCACTTCCTTGGATGGCGACTCTTCTTTGTTTAAGGTATGCCTCGAATCTGGGCTAGTCCCCGAATCGAGAGGTATCTCACCTTTTATATCGCCACTCATGCTGTGAGAGGCACTTCTTTCGAGAGTTCCTTGGTAGAGCTCTCCATTCACGTGGATGATCCAGATAGAGACTTTCGTGTGTGGGGCTCGTCCCTCACCGCCTCTCTCGCGGATCGGGGTCCACAGAAACACAAGTCAAAGACTCCACTGACAACAACATCACACAAATAAATGAGTCAAAGACTCTCTTAAATGAGGCAAGGCATGCCTCCTATGGGTACACCATTTATCAAAATCTAAGCAACCTCCTTGAGGTTAAGCTATAAATGAGGCGTGCCTCCAAAAGAGGATTGCCTAACGAGACAGAGTATGTCTCCTAGTACAGGTTATAGTGTCTAAAGAAATCTAATCAGAAACCCAAAAGACTGTGCTAGTCTATCCAAAGAGAGAGGAAAAAGGATACCAGATAATCTCAAATTTTCAATCAATTATTATAAAAACAAATCAAATATCAGCAAAATATGATCTACAACTAAAGAGTGCACAACTTGTAGCAATCATAAAATGATAAACAACATTAATTAGTCCAGACCAGCCGCTGGATAGCCTAATAAAGCAAAAAATAATATCAAACACTTCTATGCCCAAACACAAACACCACCCCAATATGGGGATGAAATTAGATGATGCTAAAGTAATCATCTGATATCATAATACACATGATAATATTTCTAATCCCGCCTTGAAATCAGACAGTACTCATGTCGATAATATCGAATAGAGTAGTCATCTGATCTCCTTCTTTCTTAAAACAATTTATTTAAATAAAAGAGAAATAAATATCATAAGCCTCAAGATAGTCTCACCTGAATAATCCATTTATTACCGTCTTCAAAACCTAACTCAAATGCTTAATATAAGAGAAGTGTTAAATCTTCAATATATTCAATAATATTCCCAATTTGTAAAAATTTTAGTACGTAACAAGGGTATCAACTTATGTAGATTCAAGTGCGAAAACACTGTGAGCCACAAAACACAAAGACGGGCTCCAAGTAACCTTATCATTGCCCAGAGAAGGGTTCTTTTGTTTAAAAAATAGTTAAAAGAAATCCAAAAGGTTGGGTAGGCCTACTAAACAAAAGAGGGGAGCGCTACTTGGATTGAGCGAGTCCCCTAAGGATGGGTTTGGGCTAGCGCCTTCATCGCCCTTCCTGGCATTAAGAATCCTACAAGCTTTGCAACAAAGGAGCCACTCACCCTCACATGCTCCAAGCCACTAGTTTTATTGAAAAGATTCGAGAATTAAGACTACAAATATAAACCCTGCTACATTTTCACAATAGGAAGGGCACCTGCCCAACATAACCAATATCCTCAGGACCCAAAGCCTGGATCCCATTCAAAACTGCATCCTATGTCCATTCCCACACACCAAAATGCTTCAAACATTGGATGCACAGAGACCTTGCAATAACTTCTAAAAGATATGCACAACAGAATAACATTGTTATTTCAGTTTAAACTTGAGCTAAGAATTTCATATCTTACATTTCTCAAGGTTAGAAAGAAGTTACAAACACAGATATAAAATTTGCAAGGCCAAATTCAACACAATATGGATATCCAATCTCGTGCAAAAACTAACTCATTACAGTTGAAAAATATCAAATCTCATGCAGAAAGTAGCTCAACATAATATTGTTGTCAAATCTGTGATGAAGGCAATTGAATCCGAAGCAATACCCTGAACCATGCAGTATTGATGTCAATAAAGCCAAATTCAAAACAAAGTAAAAATGCACAGCATTCCATTTCATAGAAAACTCAAAGAGGAAATGAAGAGAGGTTTGCCCTTTTGACTAACTTATTCCATATGAAATAAAGCTGGTTCGACCAAGATAAAAGATGGTTTATCATCATATCCTTTAAGGGGGCTCTAATAAACCAACTTAGAGAATAAAGACAGGTTACTTTGTGCTAAAAATTGGTAGTGCTAATCTCACAAACCTAAGGGCATTGATATGAGCATTATCATGTTTTGACAATCACACTAAACTTGTCCTGCCCAATACTATTAACAGCCATCAAGAGTCATTATAAATTCTCAAACCACCCACATGGAAAATACAAGCTCCCATGAAATTGGAAAATGACAAAAGAAGAAACTTATTCAGCTGCTAAGAATAAGGTCTAGCTATTCGGATCACAGATACAATCCACTCTTCCAAATTCCAACATTACAAAGAACGTGAACATAGCAACCTCAAACTCCTAGTCATTAATAAGAAATTGCACAAGCAAAACTTCTCAAATCATCTTGATTACTATGCTAACCATGAATTAAGGGAGAGGATAGGGTTACCTGAAGCTGCCAAGAGATTAGTGTTGGATCCCTCTTCTCTGTATTGGGTTTTAGAACCCTAGAGATGAAATCCCCCTTTTCTTTTAATCTCTTCCTTTACTGCTCTCCCTTTTAACGAAGATGAAGAACCCTCCCTCTCGATTTCTCTCTGAAATTCCAGCCCAGATTCCCTTTTTTCTCTCTGATTTTTTTTCGGAATTTTCAAACGAAAATGGAAATTGGGGGTTGCAAATGGAGAAGGTGGGGTGAAAATGGGTTAGGGTTGACAAGATGATGGCTGAGAAGGGTGGAGGTAAAGATGGTGGCTGAGAAGGGGAAAAAGAAAATCTACAGAGGTGGAAGATGGTGGCGATTAGTGGTCAGAGATGGGGATAATCGGATTTAATGGAGAACACCGATAGGCCGGAGCTCCGATGGGGTTGCCGGAGAAGAAAAGGTTGGGGATCGATCTCTCTTTCTTCTCTTCTCTACCTCTCCCTCTGCTAGGATATTTTTGGGCGAAAAATCCGATTCTTCCTCTCTGCTTCTCACGAAAATGGGGTTTTGAGGGAGGAGATGGGCGCGGATAGCAGCTTGGGAGGTGGCTGAGAGAGAGGTTTTCTCACCGGAGAAGATGGTGGGGGAAGAGGTGGAGGGGATGAAAGTATCAGAAAAGGGGAGATGGATTAGAGTTTTGAACCTAGGGTTTGAGAGATATGAAAATGAAAATCAAGTTATGGTGGATCAGATGATTGAAGGGGAAGAGATCAATAGTGGTTGGAGTCGGAGAAAAGGAGATGGCCGGCGGGCATGGGGTTGATGGCCGGAGGGGATCAAACCAGAACTCTCTCCCTCTCTGCTCCAAAACGAAAATCCTCTCTTCTCCTGCTCTCCTCTTTGAAAGATCAAGAAAAAAACCTCTTTAATTTCTGAGAATAATCTCAGATCCAGATCTGAGATTTTCTCTCAAAATCTCAGATCCAGATCTGAGATTTTTTATTTTTATTTTTCAAAATCACCTTCTTCTCTCCTCTCTCTCGAAATTTCAACGAAAAGCCTTTTTACAAAAAATCATATATTTGCCCCCCTTTTTCCGTGGACAACCCCCGACTTGACTAATCCATCCCCCTTCCGGATTCGCACTACGCTCACTGCCCTGGCTCGTTCACTGAGCGAACACGCTCGGATCTCGAAGAAATTTTATGGAGACCTACGGGGGACCTTAAGCTACCTTAGGGTGTAATTTGAGGTCTTAATTCACGGATTTGACGAGGTTTTGCTCGAGCAACGCGAACTTGGGTCTGGTCAAAATGGGGTGTCTACAGTGACATAAGAGCTGAGCTTGAGGACCGAAGGAGCTGAAGTGAGGGAACTGGGTCCTGCACAAGAGCGCACGAGATCAGAAGACCAACCCGAAGTCGTTGCTCCGGATCGGCCCTTCGACACTCAAGTTAGTATGAGCAGGAGTGCGGAGCCAACAATATAAGAGTGGTAGCTTAGAAGTTATTACCGTTTACTTTGAGCCTTGAGAGGCCTTTTATAGAGGGAAGCCTTGGGTAGTTGGATTACCTACCCCAGGACAGGTGTCGGCGCTTCTGTGGGTTTAGGTTTACCTACTCTCTGGTAATTACCGGATTACCCCTGGACAGGTGTTGAATTCGTGGTGGGTCCTTCCGGGGCCACGTGTCGACAACTCATTAGTTGTTGTTTTTCATACCCCATCAGTTGCCCCCCAATTCTCCAAGTCATTGTGATGATTTGGGGAAGTGTGAGGCTGTACTCTGGGGCGGCTGGAAAAATGAAGAGGGAGGATCTGTATGGCCAAGCTATCGGGGCGGCTTAGGATGGGCAGAAACTTGGCGTGAAATCTGTCCAGCCAAGCTATCTGGACGGCCTGGGACGGGCATAAACTTGGCGTGAAATCTGTCCGGCTTGGGACGGGCAAAAACTTGGCGTGAAATCTGTCCGGCCAAGCTATCTGGGCGGCCTGGGACGGGTAGAAACTTGGCGATCTGTCCGGCTTGGGCCGGGCAGATTTTTGTCTTTTAGCAGAACCGTCATATTCTGTCCAGCTTGGGCCGGGCAGATTTTTGTCTTTTAGCGGAAGCGTCCTATTCTGGCCGGCTTGGGACGGGCAGATTTTTGTCGTCTAGTGGACGCGTCATATTCTGTCCGGCTTGGGCTGGGCAGATTTTTGTCTTTTAGCAGACGCGTCATATTCTGTCCAGCTTGGGCCGGGCATATTTTTGTCTTTTAGCGGACGCATCATATTCTGTCCGGCTTGGGACGGGCAGATTTTTGTCTTTTAGCAGACACGTCATATTCTGTCCGGCTTGGGCCGGGCAGATTTTTGTCTTTTAGAGGACGCGTCATATTCTGTCCCGCTTGGGCCGGGCAGATTTTTATCTTTTAGCGGACTCGTCATATTCTATCCGGCTTGGGACGGACACATTTTTGTCGTCTAGCGGACGCGTCATATTCTATCCGGCTTGGGCCGGGCAGATTTTCTAGACGGGCGCAATTGTTTAAAAGGTATCCCGTACACGAGCACTTTATGGACGACCCTTAACCCCTTGGAGATTTTTCCCGCATCCATACCGTACGCACGTAGTCTATACGCGCGCATTTACTCACGTCCTTGCCTCGAAATGTGTGCCCTCCATTAATGAAAGACACGTGGCGTTACGTGGTTCACGAATGCGAACCGCCTCAAGCTTAGAGGCTATAAGAAGGGGTTTTCACCTTTCATTTTTTCACTTTTAACTTTTTACTCTTGCTTTTTGCTCTGCCTACTCGGCTCGGGTAGCTTGTGGTTGTGGCCGTCCGCGAATTAGGAGCTCTGTTCAGACCGGTAATCTTCTTGAGTGCGTCGTTTATTCGTTTCTTTTCCTGCGTTCCTCATGTCCCGTAGTGCCTCTAGCTCTGAGTCTGGTTCGGAGTTCGGTTCTAGGTCCTCTTCAGAGGAGTCCGCATCTTCGAGTAGTTCAGAGTCTAGTTCGTCGGAGAGGACCCAAACTAATCCGACCAGGACTCTGGCCCCTATATGGCGAGTCCTGATGTTAGTGTAGAGGTTGTAGATAGTGGGGACAAGGTGATTTTGGATCTGAATACCACCCCGCCCCCAACTGATAGCTTCTTCGGAACAGAGGCGAGCGCAGGTAGTGACGCCGCCGAGGTGTCCACCACATTCCTTCCGGGTCGGGCCGTCGAGGTAACTGCTAGGGCTCGGATGGACGCCGATCCCAAATATAACATCCAGGCTCTTTACGAGGAGAACATCCTTGATGAGTCCAGATTATGGGACATTAGAGATAGGTATTGTATTCTCCAAAGGTTCAGGCTGAGGGCTGCGATAGAGGGAGATAGGGCTTGCAACGACAGCACCGATGTCTGTATATACGATGAGTCGTTAAGAGCCGGGCTCAGGTTCCCTTTGCATCCGTTCTTCGTCGCAGTCCTTTGATATTACGGCCTGGCTCCGGCTCAGGTCGTGCCGAACTCATGGAGGACACTGGTCGAGTTCATATACCTCGTCCAGGGCCGGCTCCAAACGAGTTTGTCCCTACCGCTGTTTCGGATGTGTGCGCAGCTGAAGAGGCATAAGGATGGGGGTTGGATTTATATCAGCCAACGCCCCGAGGTGAAAGTGATTACTGGCATTCCATCCTCCATACACCTATGGAAGAACCGATTTTTCTACGTTGAGGACGGCGAGCCCACTAAGCCCTGGCCTGTTCCTTTGAAGTGGGACACCCTGGACACACTTACGTTGAGCCGCAAATCGCTTTTGGAGGGCGAGGATTTGAGAACGTTCGCCCTAGTCTGTGATGAGTTACATCGGGAGGACGTAATTCACTGTGCGGACTTCTGTAGAGAAGAGGTTCTGGTCGGGCTCGGCATCAGTACTGCGACCCATGCACGTATGTGGCGAGTCTTGATTTTAAGTCCTATTTTCTCTTCTTTGTCCCTGGCCGGTTTTTGTTTGTGCTGTTGGATTTCAGAAATACAGAAGCATTCAAAGCTGGAGAAGGTGAGGCAAGGGGCCTTCGGCAGGGGCCAAGGTCAGCAGTGCTAGAAGAGGAAAGCCCTCGAGATTTCAAGTCCCGCCAACTAAGGACGCACCGCTCCCCAAGGGCAAGCCCACTGTGAAGTTGGTCGGCTCCTATGGCCGGGGAGCGGGGAGCTCTAAGTCGGGGGACGCAGCCATCGGAGCCCGCCCCACCCCCGCGAGGTCCGGGGACAACGTCTTCCGGCCTAACTGGGCCGTTCAGAAGAGCGACACCGGCCTGGGTGATAGCCGGGTGGCTATGGAAATTGTCATAAAAGGCCTACTGAACTAGGATCAACTCCGGGTTTTGAACGAGCCTCCCGATGCGGCTGATGAAGCCATTTTCTCCTCACTTTATCAGATCGGATTGTATTATAATGACTTCCGCGAGAAGAGTCGGAAGTTCTCTGCCGCTATCACTAAGTCAGAGGAGGAGAACAGCAAACTGGTGCAGGAGGCAGGCGAGCTCCATAGGTTCATCGGAGAGAGGGACGTGGAGATAAGGAGGCTCAAGGCTGAGATGGCCGCCCAGAAGCAGAAGGCCACCGAAGCCCTCAATGCACAGAGGGAAAGAGCCTGGGAGAGACAGATAGCGGCCGTCGAAGAGGCTGTGCAGAAGAAAGAGGACGAGATCATTAGTTTGTCCACTGAATCCTACAAACTGGGATTCATGGACTGCCTCGAGCAGGTCAAGGGATCCAACCCGGTTGTCGTTCTGACGAGCCTTGTCCTTCCTGATCCGCCGGTGGCCGGCGACGACGAGCAGGGCACCATCGCACCAGCAGAGGTCCCGGGGGCAGATCCCCCACGGGATGGTGGTCATGGGGTGTCTTGAGCTCCCCATTTCCTCTTCTTAGGCACGACTTCTTGATTCTTTTTGTAATGGCCCTTGGAGGCCCTACTTTTTGTAATGGCCCTTCGAGGCCCACTTTTTCATGAATATAAGTTATGTTTCGCTGTCCACTGTCTCCACTCATGTCCGTCTCTGGCTAATACTGATTAACTCAACACTGTGGGCCAATAATACTTGTAAAACAGTTTGTTTCCGAGCAGAACGGCACTCCAGGTAGGCATTCAAGCCTTTATTGACTCGGGTCTCTGTAGAGACGAACTGGGGTGAACTAAGCAGCTATTACCCAAGTTTTAGTGAACTAGGTTTCCGAGTAGGTTTGGTTTTTCTGTCTGGGCCCGTTCCTGACCAGGAGTGCGCTCCCGGTCTTTCTGGAGATGAGCCGAGGCGAACCAAGCAGCGAGTACCCAAGTTTTAGTGAACTGGGTTTCCGAGTAGGTTTGGTTTTTCTGTCCGGGCCCGTTCCTGACCAGGAGTGCGCTCCCGGTCTTTGTGGAGACGAGCCGAGGCGAACCAAGCAGCGAGTACCCAAGTTTTAGTGAACTAGATTTTCGAGTCGGTTTGGTTTTTCTGTCCGGGCCCGTTCCTGACCAGGAGTGCCCTCCCGGTCTTTGTGGAGACGAGGCGAGGCGAACCACGCAGCGAGTACTCAAGTTTTAGTGAACTGGGTTTCCAAGTAGGTTTGGTTTTTCTGTCTGGGCCCGTTTTTGACTAGGAGTGCGCTCCCGGTCTTCGTGGAGACGAGCCGAGGCGAACCAAGCAGCGAGTACCCAAGTTTTAGTGAACTGGGTTTCCGAGTCTGTTTGGTTTTTCCGTCCGGGCCCGTTCCTGACCAGGAGTGCGCTCCCGGTCTTTGTGGAGACGAGCTGAGGCGAACCAAGCAGCGAGTACCTAAGTTTTAGTAAACTGGGTTTCCGAGTAGGTTTGGTTTTTCTGTCCGGGCCCATTCCTGACCAGGAGTGCGCTCCCGGTCTTTGTGGAGACGAGCCGAGGCGTATCAAGCAGTAAGTACCCAAGTTTTAGTGAACTAGGTTTCCGAGTAGGTTTGGTTTTTCCATCCGGGCCCGTTCCTGACCAAAAGTCCGCTCCCGGTCTTTGTGGAGACGAGCCGAGGCGAACCAAGCAGCGAGTACCCAAGTTTTAGTGAACTGAGTTTTCGAGTACGTTTGGTTTTTCTATCCGGGCCCGTTCTTGACCAGGAGTACACTCCCGGTCTTTGTGGAGTCGAGCCGAGGTGAACCAAGCAGCGAGTACCCAAGTTTTAGTGAACTGGGTTTCCGAGTAGGTTTGGTTTTTCTGTCCGGGCCCTTTCCTGACCAGGAGTGCTCTCCCGGTCTTTGTGGAGACGAGCCGAGGCGAACCAAGCAGTAAGTAACCAAGCTTTAGTGAAGTGGGTTTCCGAGTAGAAGCGCTAGGAGATTTGCAAAGAGTCCTTTTAATCATTCACATTCAAACCTTTTGTTTTTTTTACAACGTCTCACTTTCGCGCCGGGCGGCTGTGGAACCCGATCCGAGAGAGGCGGGGGGCGTGCCCCCACGCGAGTCTCAAGATCATCCACGTGAAGGAGAGCTCCACCAAGGAACTCTCGAAAGAGTGCCCCTCACAGTATGAGCGGCGATGTAAAGTGAGATACCTCTCGATTCGGGGACCAGCCCGGATTCGAGACGCACCTTAAACAAAGAAAGAGTCGCCATCCAAGGAAGTAGGCCCTGGATCCCATGCCGTGCTCTGTCGCAACAGATAACCAGAGATACAAAAGGTCCGTGCCTGATGACGAATGGGGAAGGGGGAAGGGGTTAGGCGCCCCCAATTCGCCCAAGTGCAAGCACCTGGTCTCTTATGCCATTTATTATTAACTTTGAAGAGCTTTGGGCAAAAATCATGTGAAATGGGAACAATCATCCCCGAGAAAATGTCTATCTAAGTATGCATGACCCGGGGATGGGCAAAGAAAGTGAACATCCAAATCCTAACTCATCGCATCTAATCCTAACTCATCATATCTAAGAAAGCAATAAACAATCGCATGCATAGCTACAGCTAAGCAGATAATGGTAGATATAATGAGATAAGGAAAACAAATATCTAAGTTTAGACAGATAATCAAACTAAGACGAATGGATAAACGTTATAGCTAAGCAATCAAAGCAGTAAAGTAAACACACTAGCATGCGAGCCTATGCAAGAGATAAGACTAAGAAAATGGCAATCGATCGCACGCTAGAAGAACAAACGAACTAGAATGCATGAGAAATCTAAGATAAGCACACAGCAAGCTAAAAGGTGTAACAAAAGAAAGAAATCAAAAAATCAACGGCATGTGAGAACCAAAAATGCCAGGGGAAAGAAGATGGAACACACGATAGGCTCAGAGGGCGATTCAAAAGGAATCAAGCCCAGCGATCCTAATCTGCTGAAGATCGGACAAGTCTCGCGATCGTCATGACCTATCGTTGGGCTCAGCGAGGACAATCCCTGTAAAGGGGCCACGCTACGTCGTCGCCCGTCCCAAAACCCGATAAAACGTCAGAAAACCGATGGAAACCGGAAAATCAAGATGAAAACCGGAAATGGAATGAAAAGAGGGCTCCGAGTGACCTGGCAATCACCATCCTTGCCCATTTTTGCTTTTGTTTTGAAATGTTTGAAAATATTTATTAAAAAGTTTTGACTGAACTTGGGTGGACCCAAGCTACCTACGTACCCTGCGGAGAGGGATCAAGCCAACGTAGTTCGGACGAAAAAGTGAGAAATATTTGTAAAATGGTGATGAAAAAACAGTGAAAGGGTGCAAAAATGGTGTGTGAAAATAGTGTAAAAAGAAAGGGTGACTGGACTCAGGATGCCAGCAGCACGCCTGAGCTGCCTACGTACCCCTCAGCTAGAGATCAAGCCATCCGTAGTTCGGACCAGATTTTCCTAACTACTCCTAATGACTCGAGATTTTGAGATTTTTGATTTTTAGATGTTTTTGAATTTTTAAGTGTTTTTGAAATGTTTTTTTTTTGGAATTTTTGACACGAGAGGACACAACCCTATCATCATAAGGGTACGACAGACTCCTGATATCCCGCAAAGGTTGGACAGCATCCTATGCTTTGCGGGGGAATTGAACAGAATCCCGAATCTGCAAGGGTTGGACAGCATCCTATACCTTGCAAGATTGGATAAAATCACATGACTTGATGAGGGGATGGACAGAATCCTAACCCCTATGATGATAGGACTCCTGAAAAACTGAAAGACTGACTCCTATGCTGAAGACTGACTCTGAAAGATGGAAGGACAGACTCCTAAACTCTCTATGACAGACTCTTAAAAGGAAGAAATCTCTTAACCTGCGAAGACTCTAAGGCAGGAAGGGAAAGGGTTGGCTCAAGAAGCATTCCGTCATAGCCTTGACCCGGGAGGAGTGATGAAGTTTTCCCAAAATCGATGGGATCCCGAAATGCAAAGAGTGTCCCAAGGAACGTGTAAGAATGAACCCGAAAAGAAAGGAGATCCCGAAGAATTAATAAAAGGATTAAACCCTGGTGAAAATTCTAGACTTTGATGAGAGCCCCGCAAAAAAGAACAAGCTCTAATGATAGAAAATGAGATGCAGATGATGACACGAAAATGTAAATGGCATAATCTGGGTTTCAATCTCAACAAAGAAGGTATTAAAGAAAATGAGAGCCTTCACTAGCCTAAGACTGAGATTTGGAAGATCGGATCAAGGGTGAGATCCAATCCCTCTAACCCCCGTGGTCAAACAAGGTGGATTAACCATACAAGAATAGGAAATACAAATTTTAGAATTCAAATTGTCCTAATTGACATGGTCTATGATATCCAAGCATTAATGAAAAGAGAGGAAGGTTACCTAAACTGCTCTCTGCGATAGGTAGGGCTTTACACCTTGAGATCTCGATCCAAATTTCTCTGATGAAGGCTCTTGCTTCGAATCACTGCTTGTAGTTGGCTGCACGGAAGCTTGCCGGTATTGAACCAGCTATAATGGGTAGAAACTAGGCAAAAATGGATTGGGTTTGTGAGGATAAGCTTATGGAACAGCGATATGGGCTTTAACGGTGGGAATAGAGGTAGATGGGTGGAAAAGAAGATGAGAGAAAGTAAAAAACGAAATGGGTTTGGGTTGTTTGGGTTTTAATGGGGATGGAGGAGAGATGGGAGAGATGATCAAACAGTGGTGGCTGTTAATGGGTTAGATGGATAGGGTTTTGAAGGAGGGTGAAGATGTGGGTTTGGTCGAGCAGTGGCCGGCCGGAGTTAGGGCGAGGTTGCTGTGGTGGAGGTGGTTGGGTGGAGAAGATGGAGGAAAAGTGTAGAGGTGAAGTGGGTTTCACAGATTGGGGTCGGATTTTGGGGGGTTTGGATTAGAAAAGTGGGTTTTGGTGGTAGAGATGGAATGGGCGGTGGGGATGGGTTACAGAGATGGTGGTTTGAGAAGGGGGTGAAGAAGATGAAGTGGGTTTCTATGGAGGAGGGTTCGATGGTGGCCGGATTCTTACCGGATTCCGGTTTGGATGGTCTGAGAGGACAACCAAAATGGGTTTGAGAATGAGGATGGGGGTCGATGGCGGCTTGGATTTTTGCCGGACTCCGGCTAGGATGGCCGGAGGAGACGGTGGTTCCTTCTTCTCCTCTCTCTCTCTCTCTCTCTCTCTCTCTCTCTCTCTCTTTATGGTTTTTTGGGTGACAGAGGAGGTGGCTGTGGAGAGGCTTGGTGGTGGTGGTGGTGGTGGAGAAAATGGGTACGGTGGCTGAGGGTGGTGGAGAAAACGGGTGCGGTGGCTGATGGTGGTGGTGGGTTTGGTGGATTTGGGGATTTTGGGTGGCTGCAATGGTGGAGGGTGCGGCCGATCGAGGTGGTGGCTGGGTTTTTGGGTTTTTCGAAATTGGTTTTGATGAAAAATGGCAGAGGTGGTGGTTGCGGCCGATGGAGGTGGGCGGCTGTGGAGGAGGCTTGGCCGGAGGGGTGGGGTTGAGCTTGCCGGATTTCGGCAAGCTTACCGGAGAAGATGGAGATAGGTGGTTGGAGCGAAAATCTGCAGAGAAGGTGGTGGTGGCTGGAATGGAGGAGTGGCCGGCGGCTCCTCCTTCTCCCTCTCTCTGCTTGTTGATTTTTCTTTCAAAAAACTGAGGCCTCCCCCTCTATGCCCTAATTTGATGATATATAAGGGAAAATGATGAATTTTCTTCCCCCCCCATCCTCCATGGACAACCACCATCTAATGCATTTTAACTACTCTTTTCCTCGATAGGGGGGGTGCCTGGGAAGCAATGGGACTAATATTTTGAGTCTTGTTACTGCATTTGGGGTTAGTAGTGGCACACCCTTTGGTTCTATAAACCACCCCCCTCCTACTTTAGATAAGGGAAATGATAACAGCATAGCCAAGATTTGATAATCACACCAATTTAGCTCGTCTTGTCTGCCATTTCTCACTCGATTTCCGCAAAATTTTGCGGGCGCATTCCTTGGGGTTATGACAATCTTTTGGGAGTTTTGCACCAACTAATGAATACAATGGATTGGGAAAAACTCAGGTTCTCTGCTCATTTGGACCCACTTTCTTAAAATTTTATTCAACTTCATGAGTTTTATTCGACTTTGGGGATTTTAGGGCCTTGTCAAAATGGGGTGTCTACAGATGCCCCTCTTTGGCAGAGTGTGCTTGTCGCACGGAAGCCAAAGCCGAGCAGACAACACATTTTGACTGGCCCAAGATTTCGAACTGAAGGGATGCAAGGGGGCGACGAGATGGATCCACGAAACAGATTCTCATCGAGAAGGAATGATAAGATGAATTGACGAGACAGATTCTCGAAAAGAAAACTGAGATGGACTCTCAAGGGATAGTGAGACAGACTCTCACAAATTGCAGAATGGAATGATTAGACAGTCTCTAATTAAACCACTCAGGGATTTGGAGATTACAACGCGGAATGATTAGACAATTATCATGATCATACCAAAATTAGGACCTAAGAAGACAGCATCTTGACAGATGAACAAAGCGGAATGATTAGACAGCATCATGATCAAACCTAAATTGGGATCTGAGAAGACAGCATCTTGACAGATGAACAAAGCGGAATGATTAGACAGCATCATGATCAAACCTAAATTGGGATCTGAGAAGACAGCATCTTGACAGATGAACAAAGCGGAATGATTAGACAGCATCATGATCACTCCTAAATTAGGATCTGAGAAGACAGCATCTTGACAGATGGAAAAAGCGGAATGATTAGACAGCATCATGACCATTCCTAAATTAGGATCTGAGAAGACAGCATCTTGACAGATGAACAAAGCGGAATGATTAGACAGCATCATGATCAAACCTAAATTGGGATCTGAGAAGACAGCATCTTGACAGATGAACAAAATGGAATGATTAGACAGCATCATGATCACTCCTAAATTAAGATCTGAGAAGACAGCATCTTGACAGATGGAAAAAGCGGAATGATTAGACAGCATCATGATCATTCCTAGATTAGGATCTGAGAAGACAGCATCTTGACAGATCAACAAAGCGGAATGATTAGACAGCATCATGATCACTCCTAAATCAGGATCTGAGAAGACAGCATCTTGACAGATGAACAAAGCGGAATGATTAGACAGCATCATGATCAAACCTAAATTGGGATCTGAGAAGACAGCATCTTGACAGATGAACAAAATTGAATGATTAGACAGCATCATGATCACTCCTAAATTAAGATCTGAGAAGACAGCATCTTGACAGATGGAAAAAGCGGAATGATTAGACAGCATCATGATCATTCCTAGATTGGGATCTGAGAAGACAGCATCTTGACAGATCAACAAAGCGGAATGATTAGACAGCATCATGATCATTCCTAAATTAGGATCTGAGAAGACAGCATCTTGACAGATCAACAAAGCGGAATGATTAGACAGCATCATGATCAAACCTAAATTTAGGATCTGAGAAGACAGCATCTTGGCAGATCGACAAAACGGAATGATTAGACAGCATCATGATCAAACCTAAATTGAGATCTGAGAAGACAGCATCTTGGCAGATGAACAAAGCGGAATGATTAGACAGCATCATGATCACTCCTAAATTAGGATATGAGAAGACAGCATCTTGGCAGATCGACAAAACGGAATGATTAGACAGCATCATGATCAAACCTAAATTGAGATCTGATAAGACAGCATCTTGACAGATGAACAAAGCGGAATGGTTAGACAGCATCATGATCACTCCTAAATTAGGATCTGAGAAGACAGCATCTTGACAGATGAACAGAGCGGAATGATTAGACAGCATCATGATCAAACCTAAATTGAGATCTGAGAAGACAACATCTTGACAGATGAACAAAGCGGAATGATTAGACAGCATCATGATCAAACCTAAATTGGGATCTGAGAAGACAGCATCTTGACAGATGAACAAAGCGGAATGATTAGACAGCATCATGATCAAACCTAAATTAGGATCTGAGAAGACAGCATCTTGACAGATCAACAAAGCAGAATGATTAGACAATCATCATGATCAAACCACTCTAGGAATCAAGAACACAAAACTCAAGAAGGAACAATTTTGATTCAAGAAATCGAGATTTCGATCGATTCCATTACAGGATTGATTGTCTCTTGCCGAGAACTTTAGAATTGCGCGATCTCTGGTGAGAACCAGACACAGGTAACTTGCTGAGGTTTTGAGTAGACCATTTTTTCTGAGAGAATTGAATTCTGCAGGGGATTGAAGGTTGTGGGAGCAAATTCTAGATTCCGCTGGGAAAACTGATTTTCTTGGAGAATTTACTCTTCTGGAGAGTGGACTCAACTGAGGAATTTAGAGGTTTGGCTTGAGATGTGCTCGTACCCCTCTTATCTTAACTTGTTGGAGACATTGTTACTGATTGTTTCCATGACAGGAGTTTTAAGGAGGCAGGACAATGATGGTTGAAGAGAAGATGCTTCGTTTCATGAAGGCTCGAGGATGCAAAGTTTTTTTTTTATAAAGAGAGTAGGACAATCACCATGATGGCTGAGTCTGAGAATCCCTTCTTTCGCATTGCTCACTTTTGGAGGCTTAAGGTCTCTGGTAGGTTTGAACAAGATGTCTCCCGCCCATTCTGATACCTAAACTAGGATTTACTCTGAATTTTCTTCGCATTTTGGAGGACACGCTCCCATTCTTCCAGCACCCGGGAGTTTGGACTTTGCGAGGAAAGGGAACACAAATATGAAGGAGGAACAGATTTCCAAGGACTCAATCAAAGAAGACTCTTATTGCTCGAAGGACTCGACTCGCTTTCGAGTTCGCTCTTGGATCTGATGTGTTATTTTTCAAGGGTATGGCTTAGCCACTCTTAGAGTATTTTGAAGACCGTGTCAAGAGGCACTACTCTCCTCTTTCGGTGTTTATGTCATGGTTATTATCTCTTTCAGATTGCTCGGTTTCAATGCCCCTAGTTTAGAGGAATGTTAAAGTAAGCTTGCTGGCACTACTTGGACTCCGAGATTTTGCTCTGACAGAAGACTGTTTCTCCATCTCAATGATTCGCTTTTTCGTTGGAAGTCACTGCCATTGACCAGATTGCCTTTTCAGGTTTTCAATCTGACGGACCGCTTGCCCTAACTTTTGCCTGGTTCGCCCTTTCGGGTTTTCAATCCAGCGGGCTTGATACCCTAACTTTCTAAGCTGACTTTTCAGTTGTCAACTTAGCGGGTGAATGACCCTAAATTTTGCCTAGACCGCCCTCTCGGGTTTTCAGCCTAGCGGGTCTTCAGACTCCATCGTTTTCTTCTTTTTTTCTCGACTTCAAACCTCTGCTTGTTCACCAGAAGGACTTTCTAGGTGGGCTTGGGTTCAAAAGGTTGGATATTTCTTTTGGATTTCAAAGTTCCGACTAAACTTGGATTGGCCAGGTTGCCTAAGTACCCCAAAAATGGAGGATCAGGTCCGCGTAGTTCGCTGGGGTTTGGAACAGAATGATTTGGATTTAAGCTCAAAGGTTGAAAGGGAATAATTTGACTTTTATTCCAAAGGTTGACCGAACCTGAATTGATCAGGTTGCCTACGTACCCTGTAGAAAGGGATCAGGTCAGACGTAGTTCGGACCTAAATTCCCCTTGGTTTGAGGGTGTTTGAAAAGAATGTTTGATTTTGTTGAGGCTCGAAGGTGTTTGCAAAAGGATTTTTTTTTAAACTTGGGATTTTTGGCGTTTAAAGCGCAGGCGTCCAAGGATGGCCTTCTGGTGTTTTGGCATACAAGCTTCTTGAGTGGCTACGGTTCAATGGCTTTGAACTTTTTTCTCTTTCTCTTTTTTTTTGAGGAGTCTGGCGGCATTTCCTGGCAAGACTTCAACTGCACTGTGCAAGCTAGACTGATTGAATTCCCACTTTTTCTTTGGGATCTCGCACTGATATTCGGGATTCTACGACACTGGGTCTTCTCTGAATGCTGAAGATTTTGAAATCTTTCAATCTATTTATCAGCTCTGCTTTTTGAGATTCTGACGTTCTTGAGGAGTTGACGTGGGGCATGCTCCCTTCTCCTTTCTTCTCTGGATTCTATCTTTTTTTCTCTTTGTTCATTTTTCTTCTTTTTTCACTTGAAATGCGGGAATGCCCTTACTCTTTGATTACTTTGACTTAGAATTCCATCGGAATGTATAGCCCAAGTATTCTTTTTGGGTTCATGTTCTATGCTCATGACTTTATTGTCCGAAAGTCTTCTCTCAATTTTTCATTAACTTCATTTGATGTCTGGTATTCTTCATTTCAAATTTTCTCTTTTTTGACCTGATGTCTGAAGCTGAGGGTGACTCACGTTGAACAGCGCCAAGGCATGCTTCCGATTTATCCTCATAGGACCAAGCAACACTTCCTTGAACCCTCTAAATAGGTTTATCGATTCTTTGCACTCTTCGGGAGATTTTGCCAATCCTTATTTCCCGAGTTTCGAATTTGGATACCACTATCCACGGTATCGATTTCATCTTCAAGTGGATTTGCTCGACGCTCTTTCTCTCGTTTGATCATCTTTCAAATCTCGAGGAGAATTTCATCGGCATCCTCGTCCGAGGAGGGTGTCTTAATTTATTTATTAACATTAGATCCAAGAGTGAACATATACGAGAATATTAACGACACTGGAATCAAATGTTCGTTGCATTGAATGTTTGAAGTACATACAATGATTTTTGACGCGCCACGATAGGCTCTCCATCAAATTCAACAAAAGATTGGACATTGGCTCACAATGAGAGAGACCAATAAACACAACATACTTAGAATTGATATTGGCATGGTTAGACTTACCAATTTTGACAGGAGGGTTGGTATACACACTTCAAAACAACTTTCAAAGATGAGACATTTCATCGGAGGCAACGGATTGGCGCTGAAAGTTCAAGGGCAACGTGCCTTCCTTAATGATGAGAATGATTGGAGAGATTCAACCCTGGTGTTAGAATCTCAGAAGGGACAGTCCTATAATGTCCTATCAAATTAGCTCAAACTGCTCCATTGTCATTGGTGGGATTTTCTCAGGCGTGGTGATACTTCCTTAATTTCAAGCTCTGGCATCTTTCATTTTCCCTTTGCAATCAATCTACTTCCCAGCCCCAGGGTGGCACAGGTAAAGGTAGTAAGATATATGAAGGGTTGAATGGGTGAAATGGTTCCCATGTGGGCGAAAGAGGTGCAACACGGTCAGGTGTAGGGTTCTTGGAAGCACTCGAGTTCTAGAATAATGAGGGGATCTCTGTCTATCAGGTCATGGATGTCATCATCATCTCTCTCATTTCTGTAAAGACGAGATTTTCAGTATACTCAGCCATCTGGACAATGTGAGAGGTGCAATGGGTGAAGCAGAATTGCGGTTAAGCCTTGAAGCTGGGCGAAGCCAAATGGGTTTTGAAAAGGTGAATCTTTCGAGAGCTATGATTAACCAACCGGGCAAGATTCCTATCATGGACATCACAAACACTAGGTTCAATGAGAAGAAATCGCATGGCAATGTAATGCGCAAGTTGAAACAAAAGGCAGCACAAAGACATCCTTCCCTTGGATAAAAATCCAACAGCATAACAACTGTACATGAAGATGTGGTACGGCAAGTACATGGTTCGTCAACAAGCCTAAAAGGATGATGACCACACTCAAAGTATTTAGAGAAAATTCGGCAGCATGACGGCCATACTAGGAGATGTGGTAAGGTAAGCACAATGGTTTGTCAACGAACCCAAAAGGATAATGATTACGCTCAAGGGTTCTGAAAAAAAAATCAACAGCATGACAGCTATACTAGGAGGGTCTCAGCAACTAAACATGAAGAGTATGCCGTCATGCTCAAGATAAAGCAGGGCTCTCAGCAAGAACACACATTTCGGTAATGATAATGGCAAGATAGACTCATAATCGACATGCGGAATACATCTGATCAGGATCAATCAAATGATCAAGCTCACGGAATACAGATCATGACTAAAAGAGCCAAGAATCTGATGATAATCCACATAATGGATAGATGGGGAAAAATTGATTAGATTAGAAGGAAACATAACTAAGAAGCAAGCCCTGATCTAATAATAAACATATACATATATATACATCCTAACCAGGGGCACCAGCCCTAGTCTAACTGGCGGAATCAAGGAAATCTCGACTCAAGACAGACTGATGAGTGTACTAGGACCGTGCTGTAGCCATGTAAAATGAACTACCCTAGTCTACAAAGGGGACAAAGCTCCTAACTCTAGGCTCCACACGTGTGAGCAACACATGTTCGACCTTATATGAATGCAATATACTTATATAAACATAGGTACTTCCTAGTTGGGTTTCACTAGGTCAGTAAGTATATACATAATATATAAAACAAAGTAGGGCTCCGGACTCAATCAATCGGGTACTATGCGTATGAAACATACTTAATATGTATAACAAAAGTATGCCCAATGTTATACATAGTATGCTTCATTGCTCGTCGGCGCTGTAGACAAAAGTACGCCCAATGTCTACGGCTGCAGCACCGGCGCATAGCTTGGAAATAGATTCAACAGTACCATCAGGGTGTAATGACATCCCAGTCGGGCACGCATTGAATCTATCCCGTGGAGCCAATAATAATGAAAAACAATGAAAGAAAGAACGAATATGACGATGCATGATGTGCAGTGTGTGAATCCCTCGTTTTAATTACGCACCTACTTGGTGCCCCTGGATTCTAACGATAAAGTTCCCATTTAGCTTGATTTTGACCCAAATTTCTTCAGAATTAATTAAAATGGCATTTTTACAGAGTTAGGCAATGTTTCAAAAAACTCCCCAGCAGAGTCGCCAATCTGTGGAACCCGATCCGAGAGAGGCGGGGGGGCGTGCCCCCACGCGAGTCTCAAGATCATCCACGTGAAGGAGAGAGCTCCACCAAGGAACTCTTGAAAGAGTGCCCCTCACAGCATGAGCGGCGATGTAAAGTGAGATACCTCTCGATTCGGGGACCAGCCCGGATTCGAGACGCACCTTAAACAAAGAAAGAGTCGCCATCCAAGGAAGTAGGCCCTGGATCCCATGCTGTGCCTGATGACGAATGGGGAAGGGGTTAGGCGCCCCCAATTCGCCCAAGTGCAAGCACCTGGTCTCTTATGCCATTTATTATTAACTTTGAAGAGCTTTGGGCAAAAATCATGTGAAATGGGAACAATCATCCCCGAGAAAACGTCTATCTAAGCATGCATGACCCGGGGATGGGCAAAGAAAGTGAACATCCAAATCCTAACTCATCGCATCTAATCCTAACTCATCACATCTAAGAAAGCAATAAACAATCGCATGCATAGCTACAGCTAAGCAGATAATGGTAGATATAATGAGATAAGGAAAGCAAATATCTAAGTTTAGACAGATAAACAAACTAAGACGAATGGATAAACGCTATAGCTAAGCAATCAAAGCAGTAAAGTAAACACACTAGCATGCGAACCTATGCAAGAGATAAGACTAAGAAAATGGCAATCGATCACACGCTAGAAGAACAAACGAACTAGAATGCATGAGAAATCTAAGATAAGCACACAGCAAGCTAAAAGGTGTAACAAAAGAAAGAAATCGAAAAATCAACGGCATGTGAGAACCAAAAATGCCAGGGAAAAGAAGATGGAACACACGATAGGCTCAGAGGGCGATTCAAAAGGAATCAAGCCCAGCGATCCTAATCTGTTGAAGATCGGACAAATCTCGCGATCGTCATGACCTATCGTTGGGTTCAGCGAGGACAATCCCTGTAAAGGGGCCACGCTACAACATCGCCCGTCCCAAAACCCGATAAAACGTCAGAAAACAGATGGAAACCGGAAAATCAAGATGAAAACCGGAAATGGAATGAAAAGAGGGCTCCGAGTGACCTTGCAATCACCATCCTTGCCCATTTTTGCTTTTGTTTTGAAATGTTTGAAAATATTTATTAAAAAGTTTTGACTGAACTTGGGTGGACCCAAGCTACCTACGTACCCTGCGGAGAGGGATCAAGCCAACGTAGTTCGGACAAAAAGGTGAGAAATATTTGTAAAATGGTGATGAAAAAACGGTGAAAGGGTGCAAAAATGGTGTGTGAAAATAGTGTAAAAAGAAAGGGTGACTGGACTCAGGATGCCAGCAGCACGCCTGAGCTGCCTACGTACCCCTCAGCTAGGGATCAAGCCATCCCTAGTTCGGACCAGATTTTCCTAACTACTCCTAATGACTCGAGATTTTGAGATTTTTGATTTTTAGATGTTTTTGAATTTTTAAGTGTTTTTGAAATGTTTTTTTTTTTGGAATTTTTGACACGAGAGGACACAACCCTATCATCATAAGGGTACGACAGACTCCTGATATCCCGCAAAGGTTGGACAGCATCCTATGCTTTGCGGGGGAATTGAACAGAATCCCGAATCTGCAAGGGTTGGACAGCATCGTATACCTTGCAAGATTGGATAAAATCACATGACTTGATGAGGGGATGGACAGAATCCTAACCCCTATGATGATAGGACTCCTGAAAAACTGAAAGACTGACTCCTATGCTGAAGACTGACTCTGAAAGATGGAAGGACAGACTCCTAAACTCTCTATGACAGACTCTTAAAAGGAAGAAATCTCTTAACCTGCGAAGACTCTAAGGCAGGAAGGGAAAGGGTTGGCTCAAGAAGCATTCCGTCATAGCCTTGACCCGGGAGGAGTGATGAAGTGTTCCCAAAATCGATGGGATCCCGAAATGCAAAGAGTATACCAAGGAACGTGTAAGAATGAACCCGAAAAGAAAGGAGATCCCGAAGAATTAATAAAAGGATTAAACCCTGGTGACAATTCTAGACTTTGATGATAGCCCCGCAAAAAAGAACAAGCTCTAATGATAGAAAATGAGATGCAGATGATGACACGAAAATGTAAATGGCATAATCTGGGTTTCAATCTCAACAAAGAAGGTATTAAAGAAAATGAGAGCCTTCACTAGCCTAAGACTGAGATTTGGAAGATCGGATCAAGGGTGAGATCCAATCCCTCAAACCCCCGTGGTCAAACAAGGTGGATTAACCATACAAGAATAGGAAATACAAATTTTAGAATTCAAATTGTCCTAATTGACATGGTCTATGATATCCAAGCATTAATGAAAAGAGAGGAAGGTTACCTAAACTGCTCTCTGCGATAGGTAGGGCTTTACACCTTGAGATCTCAATCCAAATTTCTCTGATGAAGGCTCTTGCTTCGAATCACTGCTTGTAGTTGGCTGCACGGAAGCTTGCCGGTATTGAACCAGCTATAATGGGTAGAAACTAGGCAAAAATGGATTGGGTTTGTGAGGATAAGCTTATGGAACAGCGATATGGGCTTTAACGGTGGGAATAGAGGTAGATGGGTGGAAAAGAAGATGAGAGAAAGTAAAAAACGAAATGGGTTTGGGTTGTTTGGGTTTTAATGGGGATGGAGGAGAGATGGGAGAGATGATCAAACAGTGGTGGCTGTTAATGGGTTAGATGGATAGGGTTTTGAAGGAGGGTGAAGATGTGGGTTTGGTCGAGCGGTGGCCGGCCGGAGTTAGGGCGAGGTTGCTGTGGTGGAGGTGGTTGGGTGGAGAAGATGGAGGAAAAGTGTAGAGGTGAAGTGGGTTTCACAGATTGGGGTCGGATTTTGGGGGGTTTGGATTAGAAAAGTGGGTTTTGGTGATAGAGATGGAATGGGCGGTGGGGATGGATTACAGAGATGGTGGTTTGAGAAGGGGGTGAAGAAGATGAAGTGGGTTTCTATGGAGGAGGGTTCGATGGTGGCCGGATTCTTACCGGATTCCGGTTTGGATGGTCTGAGAGGACAACCAAAATGGGTTTGAGAATGAGGATGGGGGTCGATGGCGGCTTGGAGGTGGCTTCTTCTCCTCTCTCTCTCTCTCTCTCTCTCTCTCTCTCTCTCTCTCTCTCTCTCTTTATGGTTTTTTGGGTGACAGAGGAGGTGGCTGTGGAGAGGCTTGTTGGTGGTGGTGGTGGTGGAGAAAATGGGTACGGTGGCTGAGGGTGGTGGAGAAAAAAGGTGCGGTGGCTGATGGTTGTGGTGGGTTTGGTGGATTTGGGGATTTTGGGTGGCTGCAATGGTGGAGGGTGCGGCCGATCGAGGTGGTGGCTGAGTTTTTGGGTTTTTCGAAATGGATTTTGATGAAAAATGGCAGAGGTGGTGGTTGCGGCCGATGGAGGTGGGCGGCTGTGGAGGAGGCTTGGCCGGAGGGGTGGGGTTGAGCTTGCCGGATTTCGGCAAGCTTACCGGAGAAGATGGAGATAGGTGGTTGGGGCGAAAATCTGCAGAGAAGGTGGTGGTGGCTGGAATGGAGGAGTGGCCGGAGGTGGAAGAAGGTGGTGGCCGGCGGCTCCTCCTTCTCCCTCTCTCTGCTTGTTGATTTTTCTTTCAAAAAACTGAGGCCTCCCCCTCTATGCCCTAATTTGATGATATATAAGGGAAAATGATGAATTTTCTTCCCCCCCCCCCCCCCATCCTCCATGGACAACCACCATCTAATGCATTTTAACTACTCTTTTCCTCGATAGGGGGGGTGCCTGGGAAGCAATGGGACTAATATTTTGAGTCTTGTTACTGCATTTGGGGTTAGTAGTGGCACATCCTTTGGTTCTATAAACCACCCCCCTCCTACTTTAGATAAGGGAAATGATAACAGCATAGCCAAGATTTGATAATCACACCAATTTAGCTCGTCTTGTCTGCCATTTCTCACTCGATTTCCGCGAAATTTTGCAGGCGCATTCCTTGGGATTATGACAATCTTTTGGGGTTTTGCACCAACTACTGAATACAATGGATTGGGAAAAACTCAGGTTCTCTGCTCATTTGGACCCACTTTCTTAAAATTTTATTCAACTTCATGAGTTTTATTCGACTTTGGGGATTTTAGGGCCTTGTCAAAATGGGGTGTCTACAGCGGCCAACTACTAATAGTATTTTCGGAGGTTCCTTGAATTCCAAGCGTGGGGTAGTTGGTGCTCCCGGAGAGTCTCTAGTCTGTAACTCCCCGGGTGAATTATCTCTTTCACCCGGTACGGCCCCTCCCAGGTCGGGGAGAGTTTGCCTACCTTCTTTGGTTGGGAGATAGCAGCCTTTCTCAGGACTAGGTCTCTTGCTCAGAATTTTCTTGGGCGTATCTTCAGGTCGTGGTAGCGGGACACTTTCTGTTTGTATGCCGCGACTCTGATTCGGGATTCTTCTCGGGCTTCCTCTAGCAAGTCGAGGTTTGCGCGGAGCCCATCTCCATTGGTCTGCTCATTGAAGTTGGTGACTCTGGGAGACGGGACGCCAACATCGACAGGTATTACGGCCTCGGTTCCAAAAGACAAGTTGAATGGCGATTCCCCCGTAGCAGTTCCGGGGTGATACGATACGCCCAGAGGACGTGATAAAGTTCGTCTGCCCATCGACCTGCTTTCTCGTCCAGCCTCTTTTTGATCCCCTAGAGTAGGATCCTATTCGTTACTTCGGTTTGCCCATTCGTCTGAGGGTGCGCCACTGAAGTGAATCTTTGTTCGATCTTCAAGTCAGAGCAGAATTTTTGAAAGTTCCGGCAGTCGAACTGCCTACCGTTGTCCGTTATCAAGAAGCGGGGAATACCGAATCTGCAAACGACTGACTTCCAGAAGAAGGTCTGTACGTTTTGCTCTGTGATCTTGGCCAGAGGTTCAGCCTCCACCCACTTGGTAAAATAGTCAATGGCTACCACGACAAACTCACGTCTCCCAGAGGCGGGCCGAAAGGGACCTAAGATGTCCATCCTCCATACTGCGAAAGGGAGCGGGCTGATGATCTGGGCCATGGACACAGTAGGTTGATGGATGGTGGGAGAGAACTTTTGGCATCTCTCGCACCTTTTGACCAGGTCCAGAGCGTCTTGCCTCAAGGTTGGCCAGTACAAGCCTCTTAGCAGTGCTTTGATGGCCAACTTTTTTTAGTTTTTTGCAAAAAGAACCTTTTTCCAAACTTTGGGGGTTTGATCCAAAATCAATTTGGAATTTAAACTTCCATTGTTTCTTTGCTTAGAAGAGGGAAAAGTAGAGAAACAACTTGGTGCTCACTCTGGGCGTCGGCTTTGCGCCGAATTTCAGAAGGTTCGAAGTGGTAACTTCAAGTTCGCGCTGTTACGCCGCTGAAATCCTGACGATTTCGGTTCTCGTTGCCCGAGCAACGCCGTTACGCCGTCGAAATCCCAAGGATTTCAGAATCTCCCTTTCCAAACAGGGTTGTTACGCCGCCAAATTTTCGCAGATTCTGGTATAATAATTATTCCCTAATCTTTTGCAATTTTCTTTACAAGGAAAGGTACGAGGTGGTGACGTTATAGAACTCCGGCTCCCTTTGCCATAGATTCTATAACAAAAATTCATCTACCCTTCCTTTATTTTATGCACTGCAATTTCCTTTACAAGAAAAGGCACGAGGTGGTGTCGTTATAGAACTCCGGCTTCCTTTGCCTTAGATTTTATAATAAAAATCCCTTTGCCCTTCTTTTCCTTTCTGTTGTGTATTTCAATCAAAAAAAGGGTACGAGGTGGTGATGTTATAGAACTCCAGCTCCCTTTGCCTTACATTCTATAATATAAACCCTTCTATCTTTCTTTTATTTTCTGCACTGCAAATTCCTTCATTTTCTAATGTGTATTTCAACTACAAAAATGGGTACGAGGTGGTGATGTTATAGAACTCTGGCTCCCTTTGCCTTAGATTCTATAATATAAACCCCTCTACCTTTCCTTTACTTTCTGCACCACAAATTCCTTTACTTCTGTTGTGTATTTCAACTACAAAAACTGGTACAAGGTGGTGACGTTATCGGATCTCCAGCTCACTTTGCCTTAGATTCTATAATATAAAACATTTTACCTTTCTTTTTTCTTTTCTCTTTTCTCTTGTAAATACATATTATTTACATCTGTAAATTAAGCCTAATCCAAATGAAGGCAGAAAAAGACAAATTTTCCGAATAAATTCTTCAAATGCCAAATCAAGTCAAGAGACCGGATTTATCCAGGGCACGAGGTGTGCCTAACACTTTTCCCGAGTGTAACCATAACCCTTACCCATATGTCTGTAGAGACCATGCCTTAATAAACAGAGTAAAACAGTGGGTTCAAGGCCCAGAGCAAAAGAACCCCTTTGATTACTGTTCCTCTAATGAAATTTGGATATATATCCCCTTTTTCTTAGAAGAACAGGCATGGGTAGGTGGTGACTCTAAACTTCTCTTTCTTGCGAAGTTCGGACTACAGTCTAGAGTTCGTAAGAAACGTAGATCAATTAACACCCTCGAGGAACAACACACCCACAAAACCCCGAAGTGGTGAACCCCCTGAAGAGTGCGCCCGCGCCGCGCCAAGGAAGAAATCGGCTCCCACAATGGGATTTATTGTTGATGCCACTCCTTCAAACTCACGATGTTACATGCTTATTGTGTAATATTTGTTGTCGTAAGTCGAGTCTTAAATCTCAATCTCTGCTATATGTTTCATGCTTATTTAGTAAAAAAAAATTTCCCACTAGATTCCCTTTTTCTAGTAAAATTCTTTTCTCCTCTTGATTCCTATTTTCCTCACTTTACACATAAAAGTTGTTAGAACTACTTGCTTAGCACTATAGAATGCCTAGTTACGCTATGATGCTTTATTAGCTTATTCCATTGCATATTTTGGGACTATGAGATCCCAAATCGCCTGATTCATGGACATATCGCTGATATGACGGATGCACATCGTTTCGGAGGGCACTCCGGTTGATACATTGATCGATTCCTATATTTTTGAACCCTGTTATACCCAAGAAACAGTTTCTTTGAGCATTTTTTTTTCTGGAAAACTCTATTTGGAGCTATGGACATCTATGATTCTTAAAAATCAATGAAAACAACAAACTCTAACAAACTAATCATCGTTTTTAGAGTAAATACAACTTCGAAAATCAATTAATGAAACTATTCAAAACAATAACATTACATGCCTTAAACAAAGTGCACCAGTGATCACCAGAATCAATTGCATCTCCACCCAAAAATTAAGAGAACACAAAAGCTATAATCCGAAAGTGGAAAACTTGTAGATCTATTTCTTTCTGTCTTCTCTGTCCTATGCCCCATCTTTTTCTCCACGTGCACCACGACCATAACCAGTGTGCACGGCAAGTGCAAAACGCTCAATGGATGAATCATCAAGGACCTCTATTCGCATAGCACAATGAACTCTGGAAAAGGGCTCCGTCAGGGACGGTAAAGAGCCCTGTCTCACAATCTGCTGGCGAATGAGTAGAAACTCACGCCCCAAGCCATCAAGAAACTGAATTTTGTAGGTGAGTCATTTTAGGCTCTGATCGGCACATGGAGGCCTTTGATATCTATGAAAATTATCTTTTGATTTGATTGAGGTTGGTAGGTTCTGACATTTTATTTCCATCTTGGTCAAAAAGTCTGACGGCTTTTTCGGACAGGATTTTATCAACGATGTAGGGGCCAAACCAGTTAGGTCTAAAATTTCCCCTAGGATCGAAGACATGAGCCCAGCATTCTCTAAACACCATATCTCCCTCTCTGGAAGTTCACGGCTTAGCTCTACATCTTCAGTAGGTGCATCAGTTAACTGTTATGCGACAACTCTGCCTTTGACAGTCTTCTGAGTAACATTCATGAGGTCGAATTCTGACAATAAGAGGATCCAACGGATGGTTACATTCATGAGGTCGAATTCTGACAATAAGAGGATCCAACGGATGGTTCTGCTGACAAGGGTTGGTTTCTCGAACAGATATTTCAGTGGGTCCGTTCGAGATATGAGAAGATTTTTTGTGATAGCAAATAGTGGATAAACCTTTCAATGGCCTATACGAATGCTAAACAGGTTTTCAACTATAGAGTGTAATTCAACTTATATTCCAACATCTTCATGCTAAGATAGTATACTGGAATTTCTGTTTTTGTTTCAGGATCTTCCTGTGCTAACATACATCCGAGAGCTATGTCTATTGTTGAAAGAGGAATAGTCGTTGGGCGACTTGCAGGTGATAATACCGGGGGAGATGACAAACACATTTTTTAGAAGCTTGATGATTGGTTTGTAAGTACTAGAATGATGTTTGCCAACCTTTCGGGATATTTGATAACCTCTAGAAAGCTTGCTTTCAACTGACTCGTCACTTCATCTTTGATCTGGACAAGTCTTTCTGGTCTCTTTCTTCTGAGTTTCTACTTCTTCGGCTTGAATTCTCGGTAAACAGGGATATGGTGCTTAAAAATTTCTTCACTTAATCTTGGTATATCTTTGTAAGACCAGATGAAGACCTCTTTGAATTCTTTTAACAATTTGGTGAATTCTGCACGCTCTTCAGGGGATAAGGTTTTGCCAATATTTATCTCCTGAAGCAGGGATTCAGTGCCGATGTTAATAATTTCAATCTCATCTTTTAAAGGTTCTACTCGACATTCTTCCTCTCGTTTGATTAATTCCTTAATCTCAAGGGGAGTTTCATCTGCATCCTCATCCGAGGAGGGTTGTTCATTATATTTTAAAGCATTTTTTCAGAAGAATTGAGACATAAAGGCAAGTATAGAGAAAGTTCTTTCATTGATTTACAAGATATATCATAGGAAGAACTGACTGACGCGCCTTCTTCAGGCTTAGTTACATTTGCCGCTTTTTTAGAAGATGAGTCAGAATCGGAAAAGGAGTCTGACTCAGAGGACGGGAAGTCCGTGTCCTGAGGGATAATTGGAGTAAAGAGTGGTATAAAAGTATCCGACCAGTTGGAGAGTTCTGAATTTCCAACATTAGTGATCATACTCTGAGGACAAATGCAAATGCCTATGTTTTCCCGCTTCCAACTATGACCTTTAGATGGTAATATCTGCCCTTGATGGGATGACGAAGTCGCCCTTGTCTATGAGTTTCTGAATGGCGTGCTTCAAGGAGACACACTTTTCGGTCGAGTGGCCCTTCTCTTGATGATATTCACAGAATTCTCACTCACTGTAGTTTATCGGTAGTAGATTTGGGGGAGGGGGAGGTGTACAAGTAGTGAGCTTGTTGTTCTTGATCAGAAACCTCATAACAGTGACCAGGTTAGATGGTAATGTGGAGAATTTCTTATGGGGCCGCGACGACGGTTTTTCCTCCAATTTTCCTACTTTGGCTAAAGTGTTGTTTACCTTTGTCCCTGATTCAGGATTCTTGGAGTATGCACGTTTTAACTCTGGTACTGATCTTGGTATCCATCCTTTTGCCATGGAATCTTCTATCTTGTTGCCCGTGTCAATGAAATGTTTGAGACTTGAGAAACTCTTGGGGCCATAGGGTGCTGGAAGGAAATGGTTAGGTTCTATTGCATCATGTCTATCTAATCTTCCTCAGACAGCCGTTTGAGCACCTGAGCTGCTTTCTGATGCCAATATTTTACAAAGTCTGAGAAAGACTCTATAGGTTCTTGCCTAGTGGTCTGGAGATCCCGACGAGAGATTTTTGTTCCGTCCTCATGATAGAATTGCTTGATAAATTCGTTCATTATGCGGTCCCAACCCATAGTCGGCAACTCAGGCAAATTCAAAAGCCATTTTTGTGCCACACCCTTCAGAGACATCTGAAAGACTAATGCTAACTATTTTGGGGACAGTTTCTGTGATCGGAGCATGCCTTCAAACACTGCAAGATGCATACAAGGACAGCCGGTTCCAACGTACTTGTTAATATCTGGCCACTCGAAGCTCGTGGGAAGTTTTACATTAGGGACCATAGAGACCTCCCGCATGGTGAGTCTTGATGACCCCTGAACCTTAATGACTTTGAGGTCCTGATTAACCTTGGCAAACTTATCTTCCCACTGCTTAACTATCTGCGCAAGAGGATGATTCTCATCAGCGTACTGCTCTTCTAGGAATGGGACCAAAGGCTATGTTGTAGACTGATTAGTAGGTAGGGCAATGGGTTGGACTTCTTGAACAGTAGGAGGATGGGGTTCTTGGGATGTCCCGGGTCTTGTAAATTGAAGGTAGGATTCAACAAGGCATTATTCTCATAGATGTGTTTGAACTGCTGTGAGAGATCCGCTATTGCCTGTTGTAGATTCTAAATGACTTGAGACTGATCTCTTGGTTTTGTCATGATGGCGAGAGGAGTTGTAGGACTAGAAGGTTTTGAAATTTCTACCGAATGAATAGGAATTGGAGAGCTAACTAGATCCAATGTTCTTTCTAGACAAGAGTTGGTACGGAACTAGGCTTTTGATTTCTTAGGTGCAATGATTTCAAGTGTAAGAATTTTCTACCCGCAGAAGGGAATATTCATACGCTAGTTTCAGAGCTTTTTCACGCAAGAAGAAAAAGCCATACTGACATTTAAGAGTTCTAACAAGTTTTTTTCTATGGGATTATCTTCTTTTTTACATGTCTGATTACAATTTGTACCAAAGGCTTGTACTACTCTGATTACAAAAGTTTTATTTTAATTTTTACTCTTTTCTCAAATTTTGACAGGACTTTGACAGAACCTGGACATGCGAGGAGCTAAGAGCGAGGTCTGCCCCTACGGTCTGTGAACTGGGAGGACACCCTTAAAAGAATTAACTTTGATTAGGTTTTAGATAAAGATCTAACCCTGACCTCGAGATATTCATGTGAATGACAATGTAAATTTGTTGAAAATATTAGTGATAAATGACATTGTATGATGTAATGGTTGATAATTTAGACGACTGATTATATTACAATTTGCATTCATGCAAAATATTCACAAGGACTACCTCTCTACTGTTTAATGTTATGGTACAAATCATAAGAAATTGATTAATGTTATGGCTCCAAAAGATATTACTCGCTTCTCGGTACTGTTTCTAGCATCCTCGATCTATGGTATCGCACAAGGCACTGCGATACCGTAGAGGGAAATAAACTCCTACAGAGTAACTAGTTTGCAGACAACTAAGACTCCTACAGATTAGCAGTAGGTTCCCCACCAATCTCCCCAACTCTTACGAAAAGGCACATATCAATTAAGTGGGTAAATTTCATTCCAAATTACAATGGTAGGTTGTTGGGTAGATTTCATTACAAAGAGGTGATGGACAATTACGAAGGCAAATTCAACAAATTCACTCTTTAGCCTGTTGCACGGCAACAGGCTAAAGAGGGAATGCAACCACAAAAAAACATAATGCGGAGCTTCACCAGAAGTTATCTGGAGTTCAATGCGCCACTAGAATCAATAGGTGTATGCCACTGGTATTTTATGTACTCCACCGGAAAGTACTGGTACACCACGGTACTATATGTACGCCAACTGAAAATAATGTACGCCACCAGAAACGCCACCGAACACGCCACCACTATCGAATTTACCTGGTTAATGAGGCAAAAAACCATAATGCGGAGCTTCACCAAAAGCTACTTGGAAGTTCAATGCGCTACTGGAATCGGTTTGTACGGCACCGGTATTATATGTACGCCACCAGAAAAAATTGGTATGCCACCGGTATTACATGCACGCCAGCTGAAAATATTGGTACACCACTGGAATATATCAGTACGCTACAGGAAAGAAAGAGTACGCCAACTGAAATATTGAGTATGCCGGCGTCCAAAGTGAACTCCTCACCAAAATGATGGAGAATGCAGTTCTCTCAATTTCAGGTGTCGTTTTCTCCCTAAATCCAGCTAGATAGAGGACAATTCATCAAGTTTTAGACATTGACTAGATGGGAATCTATTGCCACATTAGTAGAAAAAACCCATTGCCAAGGAAAATAACAACAGAGATATTGGTTAACACAATTGACTACTAACAGAGGTCCCATCATACCATTACTGGTGAAGAGCGTACTCATGCTCGTACAGATGAAACAAATTAGAAACTACTCTTAAATACAATATTAAAAGGAGCAATAGTTCATAAAGAAGTTCATCAAATTAACAGCCACCCTATGACCGAGCACGTATAAATCTTCTTCTGTCGCAACCAGACCTTCTTCTGTTTACAACGAAACCTTCCTTGTATTGGTTGCAATTGGTTAGATACGGTCCTTTCTAATGAGCTCATACCCATAGTGCCTTCTGAGGTAAGGTATATCTTGCTGATAGGAAGGAAATATACTATAAGATACATGATATATTAAATATAACCTCCTACAAAAGAAAAGGAAAATTATGTAGAATAAGTTTACCTGCCCGAATTCCATACCCTTGAAAATAGAGACGGTCAATATATCGCATCACGAAAATACTGTAATTGGTTCCGCATCAATTGTTATAGGGCGATGATATTTTCACTCCCCCTGCAGTACGCATTCGCTCCCCTTATTAATGCTTTTTGACGTCAAATCAAGTTAAAAGGGGAGCGAATGCGTACTGTAGGGGGAGTGAAAATATCATTGCCCTTGTTATATCATAAACTGAGTATCAGATGCTTTCTATACATACACACATTTATTGAATAATGAAAGTGACCAACAACTTACTTATTATCTTGCTGCGGATAGTCGAATACTTCTGTGGTAGGCCAATTATGAACATCATGACCGCCCAAAACCATAAACCATCTTACAATATCCAACTGCGGACAGAACATAATAAAATTAAATTACTTTACAACATATAAATAATTCTAGGCTATGACCGATACTTATAGTTATGTGAACTGGTCCTTCTGCCCAATTTCTATCTTTGTTATACATTGAGTTTATATAATGAACATCTTTCTATCGACATCGGCAAGCAAAAGTATGTAATGTCCTGAATGCAGAATTGGGATGAAAATTCTGCTAGCTGGTCCTATTCCTTCCAATGGGATAAACGAGTCCATATACAAATCTAAGTCGGTGGGCAAAGTCGTCATGGCAGCCATCTGAGCTTTCTTCATACCCGCTTTGGGCAGGTTCGTCGGGATATCCGGGTTAACCAATTGCTGCATAGTCATACAATCAGAAGAGTGATGTGAGGTTCAATTTGTCACTACTTATTGTGCCTTAAAAGTATTATGGTAGAGTATGAGCTTACGTGAAAGGAGACGGCTAGAACGCGCACCCTTCCTGTTGAGCAGCCAGTCTGCGATTCACTTTCTCTACATATGAATCGAATGCCTAACAACAAGCAAACATATCGCATCACTTATACAAACAATTAGATCACTAAACATGAAATCAGTAGTATAGTCTCATTAGCACTGGTAGGAACAACATTTTTACTCACATTGTTCATAACCTCATCCCCCATTTCGATGACGGTGTTGAAGTCGTGCTTCTTGTCCCCTGCATGTTGTCTCTGAACGCTTCAATGACCTTATCTTTGTCAGCCTCCAACATTTGAGGAAGCGAAGCGGAGGTTTCCAATGATGGGACATGAACAGATTATGTGCTTTGTTTCTCACTCACGTCCTTGTCCTTCCCATCTTCCGACAAGGTTGGAGGCTTCGCCGGCTGACTTGGTTTCTGCTTCTTCAACCCTTTTCCTCCTCCTGAGGGCTTTGTTGTCACTGAAGTCCTCCTCCTTCGCAGTTTCTGACAATGTTGGAAGCTTCGGCACCTGACTTGTTGTCTGCTTCTTCAGCCCTTTTTTTCTTGAGGGCCAACAGTTGTGCTTTCTTGGAGTTCTTGGGTTTTTTTCTCAATGGCATCCTTGTCCTTCGCAGCTTCTGACAAGGTTGGAACCTTGTGCACCTGACTTGATCTCTGCTTCTTCAGCCCTTTCTCCTTTGCCTGGGGGCCAACCGCTGTGCTTTCTTAGGGTTCTTGGGTTTCCAGCGTGATCGTTTATGATGAAGGGCCTCTCTCCTTTCATTAATAGCAGTCAAGAATGATGTTTTATTTTCAATTATCTCTGGAGCCACATCTGCACCCTTCCCGACCTTAACTTCCTTCTTCTTATCCCCCCACAGGTAAATCTTTTGTTGCTCTCTTAGGAGCCTTGTCATCTTTCTTCCTCTCTTTCTTCTTCTTCTCCTCTATGGAGAAGACTGAAGCATCCTTCTGTTTTAATTTCATATTCAACGTTGATATGTCATCGCGGAGCCGTTGGTTTTCGGCCCGCAATTCATCTACCTTCTTAAGCTCAACCTCCAACTTCCTCAACTCAGCTTCTGTTCTTTTCAATTCCCCGTCCTTCTCATTAAGTAGTGCTTCCTTGCTACTTAGCTCTCTCTCTCTCTCTCTCTCTCTCTCTCTCTCTCTCTCTCTCTCTCTCTCTCTCTCTCTCTCAAAGTCAAAGCAAGTTCCCTATTCTGAAAATCAACTTCCCTAGAAGCTACCTCATGTGCAGCTTTAAGGGGGATAGTTGGGCTACCCTGAGGAAGAAAGCATAGCACACAAGTTATTATATGTAAAGAATATGGAAGCAACTAGTATTGAGAACAACTATTATACCTCATTAGTAGGTTTCTGGTGTTCAAAATCTTGGTTTTCATCTACTCCGCATCCTCCTACACACACTATGCCTTCACAGATTTATTTGACGGAACATATGGAACGAGCTTTGTCTTTCCCTACTACTAAGTTGTAGCTTTAGCTGTGCGGATCTTATACGTACGCCTGAACCTCCATCTGCACCAGCATGCCCTATTTCTTCTGCTGCTGCCTAATTACAAAACATATTCACCTCCATAAAAAACAGTTTAACGTTAAACATTATGCGTTAATCTATATCACTCATTGTGGGTTGGATTGTTAACAACTCCCCATTTGTCAGTTGTAGATCAACAATGATCTGTAAAATTTCAAACAACTCAGATACATGTCAAAGCTCCACAAACAACTATGTATCTGCAAGCGAGGATGGCATCAAAGAATTATATTTTCTTACCTTGTGTGCTTCTTCAAATCTAAAATATTTTTTGTACACTTCCCGGTCGGTGGATTTCCCATCCTTGTATCCCTCCCATCTAAAATAGCGTGGCACGGCATTCGCACTGAAGGGAGATACGAAGCCCATGTGCTCATAAAACCACACCTGTGATTTCACGACCAAGAAGATTTTACACTTAATGAAATCTAAAACGTTGCTCATTGAATAATGGAATTGAATACTTTGCAGTGAAATAAGTATGCAATCCTAACCTAGTACGCAACTACCGCACCGTGAAAATATGTAGTCTAGTGTCCCGCGTCCATCTTTGCCTTGTTCTCAACTAAAAAATCATACACCTTATTTCCCCACAAATATTTACAAATTTAACCAACATCATCTAGATAATCACAAAACACATACTCGACTCTGTACTTTGATGTAACGAATAAGAAAGTAGAAAACAAAAGCAAAATAAGTAACTGAACACTCTCCTCCACTTTGAGAGGATTGGCTACAGATTCTTTCAGCCTTTCAAATATTACATCAGAATCAATGCAACTATATGAGGCAAATGACTGTCTGAATGGGGTAATTTAAGACTTACCCGATTTAATTGGCTCCCCTTCTATGGGCAATCCAAATATGGCACCCACGTCAAGGGCAGTAAATTGTATCAACTGCCCACCAAGTTTAAAGGACTTGGCCCCTGTCTCCCAAGTAGGAATCAACTCTTCCAGCAAGGCACGGTTTATAGGCATGTCATCTATTCTCCACACTAACATGGAGAACGGAGTCCTCCCCAACACTACCAAATACTCCTTCCTTAAGGCTAATTGTTTGTAGTAGTTTTTAAATTTGGTGCCACTGCACCTCGAATCATACGGAACCTGCAAACAAGACGATGTAATTAAGTTCTTCAACTGTAATCAAAATCACACCTAACATAACTACCCAACACGAATGGTAGTTTTACTTTTCTTCACTGGCAGGGCAGTGAGGAAGAGTTAAAATTTATCTGGGAAGGAAACAGAATGTAACACAAACTATTAATTCCCGGTGGCGTTCTTTACCTATTCGGTGACGTAAAATACAGCTTTTGAAAAGGTACTCCACCAGAAATTAATATTACGCTAGCGCCATATAATAACGCCACAGGAGAATTACATAACACCAGCGTCATGTGAGTACGCCACAGGAAACGCTAGTGCTATCGAATTTACCCAGTTAATGACGCAAGGTCGAATCAATAATGCCACTGGAAACGCCACCGGAAATGCCAGCGCTATCGAATTTACCTAGTTAATGAGGTGAGGTCGAATCGATAGCACTACTGGTACCGGATACGCCACCAGTATCGAATTTACCAGCTATTTACACAAAATCGAATCGATAACGCCACTGCAACACGATAGTGCCACCGGTATTAGGATCATAAAGGTAAGATAGGAAAGGTGATTCGAAAACACCACCGGGTAGGTGATAACGCCACCGTTATTTTAAGTGTTTTTTCACATGATCATTTAACCTAGAAAAGGACATTACTCCTTGTGGACCCCGATCCTGAGGACGGTGCCGAGGGACGCGAGGTCCCTCCTGCAATCCTCTAAGATCTCCACAAAGTGAAGGAGAGCTCTGCCAAGGAACTCTCGAAACGGATGCCACCCTCACAGCATAGCATGAGTGGCGATATAAAAAGAAAGAGATGCATCCTGATCCGGAGCCAGGGCTCGAAACCAAGATATATCTGAAAATAACTCAGAGTCGCCATCCATGGACATGCCATGGAACCAAAACAAATGCTCTATTTGCAATGGATAACCAGAGATACAAAAGGTCCGTGCCTGATGACGAATGGGGAAGGGGTTAGGCGCCCCCAATTCGCCCAAGTGCAAGCACCTGGTCTCTTATGCCATTTATTATTAACTCCAAAGAAGTTTGGGTAAAAATCATGTGAAATGGGAACAATCATCAGGAATCGTCTACCTAAGCATGCATTTCCTGATGATAAAATAATAAGCGCATAAAATGAAATGAAAGATGTGTCACCTAAGCATAGCTAGGTTATGAGTGACATGCCTAATGGGTGTCTAAATTCTGATGTGCAAACACATGCAAGCTATAGCTAAAGGTACAGGATCAGTACAAGAAAGTAAGAAAACACATCAAAACATATAATAACAATACAACAAATCCTAAGACTCTAAATTATTAGCCCGAGTCCTCGGATGGTCTGGTATTCATCCAAAGAAGCCTACGTATCCCCGCCTCCACGAGAATCAAGGCAACGTAGTTCTTCGCGCCTATTCTAAGCTAGGATGCCTAAGACACCTAGACCCCTATCCTAGACTCGATCTAAAAGACCGGACTAGTTATTAAAGTTTATTGTACGATTATTTAAATTCCAGTGAATTGTGGATTTTAGGACACCCTATATGCCCTAACTAAATGCAGATTAGCCCTAGGCTAATGCAGGTGGTTCCTACAACCTATGTGTAACTAGGCTGTGTGTCCTAAGGAAAACAATGGGATCACTAACGCATCCTAGACCTAGTCATCAGTCGGCGATGTGAATCGCCAACTGACCGGACGGAGGCGCTCCTAGCTAGGACAAACTCCTAACTCTAACACAAACACACAACAAAAGACAAACTCCTAACTCTAAAACAACATAAACAAGCACACAACAAATAAAAGACAAACTCCTAACTCTAACACTCTCTATCTAGGACAAATTCCTAACTCTAGAGGAAGATCTTGTTGAAAACAAGGTTTTGAAGAAAAAGGGTTAAAACATTTATTTACAAAGTTTGGCTGGACTTGAGATAAGAATCTCAAGCTGCACTACGTACCTCGTGGAAGAGGATCAAGCCAACGTAGTTCGAAACGAACTCTCAAACTACGCTTCTAAAAGAAACACTCAACACTTTAGATTTTTTTTAAGGTTTTTTATATTTTCAAATGTTTTTTTGATATTTTTAAAGTTTTCAAATGTTTTTTTGGATTTTAAAGCTTTTCCAATGCTCAGAATCTTTAAATGTTTTCAATCTTAAAGGGAACACGCAAGAACAACCATAAACTAGGGCAAAGCCCTAAATCCAAAAGGGGAAACCCCGAATAAGCAACTAACGCCTCAAAGAGACGAACCACAACAAGAAAGATAGTGTCCCAAAAAGAGAGAAAACGATCCAAGATCCCAAGCAAGCAAAGCTCTAATAAGACTGAGTTAGTCTCCAATAAGAGCGAAGTAATCAACAACTCTAAAGGAGAAACTCCGAACTAACAACACTAAAGGGGGGGAACAAATGAGTCAGAGACTCTCTAATAACACTACCGAGTTAAAGACTCAACTCTAAAAGGAGAGGCCACTCTAACATGAGGCTAGGTAAGCCTCCTAAAGGGGAAACTCTCTATATGAGACGAGGCTTGTCTCCGAGACACAAATGACGTAAAAAGGAATAAGAGACCCTGTGCATATTTGGCAAAGGTAAAACACCCAGCCGGGCCGGACAGCTACCTAGCCCTAGGGTGCAACAAATGTGCAACCCAATACCCATAAGGGTAGGGGTATGAAGCCAAGCCGAGTAGGATGTTCTCCCAAAACCAAACGGCGCACAAAGAGGAGGTTTAACAAGAGAATGAGACCGGGCGGGTCTAAAAGGAATAAGAGACCTTGTGCATATTTAGCAAAGGTGAAACACCCAGCCGGGCCGGACAGCTACCTAGCCGTAGGGTGCAACAAATGTGCAACCCAATACCCATAAGGGTAGGGGTATGAAGCCAAGCCGAGTAGGGTGTTCCTCAAAACCAAACGGCACACAAAGAGGACTAACGAGAGAATGAGACCGGGCGGGTCTCCCAAACACACACAAAAATGGGCTCCAAGTAACCTTATCATTGCCCTTGCAAAGGGGGAAGCAAGGCTAAGACTCACCCTTATTTTAAATAAAATACCACTCTTCACTCAAATTTTTGAAAACCTTTGATCCAATGTCCGATCCGATCTGACAGTTATTTTACTCTATTCAAGTAGAACATCGTATTAAATTTTGGGACGAAACGGATTTGAAACACTCATGCAGATCGTGATTTTAAGCATACACATTTAATAATGAATTAAAATCATTTAAATGCTTAAAAATCATGCAAAAATCTAAAGAAAATGATGATGTCCTTTTTATCTCTTTGAATACAAGCGGGCCCCACATTAGCGGGCCCCACACAAGCGGGTCCCACACGAGCGGGCCCCACACGAGCGGATCCCACATCAGCGGGCCCCACACAAGCGGGTTCCACACAAGCGGGCCCCACACAATCGGGTCCCATATCAGCGGGCCCCACATTCATTCATTTTCCGCCTGACCTCGGGATTTCATTCGAATACGCGGGTTTAGGGTCCTGTCAAAATGGGGTGTCTACACTTAGCTCGTTCGCTAGGCAAACGTGGTCGGATCTTGACGAAATTTCACAGGGACCTTGGTGGGACCCTAAGCTAGCTCAGGGTGCAATTTGGGACCCTAACGCACTGATTTGGGAAAGTTAAGCACAAAACATGGAGGTGCAGGGCACGGTCAAAATGGGGTGTCTACAGATGCCCCTCTTTGGCAGAGTGTGCTTGTCACACGATTGGCAAAGCTGACAAGACAACACATTTTGGCCGACCCGATTGTCAAAACAAAATAATTTTTTTGGGTTTTGATTCTAAAATGGTATTCACAAAGGTAAAATATCAAAGTAACACTATGAAACTCAAAGACTAAAAGCAAAGGGGAGATAACTTCTCACTGACTCTTAACTCGGTGCTTGCATTGAAGAATGAAGATTTTGATTGACAATTTAAACCAAGAATCACTTGGCTAATTATCGGGTGCTAAAACGGGTAAAAAATATTTGAGAAGACTCAAATTATCAATACCGGAATACAAGACGGGTAGAGAATGTTTGAGAAGACTCAAACTTTCAATACCGGATTACAAGACGGGTAGAGAATATTTGAGAAGACTCACATTTTCAATACCGGATACATCGAGTTTTTATCCTGGAATC
Source organism: Tasmannia lanceolata (assembly GCF_043159265.1). Lineage (NCBI taxonomy): Eukaryota > Viridiplantae > Streptophyta > Magnoliopsida > Canellales > Winteraceae > Tasmannia > Tasmannia lanceolata. The sequence goes on from NW_027518695.1 coordinate 68,555,556, forward strand.
GAGAGCCAGATCATTCAAAACGGGTAAAGAAATATTTGAGAAGATTCAAACTTTCGATACCGGAATACAAAACGGGTAGAGAACGTTTGAGAAGACTCAAACTTTCAATACCGGAAGGATGATGATATATCGAGTTTTTATCCTGGAATCGAGAGCCAGATCATTCAAAACGGGTAAAGAATGTTTGAGAAGACTCAAACTTTCAATACCGGAATACAAGACGGGTAGAGAATATTTGAGAAGACTCAAATTTTCAATACCGGATTTCAAAACGGGTAAAGAATGTTTGAGAAGACTCAAACTTTCAATACCGGAATACAAGACGGGTAGAGAATATTTGAGAAGACTCAAATTTTCAATACCGGATTTCAAAACGGGTAAAGAATGTTTGAGAAGACTCAAACCTTCAATACCGAAATACAAGACGGGTAGAGAATATTTGAGAAGACTCAAATTTTCAATACCGGATTTCAAAACGGGTAAAGAATGTTTGAGAAGACTCAAACCTTCAATACCGAAATACAAGACGGGTAGAGAATATTTGAGAAGACCCAAATTTTCAATACCGGATTTCAAAACGGGTAACGAATGTTTGAGGAGACTCAAACTTTCAATACCGGAATACAAGACGGGTAGAGAATATTTGAGAAGACCCAAATTTTCAATACCGGATTTCAAAACGGGTAAAGAATGTTTGAGGAGACTCAAACTTTCAATACCGGAATACAAGACGGGTAGAGAATATTTGAGAAGACCCAAATTTTCAATACCGGATTTCAAAACGGGTAAAGAATGTTTGAGAAGACTCAAACCTTCAATACCGAAATACAAGACGGGTAGAGAATATTTGAGAAGACTCAAATTTTCAATACCGGATTTCAAAACGGGTAAAGAATGTTTGAGAAGACTCAAACCTTCAATACCGAAATACAAGACGGGTAGAGAATATTTGAGAAGACCCAAATTTTCAATACCGGATTTCAAAACGGGTAACGAATGTTTGAGGAGACTCAAACTTTCAATACCGGAATACAAGACGGGTAGAGAATATTTGAGAAGACCCAAATTTTCAATACCGGATTTCAAAACGGGTAAAGAATGTTTGAGAAGACTCAAACCTTCAATACCGAAATACAAGACGGGTAGAGAATATTTGAGAAGACTCAAATTTTCAATACCGGATTTCAAAACGGGTAAAGAATGTTTGAGAAGACTCAAACCTTCAATACCGAAATACAAGACGGGTAGAGAATATTTGAGAAGACTCAAATTTTCAATACCGGATTTCAAAACGGGTAAAGAATGTTTGAGAAGACTCAAACTTTCAATACCGGAATACAAGACGAGTAGAGAATATTTGAGAAGACCCAAATTTTCAATACCGGATTTCAAAACGGGTAAAGAATGTTTGAGAAGACTCAAACTTTCTTTACCGGATTACAAAACGGGTAAAGAATGTTTGAGGAGACTCAAACTTTCGATACCGGATGGGGTGATGATATCTCGAATTTTTTTATTCTGAAAATGACGGTCAGATCACTCCTAACATAACCTCCTAGAGGTCAGAGAGGATGAAAAATAGTTAAAACATAGCATAGCTAGAAGCGATTAGGAAAACATGACTTTTACCCAAAGTACAACTCAAAGAAATTTGATGAAATCTTGCGGGCACTGGCCCCTTTAAACAAGTAAACCAAAAACTCTGCCTATATTTTGAAAATTGCAAATCTGAATTCCAAATTCCAATGAGGATTTTATATTTTTTTTATTTTTTTATAATTGAAAAGAAACTGGAAATCGAGGGCCCAGAGTAATAACCATGAAAAGCCGCACAGGGAATATCAAAAGTCCGTGGCATTATGCCACGAAGAGCCAAGATGACAAAAATCGAGGGTCCACGGTAATAAATCATGAAGAGCCTAGCAATAAATCTGAGGTCCATGGTAATCAACCACAAAGAGCCCAGCTGGAAAGGAATCGGGGGTTCCCAACAATAAACCGTGGAGAGCCAAGCATTAAACCCGGGGTCCGCAGCGATGAGCGACAAAGAGCCCAATAGGAACAAAGATAAGCAATGGGAATGAATGGAATGATCATGGATAGTGGGTCCATGATATACCTTAAAGGATATATAACAAAGAGCCACTCATAGAGCAAGGGTCCATGGTGTACCTGACCGGTAGACCATGAAGAGCCAAGAATGAACAAGGATAATGACAAGCACTGGAGATGGATAGAATGAGTATGGATAGTGGGTCCATGATACAACTTGAAGGGCAGATCACGAAGAGCCACTCGGGAAGCAAGGGTCCATGGTATACTTGAATGGTAGACCACGAAGAGCCAAGAATGCATAAGACCTACACAGAAGACTTACTGATTGGAGAATTGATTTTTCTGGGATTAAACGTCTCTTGCTAAGAAAAATGGGAGTACGAGTTCCTTGCTGAGGATCGGACTTAAGTACTTGACGGGGCTTTCAGGTGTTTACCCTTCTTTAACAAGTGAAAAGCATTCTGCTAAGGTTTGACGATTGTGGGAGCAAATTCTAGATTCCGCTGGGGAAATTGATTTTCTTTAGAACTTGACTCTTTTAAGAAAGAGGGCTCATCTGAAGAGTTCAAAGATTTGGCTCAAGACGTGCTCGCATCTCTCTTACTTCAACTTGTTGTAAACACTGGCACTGATTGCCTTTGTATGCTTGATATCTTTTATGACGCAAGTCATAAAAGATGCCCCTAGTGTATTGTACTTCCATGACAAGAGTCTCAAGGAAAGTAGAACAAGGATAGATAAAGAAATTTTGGATTTGCATGGGTTCTTTCTTTGGAATAAAGATGGGATAATGGCTAAGCTCAAAGACTTCTCCTCTCATTGACCACTATGTGAGGTTCGCTCTTTCCCCTACCAACTGCATGAAACTTGACATATTCAGTCTGTCAGAGTAGGATACCTAAACCAGGATCTTTCATTTTGGAAGGTATACACCCCTTCCTTCCAGTGCCATACAACTTTTTAACCTTGAAAGAAAACAAATATGAATGAGGAATAGACTCCCAAGGACTCTATCAAAGAAGGTATAGATTATTCAAGGGACTCGACTACATTTTGATTCACTTTTAGATAAAATATGTTATTTTTTTATGGTAAGGCTAGCCACTCCTACAGTAATCTCGAAAACTATGTCAAGAGGCACTTCCTTCCGTCATCGGGATTTTCGTCATGGTTATTAACCCCTTCGGATTGCTCAGTCTTAATGCCCCTAGTTTAGAAAAGTATCAAAGCAAGTCTTGCCGACACTACTCGGATTCTGGGATCCTGCCTTGTTTGAGAATGCTTCTCCGTCTCCTTGATTTCTCTCTTCAAAAGAAGTCACTACTCAAACTTTGAAAATTCTGCACAACTGAAGAACTCCTTCGGTATCTCATCAATTTTCTCTTCATGGGAATTCTTCGCCTCTGACTAGATTGCCTCTTCAAAATTTCAATCCAGCAGACCGCTACCCTTACTTTGCATAAGCCAATCCCTTTGGTTAATGACTTAGCAAGCACATGATTTCATTTAGGCCGCCCTTTCGGGTTTTCAACCTAGTGGGTCTTCAGACTCTCGTTCTTTTTTCTGTTTTTGCTTTCATTTGCCTTGAACCTTTGCTTGTTTCACCAGAAGGACTTTCTAGGTGGGCTTGGGTTCAAAAGGGGTGGGATATTTAAAGTTCAAACGATTTGGACCGAATCTGGTCTTGCCAGACTACCTACGTACCCCAAAAATGGAGGATCAGATCCGCGTAGTTCGCTGTGGGATTTTTCAAAGAATGGTTTAGCATTTAGCTTCAAAATTTTGAAAGGGATTTTATCCCAAGGTTTGACCGAACCTGAATTAATCAAGTTGCCTACGTACCCCTGAAGAGATGGGGATCAGGTCCGACGTAGTTCGGGCGCATAAATACCCCGGGTTTATAATGTGTTTGAAAAGAAGTATTGGCTTTAAATTGTTGGCCCAAAGGGTTCTCAAAAGGCTTTTAAAACGTTAGGATTTTGGCTATTAAGGCTCAAACGTCCAATGATGGCCTCCTGATATATTTGATGTACAAGCTCTTTTGCTTAAGGTTCAAAGACTTTGATTTTTTTTTTTTTTTTTTTATTTTTTTCGAGGAGTCTGGCGGTTTTCTGGCAAAACTTCAACCACTGTGCTCCACTCCCTCTGAAAATCTTCTCTCAATATTTCATCAGCTCCACAGGATGTCTGACGCTTCACTTTCTAAAATTTTCACTTTCAACTTGATGTCTAAAGATGGTGGAGCCCTGTCTTGGATCACACCAGAGCATTCACCTGGTTTATCCTTGTAGGATCAAACAAGACTTCCTTGAACCCCTCTAAATAGGTTTATCAATTCCTCACGCTCCTCGGGAGATAACGTTTTGCCAATCCATCTTTCCCGAGTTTCGGATTTCGATACCACTATCGATAACTTCGATTTCTTCTTCAAGTGGCTATGCTAGACGCTCTTCCTCTCGTTTGACCTTTTCAGATCTCGAGGGGAATTTCGTCTGCAATCTCATCCAAGAGGGCGTCTTTAGTTGTTTAAACATTAGATCTAAAGAGTGAATCACAGAACATCGAAGACTTGAAACCAAACCAAAAACTTTATTGAATCGAAGACTCTTAAGTACATCAGTAACTCTCCTTTTTTTTTCGACGCGCCTCAATGGGCTCTACATTGAACTTGACAAAGGATGAAAACAACAGACTATGAATGAACACGACTGACAAACATGACACACTTTTTTTTTTTTTTTTTTTTTTTTTTGACATTAACATAGTAAGACTTACCAACTTTGAGAGAAGAAAGTTGGTACAAACTTAATGAAAGACAAACCTTAACAACACAGGACATTTTTTTTTTTTTTTTTTTTTTTTTTTTTTTGATAATGACGAACTGGAACTGAAAGTATATGAGTAGTACACCTTCTTCCATGATGTCAATGACTTGGGGTTCAACTCTGATATAAGTCCTGTTGACTTGATTAGGTGAAATGAAAGGAAACTGGTTTAACCAATGGGTGAGATCAATTAGGTCAGACTCCTGTCATAGAATTGACAAAAACTGATTTTAGTATGAGGCAATCTCATGAAAATGATATACACAAGTTGAAACAAGAGATAATACAAACACATCTCTCCCTTGAATAAAACTAACAGCAGAACTGTAAGAAGGATCATGGTAGGGTAAGCACATGACTTATCAATAATCCTAAAGGATAGCGATCATACTGAAAATGAGTTGAGTAAAATCCGGCAGCATGACGGCCCTAAAAGGATGGTGGTAGAGTAAACTCACGGCTTATCGATAACTCTGAAAAGATAGCGATCACGCTCAAGGTGTTTATACAAAATTCGGCAGCATGACGGCTATATAGGGTGATTCCCACAACTCAACATAAGGGTAAATGAATAGAAACTCAGTAATGTAGGACTCTCAGCAAGGATACTTGCACTCAAATAATGATGACAAGATAAGCACACAATCAACAAGCAGAATATGGTCACCACGGAGATATAATCACATGAAGGATTGACAATGAATGACGACGCTTGGTCATGGGTTGGATTTGCGACCAAAGATATATCATGGCTATAGAGACATCGGACAAGCCATCGACCAGATCTAAGACACAACAAAGAATGGATATACAATCAAAATGGCAGCAAGTAGACTGTGGCCATGATAGTGACAAGTACGGGCCACCCGTCAGGTGAATCCGAAAGAATGCACATATAATTGATTAAACCAGGAATCCCCACTAGAAATGGGTCCTAATCTAATCAACCGACATAATCGTATACACACAAGAGATATGTACAATCTGAGGACGAAATGACAGATTATGGTTTCAACAATGGCAAGGGAAATGACACCAACCAAATCAAGAGAATATAGATATGATGAATTAGACCAGGAATACCCACCGAAAATGGGTCCTAATCTAGACAATCAACTCAACAAATGGTGTAGGTACAAGAAGGTAACTAGAAATCGACTCAGCAAATAAGTTATGTACAAAGGAACGACACAACTAAACACTTGAGAGACAAAAGGCAGACCATAGTCAGAATAATGATAGAGGAAAATTACTGACCAGGTCCGAAGGCTGGGGAATGAAACAATGTGGCTAATGGATAAACCAGAAAACTTCATTAATAGACAGGCCCTGGTCTAACAGCTAGCAAGAAGAATGGATAACAAAGAATCAAGAAATGAACACAGGCTATAAAAGGTGGTGAACAAGAATCATCAGCCTGATCCAAGAAAGAAATAGTGAACAAACTCTAATCGGGGATAATAGACCAGAAAACCTCAGTGGAAAGTAGGCCCTGATCAGACAGCTGACAAAACAGATATAAATCCAAGATACAGGAATAATCATATGATAAAGATGACAGGGTAGACCGCGATCTGGATGATGACCAAGCAAGAGCAAGAATCATCGACCGAGTCTGAAAGGATGGTATGACTGAAATAGATAAGGAAACCTTATTCGAAAGGATAAGCCATAATCTAAGAATAATACACTATACACACATATATGTACACACATATATATATATATATACACACCCTAACCAGGGGCACCAGCCCTAATCTAATCTAACGGAGTCGAGAAAATCTCGACTTGCGACAGACTAGTGAGTGTACCAGGACCGCGCTGTAGCCATGTAAAATGAGCTACCCTAGTCTACAAATGGGACAAGGCTCCTAACTCTAAGCTTCACATGTGTGAGCAACACATGTTCAACCCCATATGAATGCAATATACTTATATAAACACGGGTACCTCCTAGTTGGGTTTCACTAAGTCAGTACGTATATACATAATATATAAAACAAAATAGGGCTCCGGACTCAATCTAATGGGTACTATGCGTATGAAACATACTTAATATGTATAACAAAAGTACGCCCAATGTTATACATAGTATGCTTCATTGCTCATCGGCTGCTGTAAACACAAGTACGCCCAGTGTTTACGGCTGCAGCACCGGCGCATAGCTTGGAAATAGATTCAACAGTACCATCAGGGTGTAATAACATCCCAGTCGGGCACGCATTAAATCTATCCCGTGGAGCCAATAATGAAAAACAATAAAAAACAATGAAAGAAATAAAAAATATGATAATGCATGATGTGTAGTGTGTGAATCCCTTGTTTTAATTACGCACCTGTCTGGTGCCCCTGAATTCTAAGCGATAGAGTTCCCATTTAAAATAATTTTAGCTCAAATTTCTCCAAAGTTAGTAAAAATGGCATTTTATAGAGTTAGGCAATGTTCCAAGAAGTCCCCAGCAGAGTCGCCAGCCTGTGGACCCCGATCCTGAGGACGGTGCCGAGGGACGCGAGGTCCCTCCTGCAATCCTCTAAGATCTCCACAAAGTGAAGGAGAGCTCTGCCAAGGAACTCTCGAAACGGATGCCACCCTCACAGCATAGCATGAGTGGCGATATAAAAAGAAAGAGATGCATCCTGATCCGGAGCCAGGGCTCGAAACCAAGATATATCTGAAAATAACTCAGAGTCGCCATCCATGGACATGCCATGGAACCAAAACAAATGCTCTATTTGCAATGGATAACCAGAGATACAAAAGGTCCGTGCCTGATGACGAATGGGGAAGGGGTTAGGCGCCCCCAATTCGCCCAAGTGCAAGCACCTGGTCTCTTATGCCATTTATTATTAACTCCAAAGAAGTTTGGGTAAAAATCATGTGAAATGGGAACAATCATCAGGAATCGTCTACCTAAGCATGCATTTCCTGATGATAAAATAATAAGCGCATAAAATGAAATGAAAGATGTGTCACCTAAGCATAGCTAGGTTATGAGTGACATGCCTAATGGGTGTCTAAATTCTGATGTGCAAACACATGCAAGCTATAGCTAAAGGTACAGGATCAGTACAAGAAAGTAAGAAAACACATCAAAACATATAATAACAATACAACAAATCCTAAGACTCTAAATTATTAGCCCGAGTCCTCGGATGGTCTGGTATTCATCCAAAGAAGCCTACGTATCCCCGCCTCCACGAGAATCAAGGCAACGTAGTTCTTCGCGCCTATTCTAAGCTAGGATGCCTAAGACACCTAGACCCCTATCCTAGACTCGATCTAAAAGACCGGACTAGTTATTAAAGTTTATTGTACGATTATTTAAATTCCAGTGAATTGTGGATTTTAGGACACCCTATATGCCCTAACTAAATGCAGATTAGCCCTAGGCTAATGCAGGTGGTTCCTACAACCTATGTGTAACTAGGCTGTGTGTCCTAAGGAAAACAATGGGATCACTAACGCATCCTAGACCTAGTCATCAGTCGGCGATGTGAATCGCCAACTGACCGGACGGAGGCGCTCCTAGCTAGGACAAACTCCTAACTCTAACACAAACACACAACAAAAGACAAACTCCTAACTCTAAAACAACATAAACAAGCACACAACAAATAAAAGACAAACTCCTAACTCTAACACTCTCTATCTAGGACAAATTCCTAACTCTAGAGGAAGATCTTGTTGAAAACAAGGTTTTGAAGAAAAAGGGTTAAAACATTTATTTACAAAGTTTGGCTGGACTTGAGATAAGAATCTCAAGCTGCACTACGTACCTCGTGGAAGAGGATCAAGCCAACGTAGTTCGAAACGAACTCTCAAACTACGCTTCTAAAAGAAACACTCAACACTTTAGATTTTTTTTAAGGTTTTTTATATTTTCAAATGTTTTTTTGATATTTTTAAAGTTTTCAAATGTTTTTTTGGATTTTAAAGCTTTTCCAATGCTCAGAATCTTTAAATGTTTTCAATCTTAAAGGGAACACGCAAGAACAACCATAAACTAGGGCAAAGCCCTAAATCCAAAAGGGGAAACCCCGAATAAGCAACTAACGCCTCAAAGAGACGAACCACAACAAGAAAGATAGTGTCCCAAAAAGAGAGAAAACGATCCAAGATCCCAAGCAAGCAAAGCTCTAATAAGACTGAGTTAGTCTCCAATAAGAGCGAAGTAATCAACAACTCTAAAGGAGAAACTCCGAACTAACAACACTAAAGGGGGGGAACAAATGAGTCAGAGACTCTCTAATAACACTACCGAGTTAAAGACTCAACTCTAAAAGGAGAGGCCACTCTAACATGAGGCTAGGTAAGCCTCCTAAAGGGGAAACTCTCTATATGAGACGAGGCTTGTCTCCGAGACACAAATGACGTAAAAAGGAATAAGAGACCCTGTGCATATTTGGCAAAGGTAAAACACCCAGCCGGGCCGGACAGCTACCTAGCCCTAGGGTGCAACAAATGTGCAACCCAATACCCATAAGGGTAGGGGTATGAAGCCAAGCCGAGTAGGATGTTCTCCCAAAACCAAACGGCGCACAAAGAGGAGGTTTAACAAGAGAATGAGACCGGGCGGGTCTAAAAGGAATAAGAGACCTTGTGCATATTTAGCAAAGGTGAAACACCCAGCCGGGCCGGACAGCTACCTAGCCGTAGGGTGCAACAAATGTGCAACCCAATACCCATAAGGGTAGGGGTATGAAGCCAAGCCGAGTAGGGTGTTCCTCAAAACCAAACGGCACACAAAGAGGACTAACGAGAGAATGAGACCGGGCGGGTCTCCCAAACACACACAAAAATGGGCTCCAAGTAACCTTATCATTGCCCTTGCAAAGGGGGAAGCAAGGCTAAGACTCACCCTTATTTTAAATAAAATACCACTCTTCACTCAAATTTTTGAAAACCTTTGATCCAATGTCCGATCCGATCTGACAGTTATTTTACTCTATTCAAGTAGAACATCGTATTAAATTTTGGGACGAAACGGATTTGAAACACTCATGCAGATCGTGATTTTAAGCATACACATTTAATAATGAATTAAAATCATTTAAATGCTTAAAAATCATGCAAAAATCTAAAGAAAATGATGATGTCCTTTTTATCTCTTTGAATACAAGCGGGCCCCACATTAGCGGGCCCCACACAAGCGGGTCCCACACGAGCGGGCCCCACACGAGCGGATCCCACATCAGCGGGCCCCACACAAGCGGGTTCCACACAAGCGGGCCCCACACAATCGGGTCCCATATCAGCGGGCCCCACATTCATTCATTTTCCGCCTGACCTCGGGATTTCATTCGAATACGCGGGTTTAGGGTCCTGTCAAAATGGGGTGTCTACACTTAGCTCGTTCGCTAGGCAAACGTGGTCGGATCTTGACGAAATTTCACAGGGACCTTGGTGGGACCCTAAGCTAGCTCAGGGTGCAATTTGGGACCCTAACGCACTGATTTGGGAAAGTTAAGCACAAAACATGGAGGTGCAGGGCACGGTCAAAATGGGGTGTCTACACTCCTGTGGGTCCCCGCCATTTCTTTTCAGATATCACGTTACTTACAGTTACAGTGTAGCATGGAACATGAAAAAAAATCATTCATACCTCTCTCTTCTTCCTTCCCTGCTTCACTGGTGATTCCACAGGAAGGACCTGAGGAGTTGGTGCAGCCTTCTTAGATTTCTTCGGGGCCATTTGCCTTTAGTTTTGGCGGGAGAGGATTTGATGAATAGAGGGAGTTTGATGAACAAATGCAAGGGTGGGTTGAACAAACTGTAGAAAGGCGAGAGTTCAAATGAAGAAGATGGTGAATACGGAGAGATGGAAACGGTTGAAATGAGAGGGGAGCGCAAAGAGTGGGATGGTATTGGTTTAAATTTTTTAGTAACTCCGGCGGTATTAGAAAAGGACACCACTGTTCCATGTAGATGTCCATGTGTCGTGGATCCGACCGTCTATGTATATTGGCGTCGGTGAAGATTTAAACAAACCCAAAGGACTCTGGGTTTAAAGGGAAATCCGAATCCAAACCAAAACAGCTGTCAACAAAGCCACCACCGTTTGGAAAAGTTTATTTACGACGTGTCAAGCATCCTTCCGTCTGCAGTTATTTCCGACGGCCAGGATCTAAACAAACCCAAGCTTCTGTTTGTTCAAATACACATTCAGACAAACCCAACGAAACCTCGTGCATCGTGCCAAACGTAAATGGGAGTGAGATGCATTAAATACAGGGGTTTTCCCTCCGAAGAAACTAGTAAAACAAAGAAAAAGTGAATGATGAGGACCAACATACGAGGACCCCATCTTGGTCCTGATGATGTCAGAAGGATATTGGGGTGTTTTTCCCACCCGATTTTGAAGAATCGCCCGTGTTTCATTCTTGTTTTAAAAGGTGTGCGAAATCATTCCTCGAAACATGTGCCCACATTCCGTACTTTTCTCATGCACAAATCCAAAAAATTTTAACTGATGAGATAAGAGATCCTAACCATCCACTGGACAACCACAATATTAGTAGAAACCAGAATGAAATAATCTGATAGACTTAATTTTCAGGCTATAATCCAATAAGTAGTGGGGCTCACCCCTCTAGTGTATATGTATTTGGGAAGTGATATATTCAAGCGAAAACTATTTAAAACCCCCCAAATAAAAAGTTATCTACCCAAATGACCCCAAAATTTTCTTAATTACCAATAGGGCTCTAAATAGATTTTAATTTTGCCTTTTACCCATTTTACCCTTATATCACCCTTACAAATCCCTAAAATCTCTCCATCCATTAATCGTTTGAACTCTCTCTCTCTCTCTCTCTCTCTCTCTCTCTCTCTCTCTCTCTCTCTCTAACCTCTCCATCCATCAATCCATCCCCTTCTTAACTCTCACACTCCCAACCATAGGGACCCCATAGAGATGTCCCTTCTCTCTCTCTCTCTCTCTCTCTCTCTCTCTCTCTCTCTCTCTCTCTCTCTCTGAGAAATTATATAGGACGGCGGGCAGGCACGTGCAGACCACAAATACGATGGCCCACATTATTTTGGTGATCCATAGCATTCATTTGTTGGTCCCTGGTGTGGATAGGATGTGCCCAGAAAATGACCTCCAACCCTCCAATCCCCATTTTAAACCTAAACAAATCAGAGGGTTAGGATCATCCTACGGAGGAGATATTTTGGCACTTCCTATCCACGTCAGGGAACAACAAATGAATGGCTTAGATCACTAAAATAAAGTGAGCTCACTGTATTTACAACAAATGAATGGCTTGGATCACCAAAAGAATGTGGGCCCACTGTACTTTTTTCTGCTGCACGTTATGTACGGCTAAAATTTCTCAATTAAGAGAGAGAGAGAGAGAGAGAGAGAGATTAATGGATGGAGAGATTTTAGGGATTTGCAAGGTGACATAAGAAAGGGTAAAATGGGTAATAGGCAAAATTAAAAGCTATTTATGGGGTAATGGTAATTACGAAATTTTTTGGGGGATTTGTGTAGATATGTTTTTATCAAGGGGATTTCTAGTAGTTTTCCCTATATTCAATCCCTTTTCTTCCTTGGGCCACCCCTCTAGTGTATTTATGACTACTCTTTTACACTACAAGGGGGTGGCTTAGGAAGAAAGGGGGTGAATATATCATTTACGTATATATTTTCATTAAAAATTATGGGGTCCACATTATTCGTTGATCCAACCCATTCATTTGTTTGGCCCCAACTTAAATAGCCAATCAACTGAAAATCATCTACATAGGATAATCCTAACCCTCCCATCTGTAGAAAGGTTCAATAATGTCTAGGAAGGTTAGAATCACACTATAGATACGATTTTCTAGGCAAAGCGCATTTAAGTTGGGCCCAGCAAATGAATTGTTTGGATCCTCAAATAAGGCGTGGGCCCTACTTATTATCCTCCCTCGCAAAATCGCAATGACTTTGAAAGCAAATAAAATAAAAGTTACAGAGGCCGTAGTAGTTAGACCTGGCAAACGGGTGGGTCGGGCCGGGCCGGGTCAACCCGCGGGTGATGCGGGTGCGGGTCACATGCGTCGGGTCAGGAGATGACCCGCATTTTTGCGGGTCAGAATTTAGGTGACCCGCGCGGCCCACGGGTGGGCCGGGTCAACCCGCGGGTCACCCGCAAATTCAAACAATTGTTTATTTTTTAAAATGTTGTCACTGGATTTTGATGAGGGGGGTATGGCCGGCACCGTGGGATGATCTAAACCGTCCATTAGATGGCCCACAGCCTAAATAGGTTGTGCCCCAAAAATCATTTCAATAGGTTGATCCTAACCCTCCGATCTATAGAGGGTTAGGATCAAGTGATCAACCCTCTAACATTCAAATCGGAGGGTTGGGATCAACCTATGGTGCTAGCCACAACCTATTTATATTCTATGGTGCCAGCCATAACCTATTCAGGCATCAAACCCTTAAAAAATAGATTAGCATGACAAAATCACCATCCTCATTAGAAAAAAAAGCCATCTAACTAGATTATCATAACAAAATCACCACCCTTAAAAAAGCCAAGTGACTTGCGGGTGCCCGTGGGTTGACTCGACCCGACCCTTGCTTTTGCTGGTTGGATCACCCGCGGGTTAGTTTTGACGGGTCACTAAAACTCAGACCCGTGCCCGCAAATTTGCAGGTGGGTCGGGTCGACCCACGGGCACGGGTCGCTTTTGCCAGGTCTAGTAGTAGTCACCTCGTACCACCTCTCGAAGCGCGTGTACACGGATTCAAATGTGTATTGTCTTTCTCTAACACAGATTCAAAAAGTTTATATTCTTTCCCCTCTTCCCGTGTATGTCGGTAAGTTAGGCTCCGTACAGATAACACAAGGAAGATATTTCGGTTTCCACCTTGGGAGGGAAAAAATCAAAAACTAAGAGCGCCTGATAAAGTCTTGAATGAAGCTGATTTTATTATATTATTTTATAAATGAGGAATGCTAGACTGAAGGGATCCTTTGCAAAAATGAGATGAAATGGCTCTCCCATTGGCTTCACTGTCACTCTAAAAAATGTAAAAGTTACGTAAAGCCAATGGGAGAGCCCTCTCATCTCATTTTTGCAAAGGCTCCCTTCAATGAAGCATTCCTCATTTATAAATATGTTCCAATTTTTCTAGGGAAATGATATCAGCACAACTATGTTTTGATATTTTCACTAATCCATCTTGTGTTAGTATTGAAAGAGCTGTCAAAAGGTTATTACATTTCCTAAAAAACTCTCACCAGCAAATTAACCCATTGTGCCGCGGTTGGGACCTTGCCCTCTTTCGACTTTAGGCCCTGTTTGGATTGCAAGAAAAACATTTCTGATGGAAAAATATTTCTTAGAATTTTTTTCTTTCTGCGATTTGGAGGGAAATAATATGATAATTGTTAATTTAAAGGGATATTATCATAAATTGAGGGCCCCTCTAAGTAAAAATTTAACAGGGTTGGTTCAACTCATCTATTTGCATGTGTAAGAAAGGTTGGAACTTCTATAAATATTTTTCCTTTCCAAACTTTTCCACAAAATTCTTGCAACCCATGGGGTTTCTTGTATGCGATTTAGATTAGTTTTATTGTTTACAAGCCTTATCTATTTAGAAGCATAGAGTATCATATAACAGGAGAATTTATATGATGCCCGACCGTCAAAGCAACAAGGGGCAAACCACCTAGCCCTTGATTTTTGATCTGGTCAAAACACCTGATGAAAAATCAAGGGCTTGTGATTCTCAGGATCGGGCATCATATAAAAACTCCATATAACAGACTAATTATCTGACAAAATTAAATTGTTAAATCGCATACACAATAACTTCTTTTTAAAAACCTACTTGTCTATATTATAAGTAGGGCCGATGAAACTTAGATGGACGGTCTGTTTTAAAATGGATTGTGACCGACACACGGGGGAGTAGGATCTGAAGAACACTCTGAATCTGATCTAACAAATAATGGTTTAAATGTATCCCAACTAAGATATAAGCGGATACCATCTGAAGTGGATTAGTTAGCACCACTATTTTTCAGTGAAATTAATCTTAGCCGTTCAATCAAGTATAAATGGCTAAATTTTGGGCCACACATTTCGATGAAGGTGTTTGCCTAGTGCTCCAAGTTAGATTGATATTTTTAATTGAGAAAACGGTTTTCTATGTAGATAAGTTATCTACACACTAGCTTAAAATACAGTGGGGGCCCACATTGTTTGGGTGATCCAAAGCATTCATTTGATGGGCCCTCACATAGATAGGGTGTGTCCAGAAAATCAGCTTCATAGGATCATCCTAACCCTTCGAACCGTGGAGGCAAAAAATTGACAGATTTGTGAAGGTTTATACACATCCATTTTACCTCCACAAATCGTAAGGTTGGGATGATCCTATGGAGCTGATTTTTTGTGGACACCCTATCTATTTAAGAATTTCATTAAAAAGACCAAGGAGGTCAAAAAAAAAAAAAAAAAAAAAAAACAGAGAAGAGCAAGAATATACAAGCTATATACAAAGAAAAAATATAAAAACAATGCATCAGGGAAGGAGAAAATCATATTGCTCAAAGGCCTCCAATGCACTCCGCTTTTAGCCAAATTATCCGCTACTCCATTGGCTGGTCTCCTAATGTGGCGAAAGGATATGCCAGAAGAGCCCCCATCAATTGGGTACTGAGTTTACTATTAAAGACCTTGGTCCCCTCCACTTTTTCCTCATAATAGAAGTTCATCCATATTCCGTGAGCCTCTACTTATCCCAAAGCTGCTATATTACTGGTCTCCTTTGCCTCACTCATATGGATGGCAACAAACCTTGTTCGATGCCTATAGCCTCAGCCCTTCATTCATCTCGGTTTAGAGGCATGGTCCTCTCTGATGCCAGGAAAAAAACGTATTTGGAGCTCTTCAATACCTATCTCTCACCCCCAGACATCTCCATTGTGAATAAAGTTTGCAAATTTCTTTGCCGCCCTACCACATAACATTCGGCCGCAAGCAAGAGGATTCTACGATACTTGTGTATACCTCGGTTCTAGAATTATTTTCTAGAGTTCCCGCAAGCAACAAATGGTTGCCCGCTATAGCACATAATCAGAGTACAGAGCTCTTGCAAATACTGTTGTCGAGATATCATGGGTACAAACACTTCTTCATGAGCTCGACGCCTCTTTATCTCATCCTCTCCTCGGATAGTATGGCAACATTGGCGTTATCTACATCTCTGCCTTCATGCTAATACTTGTTAGAACCACTTTTCCCTAGTTAGTTTCCATATTAATGCTATTTCTATATTCTAATATGTTTCCTTAATTTTCTTTTCTTATTTTGTTGATTTATATTTCCTACTTTACATTCTCCAATTTCTATATAATGTAGATGTCTGACAATTCAGCAAGGAAATAATCAGAGTGTTGCAGCAGTGTTGCAGCACATTGCAGGTCTGAGTTTCCTCGGATTAACCCATTGCTTCTCTCATTCTCTATCATCTTCTCTATTTTCTTGTTTTTAGGGAGAAATATACCTCGCACATCTTTAAAAGAACGAACTTGGTATCAAGGATTTGAAGGCTTTTTACATGGCTACATGAAACAAGAATGGGTCGTCCTTAGAAGAACAAGCCTTGGAAGCAATGTTGGATGCGAGGCTTGCGAAAATCGAATCACGACGAATCAAGAATCGAACCCTCAGAGAAAATATGTTAAAAATTTTTAGAGAAATTCTCTCTCAATTCCTCGAGCCTGTGAGCGATCCCGACAAAGAGGATGAGACCAATATCGCAAGACTTCTTGAGCTATTAGAGGCAAGTTACATTAAACAGGACGAGGAGGATAAAAGGGCTTGGATCTGGAATTCTTCTGGGGACTTCTCAGTTCAGTCCTATCACCATCTTATGTCTAGCCCTGAGTCTCCCAAAGTAGCCAGTGATTGGTCAATCCATGCACCACGGTGGGTATGCACTTTTGGTGGGGCGGCCTTCCTTGAAAGAATTCAGACTGCTGACTTCTTGCGAAAGCATAAAATTATGATCATATACCATTGTGCTCTATGTTTAGAGGCCAGGGGAATCAGTGGACCATAACTTCATTCTTTGTAAAGTTGCTCGTAAATCTGAGACAATCTTTTAAGCAGATTTGGCATTGCTTGGGTTTTCCCAGCCAAATTCACCACATCCTTTGCTAAGCTATCAACCTTCTCATTGGCAGATCTTCTCATGTGTTGGATTTGAGGACAAATAACACGAACCAGATCCCTAATCTCAGCAGTAATGTTACCAAGCTTCCACGGTCCCCTACTCTTACTCGATGCCCAAGCTAACACATTCAACGAGTCACCTCCGATGATATAAGAGGGCGCAAGCTATGTTTCACATATCATCTTAGACCAAACAGTGGAGCCCACACTTCAGCTTCATTAGCATCGCAAAAGCCAGCCGGGCCCAAGAATGATATCAATACAATACCATTAGCATCACGAATCAAACCACCAATACCGGCACAACCCGAGTTGCCGATAGAGCTTCCATCAAAATTCAGCTTGACCCAACCCACCGGAGGAACCTTCCACTGAGGAGTGATTTTCACTTCTTTTCTTTTCTGTAAGAACCGAATGCTAGTTTCTGAGAAATTCCCCAACACTGTAAAAAAGACCAACTTTTTCTCTTGTCCAAGCTATTAGAGCAAGCTTGATATCAAGAGCAATTTGCTACCATCCCCCTCCTTTTCTTCAAAAACCCTATTTTTTCACTCATTCCAAATGTTCCAAATCAGAACATAAGGAACTAACTTCCATATAGATTGCCCCATGCTACCAAAAAGACTGCCACCCCAATGGAGTAAGACCACCTTGATATTCTTTTGAAATACCCATGACACTCCAAAAGGCTTGATAGCATCCATCCAAAGGCTATAGGAAAATGGACGATGTAATAATAAATGATCCAAAGATTCCTCCTCCTTCCGCCAAAGTACACACCAACTTGCTAATTGACATTTTTTTTTCTTGATACGGTCACAAGTGTTTATGCTTCTATGAACAACAATCAACGCGAAATAACATCAACCCCAACCCCAACCTGTTCAGAATGGAAATGGTAAGATGATGTGGCCGATAGGGGAAGGGAAGGGAAGAGATGGCTAAATTTTCCAATTCCCATATTTGTTTGGTTTTCAAGTTTAGAAAGGGAAAAAGAAAAACTCAAAACACTTTTGAAACCCTATCACGATCTCCTTTCTCCCGGCAAACACCAGCTGTGGGAATCGGCCGCATCCTTTGGTCGTTCTTGCGCTTGTAGATTACATCGGTTGCAGGAATCAATAGCTGCAAACATCTCTCCCTCTCTATCCACTCCATTCACCACTACCAGAAGATGAATCACAACAAACAAGGCGGATGACACCCCATCCGGGTTTCTTTATTTTTCTCTTTTTATGGGTAGTTCTTTGTTAATTTCGACCTTGGATATGAATCTTGTCAAATGAGTGCAATGAAATACCATCCGGGTTTCTTTCTTTCCCTTTTTATTGGTTTTTTCTTTGTTAATTTCGATATCTAGGCTGGTTTCTGATGAATATCTGAACGTGTGCCTTTTTTTTCCATCTTCTTGCTGACTGTAAAAGTCATTTTCTTTCTAGCTGTAAAATGGCTTTCCTTCCCGTTTTCGTTTCATTTGATCTTATTAATGCTCCAGAGAGAAAGAAGATATGGCTTTCTCTCATGTTACTTGTCATGCTTGCAGCAGAAATTTCAGCTTCGATCTTCCTCTAAAATAGATTTTCAGAGTTACACCAATTACCGGGGAGAGGGTAATTGAGCATAGACTAAGAAAAGAGATTAAGGTGTCAGAGAATCAGTTTGGCTTCATGCCTAGACGATCGACTATGGAAGCTATCTTCTTGATTAGGCGGTTAATGGAGAGATTCAGAGAAAATAAAAAGGACCTTCATATGGTTTTCATTGATTTGGAGAAAGCGTATGATAGGGTTCCCAAGAGTGTTATGCGGTGGGTTCTTGAAAGGAAAAAAGTGCCTACTAAATATCAACATATGATTAAGGATATGTACGATGGACAGTAACTAGTGTCAGAACCACGGATGGCACGTCTAGTGAGTTTCCAATTACAATAGGACTGCACCAAGGATCAGCTGTAAGCCCTTATCTTTTTACGCTAGTTACGGATGAGCTTACGCAGGATGAGGTACCATGGTGTATGTTATTTGCAGATGACATAGTATTAATCGACGAAACCAAAGCTGGAGTAAATGCTAAGTTAGAGTTATGGGGAACTACTTTGGAATCTAAAGGTTTTAGACTGTGTAGGACCAAGACAGAGTATATGGAGTGCAACTTTAGTAATGTAAGGATGCGGGACGAGGATCTAGTAAGTATGACTGGACAGGAGGTACCTAAAAGGGATATCTTTCGCTATCTTGGTTCAATTATACATAAGGAAGGAGAGATTGAAGAGGATGTTAACCTTAGAATAAGAGCAGGTTGGTTGAAGTGGAAGCTTGCCTCAGGAGTTCTGTGCGACCGTAAAATCCCTACCAAGTTGAAGGGAAAGTTTTATCAGACAACTGTGAGGCCAGCCATGCTATACGGCTCAAAATGTTAGGCCACCAAGAAGCAACATGTGCATAAGATGAGTGTAGCGGAGATGCGAATGCTTAGATGGATGTGCGGCCACACAAGGTTAGATAGAATTAAAAAATGAAGACATTCGTAGAAAGGTGGTGGTGGCACCAATTGAGGAGAAGATGAGAGAGCACTGCTTAAGATGGTTTGGGCATATCCAACGTAGGCCTTTGGATGCTCCGGTGAGAAGAGGCGACTCATGCCAAATTGATGGAGTAAAAAGAGGTAGGGGCAAACCGAAAACAACTTGGGTAGAAACAGTGAGGAAAGACTTGATAGCTAGGAACATAACAGAGAACTTGACCTTGGATAGATTATAATGGAAGAAAATGATCCACGTAGAAGAACCCAACTAGAGCCAGGATTTAGAGCTGGGTAGATTCCTTTCACCTTCTTCTTGCAATTTTTCTAAAGGATTCATTTAGCCGACCCCAACTAGTTTGGAACAAAGGCTTTGTTGAGTTGAGTTGATCTTCCTTTAAAATAAAAAAACCCGTAGTAAGAGAAGGCAGAGAAATCCAATTACCGAGAGAGGATTTCCCCCTTTTCCTCAGTATAAGCACAAAATATAAGGGGCGAGACAAGGATTTATTCGCATTTAAAAAAAAAACACTTTTCGTGGACGCGAAACAGACCATTAACTGCTTTTGATGGGGAAAAAATCCTTCTTTCCATCTACAATCCTACTTTTTGTGGCATCCAAATGGACCCTTGAGAACAGGTTAAAGAAACTTGGGAACAGGTACGGAAGTAAAACGAAGTTATCGACGGAAATTACATCCTAATAAAAATAGTAACAACGAAAGAGGGCAAATAGGGGGCATCTGGCAGTTATTTTAGAGGGTACGACATATTTAAAGGGCAAATAGAGGTCAGTTTAGGAGGTCCTGGAGATGAATGAAGCAGGCCCAATTGAATAAATGTTGTGACACACAAAGAACCACAAGCTAGACTACCCTCTTCCGAAAGAGAAATGAGAATGCTCCCCGCACCTCACATGGAGAAGGGTTGAATCCATATGAAAATGCAATTAAAGGGATCATACGAGCCTCCTGCTTCTAAGAGAAACTATCAAGGGTACCTCCTGCTTCTTCTGAGAGACATGAAAGGACACAAGCCAGCTCTATGATGGACATAATTGATCCAGAGTTTAACCTGAACCACTTTTCTTGCAAATGCAGATAGTGAGAAAGAATTTCGGTATCAGTCATGTAGAAGTCAGATTAAAGGCCCTGGCAACTTTGAGACTTTAGTGACTCCATGGCTGTCACTAAGATGACTTACTGCGACTACACCTAAATGCTTGATTACCCAATGGGGAAAATACATAGACAAGTATACTGCTAGATATATATCCGAGCATGAAATGGGGCATATGAGATTGATATCTCCATAACTTCAAACTAAACTCTGAGACACAGGACAAAGTACAAACACCCTTTTCGATTCACTATGTAAAATAGAACTTAAATTTTGCTTGTCAGTAGCCTTGTAACTCAAATTTTGCCTGACAGTAGCCTCAATGTACTACTAGAAATATTGTAAATCCACCATTCACAACTATGTATTTCTTATCACCAACAACAGATTTTACTCAGTTTTTGATGTACTAAACGGTACCGCCAAACTCGGTTATATGCACAATGTCAAGTTCTTTTACTTCTTTGGTAGTTAAATCAGTTAAGGCAGACCAAAAAGTAGCATCTATGTCACCCATTTAGCCAAGAATCTTTACCTTCAAAATTCTGCAATTTCTTTCATTCAAAAACCCCCGTAAACAGGTGATCCTCCAGAGAATCTTCCCGCTATTCCCAAGGAAACAAATTACCCACTTCCTAGGCAGGTCTCCAATTCAGCCGAGAACACCCATGACAAGCTGAGGCAAGCGGAGAAAACACCACAAACCTTAGCCACCACCTTACAATGACTGAATATATGAATTTATTGATGCTTCAGCTCTCGACATAGGAAACGCATATTAGCCACTTTTTTCTTCATCAACATATCAGGAGTAATGATAATCTCTGCCACTACCATCCAATTAAAACCCACTGCATGGACAATTTCTTTTTTTCTTTTTTTTTTCTTTGAATGGTAGCATTGGCAGTTTCTTCCTACGTGCTCTTCTTCCCCTTTCTGTCAATGTTTGCCAATCCCCAGAATAGTTATGCACCCTTGCGCATGAAGTTGCACAACAAATTTTTTCCTTCGATTTCTTTAGCCAGTTCCGGCTTTGCCCACTTCCGCACCTGTCATATTCACAAGAGCTTGCTTCCTGACAGAGCTTTTCATGATTTTAAATTTCCTCGAAATGAACAAAATATTTCCATTTCCATCCCCACCGAAACGTAAATAATATATTTTTACTTCATTATTTCCCGAAAGTTTTGAATGAAATTCAACCGAGATCCCTAAATTCAACAGAAATTCCCAAAATTCGACCGAAATGGCCAGATCGATAAAAAAATGAAAAGAAGTTATTATTTACATTTCATTTCATTTCATTAATGTAGAGATTCGGTAGGCAACATCACTAGACAACACATCAAAGTAATTGTATCTTATGCATGGGATGTCAGATTGGCCAGGGACAGATAAAACCTCGTAACTCTGTGGTACTGACATAGAGTTGAAGATCCATAGAGGGGAGACTGCTCATTGTACTTTATTATACTTCTTTACATTTTTTTTTGAAAGGGATTATACTTCTTTACATTGTACTTCTTTATCGACTTTACTATCCTAGACATACGCAACAATGCATGTCACTGGGTGTTCAAAGTGATTAAGCCATTATGGATGGCTTTGTTGCTTCTGTGATGGTTTCTAAGTATGTATTTGTGCTTATTCTAGCAATTCTCAATGTTTCTCTTAAAATTTCATCATTTGCACATGTTTTATTTAAAATGTTAAAATATTTCATCATTTGCATACGTCTCCATACGTTTCCGTGATTTTACAAGATTTCCACAAAAAATGAAATGTTTCCATTTCCATGCCAACCGAAACCGAAATTTAAAACCTTGGAGCTTTTAGCAATGCTTGCCAAGTCTCATAGCAGTGTGACGTAGGATGATTCACAACTGAGAAGGGTTGCTTAGAAACTAGAATTAGAACTCGGAAACTCAAAGAAAAAATGGGTTGAATGACGGAAAGAAAGTAACAAATCTAGACAGCAATAAAATTCTAGGGTTATGGCATGAAAATATGACCATAGTTTTTTTCTTTTTTCTTTTTTCTTTTTGAAAATATACAAGGCTGTAAAATTGAATGTTTCCTCCTTTACTGATCTCATTTTTTGTTAAATATGAGAAATGAGAATCATTAAGAGAGGTTCAATGTGAGTCCATTACGAAAATATGACCATAGTTGGAGAAGTTACAATATTTCATGAGCAAAATTAATTTTAACACGTCCACATAAAAGCATGCAAGAATTCAAGAATAGAAAACTCATAAATCTCATAATTCTGAATTTTTAGCAACTCCCAAGAAAGTGATTCAATTCCCATGTGCAAAAATCTCACAAATCCCATAATAATTACAATATGCCTCTTGTAAAAAAATCAGGTTCTCAATTTGACCATTTGGTTCTCAAAGAAATTGCTAAATATAGGTGACTTAAGGTTGTAAGAAAATAGATTTGAGAACAAGGGTGAAAAGGAAGGGTAAAATTAGGGTTTTAGACTCTAAAATATGTAATTAGATTGGAAAAATATTTCTACTAGATTTTGAATACGTTTGGACGGGTGCAAACGTATGCCAAAAAGGTACATATGTATGTCAGGAAGGTGCAAACAAAGGTTTTGGGCAAAATCAAGAGGCACATGGTAGATTTAAATTAGGATCAAGGTATCTTGGGTGAGGGAGGAATTTTTGGGGAAGAAGTTTCGGAATTTAGGTATGGGGATGGTGGGTGCAGGGTTTGTGGGGAGGTTTTTAATGTCCGAGATAGGGGCGTTTGAGGATTTTGAGTGAGATAAGATGGGTGTAGGATTTAGGGTGAGATAAGATGGGGTAAAAGAAGAAGAAAAGTTGGGGTTTAAGGTTTTAGACCGGGAAAAGGAATAATTCTAATTATTTGCTAACGCTAAGGTTTAATTGCATCCCTAGGTGAGAATGCATAACCCTAAGTGTAATTGCATGGACTACTCTTTTCTTATTATTGTTTCTTCTCACTCTTCTCTATTGTTGTCCAAAATGAGAATCTTATCTAAACAACCTACCCGTAATAAACCGACAGTGGAAGAAGCCAACAGGAAAGAAAGACCTTCGAAAGGCATCTCCAAATCCTCTTATCCACCCCATGAGGGCGGACAAAGGACATCTCCAACATAATGAAATGTCGATTGTTTTCCAGTTGATTATTGGAGGGGGAGGGAGGTGGTGGCAGTGGGATTCTCATATAACAGACAAGGGTCATAGGGTCTTACGATTGTTGGTCGATTGTTTTCCAAATTCTCTTGGAGAAAGCAGCTCAAACTGGCGAGAGCAGTGCCACTATGATCTCTTTTTTCTATGAACTCTCCATCGTCAATTGTTTTCCAGTTGACTATTGGAGGGGGAGGGAGGCGGTGGCAGTGGGATTCTCACTCTTTGATTAGTTTTCTTTTCTTAAAAAAAATATCAGTAAGACTATATTACAAATAGCACGTTGTGTTCTGTTTTGTTTTCCTAATTGTTAGAGAGAACCAATATAAGGTAATCAACAAAATCATTAAAGCTGAGTTCACGCACAACCATATTAAATCAAAATCAGTATGTGCCTGCATAAACCTTTGACAAGAATTGGCTTTTAACTTATGACAGATTCGTCTATCTTGATTTAAAATGGATACGCAAGAACCAAAAACCACACCAAAGCCCATTTGCAATAGGCAGAAGGATTGGAAAAAAAGTCATAAAATTAACTATAGCTAGATCTGAAACATTGGACCTCCGTTAAAGTAGCTTCACCTTGACCGTTGGGTTTGTCCAGTGGTGTATCAGATGATGACATAGCCAAATTCCGGCACATTCCAAACATTGTAGGGTTGTGTCAAGATCTCGGACTAGCTATTTTGGTTACATTGCAAAGCTCCAGCAATTTTCAAACACTAAAAATCTATCCAATTGATTGATCTCAATTGTTTAATCAGTTTATGTTTTTCTGTGAAATCATTTAATTTAGTCTGGTTGCTCTAGTGTCTCTCTCTCTCTCCCTCTCTCTCTCTCTCTCTCTCTCTCTCTCTCTCTCTCTCTCTCTCTCTCTCTCTCTCTCTCTCTCTGTTTAAGTAGTAAATTGTATTATAAAGTGCCATCTAAGTCAGTACAAAACTCAAAAACTGAGGCATCCATTCTTATTAAATTATGCCTGTCTTGTATATCCCACAAATTAGTACTCTAGAATTAAATTTTTTCGATGACAAGAAAATAAGATTCTATTCCAAAGAAATAGAAAATATGATTCGTAGTAATGAGTTACAAAACATGATTCTAATTCTGGAAGCACTCCAAAGAATAAGAATTGATTCTCGCTTTCAAAGTGAGAATCATGAGAATGGTTAAAGAATGCAATGCAAGCATCTCTCCGTAGTCTAAAACTGATGCCCACCCTCGTGCTGAATCAGATGCCTTTCCTTAACTCCATCAAGAGCCTAGACACTTCCCTCCAAGCCCTGAACCCAAGACAGTCGGACCTATTCACAGGAGTCCAATCATCCCACTACATCTACTTGGAGGCAATCACCTTCTCTCAATGACTTCCCATCACAAAACGCAGCAACCAATTTGCAAGTAAAGCATTGTTCATCTCCCTCATCGCTTATAAATAACAAGACCACCTTCTCTCTTAAGACTTGCAAATAATTGTGCACTCCACAAGATGGTACCTCCTTTTGTCCTCACTATCATTTCAAAGAAAATCTCTTTGAAGTCTCTCTAGTCTATGAATAACGTTAACAAGGACATGAAATAAATAAGAAAATCAGCCAGAACTAATTTAAGCAATGTAATCCTCCCCCCAAGTGAAAGTGCATGAGTTGTTGTCAACTTCTATCCTACTCATTCTGTTTATCATGACTTGAAGACTGAGAAGACTATTACTAGGGCATTGGGCTTCACCTACTTTCCACTACAAAGACATCAATCGTTGTCAATTAACTCAATTCTAGTTTTCAAATGGATTGTAATAAGGAATATCCTATGGAATTCTCATCTCATCTTCAAATCACTCTCTTCTACTTTAAGGACGAAAGTATAGACCATGTACGTCTAGTTTTCATTGCTTTAGCTTTTTTATTTTTTTTGAAGAAAATTTTTATTAAAAATGATGAAAAAAAAATACAAACGAACATCATTGGGTAGTAGCATTTGGCGTCTCTACAAAACATTCCTACCTACCCTTATTGTGACTTTGCTAACTAACCAGCTAGCCCATTCACACTTTGTGGTATGTGCGTGAAGCTCCCTATATGTCATCTACCCATCTCTCTAACCTCTCCCACATAATGGTTCAATCTCCATGGTCCGGTTTTATCCTCTTTCATACACTTATCATATTCGCCAAATCCCCCTCTACTACGCGTTTCTCTCATTCCGGACACATAATGGTCCAATCTCTATTGTCCCATGTTATCCCCTTTCATCAACTCTTATTACATTATCTGAATCCCCCTCTAAAACCAATATTCCATCTAACCTTTTGTAAATTTCAATAAATAAAGTTGTCACCTCGGCCTCTGTTGAATCATTCATTGCAATGGGTACTAAATATGGCAACAATGTCTGCTGATTCTCATTATGAAACCCCACTGAATATGACAACAATGTGTGCCCATTTTCACCCCACACCCTCTCCCCCAACACCCGTTCATTCCTTTAGTTTCAAAAATCATATTCTTCCCACTAATCTGGTTGATTAGTGGGTTTTCATTTTTTATGGGAACCAGATTCAACCTTCGAAGACCTAGTAAAGGAGGCCATATGGGCTTAATTCCAAGGCTTCAATCTTAATTTGGCCCCATTAAAACAATGTGAGCCTCATGTGGGAATTAGGATGATGGATTAGAGTTTTCAGAGTCTTGTTGGAAGTTTGTCTAAATAAAATGTTAATGAATCAAATAAAAAATTGCCTAAAGGAAAAAATAATACATGTCCAACATAAATGAAAGACTAAATTTAATGGCTAAGATGGTTGGACCACACTAACAGTGATCATCATGTCGGGTGTGCAAGCCTACACTTGGAAGAATAACTAGAAAGCACCTTCTCCAACACATAATAGTTGCTAACAGTTTAACACTAAAAATACCATTCCACTATCAAATAATCTGGAACATCCATTGGATTTTTCCTTGCCTACAAGCATGATTAAATATGCAAAGGGCCAAAATATCATTCAAATAGAAGGAAAAAAAACACCTCGTTCAACAACTCTTGATATAGTGAAGCTTCAAAATAAGATATTGCATGATATTCAGGAAAGCATTCAATCAACATGACATCAGATGCTGACAATCCACAAATGACATGGCCCAAAAACTATAGATAAAGCAAGTTCTGAACAATTTCTTGACAATAATTAAAACTAAACCTAAGAACAGAGTCTAAGAAATTTATAAACACTTCAAAGATACCCGTTATTGATATGAGTTTCAATGTCCACATTTTATCTACCAAGAAAGAACAGCAATGATCGCAAGCATACCAATAAAAAACAACAGCAAAGTCAGAGTAGAATCTGATTGATGTCCTCGAGTCGGAGGCTGCATAAAACCATGACCATGGACATGGCCGCCATGAAATGGATTCATATACCATGAAGGGAATCCGGCAGTTGGACCATATGCATTGGTGTAGGCCGAACCATGTACACACAAATTAAGGAGAGATGGCAAAAGACCACCAAAACCCGCAGAGAACATGAAGTTTCCCACCCTCGTGGTCGCCATAGGCCCAATACCCCCCATGAATCCAAACCCATGTGGAGCAAAATGGTTTGGGTCAGGGGGAGGGGCAGTTTCGGGTCGTTGTCCAGCGGGGCGATTAGGAATATGAACGCCGGGTATCGACCTCGACCTTGGGTCTGTGGACGTTTTTCCTCTACCATAAAGAGGAACTAATTTTTCCTCTTGTACGATGGCCTTACAAACCGGGCATTCTTGCGAATGAGAGTGAATATGGAGCCATTTGTAAAGACAAGACCAACAGAAGAGGTGGCCACAAAGGGTTACAATTGGGTCTTGGGCCAATTCAAAGCAGATATTGCATTCAAAACTAGCTGAATCATTACTACTACTCCCCGAGAAAGATGGATTTTCGGGTGGTTTGCTTGAAGATTCGCCAAACCCACTGGCCATCTACAAATTCTAGATCTCCCAATGCCTGAAAAATCACATAAAAACCCTAATTAATCATGAAAAAAATCCAAAACCCTACTCAACAAAAGAAATATCAATTCATACATACAAACCAATAAATTGAGATGAAAAAACCCTAGATCTCCCATACCCCCGTTTGGATTGCAAGAATAACATTTCAGATGAAAAAAAAATCCTGGGAAAATATTTTCTTTGCACGATTTAGAGGGAAATGATGTGATAATGGCTAATTTAGAGTGATATCATTATAAATTGAATGCCCCACTAAATAAAAATTGAAAAGGGTTGATTCCAATAAAAACCCTAATTCTCAATGCCTAAAAATCACATAAAACCCTAACTAATCACGACTCAAAACCCTAATTAACAAAAAGAAAAATCAACTCATAAATACAAAGCAATAAATTTCAAAACCCTAGACCCAAATCAACCAACAATTATAAGACCCTAATCTAAAGCGAAACAGAGAAATCAGAGAAATAGAAACAAGACAAATCAACACCACCAGCTTTCAAAACCCTAATTTGGACCGAAACAATGAAAAAAAAAAATCAAAAACCCTAATTTAGATATCACACAAATAGTATCATTTGTGAAGGAACATGAAAATCGAAATAAATAAAAATTAATACAGATTTCTACCTGCATAATGCAATCCCAAACAGTTATAAAATGAAGAAATTTAGGGTTTTTGCATTAAAGAAAGGATCCAATCCATGAAACCCAAAAACCCTAGAGAAAAATTGACAAGGAAAAACCAAGATATTGTAAAAACCCATCAAGAAAAAGAGGGGAAAAAACACTGACCTGGGATCTAAGAAGCAAAAGAGGAAGATTTTATTTTTATTTTTTGCAGTGAATCTGAGAAAGAAAGAAAAATTGCGGGTAAAATAAAAACCAATAATTTTGTATGGAAGGTTCTAGACGTTAGAAAATTTAATAAAAAAACAATAATTTTGTACGATTATATCCAATACTATGTTGACACGTGGCATAATGTGGCAACCGTGTGGTGAAACTGTGGGCGGTTCAAACCGACAAAATCACATATTGGGTTGTGTTTGAGTCGGCCGGGTTCGAGTCGAGGAAGTTGAACCCGAGTCAAGTCGGGTTCGGGTTGACCCGACCAGCATCAAAATCCAACATTTAAAAAAAAAAACCATTTTTCTGTAGGGTGATGATATTTTCACCATCTGGAGTACACATTTGCCTCCCTTTTTAACATGATTTGACGTCAAGAAGCGTTATAGTTGCCTATTGTTTACGTTGTAAGGGGCGAATGCGTACTGCAGAGGGAGTGAAAATAGTATCTCCATTATCTAAAAAAATACTGAAGGAGAAAGATTTCACCATAACCGGGTCAACCCGACTCAACTTCATCGGAATTGGGAAATTGGATCGGGATCGGGTTGGATTCAGGTTGAGATATTAATTTTTCAGATCAGGTCGGCCTTCAACCTGACCCGACCTTCCCCGAGTTGCACTCTATCATACGTACGGTGAATGGGTTGGGCTACTTGATAAGCCCATTGGTCTTCAATTACCTTCGATATAGGGCCCACCATTAGAATTTAGTCTTCATGCGTACAGTAAATGGGTTGGGCTACTTGATATGCCCGTTGGGCTTCAATTATATTGGATATAGGGTGTAGTTCAGGATCTACCTACTAATGGGATCCAAGATTTTACCTTGTAATGGTCAGATCTGGATTCGGGCTGTTCATTTTTTTAATCAAACTCGTGATTGAGTCAGGCCCATTTACACCACTAATTGCATATGGGCATGAATTTGAGAATAGACTCTCAATCAGTCTAAGGCCCTGTTCATTTAAGATTATGCCAACCAATTATGAATCTAAAACCAATTATTGGACTCAAATTTACGAAATCTTAAACGAACAGGGCCTAAGCTTATCTAGATATCAGGACTTAAAGCTGGGCTTCAATGGGCCCGATTGCACTAAAGGGCGAATGCATCCGGTGGACTTTTATGAAGGGCATACATGTTGGATCCTATTCTATGATATGATTCAGATCTAAATTCGAGATTTGAATAGGCAATTTGGCTATGATCTAGCTGTTAAAGATCTCATCTAAGTCATTTAGACCTTTTCCTCTCATTATAATATCTACAATTTCTTTTTTTATTAATAATACACAAGTTACATTGATAAGCATGGTTTTAAATTTCGACCGTCAGATTTTAGTGGGGACCGAAACCGAAATTTGGCGAAATTAGGAATTGCACCATTTACCAAATTTCGGTCCGAAATTTTGAGAAAATGCCTTTTTATTTTTATTTTTTTTAAAGTGTTACAAAATTTCAGCCAAAATTTCGAAATTTCAGTCCGAAATTTCGGTTTTCAGAAGTTCGAAACCGGTATAGAAATTGAAATTTTAAACCTTGTTGATAAGGATAAGAGTTGGATCTAAATAGTCTGATGGATGAATTCTTTGAGTTTGAATTGTTTAGGATCCATTCAATGGTATTTGGGTTCGACTAACTTGATATCTTGCAAGTTCCTGTCGGATCTTTGTAGGCCAACAAGAGATCCAAGCCCGGGCCTTCAAATGGACAAATATTTCTTTAACTCTTTTTTATTTTCATCTTATTCTCACTTTTCTTTTTTGTTGGTAACATTAGTTTCCAGCAGCAGAAAGGAGAGATTTTCATCTCTCACTCTGGTTTGCATGTCTTTCTGGCATTTCAGTAATTTAGATTTTTTATTTATAATTCTTTCTTTGAAATCTCAATCATGGTATTTATAGGTAACTTTTTGAAGGAGAACTCATTCAGTGATTATATGGAGTCTATGAAAAGAAGCAGGGTTTTAAGGGTCAAGTTTTCTGTTTATTATAAGGATTCTGCTATGGGTCGATTAGAAGATGAGGATGTTACATGCTCAATTGGTCGTAACACAAATAAACAAAGAAAAAGATAGAAAGGATGCCAACCGTGTGTGATATAATGGGGAGCCAGGAGTGTTCTCCGAATGCAGTTGTGTATTCATGTATTGGGTATTGAGAGAGAGAGAGAGAGGGATTCACTACATTCCAAGTTAAAATTATGCATTCCACAATCACCAAAATGCGATTTATTTGAATTTCTGTACATCGGTTAGATGATCTGATGAAATTCTCCAATCCATTTGACTTTTACCGCTTCTGGGCAGCAGTAGATGTTCAGATGCTGGCTGCCTAGCAATTTGTTGTTCTGTAGATTGATATCTTCTGGAAAAGTTAGGAATGTGGTTGGTATATGAAGCTTTTGTATCAGTTCTTAGTCTTTATTTATTTCATCATGGGTTTTACTAACGAGTGCCGTTAGATAAGGTGGGTGCATTGGGAAAGAAATTTTACAATCATTTTACACATTGTTTGAGAATTTTACAAATGTTTTGACTCTTTTTAATCAAAACATGTATAGAGTTTCTTTTCCAATGCACCGTAGCGAAACCCTTTCTTCATTGTGCTTAAGTAGCACAATGATGTGGAAATATCATTTTTGTATCTTATTTTAGAGTAAACTTACTAAAATGCCCTTAAATTACTGGAAATTATGTAAAACTTCAAACTTAAACCCAAATCAAATGGATTAGACACAAAAAGTAAACTAAAATATTAGGCACTCTTGGAGGCAAGATCTATCAAAAACATTCTTTTATGCTCTATGAAGACATTTATATACTTTTCTTTCGCACAACTCTGGGTGATAAAAGGAGTAGACTATGTATAATGAGATTATTCCTTTCCAATTTTCATGCAACTTAACTGTAAGGAGATTGCTACTAAATATGCCTAAATCGTGTCATATTTGCTTCTATTTCTATGTAAGTTGAGGCTAGGTAATTCATTGTAAAAAAATGTAGCTATTTCACTGTGAAAACATATACAACTGCATTGTAAAAAAAACTAATTCCTTTTTGTTGACGGGCTAGGTATTTCATTACTTTTTTGTCGCCCTTGCGCATAGCATGGGGTTTCTTACTAGTATATCATAAAATGGGAAAATTTGAAGTTTTTTAGGTGTTCCATCCAAAGACATTAGATTAGAAAATAAGCTAATTAGAAATTAAGAAAGAGTTGCAGCTCAAATCCGGGTGAACAAACAAATGGTTGTGATGTTATGGGTCCTGCCTTTCATATAACTTTGACGGAGGGAAGGATAGGTCCTCCCTTTTGTCTGACTTTGACTTAGGGAAGGTTGCTTTCAGCATGTGACCTGCGCTCACAGACAAATGGTTAGGGACCACCCATAGTTAGAACTCTAGGGAACGATCCGACGCTCAAGTCAGTTTAAGGAAAATAGAATGAGAACTTAGCACTAGAGTTGAGCATTACCCATGAAATGGAGGGGAGGGTTTCCTTTAATAATCGGAGGTTCTGTATTCGTGGGTGCGACGTGACGACATGTTGTTCATTGTGTCGCGATGCTGACACTTGGTGGAGTACGACCGTTAAAGGATGGAGTTGATTGGGGCTTTTGAAGGTTGTACGATTACCAGGAGTGGCAGGTACAAGGAATGAAGATGATTGAAAGGTTTAGGTGATGTCTTTTTCCTAGATAGTGGCTGTTGCGACACATTCCCTACGAGGTGGCATGCGCCGGCGAGCTGGCTTACAAGCGATGTGTGGTACGGTCCTTGGGGATGTCGTGCGCTGGCGAGCTGGCTTACAAGCGATGTGTGGTAAGGTCCTTGGGGGTGTCGTGCGCCTGCGAGCTGGCTTACAAGCGATGTGTGGTACGGTCCTTGGGGGGTGTCGTGCACTAGTAGGCTGGTAGGTGATAGTGACCTAGTATGCTCCTGAACAGTTGTGTGTCAGAGGTCTAACAGCCATCCTAACGGATGATGGAGACGGGCTCCTACTCCTCCGAAGGTTGTGCCTCGGTCATAGCCAGCACCGACTGATTGAGGTTTTGGCGTTATGTGGGTCAACCACCACGTGTCATCGCCTCCTAAATTAGTTGCTTGATTTTACCCCATCATAATGCCCCCCCACTTCCCCACTTCTTTTAGCCTGTATAGATGAGAGAAGTAGGCCTAGCATTGCGAGAGGTACCTGCTTGATTTTACCCCTATCATAATGCCCCCCTTCTTTTAGCCGGTACAGATAGGAGAAGTAGACCTAGCATCGCAGACGATACCCCTCTGCTGATGGTCGACTAGGAGAGATGGCCTTAGGCTTCCTTGCGTGTTTATCAAGGACCAATTGGTAACTTAAGGAGAACACTTCATCTTCCCACGTTAGTCGTGTTGCGTAACTGCTGGAGTTACGCATGGAGGCACTAGTAAATAATTGTAGCAGATTTAACGCAGGATATTAAGAAGTTATTTCACGTTTCTTTTTTTTCACAGAGGTTGGTTTTCCCTAGTCTATATTCTCTTCTCACTCTTTTCATCTTATCTCACTTATTCTCCATTCAATCCCTTAATCCTCCCTTTACAAACAGCCAAGATATGTAATCATGGTAAAAAGGGGCATGTTGGTCGACCATCCACATTGGAACATAACAAATTGACGGTTGAAAAAAATCAGATCTAAGGAAATCGAAAAAAAAAAAAAATGAAAGATGAATAGAGAAGGAAGGATGGGTGGGAAGAAGAAATGCAACCCTAATTTATTGAATTCTGATGAGGAATACATCATCTTAGTAGGTGGATATCAATGGCTAAAATACGTGCATCTGCTTTGTTTCCCATTAACAAAAGTTAAGATTAACTCAATCTAGTATTTCATACCCTTTTCCTTCTCTAGCCTTTAAAATCCTATTTCCCGTGACTTTGGGTTTTCCCCACTCACATGATATGTTGAAAAGTGAGCCTGTGTGACTGCTCTCACATATATGCAACAGCCGCTCGCCAAATGCCTTATGCAATTAAGAAATTTTTCTTTATACCTCATGTTTTTATTTAATATGGTGAGCCTAACATTTTATATCCAAGCATAGCAGGAGTGGCCGCCACCATTTTACAATTGATCTGGTGGACCTACAATCTCTACCTAATTAAATCCATGCATATGTTGGGTCTCACTATTTTATATCTCATACTATGATGGAGAGGGGGCCCAACATTTTATAACCATGCCTAGCATGGGTGGGCCCACCATTTACACCTAATGTTTTGTTGTGGTGGGCCCACCAATCATACCCATGCATTAGTTGAACCACACCATTTTACACCTCATGTTATTAATGATTTGGGGTCGCTATTTTTAAACTCATTGTTTTTTATGGGATATGGCCTACCATTTTACACCTCAAGCTTTGATGGGTTGGGGCCCACCATCTCTACCCAAACCTATGCATAGGTTGGGCTTGCCAATTTACCTCTAATGTTATTGATGAAGTGGGGGTCCACCACCTCTACCGAGCCCTGTGCACTAGGATGGGATCCACCATTTTACACATCATGTTTTGAAACTGTGGGACCCACCATTTTACAACATGGGCCCAAAAAACTAGTATATCTATTCTACGCCATTTTGGTTAATTTGTCCCATTCCAAGACAAACTCAATGTCAGAGATAAAATTTTGAGTTTGAAGGACAATGTAAGAACATGTTGGTATCATTGATCTATGCCTTCGCATAAGGAAATCATTAGGGTTCTGATTTCCTTCTATAATTGTTGAATATGCTACCTAGTTTGATACGACTTTCTAAGTGTCATTGGCGAGAATTCCTTGTAACCTAAAGGTATCTCAATCTCCCAAAAGTAAGGATCAAACTTGATGGGCAACCAATGATAAGATGAGATGCAAGAAACACAAACATACAAGAAGAAAAATTGAGGCTTTCTGTAGTTTGGTAGTATGCCTTTGCCCATGTATAAGAGGCTTTCTGTAGTTTGGTAGTGTGCCTTTCTGTAGTTTGGTAATTTGTCCCATTCCAAGACAAACTCAATGTTAGAGATAAAATTTTGAGTTTGAAGGACAATGTAAGAACATGTTGGTATCATTGATCTATGCCTTCGCATAAGGAAATCATTAGGGTTCTGATTTCCTTCTATAATTGTTGTATATGCTACCTAGTTTGATAAGACTTTCGAAGTGTCATTGGCGAGACTTCCTTGTAACCTAAAGGTATCTCAATCTGTTGACTCTTTATGTGAAAAGAAGTCTTTTTGTAATTCAAACTTACAATGGGGTGTTTTTAGTAACTTTATGTATGCTTTTGGGCTTCCCTCCAAAAAGACTAAAGTCATGAGAAAACTTTAGTCCTAGATGGGAAGTGTGAGAGGATGTGAGTGGCCATATATATACTTTCACTCTCTTAACCTTGTAAATGAGCAAGAGGTTATGGGGATCCTACGCGCACGGATCGCCCACTTGGGTCCGGTGGGCTTTTGATCTTACCACACACCCGCGCCGCTCGGCCCGGCGCGGCTCGGCCGGCCGTGCGCGTGGACCTAAGGCTTTTCTTTTTCTATTATTTATTTTTCCTTTTAACGGTCAAGAATTTATTTATTTTGTTTTAATTCTTTTTTTACCGTTTGAGATTCCTTAATCGTGGTTTAGTGACCGTTTGGAAAACGTCTCTCACGCACTAAAAGAGTGAGACGTTTCATCATAACAGATCGATTACCTTTCTATATAAATCGGTTTTAGAGAAAACAGAAGATCATCATTGACGGATTCTTCTTCTGCTCTTTCTCTTCTCTGGCTTTCTCTCTGGTTTTCTGCTCAAGGCTTTTGGCAAATAT
The DNA here is from genome assembly GCF_043159265.1 of Tasmannia lanceolata. Classification (NCBI taxonomy): domain Eukaryota; kingdom Viridiplantae; phylum Streptophyta; class Magnoliopsida; order Canellales; family Winteraceae; genus Tasmannia; species Tasmannia lanceolata. The sequence continues at coordinate 68,591,129 of NW_027518695.1, forward strand.
AAGCGAGTTCTTAGGCATCCGAGCTGCGTGAGTGCACACCCCTGGAGCGAGAGTTGTTGTATCCTGGAGGCATACGCCGAGACGCCCATCTGCACCGTTGATTCGTCATAGTGGGGGCGAGATTTGCCTTAAGGACAGCGAAGATTCTTCGTGCCTCAACTCGATAAGTGATCTAACGATTTCTTTTTCCTTCACAGATTATTATTGCAGAAAATAGTATTAGTAATCTCTGTCTTCAAGTTGTGAGATTAATTTCTTATAAGGTATTTTTCGAATCCTAAATTACAGATTTGCACATCAATTTTTTCTAACACAATCTCCCAAAAATAAGGATCAAACTTGATGGGCAACCAATGATAAGACGAGATGCAAGAAACACAAACATACAAGAAGGAAAATTGAGGCTTTCTGCCTTTGCCCATGTATAAGAGGCTTTCTGTAGTTTGGTAGTGTGCCTTTCTGTAGTTTGGTAATTTGTCCCATTCCAAGACAAACTCAATGTTAGAGATAAAATTTTGAGTTTGAAGGACAATGTAAGAACATGTTGGTATCATTGATCTATGCCTTCGCATAAGGAAATCATTAGGGTTCTGATTTCCTTCTATAATTGTTGCATATGCTACCTAGTTTGATACGACTTTCTAAGTGTCATTGGCGAGAATTCCTTGTAACCTAAAGGTATCTCAATCTCCCAAAAATAAGGATCAAACTTGATGTGCAACCAATGATTAGATGAGATGCAAGAAACACAAACATACAAGAAGGAAAATTGAGGCTTTCTGTAGTTTGGTAGTGTGCCTTTGCCCATGTATAAGAGAAAAGAATTTGACCATATCTCGAGGAATATAGTACAAATTACGGTCAGCCAAGAAAATACCAAAACTAAATATCAACTCTAAAACCTAATGTCCATCCGGGGGTAAATCACTCTAGAATCTGCGCAATAGTATGCAAACTTTCTCTCAATTGCTTCTTCTCTCCAACATTCTACATTTCTACAAGACTAACAGAGCATGACACTCGCTTGCTTAATGTTCATGCATCCATGTGGCATGCGTGTGTGCCTCTCTCTCTCTAGAGAGAGAGAGAGAGAGAGAGAGAGAGAGAGAGAGAGAGAGAGAGTTTGCATCTAACATTCCTAGCCAAAGAGCATCATGACCCGACTTGGTCACATAAAGGACAATGTGAAATAGACAATAGAAGGGTATCTACCCTCGATAGAAAAGGACACCCCATTAAATTCATAAAGAAAGAGAGAAGAAAAAGAGAAAAGCAGATCTATAGTCCAAGTCAAGCCATGGTATTAGCCAACGACTTCACCATATTTTCCAATATGGAATGGAATATTCAAATGCCATTTGATTACACCACTTAAATAAGTTTCATTCTTCTGTCGTTTATGGCAGAATAACAGTAATTTAAAAACCAAACTCAATCTCTTTTCCTTGCAAATATAAATGAAAATCTAAGATGAAGAATCAGAAGATAGAAAAAGACAGCTGCGAAATAGCATTTTGCGAGATTGTGTATAAACAGACATGAGGCTATTGTTTTCTTCTACCGGCCATGGATTTATGTTGTGTTTGGATTGCCGGAATCAGAAATTGGAATCGGCCGGCAAAAAATTCCTCAAAATTTTTGGAAACGGAATGAAAAATTTTAAATAAAAAATTTAATTACCTCAATAAATACTAAAAAAAATTTCATTCCGGCCAAACACATCAAATTAATGCTTCTCATGAAAACATGGTAAGATTCTGAAAATATTATTTCCTTACATACCTATATTCTATATTATATTATATATGATGGGAATGGGATTTGCTAGGGCCTATCACAGAAAGGAATTTCGCAGATGGCTGTTGCATGTGAGAGCACCCACCTCAGAATTTTTAAATGAATAAGAAAATCTATGTTGAAAAGTGAGCCTATGTGGCAGCTCTCAAATGCAACAGCTAGCCAGTCGCCAAATGCCTTTCTGCGACGGTCCCTAGCAAATTCCAATGGGAATACATGGGTGTCTTTGACAAGCTTCAAGGTTATTTAAGATATTATAAATGCAAATTATTCCTTAGCTATTAAATATAAAGCCTTGTAAATATGAGATTATATGGTGGTTGCCCATGAAGTCCCGTGTGGATGGTACAACAAAAGTACCACCCTTGATATTTGATCCAGCATCAGCCTCTTAAAAAGTGGGCTGCTGTTGGGTCAAATATATATGGAGTGGTAGCCCCCACATGACTTCACGGGAGGCCACCAATCCACCATATAGGTGTAGTTATTAAATATTTTATAAGGGAATTGCTAGGGTCCATCGCAAAACGCATTTAGCTGCGACAGACCGGCCACCTCGTGAATGGAGACAAAAGTTGTTGTCTCCATTTACGAGGTGGTTGGTCTGACATGCGACAGAGTAGCTGCGAAATGCCTTTTGCGATGGACGCTACCAAATCCCATTTAGCAGAAGGCATGTCGCAGCCGGCTGTTGCATGAGAGCGCAACGACCTCATATGGATTAAATGAATAAGACGAAATCTGTTGAAAAGTGAGCATATGTTGCTGCTCTCTCATGCAACAACCTGGCCACGTAATGTCTTCTGCAATGGTCCCTAGCAAATCCCACATTTTAGATAGTATTTTTTTTTTTTTTTTTTTTTGAAGATGGAATTGCTATGTATATCCTTTATAATTATTATATATCCTTTTTTTTTTTTTGATCGGTAATTTGGGGTTAGGCAGACCCCCACCAGATATATTAAAGAAACAAAAGGATTACATACGAAAATAAATAGCTCCAGAGGAGTCTTCTAATACAATAGAGAGCAGTTCCTGAGGAAGGTCGATAGCATTTATAGGGTGGCCTTTGAGAGGGCAAGTAGTCTTTGAGAGATAATCTGCAGCCTTATTCCCTTCTCTCCAGATGTGAGAAATGGTCCAGGACCTGAAGCTGGTTAGCAAAAGCTCAATTTTTTCCAGGGTTATGATTTTCCTCCATGGGCATGTGATTTCCTTCTGCAGAACTTTGACAGCTACAAGGGAATCAGATTCTATCCATAGGAGATTACAGCGATTCGGATCAACAAGTTGGAGGCCCCTGAAAATTGCTTCTATTTCTAGTTCAGAGATGGAGGACGAGCAGAGACTTGCTGCTGGATAATCAATAGAGTAGAGGCTCACATGGTTACCATTACTGTTGCGAAGAAGCCCTCCAATGCTTCCTTCACCATTAGCCAACGAAGCATCAGCATTTAGCTTAAGGGAGTCGGGTTGAGGAGGAATCCATGAGCATGATTTCAGTTGAGGGGATCTGGAGAAGCATGGCAAGTTCCAAATTTCTGAGATTTTGAAGTTTTCTTCAGTTGATATGTCATCCAGCTTGAGAAAAAGGATTTTTTCTCTAGCTACTCTGAATATCATGTTCTTTTGGAATGACGCCTGGCACCCAAATGGGCCGATTTCATCTCAAACATCCGTCCTCTCCAACTTCATTCCCCCTTCTGCTTCCGTTCTCAGAACTTTCGAAGAAGGTTGGTGGAATATGATCCTGACTCTGCCCCAACTTTGGGAGTTCAAAATGATTTTAGATGGTGCTCTCTTCTCTGACAACTTGGATTCTAAAATCATTTGGAAACCCGAAGCCTCTGGAAAATTCTCTCTCCGTAGCGCTTGGAACACAATCAGACCCCCAAAACCAGAAGTCCAGTGGGCATCGTCCATTTGGTTCCCGGGCCACATTCCGAAATTCGGTACTACCGCTTGGTTGGCTATGCAAAATAGGCTCAGCACAAAAGATAACCTAGAATATAGGTATTTTCATGCACTCTGCTATTTCTTTCCTGCCAAATGAAATGAATGGCAGAGGTGAACAGAATTCGGATGAAGCTATATGATTGTCCTTTCGATCTGAATTTCCTTCTGAGCCATAGTTCTTCTTCAGGTAGGGATCGTTTCTGCTTCTTGCGATCAGATATACGCCTAAGGATTGCCCTCCATATCCAGGCAGTGAAACTGCAGTTGAAGAAGAGGTGATCAGCTGATTCGGGTTCAGTATAACAGAGGGAGCAGGATTTGTTCCTCCATGGACCTAAGAAGTGAAGGTTATCTTTTGTGCTGAGCCTATTTTGCATAGCCAACCAAGCGGTAGTACTGAATTTCGGAATGTGGCCCGGGAACCAAATGGACGATGCCCACTGGACTTCTGGTTTTGGGGGTCTGATTGTGTTCCAAGCGCTACGGAAAGAGAATTTTCCAGAGGCTTCGGGTTTCCAAATGATTTTAGAATCCAAGTTGTCAGAGAAGAGAGCACCATCTAAAATCATTTTGAACTCCCAAAGTTGGGGCAGAGTCAGGATCATATTCCACCAACCTTCTTCGAAAGTTCTGAGAACGAAAGCAGAAGGGGGAATGAAGTTGGAGAGGACGGATGTTTGAGATGAAATCGGCCCATTTGGGTGCCAGGGGTCATTCCAAAAGTTCAGCTTTGAGAGAGGGTTTACGATGTAGCAGACATTCGGGAGGATAAAGGATCTAGCATTGATGATACTTCTGGCAGCCCAGGATGGGTTGCTGGGCATTTTGATGCTCCAGATACTTCTGTTCCTGAGGTATTTTAGATCAAACCATCTGACCCAGGGGATGTTTTTCCCATTGAGAATGTGCCATAGTTGTTTAATTTGAGCAGCTCTATTCATATCTATCAGGCTTCTGATCCCCAGCCCACCTTCTCTCTTCGGATTACATATGGTCTCCCAGGAAATATTATGCCATTTCCTCTCCCTTTTGCAACCCGACCAGAAGAAATCTCTGAAAATTTTCTCAATTTTTTCCAGGACAGAGCAGGGAATGTGAAAAGCCGCCGACCAGTAGACCTGGTAGGTGCTTAATACAGATTTGATAAGTTCTGCCCTACCTGCTCTTGAGAGGCTCTTGTTGGTCCAGACAAAGATCCGCTTTTGAATTTTTTCCAAGATGGGGAGGCAGTCAGCAGCTGTGAGTCTAGAGGTGATAAGGGGAAGTCCCAAGTACTTGATAGGCAATGAGCCTTCACTCATCCGAAGGATGGTGCAAACTGCTCTTCTAGTGCTATTTACTGAACCTGGAAAAAAAATTTCACTTTTTGCAGGGTTAAATTCGAGACCAGAGAAAGATTTGAATTTGTTGAGACATCTAATGATCCCGGCAGCACAAGAGGGGATTGAGGAAGCAAAAATCATTACATCGTCAGCGAAAAAAAGGTGGGAAATGGTGAGCTCTTTTCTAACGAAGGGGGAGGATATTTTGCCAGAAGAGAGGAAGGATTCAAGGAGGCAAGAAAGCATTTCCATGACAAAGCAAAAGAGAAGGGGGGAGAGAGGATCTCCTTGTCTAAGACCATTAGAGGATTTGAAAAATCCTTGAGGGGATCCGTTAACCAAGATTGAGAATGTGGGAGTGGAAATGCATTGGTGGATCCATAGGCACCAGATGTTTGGAAAACCAATTTTTGTGAGGAAGGTGATCAGGAAGTGGTGGTTCACACTATCAAAAGCCTTTCGGAGGTCCATTTTAATTCACATTGCTTTTGTAGAGTTTTTCCTATGGAAATTGTGGCAAAGGTCGTGGGAGAGAAGAATGTTGTCTTGAATGGTCCTACCTTGGATGAAAGCCGACTGGAAAGGGCTAATTAGGTTATCCATGATCAATTTAAGCCTATTTGCCATCAGTTTGGAGATGATTTTGTATAGAAAGTTGCAGAGGGCAATGGGACGGTAATTCTCAGGGGAGGAGGCATCAGGGGATTTAGGGACAAGGGTAATGAAGGTGCAATTTAGTTCCGGGAGCATCTTTCCTTTAATGAAAAAAGAAAGGATGGCCTCAGTGATGTCTTCTTTGATGAGGTACCAAAAAGATTTATAAAAATCACCATTGAAACCATCTGGGCCGGGGGCTTTGCTTCCATCAGATGCAAAGATGGTTTCCCTGATTTCATCCATGGAGAATGGTTTGGATAAGGCCTCAATCTGATTGGGGGAGAGGATTCTAATAGGGTCAGGAATGCTATGGGCTTCGGGGTTGAGGCCATTTGAGTTGAGAATATTGTTGAAGAAGTCCACCATTACATTTGAGATTACCTCTGGATCTGAGGAGTAGGAGCCATCAGGAGTAATAGTGCCTTGGATACTGTTTTTGTTGCGACGAGCCACCATAGCAGAGTGGAAAAAAGCAGAGTTAGAATCTCCAAGGGCCAGCCATTGGACTCTGGATTTCTGCTTGAAAAAAATCTCTTCTTTCCTAGCCATTTTGATATAAGAGTCCTTCATGATCTCTTCTGCATTTCTCAGGTTTATGTCGGTTGGAGAGCTGGCTATCTGGCATTGGATGACATCTAACTGCTGGCGAAGAAGAGGGGCCTGGATGTCAATTCTTCCGAATACATCATGGTTCCAAGTTTTCAAAGCTTTTTTGACCTCCTTAAGTTTTTGAGTAACACGGTACAAAGGGGATCCTATAACTGGGGTTTGCCAAGCCCTTTGCACACATTCATACACAGAGGAGTCTTCTAGCCACATAGATAGGAATCTGAAGGGAATTTTGCTATTGGTAGTGGCGTTGTCAAATTGGATTATAAGGGGAGAATGGTCGGAAAGGCCATAGTGGTGATAAGCGTTAAAGGATCTAGGGTAATTGACAAGCCATTCAGAGTTTACCAGAGCACGATCAAGTCTTCTAAGTTTCCAATTTCCTGATTTAGAGCTGTTATTCCAGGAAAGAGTCTACCCATTGGCTCTCAGATCTGTAAGGTAGGAGGAGTCAATCCAATGGTTGAATTCTTCATTTATTCTTCATTTATCCTGTATGCATAGTAAAGGCCTACCTTGAAGGAGTGTATATATTATTCTCAATGATATTATAATAAAACTCTCCCTACCGCAACGTCTAGATCTAAGGATTTCCCATTGAAATTCACAGGACCATTTTTTATAATGGGGTGATGGGAGACTGTCTATGTTTTACACTTCTATGATTGGTTGCTAAGATTATCTTTGGAATTGTAATAGCCTTTGACAATTGGTTAAAAAAATGTAAAATAAGGTGGTTCTGTCCTATGTCAGGGCCTATCACATGAATGGTTTGGATTACCTTAAAAATGTGAGCCCGCTGTGTTTCTAGCCGTCACCTCATATAAGCTTATATAAGGGGCGCTCATGCTAATATATATATATATATATATATAATGAGATCAACTGGCAAGATGATCTTGTCTTAACGAACAATAATGACCATGACTCGGTGCAAACATGACATATGTGCTTGATGATTGAGACAGTTGCTTTGATGCAACATCCCAGCCCCAACTACAGCGACAGACCCCTTATTCGTTGGGACCCGGATACCTCCGTCGAGAAGAAACAGCTCACTGAAGCTCTTGTGTGGATTCGGTTACCGGGATTGCACCTCAAGTTTTGGTCCCCATTTCTTGAGTAGGATAGCTAGTTTGATCAGAAAACCCTTATATATTGACACACAAAACACCGAGGCAACCGGGCTTAAATAGAGATGGACATGGTTCGGGTCCAACCCGAAGAACCGATCCGAACTGGCCTATTTGGTTCGGTTCGGTTATGAAAATATGTGGTTCGGTTTTGGGTCCAAAATTTTTAGAACCATCAGTTTTTGGTTCGGTTCTGGGTTTGGGGTCCTAGGATCCAGAACCAAACCAAACTATATATATATATAAGGAAAGGGATCCTGATAAGGTTAGCGGGTAAGCTTACCCGCTAACGTTCGCATAGAACAAGGTGGGCTCACATTGTTGGGGGGATCCAAAGCATTCATTTGGAAGGCCCTTTCATGGATAGGGTCTACAAAAAATCAGCTTCATTGGATCATCTTAGGGTGTCCATTTGTGAGGTGGAAAAATGGGCAGATTAGTGGAAAAACAGTATCTGTCCATTTTCACCCCCACAAATGGACATCCTATGATGATCTAATGAAGCTGATTTTTGGTACACAGCCCATCCATGATTGGGCCTTTCAAATGAATGCTTAGGATCAGCCCAACAATGTGGCTCACCCTTGTTTTACGCTAACATTAGCAGTGGAGGGCATATTGTGTTCTACACACAAGTGTAGATAAGTTTTCTACACACTAGCTTAAAATACAGTGGAGGGCATATTGTTTGGGTGATCCAAACCATTCATTTGATTGGCCCTCACATAGATATGGTGTCTACAAAAAATCAGCTCCATAGGATCATCCCGACCCAATGATTTGTGGAGGTAAAATGGATGTATAAACATTCACAAATGTGTACATTTTTTGCCTCCACGGTTCGAAGGGTTAGGATGATCCTATGAAGCTGACTTTTTGGGCACACCCTATCTATGTGAGGGCCCATCAAATGAATGGTTTGGATCACCCAAACAATGTGGGTCCCCACTGTATTTTAGGCTAGTGTGTAGATAACTTATCTACACTTGTGTGTAGAAGCCTCTCTCTCTCTCTCTCTCTCTCTCTCTATATATATATATATATATATATATATATATATATATATATATAATTTTATATTTTCAAACTTAAGCAGATATAGGCCATTGGATCGAGCGAGGCTGGAAGGGAGTGTTAAAACTAAGAATTTTTTATTTTTTTTTCATTAAAAAATAAGAGAAGAGGGGGGCTAAATTTGGAAGAAGGGGGTGGGGCTAATTGGATTTTTTCATGAAATTCAAGAGAGAAATTGATCTTGGCTAATGGCCATTGAGGGTTTCACTTCAAATGGATGGCCAAGATCAAAGAAAGTTTGAGGGTTAGCCAATGAAGGGTTTCACTTCCTGTTTGGCTTTTGATTGTTTTAACTGTTATATCCTTCAGCAAAAATAAATAAATAAAATGTTTGGTAAACCCAGAACCGATCTGAACCAACCCGATCAAGATCGGTTCTGGTTCGGTTCTGGTTCTCAATATTGGGAACCGATAGGGATTGGTTCAGTTCTGGGGATACCCCGAACCGAACAAACCCGAACCATGTCCACCCCTAGGCTTAACTACACAAGGCTTTGCATTCAAGTTAGGGCAAATCAGCCCCTCACTAATGAAATTAAACTCAAAACATCATCGGGAGAGATTATGCAAAATATCATCTAAGATTGGAAGCCCAAAGCTTACATCAAATGCAATGATTTCAACCGAATGCACTCATTACCCAAGTAAGTGGGCTGCAACTCGAGCCGGGTAAAACCCGACCCGCATCGACCCGACCCGAAAATAGCCTGAGTCAGGTTTAGGTTTCATGGGTTTCGGGTCGAGCCGGGTTCAGCATTCAAAAGCCCGCATGAATCTCGGGTCGAGCCGGGTTTCAAGGGGCCCGACCCGACCCGACCCGACCCGAGTTACATAAGTTATAGTATGTACATTTTTTTCTATTGTTAGTTAAAAGTTAAAGGGGTAATTACATTTACACCCCCTCTAGTTTCTGACACATCCACTTCCACCCCTATAGTTTAAAACGTGACAAATACACCCTTGTAGTTTCAATTTGTTTAAGGTAGGCCCCCTCAGCTGAAGGTTCGTCCATAGATTGAAGGGTTAGGATGATCCGATGGAGCTAATTTTTTGGGCACACCCTAACTATGTCAGGACCCATCAAATGAACGCTTTGGATCATCCAAACAATGTGGGCCCACATTATTTGGATGATTTTTTGGTAGTGTTTGGATTCGGGTAGGGGCCCACATTATTTGGATGATCCAAAGCGTTCATTTGATGGGTCCTGACATAGATATGGTGTGCCCAAAAAATCAGCTCCATCGGATCATCCTACCCTTCAATCTATGGACGAACCTTCAGCTGAGGGGGCAAACCTTAAACAAATTGAAACTACAGGGGTGTATTTGTCACGTTTTAAACTATAGGGGTGGAAGTGGATGTGTTAGAAACTAGAGGGGGTGTAAATGTAATTATCCCAAAGTTAAAAGTGAAAACCCACGCACCCACTGTTACTGTATGTGAGTGTAATTTCTGCTTCTATGAGTTGAGTTGATTCAAGTGTTTGATTCAGCATTGTTTGATTGTAATTACAACATTGTTTGATTACAGCATTGTTTGATTCAAGTGTGATGTGAGTAGACCTGGCAAAAGTGACCCGTGCCCGCGGGTTGACCCGGCCCACCCACAAATTTGCGGGCATGGGTCTAAGTTTTCGTGACCTGTGAAAAATCAACCCGCGGGTGACCCAACCCGCAAAAACACGGGTCGGGTCGGGTCAACCCGCGGGCACCCGCATTTTAACAGTATGTTTAAATTTTTGTGAGAATGTTATCCTCACTCACGCTGTTTGTTTTTTTATGAGGGACTCCTCACTTTATAAAAAGTACGGTATGTCCGGCACCCTAGGATTATCCAAACCGTCCATTAGATGGGCCGTACCCTAAATAGGTTATGCTCCAAAATTATTTCCATCGGTTGATTCTAACCCTCCGATCTATAGAGGGTTAGGATCAACCCTCTAACATCAAGATTGGAGGGATAGGATCATCCTATGGAAATGATTTTGGAAGCATAACCTATTTAGGCTATGGCCCATCTAATGGACGGTTTGGATCATCCTATGGTGTGGGCCATACCATACTTTTAATAAAGTGAGAGTGGCCAGTAGTGTTGTTAACATTTCAATGTGATTTTTATTTTATTATAATTTGCTATCAAGCTTCTCTTTTGGTAATTTCTCGGCAAGTGGGCATTGTGGGTGCACATATACGCTCATCGAAAATGTTGGTAGCAAATGTAAAAAGGTAAAAAAAAGTAATCATTACACCAGAAAAAGTAAAATAGCGAAAATATAAAGTGTTAGATGAAAAATTACGTAGAAATGGTGATAGATTGTAAAATTACCAAAAAAATACAAATAACCTGTAGAATGTAGAATGTTATGACAGTTACAGGAAAATTATATGCTGTCAAATCAAAATAGTGATTACAATCCCATATTTGCGGGTGCCCGCGGGTCACGAGAATTTTGACCCGCAAAAATGCGGGTCATTTGATAACCCGACCCGTATGACCCGCACCCGCGGGTTGACCCGGCCCGGCCCACCCGTTTGCCAGGTCTAGATGTGAGTGTAATTACATCATTGTTTGATTCAAGTGTAATGTGAGTGTAATTTCTGCTTCTATGAGTTGAGTTGCCTTGCCAAACAAGAATTTTCCTTAAAAATTTGCGTCAACGTGAAAAAACCCGACCCGACCCGAACCGACCCAAGATTGATCATAGGTAGGGCCGGGTTTGGGAATCGTGGGTTTTCCGAAAAAAAACCCGACCCGACCCGAGATATTTCTCGGGTAGGGTTGGGTTCTCCAAAACCCGACCCGAGTTGCAGCCCTACAAGTAAGTGCGCTGTGGCCTATCACCAAACAATGGCGACCAGCCCAAAAAGGCCGACATTTAGAGGCAACCCATTTTCATTCTTCACCTCATTTTCTTCCCCGCAGCACCCCCCTTGTAGTGTAAAAAGAGTAGTTGTAAATACACTAGAGAAGGCTGCCTCGGTAAGAAAGGGGTGAGTATATCACTTCCCTTTATATAAAGACCAAAAAAGTGTTTTTTTAGTGAAAGATAATTCATAATTGAGAAAAGGGAAACAATATCAGCGCTCTAATGTTTTGATATTTCCACTCAATTTTCTTGTCTTTCAGTATTTAAAGGGCTGTACATGCCATATGGCACAGGAAGGTAGTTTTGCCAACCTTTTTTAATATTTGCACTAAACCATCTTGTCTTTTACTATTTAAAGAGCTATCAAAAGGTTATTACAGTTCCCAAAAAACTCTCACAAGCCAATCAAAATAGAAAAGACAAACTAGGTTTCTGCAATTAATAAAACCCTAGTCGTGTTGATATCATTTTTCAGATAACACCCCCAACCCAAAACACACATGTGCAACACACCTTATCTTACGCGCTAAGACTACGTCCTCCCTCCAATCTCATGACCAATAAAATATAAATGGGCGGCTAAGATTTCATATCTGTTATCTAATCAGAATTCTCCACGTGCCCTCTTAAGATATTTCACCAGACTCCACTTAGCCGCCCACCTTCTTGGAAAATCAAAGACCACCCTCTGTCTTCTAAACCTTTCCCTCTCTCCCTCAAATTCCACAAGAAAATAGAAGGAAACCCTGCTTTTTTTTCATCCCTAAAACCCTATACAAGTAAGAAAAACCTCAAAAACAAGAACAAGAGGAATAAGAGAAGAGCAAAGCTTTGAGGTTTTGAGTAGTCTTTTGATCTTTAGATGGGATTTTCTATGGCTCAAAGCCTAACATATTGGCTTTCAGAGCACCCGTCAATCATCACATTCAGATGGACTCATACCCAATCATGGGGCTCCACTTGGTCATTCCTAGTTACCTTCCTATCACTTCATCTAATCATCTCATTATTCCTCCATCTCATTCTAGTCCTTTTCCGCCGCCGGAATCCGGTCCCCCTCGGACCAATTCCGGCCATTCATAGCCTCGCAATGGCCTTAATCTCAGCCGGAATCTTTGCGGGAATGCTCCTCTCAGTTGGGTCCGAAATTCGTGACACCCGATGGTTATGGCGCCGGTCTAAGACACCACTCCAATGGCTCCTTTGCTTCCCACTTGGTACTCGACCCACGGGCCGTGTTTTCTTTTGGTCATATATTTTCTACCTCTCTAGATTCCTCCAGCTTTTTCGCACCTTCTTTTCGATCCTCAAACGACGAAAATTAACCTTTTTTCGCCTATTTCATCACTCAATTCTCATATGTATGTCATTCTTATGGCTTGAATTCACTCAATCTTTCCAATTAATCGCAATTTTATCGACCACTTTGGTTTATTCAGTGGTTTATGGGTACCGTTTTTGGGTCGCGGTCGGGCTCCCCGGCGCTTGTTTTCCGGTGATATTGAATTGTCAGCTATTGTTACTTGGGTGTCACCTTGTTTGTCATCTTGGGGTTTTGTGTTTGCATTTTAGGAAAGAAGGGTGTAATGGGATTGGAGCTTGGGTTTTCAATTCAGTTTTGAATGGGGCTTTGTTGGTTTTGTCATTGAATTTTTATGTAAAGATGTATCTCAAGAAGAGCAAGTTAACTGATGATGATTCTTCTAGCCATTCAGGCCATTCAAGCTCTGTTCAAGAGGTGAAGAAAGATCTCTAAAAGAGATTCCTGATATTTGGTATCAAGTTTTTTTTTTACAGTGTTTAGCAATGTGTAATGATTTTGGAGGGGGGAATCAAAGAATCCTTCTGTATAGATGGTAGATATGTTGTCATTCAACAGAATAAACAAAAAAAGTAGATAGATGAGGTAATTATACTTCTTTTGTGGTTTATGTCTTTGTTTTGTTAATGGGTTTTTTTTTTCTTGTTTGGTTGTTTCGTGCAAAGAGAGATGGGAGATGGTTGCTGGGTCTACACGTTTGCTTTGGCCCATTTTTGTCTGCTGCCGACATTTTTTATTCAACTACTAGTCTTGACTCTTGAATATGGTTTGTAAGGGATTCTAGATTTTTTGTTGCCATCTACCAATTCTTCTGGCTTTTTTTTCTCCTGTAGATGTCATTGGCTTATTCACCATGTGTTTGTAAGTGAATGATTTTTGAAGCTGAAATTAGAGTAGAGCAGACGATTGAGATTCCTATTAGCAGGAAGAGTTTAAAGAAATTACTTATTGAGATGCACCCTCTCTCTCTCTCTATTTTATTGGAGATCATATAAAATCTCCAAGAGATCCTTCTGATTTGGCATCTTTCATTGAATGAATGGTTGTCATTATTAGTGATGTTATCATAGAAAGGTAAACATCCCATTCATGCTCACCAAACCCAGAAAGGAAAAGTATGAGAATGTGATTATATGAAGAATGATATTTCCACCTCTTTTTAGGACGAGACAAAAAGCAACAAAGGGGTGAAAATGCTGGAAAAGGGTGTGACTTTAGAACCATTATAAAGTGTGAGTATATCCCTTAACTATATTGCATATTGAAGATTAGTTTCTCCCTCTTCTACTTATCTTTCTCTCTTGGACAGCAATCTCATTTCATCAAATTGTATAGTTGTAGATACTTAACAAGGAGAAATAAATGAGTCAATGTATACATTCACAGTCCCAATGCCAGCAGTTATGGTCTCTGTATGGACAATATGTTCTCCAATCTTCTTTCTGTTTAACGCCAACATTGGCAGTCACTATATACAAGGTTTTAAATTTTGACCCAAATCCGAAATTGAGTAAACTCGAAACGTTACAAAATTTCGACCGAAATTTTGATCCCTGAAATTAAACCGAAATTTTAGGAATATCACCAAAAAATCTGGATTCTATTCATTATTTAATATCTTCCTGAAATTTTGTACGGGATAAAATATTACTTTATTTGATTTCGATAGATTTTCGTCTGAAATTTCGGTTTCGGTTCTGAAACAGAAATTTAAAACCTTGATTATATCTACCAATCGGCTGCTTTGCCACCCAGCCCATTATGGTATTTTTTGGACCATGATAATTCTGTTGGTATCCCTTTGGCCATCCTTAGACCGTAGGCAATATGGGTCATTTCGTTGGCCTTATTTCCTTGCAACCCTTTTTGATGTCCTCTTTTGTTTTGCCCAGAGACCTCGCTCTTACCTCTCATCCAAGCGAGGAATGCCATTCCTTTTCCTAGTTGTCAAGCTAGAAAACTAAGAGAATACCTCTACCCCTTAATTTGGGAACATGATATACTCACTCTCTTCTAAGTGGTGCAACCCTTCTAGTGTAAAAGAGTAGTCGTAAATACATGAGGGGGCTGTCCCAATTAAAAAAGAGTGAATATATCACTTACCCTTAGTTTTTTCTTCTCTCTGCTCTCTTTTCCCACAGGAGAACCGTCTTCTGTTGCGCTCCTTGTTCCTCTTTTTGGACGTAGGTTTATTTGTAGAGGTCTTATTGCACATGTCTTTATAAAACCAGGTTTTCTTGTAGGAGGTCTTATTGCATGGGTCTTTATAAAACCTAAAAGAACATTGTCTGTTTATTATTTTAGCTTCCCTCTAAATTTTCAAAACCTAGCTGGTGTAGTTATATTAGGTTATAGAAGACTTGAAAACAAGGCAACTCCCAATAATGTATGTAAAATTTGGCCAATGAAAAATTTTGTGGCTGGTATTTTGCTTATACACATGCACATAAAAAAGTGGAAGTAATGAATATGCATGAAGGACCTTCTTTATATGCCTGATTTAGTTTGGTTGAATGCTATTTTGGCTGCATTTAGGATGATGTCAAGGAAGCCATATTTTTCTTTTCTCAGACCAGAGATTTGGGTGATGTTTGCTTTTCTCAGAACCTTAAAAAACCTCCTACAAAAAAAAAGAATTACATCATTCCAAAAGTAAGTGTTCCTGAATTTATAATGTTGGTGTTAGAAATGGTTAGTTCTTCTGTAACCGAGCCAAGAAAATTGCAAGACCCCTACGCCAAAAGATATATTTGTTTATCTCTTTTTTCCCTCTTGTATGTTTATGCCCTCTTCCTTTATCCAAAAAACCTTCAATCAGGGTGTTTAATGATGCATATCAGCACCAATCAATGTTCTCCTATGACTATCATGAGAGGAAGAGAAAGAAGAAAATTCTGAAGAATCAAAGGCTCTGCGAAGCTCGTTGAACGTCTCGACGTCGAATTTCTTAGCCTTCATAAGGTGCCTCTGTTTAGCGCTGAACCGGCTTTCGAAGTACCCTTCGAAAGAAGGGTCCTTCGAAGTCCTGAGAAAGAAGGTGTACCCAGCCATGAAGTAAATGGAGGTCACATAGAAGCAAATTGGCTCCATGACATCCCATGAAAGTTCCCAAAAGGTTAGCCTAAAGAACCCGGCCGTCTGTAAGACAAGGAAGCCCAATCCACACCACAGCTCCCTCCTGACCATGGCCTCTGCTCTCTCATCGATCGCCACCTTCTCCTTCTCCATCTTTTCAAGCTCTTTCCTCCTTGGGTCGTTTGGTTGGGATATAGATAGAGGAATCACCAGCCCCATTGCTTTTATGACCTGAAAGAAAGGTGAGCATTGGATAAGGACTTCCAAGTAGAATTGGGTTAAGGATCAAGGTTAGAAAAATAAAAAATATGAAGAACAAAATACGAGACAAGATATACTGGTTTCGTTACAGAGATTGTTTATCTGGTAAAATAGGCATACACAAAAAATCACACCAATTGAACAATCAAAATCATCTAATTACTGAACTGCAAATGGATAATTCAGCAGACTATAATCAAGTTGGGATAAACAGAACAATGTAGCAAGTGTATAGTTTTGAGGCGTCAAGCAAGCTATTCATGCATCACATAATTACTATGGAGAAAAGTGTGTATGATGTTGGAAAGGATAGATGTTGAAGGTAACTGAGTGAAGTTTAAAAAACAAATGAAGATTAAATCTTGTAACAGGGGAGAACTAACTGAACTTGGACTAGCCATGGATCTTGTAATCAAGCATAAAAGAAAGCTAAACTAGAGAAGCTTTTCTGAAATTGATACTAACACCCACTTGTTTCGAACGAGGTTGCTAAAAAGATATTTAAAAAACAAAGTAAAAGATAATTATATACTGTTATTTCCAAAAAACCCTATTAATAAAAAAAATCAGATAAAATTGAGAGTAACTTTATTATTCATAAAAAAAAATTGAGAGTAACTTTGGTTGAGTTCAGAAACCCACCTAGTCAACTCAAGACTCGCCTGATTTCACTTGAGCAAAACATGTGCAGTTTGATCTAGGCATTGTTTTACTTGACCCACCACCGAATAAATGGACTAGTTCAGTCTACTCGAGCAAATCTCGAGTCAATCAGGCAAGTATTTGAAGGTTTGAACTATGTCGCACTCTAATGTGCCCCCATGCAAGGTTTTTTAACTTTCGATTTTCGCCGCTAGGGAAATGGAAGTGTACTGTTTCAGTTAGAATTTTGGTCAAAAGCCCATAAAATTATGAAAACATATGAAACATATGCCAATATAGAATTCTAAGATGAAATTTTTAAAAAAAAGAAAAGAATAAGCACAAATATACACGGGGAAACAATCGCTTAAGCAAGATAGTCATCCATAATAATTTTATAAAATCGAACACCCAGTGACATGTGCTGTTGCACATGTTTGATGCTTCAATACATAACACAATTCATATGTAATTGATATAGATATTTTTTTGTAGGTAAGCTGGGACTGAACATAGGACCTTCCCCAATCATATAGATATTTATTTATAATGCATACACCACATTTTACATGCAATTCATGTATATATAATTATGTAACACGTACTGATATAGTATACTAGTAATGCAATTACGCTTTTGGTTGCATTTCAGTTTTGGTATTATTTCGTTGGCGATAGAAACAGAAACATTTCCATCCCTTGTCAATTTTGGTGAAAAATTAAAACCGTGCCATCATAGCGCCCGCAAAACGAATAATCTCAAATAGAAGTGAAATGATATTTCGACCCCCTTTTCAGCATTTGTTTTTGTAAACTTCGAAAAGTAACTGCATTTCACCCTGTTTTATTGCTTTTTCTTGAAAATAATGTTTAATTTTTGAAGGCTCTGTTTCTTTCAACGTAAAATCGGCATAAAACAAATTTTAAAAGTGGGTGTAAAACCAAATTTTATGTCATTTTACATTGAAAGAAACAGAGCCAAAAGACAAACAAAAGGGGGTGAAATGAAAAAAACCATTCAAAAAATATAAAAAGGGGGTGAAATGCAAGGCAATATGGTTGAGAAGTGCAATTTTTGCTTCTGAAAATTATTTAAAAATTAGAGATAACTTTTTCATCTTCGCCACCTGCAAAAAAAGCCACTGTGTTTTTAATCTTTTTGGATGCCACTTCAAGTGAAATAAATGGCATGTTTTGGCCTTTTTCTGAAACTGGTAGGATCTCAAACACGTAACGTAACCTCCTATGTTTCAACGAAAAACAACCCTCTTTTTTTCCTGTAGAACAAAAAACAATAAAAAAATAAAAATAAAAATTAGATCTCGATATTTGATTGCCCCAGATTCAGAGAAAGAAATGCAAAATATAAGGAAACAAACTAATATATCCACCCACTTGAGAAAAGTAAAATTAAATAAAAATAGGCAAATGATATACACAAAACAATGTTTTGATAATGGAACGAAATCAACTTGTTCTATATTCTATATGTTTTAACCAGATCTCAAAGGCTGCTGATAGCTTTTTGAGAATTGTAAAATACGGTTGAAGCATACTGGACAAGGTGAGTTAGTGCAATTATCAAAACATGGTACTGCTGATGTAATTTTCCATAAAAAAAACTTTGTGGAGCTATTATTGCCACCCACTTGATTTGGTATTTGCCAACCATCCCTTTCATATAAGATGTATGGGTGGCAAAGAAACAAAATTGGGCGCTAATACCATTTCTGTGGCCAATCATTTTTTTCTTTTTTTTGAAATGGCAAATTGAATTCATTAAGAAAGGAGAGGGCCGAGATGGACCCCACTAAAGAATACAAGAGATAATACAAATACAGAGAAAAACGAGAAGACACACTCAAGGAGGAAGGAAGTCAAACCACTCCAACTCAACATGGCAAACCCCCCCTAGCCAAAGAATTCGCTCTCCCATTTGCAGATCTCCTGACATGATTAAAACCAATAAAGGAACCCGAGATTAGATCATCTATTTCATCAAAAATAGAAGAAAATCTCCAAGGCGGCAACACCGCTCCACGCATCCATCTAATCACATTGAGTGAATCACCCTCCACTATAGTACGATCCATACTCATTCTATCAAGCCTTTTGATACCTTGATATGCCGCCTTCTGTGGCCAATCTTTAGTGGGATCCACCTTCAGCAGGGCCCACAAAAAACGCTGGCCAGTGATTTCCAAGGTCCAGAGAGCACCACATTATGATTCAAGAAATGTTAGAATCAGTTTTCCTGAGATTATTTCCTTATAGTTAGATTTCCATATTGCGGTAGGTTTTCATTTTCTCCTTTTCATATTCTGCTGATGTATTTTTCCTATTTTGCTCTCCCTAATTTCTATATAATGTAGATGTCGTGTGGCTATTTAGCAAGGAAATAATCACACAGAGTGCTTCAGCACATTGGAGGATTGAGTTTTCCTCGGAGAAACTCATCGTTTCCCTCTTTCTCTATCATCTTCTTCTCTAATTGTTGTTTTAATAGAATAGTGGTCTATCAAGTTGGTATCAGAGCACTTACCTAATGAACGCCTCGCATGGGCCTTCAAAAGACCGAACTTGGTATCAAGGATTTGAAGGCTTATTCCATAGCTACTGGAAGCAAGAATGGGTAGTCCTAAGAAGAACAAGCATTGGAAGCGAGGTTGGATGCAAGGCTTGCGAATATCCATGAGTTGAATCAAGAATCCAAACCCTCAAAGAAAATATGCTAAAGATATATAGAGAATTTCTCTCTCAAAATCTCAATCCTCCCTAGGCGATGGCCACCAAAGAGAGAACCGGTCTTATGTCTGAATCTACCATTGTGCACAGGGATCGGTCTGAACAAGGCGCTAGAACAAGGCGCTAGAAACTGACATTATTGTCGAATCAATGAAGCAAAACTTATATTGATCAAGATCAAATTTTTACTCGCATTAAAATAGAGTTTCCCCGATGGGATGGTAGCAAATCCGATTGATTCGGTGTCTCGAGCGGAGCAATATTTCCGATTCTATTAGACATCCAAGGATCTTATTTTTAATTGGAAAACAATATACTCCGAAGGATCTTAGGGTCGCAATCGCTTCCATCAATCTTGCGAGCGCTGCTACCCAATGGTATGATTGGTTTGGAGCAACCTGTCATGGGGTTCCTACTTGGAAGCAGTACGAAGATGCACCTGACGAGTTACGAAAAATAAGACGAATGACAATTCTCTTGGAGTATCAAGGCCGCTTCAACCTACTCTCCAATCGAGCTCGAGATTGGTTAGAGCCCAATTGGTTGGGATGTTTGCAGCAGGACTCCATCTAGACATTAGATGGGAAGTCAAGATGTACCATCCTCGCAAGATGACAACAGCTATCTCTTACACACAGGCTCTACCACTCATCCCCCCAATCTCAAAATAAAAAAAATAAAAAAAAATGCTTTGAGAAGGTCCCATTGAATCCACAAGTCAGAACATGCATGTGAAGCGATTGACGAAAGAGGAACTCAAGGACCGAACGACGAAGAGGTTATTTGGCACTGTGATGAGAAATGCATAAGGGTCATCATTGCGGACAAAAAAGGTTGTTGATGATCGAGACAGCAAGTGATCCTTACGACCACGACGATGATGATGATAAGGGTGGAAGTAGTTTGACTAAGATCATCAATCGGACAAGGTTGGCATTAAGGGCGGGGAATATTAGAATCAGTTTTCCCTAGATTATTTCCTTTTTTTTAAACCATTTCTCGATTTGTCCATGTCATCCTTGCACAGGAGCCATTCTAATCTACTCTATATCATTTCAATTTTATGGGATGTCTCCTAATAGATTTCTTAGATTATTTCCTTACAATTAGATTCCCATATTGAACTAGGTTTCTATTTTCTCTTTTTCATATTCTGCTGATTTATGTTTCCTATTTTGCTCTTCCTAATTTCGATATAATGTATTAAATCAAGAAACGACAACCGTCGGATCGAGGAAGAAATCATTACCTGATCTGGCCGTAGAAACACCAAGTTTCCCAACACGATGACCTCACCAGATTCATCCAACATCTTTGCGAGCTCTGAAATCTCTTCAGGGTTCGAACCCTCAACAAAACCCTCACATATCTGAAGGAATTCAGAATACAATACACAGTTCTTCGGTGTATATCTCAACCTCCCTTTCAAAATCTCCAATCGCGCGATCTTCAATAGCTTCTTTGCATCCTTAACAGAAATCCCTTCTAAAGGATTCTGACTCGGAACATCACTCGGACGATGACTCGGGTGAGTCAGTCCTTCGAATCGGAGCCGATCCCGGTTCATGCCATTTAGGTTTTCGATTAGCTTATCGCCGATCGGAAGCGGTGGCCGGAAAAACCCGTTCTCGCCGGGTTCCGGCGGGGGGAGAAATTTCCGGTAATGGTTTGGTGGGGTTAGGGTTTTGTAGTAATGGGTTAGGGTTTGAGGTGGGTTTTTTGTGGGGAAATTGAATAAGCGGCGAGCTAGGGTTTTGGCGAAAGCCATTGAGAATTTGAGAATTTGGAGATATTGTTTTAATTGCAGGAAAGATGGAGACTTAGGGTTGGTTTTATAGGTTTCAAGGAGGGGGTGGAAGTTCTAAAAATAGGTCGTGTGAAGGGATATGTGGAAACTCGTCTAGGTTTTAGAATTTAGATATCGTCTCGTTGATTTGGATTTTTCTAGAGAAATTGAAGTAGTTACCTTTTTGGGAGTTTTTATATGGTGTATGCCCGTATGGTCTAGTATTTTTAAAAAGTTACTGTACGGGTTCCACCATAGGA
Source organism: Tasmannia lanceolata (assembly GCF_043159265.1). Classification (NCBI taxonomy): domain Eukaryota; kingdom Viridiplantae; phylum Streptophyta; class Magnoliopsida; order Canellales; family Winteraceae; genus Tasmannia; species Tasmannia lanceolata. The sequence goes on from NW_027518695.1 coordinate 68,612,636, forward strand.
TGATCCAGACCGTCCATTTGATTAGCCACAAAGGTTGTGCCAAAAAAATCATTTACTTGTGATAGATATCATATTGTGTTAACTTCTATAGATCGGAGGGTTGAGATCATTCTATCGAAATGATTTTGGGGCACAATCTATTTACGTTGTGACCCATCAAATGGACGGTTTGGATCATCCTATGGAGTAAGCTGTATTGTACTTTTTTGGAAAAAATAATGGACAGGCTCACACCATGTAAAATCTCACTGTCTTTTGAAACGGCCAAGGTTACGGAAGGGAAGTGATAAATCCGCCTATTTTCTTTCCCAGTTGTAATGTATCTATGACAGCACAGGGGCTGTTGTATACATTAAACTACTTTTACTATCAATGGTAAAAAGCAGTTTTTTTTTTCTTGTTTTTGGCAAACGAGACATGTATGTGAAACCAAGACCATATTACCCTCAATTCTTCCATCTTAAAGACTCCTAGACCTGATTCATTGACAGGTCCTTATGGCCATGGTAGCAAGAAATTACCTTGTTAAGATATATCAAATCATATATTGTAACTGTTGGATCATTAGAGGGTGAGATTCGACTATATTTGGTAGTTGGGTTGGATTAGGAAAGTATATTGGATTAGGATAATCTTGACCAAATCTTTTCTTTTTTTTTCTTTTTATATGTTTATCTGTAGGTGCTTATTTAAGCACATGTTACTGTTAATGAAATTTATGAGAAATAATTGAAAATCAAATTCGACATGGTGTCAGAGGAAAGTCGATCGGATCTCGGCCTGAGAAAAAACCCGTATAATTTTGTTCTTCGACTACCCGTCGGATCACCACTGCAATCCCAATATCTTTCCTCAAAATCATAACCCTTTGCGCCGTGAAATTCCAATATTAATGAAAATCTACATCACCTCCTCCAAGATATTGATCCCAGTGAACTGTGATTTCTTCTTCCTCGAGCAATGTTGACATCTATTCGCTTTGCTTCAAGGGAAATCGAAACCTCCTGAAGAAAAAGCTTATTTTGTGGAGAAATATGCCTGTTTTCTCATTGACAACCTTCTTTAAGGGAAGTGATCACGCCCCTCTTGATCAACGGGGACACCCGGCGCCAGTGTATCAGTGACTAAATCTACTTGACGTCAGAAAGATCCAGTGGGTTTGATTGCCCCGTACACGGTGCAGGGTGTCCCTGGTGATCAAAAGGGGTGTAAATATCACTTCCCTTCTTTAAACACAATAAAATCAAATCATCCATTTTATTACGTAATTACTCCCAATCTATATCTCTACTAATCTAGAGATTCCTAAAATAAGCTCCTACCAACTCAAACTACACATGGAACACTATCCACTTTATTTAGATAAGTTAAAAGATAACTCTCTAACTAACTACATACCTATCTACTAAGCATGCTACAACTATGGGTGTGTCGTGCAAACATCACCCCCTTTCCTTCAAAGAACCTGGTCCTCTAGATTAGCATGTGAATTCAAAATTTCATTCGTAGTTTCTTCATCGTCTATTTCTTCTGGCCAAGAACCCTCCATCAGATATAACTTTTGGGTCTTGCATTTAAGTTCTGGAGTGCACTTTTCATCGCGATTGTAGCACAATCCTTGGGCACGCCACTCCTGAATATGGGCAGGAGTAAGTCGTGTAATAGTTGGGTGGGATGATTTGAGGACAAACGATTGAAGATGTTCTTCCAGTATCCACAGGTAGTCATACTTCTCCTCATGATGAATGGATTATAGATTCAGGATGCTCTCTTCATATATGCTTCAAGAGGGAATATTTTGATACGTTTCAAGAGATAAGAGCAGGTGTAGTGTTCTTACAGGAATTGGAACGGTTAAAATCAATATGTTTGATGGAGTGGTTTGTACTTTGGGTGACATGACGTATGTCCCAAAGATACAGAAGAATTTAGTATCGTTTGGCTGATTGGACTCCAGGGATTGTAGGTATCTGGCTATATGTGGAGCCATGAAAATCACACGTGGCTATACGGTTTTGATGAAAAGAGAGATGTGTGGCAAATTACATCATATAGTTAGGGACACAATGACTAGTGGTTTTAAGATCTTGATGGAAAGTTGGAATCAAAGTGGCATGTGCATGCACAAGGTCTCATTCGCAATTGGTTCAGAGACAGGTTTTCAAGTTGCAATCGATGGTAAGGAGATGGTAGCTGCATTAGGCAGGATGGATCGAGATCCCTCTCTAGTGGTGACTGGGTGAGATTAGATTATCTAGCTTGATTTGGTAGTTGGGTTGGACTAGGAAAGTATATTGGATTAAGATAATCTGGGTCAAATCTTATCTTTATCTCTTTATATGTTTATTTGTTAGTGCTTATTTAAGCACATGTTACCGTCCGTTAACATAATCTGGGTCATATCTTATCTTTATCTCTTTATATGTTTATTTGTTAGTGCTTATTTAAGCACATGTTACCGTCCGTTAATGGAAATTATTATAAATTATTGAAAATCAATTTTTACAAAAAAAAAGGTTGTTCACTCGGATATAATATCCTTACATTACGATGTTTATAGTATTAGCAATCCTACTTCCCTTATGTCTTATGACGATCAAATTTAGTCATAACATGAAAATTTATTTCCATTAATGATAATGATATTTATTTGTTTATAAATAGGAAAGTTATAACTAGAAAAGAAGATGCACGATCTCAACGAATTACTTAATTCTGAATAAATTAAGAAATCATATGTAAGAACCAGTTCTTGACTCATTGGTAAATCGACTTTGATTCTCTATCAACCAATAATGCTGGACCATTAACATGGTTAAAGCTAGAATAGCGAAACAGATTATATTTCCCAAGAAATACAAAATGATATGGGATAATTTAACTCCATTCTCTAATTTCTGTTTAAATAACTACGAATAATAGTTGGCTTGAACAAATCATACAATATGAAAACCGTTTTTTGTTGTAGTTCCAGCTTACTAACCTTATAGTTAACACTTAACAACCCTAAAATCCTCATGATAATCTACAATTATAATGTTTGTCCGGTCTGATTAAATTCGAAAAAAAAAACACTATTATAGTATTCTTTGCTTGAAGTAAGCAAAAATTATGGAAAGAACACTGGACTTGTGAGTTTGCTTCTTACACAAGTTAGGCCTTAGAGGAAGGATAATGTTGAGAGAGTTTTTAAACATGTGTTTGTGTGTATTATCATTTTTTAAACTCTAAACTCTGACCCTAATTAGTTTAGAAAGTCTAGATTGAAAGCTAATACAAAGAACCTTGTGGTTTCGGGAAGTTATCTCACATTTTGTCATGACACAAATACCCTTATTCTCTTTCTATGTAAAATGACAATAATACCTTTATTTTGATAAATATGGCAACATTAGGGAATGCTTAAGGAGATAATGAGACAAAATCTCAGCCTATGTGGCTGCTATCTCATGCAACAGCCTGTCTGCGAAATTCCTTCTGTGATGGTCCCTAGCAAATCCCTATTATAAATTAAAGGTCCCTATAAATAAAACTTGAACTTCACTGGTTTGAATTACTTTATATTTTTCATGTGTAATCAAACAACTGCAAAGTAGGAAATTAGTGAAAAGTTTTCCTTTTCCAAACTTTTCCAAAAACTTCGGACAATCGAAACAGAACCTTAGGGTGTGTTTGGCAACCATGAAAAAATATTTCGTGGAAAATTAGTGGGGCCAGTTGTGAGACATGCACTCTAGGTCACTCTCCTCCCTCCTCCTCAGCTCCTCTCATGCAAGGTTTAAAATTTCGGTCGAAATCTGGTACACAACCCGAAAATAATATTTTATTCCATATTAAATTAATATTAGAAAAAACAGATTTTTTGGGTCAAATTTTGGAAAAACCAAAATTCGATCTAAATTCCAAAATTTCGGCTGAAATAAATGACAGTTTCGGTTTTGTTTGATTTCGGTGTCGGTCTCCACCGAGATCCGAAATTCGGTCGAAATTTCAAACCATGCTCTCATGGTTGGGCCCAAAAATATTCCATTGAATAGTTCATGTTTGCAAAACATGCTTTTAGAAAGTTTTACCAATATTAGCTTTTACCTAATAAGTTATTAACAAATTTTGGAAAAATCATTTTTCATAAGAAAAGGAATTTCAGGAAAAAGTTTTCATTGCTAGCATTTATTTGTAGAGAGGTGCGGGAATAAAATTGAGGGTATTATTGTAAATTAGAAGGGGTGTCTTTATCAATTTAGCAAGCTCAGAATAGGTGTTTCTTCCGAATCCGAGTTTTTCACTATAGGGAAACTTGTTTTTCTCGTTTTGGATACGAGATATCGATGAGAAATCCGGAATTTCTCCTGACGTCTCCTGGAGAATCGTTGGATCCACGTCGGACGTTAGTAGTCTAATAAGACGCGTTTCGTTTTCCGTCAAATTCGGTGGTGACGGCGTTAAGTCAAAGTGTACGTTTTTCTTTTCCCACATGTTGCCAGCCTATGACAGATTTTGGCCGTTTCTTTAATGGCCTGCATTGGGCCCACATCACATTATGGGTCCCACTTATGTGGCTTAGGTAGCATCCAAGTCATGGTTTAAAATTTCGGTTTGGGAATGTGTTTCGGCCTCACCGAAACCGAAATTATGGCCGAAATATGATAAATCGATTAATTTTCGGAAAAAATATTTTTGGCTGAAGAAAAAATGAAAATTTGAATTTCGGCCAAAATAAAGTACCATTTCAAGTATTCCAAATTTCGGATTCGATGTTGACCGAAATCCGAAATTTCGATCCTAAATTTCAGATTTCGGTCGAAATTTAAGACCATGCAACTAACTCTTTAGGTCACAGTCATCCTAATAGGATTGTACCTTCTTTATACATGGTTTTAAATTTCGACCGAAATCCGAAAGACCGAAACCAAAATTTGCCGAAATTCTGAATTTCGGTCTGAAATTTCGGTTAATTGTAATTTTTTTTAAAAAAAAAATATGTTACAAAATTTCGGCCGAAATTTCGAAATTAATTAAATATTATTTTTTAATTAATACCAAATTTCGGTTTTCCGAAGGTCCGAAATGGTTACCGAAACCGAAACCTTAAACCATGCCTTTATATGACAATTTCCATAAAGGATTTGCTAGGCAATTTTGAAGAAAGCCATTTCGCAGCTGGCTTTTGCATGTGAGAACAGCCCCACATGTTGACTTTTGAAAGATATTGTCTTATTCATTTTATTCATCTGAGGTGGCTGTTCTCACATGCAAAAGCCAGCCGCGAAATGGCTTTCCTCCAAATTGCCCCGCAAATCCCTTTCTTGAAGGTAGCGGTGTTTGAATTCAACTCGGATTGTACCCTCCATGATCAAACGAAATTAGAGAGCATCCAAGCAATTTCACATATCCTATTTTTTGGGGCCTCTCTTTGTCGCTAGAGAAGAGCCACAGTCATTACTAACTTTGTGTGTTGGATTTTGAGAACAGATCGTGAGTAATGAGCTGGCTCTTCTCTTGTGAAAAAGAGGGGGCTGAGAAATGGGATTTAGTGACATTGCCCAGATGCTGGCTAACAGAGGAATTGTAAAAGGTGTTTTTCTCTGTTTTCTCACAGATCACTGTATTGAATATATATTGGTAGAAGATACGGTTACAGATAGAGATGTGCCTCTGTTACAGAAGAATCTGAACAGAAAGAATAATCCTAACAGCTTTGATCTAACAGAATTTGTACAGAGGAGAGAGAGAGAATGACAACTGATGACAGGAGGTGTTTGTTATACTGATTGTGAGGTGTCATTATCCCCCTTCAAACCGATGGGTGGAACAACCAGAAGTTTGGAACGATGAGCCAAGAAGAGAGGCGATGGGAGAGCCTTGGTGAAGATATCTGCAACTTGCTGAGATGAGCTGACAAATTTGACCAAGAGTTTGTTGTTGATGACCAAGTCTCTGACAAAGTGATAATCCACCTCTATGTGTTTTGTACGCGCATGGAGGACAGGATTTGAAGCCATATGTGTTGCTGAGATGTTGTCACATTTGAGAAGCAGTGGAAGATTTATTGCAATATGAAGGTCCTTGAGTAGGTATGACAACCAAAGCATCTCAGAGGCAGTGATTGCTAGAGCTTTATATTCAGCTTCAGAGCTGGATCTTGAGACTGTTGGTTGCTTCTTTGATCCCCACGAAAGAAGAGAATGTCCAAGGAATGTGCAAAAACCAGTGGTTGATCTCCTTGTGTTAGGACAGCCAGCCCAATCAGCATCTGTATAGGCAACAACAAGAGAGAGGGGACCTGGTTTGAGTTCAATACCAGCAGTGAGAGTAGTCTTGATGTATCTTAGGATGTGTTTGACTGCCTGAAGATGCTCTGTGGTGGGTGATTGCATGAATTGACAAACTTGATTAACAGAGTAGGAAAGATCTGGTCTGGTGATAGTTAGGTATTGTAATGCTCCAACAATTTGTCTATATTCATGGGGATCAGTGAGGAATGTACCACTGGATGAAGAAAGCTTTGAACCAGAGGCAGCAGGAGTTATACATGGTTTGCAGCCAGCCATCCCAGTCTTTTGAATGAGATCAAGAGCATATTTGGATTGAGTAAGTTTCAAACCAGTGGAAGTGTGAGAGACTTCAATTCCCAAGAAATAATGAAGCATCCCAAGGTCTGTCATTGCAAATTCAGTGCCAAGATGTTGTATAAACAAAGTGAGGAGAGCATCATTGTTACCAGTGAGGATGATATCATCCACATAGAGAAGTAGAAAGATGGTGCCTTGGTTGGTGAATCTGGTGAACAAAGAGCTGTTTGCCAAGCTTTAAGAGAACCCATTTTTGAGAAGAAAATTGCTGAATCTGTAAAACCAGGCCCTTGGTGCCTGTTTGAGACCATAAATGGCCTTGTGAAGCTTGCAAACATGATTTGGAAGAGCTGCGTCAGTGAAGCCAACTGGTTGTTGCATGTAAACTTCTTCTTGTAGTGAGCCATGTAGAAAGGCATTTTTGACATCAAGTTGCTTGATGCTCCAATGTTGTGAGATGGCTACTGTCAAGACAAGTCGGATTGTTGCAGGCTTTACAACAGGGCTAAAGGTTTCATTGAAGTCAATGCCAGGCTGTTGGTGAAAGCCCTTAGCAACCAGCCTTGCTTTGTATCTTTGAATGGTACCATCACTCCTTGTTTTGATCCTATAGACCCATTTGCAGCCCACAATATTCATGTCATTAATGGTAGGAACCAAAGACCAGGTCTTATTTGATAAGAGAGCTAAGAATTCTTCCTGCATCGCTGTTATCCACTTGGGATCTTTGATGGCCTGTTTGTATGTTTGCGGCTCTGGTGGGGGAGAGTGGATGGAGGCCAATAGGGCAGTAGGAATAGGGTGCCTTGTTGTGAGCAGGGAGAGTGGGACTCTTGGTTTTCTCGTTCCAACTCGAAGTCTAGTAACCATGTGATGGAGAGAAGGTAGGGGTGGAGGTGGAGGTGGTGGTGGTGGTGGTGGTGGTGGAGGTGGTGGTGTGGCAGAGTTGGATGAGCTGGTAGGAGAGTGAGGTTGATGGTTTTGTGGTGTTGTGACTGCAGTAGGGGAAGGTGGTGCAGGAATGAGAAGTGGGAGAGGTAAGGAAATTGTGGAGGGGCATGTATTTGTATGTAGCTGAGATGGTTGTATATGAGCAAATGGGAAGACATTTTCACTAAATGAAACATGTCTTGAAATATATATTCGGCCAGTTGTTTGATCAAGACACCTATAACCTTTATGATATTGACTATAACCAAGAAACACACATGCCTTTGATTTTGGTGACAGTTTATCAATTCGGTATGGCCTGAGACAGGGGAAACATTGGCATCCAAAAACTCTAAGAGTTGAGTAATCTGGTGTAGTGTTAAAGAGAAGCTCATGGGGTGAAAAATTGTTCAAAACTGGTGTGGGCAACCTGTTAATGAGATATATGGCAGCATTGAAGGCTTCAAGTCAATATTGTTTTGGCATTTTGGCATGAAAAAGAAGAGATAAGCCCATATCAGATATGTGTCTATGTTTTCTTTCGGCTATTCCATTGTGTTATGCTCTGATACCATAACAGAGGAATTGTAAAAGGTGTTTTTCTCTGTTTTCTCACAGATCACTGTATTGAATATATATTGGTAGAAGATACGGTTACAGATAGAGATGTGCCTCTGTTACAGAAGAATCTGAACAGAAAGAATAATCCTAACAGCTTTGATCTAACAGAATTTGTACAGAGGAGAGAGAGAGAATGACAGCTGATGACAGGAGGTGTTTGTTATACTGATTGTGAGGTGTCATTACTGGCTATTACAGTACTAGGATATTGTTGTTATAAAAACGCTGCTGATATTTGCACTGCAATGTTTTGATAGTGAGACAAACTCATCTTGTCTTTTCTGGCTTCCAAGAGTGTTTTTGAAAATTGTAATGGCTTTTGACCATGGTTTAAAATTTCGACCGAAATCCGAAATTTTGGATACCGGTGGGGACCGAAACCGAAAATTTCCGAAATTCAATTTTTCGCCATTTACGAAATTTCGGTAATTTCAATCCGAAATTTCGGTTTAATGACATTATTTATTAAAAAAATAAAGTGTTACAAAATTTTGGCTCGAAATTTTGAAAATTGGGTCCGGAATTTGGAACCAAATGACCAAATTTCGGTTTTTGGTGCGGTCCGAAACGGTTACCGAAACCGAAATTTTAAACCTTGCTTTTGACAAGTGGTTATATAATAAAAGACAAGAAGTTTGTCTCGTTATCATAACATGACATATATTTGTTATAAGGATTTGCTAGGCAATTCCACAGAAGGACATTTTGCGGCAGGCTTTTGCATGATAGAACAGCCACCTCCTAGGAATTAAATGAATAAACAAACTCTGTCAAAAAAGTCAACTTGTTTGCTGTTCTCACATGCAAAATCCAGCCGCAAAATGGCTTTCTGTGAAATTGCTTAGCAAATCCCTTGATTAAATAATAATTAAAAGGCTACTGATGTTGGCACTACCATGCTTTAAATAATTGAAAGGCTACTGATGGACATGATGAATATAAGATTCTATGTTTCAAGTGGAGTAGAAGGATTCCTGGCTGAGAGGAAAAACCACATGAATCTTTTCTAACATGAAAGAACCCAATTCACACTCTGCGTAGTAAAATGAAAAGCCACTCAAGGAATCCTTTTTACCTGAATTTGAATCAAATTAAGAGAACCCAACCAATTTATGGAATCACAAAGGAAATTGGATTACATGTGGGTTTGATTCTAGACACTTGTGGGATGTCTACTAGTACCATTTCCCACTTGTGCATGCACTTGATTCAATTTTTTTTTTTTTTTGATGACTTAGGATTAGGGGTGTAAACGAGCCGAGCCGAGCCGAGCTTGGCCAGGCTCGGCTCGGCTCGTTAAGCTCAAAAGCTCGGCTCGGGCTCGAACCAGCCTCGGGCTCGGCTCGGCTCGGCCAGGCTCCCGAGCCTTACCGAGCTCGGGTTATATTAAGTTCACACCCCTCATCTTCCCTGGACAGCCCTACTAGTGTAATTTGACTACTTTTTTTACACTATGGGGGGTGGTCCTAGTAACAAATGGGGTTCCAAAAATGGAGTGACATATTTTGCCCCCGCCTTTCACTCCATGGACAACCCTTTTAATGTATATATTAATATAATATATATATATATATATATATATATATATATATATATATATATATATATATATTTAAATATATTAAATTCTTAACGAGCCTGGCGAGCCGGCTCGGCTCGGCTAGTTAAGGATTCGAGCCGAGCTCGAGCGAGCTTCCGAGCCGGAGCCAAAATTGACACCCTTACTTAGGATGTCCCCACCCCCTTCGGGAGTAGGACTAGTCCCTACGGATACATGCAAGGACCCACTCACCATGTGTATCAGGTAAGTTGGGGGCGGGATTCGAACACTTGATTCAATTGCCCACCATACGGGGAATCCTCGCACACATGGGTCCCACTTCTCAGATCTCTTCACTAAGACATGGGGCTGTTTGGATGGATGGAAAATTCTTTCCAAGAAAATTTTCTAGTGTTTGGTTAACATATTTTCCAAGGAAATTTTCTTCCAAAATCTAAGCTTTTCCCGCTTTCAAGAAAACCTGCAAACCTATTAGACACTGGAATTTCTTTTCCATGCAACAATATCTTCCATGAAGAACCCATAATTTTTTCCATAGATGCAAGCACCCCCTAAGGCCATGTTTGGTAGCCATGAAATATTTTTCCAAAAAATATGGTTTATCAAGTGATGGGAGAGGAGCAAGTACGAAAAAGAAAAAAACTATTCAAAATAGAGTTTTATTTTTCCTTATTTTTCTGCCACTTCTCATCATCTCCTCCCTCTCAATTCTCTCCCTCTCCCACCATCTCCTATCCCTCTTTCAATAGTTGGTAAGCTAATATTCCTTGAACCATTTCAAAAAAAAAAATTCCTTGAAAAAAAAATTCATAGTTGCCAAACGTGGAATAAATGTTCTTTGTAAGCCCACAAAAGCATGTTTAGCTCATCATGAAGCTAAATGGTGTCCTTGTAAGCCCACTTTGGCATGCTCAGAGATTTATATTTGATGGAAAACCATCTTCTATTGCCTGATTGTAGGGACCCTTTAGTGGCAGTCTTAAAATGCTGAGCTAAGCCAACAAAACCAATTAAAATAGCCATAAATGCATGGCAGAGGAGAGAAATGTTAGGCAAGAAGACACAACTGAATAATTGGTGGAGAACCCATTTCCCATTTCTCTGAAAAAATGTTGGAGGCTTTCCTAATCAATAGAACTCACCTTTTAAGCTGATAGCATTGTTAAAGGCAGAGTGTAAACCTCACATTCATAGAAAGTATTTCAAAATGAATCTTATGTGAAAGGCAAAAGCAAACAATAAGTATGCTTTTTTATTCCTTCCATCCCCACATCCTTTAGTTAGGCATTGGATAAGCTGTAAGTTAGGCCAAAGCCAAAGATTATCAGAACAATTAGACCATGATCAAATGCTGTTTAGGGCATGTTTGGCAACCATGAAAATAAAATTCATGGAATCTGTTTACCCAATTTGACAGAGGGCTGGTCAGAGAGACTTGAGAAGGTAAAAACATGAATTTTTTTCTCTGTTTTGCAGTACAAACTTATGCTTTCCTTACCACCTCCTCAAATCTCTCTCTCTCAACTCTCTACCTCTCCTACACCAGGTAAATAAATATTCCATTAAGTATTTTTTTCATAGAATTTATTTTCAAGGAATATTAGTTTACAAGTGTTGAGAGTAGGGAGAGTAGGAGAGGGACAGACTTGAGAGGGCATGAGTGAGGAGATGGTACATAGTGGGTTTAAAAATATGGGGAAAAAAACTCTTATCTTGAGTATAGTTTTTCTTTTCCCTGTTTTCAACCATTTCTCACCATCTCCTCACTCATGCTCTCTCAATTCTCTCCCTTTGCCACCCTCCTTGCCCCTCTCCCATCACTTGATAAACTAATATTCCATGGAAAAACTTTCATTGATGCCATACATGGCCTAAGTGTCAAACAAATCTCAAAATTCGATTCCTGCGTGGTTTAATCTCATCATAATCGCGTCCCAGACTCATTACAAGAAATGCTTAAATCGCACTACCATTTTGGGCATCCAAGCCCAACTCCAGAGAGCCCAATAATTCGAAAAGGCGCCACAGGAATATAGCTATGTCAGCAGATATGGAGTACAAATTGCATAAAAAAAGGCCCCAGAAAAAGATACTGGTGGGTAAGGTTGAGGTTTGAAAGGGAACCCTTTGGCCACCCACTATTATAACCCCATAGCTGAAAGAAATTACATTCTCAAGAATATGGTTGACACTTTGTTCAATTTGAAGAATGAATCAAGCTCTTTATGGAAAATCCATGGCTTTGATTTCCTCCCATTTTCTCTTATCTGTATGACAACTAGTAGGAAACAGCAATTGGATATAGGAATTCAGAATCTAACATCAAGTTAAGGAGGGAATTTAGAATCAAACATCAAATTAAGGAACTTCAGTGATGCAATCAATATTAGATGTGCAAAAGACTCATCCGCATCAGATGCATTTCATTTTCTCCCTTGGTATTGTTAGGTTGAGATTCGATCTCCTTTGAGAACTTGGAAACTATAACTTCTACATTCAAAGAAAATAACAACTTTCAAAACATATTGTAACTCTAAACTCTTACATTGCAAGATGACTACTTCCAAGACAAGTATCAAAATGACATAACTACATGCGAAACGTGAGTTCCAAAGCTTCATAATACTTTGACCACCATTATGGCACCAAGATGAGGTCCATCAAGCTAAGCACACATGTATGCCACCACATGTGCTACATCAGATTGAGTCGGTCCCCTTCCATAGTCTTGATATCAATGTAAGATCTTATGTGGGCAATCATTAAACTTAGATCAACAGTCAAGACCGATGACTGAGATTAAGAGTGAAATTACAGAATTTACCCATTGACCAAAGTGATCAATAAGGGGTGGTACAAGGGTAATCAATGGCCGAACGAGAAAGCTTTTAATCTTCTTCTGTATTCTACATAACTTGTATGATTAGATTAGATTGATTTCATTAGATTTGTAGAATAGTATTGGTTATATATGTTGTGTTTAATCATGGCATTATAAATTGTAATTTGAATGAGATTGAATGCCCCAATCCTGGTTTTACAATCAATGCTTAAAATCTCAGGATTTGGGAACTGCTCTATGAACACCCATCTCGCAAGCACATATTTAGGTTCATAATGCAAGATGAAACATTTAATAGTCCATTTTCTACTTGCTAGTGTCAACAAGAGACACTCCTACCATTCTAGATTGATGAAGGATTGTAAAATTCAAACCTTAAATGCAGAGGTGGAGCCACATATAGCGTGGGGGTGGTCATACCACCACGCCCCCCCACCCCCCCAACACACACACACACACACACACACACACACACACACACACCACAAATGACTTGCAAAATCCCTTTTACCACTACAACAAAAAGTGTCGTGCATTCAGGAACGCTTCTAAAAGGAAGAAACACATTTACGGCCTTCTTAAACTCCGGTAATAGTAACCCCCCTTGCAAGTGTAAATTCCACATATAGCGTGGGGGTTGCCATCACTCCCCCCCTCCCAACAAATGACTTGCAAAATCCCCTTTTACCACTACAACAAAAAGTGTCGGCGTGTCCAGGAACGCTTCTAAAAGGAAGAAATACATTTACCGGCCTTCTTAAACTCCGGTAATAGTAACCCCCCTTCCAAGTGTAAATTCCTGGCTCTGCCCCTGCTCAGATGGTGCAACTTCCAACTGAGTTAAAACATCTTTGGATTGTGTCTAGACCTAGATGGTATATCCTTCAACTATGCCTAGAAATGGCACAACGCTCAAATTGTTTGTGTTTGTCTGTCCCTGGGTTTAATCTAAAAAATATTCTAGGGAAATAAAGATAATATAAGCTTCCGGGGGCAGATATTTATCCCCCAATATTTTGATGTTGGCACCTCTCTATTTCCTATATATATGCCCCATGCTGCATCTTTTTCCAACTGCATATGAATATACAATACTCTGGTCATTAGTATAACGGATGTCTCGAAGGATCCAAAGAAGAAAAACAGGGCAAATTATAAAGTAATTTTGTTTTGAGTTGCAATACTGCCAAAACACCAGGCGTAGTAGTACTTTTTCCCAAATTAGTAAAAATTTTAAAAAAATGATCAAACGCATAGTTTTAATCAAAATACTAAAAGAGGACTTTCTTAAAAAAAGAGTACTCAAATGCCTCTAAATCGGTTAAGAACAGAAATTATTTAAATCAGCAAAATAAATTAGAAAAGAAAGATATCTAATTTTCAAGAGTTTCTTCGTGGTGATCTGATATTCAACTGTATTTTTTTCAACTGTATGTTATAAGCTCCGATCCAACGATCAAATCAAATGCCTCGAACGAAGCCGAGGCTAGGAGTCTGCTTTTCGGACTCCGATGGTACTTCTCTCATAACTTTGGGCCTTTAATGGTGGAGGGGGATTCCTCTAATGTCTTAGCATGGGCGACCAATAACGGTGGAGGACCATGGAGATTACATAATATCCTTGATGAAATCCGGGACCTTGTAAGGGCCATTCGCCCCACTCTCACACATCGTAGGAGAACTGCCAACTCCTCGGCAGACACACTGGCAAAAGAGGGTATCATCTTAATGTCTGTCATTGTAATATTTTCAGAGGCTATGACCCTGCGTTGATCTGCTGTATAGCTTAAAACACCTTTGTACTGGGACATCTTGTCCCCTCTCTTCTTTTTAATAATATTTCTGTTATCTTTCAAAAAAAAAAAAATGATCAAATCAAAAGTTATGCTTGGTTAAAGTTTTGACTCTTCTAACTACTTTCTTTGAACGTTTTGGCATGCTGTTGTTCTAAATTAGATTTTCTTCTCTAAATGCCACTCTAAGATTCATGTCAATGATAAAATTATAGCATGAATCATAAGTGTAGATTACCATCCAATAACAACATTTATGCAAGAACTTCTCCCTGAACCTAATGTTGCCTTCTACAAATCTTGATGTTTCAGTTAAGACATGATAACTTGACACCTCCAAAAACTTCATGCAGGATGGAAACATGAGGAGATGGAGACACAACTTCTGACCATTAGTCCTAATAGCTTCTTTTTTCGCATCGAGTTTATCCTTTTCTCTATAAAAGATGCGCGGCTTGTCTTAATTCGCGCCAATTTCAAAGATATGTAATTAACTTTGCTAATTTTCAGTTAGGGTTCAGAAGCTGAAGCTCCAGTAATCAGGTTTGAAATGCAAGGGAGTGGAGAATATATATACAATTCTGCAGATTAGTCCTAATCATAATTGCCAGAGTGAGGAGTGAGTACGAGAAGCCATGTGGGAAGCAAGGGATCTAAAAAGGAAAAAATGTGGGAAGTGAAAAGCTATACGAAAAGTAAAGAGTAAACTTTTGGGAGGGGTCATTGAAAGTCAATATGCAAAATGTAATAAGCCTGTTAGAAGCAAATGAGAAGCAAGGAGTTATAGTTGTGTAGGGAGCATGGTTTTTTTTTTTTTTTTTTAAAGTGGTGAATTTTTATTAATAGACAGCAACCATGACCAAGACAGTCATGAGCCACAAACATAGAACCATATATCACATGAAAATAAAAAATTTCCTCAAGGAGGAAGAAAATCGATCAGGGAGCATGGGTTAATGAAGGTTAAGGATACAAGTAGTAGGAAAGAGGACTCAGATTATTAGAATTACAAGATTTAGAGATTTTTAATTTTATATATTTTATTTGTATAGATTTAACGTTAAGTTTTAAAGAAAAGATTCACATAAAATTTATTTGAAAAAAGTATTATTAAAAACTTAAGATGATATTTTAAGTTTTAAATACAGTCGTCCAGTATTATCCAAAATGATAAAACATTAATAATCACCTGAATAGAAAGAATGCTCTTAATTAAGGTGAAGAGTATAAGAAGTGCTCTTACCCTAAATTTAGGAAGCAAGAAGAACATAGCTTCTAAAGTGAGCTAATGCAGAAGCAAGCTTTCCACTCAGCTAGAAAGCTTCCAGTAACTATGGTCGTGATAGCTTATTTTTTATATCGTAGATTATTTTTTCTTAATAGGAATGTGGCTTGTCTAAATTCAGATTGATCTCAATGAAATCTTGCTAACTTCACAAATTTCGGTCTGGATTCAGAAGCTTAGGCCCAACTCAGAATGTCAAGACATGGTGAGTTATCATATACAATTTCAAGCTCCCCATTCAAAAAAAAAAAAATAACAATTTCAAGCTTGACAAGACAGACATACATGAGTCCTTGATATCAGAAATACTTCTTAATTTTGTTGTTGAACATCTTCTTGGAATGATCCAACTCAAATCAGAACTCTCGACATTTAATTTACCATTGCCAGAAAAGGAAACAACATTCTTGATCATAAAAGCATATAGAATAACAGATGAAAGTTCTCAAATAAATATGAAGCAGTAAAACCTAATGTAGCTATTCCAATTTCAATGAATTAGAAGCATATTACTTCACTCCAAAGCATGCTGATCAGAATGGACAGCATGTGAGCTAAGTTTGTAGATTAAGAACCCAATTCCCCCAAAAAGTCAGCAAATATATTGAGGCAATATTAAATGTACAATGATTTCATGTTCTATTCAAGTTACTTCTACACATAATTAATTTGGACTATGATTTCAAGATTAAGGCATATATATGCCATTACTAGAAAAGGAAAGAACCTTCATAATCATAAAAGCATACAGATTAACAGATAAAACTTCTCGAACAAAGCTGAAGCAGTAACACCCAATGTAGTTATTCCAATTTCAATGGTTTTGAAGCCGATTCCTTCACTTCAAACTTCAAAGCATGCAAATCAGAATGGACATGGCTGTCAACTAAGTTTCTAGATTAAAAACTGAAATCCCCCAAA
The DNA here is from genome assembly GCF_043159265.1 of Tasmannia lanceolata. Lineage (NCBI taxonomy): Eukaryota > Viridiplantae > Streptophyta > Magnoliopsida > Canellales > Winteraceae > Tasmannia > Tasmannia lanceolata. The sequence goes on from NW_027518695.1 coordinate 68,629,161, forward strand.
AAATCAATAAATATATTAAGGCAATGTTAAAGGCAGAACAATTTCATGTTTAATTTCAGTTAGTCCTATCACCTCATGACTAAAATCAAAATAACTATACTGTTGAAAGAACTGTGACAAGGATACACATGTTGCAGACAACTAAAACAACCTGTGTGGGAAACAAAAATCAACTTCTTAGCACCAACAAGAACCAAACTACTAAAACCAAAATAACTAAAACAAACCGTGAGGGAAACAAGAATCCATCAGTTAGCATTGAATGAAACGTCAATTGAGAGCCAACTAGGAGAGGCTCTTCATCCTTTTTGCCCTGTACACAAAATCTTCAATAACCTGAAACTCATCCAATTGCTTTGAGAGCAAAACAAAGCAATTGGGTTCACAAGAAAAAGAGAGTCAATCTCTTTGCAAATCAAAAGATAATTTTCAGAGGTGGGTGGTTATTAGAAGGAAGGGAAAAAGAAAAAGAAAAAAATTTCAGGTTTAGGAGCGCCTGCAACTCAAGATGCCTCTCAATAGCATAGATTAGCTGCTCTTTAGATAGGTCAGGAGTAATCGCCAGTATGGTGAAAAAAATACTATATGAGAAAAGACCAATTAAAACGAAATACGTGATTCTTCTGAAATTGAAATCAATCAACTAAAATGTTAAAGAACTCACAAGATTGAAGGTCCGGCAGTATCGCCTCAGAGACACTGTTTGTAGTTTGCTTAAATCAATCTTCTGCACCAGATATACATTAAACAATAATTAAACAATTCAGAGGCTGCATGATTTTTTATAAGTTTATATATGAAGCAACAACAGAAATGCAAACTGCAAAAAGTATACAATGAGGTTGTACAGTTACATCTGGATTCGATGAAACGGATGCCTTAGACTACAAATCACAGGAAACAGACTGGATGCCCACTTTCTGAGCTGACCCAATTGCTTCAGGTGGTGATCGTCTTGGTCTTGGGGGCTTTTGGGTGCCATGAGATTCTGTAGGAATGCAAACAACAAAAGAGCGGTTAGACTATAAAAGTAAGCAAACCAACAAAGCTTCTAATAATAATAATAATAGAAACAAATTATATCCAATGTAACAAGGACACTTCCTTTCTAAAGAAATTCCATGTTCAAAACGATAATCTGAACAAAACCTTGATTAACCCTCTCCATGACTTTTGGTGTGATTTACATCTTATCGGTGTTTTTATGGACGATAATATGTGAGTCAACATTTTACCATTCCAAAAAAATATATGTGAGTCAACATCATTGCATGTTCCGAGGAGGATAAAAAGTGGGAGCCCAACCATCTGAAAACCTGCTAAGAAAATCAGATGTGGCCTCCGTTGCTACAATCCTAAGTGGGGCCTTGCCTAGGTATGGGACTAGGTGGGACCAGCCAGGTATGGGATAGGTTTAAGAGGCCTAGCCTAACACATTCCATCAGCACTGGGGCTTTTGGTGTATCGGATAGGTACCTAACATTTAGTATCAAAGCAGCCATCACATCACGCGTTCAAGTCACGGAAGGGGCAACCTGTGGAGAGGAAAGCACTCGGAGTGAGAGTTACCACAAAGTGAGCGGCCTATGGAAAGGACTACCTTGAAAAAGGCCAGAGTGATAGACGCCACATAGTGGGTTGCCGAGGACGGAGCATGCGGAAGCGTGGTGGAATGTTCCGGTCCTAAGTGAGGGCCTACCTAGGCGGGATCCAAACTGGTATGAGACACAGGTTTAAAGGGCATAACCCAACGCGTTTTTATCAGTTATGGGTCCTTTGGCCTGTTAGTTAGGTACCTAACATCCATTTTCAGGCCCCACAATGCAGTAGTAATGGAAACCATGGTTTTAAATTTCAACCGAAATCCAAAATTTCGGTCTTCAGACCGAAATTTCGGGTTTCGGTGGAGACCGAAACCGAAATGGCACTTACCCGAAATAGGTAATTATTTCGTACGAAATTTCAGAATTTCGGTCGAAATTCTGTTATTTCCGAATTTCGTGCGAAATTTTAGGGATTTCGACCGAAATTTTAGGGATTTTGTTAACAAATAAAATATAGTTTTTATTAAGTAGCCGGATTTCGAGCGAAATTTCGATTTTTGTGGGGCCTGAAACCGGTAACTTGACCGAAATTTAAAACCTTGATGGAAACTACACAATTTTATAGGTGTGGGAGTCAGGATCCTTCTCCCACATATCAGACGCTACAATGTACGTAAAACAAACAATGATCATGGCCTATCTCAATCTAATCTAACTCACCCAAATCCCTATTACTATTGTCCTTCAAATTGAATAAAACAAAACACAGATTCAAGAGAAATTATGTGATCAAGTTGCTTAGAACGACTTATGTCTGTCGATTTGACTCCATTCTTTTCTATTCTTTACATTTCTCCCTCAAGATTGCAAAGATTCCCAACGTGGGATTTTGGTGTTACACAAGTTTAATCAAACCCACCTAAATTCCGATCGAATGCTAATTTCACAAGTAAATGTTGCATTTTCATTAGAGAAATCATTAGTATCGTCGGTTGGTGGTTTGGAGTTTGCTAAGCAGTTCTTCGTAGGTGAGGTGACTAAGCACTTGAGTCCCGTCTCCTATCGCATGTTAAGATCCTTAGTTAGTTCCATATCCCGTATTCCTGAAATGAGAGCCATTATGTCTACGGATCTTTTATTGTTGTATCATTTATGGGAAGCTGGGTACTGGGTGTATACACGATGCACGGCGCCTCTTAGGAGACATTGGCATCGGCATTGCCTCGTGTTTCACTCACCAAACTATGCGTGTCCTCTCCCTTTTTGGATCTGGTTAAGCGCAAACACTTTTTTTTTTTTTTTTGTTGGGTAAGCTGGGGTTAGGCAAGAACCCTACCAGATATCATTAAAAAGAGAAAAAGTACAATCAGGGGGGCTCAAAGGCCAACAGTTTGTGGGGCAGGCTCCAACAAAACCAGCAGCCCAATGGAAGAAACCATTGAACAGATAAAGAGACAAATGAGAGAAGGGCTCCTAAAGAGCATCCCTAGAAACATAGCAAATGAGAATAAACTAGACATGGGAACTACAATCTAGTATACAAAGTTCCAGAGGAGTCATCTAAGACAAGGGCCATCAGATCAGGGGGTAGGTTTGAGGGAGGAATATCTTCTCCTTTGATGCAACAATTAGTTTTGGATAAAAGATCTGCTGCTGAGTTGGCTTCCCGCCAGATATGTGTAATCTTTCAACTCTGAAATTCACCAAGGAGAGCTTTGAGGTTGAAGAGAATTGGAATTTGCTTCCATTACAATTTGATTTTCCCATTGATAGCATTGACGGCGAAGAGGGAGTCCGATTCAATCCAAAGGTGATTGAGGCCTAACTTCCTTGCTGAGGCGGTACCAACAAGAATCGCTTGCATTTCCAGCTCCTGGATGGATTTTGGAGGCATATTAATGGAGAAAGCTGTAATGATGTTGCTGTTGGAGTCTCTGATTAGCCCTCCAATGGCTTCTTCAGTTTGACAGAGAGATGCGTCAAAATTTAGTTTGAATCTACCCTCATCCGGGGGAATCCAACTGCAACTTTTTATCAATTCAGGTTTGCTGAACTTGGGGAGTTTCAGCTTAGCAGCTAGGAAATCGTCTTTGGGGTCAAGGTTTCCATCCAATCTGAGGAAAACAATTTTAGATCGTATAATATGGATGATATCCCAGAGGATGCTCTGCTTGTGGGGATTGCATTTGTCGAAGATCCTTCTGTTCCTTTCGGTCCAGATGCAGTAGACAGTAGCACAAAAGGCAAGGCGGAGAGCAACCAAATATTTCCCTCTAGAATTTATGTTATTTCTGATCCATGATTCTTCTTCAAGCAATGTTTTCTTTGGTTTCCTTCTAATCGAGAACCTCCATAATAAGGATCTCCATATCCAGGAAGTGAAAGAGCAGTTGAAGAAAAGGTGGTCCAAATCTTCTCTTCCCGAAGAGCATAGGGGGCAGGAGGTTTCAGTAATGATCCCTATAGATAGGAGTTTAGCTTTGGTGCTAAGTTTACAATGGAGCGCTTGCCAAGCAACCAAGCTATGTCTGGGGATGTGGCCCTTGAACCAGATAGAAGAGAACCGTTGAATTTTGGCATGGTGGGTTCTGATACTTTGCCAGGCACTTGTCAAAGTGAAGTTTCCATTTGGGTGAGGTTTCCAAATTACTTGGTTATGGTTCCCAGGGATGATAAGAGCTGAGTTTAGAATGAGGTGAAGGCCAGGAAGAGTGCGCTGGTTAGTTGGGATCCATTCTCCGTTACTGAGGAGGTTATCAACTGTGGTAGATTGAGGAAGAGAGTTGAGAATTCTTCCTTCTGGGTATAAGTGAGAGATGAGACCATCAGGGTGCCAAGGCTGTTTCCAAAAATCAATTCCTTTACCGTCTCCAATGACATAGCAAATGAGCCGGTTAGCTTCTTCTCTGGCTTTGAAGATGCTTCTAGCTCCCCAGGAAGGCCTAGATGGCATATTCATAGTCCAGAAGTTCTTTCTTTTCAAGTATTTGTGATTAAACAAATCCGACCATAAGGAGTTTCTGCCATTAATAACATTCCACAGGCTTTTCATCTGGCATGCAGAGTTGATATCATGGAGTCTTTGAATCCCCAAGCCCCCTTCAGATTTTGGAGTGCAAATGGTGTTCCAGGATATTGGATGAATAACTTTTCTTTGAGAGTGCCCAGCCCCCCAAATGAAATTTCGAATGATCTACTCAATTTTATCAAGAATAGTGGATGGGAGATTAAATGAGGCAGACCAGTAGAGTTGGAAAGAGTTTAGGACTGTTTTAACAAGTTCAACTCTCCCAGCCCTAGACAGGCATCTGTTAGCCCATCCAGCAATACACTTTTGGATTTTACTGATTAACATGGTGCAGTCAGAAATTCTAAGTCTTGTAGAGATGAGGGGGAGCCCCAAGTATTTAATGGGGAATTGACCTTCAGGGATAGAAAGAATGGATGACACTTAATCAGTAAAATGGGAATTGACCTTCAGCCCCATTTGTCATTCTTTAAGCGCAAACACTGGTAACACTTAATCTGTTATCAACAAGGTATGGTGAGGGGGTACATGATTAGGCTCTTGACCCCTCAATTCCCGAGAGACTCGGCGATCTTGGAGTTATTCGAAGCCTGGTCAGAGTACGACTGGTTAGGGGAGGCATGGGTTTTGTCCGAATGGATGAAGTCCATTCTCTCTTACTGGTGTTGGTATTACACTATCATGGAGGATCTCAATACTCCTATTGAGGTGACAAACCTTATGTTTTGAATGGAATCACCTATAGCCACTTTTCTCCTTCGATTATATTCAATTCCATTATATTTTATAAACATTTCTCCCACAAGATTGCTAAGATCACAAACTTGTGAGTTTGGGTAAAGTCTAATCAAACTCACCCACATTCTGATTACTATTCTCCTTCAAATTGAGTAGAAAATAATGAGATTCTATGAAAACTTTATCGATCTAAGCCACTTAGAGCTACTTCTCTCTCCGGATTCTATTTGATCTCATTATATTCTTTACGGTTCTGGGTCCAACCCAGAACGTGAGCCCCACACCCACACTTGAGAATCATTTTTCTAATAGGAAACAAGGCCATCCTAGTTGGAAAGGAAAGAGGGGAAAGATGTTAAGTGTGTTGTGAGAGAAAGAAAGAAAACAAAATAAATATTAAGAGAGAGAGAGAGAGAGAGAGAGAGAGAGAGGGAGGAAGAAGAAGAAAAATGTGTTTTCCAATAGGGTTTTGAATTCATTCGGAAACCAAATCAATCATGGTGTGAAGTGTTTTCATGAAGAAGAGCAGATCGCATCAGAACTATCCTCACAGGACAAATGTTAGTGTTTTAACTAGTTTTCTATCTCTAACCGGAAGATTTTTAACCCAGAAAGTGGGTGTATATTTACCAGATCCTCTCCAAATCGTTTTTGTGTTTCTTAGTGGGGGAGGTAGTGATTTGTGAGATACTCTATTTATTTGTTGGTCTCTCCATATTTGTGGCAAACCTTAAGGTTTAGGGCACGTTTGGTTAGCATGAATTGTTTTTCATGATAAATCCGTATCTCCAAGTGGAGATGAAGGTGAAGTGGCTAAAAATCCGGAAACAAAAAACTCTACTCATAATCCGATCGACTGTTACCTGATTTTTTGCCACTCCTCATCACCAGAGACACTAATTTCCACTATTTTGTTTCAAGATTTTTAGCCACTTCACCCTTATCATGAAAAACAATTAATGGTAGCCAAATGTTCCAATAGGCAAAAACTTGCGTAGAAAAGCAGTGTAATATTCTCTTATTTTAGTTGATCTCTCTCAGATTTATCCCGTGGTTTTTCTCTTCACAGTTCACACAAAGGGTGTTCCTCAATGTTTTTTTTGGTGTGTGACTAAACCTATTATTGTTATTGCTTTCCCATTTTTCCATTCTTTATATGTGGCATGGTTTATGATTTCTAACATTTGTGCAGGCACATTTGTGGGTTGTTTTGATTCTTTGATTCACACACAAATAGGAAGGCCTTGCTTCCCAACAAGGATTGATAAAATCACCAACTTGAGATCTTGAGTATTATACAAGGCTAACCAAACTCACCCTTCTTGGAGCCATTGCATATCATGTTTTCAAATTCGGCATTCACTAGAGCTATCGATGGTTTGGTCTCACCATCCACATTCTTCAGTGGCTTCATTTTAAAGGTAATATGAACCTACAATTCCATCAATTGAAACAAGAACCAAAAAAATAACCCATGTAAGAGAAAGAACAAGAGAATATCCAAATCCATGAAGAAAATAAACATGATCCGTGTAGAATTTAGAAAGCACACCATGCTTGATGTTGTAGAAATGTGATATCAGAACCTGCAGGGATACAGATAGGAGAAGCAATATGAGAAAATCATGTGGGAAGTTGAGAGAATAGAGTGGTAAAGAAGAAGAAGAAGAAGAAGAAGACTCCTACTTTGCCTTTTAATTCTTGATTGACTACCTTGCTAATTAAGTTTCAATGTCTTGAATACTTAATTTAACCCAAATCAATTACCTTAAGATAAAAACAAAAGGGTTATAATTCCCACTTGTTTTGGCACTTCCACCCATCTCATATTGGACACAACCCAACTTAGAATTGAATTGTATTGGCTTTTCCTAACCCTAACCCAACCCTAACTCCATGGAGCAGAGAGCCAGAGAATGTTTTTATACAAAAACAAAAATATAAAACTCAAAATTAGAGTGCTGAGACAAAACAATCCTCTTTTCTTTACTTAAAAAAAAAACAGGACCTGTAATCTCTTTTTTGGGTAAATAAATATAGAAAGTTAAATGAAAGAAGCACATGCCATGACTTAAGTATAGGAATGGCTTTTTTTCGAATAACCATAGTCAGTGAACATTAATTCCTTTGGGAAATCATATTGTTACAAAAACATGAAACACCCAATTATATTCTACAGTTTTTCAATCAGAAAATTAAAAAGGAACATTCATAAAAAAGAAGAAGAAAGAAGAGTAGATGAGAAAGCCTTACCTCAGAAACCTCTAGCTTGTTTTTTCTGTTTTTTCCCATTTTATAAGCCTTTGTGAAGAAGGGGTTATAACTTATAACTTCGAAGGGAGAGAGAGAGAGAGAGAGAGAGAGAGACGTTGGGGTAAAGGGCAATTTTGGAATTTGATCTGTTTGATAAGATACTGCATGTACTTTTGTTTTTTGCCCATTTTTCAGGGGTTCTTTACTGTTCAATGATCTAATCTGTCACTACCTGTTGCTGGGTAGGTTCTGAAAAACCTTCTCCAGGAGATGAATATGATCCCAACCATTCATGCTTTATCTTGTTAAATGAATGGTTCAAATTGCAAATAGACAATGTTGAAAAAAATCTCTATATAGCCAAGGGGCTAGGATGTATGGTGTAATAGATTTTTAATCTCTGACCAATCTATTGTGGGTTCCTTAGATGAATGATTTGGATCACAACATAAGTACTTCTAAATAGAGAGATGGGTGCAGGGGATTTAAAATCTATAGCCAATTTATTGTGGGGTCCAATAGATGAATGGTTTGGATCACCATTTTAACCCTTCTAAATAGAGAGATGGGTGGAAGTAGGGGTGTAAACGAGCCGAGCCGAGCCGAGCTTGGCCAGGCTCGGCTCGGCTCGTTAAGCTCGGCTCGGCTCGGCTCGGGCTCGAACCAGGCTCGGCTCGGCTCGGTCAGGCTCGGCCAGGCTCGCGAGCCTTACCGAGCTCGGGTTATATTATGTTCACACCCCTCATCTTCCCTGGACAGCCCTACTAGTGTAATTTGACTACTTTTTTACACTATGGGGGGTGGTCCTAGTAACAAATGGGGTTCCAAAAATGAAGTGACATATTTTGCCTCCCCTTTCACTCCCTGGACAACCCTTTTAATGTATAAATTAATATATAATATACTAGTAAAAAACCCCGTGCGATGCACGGGCAGACAAAGAACTGTACGGACCACATCACGGGTTGATCCAAACCGTCCATGTGATGGAAAACAACATAAATAGGTTGTGCCCCAAAAATCATTCCCATAGGCTGATCCTACCCCTCCAATGTATAGAGGTTTCCATAATATGTTGTTCCTCTTAAATCGGATGGTTAAGATCACCCTATAGATTTTTTATTAAAAAAGTATAAGGGGGGTAGGAATGAAATTATTTGGCTTTAATGTGTGCCTTTGTTAAAAAGCATAAAGGAGGGGGTAGGATTGAAAATATGTGTGTTGAATGGGTGCCTTTGTAAAAAAAAGTAAAAAAAAGTGATGTGTAATTCTACAAAAAATTCTCTTATTTTCTCATCTGCTATATATATATAATATATACTAGTAAAAAACATCGCACGGGCTGACAAAGAACTGTACGGACCACGTCATAGGTTGATCCAAACCGTCCATGTGATAGAACACAACATAAATAGGTTGTGTCCCAAAAATCATTTCCATAGGCTGATCCTAGCCGTCCAATCTATAGAGGTTTCCATAATTCCTCTTAAATCAGACGGTTAAGATCACCCTATAGATTTTTTATTAAAAAACCATAAAGGAGGGGGGTAAGATTGAAATTATGTGGCTTTAATGGGTGCATTTATTAAAAAGCATAAAAGGAGGGGGTAGGATTGAAAATATGTGAGTTGAATGGGTGCATTTGTTAAAAAAAGTCAAAAAAGTGATGTGTAATTCTCATATAATTTTCCAAAACTTCAAAAAATTCTCTTCTTTTCTCTTCTCCTATATAGTATACTAGTAAAAAACCCCGTGCGATGCACGGGCCGGCAAAGAACTGTACGAACCACGTCATAGGTTGATCCAAACCGTCCATGTGATGGAACACAACATAAATAGGTTGTGCCCCAAAAATCATTTCCATAGGCTGATCCTAGCCGTCCAATGTATAGAGGTTTCCATAATTCCCCTTAAATCAGATGGTTAAGATCACTCTATAGATATTTTATTAAAAAACCATAAAAGAGGGGGGTAAGATTGAAATTATGTGGCTTTAATGGGTGCGTGCGATGCACGGGCCGACAAAGAACTGTACAGACCATGTCATAGGTTGATCCAAACCGTCCATGTGGTGGAACACAGTATAAATAGGTTGTGCCCAAAAAATCATTTCCGTAGGCTGATCCTAGCCCTCTAATCTATAGATGTTTCCATAATTCCTCTTAAATCGGATGGTTAAGATCACCCTATAGATTTTTTATTAAAAAACTATAAAGGAGGGGGGTAAGATTGAAATTATATGGCTTTAATGGGTGCCTTTGTTAAAAGCATAAATGAGGGGTAGGATTGAAAATATGTGAGTTGAATGGGTGCATTTGTTAAAAAAAGTTAAAAAAAGTGATGTGTAATTCTCATAGAATTTTCAAAGAAATAAAAAAATTCTCTTATTTTCCATCCAGCTTATTATTTTTTATTAAAAAACCATAAAGGAGGGGGGTAACATTGAAATTATATGGCTTTAATAGGTGCCTTTGTTAAAAGCATAAAGCAGGGGGTAGGATTGAAAATATGTGAGTTGAATTGGTGCATTTGTTAAAAAAAGTCAAAAAAAGTGATGTGTAATTCCCATAGAATTTTCAAAAAAAATCAAAAAATTCTCTTCTTTTCCATCCAGCTTATATATATATACTAGTAAAAAAACCCGTGCGATGCACGGGCCGAGAAAGAACTGTACGGACCACGTCATAGGTTGATCCAAACCGTCCATGTGATGGAACACAACATAAATAGGTTGTGCCCCAAAAATCATTTCCATAGGCCGATCCTAGCCCTCCAATCTATAGATGTTTCCATAATTCCTCTTATCTTAAATCCGATGGTCAAGATCACCCTATAGTTTTTTAATTAAAAAACCATAAAGGAGGGGGTAAGATCGAAATTATACGGCTTTAATAGGTGCCGTTGTTAAAGCATAAAGGAGGGGTAGGATTGAAATTATTTGATATAATGGGTGCCTTTGTTAAAAGCATCAAGGGGTAGGATTGAAATTTTCTCGGTGAAAAGATGCGAATGGCAACTGTTGCTAGCAAACACAAAAAAAAAGTAATAATTACAAATAAAAGATCCTCGTGCAAAGATGCGCATGGCAAATGTTGGTAGCAAAAAAAACAGAGTAATCATGACAAAAAAAAGTAAATAAGCTAAAGTTATAAAGTTTTCAATGACAAATTACCAATAAATGGTTACAAAGTTTTTAAATTACCAAAAAAATAGAACAACATGTAGTAATTTATGACAATTACTGGAAAAAAGTCAAACATCTCTGACATAACTATACACCGAAATATCTCTTTAAAATGGGGTATACACAGAAGCTGCATGTATATGGGGTAAATTGAGGGGACGTATGCCTTTCTATACACAGAAATACAGTGTATATCTTTCTCTTTAAGAGGAGGTATACACAGAAGCTGCATGTATATGGGGTAAGATTGAAATTAAAGAGGGAAATCAAAATTTGTTGGAGGGCTGAACCGTAAAGAAGCAGACAAAAAGCAGCTGGGGGAGGAGGGGACGATGACACGCGGCAGGGGTGAACAGTAAAAAATGCTTCCGGCTTATTATAGTAGATATATTTAAATATATTAAATTCTTAACGAGCCTTAACGAGCCGAGCCGAGCCGAGCCTGGCCTAAATTAGGCTCGGCTCGTTAAGCTTAACGAGCCTGGTGAGCCGGCTCGGCTCGGCTCGTTAAGGATTCGAGCCGAGCTCGAGCGAGCCTGAGCCCGAGCCAAAATTGACACCCTTAGGTGGAAGTGATCAAAACTAGTGGCTGGCAATACCAGCCCCCAAATAGAAATTGGTAATATTTTTTAAAGGTTTTGAGTGGTATGGCCCACCCATAGTGTGGGCCCATTAGTTTTAATCCTTTGCTTAATCTAATGGAATCTTGCCACTTGTACAGTTAATAAGGTGGCTTGACATGTGAATGGGGCAATTGAGCAAAATGAAAGAATGGATGATCCTGACCGTCGAGTCATCATGGTTCTCCAATGTGGCTTCTTTGGGACCATTGATCTGGTGGATTATCATACAGATGGGACCATTGAACATAAATTGGAAATTGGACAACCTATGGTGTCAATTAGTGGTTTTTTTTACGTGGCTTGTCCTCTATCACACATGTTGGATGATGATCTGCCATTGATCTGCAGTGGTGGGCCATAGCTGAAAACTTGGAGATCGAACAATCATAACCTTTTGATTGATGGACCCCATGACTCTCCTCTGTATGTTACCCTCCAATGGATGATCAAGGCCGTTGATTAGGTTGACCATTAGAAGGGAACCTTAAAAAAAACATAGAACAATTTAGCAAACAGTACAATTGGGATCAATGTTTCACATGGGAGCATGCAAGTGCGATCAAGACCGTTGATCTTGTAGAACATCATGATATGATCACATAACGGTCACCACCTTTATATTATTACCAATAAGGCAGACTACATGAAGACAAGCTTGTGTCAAGGTTGTCTCGGACAGCCCTCCTAATATCACCAACTTTTTCCTAGTAATGATACATTTGTCATTTTACCTAGGGCTGCAACTCGAGCCGGGTAAAGTTTTACCCGACCCGCATCGACCCGACCCGAAAATAGCCTGGGTTGGGTTCAGGTTTCATGGGTTTCAGGTCGAGCCGGGTTGAGCATTCAAAAGCCCGCATGAATCTCGGGTCGAGCCGGGTTTGAAGGGGCCCGACCCGAGTTACATAAGTTATAGTATGTACATTTTTTTCTATTGTTAGTTAAAAGTTAAAAGTGAAAACCCACGCACCCACTGTTATTGTATGTGAGTGTAATTTATGCTTCTATGAGTTGAGTTGATTCAAGTGTTTGATTAAGCATTGTTTGATTGTAATTACAACATTGTTTGATTACAACATTGTTTGATTCAAGTGTAATGTGAGTGTAATTACATCATTGTTTGATTCAAGTGTAATGTGATTGTAATTTCTACTTCTATGAGTTGAGTTGCCTTGCCAAACAAGAATTTTCCCTAAAAAATTGCGTCAACATGAAAAACCCGACCCGACCCGAGATTTATCATGGGTAGGGCCGGGTTTGGGAATCGTGGGTTTTCCGAAAAGAAACCCGACCCGAGATATTTCTCGGGTAGGGTTGGGTTCTCCAAAACCCAACCCGCCCGACCCGAGTTGCAGCCCTAATTTTACCAAATGAAAGGGGTAATATAATCACAAAAATGCATCCGAACTTGTCTTCATCAGCATTCTTAGAAAAAAAAGGGACAGTTTTTTTGGGGAAATGATTTCATCACAAACATGTTTTGAGAATTTGAAGGGCTTTAAGAGCTTTTTGAGAACAGTAACATTCCTTTGACAGCCCTTTAAATACTACATAATAAACATTGGAGCGCATGTTTATCAAAACATTGGAGCAGAAATCATTTCCCTTTTATATCAGAATTTAGAACCTTCTATGGTAGCAATTTTGGGCTATAGCCTATCAATGTGGAGCCGCACAAGATCAACAGCTTCGTTTCGTTGTGACACAACGTATGGTGAAGATCATAGTACGAAAATGCCTAATAGACTCACTTCCAAGGTGCAGGGTCGACTGAAAACCCGCCCGAGCTATAAAAATGGAGATAAGAATGGAGAACTTAAATTTATAACGTCACTAATGATCATTATATTATTGAGATAGTTTTAAATTTTCCTACAAAAGGGAATTTTTTTATATTTTGGAATTAGTGGCTGTTTGGATTAGAAGTGCAATTTGGGCCGGGTTGAGGCCAACCCTACATGGCGAGACATAAATCTCAATCTCATCACCTTGGATTCAGAGATTTCTGCCGTCATCCTAGGGTTATCTTCCCGCCAGGATTCAAGATGCCTAAGTTCAGTAAGTATAATGGGACAGGCGATCCAATGCAACATCTAGTCGCCTTTTGCAACGATTGCTGCATGTAAGAGGATAATCCAGGAATGTTGATCTACCTTTCTCAGAAGTCCTTGGGAGGAGGCGCCGCATGATGGTTCTTATCTCTCCCCATTCATGCAATCTGAACGTTGGAGGATGTGGTGGACTTATTCATCATAAAGTAGTTGCACCGTCAATGTCATATGGGTTGGGTTCATTCCTATAAAATTTGAATTTTCATGAATTTTAGTGAAATTTTGATGAAAATTATTGATATATGGGGTTGTGCTTCAATTGCTATATTATATGAATTCTCTCTAGATACTATTTACATATTGCATTCTTTGTATCTAGACCACATGAGCTTAAATGATATATCATTTCAATCCATGAACTTGGATACATATACTTGTACTTGATTATTAAAAGTTGTATCATTGCTCTTATGTACTTAATGATCACATCATTCCCATGCTATAGTTTAAAAATAAATCACTTTTATATTCTCATTAGACTATAATTTGTGCATTATTGAGAATCTCTTAGAAAAATCCATCTAAGTACAAGAACATACATATGGACTGAGCATCCACAACTAGATGAGCTAACATGTCAAATATTACTAGACATAGATCAAATAATCAGGGGATGGGTAGGGTTGGGTTGCCAAACATCTTTACGCTAACCCAACCCAAAATAAAATTAGGTTGGCTTTTTCCAGCACCAGAAATTGGGTTGAAGCCATCAGGATGAGGTTAAACCCGCCCTATTTAGGCATGAAATGTCTTGAATTTCTTTTCCATGGAAAATGCGTTTCTTATGTTATGCTAACTAATTTCCTGTATATTTTTTTTCCAATTGAAATTTTTTTCACCCTTTTAGGCCCAAGAATTAACGTGTATTCTCCCCAACACAGTATATATGTTGCATGAAGTCTCATATCGAAGACCCACACCAATAGAAGGGGCCCATAATAGATGATCCATAATCCAAAAGTCTTAATCATAGATAAGATGCCAAGTGTACCATCAAGGTCACTTGATTTGTCGTGAGAGCCTCAAGATCGGGGAGATGGAGAAGGGATATCACAAGCCAGAAGACTCTCGATGGGCCGGACTCGGTCACTTGTTTGGCCAAAATGTTATTAGCCAAATCCATATCCAATCTAATTACAAGATAAATTTTGGATCTGATTAGCCTTGTGTAAAAACATGCAAAACACAATGCAGTAAGGATTAAGAACATTATTAGAAACGCAGTGCCCAATGCTAGGCCTACCAAAGGAAGTAGTACTGGTAACAGGCCCAGAAATTCGGCCATACCGATCTTGAACGTCGCCTAATCAACCCTGAAACACAAATTCAACATTATATTCCAGAGCAGAACTCCCAATAATGAGATCTCACTAATCTTGGTTGATTACAGTAACCATGACAAGTGCTCATATAAAACACTTGTACGATAGAGATATGATTTAGGCGATAAACCAAATCTAACCTGACTATCTAATCTAACACGCTAATGATCCAAGAGTCAGATCATACCAGCATTTTAACTCAATTGACTATCAAGACACCCAACAGAATAAATACCCAAAATCACTGTTTAAAAACTCCAAGTTGATTTCCTATTACCTTGGCTGAGTTTTGGTTCAAGCTCGAGTTTTGCTCTACCGAGTCAATGAAAAACTCATCTGTCTAGCCTGAGTTCATGAAAATTTGATTGCGCAAGTCCCTGATTCGCACGAGTTGACTCTTTTTACCTGGTCGAGTTCTAATCTAAGTACCAGTTTTAAAGCAGTGCCCCTTAACATTTCTCAGGCTCTCTTCACCTTTGTCGTTTGCTTTCTGTCTTCCTGAACTTAAGCGATCGCCAAATCAATAAGAAGAAATGTAAAAAAAAAAGTACCAACTCTACCGGGAACATCAAACGAAAAACCCAAGCTACCGCAGACTAATTAAGGTTCAGTTCTTTCGACAAAAAAATGGACGTAAAATGGTTTATATTGTGAAAATGAACATAAAACAGAGTTTTTATATGGTGCCCGACTAAGGGTGTCAATTTTGGCTCGGGCTCGGAGGCTCGCTCGAGCTCAGCTCGAAAACTTAACGAGCCGAGCCGAGCCGACTCGTTAAGCTTAATGAGCCGAGCCCGATTTAGGCCAGGCTCAGCTCGTTAAGGCTCGTTAAGAATTTAATATATATATTATATATTAATATATATACTAAAAGGGTTGTCCAGGGAGTGAAAGGGGGAGGCAAAATATGTCACTTCATTTTAGGAACCCCATTTGTTACTTGGACCACCCCCCATAGTGTAAAAAAAGTAGTCAAATTACACTATATAGGGCTGTCCAGGGAAGATGAGGGGTGTGAACTTAATATAACCCAAGCTCGGTAAGGCTCCCGAGCCTGACCGAGCCGAGCCGAGCTCGAGCCTGGCCAAGCTCGGCTCGGCTCGTTTACACCCCTATGCCCGACCGTCAAAACAGTACCGACCTTGATATTTGACCTAGCAGCAGCCCACTTTTTAAGATGCTTCTGTTGGATCAAATATTAAGGGTAGTACTTTTGAAGTACCAACTTCACATGACTTGACGGTCGGGCATTATATAATTTCTCCATAAAACAAATCTTGCATCCATTTCTATGTCAAAAGAAATGGAGCCCAAGGGAAAATTATTTCATCCTGAAAAGAAGGAAACAGGAAACAATGATGGCAAACAAAATCACGAACATATAAATCTAAAAGGGAAATGTTATCAGCACTACTGTATTTTGATGAGGGCACTCCCCATTTTATTAAAAGTATGGCATGGCCCGCATCACAGGATAATCCAAACCGTCCATTAGATGGGCCACAGCATAAAAAGGTTGTGCCCCAAAAATCATTTCCATATGTTGATCCTAACCCTCCGATCTATAGATGGTTAGGATCAACCCTTAAACATTCAGATCGGAGGGTTAGGATCAACCTATGGAAATGATTTTTGGGGCCCAACCTATTTAGGCTGTGGCCCATCTAATGGACGGTTTGGATCATCCTGTGGTGCGGGCCATACCATACTTTTAATAAAGTGAGGAGTGCCCGCATCAAAATACAGTAGTGCTGATAACATTTCCCATCTAAAACCTAAAGTTTCAGTTTAGGAGAACCGGAACGATAAGATTTTAACATGAAAAACCACCACGAACTTACCAAAGAATATAATTACTGAGCACTACTGTATTAGTTTGATTTGAATATATCTATAGAATAATATTGATTAAATTTGTCGAGTTTGATCATGAAATTCTAAATTGTAATTTGAATGAGATTGAATGCCTTGATCCTAGTTTTACAATATGTTAATCTACATGGTGGAGTGTGTGTGAGAGAGAGAGAGAGAAGGCGTTAAAGCGGGGGAGAACGATTAGATTCTCTCCCTTCCCACACGATTTATTTATATATTCATTAAGAGGGAGTACATTGACAAGTATACCCATATTACACTCAGTCTTGACGAGAATACCCTTATTACACTCAGAATGTATATATCATACATTCCAACCTTGTTACAAGAATCCTTCAATTTTGCACACCCTAATGGTTTGGTGAACATGTCTGCAAGTTGTTCTGTAGATCGAGTGAACACCGTACTGATTTTACCGAGTGAAGCTAGATTAGCTCACCACTTGTATAAGAGATAGCCCTATACTCAGCTTCTGTACTTGACTTAGAAACAACATCTTGCTTTTTACTTCTCCATGACACCAAATTACCTCCTACAAATGTACAGTATTCAGTGGTTGATATTCTGTCTGCAGGAGATCCTGCCCATTCTGCATCACTGAATCCTTCTACCTTTTCATGCCCATGTCTTCTAAAGCACAAGCCTTTGCCTGGAGTTCCTTTCAAGTATTTGATTATTTGAATGACAGACGCCCAATGGGAGGACATGGAGAACTCATGAAGCGACTAACTATACCCACTGCAAATGATATATCCGGCTGATAGACAGTCAGTCAAATAGATTAACTTGCCAACCAGTCTTTGGTATCTACCTGGATCAGTCAGCAGCTCACCCTAATCATGAATAAGTTTAACATTTGGATCCATAGGGGTAGTTGTAGGTCTCACGCCCATTGATCCAATCTCTTACAGAATGACCAACACATACTTCCTTTGAGATAAAGAGAGACCATGACATGAGCGTGCAACCTCAATACCCATGAAGTATCTGAGCTGACCCAAATCTTTTGTAGAGAATTCCCTCTGAAGAAATGATTTCAACTTTTGTATGCCAGATCAATCATCCCCTGTAATCATAATGTCATCAACATATACAATCAAAATGATATATCCAGCTGCTGATTTGTGACTAAACACAGAATAATCAACAGCGCACTGCTTCAATCCAAACCGTAAAACAGTAGTATTGAACCTCCCAAACCATGCTCTCGATGATTGCTTCATACCATAAATCGCCTTTTGAAGCCGGCACACTGAGGAGCACATCTCCCCGTAAGCAACATGAGGAGAATTGCTCCATATAAACCTCCTCAGAAAGATTGCCGTAAAGGAAGGCATTCTTTACATCCAACTAATATAGAAGCCAACCATGATTAACAAGAGCGATGAGAAGCCGAACTGAAGGAATTTTTCAGCGACAGGTGAAAATGTCTCCTGATAGTTAACACCAAACATCTGAGTATACCCTTTAGCAACAAGCCAAGCTTTGAGGCGTTTTACAGCCCCATCTGGATAATACTTAATTGCAAATACCCAATGACACCCAACAGTTCAGGCTCTAGAAGGAAGAGGAACCAACTGGTACGCTTTATTGGAATGACGCGCCGCATTCATGGAAGCTCGCCACCCAGGATGATTCAGAGCATCTGAAACAGACTCAGGCAAAATAATCGAGAACATGATAGAAACAAAGGAACACTTTTTTTTTTTTGGAATGGCAAAATATACGGGTGCAACACGAGAATATTAAATGTACAATGATTCCATGTTCTATTCAAGTTACTTCTACGCTTAATTCGGACTGTGATTTCAAGGTTAAGGCGTGCATGTGCGTGCACAAACACATATGACATGGCTAGAAAAGGAAAGAACTTTTGTAATCATAAACACATAGTGATTAACAGATAAAACTTATCAAAACAAAGCTAAAGCGGTAACACCCCAACACCGGTATTCCAATTTTAATGGGTTTGAAGCAGATTCCTACATTGCAAACTTCAAAGCATGCAAATCAGAATGGACATGCCTGTCAGCTAAGTTTCTAGATTAAAAACCCAATTCCGCCAAAAAATCAATAAATATATTGAGGCAATGTTAAAGGTACAATGATTTCATGTTCTATTCAAGTTAGTCCTACCACCTCAAACGACTAAAACCAAAATAACTATACTCTTGAAAGAACTGTGACAAGGATACACATGGCGCAGGCAACTAAAACAAACTGTGCGGGAAACAACAATTGATCCGTTAGCACCAAAACGAATCAAACTACTAAAACCAAAATAACTAAAAAAAAACCGTATAGGAAACAAGAATCCATCAGTTAGCATTGAATGCAATGCCAATTGAGGGTCAACTGGGAGAGGCTCTTCATTCTTTTTGCGGCGTACACAAATTCTTTGATGACCTGAAACTCATCCAGTTGCTTTAAGAGCGAAAGAAAGCAATTGGGTTCACAAGAAAAAGATAGTCAAACTCTTTGCAAATCAAGCTATCAGAAGAGAAAGAAAAATAGATAAAGATTTCAGGTTCAGGATTACCTGCAACTCAAGATGCCTCTCAACAGCATAAATTAGCTGCTCTCTAGACGGGTCTGGACTGATCGCCTATATGGTGAAAAAAATAATATATGAGAAGAGACCAGAAAAATGAAATATGTAATTCTTCTGAACTTGAAATCACTCAACTAAAATATTAAAGAACTCACAAGATTGAAGTTCCGGCAGTACCGCTTCAGAGAATCTGTTTGTAGTTTGCTTAGATCAATCTTCTGCACCCGATATACATTGAACATTAATTAAACAATTCAGAGGCTGTATGATTTTTTATAAGTTCCTCTATGAAGCAACAAGAGAAATGCTAAAATGCAAAAAAGTGTAGTATGAGGTCATACAGTTACACCCGGATCGGATGAAACAAATGCCTTAGACTGCAAATCACAGGAAACCGATTGAATCCCCACTTTGTGAGCTAACCCAATTGCTATAGGTGGCGATCGCCTTGGGGGCTTTTGGATGCCATGAGATGCTGTAAGAATCAGGAAACGACAAAAGTGTGTTACACTAAAAAAGTAAGCAAACCAACAGAGCTTCTAATAATACTAGAAATATATTATATAGAATGTAACACGGACACTTCCAAAAGAAATTCCATGTTCAAAATGATAATCCACACAAAACATTGATTAACCTTCTCCATGACTCTTGGCGTGATTTACATCTTATCCGTATCTTTCCGGAAGATAATATTGTGAGTCTACATCATTGCATGTTAAGCAAACCAACAGAGCTTCTAATAATACTAGAAATATATTATATACAATGTAACATGGACACTTCCTAAAGAAAGTGAGCGACCTGTGGAAAGAACTATCTTGAAAAAAGGCAAGAGTGAATTACACCACAGAGTGGGCTGCCGAGGATGAAGGATGCGGAAGCATGGTTGAATGTTACCGTCCTAGGTGGGGGCCTACCTAGATATGGGACTAGCTTGGATCCAACCTCGTATGGGATAGGTTTAAAGGGAATAACCTAACGCTTTCCATCACTATGGGTCCTTTGGTGTATTGGTTAGGTACCTAGCATCCATTTGCTGGCCCCACAGCCCAATCACCATATGATCCAAAAAAGCAACAGTGATGGAAACTACACACAATTCTATAGGTGAGGGAGTCAGGATCCTTCTCCCATTTATCAGACGCCACAATGTACATAAAACAATGATCATTGGCTATCCCAGTCAAATCAAGCTCACCCAAATCCCTATTACTATTGTCCTTCAAATTGAATTAAACAAAACAGAGATACGAGAGAAATTATGTGATAAAGTTGCCTAGAGCGAATTCGGTCGGTCGATTCAAATCCAATCTATTCCATTGTTTACATGTATCCCTCAAGATTGCAATGATCACCAACTTGGGATTTTGGGTGTTACAAAGTTTAATCAAACTCACCTAAAATCTGATTAATAATCGCCTTCAAATCAAATAAAACAAAACAGAGATTCAAGAGAAATTTTATCAATCAAGTCACCTATAACTACTTTTTTTTAATGGCATCACCTATAGCTACTTCTCTCCTTCGATTATATTCGATTCCATTTTATGATAAAAACATTTCTTTCACAAGATTGCTAAGATTACTAACTTGTGATTTTGAGGGTTAGCTAAGTCTAATCAAACTCGCCCAAATTCTGATTAATATTCGCCTTCAAATTGAATAAAAAACCAAAGATCCGGGAAAAATCTTATTGATCTAAGTCGCCTAGAGCTACTTCTCTCTTTGGATTCTATTTGATCTCGGTATATTATATTCTTTATGGTTATGGGGTCCAACCCATGATGTGGGCCCCAATCCCACTAGTTAGAATCTTTTTTCTAATAGGAAACAAGGACATCCTATTTGTAAAAGGAAAGAGAGTAAGATGTCTATGTGTGTTGTGTGACATGTGATGAGATAATGAAAGAAAAAAAAAATATTAAAAGAGTGAAGGAGGGAGAAGAAAAAAAGTGTTTTTCAATAGGGTGTTGAATTCATTTGAAAGCCAAACCAATCATGGTGTGATGTGCGCTCATGAAGAAGAGCAGATTGCATCAGGACTATCCTCACAGAATAAAGTCACTGTTTTGGCTAGTTTTCTATCTCTAACCTTAAGAATTTCTACGTGGAGAGTGGGTACTGTTGTGGCTGTATATATACCGGATCATCTCCAACTTGTTGCAAAACTTAATTTGGTGCTTCGGGGGAGTGATTTGTGAGATACTCGATTTCTTTGTTGGTCTTTACGTATTTGTGGTAAACGTCAAGTTTTAGGCAAGGAACAGTGTAATACTCTCATATTAGTGATCTCGCTCAGATTTGTTTCATGATTTTTCCCTTCACGTTGAAGGGTTTCCTACAGTATTTTTTTTCGTTTGTGTGACTGCGCCTATTATTGTTCTTGCTTTCCTGTTTTTACATTCTTTATATGTGTCATGGTTTATTTTTCCCAGGCATATGTGCAGACAGGCTTGTAGGTTGTTTTGATTCTTTGATTCACACACAGACAGGAAGGCCTTACTTCTGAACAAAGATTGCTAAAATCAACAACTTGAGATCTTAGGTATTAAACAAGGCTAATCAAACTCACCCTTCTTGGAGCCATTGCACCTCATGTTTTCAAATTCTGAATTCTCTTGAGCTATCGATGATTTGGTCTCACCTTCAGCATTCTTTGGTGGCTTCACTTTAAAGGTAATTTTATAAACCTACAAGTCCATGAATTGAAACAAGAACAATGAAAATAACCCATGTAAGAGAAAGAGCAAGAGATAATCCAAATCAAGAAAATAAACATGACCCGTGTCGAATTTAGAAAGCATACCATGGTTAATATTGCAGAAATGTGATATCAGGACCTGCAGGAATAGAAATAGGAGAAGTCACGTGAGAAAATCTTGTGGGAAGTTGAGAGAAGAGAGTGGGAAAGAAGAAGAGGGAGACTCCTAATTGCCTTGCTAATTCAGTTTCAATGTCATAGATGCGCAATTTAACCCAACTCAATTAACTTAGGATAAAAACAAAACAGTTATACTACCCACTTGTTTCGGTCACTTCCACCCATCTAAATTTTTACCCAACTTGGAATTGAATCGTATTGGCTTGTGCTAACCCTAACCCTAAACCTAACACTAACACTAACACTAACACTAACACTAACACTAACACTAACCCTAACCCTAACCCTAACCCTAACCCTAACCCTAACCCAAACCCTAACCCAAACCCTAACCCTAACCCAAACCCAAACCCTAACCCTAACCCTAACCCTAACCCTAACCCTAACCCTAACCCTAACCCTAACCCTAACCCTAACCCTAACCCTAACCCTAACTCTAACTCCAGGAGGCAGAGATTGTTTTTATACAAAAAAAAAAAACAATTAACATGAATTTATTTAGAAACTATGAGCTAGGTCCTTAAATAATAGCCTATTTTTAAGAGGAGTTTCTTTTATACTTAAAATAAGCTGAAAATTAAAAATTGCCTACGCAGTCCTTAAATAATCGATTTCAGACTCACAAAAATTCAAGATTAAAGTGTTGAGACAAAACATACCTTTTTCATTATTTTTGGAAACTAGGAGTATTGAAAACCATGGATCTATAATCTCTTTCTTGGGCAAAAAAAAAAAAAAAGCAGAATTAAATGAAAGAAGCACATGCCATGACTTAAGTATATCTACATAACTGGTTTACAATGCACTGTACAGGAATGGATTTTTATTTTGAATAACCCTAATCATTGAACAATAATTCCTTTAGAAAATCATATTGTAAAAAAACATGAAACACCCAATTACATTCTATATCAGTATCAGTGATGCAACCCAATCAGAAAATTAAAAAGGAATATTCATAAAAAAGAAGAAGAAAAAAGAGTAGATGAGAAAGATGTATCCAAATGGTAAATAATTTCCAACAAAACAACCAAGAAAAAGATCAATGAAAACACTAATACAAGAAAAAGTAACTACAAAAAATCATCAAAACCCTAAAAACTCCCAATATGTATCAAGTTTGTACAATTTCAAGCTTGTAAAATCTAGGTATTAACTTATGAAAAAATCCAAGATTTTAAAATCCTGGATTATAAAATCCATGTATCCAAATGGTGAATAATTTCCAACAAAACAACCAAGAAAAATATCAATGAAACACTACTACAAGAAAAAGTAACGACAAAAAATCATCAAAACCCTAAAAACTCCCAATATGTATCAAGTTTGTACAATTTCAAGCTTGTAAAATCCAAGGTTGCCAAGGCGGGAATCGAAAGCGGGGTTTGATTCGGGATTCGAAAGCGGGAATCGAAGGCTCCTGGGATGGTTGGAAGCAGGAATCGTGGGTTTGCCAGAGAGTCGACGGAGATTCGCCGGGGATTCGTCGGGGAATCGCCGGGGATTCGTCGGGGAATCGCCGGAGATTTGCCGGGGAATCGCTGGGAGTCGCTGGGGAGTTGGGATTCGCTGGGGATTCGCAGGGAATCGCCTGGGAATCGGGGTTCCTATAAAGTGGGAATCGGGATTTTCATAAATTGGGAATCGGGGTTCCGACGGAATCGATTCGGGATTCCCCAGAATCGGGGAATCGAATCGAATCACGATTCCGATTCGCAATTTGGGGAATCGTGAATCCCCACCCTCAGGTACGAATCCTGCTTCCCTGGTAAAATCTAGGTTTTAACTTACGAAAAAATCCAAGATTTTAAAATCCTGGATTATAAAATCCATGTATCCAAATGGTGAATAATTTCCAACAAAACAACCAAGAAAAATATCAATGAAACACTAATACAAGAAAAAGTAACGACAAAAAATCATCGAAACCCTAAAAACTCCCAATATGTATCAAGTTTGTACAATTTCAAGCTTGTAAAATCTAGGTTTTAACTTACGAAAAAATCCAAAAATCCTGGATTATAAAATCCATGTATCCAAATGGTGAATAATTTCCAACAAAACAACCAAGAAAAAGATCAATGAAAACACTAATACAAGAAAAAGTAACTACAAAAATTCATCAATACCCAAAAAACTCCCAATATGTATCAAGTTTGTACCATTTCAAGCTTGTAAAATCTAGGTTTTAACTTATGAAAAAAATCCAAGATTTTAAAATCCTGGATTATAAAATCCATGTATCCAAATGGTGAATAATTTCCAACAAAACAACCAAGAAAAAGATCAATGAAAACACTAATAGAAGAAAAAGTAACTACCAAAAATCATCAAAACCCTAAAAACTCCCAATATGTATCAAATTTGGAAAATTCCAACCTGGATTGTACAATTTCAAGCTTGTAAAATCTAGGTTTTAACTTATGAAAAAATCCAAGATTTTAAAATCCTGGATTATAAAATCCATGTATCCAAACGGCTAATAATTTGAAACAAAACAATCTAGAAAAAAAACTCAATGAAGAACGAATACAAGAAAAAGTAACTCCAAAACAATCATCAAAACCCTAAAAGCTATGAAATTAGGGTTATTTTACCTGTTTGGAAGAAAAGTGGAGGAGCGATTTTTGGGCGCAGAGAAAAAGAGAGAAAGAAAGAAGGGGGTGAAAAAAAAAGGCGTCTCTCTGTTGGATTTATAAAAAGGGCTTTCTTTTGGAGAAGACAAATTTTCACCCCTTGTAGGATAATTCACATCCCTGATTACGTGAATTGTGACAGACTTTTAACGCTTTTTGACGTCACTCGTTACAAGTGGTGTGAATCATCATCCCTTTTGTCTTTCTTTCCTGGTTGAGAAAGGAAAGATCATGTCTTATGACAAATTTACCCCTTTATGTTCGTTAATGCCCAACATTTCCCCCTTTTTTGGGTTGGTTCCCCTAGGATGCTGACAAGGTAGGCCACACCTATATTTTTCTAAATGAATTGTACGGCCCACACCACAGGATGATCCAAACCGTCCATTTGATGGGCCATAATGTAAATATGTTGCGCCATAAAATCTCATTTCTATAGGATGATCCTAGCCCTCCGATCTAAATAAAACCTATAATAGATTGGAGGGTCGTGATCATCCCATGGAAATGAGATTATGGGGCTCAACCTATTTACACTGTGGACCATCAAATGGATGGTTTGGATCATCCTCTGGTGTGGGTGGTACAGTAACATCAAGGCCCAATTGTAGGCCCCGCCCATATTTTCCAAAATGAAGTGTGCTGTCGATACCATAAGATGATCCAAGTCCATTTGATGGGCCCCAAGGTAAAAATAGGTTGTGCTGCCAAAATCATTTCCATAGGATTATCGTAACCCTTCGATCTATAAGGTTTCCATAGTATGCCGTTTCTCTTTAGATCGGAGGGCTAGGATCATCATGTGGAAATGATTTTTTGGAAAAAACCTCCGATCAAATGGATGGTTTGGATCATCCTATGGCATGGGCCATATGGTTCATTTTGAAAAACATGGTTGGGCCTACCTTGCTCATAGATTTAAACAAATTAGTTTTTGGGCCCACCAACCGTTCATGAGAGAGAGAGAGAGAGAGATTTCCGATTTTTCAGGTTCTAAACTACGATCCAAACCATTCATGTTGTGTCTTGTAATATGAACGGTTACAATTGCAAATAGACAATGTATAGTAGGGTCCATAGATGAATAGTTTGGATCACCACATAAGTCCTAAATAGAGAGATGGTTGAGATTCTTGATCTATGGCCAATCTATTGTGGGGCCCAATAGATGAATGGTTTGGATCACCATTTTAATCCTTCTAAATAGAGAGGTGGGTGGAAGTGATCAAAACTTGAGGGTGGCAATACCAGCCCCCAAATAGAAATTGGTAATGTTTTTTAATGGTTTTGAGGGGTATGGCCCACCCATAGTGCGGGCCCATTAGTTTTAATCCTATGCTTAATCTAATGGAATCTTGACACATGTACAGTTAAAAAGGTGGCTTGTCATGTGGATGGTGCAATTGCGCAAAATTCAAGAATGGATGATCCTGACCGTCCACTCATCATGGTTTTCCAACGTGGCTTGTCTGGGACCATTGAACAAAAATTCGAAATTGAAAATCCTATGGTGTCAATTGATGGTGGATGTGTGCATGGCTAGTCCTCTATCACACATGTGGGACGATGATCTGCCATTGATCTGTAGTGGTGGGCCATAGCCAAAAAATTGATGGTGACAATCAATTCTAACGTCTCACACGGGGTCTTGGTCAAGGTTTTAAATTTCGACCCGAGTGGTCTTGGTCAAGGTTTTAAATTTCGACCGGTCAACACCGAAACTAAAACATTCCGAAACCGCAATTCCTGAAAGGTACCAAATTTTAATATTGAATGAGCTGGTAAGAGCTTTTTGGAAACGATAATAACCTGTTGACAGAGCTTGAAATCAAGGCATTGGAGTGTTGATATCATTTCCCTTCCATTTATCATGTCTTTGACAATTGCAACAGGAGATTTGAAGTCTTACGCTATGGGTGTGATTCAATCCCCTTTAAATCACTACACTATCCCATGAATGAACTGATCTCAACCATTTTTTAATCACTACACTATCCCCTTTAACTCATATCAGAGCATTTCTCAGTCAGCTTTTGCGTAAGAGGGCAGCCACATAGATCCTTTCTCTAGCTGATTTTTATTTTATGCATTTAATTGACATCAGGTGGCCACTCTCATACACAAAAAAAACTGACCGAAAAATGGCTTACCAAGCAATCGGCATGTAGATTTCAATACAGGTAGAGGGAGCCTTAGCAACCTTTCCTTCATAAGCTAAAATCCTCTTCCCAAAATTAAAGTCACAAACACAAGAACATATGCATTTGCAGCCAAATAAGCGCATAAACAAATCATGGGAAGAGTTTTACCTTTGCCGAATTGAAATTCAGAGAAAAGTTTTACCTTTGTTGAATTCTAATTCAGAGAAGAGTTTTACCTTTGCCTATTTGAAATGCGCGTGAATGCTGAATACAAATGACCAAAAATTGCAGAGGATTCCCGGAGAAGAAGTATCTTGCCGGAAGAGATAAAAAAATGGAATTTCTGTCCAGATTTATCGGAAATCAGACCACATCGGAATCCGTCGGAGTCAGAGGTTGAAGATGACCGGCGGATCAGATTCCGCAAAGAATGCCGGAAAAGATTATGTATGAGGCGACTATAGAAATAAAGAATAAGATGATGACTGAGCCTTTTACCTTCCTTTCTCGCTCTGCAAATTTTCTGTTTAAGATGGAGATGACCTTCTCTTTCTTCTAATTGAATTGAAATTGAGATAGAATTAATAGCTCAGATGCTAACTGGAGTGAGAGTTACAAGAATCAATGAAAGTAATTGTGGTTCTTGAAGGTAGAAAATGAAATGGGTTTGAAGATGTAAAATACGGATTTAGTAATTTCAAATGAAAGAGATGGTGATAATGATGGCTGATGGAAGAGATGTAGGGGAGAAGAGATGACTGGCCGGAGAAGATGAAGTTTAGGTTTGTTCTAGGGTTTGGAAGATAGATTTAGGGCTTTAGAGTGTGGATCTTGAGGTTTTGAGGAATAAAGAAGTGAGGAGAATGTGAAGGAGAGGATATAGAAAAATTCCGGCGGTCGGATCTCCGGCGAAACGGCTGGATTCCGGTGAGATCTTGCCGGAGAAGATGAAGATTAGGGTTTGGGGTTTTGAGATCCCCTTTCTCTCTCATCTCTCTCTCTCTCAGATTAGCAAACCCTAATTAATTAGAAATGAGAGCCCACGAGCTCTATTTATAAACTTTGGATACTTTTCGTCCCCTTTAGTTCCCTTGGACAGCCCCACTATGGTGTTATTTTACCTTGTTTTATTAGATCATGAGTGGTCTATGAGAAAAGTCTTAATGAAAAATTAGTTAAGATAATTTACCTCCTTTAAGTTCTTGGACACTCCCTTCATGAAACATTTGTTCCTTGTCTTTTGTTCTTTTTCTTACTGGACACCCCCAAGATGGATAATTCAACCATTTCCTAACTCAAGTGTAAAAACTGGCTGGGTTACTGGATAATATACTCCCATTTTATACTATCATTCTAACCGAAATTTTACAGGGACCTACTTGGGATCCTAACCTACTCTAGGGTGAAATTTGGGACACTAATGCCATTATTTGAAGAAAAATTATTAAAACAAGGTGTTTTAGGATTCGGTCAAAATGGAGTATCTACACGTAGTGAACAAGATCACATTAGAATAGCTTGTGGACAGGAGACAATTGAGCTATTCAACCCAACAAGACCCTTTACATGTCCTTTAACCTGATGGGTCATATTGGTCTGTTGGCGAGTCTCTCATTCTTGGTTTATCTAACCGTGATTCTCTTGGAGTCACTAGAGGATAGCACTGGAGTGTTGGACGAACCTTTGAGGTCAATGGTGATACCCAACATGGAATTCTCCACCAAATTTATAGGATAACATGTACAGTTTTGGTCAGAGCAGTAGGCCTAGAAAAATACCTGGCCAGGTAGATTTGATAAAGTGTATATCAAAAGAATTTCACCAAATAAGTTTTGAAATAGTTTTTAGCAAATGCATTTGCGCGCCAACACTGCTTGACTGAAAGGTATACCGTGAGTGAGTCCAGGGGTAGTTGATGTCCATCCCCCGTATGACTCAACTCAGTAGATGTGGACTTGGAGAAAGGACTTGCACATTTAATGTGATTAGGGGTATGATGATTTGACGGTTATCTTTAGGGTTACGTCTCAATGGAGGCCACTAACTCAAAGCGATTGTAACATTGGTTAGGGACCAATAATTGTAGTGGGGCCCACTTGTGGGTTCTGCAGGATCTACAGTTGAATCCCTGCTACGATCCTACTCACTACTCGATTGACCCATTATTATCTATTAGATAGAGGTCCCATTTATTTGGTTGCTTACACGAACTAGTTTCGTGGCATTGGATGCATTAAAAGGATATGCACAATGTATATAGTGTATTTGCATTATGGGATACATTGGGAATACCAAAATGGTTAAGTATCAACCATAAGGGTATTTTGGGAATATCAAAAAATAATATTGGAGCTTTAATCCTATTGGATAGGATTGGATTGCATAATTTAATTGGGAATTAAATGTGAAAAGCAATGGGAATTTGAATTGGATAAGTGGACTCACATGGGACGAATTTGGGTGGGACCCATTACCACACGCTCTATGTGGTGTGCCATTATCAATTTAGAATTCAAATTATATTTAGAATATAATTTCTTGATTTGTTTTTCTCAAATTAAAGAAATACATGTGAAATTGGAGAGAGAGAGAGAGAGAGAGAGAGAGAGAGAGAGAGACAACAAACCAAAAAATTGGAAACTTGGAGCCACACGGAGCAACCAAGGGTTGCTTTGGCAGCAAGCCAGGCTCCCTTGGACGTCCCATAAGGGTTTTCATAATGGGGAGTGGCTTGCTTGCTCAATTGGAGCTTTCAATTGTGGCTAGTTTCCATATTTTTTTTAGATTTCTCTATAAACTTTGGATTGTGCATACGAAAATTGAAAACTCTATAAATATATGACATATGGCTGAAGTTTTCAAGAGCTCTCCCATAATTCCATGTGCTGAAAATTGGTAGAGACACCCCATAGTCTTTCTCTTCTTCTTCTCCTTCAATTCCATCAACTAGTTTTGTCTTTTTTAGATCAAAGACAAACAACCAACCAAGTTTCATTGATCTAAATACATATTCCCACAATATAATCTGATTTAGATTAGGTTATGAAGTGAACAAAGAGTTGTACACAAGATCCTTTATACAACAAAAGGAATCCATCGATTCAACTTGCAGTTTCGTGTCGATTAGATCGCCGACGAATTTTCGACGAGCAGATCAAGCAGACGAGTTCTTTTCTATATAAATGTATTTATATTTATGTTTATTGAATCACAATAAAATCAATTAGTCCTTAGGAATCCTGAGTTAGAGCAAATTTTTTATTTTATACACGGTTTATTCTTCTGCAACGTGTAGCAATTTTGCTCAGGGTTTTACAACCAATCTAACAAGTTGCCTATCAAGAGTCTTTGATGATCTAAGCTAAAATCAGGTGAGAGAAAGCCCAGAAGACCAAGGACCGTGTCAAGAAGAAAGCCGCGTGTTTCCTAATCCAAAAGACTTTGCGCATGTATCGGGCCAAAAGCTCATTTAAGAGGTACGTCAGCTCTGCAATCAAGATTCAGAGCTGGTGGCGTCAAAAGATCGCCCAAGTTGATTACTTGTGCACAAACTCTGCAATCAAGATCCAAAGCTTACGGTGTCAAAATATCACCCGAGTTGATTACTCGTTGTAGACACCCCATTTTGACAGGGCCCTAAACCCGCGTATTCAAATGAAATTTCGAGGTCAGGCGGAAAATGAATGGAATTAATCCAAGCAAAAGAGAATGTGGGGCCCGCTTGTGTGGGACCCGTTTGTGTGGGACCCGCTGGTGTGGGACCCGCTGGTGTGGGACCCCGCCTGTGTGGGACCCGCCTGTGTGGGACCCGCTTTTGTGGTCAAAGAGAGAATAAGGACAGTCATCATTTTCTTTGTTTTTAAAGTGGGCGTAATGAGTGGTTTTGGTTTTCGCATGGCATCCAATGCCATTTGAAAATTATTTTTTATTTTTTTATTTATTATTTTGCAAAAAAATGGGAAATGGGGGGGGACAAGAGGGGGACAAAAAAAAACTCATCATCCTCTCTCATGATGAGTCATGAGAGCCTCCCCAGTCTTCTTCTCTCTCGCAGTGGAAAAA
Source organism: Tasmannia lanceolata (assembly GCF_043159265.1). Classification (NCBI taxonomy): domain Eukaryota; kingdom Viridiplantae; phylum Streptophyta; class Magnoliopsida; order Canellales; family Winteraceae; genus Tasmannia; species Tasmannia lanceolata. The sequence continues at coordinate 68,660,113 of NW_027518695.1, forward strand.
ACAGCAGAAGGGAGAACGAGAGAGAGGGGAAAAAAACCAGAGAGAAAAGGAAAAACCAGGAGAAGAAAAAAAAGAGAAAAAAAAAAGAGAGGAGGAGAGAAACCCACTGCCAAGACCCAACCTCCACCACCACCCAACCCTTCGAAAATCCCCCCCATCTCCACCCTCACCTCCCTCTAAACCCAAAACCAAAACCCCTTCCTCTACACCCCAAAAAAACCGAAACCCATTTCAAAACAAAAAAACCGAACCCACCTCCACCATCCTCCTCCATCCTCTCCATTCTCTGCAACCCCCACCACCAGCAAGCTCCCCCATCCACCGCCACCTCCATTTACGCCGATCATCACCACTAGCCACCACCCTTTTCTTCAAAACCCATCATCTGTAACTCCCGAGCGCCGGCCTCCTTCTCCGGAAACCTCGCCGGAATCCGGCAAGCTCACCCTCACTCCGGCCAGCCCACCCTCTCTCTCTCCAGCCGCCCCTCCCCCTTGGCCTCCATCTGCCATTTTCTAAACAAAAACAAAAAAAAATCACAGACACAGACACAGAGAGAAGAGAGAGGAAGGGAGAAGAAGAGAGAGAAAGAGAGGGAGAGAAGAAGGGTTGTCGTTTTTTTTTTATATATATATACAAAATAAAAATAAAAAAATAAAAATATGATAAAAAAAAGAGCATTTTCCGAAAGGGGAGCTCGAGCTCCGCTTTCCGGACACTCCGACTCCGACCAACCCCGTTTCATCCACCGAGGCCCCATCTCCCCATTTCGTTGCCCGCCATCTGCTCTTCGCTTAGGTAACTCAAATATCTCATCCATTTATTTACTTTTATGTTTATTTATTTATTTATTTATATTCTTTTTGTCTTTCTAATGTTGCATTGCATATGTGATTGTTCGAAGTCGATTCTGGTTTTATTTAGCTTGGTTATTTTGGTGAACTGTAATTGGATCCTAATAATGCCATTAGGTCATATTGGGAACTTGTAAATACGATTGTGATGGGTTTAATGCTGTTTCATTTATTGTTTCAAATTTTGTGAAGCCTGATTCATTATCTCCTTGCGTAAGTTCACTTCCCTCATCATTGGAGTCGATACTCATTCCAAGCCCTCATTTGGTCTCCGTCTTAGGATTTATCTAAACCCCCTCCCTTCCTGCCTTAGAGTTTTCGCAGGTTAAGGGATTTCTTCCTCTTTAGAGTCAGTCCTAGAGAGTTTAGGAGTCAGTCTTACCATCCTAGGGTTTAGGTGTCTGTCCTACCCCTGTAGAGTTTAGGATTCTGTCCTATCCCTTCATAAAATTTAGGATTCCGTCCTTCCATCTTTCAGAGTCAGTCTTCAGCATAGGAGTCAGTCCTTCAGTCTTTCATGGGTCTGTGAAAGTCAGTCTTCAGCATAGGAGTCAGTCCTTCAGTCTTTCAGGGGTCTGTCCTATCATCATAGGGGTTAGGATTCTGTCCACCCTCTCATCAAGTCATGTGATTTTGTCCGCTCCTGCAAGGTATAGGATGCTGTCCAACCCTTGCAGAGTTGTTATTCTGTTCATTTCCCCCCGCAAAGCATAGGATGCTGTCCAACCTTTGCGGGATACCAGGAGTCTGTCCTCCCCTTGTGATGATAGGGTCGTATCCTCTTGTGTCGAAAAATCAAAAACATCTGAAAAATCAAAAATCCCAAAAACTCGAGTCATTAGGAGTAGTTAGGAAATCCTTCCGAACTACGGATGGCTTGATCCCTAGCTGAGGGGTACGTAGGCAGCTCAGGCGTGCTGCTGGCATCCTGAGTGCAGTCACCATTTTTGTAAATATTTCTCACCTTTCCTTCCGAACTACGGATGGCTTGATCCCTAGCTGAGGGGTACGTAGGCAGCTCAGGCGTGCTGCTGGCATCCTGAGTGCAGTCACACCATTATTTTTTCCACTCTTTTCGTCACCATTTTTGTAAATATTTCTCACCTTGCCAGTCCGAACTACGGATGGCTTGATCCCTAGCTGAGGGGTACGTAGGCAGCTCAGGCGTGCTGCTGGCATCCTGAGTTCAGTCACCATTTCTTTTTTACACTATTTTCACCATCTTTTTACACCATCTTTTTACACCATTTTTTTAAATCACCATTTTACAAATATTTCTCATCTTTTCGCCACCCAAGTTCAGTAAAACATTTTTAATAAATATTTTCAAACATTTCAAAACAAAAGCAAAAATGGGCAAGGATGGTGATTGCCCGGTCACTCGGAGCCCTCTTTTCATTCCATTTTCGGTTTTCATCGTGATTTTCGGTTTCCATCGGTTTTCTGATGTTTTATCGGGTTTTGGGACGGGCGATGACGTAGCGTGGCCCCTTTACAGGGATTGCCCTCGCTGAGCCCAACGATAGGTTATGACGATCGCGAGACTTGTCCGATCTTCAGCAGATTAGGATCGCTGGGCTTGATTCCTTTTGAATCGCCCTCTGAGCCTATCGTGTGTTCCATCTTCTTTCCCCTGGCATTTTGGTTCTCACGTGCCGTTGATTTTCCGATTTCTTTCTTTTCTTACACCTTTTAGCTTGCTGTGCGCTTATCTTATATTTCTTATGCATTCTAGTTTGTTTGTTCTTCTAGCGTGCGATCGATTGCCATTTTCTTAGTCTTATCTCTTGCATAGGCTCGCATGCTAGTGTGTTTACCTTACTGCTTTGATTGCTTAGCTATAGCGTTTATCCATTCGTCTTAGCTTGATTATCTGTCTAAACTTAGATATTTGCTTTCCTTATCTCATTATATCTGTCATTATCTGTTTAGCTGTAGCTATGCATGCGATTGTTTATTGCTTTCTTAGATGTGATGAGTTAGGATTAGATGCGATGAGTTAGGATTTGGATGTTCACTTTCTTTGCCCATCCCCGGGTCATGCATGCTTAGATAGACGTTATCTCGGGGATGATGGTTCCCATTTCACATGATTTTTGCCCAAAACTCTTCAAAGTTAATAATAAATGGCATAAGAGACCAGGTGCTTGCACTTGGGCGAATTGGGGGCGCCTAACCCCTTCCCCATTCGTCATCAGGCACGGACCCTTTGTATCTCTGGTTATCTGTTGCGACAGAGCACAGCATGGGATCCAGGGCCCACTTCCTTGGATGGCGACTCTTTCTTTGTTTAAGGTGCGTCTCGAATCCGGGCTAGTCCCCGAATCGAGAGGTATCTCACTTCACATCGCCGCTCATGCTGTGAGGGGCACTCTTTCGAGAGTTCCTTGGCGGAGCTCTCCTTCACGTGGATGATCCCGAGACTCGCGAGGGGGGCACGTCCCCCCGCCTCTCTCGGATCGGGGTCCACAGATTGGCGACTCTGCTGGGGAATTTTTGAAACATTGCCTAACTCTGTAAAAATGCCATTTTTATTAATTTTGAAGAAATTTGGGTCAAAACCAAGTTAAATGAGAACTTTATCGTTAGAAATCCAGGGGCACCAAGTAGGTGCGTAAATAAAACGAGGGATTCACACACTACACATCATACATTGTCATATTCTTTATTTCTTTCATTATTTTCCTTATTGGCCTCAGGGAATAGATATGACGCGCACCAGATGGGAGCCGTTGTATCTATTTCCTAGCTATGCGCCGGAGCTGCAGCCGTAGACACTGGGTGTGCTGGTGTTCTACAGCAGCCGATGAGCAATGAACATACTCTGTATAATGCTGGGTGTGCTGGCGTTATACATCAAGGGTATGGTCATAGGCATAGTACCCTGCAGAAATGCCTGGGCCCTACTTTCATTTCATTATATTATGTATATATATTAGTTGCTCCCTTTAGAACCAAAATTAGGGAACCCTTGCTAGGACACTATATATATGTACTCATATAGGACAAACATGTGCGAGCAGCATATGTGAGCCTAGGATAGAAGTCAGCCTACCCATGTAGTGTAGAAGGGTAAGTCACACTGTGATTACCCGCCGCGTTGTCTAGTACACTCATCAGTCTGTCACGAGTCGAGACCTCCTTGGCTCCGCTAGATTAGACTAGGGTTGGTGCCCCTGGTTAGGATGTATATATATGTATACATATTTGTTATTAGATTAGGGTTTACTTCCTAGTTAAGTTTTCCTTCATAATCTAATCAATTATTCCTCTCTCTCCATTCTATGGATCATCATCAGATGCTTGGCTCTTTTAGCCATGATCTATCTCCCATGTGCTTGATCATTTGATTGATCCTGATCAGATGTACTCCGCATGTCGATTATGAGTCTATCTTGCCATTATCATTACCGGAGTGTGTTCTTGCTGAGAACCCTGCTTTATCTTGACCATGACGGCATACTCTTCATGTTTAGTTGCTGAGACCCTCCTAGTATAGCCGTCATGTTGCCGATTTTTTTTCAGAACCCTTGAGCGTAATCATTATCCTTTTTTGGTTCGTTGACAAACCATGTACTTGCCATACCACATCTTCATGTACAACTGTTAAGCTGTCGGATTTTTATCCAAGGGGAAGGATGTGTTTGTGCTACATTTTGCTTCAACTTGCACATTACATTGTCATGCGATTAATTCTCATTGAGCCTAGTGTTTATGGTGTCCATGACAGGAGTCTTAGTCACTCGTCTACCATCAACCCCAAAAAAGCTTTCATCTCTAAACTCGCTTGGTCTAGCCCGCTATACCTTTTTCCTCTCACATTGCCCAGATGGCTGAGTATGCTGAAAGTCTCGTCTTGAGAGAAATGAGAGAGATGGTGATGACATCCATGACCTAATAGACAGGGATCCCTTCATTCTTCTTGAACTCAAATGCTTCTGAGAACCCTGCACATAACCGTGTTGCACCTATTTCACCCACCATGGGAACCACTCTACCCTTTCAACCCTTCATAGATCTCACTACCTTTACCTGTACCACCTCTGGGCTGGAAATGATTGAGAAGGAAAAAGAAAAATGTCAGAGCTTGAACTCCTTGAAAACATCATACCAGAGAAAGCCTTGCCATTGTCAGGTGCTAATGAACAATTTGAGCTGGGTCAACAGAAACCGAAGAGGCCCTCCCTTCTGAGATTCTAACTCCAGGATTGCTCTCTCCAACCATTATCATCATTAATGAAGGCACGTTGCCCTTGAACTTTCAGCGCCAATCCGTTGCCTCCGATGAAGTGTCACATCTTTCAAATTTGTTTTGAAGTGTGTATACCAACCCTCTTGTCAAAGTTGGTAAGTCTAGCCATGTCAATATCAATTATAAGTATGTTGTGTTTATTGGTCTCTCTCATTGTGAACCAATGTCCAATCTTTTGTTGAATTTGATGGAGAGCCTATCGTGGCGCGTCAAAAATCAATGTATGTACTTCAAACATTCAATGCAACGAACATTTGATTCCAGTGTCGTCAGTATTCTTGTATATGTTCACTCTTGGATCTAATGTTAATAAACAAATTAAGACACCCTCCTCGGACGAGGATGCCGATGAAATTCTCCTCGAGATTTGAAAGATGATCAGACGAGGGGAAGAGCGTCGAGCAAAGCCACTTGAAGATGAAATCGATACCGTGAATAGTGGTACCCAAATCCGAAACTCGAGAAATAAGGATTGGCAAAATCTCCCGAAGAGCGCAAAGAATCGATAAACCTATTTAGAGGGTTCAAATAAGTGTTGCTTGGTCCTATGAGGATAAATCGGAAGCGTGCCTTGGCATTGTTCAACGTAAGTCACCATCAGCTTCAGACATCAGGTCGAAAAAACAAAAAAATTTCAAATGAAGAATACCAGACATCAAATGCAGTGAATGAAAAATTAAGAGAGGACTTTCGGACAACAAAGTCATGAGCATAGAACATGAACCCCAAAAAGAATACTTGGGCTATACATTCCGATGGAATTTCAAGTTAGAACATTCAAGGAGTAGGGGCCTCCCCGACGTCCAATAAAAAAGAAGAGGATAGAATCCGGAGAAGACAGGGGAAGGGAGCATGCCCCGCGTCAACTCCTCAAGAGCGTCAGAATCGCAGGAAGCGGAGTCGATAAATAGATTGAAAATTTCAAAATCATCTTCAGCATTCAGAGAAGACCCAGAGTCGTAGAATCCCGAATATCAGTGCGAGATCCCAAAGAAAAAGGGGGAATTCAATCAGTCTAGCTTGCACAGTGCAGATGAAGTCTTGCCAGGAAATGCCGCCAGACTCCTCAAAAAAAAAAAAAAAAAAAAAAAGAGAAAGAGAAAAAGTTCAAAGCCATTGAACTTTGCCCACTCAAGAAGCTTGTATGCCAAAACACCAGAAGGCCATCCTTGGACGCCTGCGCTTTAAACGCCAAAAATCCCAAGTAAAAAAAAAATCCTTTTGCAAACACCTTTGAGCCTCAACAAAATCAAACATTCTTTTTCAAGCACCCACAAACTAGGGGTAGTTCGTTCCGAACTACGTCTGACCTGATCCCTCTCTACAGGGTACGTAGGCAACCTGATCAATTCAGGTTCGGTCAACCTTGGGAATAAAAGTCAAATTATTCCCTTTCAACCTTTGGAATAAAAGTCAAATTATTCCCTTTCAACCTTGGAATAAAAGTCAAATTATTCCCTTTCAACCTTTGAGCTTAAAGCCAAATCTTTCGGTTCCAAACCCCAGCGAACTACGCGGACCTGATCCTCCATTTTTTTGGAGTACTTAGGCAACCTGACCAATCCAGGTTCGGTTGAAACTTTGAAATCTAAAAGAAATATCCAACCCTTTTGAACCCAATCCCACCTAGAAAGTCCTTCTGGTGAGCAAGCAGAGGTTCAAAGTCAAGAAGAAAAAGAGACGGAGTCTGAAGACCCGCTAGGCTGAAAACCCGAGAGGGCGGTCTAGGCAAAATTTAGGGTCATTCACCCGCTAAGTTGACAACTGAAAATTCGGCTTAGGCAAAAATTAGGGTATCAAGCCCGCTGGATTGAAAACCCGAAAGGGCGAACCAGGCAAAAGTTAGGGCAAGCGGTCCGTCAGATTGAAAACCTGAAAAGGCAATCTGGTCAATGGCAATGACTTCCAACAAAAATCGAATCATTGAGATGGAGAAACAGTCTTCAACCAGGGTAAAATCTCGGAGTCCAAGTAGTGCCAGCAAGCTTACTTTAACAATCCTCTAAACTGGGGGCATTGAAACCGAGCAATCCGAAAGGGATAATAACCATGACGGAAACACCGAAAGAGGAGAGTAGTGCCTCTTGACACGGTCTTCGAAATACTCTAAGAGTGGCTAAGCCAAACCCTTAAAAAATGACACATCAGATCTAAGAATGAGTCGAAAGTGAGGCTAGTCCTTCGAGCAATAAGAGTCTTCTTTGATTGAGTCCTTGGAAATCTGTTCCTCCTCCATATTTGTGTTCCCTTTCCTTGCAAAGTCCAAACTGTCGGGTGCTGGAAGAATGGGACTGTGTCCTCCAAAATGCAAAGAAAATTCAGAGTAAATCCTGGTTTAGGTATCAGAAGGGGCGAGAGACATCTTGTTCAAACTTACTAGAGACCTTAAGCCTCCAAAAGTGAGCAATGCGAAAGAAGGGATTCTCAGACCCAGCCATCATGGTGATTGCCCTACTCTCTCCATACAAAAAAACTGTGCAACCTCAAGCCTTCATGAAACGAAGCATCTTTTCTTCAACCATCATTGTCCTGCCTCCTTAAAACTCCTGTCATGGAAACACAATATACTAGGGGCATCTTTTATGACTTGTGTCATAAAAGATGTCAAGCACAAAGGCAATCAGTGCCAATGTCTCCAGCAAGTTAAGATAAGATTAGTACGAGCACATCTCAAGCCAAACCTCTAAACTCCTCAGTTGAGTCCACCCTTCAGAAGAGTCAATTCTCCAAGAAAATCAGTTTTCCCCAGCGGAGTCTAGAATTTGCTCTCACAACCTTCAATCCCCTGCCGAATTCAATTCTCTCAAAGAAATGATCAATACTCAGAACCTCAGCAGATCATGTGAGTCTGGTCCTCAGCAAAGAACTCGCAATCCCATTTTCTCGGCAAGAGACAAAGCAATTTTCAAAGGAATCAATCTGAATCAATAAATCAATCAATCAAAATCAAAAGAAATATCCATCCATTCCAAAGTCCCCTGAGGCATCCCTTCTGTGTAAGACCCCTGAGGCATCCTATCCGTGTAAGACCCCTGAGGCATCATCCGTGTAAGACCCCTGAGGCATCCTATCCGTGTAAGACCCCTGAGGCATCCCATCTGTGTAAGACCCCTGAGGCATCATCTGTGTAAGACCCCTGAGGCATCCCATCTGTGTAAGACCCCTGAGGCATCCCATCTGTGTAAGACCCCTGAGGCATCCCATCTGTGTAAGACCCCTGAGGCATCATCTGTGTAAGACCCCTGAGGCATCCCTTCTGTGTAAGACCCCTGAGGCATCATCTGTGTAAGACCCCTGAGGCATCATCCGTGTAAGACCCCTGAGGCATCCCTTCTGTGTAAGACCCCTGAGGCATCCCTTCTGTGTAAGACCCCTGAGGCATCCCATCTGTGTAAGACCCCTGAGGCATCCCATCCGTGTAAGACCCCTGAGGCATCATATGTGTAAGACCCCTGAGGCATCCTATCCGTGTAAGACCCCTGAGGCATCCCATCTGTGTAAGACCCCTGAGGCATCATCCGTGTAAGACCCCTGAGGCATCTCATCTGTGTAAGACCCCTGAGGCATCCTATCCGTGTAAGACCCCTGAGGTATCCTATCCGTGTAAGACCCCTGAGGCATCCCTTCTGTGTAAGACCCCTGAGGCATCATCCGTGTAAGACCCTTGAGGCATCCCTTCTGTGTAAGACCCCTGAGGCATCCCTTCTGTGTAAGACCCCTGAGGCATCATCTGTGTAAGACCCCTGAGGCATCCCATCCGTGTAAGTCCCCTGTGGCATCCAACTAAAGTCTCCCTGAGAGCACCCAACCAAAGTCTCCCTGAGAGCACCTCACTAAAGTCTCCCTGAAAGCACCCAACTAAAGTCTCCCTGAGAGCACCCAACCAAAGTCTCCCTGAGAGCACCTCACTAAAGTCTCCCTGAGAGCACCCATTCCGCGTGGTTCATCTGTCAAGATGTTGTCTTCTCAGATCTCAATTTCGGTTTGATCATGATGCTGTCTAATCATTCCGCTGTGTTCATCTGTCAAGATGTTGTCTTCTCAGATCTCAATTTCGGTTTGATCATGATGCTGTCTAATCATTCCGCTGTGTTCATCTGTCAAGATGCTGTCTTTTCAGATCCCGATTCAGGTTTGATCATGATGCTGTCTAATCATTCCGCTATATTCATCTGTCAAGATGCTGTCTTCTCAGATCCCAATTTCGGTTTGATCATGATGCTGTCTAATCATTCCGCTTTACAATCTCCAAATCCCTGAGTGGCTTCATTAGATGCTGTCTAATCATTCCATTCTGCAATTTGTGAAAGTCTATCTCACTATCCCTTGAGAGTCCATCTCAGTTTCCTTTTCGAGAATCTGTCTCGTCAATCCATCTTATCATTCCCTCTCGATGAGAATTTGTCTCGTCGATCCATCTCGTCACCCCCTTGCATCACTCCCGTTCGAAATCTTGGGCCAGTCAAAATGTGTTGTCTGCTCGGCTTTGGCTTTCGTGCGACAAGCACACTTTGCCAAAGAGGGGCATCTGTAGACACCCCATTTTGACAGGGCCCTAAACCCGCGTATTCAAATGAAATTTCGAGGTCAGGCGGAAAATGAATGGAATTAATCCAAGCAAAAGAGAATGTGGGGCCCGCTTGTGTGGGACCCGTTTGTGTGGGACCCGCTGGTGTGGGACCCGCTGGTGTGGGACCCCGCCTGTGTGGGACCCGCCTGTGTGGGACCCGCTTTTGTGGTCAAAGAGAGAATAAGGACAGTCATCATTTTCTTTGTTTTTAAAGTGGGCGTAATGAGTGGTTTTGGTTTTCGCATGGCATCCAATGCCATTTGAAAATTATTTTTTATTTTTTTATTTATTATTTTGCAAAAAAATGGGAAATGGGGGGGGACAAGAGGGGGACAAAAAAAAACTCATCATCCTCTCTCATGATGAGTCATGAGAGCCTCCCCAGTCTTCTTCTCTCTCGCAGTGGAAAAAACAGCAGAAGGGAGAACGAGAGAGAGGGGAAAAAAACCAGAGAGAAAAGGAAAAACCAGGAGAAGAAAAAAAAGAGAAAAAAAAAAGAGAGGAGGAGAGAAACCCACTGCCAAGACCCAACCTCCACCACCACCCAACCCTTCGAAAATCCCCCCCATCTCCACCCTCACCTCCCTCTAAACCCAAAACCAAAACCCCTTCCTCTACACCCCAAAAAAACCGAAACCCATTTCAAAACAAAAAAACCGAACCCACCTCCACCATCCTCCTCCATCCTCTCCATTCTCTGCAACCCCCACCACCAGCAAGCTCCCCCATCCACCGCCACCTCCATTTACGCCGATCATCACCACTAGCCACCACCCTTTTCTTCAAAACCCATCATCTGTAACTCCCGAGCGCCGGCCTCCTTCTCCGGAAACCTCGCCGGAATCCGGCAAGCTCACCCTCACTCCGGCCAGCCCACCCTCTCTCTCTCCAGCCGCCCCTCCCCCTTGGCCTCCATCTGCCATTTTCTAAACAAAAACAAAAAAAAATCACAGACACAGACACAGAGAGAAGAGAGAGGAAGGGAGAAGAAGAGAGAGAAAGAGAGGGAGAGAAGAAGGGTTGTCGTTTTTTTTTATATATATATACAAAATAAAAATAAAAAAATAAAAATATGATAAAAAAAAGAGCATTTTCCGAAAGGGGAGCTCGAGCTCCGCTTTCCGGACACTCCGACTCCGACCAACCCCGTTTCATCCACCGAGGCCCCATCTCCCCATTTCGTTGCCCGCCATCTGCTCTTCGCTTAGGTAACTCAAATATCTCATCCATTTATTTACTTTTATGTTTATTTATTTATTTATTTATATTCTTTTTGTCTTTCTAATGTTGCATTGCATATGTGATTGTTCGAAGTCGATTCTGGTTTTATTTAGCTTGGTTATTTTGGTGAACTGTAATTGGATCCTAATAATGCCATTAGGTCATATTGGGAACTTGTAAATACGATTGTGATGGGTTTAATGCTGTTTCATTTATTGTTTCAAATTTTGTGAAGCCTGATTCATTATCTCCTTGCGTAAGTTCACTTCCCTCATCATTGGAGTCGATACTCATTCCAAGCCCTCATTTGGTCTCCGTCTTAGGATTTATCTAAACCCCCTCCCTTCCTGCCTTAGAGTTTTCGCAGGTTAAGGGATTTCTTCCTCTTTAGAGTCAGTCCTAGAGAGTTTAGGAGTCAGTCTTACCATCCTAGGGTTTAGGTGTCTGTCCTACCCCTGTAGAGTTTAGGATTCTGTCCTATCCCTTCATAAAATTTAGGATTCCGTCCTTCCATCTTTCAGAGTCAGTCTTCAGCATAGGAGTCAGTCCTTCAGTCTTTCATGGGTCTGTGAAAGTCAGTCTTCAGCATAGGAGTCAGTCCTTCAGTCTTTCAGGGGTCTGTCCTATCATCATAGGGGTTAGGATTCTGTCCACCCTCTCATCAAGTCATGTGATTTTGTCCGCTCCTGCAAGGTATAGGATGCTGTCCAACCCTTGCAGAGTTGTTATTCTGTTCATTTCCCCCCGCAAAGCATAGGATGCTGTCCAACCTTTGCGGGATACCAGGAGTCTGTCCTCCCCTTGTGATGATAGGGTCGTATCCTCTTGTGTCGAAAAATCAAAAACATCTGAAAAATCAAAAATCCCAAAAACTCGAGTCATTAGGAGTAGTTAGGAAATCCTTCCGAACTACGGATGGCTTGATCCCTAGCTGAGGGGTACGTAGGCAGCTCAGGCGTGCTGCTGGCATCCTGAGTGCAGTCACCATTTTTGTAAATATTTCTCACCTTTCCTTCCGAACTACGGATGGCTTGATCCCTAGCTGAGGGGTACGTAGGCAGCTCAGGCGTGCTGCTGGCATCCTGAGTGCAGTCACACCATTATTTTTTCCACTCTTTTCGTCACCATTTTTGTAAATATTTCTCACCTTGCCAGTCCGAACTACGGATGGCTTGATCCCTAGCTGAGGGGTACGTAGGCAGCTCAGGCGTGCTGCTGGCATCCTGAGTTCAGTCACCATTTCTTTTTTACACTATTTTCACCATCTTTTTACACCATCTTTTTACACCATTTTTTTAAATCACCATTTTACAAATATTTCTCATCTTTTCGCCACCCAAGTTCAGTAAAACATTTTTAATAAATATTTTCAAACATTTCAAAACAAAAGCAAAAATGGGCAAGGATGGTGATTGCCCGGTCACTCGGAGCCCTCTTTTCATTCCATTTTCGGTTTTCATCGTGATTTTCGGTTTCCATCGGTTTTCTGATGTTTTATCGGGTTTTGGGACGGGCGATGACGTAGCGTGGCCCCTTTACAGGGATTGCCCTCGCTGAGCCCAACGATAGGTTATGACGATCGCGAGACTTGTCCGATCTTCAGCAGATTAGGATCGCTGGGCTTGATTCCTTTTGAATCGCCCTCTGAGCCTATCGTGTGTTCCATCTTCTTTCCCCTGGCATTTTGGTTCTCACGTGCCGTTGATTTTCCGATTTCTTTCTTTTCTTACACCTTTTAGCTTGCTGTGCGCTTATCTTATATTTCTTATGCATTCTAGTTTGTTTGTTCTTCTAGCGTGCGATCGATTGCCATTTTCTTAGTCTTATCTCTTGCATAGGCTCGCATGCTAGTGTGTTTACCTTACTGCTTTGATTGCTTAGCTATAGCGTTTATCCATTCGTCTTAGCTTGATTATCTGTCTAAACTTAGATATTTGCTTTCCTTATCTCATTATATCTGTCATTATCTGTTTAGCTGTAGCTATGCATGCGATTGTTTATTGCTTTCTTAGATGTGATGAGTTAGGATTAGATGCGATGAGTTAGGATTTGGATGTTCACTTTCTTTGCCCATCCCCGGGTCATGCATGCTTAGATAGACGTTATCTCGGGGATGATGGTTCCCATTTCACATGATTTTTGCCCAAAACTCTTCAAAGTTAATAATAAATGGCATAAGAGACCAGGTGCTTGCACTTGGGCGAATTGGGGGCGCCTAACCCCTTCCCCATTCGTCATCAGGCACGGACCCTTTGTATCTCTGGTTATCTGTTGCGACAGAGCACAGCATGGGATCCAGGGCCCACTTCCTTGGATGGCGACTCTTTCTTTGTTTAAGGTGCGTCTCGAATCCGGGCTAGTCCCCGAATCGAGAGGTATCTCACTTCACATCGCCGCTCATGCTGTGAGGGGCACTCTTTCGAGAGTTCCTTGGCGGAGCTCTCCTTCACGTGGATGATCCCGAGACTCGCGAGGGGGGCACGTCCCCCCGCCTCTCTCGGATCGGGGTCCACACTCGTGCACAAAATATGCCGCCAAAGTCATTTAGAAGGCCTGGAGAAATCTCTATGACAACATCCTTCACACCAAGCAAAGTGAAGGATACATTCCGCCTCTAGTACCTCAGATAAAAGATTTTATCGAGGGCCTGATTTCTAATCGAATCAACTGCTGCCACCGGCCAACACATGTCAAATTACTAGGACGATGGAAATACTTGATCAAATGGAAATGAATGCAATTTGAAGTTGAAGCGAGCTACTCATCATCAGAGATCTATTTCGCAATGAGTCTAAGTCTGTTCTTTTCATTTTTATTTAAACTCGAGGGCAAGTTTCATTCAAGTGGGAGGGACTGACGTAGGACACTAGGATTAGTAAGTTTCTTTTCAATAGGATTTGTATCTTTTCTTTCTTTTTGTAGGGATTTATTTTTAGTAGGTAGGATTAGTATTCTTATTGTTGCTTTCTTTGTGCGGTAGATTATAGGCTTTTCTTTTAAGAGAAGTTTACTTCTTTAGAAATTGCTTTTCTATTATATAAATGTTGTAATATGTGAGTTATAATCAATCAATCAATGGAATAATATCAAAGTTACTCTCTTTATCTCTCTACTTCATAGTGGATTCTAGGATTCTTCTTCTTCCCTAGTGGATTCTAGGACCTATTTCGGATCGTACACTTCGGCTGTGATTTTCGTTCGGATCGTACGCTTCGGGTACGATTCCACGTTTGATCCGCTGCATTAGTTGGGCAGCTTGGATGGGCGGTTCTAATGGCTGATGGAAGCATGTAAGATAGGCTGAAGAAAGGTGCTTATGGTAGCTGTTTTAGGTGAAAATAAAGGTGATTTTAGTTAGAAGAGTAAGGCAGAGGGTTGTTGGGGGTCAGCTGAGGAAGGAAAAGGAGGAGGTGGTTACGGGTAACTGATGAAATGTGGTGTTTAATTGCTATAGTTATGTAAGAAAAGGGGCTGTGTTTTCGCATTTCTCAGGGGGGATTGACTTAGGTATAGGACTGAGAAGAAGGGTTCTCATTTGCGATTTTCTCTAGGCTTCTGGAAAGGAAAGCCGCTGAGAATTAGTTTTATTCTCATGTGGCTCTCGGTCTACAGCAAGGCTGGAATTTGACTTAAAGGTTGGAAACCGGCTACAAAATAGGGACTAGTCTAAGAAGAGATGGGCTACTTTGGATCAGCTGAACATGGAGAAAGGTCGTTGAATTCGTGTGGCTGAAATAACCCATAAATTTGCTGGTTTTGTGATCCAAAAATCAGTTACAGAGACTAAACTAACAGGTGACTAATCATTGAGGAGAGGCTTCACATGAAACCTTGTGGGTGGTGGCGGCACGAAGTTGAAGTAGAGAAGGGGTGCTTCCGTGGCGATACTTGCATGAAAACATAAACCACTCAAGCACATCTTGTGTAAGGGGAAAAAAACTAATTCGTTATTACATATTCAAGCGCCCTACCCACCATTTGTTGGCCGGGTTGTAGATTGGATGAGGTCCCCCGTCTGGGATGGTCACGACTTACTGTCCTACGAAACTCCAACCCCTACTTCTATCCTCACTAATTAATTTTTCATCTGCAATGTCCTGCGAATAAGTTTCTACCATAGTTGGGTCCCGGCCAAAGTATATGGGCGATTTCATGGTGAATGGCTATCTCTTTTACCATTTCCATTTGATAGGCATGTGTTTGTGTATATAATAACCCATATGAGGGGCATTCTTGTCCTTTGTGTTAGCTAGCGGTAGGATAAGTAGGGTTTTTTTTTTCATGTTAGGGGACTTTATTTACACAAAATTAATTGGAAGGAAGAAGAAGAAAATGAATTGAAGAGGAGCTTGCTGCTGTGATTAGCAAGAACCCTTTGTTCAGGAGATCAGGAGTAGGTGTCGAGTGTATACCCTGAATCCTCTTTATCTTTCTCTTGTTGTAGGCAGGACGTTCGTTTTGTGAATTTAGTTTAAATTCTATTGTCCCCACGATAGAGTTCTCTCCTGAATTTGTGTTGTTATCATCTAATTTCAAATGAATCAATCAATCGAATGATATCCTTTTAGTTTCTATTGTGGTTGAATTGTGATTGATAATTCAATTTACTGCACACCTGAATTCTCCATTGATATAATCAGCTCTAATGCATTATGAGCAATCCAATGCTGTGATTTCCATATAGGAAGCACTTCAGTCCAGTTCTGGGCATTTAGTTGATCTTCATAGTTATATTGAAATAGGAAAAAAAAACATTTCAGTCACTACTGCTACATATCCTATGCCTAAATAAACTATGTAAATCTAGTGGAGTTGGTCTAAGTTGTAAATGACATCGCATTCGACACATCTTAGTTTTAGTTTGTGTTTGTTGAATAACATGTAACCGTAGTTTAGGTATTACTTGTAGTCTTAGGGGTATAGTAGTCATTTTACATTGAATACCCTATTTGAGCCTATATATACATCATTTACATGAGGACCTCCCTAGTAGAGACTCTCCATCCTCTTCATTCCTCTATCCCTAACTCTATTTCTAACAATGTTAAAACTATGTTTGATGCTCATGGAAACCGGCTCTTGATCAGGTCTGGGCGGTAGCCATGAATTAGATACCTTCTTTGGTTTTCTGTAGAGAATCGATTGGAGTTGGTTGGTGTCAGTTGGGATTTGCATGGATGCCACCACTAGTTCCCTAAGTCTGGAAAACTCCTCGTGAAAAAGACCCAAAAAATATCGAAGTGATTTAGGTTCCAAGTCTTGGTTTAATTGAGTTAGCGAAATGGGAAACCTTTGTTTAGTGAGAAAGTTAATACCTATATTGGACTTGCCTCTTTTGTAACTGAACGTTGGATCCAAATCCAAACATAGGTAAGGACTCAGTGAGCAACAATATCCTGCGTTGTTGAATATTAATTGAACCCCAGTAACTGGCACCGTGAGAAGCCGAATACTAGGATTGATCTCAGTAAATGGCACAGTGAACATTTGTAGAAATGTTAGTGTGAGTAAAAATGAGCAGCCATTAGCATCCACACTAATGCTCTGGCCGAACTTTGGAGGAACTGGTGGTAGAGAAGTCCCTTGAATCAGGTCTGAAACCTAATTGGTGTTGAATGAGAGAAAATTAGTCCGGATTACTTGAGCAAGGGGTTCTTAATAAATCATCATAAGGTGAAATTGTGGATCCCATTTCCAGAAGTATATCAACTATCTCATTGTCAGAGAGCAGCCCAATAAGGGTCATTAAACTTATGGGGAATTCAACATTAGTGATAGCCTACATGCTCTGAACCAAAACTTGGTTTCCAGTTAATTAAAATAACTCTTGAAGGCAGAACCAATACTCCCAGGATTGTGATTTCTAAGACTTCCACCACTATTTATTGAGTGTTACAACTGACTTCCAATCGAACATGAAATGAAACACCGACTTCTTCATTGAAAAATTTGATTCCGTAGCATGCCCAACTACGGTACAAATTTAACGCCTCACTGAGTGGGAACAAATCATTACAAAGCTTGTCTAGTTCCTAAAGTGTGCAATCAAGAGGACAAGCCTAGTTGGTAGGTATCTCCTCGTGTTGCCACCAACATTGACTCGAATATGGGTTTTCACCGTAGCAGCCAGAGTGGGAAGCAAGTGCGAGAAGTGGAAGCGGGAAGCGAGGGATTTAGAAGAAAGAAAATGTGGTAAGTAAAAAGATCTAAAGAAAAATAAAGAGGAAACATGTGACAAGCATCATTGAAAGTCAACTTGAAACATGTACTAAGCCTCATCAGAAGGAAACAAGAAGTGTATAGAAAGAGTAAGGTTATAGAAGGTTAGGGAGGAAAGCTTACGATATGTAAAGATTAAAAGTAGGAAAGAAGAAATCATATATGATTAGAATTACAAGTTTTAGGGATTTATAGTTTCACATGTTTTTTCTTAATGAAAAAACATTAGTTTCACTTGTTTTATTCATGTAGAGAAAACACTCTTAGGAAATAATAACCACCTATCTAGGAAGCATAGCTATGTTGAACTCAATTTTATTAAAAATGGCCATACATTATGCTTATTCTTAAAACCAAGGAAATGTAAGATAAAAAGGTAAAATGAAAATGCTCAGTGCCGGTCCTCTCACTCTCAGGCTTGGCACTATTAAGAGTGGGTTGGCTACTAGAGGCACCAATGTTGTGGTCTGGAATAGGTTGAACACTTGGACTTGGTCATCAGTATATGTCGTGCAACATCAGTGAAGTGCACTCAGCAGCCAACGTGTTTGCCATAGATACGATTTTGATGGTTTCAACTTTTCTTTTGTAAGAGGTCCTCCCAGAAGAGGAACTCCCTTGAGTTGGAAAAGATTGACTCTGTTTTTTTTATAAGAGATCCTCCCGGAAGAGGAACTCCCTTGGGTCATCTAGTGGATCTCCTGGAGGAGAGATAGATTATGATTTTAATCAACCAATTGTGTTCAAGTCTCACCAGGCGTGCCAAAAATTTGTTCGCAGCAAATTTCAAATACATAAATAGAGAATCACACACAAAATGCATTGAGATCAAATTTCCCTCTTGCTAGAAGCTACTTTATTAAATTTGGTGGAGACATAGACTTTCAGCTCTAATGGTCATAATTTACACTTCTCAAAATACTGAAAACATCTCTGATTATTCATCATGAGGTTTCCTATCTAAATATAAATTTTGATTATCCATCCCCCCAAAGAGGAGCTTCATAGAGAATATATATATATATATATTTATATATATATATAGAGGAATATGTTCGTGCGCTTGAGCGTTGGAACCAAATGGTGCGCTTGAGTCCATTCACATGGGTCCCACAATTTCTGTGAGGATCCAAACCATTCATTTGCAAGGCTCTATCATAGATAGGGTGTGTACCAAAAATCAGCTCCATTGAATCATCCTAACCCCTCCAAAAGTGGAGGGCAAAAATGGGCAGATTTGTGGTCTGTCCATTTTGACCTCCACAAATGGATGGGTTAGGATGATCCTATGGAGCTGATTTTTTGTACACATCCTATCTATGTAAGGCCCTTTCTAGTGAATGCTTTGGATCATCCTAACAATGTGGGCCTCATTGGTTTGAGAGCTCAAGCTCACCATGAGGTTCCAACGCTCAAGCTCACAATCCTTTTCCTCATATATATATATATATATATATATATATATATATATATATATATATATATATATATATATCGAGGAAAGTGTCTCTAGTCTCCTCATATATATATATATATATATATATATATATATATATATATATCGAGGAAAGTGTCTCTAGTCTCTCTCCTAGATAAGCTTATCTACTCCTCCCTTTAAAAAAACACAGCGGGCCCACGCTGTTTGGATGATCCAAAGCATTCATTTGATAGGTCCTAACATAGATAGGGTGTGCCCAAAAAATCAGCACCAAAGGGTTATCCTAGAACTTCATTTTGTTGGGCACACCGTGTCCAAAATGGACGCATATAAACGTGGACGTTTATATGCGTCCATTCTGGGTACCACAAGGCACCACAAAATGAAGTTCTAGGATGACCCTTTGGTGCTGATTTTTTGGGCACACCCTATCTATGTTAGGACCTATCAAATGAATGCTTTGGATCATCCAAACAGCGTGGGGCCACTGTGTTTTTTTAAAGGGAGGAGTAGATAAGCTTATCTAGGGGAGAGACTAGAGACACTTTCCTCATATATATATATATATATATATATATATATATATATATATTATTATTATTATTTTTTTTTTGTAAAATGATACCCTCGGATGAGGAATTTCCTTTAATAATTGAGATTGTAAATTCGACTCTTTTGTGTGAGAGTACTCGCGGAAGAGGAACTCCCTTGAGTCAGAAATATCTTGACTCTTCTTTTGTAAAGGATCCTCCCAGAAGAGAAACTCCCTTGAGACATCTTATGAATCTCACGAAGGAAAGATTTCTTATGGTTTCGACTCTTCATTTATAAGGGGTCCTCCTGGAAGAGGGACTCCCCTGAGTCTGAAAAGATCTTGACTCTGTTTTTTGTAAGATAGTCCTTCTGGAAGAGGAACTCCCTTGAGTCATCTTATGAATCTCCTGAGGATAGATTTTTAATGAATTCGGCTCTTCTTTTGTAAGTCAGTTCCTCTTCTAGGAGGACTCTCTTACAAAAATCGAGTTAAGATCATTTTTGTAAGTCAGTTCCTCTTCCAGGAGGGCTCTCTTACAGAAATAGAGTTAAGATCATTTTTGTAAGTCAGTTCCTCTTCTAGGAGGGCTCTCTTACAAAAATAGAGTTAAGATCATTTTTGTAAGTCAGTTCCTCTTCCAAGAGGACTCTCTTACAAAAAACAGAGTCAAATTCTTTTCCGACTCAAAGGAGAACAAGCTTTAATTAAGAGGAAACCCATAGGGGGAGCGTGTGGGAAGCATGCTTCCCTTAATTTTGGAAAGCAAGAAAAACATAGCTTCCAAAGCGAGCTTCCCATCCAATTAAGAAGTTTCCAATGAATATGGTTTTCAGTTTTCTATTGTAACAAATTGCAGCAATTTTTAATCTAATATAACATTTCAAGCTCCTAATAGACTGGGAACACGTGTAAGAAGACCAAACATCTCTATGATCTTCAAGTCATGCTACCAAGCTTCAAAGGGATCTCACTCAAGGAAGAAAGAACAACCACTATGGGAGTGGGCTATTAACCAGAAACAGTAAGGAAAAGTTTAAACAACTTGTTAGTTGTATGACAAAACAAACTTGGCATACATTGTTTTATCTAAGCAAAGTAAAGAAAAAAATTAAGTTGAGAACCATTCCATTTCTCAAAAAAAAAAAAAAAAAAAAAAAACAGACAGAATAGAAAAGAAAGAAAAGAACTATTCCATTTCTCCACCATTCAATAATGTTTCTTCTTTCTTCTAAAATTTTAGTGATAGTGTCACTCCACAGAAATCATGGATGGAATACCTAATGGTAAGCTATAGGAAAGACGGAAATAGCATATCATAACAAATCAAATCATGTTACTAAGACTAGGAGCAAAGTCTTCACTCATGAAATAGCCAAAATCCATTTTGTAATACTCATTAAAAAACAAATGAATAAAAGTATGTTTGGAAGACTTTAAATGTCTAGGAAGCTTCTGCCACTTTCTGTGTCCATAAAGGAACGCTAAAAGTTGAACAATGGATTTATCTAGGTACAGACCAAAGCATGTCTAATCTGCTATTATTCTTCATAATGGAAGTAGATGAACATTAATTAGAACAAAATGAGAATCATTTCTCCCACTTTCTTTGTGTACATAAAGAAATGATAAAAATTGAAAACAATGGATCCATCATGGTAGAGCTAAACATGTCTAATCTTTCTATTATTCTTCATAATGTGAGGGATACCAAAGCAATGGATTCAAGTTACACAGTAAGTGATCTTTGCATGGTATAAATAGCTCAAGAATCAAATAAAACCCACCAATGTAATAAGAGTATCGACATAGCATACCAATAAGTCTCTCAAATTCACTCTGATTATCTGATAATTCTCTGCAACACCACGGTCCTCGCCATCCGTATATCCCTGCTACACCTATCAGCTTGATCACCCAAATCTTTAATACTCCTCGTAAACAACTCTAGCTTCTTCTTGATCTCCTCGATCCCAAATTTCACTGCATCTTCTTCTCTAAGTGCAAATTTGGCATTCTGCAATAGTGACTCAATCTTGATCTCCAATTGATCGACAAGAACCCGAATGCTATCCAAGTCCTTAATTGCAACAAAAGTTCCCACCTGCATTGCACTAACTATCCCCTTCTGCCCTTTTAGTGCAACCTCATAATCCTTCCAAAGTGAGTCAATCCATGTCCCCACCGGACTAACAGCGGTTGACATGGCAGCCACCAATGCATTAACGACATGTGGGGCCGCCATTGCGGCAGCCACGGCCGAGCAGATCATAACAGAGGCAAAAGCTGCCGCGAATATAATGCTCGAAACCTTCCTCCACACCTTCAAGTATTTCAGCTTCTTATCAAGCTTGCTCTTACGAATTTTCAACTTCTCTAGCATTGATAAATGCTGATTGTATACGGATTGAAAGGCCTGAAAGAACTCAATGGGTCACCAGCCGCCTTAAAATTCTTCAATTCCTCTATCGTTTTTGAATACTTCTTCCCACCAAATCCATCTTCCTCTTCGAACTGTTGGAGAGCAATCTGTATGATAAATTCGCTATCACGAGCTCGCTTTAGGCATTTCTCTAAAGCAGTATAGAAATCAAGGGTTTGTAAGCTATTCTCAAAGTACTGTTCCACAAATTCTAAGAGCTCTTTGTTATTCCAAATATCTTCCTTGCAATTTAGAATTATTTTCACAACTTCCTGATTCATCTCTAGAAGGCAACCTGTGACATCTTTCAAGGAATCAAAGGAAAGTGATTGAACCTCAACACCAACAGCGAGAGTTTTGATAACGTGGTTAGTGCGGGCCTGAAGAGCGGTGTCGAAGGTATGTAAGTCCGGGTCAAGCTGGCAAGCTGATTCATATGAGCTAAGAACGTCTCTATCAAGTGTGCTTTTGCTGTGTTGCGCCCCCATCAAAGCAAATTCTAAAACAGAGAAACCCTCTCTCCTTTCACCTTGATAATCAGAAAGCAAAGAAAACCTCTGAGTCTCCCAAAATCCTTCTTTAATCCTCTGTTTCAGTGACCTAGATAAAGAAATTTCAGTTAGAAAGAAGAACTTGAGCTGATAACAATCTTCCACCCTCATGGTTCTTAGTAGAAAAAAAAGCAAAGAAAACTCTAATTACTTAAAAAACATGGCACTTCTAATTAGAAAGCAAAGAAAACCTCTGAAGTCTAGAAAAATCCCTTTTTAATCTTCTATTTCAGTGACCCAGATAGAGAAACAAAATTTCAGTCAGAAGAGGAACTTGAGCTGATAACAATCTTCCACCCTTTTGCTTCTTAATAGAAAAAAAAGCCTCTAATTACTTAAAAAATAACGCGCATTTCTAATCAGAAAGCCCCCCAAAATCTAATTATCGAAGCTAAAATCCGATCCTTCGATTCCTACCCAAGAAAACACTAAATCTAAGCTGAAAGAAAAATTATATTACCAACTTCTCACCAAGAAAACTAGCACTCAGATTTGTTAATTTCCTTCAATACTAAAACAGAAAGGGAAAAAAGAAAATACCTTGATCAAGCAGAATAGTTGGGCAATTTTCAAGCTTTGGGAGCTAATCAAGCGGATGAAAGTTCAATTTGTTGAAAAAAGGAGAAAATGCTGTCTTTAAAGCAATGCAAGGGAAGAGAAGAAAAGATGCTGGGAAGGACAAATGAAGTTTCCATAGATTTTAGTAAAGAAAGCGTCAGAGAAGAGAAAAGCAAAAGAAAATGCAAAGAGATGGTGTATTTACGTATCAACGCGGTAAAGAACATGCATGAGAGAGAGAGAGAGAGAGAGAGATAGAGAGAGAGTCAATTCTTCAATCTTTTTAAGCTACCTCCTTGAAAAATTATTTCTCATTAAATTATCGGCACTGATATTGGCACTACCATGTTTTGTTATTTGCACGAACCCACCTTGTCTTTTATTATTTAAAAAGCTGTTAACAATTTTTAAAGTTCTCATAAATCAATTGAAAGAGATAAGACAAGCTGTGTGTGTGCAATTATCAAAATATGGATTGGTGCGAATACCAATAGCCTAAATTAAATCAAAGAAAGTTAGCTAGTCAAGCTGTGTGTGTGCAATTATCAAAACATGGGTTAGTGTGAATACCAATAGCCTAAATTAAATCAAAGAAAGTTAGTGAGTGCGGCTATGGAGACCGATTTGGAGACCCAGAGTGGAACCGAACAAATCCCAACATGTCACATGGCATGGGAGGGGTAATTTTGCCATTTAAGGGAAAAAAGAGCCAAAAAGCAAGGAGCCAAGTTTGCACTTGTGAAGAGGCTATTAGTTCGGTTCCACTCTAGGTCTCCAAATCTGTCTCCATATCATTATTCAAAGTTTAAAAGGGTGTCATTAGTATTTTATGAGTTATATGAGTTATTTTTCTGTAGCTCCTGCCCAAGTTGCACACTTGCACCCCTAAAAATATAAGGATATTTGGGTCCAATCGTTACTTTTCTGTCTTTTCCAAAGTTCGTTTTCTGTTATCTTGGGCTCCAAGTTCGAACATCCATGCACCGAAACCTTGCATAAAGTTGCCGGTGACAACTGTCATGCCGATATCTCTTTCTCTATTCTGTTCTGTAGATATTGATGACCCTTAGTCTTGGAAAAATACAGCTCCTTTCTCAAAATTAAGCTCATTGAGTGAATGATTCTCTTCTATGCTTGGTCCAGAGTGATCGGGACCATTTATCTTGAAATCGGAGCTTTTCGGACCGTTGGATCAACTATTAGGCCCCTTGGATCTTCAATCAGGCTCGAATGGAAGTAAGATCGTATCATCCGAGTGTCGATCATGCCTTAATTATCTAATTAGCGGAGGAGATGGAAATCAGTGGTCCGTGTTTCATCTGTGTTTAATATTATTTATTATATAGCTTTAATTGACAAAAAAATATTAGAGAGATTTCGACCAATAGGAGACGAGATATGACAGTGAGAAAAAGGATAAGGGAAATATTTTTCTATATTTACTCTTATTTTCGACATTTTAATTGTAGCTTAATTTTGAGGGCTCAACTCTTGTCCGTTTGACTTGATTTTGGTATCATTAGATTGATTTTTCAATTACCTATCCAATGGGCTAAAGATTTCACGATTTGGACATGATCTGGTGGAGTTATGACCCATTTACCATTAGGGTGTAGGTTAATTATGGGATTTGTATATTTTTAGGGAAAGTGAGATCACTTGTTTAATTTAACATCCTAGTTTAATTAAAACTAGTTACAGACCCATACGGGAATGAAAAAGAAGGTTGAAACAAAGCCCATACTTGAAGTACCTTAATCGAGAAGGCAGTTCCATGCTCACGGTACATCATGGGAAAAGAAAATAAATGTTTCGTAAAAATATCAGTTAAAAACATGGAGATATAAATTTTCTAAAGTATTTATAATTGCATGTCATGACAAAGGAAAGTATATGATATAAAAAGATGGAATTATAGATTTTCTAGAGTAATTATTCTAGATTTTCTAAACTAGTTGGCATGCTACTATCATCGCAAGGTCCTCTCCATTTGTTTAATCTACATCGTCCATTTCTTGGTACCCACCTTTGATCTGTGATAGATCAAAGATCATTCAGATTCGATGATCCAAATTTTCCCAATCAAAAGCAAGTGTGGATGGTATGATTACATATATTTGGATGGTTAGGATTGCCCTAGTCACGCTCATTTCAAGAATGAAGCTAACCCTAATTTTTCAAAAGAAGAGGAAAACACCACCTGTAAAAGGATCAAAATTAATTCCACATAAGAATACCATGGAAATGGAAGTGATGTTATATGCACCCAAAAGAGGATGAAATCAATGATATCATCTAGCAAATTCCATCGTCAAAACATGTTTTTATCGTACCATATGATACAACAAATTCCATCCTCAATGAATCACTACAAATTTAAATCACATATGCATTGATGTCGTTGTAAGACAGAGAGATGGTTTCATACATGTAGATTAGTTTTCAAATATCTTGATCAATGAAACATATCTTGAGAGATACGAATGCTCTGAGAGAGAGAGAGAGAGAGAGAGAGAGAGAGAGAGAAGGCAATCCTTGACTCATCTCATGCAGGTGTGGTCATACAAAGGGCATCTGTGCAAAAAGAAAAAAGAAAAAATACAGTGAGAAAATACAATAAAACCAATAAAGAAGCTAACTCCAGATGAAGGAAAAACATATAAACAGTTCAATATTGTAGTGACGCTTCAAACCCAAATTGATCCAACATTCAAGAAAACCTACACATAAGGATTAATGATGTCAGAAAGGACAGAGATATAGAGAAAACAAATAAAGCATCCTATATAAAACATGTAGAATAAAACACTAATATTGAAAATAGGATATAAGTGGAGCTTGGGTATTCATGGAGCCATAGAGGACTCCAAGTTGATATGGCTATGGGTTGGAGAGGAGATTTCAATTGAGAGAGAGTGTGAGAGAGATTTCTCATTGATTTTGACTGACACATTTTGATGGTTATAGATGAAAGAATGCATACTTTGAGAGATTTTAGGGAGAGATGGGAACATAGTCAATATAGGTTGAGAGATTTTAGGAAGGATAGTGGAGATATTTCCTCAGCCATAGATTATAGGATTATCTTTCTTGCTGATTTTAAGAGACTTTTTAGGGATAGGATATGCTTTAAAGGGATTTATTGCCTAAACGGAAACTGATTTGAGGAGTTATTGGGAGAACGGACGTATACAGTATAGAAACTGATTTGCGGAGTTATTAGGAGAACGTACTTAGAGTGCTAGGGGATGGAGGGGTGCCAAGTAGCACACCCACGTTGTGCAACATTCCATTTTACTTATATATAAATATTAGATTAGTATTCTTTTGTTTAAAGGAGTCTTTACCACATCATAATGGATCTTCCAACCAATTAAAACATGCCACTTAGGAATAGTGATTTAAAATAAAAGAAAGTAGAAAGAGGGAAGGAATTTAATATGCTAACCTATATAAATCACGTTTTCTCGTGTGCATAAACCAAACCCAAAAGAAATAAAAACGTGGGAGAGAGAAAGAAAAGAAGAAGAAAAGGGAAGGAAAAGAGGGAAAAAAAGAAGTGGATAGGAGAAGAAGATTGTGGGTCTTTCAAACACTTTTGATCCATGTAAGTTTTGTTTATTTTATTGTTCTAGGGTTTGTTTTCCTTTCTAAAACTAAACATTAATATTTAACGATCTTAAATAAGTGATTTAAATAAGTGAAACCCTAATTATTTTCTTTCGAATAGATCATAAGAGTAGTTATTTTCTTTTGAATAAAATCAAGAATACGATATACGTTACAAATATTGTTTTTCTTTTAAAAACAAGATTTCTTGATGGTTTCTTTGGTAAAAGAAATTTATTTTCTTCTCATTCGAATGATAAAGCTAATATGTAATATCATATTTCATTAGAAATCAGCCTATACATGTTAAATCAAAGGCCCTAAGTGGCTGATTTTTGTAAAATCAGCATGTTTAGACAAGACTCAAGTTGTTTATTCCGTTGAAAAATTTCAGATTTGTAAGTATATGATAAATACCATCCCAAACTTTGTTTTTCCCAAGAAAATACTCACTTACGCATTCTATATATGTATTTTAGATAATTTTTTCCTAGAAAAACAGCCCACAAGAATAAACTTTGTGAAAATCAGCCCTCAAAAACAATAATTAAAGAGTTATTGATGAATCTTTTCAAGAAAACAACCCCTAGGCTTGATAGTTTTGGAACTCAAAGTGAGATCTTTGCGAAACAATTATGTGATTTTATAATTGAGGGGATAATGAACCTTTCAAGAAAAATCAACACCTTAATGCTACAAATTCGTATAAATAATCATAGTTTTCGGTTAAAACCAGCTCACATATGTTATGTGATTTATGTATTAAAAATATTTTCAATGAGAGCAAGGATGAGAATATGTAAGAAAAATTGTTACGCTATCTTTTCGATAAAAACAGCCTCTAAACTATTGATATCATCTACACATAATTATAAACAAAGATAATTAAGAATATAAAAAAGGATCTGGTCTAACACGAGGCTTAGTTAGGTGTGTGTGTGCTGTTTAAAAAATGACTTGAGAACTTATATATCATTGTGTTACAGATTCAGTAAAGAACCATATCTTGACCTAGAAGATTCCTTATATTTTCATATCACAAATCACCGAGGTAGGTGACGGTACCCTAAACTTGTACTCTTGAGCAATGATTGATTTATATGAATGCAATGAAAATTCTTAGTAGACATAACTGTTGTTGAATGATATGTATTTCACTCTCATGTTTTGCCATATTAGTAGAATACAATCGATTTAATAATGATGTTATGCCCACAAATAATGACATACTAATGCTCACAAATGATGGAATGCTATGATTCCTTGTTTAAGAAAAATACTTTCGAAGCAAGAAAATTGCTAACGGATATCTTAAGGATATTGAAAAGGATGATATTTCACTCTCCTGCTTTGCCATATTAGTAGAATGCAATCGATTTAATAATGATGTTATGCCCACAAATAATGACATGCTAATGCTCACAAATGGTGGAATGCTATGATTCCTTGTTAAAGGAAAATACTTTGGAAGTAAGAAAATTGCTAATGGATATCTTCAAGATATTAAAAATGGATGACATATCAGGAAAAACTGGTAGTAAATACATGAAATAAATGGCATAGGGAAATATGATTTGGTGGATTGAGCGGAAGAATGAGTCGTCCAGGAATAATGAAATTCTGCGCCGGCCATGGGTTTTTAGCACACCCCCATGGTGCAAATGCATTTTCTTAGACCGTGATGTCAAAAGGTAGAGTGGCCAGTAGGTACGTCGTAAAAGGTCCCTCATGCCCACTACTTGTAGACGAGGGTAGTGGAACGTATTGGGGGCGGGGCAACAAGCTAAGGGAGCTTGATTGTCTTGGGTGAGTCGTCTCATGCATTAATAATGATAATAACAAAACATAAAATTCTCACTTGTAAAACGTTGTTGCCTTGCTAGAATAATTGTTTCAACTTGATTTAAGCCATAGTATGTCTCCTATTACCGTTCATGATTTGTTTAGAAATAAATTTTGCTACATTTTCACCTATGGAATTAAGTTGTATGCCTTTAAATTCAAAAGTTGCTTAATTGTGTATGTTTAGGTACCGAATAAGTCTACTTAGTTCGTTGAACTAACCCCTATAAATCCCCATAGGTTTTACAACGATTGATTACGTTGAGACAAATGCTATTGAGGAGATATATAGTGGAGTGCGTCAAAGATTTGGTTTGGCCATGAGGCCTTGGCGGCTATCCGTCTTATTCTTATTTTGTTTCTGTTTTTCATAATTTTATCAAAGCCCCTTGTTAGACTCTTTAGTAAACTTTTAATTGAGTTTTCAAATTTGTAAAAAAAAAATTTGTTGTCTTTTGTTAACGGTCTGGATTTAGAGTTGGGTTTCTCTGAAAAATCCGGGTCGTTACAGTCAACGCTGAGGGGGAGTGTTGAGAGTCATTGCAGACTCTCTACAGTGCCGGAGGCACCGGGCTGGCACGGGCAATGCGGCGCGGTGCGGGCTGTAAATCAATGTCAAGGCATAATCCTAATTAAACTAGGAGGTTTAGTTTAGTTAGGAGTTATTGTTTGTTTGAGTTTGTTTAGTAGTAGGAAGTTATCTTGAGTTTGTTTTAGAATAGGGTTCTATGGTTAGGGGAGTTAGACTCCTATTAGGAGTGTGTTTTACTTTTGCTTATAAAACATGAATACTGAGAGTTGAGAAATCAGAGAAGTGGTGAAATTGTTAACGCATTGCAGAGCAGAGAAAGGAAAACATGAATGCTTATGTGCTTTGGTGTAATATTATAAATAAAATATTCATAGACTTTTCTATCTCACACTCGCTCTCCAGTTCGTGTTTAGGCTTGTGTTTTTGGGTATTGCTTCTATTGCTTTGTTTCTTGATTAAACAAGTGGGATCAAAAGCTTTGTGCTTTGATTCTTGTTTTCTACAATCTCATCTTCTAAAATGTTAGTGATATGACACTCTACAAAAATCATGGATGGAATACCTATTGTGGGCTATTGGAAAGAAGGACATGGCATATCATAACAAATCAAAACATGTTAGTAAGACTAGGAGCAGTGTTCACTCATGAAATAGCCAAAATCCATTATGTAATACTCATAAAACAAATAACTGACTAACATAAAGTATGTTCGGAAGACTTTAAATGTCTAAGAAGCTCTGAAGTAGATTAACATTATTTATAACAAAAGGAGAATAATTTTTGGCACTTGCTTTGTGTACATAAACGAATGACAAAAATTGAAAACAATGGATCCATCAAGGGGGAGAACTAAACATGTCTAATCTTTCTATTATTCTGCACAGTTAGCGATCTTTGCACGGCATAAATAGCACAACAATCAGATAAAACCCACCAATGTAAGAAGAGTATCAACAGAGCATACCAACAAGTTTCTCCAATTCACACTGATTTTCTGATAATTCTCTGCAACACCACCGTCCTCGCCATCCTTATATCCCTGCTACACCTATCAGCTTGATCACCCAAATCTTTAATACTCCTCGTAAACAACTCTAGCTTCTTCTTGATCTCCTCGATCCCAAATTTCACTGCATCTTCTTCTCTAAGTGCAAATTCGGCATTCTGCAATAGTGACTCAATCTCAATCTCCAATCGATCGACAAGAACCCGAATGCTATCCAAGTCCTTAATTGCAACAAAAGTTCCCACCTGCATTGCACTAACTATCCCCTTCTGCTCTTTTAGTGCAACTTGATAATCCTTCCAAAGTGAGTCAATCCACTTCCCCACCGGACCAACAGCAGCCGACATGGCAGCCACCAATGCAGCAACGAGATGTGGGGTCGCCATTGCGGCAACCACGGCCGAGCAGATCAAAACGGAAGCGAAGGCTGCAGCAAATACAAAGTTCGAAACCTTCCTCCACACCTTCAAGTATTTCAGCTTCTTATCGAGCTTGCTCTTCTGAATTTTCAACTTCTCTAGCATTGATAAATGCTGATTGTATACGGATTGAAAGGCCTGAAAGAACTCCTCCGTAAATGGGTCACCCGCGGCCTTAAAATTCTTCAATTCCTGTATTGTTTTTGAATACTTCTTCCCGCCAAATCCATCTTCCTCTTCGAACTGTTGGAGAACAAGCTGTATGATAAATTCGCTATCGCAGGCTCGCTTTAGACATTTCTCCAAAGCAGTACAGAAATCAAGGGTCTGTAAGCTATTCTCAAAGTACTGTTCCACAAAATCTAAGAGCTCTTTGTTATTCCAAATATCTTCCTTGCAATTAAGGATTATTTTCACAACTTCCTGATTCGTTTCTAGCAAACAACCAGTGACATCTTTCAGGGAATCAAAGGAAAGTGATCGAACCTCGACGCCAACAGCGAGAGTGTTGATAACGTGGTTCGTACGGGCTTGAATAGCGGTGTCGAAGGTTTGTAAGTCCGGGTCAAGCTGGCAAGCTGATTCATATGATATAAGAACGTCTCTGTCAAGCGTTCTTTTGCTGTGTTGTGCCCCCATCAATGCAAATTCTAAAACAGAGAAACTCTCTCTCTCTCTCTCTCTCTCTCTCTCTCTCTCTCTCTCTCTCTCACCTTGATAATAAGAAAGCAAAGAAAACCTCTAAGTCTAGCAAAAGGCCTTTTTGATCCTCTGTTTCAGTGACCTAGATAAAGAAACAGAATTTCAGTTAGAAAGAGGAACTTGAGCTGATAACAATCTTCCACCCTCTTGGTTCTTAATAGGAAAAAAAACCTCTAATTACTTAAAAACTATGGGATTTCTTATCAGAAAGCAAAGAAAACCTCTAAAGTCTACCAAAACCCCTTTTTAATCCTTTGTTTCAGTGACCCAGATAGAGAAACAAAATTTCAGTCAGAAAAAGGAACTTGAGCTGATAACAATCTTCCACCCTTTTCTTCTTAATAGGAAAAAAAGAAAAGGCTCTAATTACTTAAAAATACAGCATTTCTAATCAGAAAGCAAAGAAAACCTCTAAAGTTTAGCAAAACCCCTTTATAATCCTCTGTCTCAGTGACCCAGATAAAGAGAATTAATTTCAGTTAGAAAGAGGAACTTGGGCTGATAACAATCTTCCACCCTTTTGCTTCGTAATAGAATAAGAAAGCATCTAATTACTTAAAAATAACGCGCATTTCAAATCAGAAAGCCCCCCAAAATCTAAATATCCAAGCTAAAATCCGACCCTTTGATTCCTACCCAAGAAAACACTAAATCTAAGCTGAAAGAAAAATTGTATTCCCAACTTCCAACCAAGAAAAACTAGTACTCAGATTTTTTAATTTCCTTCAATACTAAAACATAAAGGAAAAAAGAAAATACCTTGATCGAGCAATTTTCAAGCTTTCGAAGATAATCAAGCGGATGAAGGTTCAATTGGTTTAAAAAAAAGGAGAAAATGTGGCCATTTAAAGCAATGCAAGAAAAGAGAAGAGAAGATGCTGGGAAGGACAAAATAAGTTTCCACAGATTTTAGTAAAGAAAGAGTCAGAGAAGAGAAAAGAAAAGGAAAATGCAAAGAGATGGGTACTTCAGGATTAACGCGGTAAAGAACAAGAGAGAGAGAGAGACTAAAGTGTTTGACTGGCATGGTCTTGTTTTAAAAGGAGTCAATACTTCGATCTTTTTCAGCTACCTCTTACAAAGGGGCACTGATATTGGCACTACCATGTTTTTGATAATTTCATTAACCCATCTTGTCTTTTATTATTTAAAAAGCTGTTAACAGTTTTTAAGGTTCTCAAAGACCAATTGAAAGAGATAAGACAAGCTGAGGGTGGGCAATTATCAAAACAGTGTTGCGAATATCAATAGCCTAAATTAAATCATTATTCAAAGGTTATAAGGGTGTCATTAGTATTTTATGAGTAGCAATACTTCAACACATTTTTCTTGAAGCTCCTACAAAAGGCGGTAGATGATATATTCGTCCCTTTTATTACTTGAGACAGACCTCTCCAGTTTAAAAGAGTAGTCATAAACAAGGTTTTAGATCTCGGTTTTGGTTTCGGTCATCAGCAAAACCGAAACGTTTCGGTTTCGGTACGAAATTTGGGACGAAATCTTGTAAAAATTTCACCGAAATTTTTAGTTTGGTACTTTTTCAACTCAATGTGAATTTCCTTTCGTTTTCCAACGTAATTGAAATATTTCGGCCGAAAAGAAACGTTTCGGCCGAAATTTAAAACTATGGTCATAAATACACTTGAGAAGGCTGTCGCAAGTGAAAAAGGAGCAAATAGTCACTTCCCAAAAAGTATTTCTAACCAAATTAAACCTTAAAAGAGGAGAGAAAAAGGTGTCATGAGTTTAAATTGGTAAGGGCATTTTGGGAATAGTGATAATGTTATAGACACATTGGAGACAAAATGACTGTGATGTAATCAATCCCTTCTTTTTTCAGAAAATCGATGAAATGTGAGTGTTGCTATAAAAAATAGGAAAAATGATAAAAAAAAATGGGACTTTTAACTGAAAATATGAAAAAGGGTTGTGTTGGCTAAATTATGAGAAAGTGGTGAAACGAATCCCAAGGCATGTTTTAAGACAAGAATGCCATTTACTTACTTTTCCCTCCAACAAGGTAAGAAATGGATCCCAATGCATTTCACCAACCCTTTTCACCTTTTTTACCTTCTTCTTCCCCATGCCAAGTGTTGAAAGTCCATTGCCTTTTGTAAAACTCCATTGAAACTCAATTGGAGATCGGTAAAACTCCCTTTGAAAACATGTAGGGCTCTCTTTATTTTCTTGGGCTATGAAACCTAAGGTTCTCTAATAGGTCCATTGTCATACATTTGCTTAGGTTTAACATCTTCTTTACAATGCTATGGTGTATTGTCATCATCCTCTTTATTTGTTAGGGATTTGTTATGGTTTTGTTAGGGATTTGTTATTGTTATCATCATCTTTACAATGCTATGGTGTATTGTTATCATCTCTCTATCTCTCTATCTCTCTCTCTCTCTCTCTCTCTCTCTCTCTCTCTCTCTCTCTCTTGCTCTCTCGCTCTCTCGCCCTCTATGTTTCTGTTTAGAGTAAAACCCGGTTGAAACTCCTGTCTATATACAATCAGAACCACTATTTAAATGTGTAGAATGAATATTTAGTTCTCGGAACCACTGTTGATATGTGGGAACCATTAATTAGTCCTCACAACCACTAAGTAGGGGTGGTTATTCGGTTAAAATCGAACCGAAAAAACCGAAATGTTAAAACCGAAATTATTTCGGTTTCGCAAAATTCGAACCGAAACCGAAACCGAATTACGAGAAACCGAACCGAAACCGAACCGATTACAAATTCGGTTATTCGGTTATAACCGAATAACCGAATTGTGAGAGGAAAAGAGGGAAAAAAGTAAAATTTAGGCTTGGATCGGAGGGCTAGGATCATCCGATCAAAATGAATTTTTGAGCACAACATAATTAAGTTGTGATCAATCGAATGGACGGTTTTGATCATCCCACGGAGTGCACATAAAGCAACTTTTTTTGAAAAAAAAAATGGTTTCATCCCTTATTTCGGTTATTTCGGTTAACCGAATTTTTTTTTTAGATAACCGAAACCGAAACCGAATAACCGAATTTCCCAAAAAACTAACCGAAACCGAACCGAAATGGAGAAAAACCGAACCGAACCGACCAAATCGGTTCGGTTCGGTTCGGTTCTTCGGTTATAACCGAATAATGCTCACCCCTACCACTAAGTAGTGGTTCCAATGGTATGAATAGTGATTCTGAATGTGGAAATACACTGACGACCCTAAGTAGAAGATCAGAACCACTATTTAAACACTTAGATAATCTATTTATACCGTCCTAACCACTATGTAGACCCCTAAACTGCTATATAGTGGTTCCGAAAGTATAAATAGTCAGAATAAAAAGTTATGCAGTCAAAACCACTATAAAAAGTGAGAATTAGTATATAAATAGGGGTTTAAACACTCAGAACCACTAATTATACCTAGGAACCACTATTTACCACTATACAGTGGTTCCGAGGTATAAATAGTGGTGCGGTTCCAAGGTATCAATATTGGTTCACCCATTATAATAGTATTTCATTGGGTGTCAAAGTTGTCATGAATTTATGAACAGTGGTTTAAATAGTTTTCTAAACACTCAGATCTTATGATGGTTCATACTTTAAGGCCTAATACTTATTCCGAGAGTATAAATTGTGAGAATAAAAAAGTTATACAGTCAAAACCACTATAAAAAGTGAGAATGTATTATAAGGGTTTAAACACTCAGAACCACTAATTATACCTAGGAACCACTATTTACCACTATATAGTGGTTCCGAGGTATAAATAGTGGTTCCGAGATATAAGTATTGGTTCATACATTCTAATAGTATTTCATTGGATCTCAAAGTTGTCTTGAATTTATAAACAATGGTTTAAACACTCAAAACCACATTTAGATGAAATGAACAACAATTAAATCCTTCCAAGCACTAATTGTGGTTTCAAGATTTATGGGAACCACAATTACATTGAAAACCATTATAAAAAGTGAGAATGAGTGCTCACATAGTAGTTTAAACACTCAGAACCACTAATTATACAGTGAGAACCACTATTTATACCTCGGAACAATTATTTACCACTATGTAGTGGTTCCGAGGTATTAATAGTGGTTACATGGTATAAATAGTTGTTCATACATTCTAATAGTATTTCATTAGATCCATTATCCTTTTGGAGTGCCTTTCATATCTTAGTTTCTGAGTCCGGGTCACAATCTATTTTATGTCGAGTAGGACCATCCATCAAATTGTCCTACGTCCGACTTATATTGTACACAGTTAGTGCTTAGAGTTAGGGATCAAGAGAAAGTAGAAAGAAACTCGAGAGGATGGACAATTTTTATCCAAACAAAAATAAATAACATGAAATATTGTTTGAAGTTTTGAATATGTTTTCCATAGGCTGATCCTCGCCTTTCAATCTACAGAGGTTTCCCTAATCTGAATTTCCTATATGGATTGGAGGGCTAGGATCACCTTATGGAAATGATTTTTTGGGCATAACCTATTTGCATTGTGGCCCATCTAATGGACGGTTTGGATTATCCTATGGTGTGACCCGTACAGTACTTTTTGAAAAATACTGGAGTATACAGGTTTACACCATATAAAACTCTTTCTCATGAAGAAACAATAGGTCTTCCCTACCACCAAGTCAAAAGCCAAGGGTATTTATGTAACTGAACACAATTTCTAGCAGTAGGAGTGTTTGTTCGGTTATAACCGAACCAAATAGACTGAAATTTGATAACCGAAATAATTTCGGTTATCAAATTTCAATAACCGAAACCAAACTGAAATTTCCAAAAACCGAACCGAAACCGAACCGATTAAAAATTCGGTTATTCGGTTATAACCGAATAGTGGGAGAAAAAGAGGAAAAAAAACAATATTTCGGTTTGGGTTGGAGGGCTAGGATCATCCTCTCGAAATGATTTTTTGAGCACAACCTAATTAAGTTGTGATCAATCAAATGGACGGTTTTGATCATCCTACGGACTGCCCATATAGCACTTTTTTTTTTGAAAAAATAATGGTTTTATCCATAATTTCTGTTATTCAGTTAACCTAATTTTGTTTTTAGATAACCGAACCCGAACCCGAATAACTGAATTTCCCACAAAAAAATAATCGAAAACAAATCGAACCGACCAAACCAATTCGGTTCAGTTCGGTTATAACCGAATAATGAACACCCTATCTAGAAGGGCAGTGATAAATTCACCCCGTATTTTTCAAAATGGAGCGTACAGTCCACACCATAGGATGATCCAAACTGCCCAATCGATGGGCCACACCATAAATAGGTTGTGCCCCAAAAATTATTTCCATAGATGATCCCAACCGTCCAATCTATAGAAGTTTCCATAATCTGAGTCCCTCTTCAGATTGGATGGTTAGAATCATCCTATGGGAATGATTTTTGGGGCACAACCTATTTACATTGTGGCCCATCAATTGGGTGGTTTGTATCATCCTATGGTATGGGCTGTATAGTCCATTTTGAAAAATATTGGCTAAATTCATCCTAGAAGGGGGCTGTACAATGGAGTTTTACCAAAGGTGGGGGACGTTTCTAAAAAAGGTGGGGGAAAAGCAAGTACAGAGCATTCTTGTCTTAAAACATGCCTTGGAATGCGTTTCACCCCTTTCTCAGAATTTAGCCAACACATTTTTCATATTTTCAGTTAAAAGTCCCATTTTTTTTATCATTTTCCCTAAAAAATATGAAGGGGTACTTTAATAATAAAACAAAATATAAGTGTGCAACTCGGGTATGGTTGTATCGGGTTGAGGCCAATCCCAACCCAACCCGAGATAGCATTCAGTCAACCTTAAGCCGACCCAACCTGAGCCCTCGGGTTGGGATGGTCAACCCTGCGCCAACCCGCCTCCAAATCGGGTCGGGTTGAGTCGAGTTGGGTTCAGGTTCATCTAGTGCTAAACTCAGGTTGGGTTCGGGTTCAAATAGGACCAAACAGAAAAAAAGAAAAAGAAAAAGAAAACATAACCTCAAGAAAATCATGATAAAACTGGAGGATGGAGGTCGGGTTCAGGTCAGGTTTCCAAGGCCTCAAACCCTAACCCAAGTCAAAATTAAATCAGGTTGACTTTTCCCAACACTGACCTGACCCGACCCAAAGTCAGGTTGAACCCGACCCAGGTTGAACCCGACCCAAGTTGCACCCCCCCCTCCCCCCCCACCCGAGTTCTTGGAACCAACCAAAGCTGTCCCTATGCCATACTTTGGCAAAATGCGCTGTTTGAGTCGTTCAGTTCGGTTCCCTTTGGCTCGCTCTGTCCTAGTAAGTCATCTCACTCTCCGTAGTCTTTGGGATATTTGGGTCCAATTGAAACTTTTATGTGTTTTCCAAATTTCTTTTCTGTTATCTTGCTCTCCAAGTTGAACAGCCATGCACCCACATGTGGCATAAAGCTGCCAGTGACAACTGTCGGGAAATGCCAAAAATTATTGGGCAGTGATAAATCGACCCCAAATATCTTAAATCGACCCCAGAAGAGAGACATAGGGGGTCGATTTATCACTTCCCAAATTATTTTGTAGATATTGATGGACCTTAGTTTTGGAAAAATTCAGCCCCTTTCTAAAATTAAGCTCCTTAAGTGAATGATTCTCTTCTATGCTTGGTCCGGAGTGATCGGGACCATTTATCTTGTAGGTCACCAGAAGACGATATAAGATGCCCCGATGAACGATCATAATCTTTTGATAAAAAGAGGACATTTATTAACAAATTCCAATTGAAAAGAAAAAAAGAGGACACTTATTAACAAATTCCAATTGATGGATCAAGGGCCTAGGATCATCCGATCAAGGTGATCTTAATGACTAATTGATATCATTCGGATCAACTGATCTGATTGTGTATATGATATTGGAGAATTTTGTCGAGAAATCTATCTTTAGAGATTTCTGTTAATATTAATTAATATAGATTTAATTAAAATCTATCATAATAATAAAAGTAAACTAATCAAGAAAGGTTAGTCATATCATGTTTTAATGGATTGAGACACGTCAGAAATGACGCTCTCTTTAGAGTCAAAACGCCCTCATCTGCACTGGGTTTTCCGGCGTTTGTCTCCCAAGATTCAACCATCCTTCAAGATCTCTTCCGTGCACGGAATTGATCCCACAAACTCGTCAATCGCCCACATCGCAAAAACAATAAAATGTAACATGATAAATAATGAAACCAAAATTAACATGAGGGGATTTTTCCCCAAAAAACTGGTTGGTATTTTTTTAACAAGAGAGTTACGGGAAGAAAAATATGTTTCCTTTTTTAAGAGATAGAGAGGGTTGAGAGAGCCGTTGCAAAAACTAAAAAGTAGGGTGTTTCATACGTTATGCCCCTAAAATCTCCCCCACTCTCCAAATATCTCTTAACTTCCCTACTAAATGGGAAAGGATTTATTAATTTTTAAATCATAAAAAATATCTAACAATCCCCCGCATGATTTAAAATTTAAAATAAACACAGACGCGCATGACTTTGTTATGCAATGGATGTACATGAGCCCTATCTTGTTTTCATGAGTATGGGCAATTACTTGAGTTCTAATCGGTTTGACCCTATACGTTTCATGAGCCCTATCTTGTTTTCATCAGTGTCTTAGACCACCTGCACTTCATTGGTACTGCCAAAAAGAAAAAGAAACAATTAATAGCTGGTTCTGAACCATTTGAAAAATGGACAAGAGAGCATCTGCCTCATGCAATGAAGAATACCCAAGTTGCATCTCTTATAAAGGAATTCTAAACAATTTAATAAACTAAGGGTCGAATCTGATGGTTTTGGTCACAAGTCCAAGGTTTATAAGAATTACAAAGTGTGGATGGTCACTTGTGAATTGCTGTGCTTGAGTTTGCTAGAAACATGTGTTTGCTAGAAACATCCATAACTTCAAGTTATATCATAAAAGAAGTAGCTTAGAAACCAAAAAAAGGAGGAAAGACAGATGAGTAGCACTATAAAAAATGTAACAAAGACCTTATAAATTGATAACAATGAAGAAAGAAGACCTAAAATCTTTATAATAGAAACCCTAGAAAACTAGAACGAATTCAATGGCAAAATTATGAGGAAAATCATATTGAATAGGGATCTAAACATGAATGTTCAGATCTGCTGTAGAACAGAGCAGCTCTGAGCAATTGTTTCTGATTTTTTTCATTTAATTCCTTGCCTCAATGTTTAATTTCGTTAAATATCATTAAGAAAGTTTACCTAAAAATGAGCAAAAACAGACTCCCCAAGTAACCTTGAAAATCTTGCTGATCTTTTTTTTTTGCAGAGAGACAGAGATGGAGTTAGGGTTTCACTAGGTCCAGGGTTTTTAAAAAGAGATGGAGTTAGGGTTTCACAAGATCAGATGGAGTTAGAGATGGAGTTAGGGTTTCACGAGATTAGATGGAGTTAGAGATGGAGTTAGGGTTTTGCGAGATCTAGGGTATGTGAAAAGACAGAGATGAAATAGCGAGATCTAGGGTCTGTGTTGGTTTGCCATGTCTAGGGTTTGTCAAGAGAAAGAGAGGTGGAGTTAGGTTTTGCCACGCCTGGTTTCTCAAGAGAAAGAGAGGTGGAGGTAGGGTTTCGTTTTCGCAGGAGGGATTATTTTTAAGTGGATAATATTGTGATTTCTATAATTATACGAGGGCATTATTGGAAACTAGTTCGGAATTTCCGTCTCCAAAGCGCGCTCAATCTGCAATAATCACCGATTTCCGTAATTATGGCTTTACAGGTGATTGTTATTTAACCAAACCGAACATCTTTTTAAGCAAAACCGATTATAGAATCGATTATGCTTCCTAATCGATGACGTATAATCTTAAACGAACAGTGCCTTATGGTGGACAAACTTGAAGCTTTATTGGTTTCCTCCAATTTCTTATTACAACAAATTTGCCAAGTCTCTAGAAGAATTCCTCAACAACTACCATTGAGAAAGCTAAATCTCAAGGGTGGTGGGACATGATTCAAGAGTATCCACAGCTCCTAGATCTAAAGCAAGTCATTAGTTCCGGTCTCTTCTCTGAATCTGTTTTGACCTCTCCGATATGGAAGCCAGAATCTAATGGAATTTTCAGGCTTAAGAGTGCCTAGAATTCCATCAGGACTATTAATCCTAAACCTCCTTGGACATTTTCCATTTGGTTTGCAGGGCACACCCCGAAATTCAGCATCACCTCTTAGCAAGCAATGCAAGATAAACTATGCACCAGAGATAAACTCCATTTCCTCGGTCCCAACCAAGACCATTTTTGCCTCCTCTGCTACTCTGCTCCCGAAAGTACCAACCACCTTTTCTTCAACTGTTCTTACTCGGCCTGGATTTGGCGCTGGATTCTTCGCTGCATCTCTGTTAGGAAGAAGCAAAAGAAATCGCTCTCTGATGAGGAAAGCTGGATCCGAAATAAATTCAAGAAGAAGGGGCAGACATATTCACTAACCAGAATTCTTCTCACTGCTTCTATCTACCTAATCTGGCTAGAAAGAAATGCGAGACTCTTTGAAAACAAAAAAACTCACAAAAGGATCCTTCTTAGCAGAATTATCAGCACTTCGAGGTCTTGTATTCTGTCTCTAAACCTGGAAGATGAAACCTCCAAGGAAAATTGCAAAATTGCAAAAATTTTCAACCTCCCTCTGGTCAGCAAAACCCCAGAAGCTAAGTTCTGTCACTGGGCGCCCCCCTTTGAATCTGAAGTTAAGTTGAATTCTGATGCCTCCCTTGCTTGTGGCTCTGCCTCGATTGGTGGCCTTCTCCGGGACCACATGGGGACCATTCTCTCTTTCTTCTCTGTCAACTGTGAGCCTCTCCCAATTCAGGAATTAGAATTTGAAGCTATTCTTCACGGAGTCATTCTTGCCTGCCAACTTCCAGTTAAGAATCTATGGATCGAATCTTACTCTCTCATTGCAGTCATGGTTATTTATCGCCTATGGCCTTGTCCATGGAGGAAAATCCCTTCCCTTGAAAAACTCAGAACCATCCTCAATTCTCTCGACCGCTGGACTCTAACTCACATTTGGAGAGAGAGCAACAGAGCTGCTGACTTCCTATCTAAACCAAATTGTATCTGTAAAGGGGACCCAATCCCTCTTTGTTTGGCTCCTGATGAGCTTTTAAGTATAGTATCAGAAGATTTTTCCAGCATGATTTATCCAAGATTGTAATTATGTTTTATTTAATTTAGCTGGTGGGGGTTTGCCTAACCCTAAATTACCGAGCAAAAAAAAAAGAATTCCTCAACAACATGAAGAAAAATTTTCTTTAAATATACAAAAAATGTAAAGGGGATGCAACTTTAAGGATGAATAGCAAAAGTGTACATTTTTTTTGTTGCACGGATATTAAATGAGAAAGAAAGCACAAGGCATTCTTCTAGTTAGGGCTGCAAATGAACCGAGCCGGCTCGTGAACATGTTTGAGTTCGGCTCGTTAAAAGCTCGGCTCGGGCTCGTTAGTTTACAAAATGAGCCGAACCTGAGCCAAAAAATTAGGCTCGCCAAATAAACGAGCAGAACTTGAGCTTTGTATAGTTTGGCTCGGAAAATCTCGCGACCTTTTTAGGCTCGGTTCATAAACGAGCCGAGCCGAGCCGAGCTTTAAAGCTTGGATTATGTTTGTTTTTTATATATAAACTAAAAGAATGTGGGTTGTTTATCACAAATGAAAGATTGGCCGAGTAGTTAAGGCGTCGGATTTAGAGGGGGCTTGGGTTCAAATCCCACAAAATGTATGTTTTTATCATTTTTGTCTTCTTGAGACGAGCCGAGCTTAAGCTCGGTTCGTTCCACTTAACGAGACGAGCTTTCTCGAATATTTCACGAGCTGAGCCGAGCTTTTTCAAAAACTAAACGAGCTGAGCCTGAACACCCCAAAGCTCGGCTCGGCTCGGTTCATTTGCAGCTTCTACTGTGATTTACAACAAAAGATCCATATTATCAAGGCTATTGATATTGGCACTACCACTTTTGATAATTGCACTAACTCACGGTTGCATTTTCTTACTTAACTGCCTTGTGAGAGTTTTTTGGGAATTGTAATAATGTTTGACATCTGGTTATAAAAGACAAGTGAGTTTGTGCAATTATCAAAATGTGGTATTATCAATATAAGTACCATTATTAATTCCAAATAAATGAAGGCTTACTAATCTAATTTAACAGAGAATAATAATAAAAAGGGTCTTTTTTTCTAATTTCCTGTGAGAAACCTAAAAATCTATTGAAGGCTTACTAATCTAATATAACGGAGAATAATAATAAAAATTGTCTTTTTGTAATTTCTTGTGAGAAACCTAAAAATCTATGTAATGGAAAAATTTTAGTGAACCCGCTGTTATATATCTTACAAATGTATTATTTTATATGAATTAAATGAATATGACAAAATCTGCTGAATGGTGTGCCTGAG
The DNA here is from genome assembly GCF_043159265.1 of Tasmannia lanceolata. Taxonomy (NCBI): domain Eukaryota; kingdom Viridiplantae; phylum Streptophyta; class Magnoliopsida; order Canellales; family Winteraceae; genus Tasmannia; species Tasmannia lanceolata. The sequence goes on from NW_027518695.1 coordinate 68,702,262, forward strand.
TGGCCGTTCATTAATTTACCAAGTTACCGATATACTATTTGAGTAAGGTATTGTAACACTATCTAGAGTTCTGGACCATTAATTAAATGATCCCTACCATAGATAGGCTGTTGATGATTTTTCCTCCACATTGAAAAATATGGCGTACCTGATTTCTATGAAAATAGAAAATAGATGAAGTTAGGGAAACCTTTTCGATGAGATGAGGTGAGGCACGGACTATGTCGCACTCCGTAAGGTGAATTTGCACCTCGGCGGAAACTAATTCTCATGCAGCAGATCCGAAGATACCCCCACAGGATACAGCAGCGCGACGCACTGTCGATATTTAAATAAATACAACAGCGTGACACACCGTCGATATCTAAATAAACTACATGTTGAAATAGATCTGAACAACCTGCACGAACGCTTCGATTTCCTAGCCAAATATATATAAAGTAGAAATAAGAAGAGGAAGATAAAATAGCACTAATTACAGAAAGATATAAAAGAGAGCGAATAGGGGCGGAGCTAGGAATTTACACTTGTGGGGCGGGACTAGTTTACACTTTCACTTGGTGTGGGCGGGGGACTAATTTACACTAGGAATTTACGTCCTTTAATAGAGTTTTTATTTTCCCTATCAAAGAGATTTTCCAAGTCATTAGTGGGGCCGTGGACATCCCCAAGCTCTATGTGCCTCCGCTCCTGAGAGTGAAATGAGAATAAAAAGGTTTTGTATCGTTTTCTGTAAGTTGTGAAAAACACAGAGAAGTCTCTAATTTTATAAGCCTAAAACGTATGTTCAACATGTCCTTTGAGTCTGTAAAGTCACCCTTCAAATCACTTATTAAAAATAAAGCCATTTTATGTAAGTTACATGAACAGTCACTTCTTGAACGGTCACGACACAAAATAACGGCGAAGTTATTTCAGCGTCGGCGGGAAAAATGTGCCCAAAATACCACTGGAATGGCAAGGTTATTCATCTAATAACGATGGCGTTTTCCCCTTATAACAATGAAGGTAAGGGAGAGGTTAGATGGACCGTAAGAACAAACAAAAATAAAATTTAAGGGAAAGTGAAAAAGCTTTATGTCACACGCATGGCCAAGCAGTGCCGGGCCGGGTGGTGCGCGGGTGCGGTACAAGTAACGGGCCACTGGATTCACTTGGTGGCTATGAGCGTAGCCACCCCCCAACCCACCTTTCCCTCTTCCCATTCACAAGGCAAGAGAATTGAAAAGCTTTATATACCCATGAACCTTTCCTTCACTTTCCAACATGGGACTATTCAATTGAGAGGTAAGAGTGAAGACTCACGTTTAAAAAGTAAATGCCACATTTTGTATTATAAACCAAAAAGCTTTCATTTTTGTATTAAAATGCCAGCATAGGCCATGTTCTAAAGTCATCTTCAAAAGAAGATCCTAACCTAACAATTTAATTGTCATAAAAATAGATACCTCAGAGAAGTTAGAGTTTTATGCCGTAAAACTAGTAGTCATTAGATCATTGTTCTTGTTTTACATTTCGTTTTGCCTGTGTGCAATGGACTAACGAAAAAGGAAAACTTTATTGTGAGAAAGTTTACCATGAATTAGTTTTAGTCAAAAATTTATTTTACGACACTTTTATTGAGATTGAAACAGACCCCGAATAGAAGTTAGATTTTCAAAGCCAATTTCCAAGTTAAAGACTTAGATATTATTGAGGATCAACAAATGATGATAGACCTCCTGGAACATTAGGGATTAATGCGATTCTTGAAATCCTTTGTGTTTCCACTTTTCCTTAGATATTGTATCTAGGGATTGGTCTTGTCTTTATTATCTTGGTTTTTATCCTTATTCATGTGATAGGGTTAGTGTTTTGTACGCTTGGTTGTAATTTTTTCACATTTTAATAAACTGGTAGGGGTCCCCACCAAACCCTAGCTTACCAATAAAAAAAATGTGCCAACTCTTGATTTGTATGTGTGAAATTGAGAGACAGTAGCTTGCATACTAGAGTTCACCTTCTAGATCCAATCAAGTATATGATATTATCTTTCTTTAAATTCATGTGAAAGTATAAGGAAAATCTTTGCAAATCATTTGATCTAGATTTTTTCTTTTATCTGTTAAAGAGAGGTGGAGAAGTTACTTCTATAAGTTGTTTAATGGAGAACCCGTAGCGAATTTTGGAGAATTTTTAATCCTTTTAATGATACAAACCGGAGGTTTGTTCGTAGAATCCGAACATCAGAGGTAAGAGTAGCTATGGAAAATATGAAATTAGGTAAGGCTATGAGGCGTGACGGTATTCATATTGAGACTTGGAGATGCTTGGGTGATGTGGGTTTGGTTTGGTTAACTAGATTATTTAACAATATTTTGAAGACTAAGAAGATGCCTGGTGAGTGGAGGAAGAGTACATTAATACCTATTTATAAGCATAAATGAGATATTCAGAGTTGCACAAATTACCGAGGAATTAAGCTAATGAGTCACACCATGACGCTTTAGGAGAGGGTAATTGAGCATAGACTAATAAAAGAGACGAATGTGTCAGAGAATCAGTTTGGCTTCATGCCCGGACGATCAACTACTAAGTGGTTAATGGAGAGATTTAGAGAAAACAAAAAGCACCTTCATATGCTTTTCATTGATTTGGAGAAAGCGTATGATAGGGTTCCCAGGAGTGTTATGTGGTGGGTTCTTGAGCGGAAAACAATGCTAATTACAATAGGACTGCACCAAGGATCAGCTCTAAGCCCTTAACTTTTTACGTTATGGATGAACTTACAGAGGGTATCCAGAATAAGGTGCCGTGGTGTATGTTATTTGCAGATGACATAGTATTAGTTGACAAAACCAAAGCAGGAGGTAATGCTAAGTTAGAGTTATGGAGAACTACTTTGGAATCTAAAGGTTTTAGATTGAGTAGGACTAAGACGGAGTATATGGAATGCAATTTTAGTAATACAAGGAGGCGGGGCGAGGATGTAGCAAATATGAGTAAACAAGAGGTGCCTAAGGAAGTAGAGATTGAAGAGGATGTTAACCACAGAGTAAGAGCTGTTTGGTTGAAGTGGAAGCTTGCTTCGGGAGTCCTGCGCAACTGTAAAATACCTACCAAATTGAAGGGAAAGTTTTATAAAATAGCAGTGAGGAACCTTGGATAGGAGAGAAAGGAAGAAAATGATCCATGTAGACGAAACCAACTAGTGTCAGGATTAGACTTACTCAATTTGAGCCAGGTTGATTATTTCACCTTCTTCACGAAAATTTTCTAAAGGATTCATTAACCGACCCCAACTAGTCTGGGACAAAGGCTTTGGGTTGAGTTGAGTATCTGTTTGAGAAAGGTGAGCTTAAGTATAGAGATGTAGTCAATTGGTTTGAGTGTTTGGAGCATAAAAACTAGATGTGGATGTGTATAATATAAATATTTTGGTTGAGGCCCTCTGTTTTTTTAATTGTTTTTGAGAATCAATTTCGAGTCCAAAACTGAATATTTGACTCAACAGGGGTGGAACCGGAACGACAAGATGTGTTGGGGTGGCTAAGATTAAAGGGGCAGCTTCGGAGGGGGAATTTTCATTGTAAAATGTGTTGGTCCCAAATTTACCATTTACAACAAAATGGTTTCCATGGAAAATGATTTTCCTGCTTTTGTTCAACTTAATTTTTAGGTAAAATATTTTTCTCAAATTGAAAATGGTCATTGTTTCAAGGAAAATTGTAAATATACTAAATTTTTTTTCCACAACATTGGGCCTGTTTGGATTGTAGGAAATTTTTGGGAAAGTTTGGAAAAGGAAAAATATTTCTAAAATTTTCTATAACTTAGACTAACCCTTTTTCAATTTTTATGTAAAAGGACCTTCAATTTATGGTGATATCCCACTAAATTAACCATAATCATCTCCAAATTTTGAATAGAAAAAAAAAAATTCTCAAGATAAATTTTTCATGAGAAATGGTTTCACATCACATCACCTCACATTGTTACCTTACATCAGCCAATGCTTTTCATTCTAAGCAAGCTTCTCAACTCAACTCAACTCAACAAAGCCTTTGTCCCAAACTAGTTGGGGTCGGCTAAAAGAATCATTTAGAAAAATTTCCTAAAGAAGGTGAAAGGAATCTACCAGGCTCTAATCCTAGCTCTAGTTGGGTTCTTCCACATGGATCATTTTCTTTTATTCTATCCTATCTAAGGTCATGTTCTCTGTTATGTTCCTAGCTATCATTCTAAGCAAGCTTACATGAAGAAATTCTATCTCCACGCTTTTTGTTTGTCACTAACAAGAAAGCATGAACTTGAAAAGAGGGTGGAGATATAACTTTCCTTTCTCAATATAATATTAGGACAAAGGGCCTTGCCATCCATTTTTCTTGATCCTTTCACTGCTCTCATTCTAAGTTTCTAACTAGTTAATTGACGCCCTAACAAACAAAATTGAGTAAAAGAGATGAAATAGCATTGCCTTTTCTCCTTTCATGTTGCTTACATGTAAATTTGATTTGACATGGATTAACATGTTGAAAGGAATAGGTGATAAAGGAAAAGGATAAAAAGAGGTACGAGCCTTGGATCGAGTAATAGATTTCTTTGTTTTTATTTTTGCATTATGTGAATAATAGAACCTTTAAACAAGTTCACATCAATTCTAAGATTATTAGGATCTCTTTGGATGCAGTATGCATTTGTCTTTATTTATCAATAAAATTATTTTAAGTTAATCTTATTCGTAAATAAGGACATTAATTAGGAGTTCATTATTAACTAGATATCATGCATGCCTCATGTATGCCTTCGATTTCAATTTTCTAATTTTGAGTACAGCTGGAACTGTAATAATGCTCTATAAACCAGTTTTTGAAAGAGGATTTTGAGCTTGAGATCGCCCATGCAACATCCACTTTTACAATCAATAATAGAAGGCAATTACCACAACCCTCGCCCAACCCAAATTGAGCCTCGGGTTGACAAGTGTCAACCCTAACCCAAACCGCCTCTAAATCTCTCAACCCTAATCCAACCCACCTAACTCGATTTCCATAATCAGGCCAGATTGGTTTTGGATTGGCCCTTGGCAAAAGCAGAAAATATACAAAAACATTACTTTAAGATTTTAAAAATTGCAACGAAAAAACTAGCTGGATATTCAGATCAGGTTTCCCGAGACCTTAGCCCTAACCAACCTAAAATTAAATTGGGTCTTTTCCCAACACTAGTTATAAGCTTGCTTGCAACCCTAAGCCACATCTAATTCATGACTGGAAATCTAAAACTCTACTGAACCATGGAAAGCTATCTCTCCGCTAACATAGGCTATGGTTGTCAATAATGTCACCAACAACATATATACCAACATGTAAGCTTTTAAATATATTCAGTAAGTCTTAAGTCTCTTTTGAATCCAATTTCTAATTTGTAAATAAGCTTATTTTGAGCTAATCTTATTTACAAATGAGATATTAAGGCATCTTTCGAAGCCATTAATTGTATTAAGACTTATCGCCATTATTTGTAAATAATCATATTTAAGTTTGCCATTCCAAAAAATCATATTGAAGTTCAAGAGCATTTGCAGGTAACATTTAATGCAAATAACTTGGTATCCAGAGGAACCCTTAGGCCATGTTTGGCAACCAAATTTTTTTTTATGGAATATTAGCTTACTAAGTGCTGAGAGAGGAGTACGGAGAGTAGGAGAGGGAGAGAATTGACCAGATATGAGTGAGGAGATGATGCAAACTTGCTGAAAAGGTTTCGGTTTTTTTGTTTGTTGGCAATTCGGTTATTCGGTTTCGGTTATCTAAAAAAAAAATCGGTTAACCGAAATAACTGAAATTTTGATAAAAACCATTATTTAAAAAAAAAAAAGTGTGCTATATGGGCACTTCGTAGGATGATCAAAACCGTCCATTTGATTGATCACAACTTAATTAGGGTGTGCTCAAAAAATCATTTCGATTGGATGATCCTAGCCCTCCGATCGAAACCGAGATTTTGTTGTTTTTCCTCTTTTTCTCACACTATTCGGTTAACCGAAATAACCGAATTTTTTATCGGTTCGGTTTCGGTTACCGAAATTTGATAACCGAAATTATTTTGGTTATCAAATTTCGGTTATTTTGGTTCGGTTATAACCGAATAACCATCCCTAATATTGCCGGGCGTCCGCTCATGTCTCTCCCTCTCCCAACCTCCTTTCCCCTCTGAAGTAGAGTGGAGGTAGCAGATAGAAGTTCTGATAGTGATGGGAGCTCTAATTAAGGTTAAGGGTGAACGCTAGAGAAATTGAAAGAAAAAGGGAATGAATACTAAGGGTCTGTTTTGACGCTGGCGAGAAATAGGAATAGGAAAAAGTGATGTCACCCAAGGATCTAGAGTTTTGGCTTGTTTTAGATTTATTTATTTTGAAATTTTTATATTGGATAAAATTTAGCCTTTGTTTTGGTTTAATTATAGTTTTTTTTATTAGAGTTAATCACCCGGAAAGGAGAGAACATATAGGGAAAAGACTATTAAAATTTAAAAGGAAAGTTAAGTAGGACGAATTTTAGTGTTAGAGGAATGAGTTGAGAGGGATCGGGTTGAGAAAGTAAATCTGATTGCACTTAATGTCATGCAATCGAATGGTTTTTGTTTTGTTTTGTTTTGATTGATCATCCAAACTAGCCCTAAATCCCTATAAATGCAATCCCTAGATGGTCGGGGGTGGAAATGCAACCCCAGACTTTTTTTTTTGATAAGTAATTTGGGGTTAGGCAGACCCCAACTAGAATATATTAAAGAAAAAGGAGATTACAACCGAAGATAGGATTTCCCCGAAAAATCCTCCGAGAGAATTACAGAAAGATCAAGAGGAATGAGATTAAGAGGGATCGGGTTCCCTTTACATAAACAATTACTTTTTGAGAGGTAATCAGCAACTCTGTTACCCTCTCTCCAAATGTGAGAAATTTTCCAAGATTCCAAACTATTGAGAACGATGAGAAGGTTCTCTAATGCGGGAATTTGTTTCCAAGGGCAAGACCATTCTTTTTCTAATTATATTCAGTGCGTGGAGGGAATCTGATTCAATCCATAGCTTTGGGATGGCGGCTTTGTCAAGCAAATGGACTCCTTGAATGATTGCATCTAATTCAAGCTCTGAAATAGGTCTACGATCGACATTGATGGAAAACATAGAACGGGCATCTCCACAAATGCCTCTGAGAATGCCTCCGATGGAAGCGGAATCATTGGACAGCGAGGCATCAATGTTAAGCTTGACTTCGTTGGGCTGCGGGGGTATCCGGGCACAATAATTAAGCGCTGGAGCAGAATGAAATAGAGAAAGGTTCCATATCTGGGCTATCCGGGCATTATCTTCGTTGTGATCATCTTCCAGCTTCAGGAATAAGACTCGGTTTCTTGCAGCACAAATAATTCTGTTAAGAATAATTCTTTTATGGGATTTTACCTGGTCATGAAGTTTGCTATTTCGTTCGGACCAGATGAAGAAGATAGCTGCAGTGAAAAGGAGTCTTGCGAGGATGCTCGACTGACCTTTGAGTTTAAATTTTCGACGAATCCATAGCTCCTCCTCCCCAACTGAATTCTTCTGCTTTTTTCTATCTGAGATATTCTTGAGAATCGTCCTCCAGATCCAAGCCGAGAAGGAACAGGAGAAGAAGAGATGGTTTACACTCTCAGTCTTGCTGTTACAAAGAAGGTAAGATTTATCAACCGAGGGACCATGGAAATGGAGGTTATCTTTGGTGGAAAGATGGTTTTGAATGGCCAGCCAGGCAGAGAAACTAAATTTTGGGATATGGCCCGGAAACCAAATGGAAGAGCCCAACAGGGGGACGGATCTTTAACTCTAACAGCATTCCAAACACTTTTAAACGAGCAAATACCATCTGGTTGAGGTTTCCAAATGGGATACGAAGGAGATAAAGATGAAAAAAGCCTGGAATTTATGATTGGTTCCAACTCCTGAAAGAGAGGGAGCTCTAGGATTTCATCCCATCCTCCAGCTTGGATAGAGCCTCGAATAAAGGGAAGCGGGGGGGGGGGGGGGGGTGGGGTGAAGTTGGAAATGGATCCGAGGGAGGATTGGGATTCTAGAGGGCCCTTGGGATGCCAAGGGTACTTCCAAAATAGAAGGGAAGAATCAGGACCAACAATGTAGCAAATGTGATTCTTCCAACCTCTCTAGCCTTGAAAATGCTTCTAACGGCCCAAGATGGATTGCTAGGAATTGGAGAGTACCAAAAACTTCTGTTTCTTAGATACTTTCGGTGGAACCAAGTGACCCAAGGGTTGTTCTTATCAGACACAATTTTCCAGAGTTGTTTGATTTGAGCAGCAATGTTGAGGTCTTTAAGTCTTCGAATTCCAAGCCCCCCTTCTTATATAGGCTTGCAAATACTTTCCCAGGAGATTGGATGATGCTTTCTTTCTTTGACCGACCAGATGAAATCTCTAAACACTTTTCCAATGGTGAGGAGAACAGCAGAGGGCAGATGGAAGGCAGTAGACCAGTAAACCTGATAAGATGAAAGAACTGTTTTTACTAATTCTACTCTTTCCGCTCTAGATAGATTACGATTGGTCCAGCTGGACATCCTTTTTTTGATTTTGTCTATGATTGGTTGACAATCATGAGAATTAAGCCTTGTTGTAATCAGAGGGAGGCCCAAATATTTGATAGGGAGGTTACCTTCTTCAATATGTAAGATGTTGCAAATGGCTCTTCTCACACTATTCTGAACCCCTGCAAAGAACACTTCACTTTTTGATGGATTGAATTCCAGCCCCGAACAGAGTTTGAATGACTCCAGACACTTCAAAATACCTGAGGCAGAGCTAGGAGTTGGGTTAGCATATATCATGACATCGTCAGCAAAGAAAGTGTGAGAGATGGATAAGTCTCCCTTAGAGAAAGGAGAGGAGATAGAGCCTTGGGCAAGATAGGATTGAATGAGAGAGGAGAGCATATCCATGACAAAACAGAATAGAAGGCGGGAAAGGGGGTCTCCTTGTTGGAGACCATTAGTGGATCTAAAGAAGCCATGGGGAGAGCCATTTAAGATGACAGAAAAAGATGCAGTAGAGATGCACTGATGGACCCATTTACACCATTTACTAGGAAAGCCCATTTTTTCCAAAAAGAGGAGAAGGGAGGAATGGTTTACACTATCAAAAGCTTTTTTAAGATCCATTTTGATGCACATTGCTTTTAAAGGATTCTTCCTATGAAAATTGTGACATAAGTCATGGGCTATGAGAATGTTATCTTGAATGTTCCTACCAGAGATGAAGGCTGATTGGAAAGGGGAAATGAGAGAGTTCATAAGGGGTTTAAGTCTATTAGCCATGATCTTGGTGATGGTTTTATAAAGAAAATTGCAGAGGGCCCATATGGGCCTGTATTTTTCCGGGGAGCAGGCTTCGGGGCATTACCCCAGACTGTGCTAAACAATGGATAACTTGTATCGGTCCATCCCACAATACAAGCTATCCATTTTTGGCACACAATTCACCAAAAACTATCGTGGAATATGGGGCAAGGTCTTATCCATGAAAAACTATCCTGCAATCAGACAATTTGTTTAAGGGCTGCATTGGAGGTTTTATATTTTCTTCCTTCTTGACGGCTTTTTCTATACATTGTAGAGTTTGTTTCTTTTTTTTTCTCTTTTTTTGTATTGACCAACTCCGTCGCTTGTTCTTCCATTTCACTATTAATAAAATCTCCATCATTCACAAAATTAAGACCCATAGGCAAGAGGTTGTCATAGGACAAAAACCCAAGGGAGACAAGGTTTGTCAGCCTCAGTTTCCTTGAGAACTTTTTAATTGGTCGAGAGAGAGCTTGTTTAGATTTCAAGTTTACAACAAATTGCATCCAAAATGCAATTGGATGATCACCCAAACTAGCAAACTGTCAAGGGTAAAAATGGAATCCCTAGACTGTGCCAAACAATATCTTGGCAGTTGGCATGTAGAACGTATCATGATGACTTGGCCAAGTCATGAGTTGATCGGTGGAGCTATAAACACTTACCTGAATTACGCCTTTCATTTCTTTTCCCCATCAACTTGTGCTGATTCTGAAATAGAACTTGTAAGAAATTGCTTAACAATTATTGCTTGTAATTTTGTGATTGATTGTATTATTATCCTTAATTTAACTAGATATGGTTTCATTTCTTGCAACAGGCACAAAGGTTAAAAAATGATTCTATAAGGTCATAGACCCCTCCACCAGCTGGCCTGCCGATGGTTCTATAGGGTCATCGACCCCTCCACCAGCAGGCTTGCAATGCATCATTTTGATGCCCGCTTCAAGGATGCTACAAACGCTATAACACTTAGGCTCTGTTCACTTGCGTTCCCTGGAAAGCAAATCCCTGGAAAACAGCCTCTTTTTTCCTTGACAAAACCTTGACAAGATAGAATTCTGGTGTTCACTTGCTTTCCAGGGAAAATAGTTACACATGTGGAATTTCTGCAATAAGTCAAAAAATGACATGGAAAAGCCCATTCCCCCCCCCCTTTAGGGATTTAATTTCCGACCAAAAACACTCGGATTTCGTTTTTCTGGGAAACTAGTGCAAAAAGAAGGCAAGCAGTTTCCCTGGAAACCTTTTCCTGCGCAAGTGAACGGTCCAGAAACAGTCTAGGGAAACATTTTCCTGCACAGATTCACTGGATTTCTTTTCCTAATGCCACATCAGATTCCCAAGAAACATTTTCTTATCATTTCCCGAGAAAACAAGTGAACAATACTTTTGGAAGAAAATATCAGTTCGGTTCTGATCCTCGTACCAAAAGGGAAGAAAAAAGTGGACTAGAGGAAGGTTAATCCATTTACTACATACTACATATGAAGTTGTTATAGATCAATCTAGCATTGATTTTCAGTCTCTTATCTCATCATTATAATCGTATTGTGGATCCCAAACCGTCCATTTAAGTAATGTTGTTCTCTACTGAATTGACTTAAGGGCCCGTTTGGATACCTCATGCATTTGTATTTTGATTTGGATTTGAGTTTTGGATACAAAACACATCAATCATCTTCATGATCAGGTTTTAAGAGAGAGAGAGAGAGAGAGAGAGAGAGAGAGAGAGAGAGAGAGAGAGAGAGAGAGTGAGGGAGGGAGGGATGGCTCGCTGTTGCTGGAGCAACGTCGAGTGAGGGAGGGAGGGATGTCTCGCTGCTTCCGGAGCAACGTCGAGGAGCAACGATGGTGACGGAAGTTGCCACAAATGTTGATTTGCAAATAATGTCCCGCAGAAAAGATTTGAAAATCGGAATTTTTTGCACTGTTGTAACTGATTTGGAAATTCTAAGGATCTGATCTACTTCAAAATATCAACTAAATCCAAATCTAAATCTTGCTGGTATCCAAACGTGGCCTAATAGTAAAGTTGGATTTCCTAAGTTATCTCTAAAACTAGCGACTTTGATGAAATTCTTTTGCTGCTGTTGTATTATAATTTCATTGAGATATTTTTGGAAGAAATATAATCGAATGGACGAATCAGTGCCAAAAATACACATTGATTGCCAAGCCTTCTATTCGGCTCTTTCATGCCCTTCATATTGAATCATTGCAGTTAAGGCTCAAGCCCTATAAAATTTGCATTCCGGTTTAAGAAATTGTGATTCAGCTTAGGCCCTGTTACTTAGGGATTATGACAATTGACAACCGATTCGCACCCCCCAATCAGTTTATTGGACTCAAAATTACATTAATGTGTCCTATAATCGGATTGTGCTGACAATCTGTAGCCACAATCTCAAACAAACAGGGCCTTAGCTTACACTAGAATTCTAATGATAAAATTTCTGTGTGAAGTGTTTCATTAGGCGAATTCACACTCCTCTAGATAGAATTCACGACAATTCTGGTATATGATTTTGGTGTGAATCTTCTCTACCAGTATTCTTACAAGAAGCATGTGTAATCTTGGATTGATTCCTGAACCGGAGGTCCATTTGCAAGTCATCTAGAGGAAATTATCTATTGGAATTCCTTGGGATCAAATCCACCTTCAGCGGTTTGGATCAAACCAGATCCATGAGTTCTACTTGACAGAATCATGTTATTAGAAGCAGGATCGAATTTAGTTTATTCATTCTAGAGTTTTCTAGTTGTTCACTAAAACTGAGAGCTGAAACTCATGAAAACACTTGTCCTTGCTATGATTTGTAGTTTATTCATGCATGTTAGTAGTTGTGTGATACGTACCTAGATGGGTCCCACTTAGTGGAATAGATTATTTAGATATCTTAGTGAATAAGATCATATCTTGATATATTTAGTAGTTAGGTTAGATTAGGATAGTCTCCTATTAGCTATTTCTATTCTTATAATAAGATCTTTCTATGTTTATCATTTTCTATATTTATCATTAAGTGCTGTAAATAAGCATATGTTATCATTAATGAAAATCAATGAAGAAAATATCTTAGAAATTGTGTCTTGTGCACAAAGGAGGACTGATCCTTTCCTCGAAGTGGATCAAGAGGCTGATCTTCCCTCCAAGAAGATCCATCACGTTACGAACCAATTCGGGTTCGTAACAATTGGTATCAGAGCGGCACGATCCGTTATCATGTCGAAGCAAATCGAAGCAATGGATCAGTGGGATGAATATATAAGAGAGATCCTAAGGAATCTAGCTTTTATGAAGGCTCAGTTCAATGAGATAGCAATATCGTTTGGCGTGAAGTCAGAAGAACCTCCATGTCTGATGGAAGATTTGAGTGAGAGCACCGTCGAAAAGCCTTGCATGATGAAAAAGAAACGACGAAACAGAAGAAGAGGAGAAAATAAGAAGAGCAAAAGAGATCATATAAAAGGGAAGAAGCCACAAAAGAAAGTCGTCGTTGATTTTCAGTGTCGACGAGTTCGTCTTCAGAAAATCCGTCATCCTTCTCAACATGTCCGACGCCATCGAGAAGATCATCACCCAAGACCATTCGTGCATCCAAATCTCAATTATTTCAAAAAAAGTGGCAAAAAAGCTTTGATGAACGACATGATGAGATTCGTTTGAAGATTGAGCTATCGCGGTCCTTGATGTCAACATGCGAAATGATGACTAGTTATAAGATAAATGGAGGAAGTAAGGGACACAAAATCTCATTGTTCACCTTAATCTTCAACCTTGAGGACATGGTTGATTTCAAGGCGGATGGAATGTTAGGTGCCTGGATCGGTCCCACTTAGAGTGCAATAAATTAATTAGATATTTTAGAGAATAAGATCAGATCTTATCAGATCTGATATATTTAGTAGTTAGGAGATATTAGGATGCTAATTTAGATTAAAATAATCTTTATTTAGTTATGTATGTTATTATCATAAGATCTTTCTATGTTTATCTTAGAGTGCTTTATATATGCACATGCTATTGTAATGGAAATTAAGGAATGAAGAAATTATCTTAGAATTGTACCTTTTTAGGACAAAGGAGGACTGGTCCTTCCCTCGAAGTGGATCAAGAGGTTGATCTTCCCTCTAAGAAGATAAATCACGTTGTGAACCGATTTTGGTTCGTAACAATTGGTATCAGAGCGGTACGATCTGTTATCATGTCAAAGCAAATCGAATGAGCAATGAATCAGCGGGTTGAGAATATAAGAGAGATCCTATGGCATCTAGCTTCTATGAAGGTCAAGTTCAATGAGATTGCATTATCGTTTGGTGTGAAGTCAGAAGAACCTCCATGTCTGATGAAAGAGTTGAGCGAGAGCACCATCGAAAAGGTTTGCACAAGGAAAAAAGAAAGACGAAACAGAAAAAGAAGAGAAAAGAAGAAGCGAGAACGAAAGCAGATAAAAGAAAAAGTGAAGAAGCCACAAAAGAAAGGTGACAAAGAGTCTATCGTTCCTCTCAACCTTCCAAACGCCATCGAAAAGATTCTCACCCACAACCATCAGTGTATCAACATCTCAATCATTCCAAAATACATCAAAAGTGCCTTGATGAATGGCACGATGAGATCGATTTGAAAATGGAGCCGCTTAAACTCTTGATGACGGCAAGCCTAATGATGACTAATTACAAGATGAAGGGAGGAAGAAAAGGATGCAATATCTCATTTTTACCAACCAGTGCTTAATCTTCAACCTTGAGGACATTGTTGATTTCAAGGCTGATGGAATGATACGTACCTAGATGGGTCCCACTTAGTGGAATAGGTTAATTAGATATTTTAGTGAATAAGATCATATCTTGATATATTTAGTAGTTAGGTGAGATTAGGATAGTCTCTAATTAGCTATTTCTATTCTTATAATAAGATCTTTCTATGTTTATCATTTTCTATGTTTATCATTAAGTGCTTTATATAAGCATATGTTATCATTAATGAAAACCAATGAAGAAAATATCTTAGAAATTGTGTCCTATGCACAAAAGAGGACTGATCATTCTCTCGAAGTGGATCAAGAGGCTGATCTTCCCTCTAAGAAGATCAATCACGTTACGAACTGATCCTATTCTTATAATAAGATCTTTCTATGTTTATCTTGGAGTGCTTTATATAAGCACATGCTATTGTAATGGGAATTAAGGAATGAAGAAATTATCTTAGAATTGTGCCTTTTTAGCACAAAGGAGGACTGATCCTTCCCTCGAAGTGGATCAAGAGGTTGATCTTCCCTCTAAGAAGATCAAATCGCGTTGCGAACCGATTCTGGTTTATAACAATGTGATTGATCATGCTTGCTAAAGAGAGTTTCAAGCTCTAACAAGACTTAGGTGATGAATTGAGTATTCCTTCACAAACTCATGCTGTAAGTGAAATTCCACCTTGTTCCTGAAATCTAGGCGGGCAACTTGGGTCAGGTCGGGTTGAGCTTTTGCTAAAAAATGATTGGATTCAAACCGAATCCGACCCGATTTTAGGTAAAAGCTCAACCCACCCGAGTTGCACCTCTACTAAAATCCATTTGATCCGTGGAATTTGAAAAAAAAACAAACAAACAAACAAAAAAAGTCGTTTGAGAAGAAGCAAAATTCAGTTGGTCTCTGCTCGTGCACTTCATGAATTTCTGCTACATATTTGTTTGAGGTCTAAGTCTCTCAGAGTTGTTTGCACAGAGAGTTCAAGAACCTTGGAGAATTCCTAAAGAAGTAATGGAATTGTACAAACATAAACAAATAGGTTGCCATATGCATTGAGTTGTTGAGGTAACAAGGACACTTGTCAATATTGTTTTAACACATTGGAGCCTTGATTCTTATTCAACTAATTTGAATTCATGAAGACCAGCCTTATATTACTCAAATATCATGTTTCCTGTTGATTACAGTTCCATTCACTTAAACCGAGGTCCTCATCTTCTTGGGCAAATTTTCACTCATATTCCATTGTGTGTATTGAATGCTCAACTGTTACGGTTTTAGATTAGGTGCATGACTTATGTCTGAGGTCTTTTGAAGGATTTGCTAAGTTGAATTTCCTTCAGGCACATATCAGAATCTATCGGGAGGAAGAATTGCAGGTGGTTGGGTTAACCTGAGAGCCTTTATCTTGGATTATACAATGTAGTTGAAATTCATTCACGTCGTAGTTAAAATTCATTGAGTTCAGGCCTTCTACCTCAGGTTGGAGACAGTAACTGAAAGGGCTTATCAAGGATTAACAGTTCCGAGACTCCATATTGGAATTTAAAGCATTAAAGCTTGGCTAAGTCTTTGAATGTTGACTTGAGTACTGTTGGGGAATTTGAATTTTCCCTTAATATCATTTGATTGGCTACAATTACAAACATTTTCAGTGACTGGAGTCCAACTTCAGTCCACATTTTTTAAGACGAATTCTAGTGGTGTCACATGACAGGGTTCTACCACCCAACCAGCAACTGAACATTGGTGTTTACACTTTCAGAGTTGAAAATCCTGAGTTCTTAGAAGCTTTGAGCTCAGATTTAAAGGAATCTGACATTTAGGAGTGCATTTGAGCATTGAAAATTAGTCATCAGATCATTTGGCAAGTTAGCAGTTGATAGGTGATTCTCATTGAAGCCCTGACAAACATGGCAGCCAGGAGGTTGTATATTGTGATCGGGTATTCACACAACTTTTAGAAGGCCAGAAGGGAATGACTATTGAGATCCAAAGCACGAGACAATGACAAGAAGTTCCGAGCTGGGGCAATGGGACCCCCTATCTCCCATTCTTTTTGTGATAGTGGCTGAAACGTTATGGAAATTGATTGAAAGAAGTTCAGAGAGGTTAGGCAATATATTGGGGTGCTCCATAGATTTTCTTCAATCTACTTATTTGGGATTACTGTTGGGCAGAGGAAGGCTAGGTATGAAGCAGTAGGATCACATTCCAGAAAGGGTGGAGAAAAGGTTGAACATGTGGAAGCGAAACTTGGTATCATTGGGAGGCCGAATAACTTTTATCAAGGTTGTCCTTGTGAATATCTGGATCTATAAGTTGTCGGTTTTCAGTGTCCTTTGAGTGCGATAAAGAAAATCGAACTGGTTTAAAGAAGATTTTTATGGGTGGTTTGGGCATTAAGAGATTGAAGGAGGTTAATAAAGCCCTGTTGGGGGAGTAGCTTTGGAGATTTGGTGAAGAAAGTCACCATTTATGGGTAAGAGTTATAGAAGAGAAATATGAGTATTGCCTGGGAAGGGGGAATCTGATGATAAATTCAATTATAGGGGTGTGACAGTGTGGAGAGACATCGTTCAATTAAGGTTCATGTTCAATGAAGGATTTCGTTTTCAGGGTGTACTCAGGTGATAGGACAAAATTCTGGAAGGATAAATGGTGCGGTGATGAGGCCCTATGTTCCATCTTCCCTGATCTCTTTGTTGTGTCTAAGAATAGGGACGTATGTGTAAAGGAATACATGGTTCGGGGGAAAATCGGCATCTCTTGGGATCTACACTTTAGATGGAATTTTTTTTATATGGAACTTGACAGGGTAGCTCAGCTTTTGGAGATTGTGGAAGGGCAGTTTATCAGAAGCTCGGGTTCCGATAAGAGAGTTTGGATCTGGTGCACTTCTGAGGTCTTCAGTGTCAAATCATTTTATCATCGACTCTCTTCGTGTACGGCACCCCTCCAAGGAGCTAAAGTGTGGAGCTCTTCCCGGCACCCACTAGGATAGGGCCTGTTCACATTCAATTGGACTACTTCCCTTGACAAAATTTTGACAGTCAATCACCTTCGAAGCCGCCAAATGATGATAGTTGATCATTGGCATTGTGTATAGAAGCTGGGGAAATGATGGAGCACCTGCTTCTTCACTACAAGTTTGCTAGGGAAGTTTGGAGTAGAATCCTAAGCAGGTTTGTCATTTCTTCCTGGGATCATCTCTTGGATTCATGGCCACTCACCGCTTGGAAGAAGAGAGGTAAAGTATTATGGAACGTGGCATTCCTAGCGACGATTTGGACCTTGTGTAAAGAGAGAAATGTCAAAGTCTTCAAGGGTGTTGCTAAACACGCTCTCAGTTCATTTCCACTAAGGTGATTGCTTTGTCTATTTCTTGAGTCAATGCCCTTCCCGCCTTTAAATCTGTTTCTGCATATGATCTTTGGTTCGTCTAGAGGAGGTGTGCTTAGTTGGTGCCCGGATGGATCAAGTGATTCAAAATTGGTCTCCTCCCTCTCCTGGTTTCTCAAGCTAAACTTATATAGATCGAGTTTGGAAACCCCATCCCTACATGGGGTGAGCGGTCTTCTTAGAGATGTAGATGGTGCAAAGATTTAGGCATTTTCTAGACCGCTAGGGACTAGAGATTTCAATGAAGCAGAGGTCAGGGTGGTCCACCAGGGCGTCAAGTCGATTAAGCGGTCCAATCTGGCAAGGATGAATGTGGAGGGAGACTCCCTCAAATTAGATGGTTAAAAGGCAGTTGTTCACATTCTTGGAGATTTGCCAGATGGTTTGGCAAGATTATGGCGAGCAGGGTAATCAGGAATAGTTTTCCAACATGTGAAAAGATCGGCAAATTCATATGCAGATAGATTGGCTAGAGGAAAGGAGTAGTGAGAATCGAGTTAGAACTTTTTTACTTTCTCCCTCTGTGTGAGGAGTTGTTTGTATTTCTTTAGTTTGTTTTTCCCTCTTTTCTTTCTTCTTGCTTTCTATTGCTGACCTCCTCAGTCAGTATTGTATTTTTTCCCTTATCAATGATTCATCGCCATTCAAAAAAACTGTATTAGTATATGTTGGGTATATAATATAACCCATTTATATTCTAATATAAGCCCAATAAGATAATGGACCGGTGTAGTGGGCCTATTTGGGCTAGAGCCCACTAACCTATTAAAACCCTAGTGTATCTCTATATATAGGGGCTGGAGGCAACAAACTTGGTATTCCAAATTAAGATACCTTGGGTGTAATGCTTCAAGCAACCTCTTGCTTGACCTAATTCTCCTAACAATCTTGAAGAGTTTCTACAAGAGATAGAGTACCTAAGAACTTTGGTGAGGACTTTGTGACCTACCATGTAGAGATTGAGCCGTCAACCTATAAGGAAGCGATGAGATCTAGGGACTCTTTGTTGTGGGCAGAAGCCATTGATGATGAAATGAGCTCTCTGTTACAAAATCAAACTTGGCAACTAGTCGATTTGCCAAAAGGGGCTAAGACTGTGGGTTGTAAGTGGATTTTGAAGAAGAAACATAATCCTGACGGATCCATAGCTCGGTATAAAGCACGTTTAGTAGCTAAGGGCTATACTCAAGTCAGTGGGATAGACTACTTTGATGTTTACTCACCGGTCTGTCATTTGGCAACGATAAGAATTCTTCTTGCTTTGGCTTCTATTGGAAAGTATGTTGTGCATCAAATGGATGTAAAAACGACTTTCCTTAATGGAGACCTCACAGAGGAAATCTACATGAACCAACCTGAAGGGTTTGTCATTGAAGGTTTCGAGAACAAAGTTTGTAAGTTATACAAATCTTTGTATGGTCTTAAACAAGCACCTAAATTGTGGCATCAAAAATTTGACAAGGTAGTAAAGAGCTTTGGTTTTCAGACCAGTTACTCAGATAAATGCCTTTACTTTCGTTCTGTGTCGAATAAGGTTGCGATTATTTGCTTGTATGTAGACGATATGTTGATTCTTGGTTCCGATCTCTCTATAGTGAGTGACGTGAAAACCACTTTGGCTCAAGAATTCGACATGAAAGATCTTGGTGTGGTTGACACCATTCTTGGTATGAAAGTAAGTTTTGAAAGGCAAGGGATTACTCTTAGCCAAGCCCATTATATTGAAAACTACTTTCTACATGGGGATACAGTGAGTGTAAACCGATTGAGACACCATTTGATTATACCAAGAAGCTGATCTCTAATGAAGGAGACAGTGTGAATCAGTTAGATTATTCTAAACTGATTGGTAGTCTCATGTATGCTATGAGTTGCACTAAGCCAGACATAGCCTTTACAGTTGGCATGCTGAGTCGTTTCACTAGTAATCCTGGCTATGAGCACTGGGATGCCCTTATGAGGCTGATGAGATACCTTAAGGGTACTCAAGGATATGCTCTATGTTATAATGGCCATCCTCCTATCCTGGAAGGGTATTCTGATGCATCATGGGGCTCAGAATTAGGAGACAGTAAATCTACCAGTGGTTATGTTTTTACACTGGGTGGAGCCGCTATTGCATGGAAGTCAAAGAGACAGACTTGTATTGCTCTGTCATCTATGGAATCAGAACTTTATGCTTTAGCTTCTACAGGAGATGAAGCAGAGTGGATAAGAGATCTGATCCTGGACATTCCATTGACCCATTTAAAGATTAACTCTTTAAGTTTGTTCTGTGATAATCAAGCTACAATTACGGTTGTGAAAAACTCACTCTTTAATGGTAAGAGGAGACATGTCAGGCTGAAACATGCCACGCTGAATTATCTTATAGAACGAGGTATTATCACTTTGGTTGATGTGAGATCGAAGGATAATATGGCCGATGCTCTTACGAAGGGACTGAACAAAGATCGAATATTCAAAACTGTGGGGGAGATATGGTTAAAGACTGTGTAGACGTGTCTTAACCTACATTCATATTATTTTGAATTTTTTGAATCTCCCTATCTTGGCCAAGATAAGCACTCGATATGTTTCAATGATGTTTACAGTTGTCTTTATGTCATTCCACATTTGATGACATGTCTTTCTTGGGAAATGTTGTTTCATTCCAAACTTGATGATACAGCTTAACTCAATTCGGATATGATGCCTGTAACATTCCAAATGGAAACATGAAATGGTTCTTTGTAAAAGAAACTGTTTATGTCTTGTTCTTGATTGAAACTTGACATTGATGCTTATTGATATTGATATTTGTTTTTTCAGCCATTATGAAATTGTACTAAGTTCTTCTAGTAGAACTAGATATTTTTAGTAAAATGCACAAATGATTGGATTCATTTTTAATGAAATTCATATTTGGTAATTTACAGGAATTGGAGAAAATGGAGGAGATTGCCTCAATTTGGATCTTGATGAGGATGACTTACTTGATGAGTGAATCCTTATAGAGCAGTAGGAACTATTATTTTCTTTTCAGTTGATTAAATAGTTCACCTGCATATGAAACTGCTTATGTTTGAGTTTAGATTATTTCTAAAACTCTTGGTTATTCTTCAAAGTATTTTTGTTTTCAGTTGGATTACAAATCTTTATTGATATGGTGATATGGATGATTCAATAATTTTGTTTGGACATCACATTAACTATCTATTGGATTGTGCTATATGTAGAACATAGGAGGAGATTGTTGGGTATATAATATAACCCATGTATGTTCTAATATAAGCCCAATAAGATAATGGACCGGTGTAGTGGGCCTATTTGGGCTAGAGCCCACTAACTTATTAAAACCCTAGTGTATCTCTATATATAGGAGCTGGAGGCAACAAACTTGGTATTCCAAATTAAGATACCTTGGGTGTAATGCTTCAAGCAACCTCTTGCTTGACCTAATTCTCCTAACAGTATACAGATGAAAACAAAGAACATGCCCTTGTATAGGAGCGAATGGAAGAAAGTGATCAATGTAGACGAACCCAACTAGTTTCAGGATTAGACTTAGTCAATTTGAGCAGGGCAGATTCTTTCATTTTCTTCATGAAAATTTTCTAAAGGATTCATTAGCAGACCCAACTAGTTTGGGACAAAGGCTTAGTTGAGCTGAGTTAGCCGCCTTCTTTTCTAAGGAAAAAATAGCTAAAAATGTTGTGTTTTCGTGTAGTGCTATAAACTTCACACTGTCTCAATGTTGGCTCGATAGAAGGAATCATAGAACTACAACTCTTCTCGTCAACTTAGAACTTTGTCCAAGTTAAGTTGACTCGCTAAAAAAAAGAATTGGCTCACCGAAACCACCATAAGTTTCAAACCTACAACCCCAAAAAAAAATATTACCCAAATCATATGCCTTGCACCTTCTATATAATAAAATAAAATAAAAATAAATATACCTATGAAAGTTATATACATTAATATGAAAATGTGCGAGTCTTTTTTGCAAGTCATCAATCACTGGTTCAAGTTGACTCAACTAGAATCGAGTTGAGTGGAGCTTTCATGTTTCTGAACTCTGGATTGAATGCAAGTGTTGCCTATCAACCGAAGACTTAATTAGAACCTGAGAGAGATAAAATTGTACTCTACTTCACCCTTAAAATTGAAAGCCATGAGCTAAAACCATAGTTAAACTCAACTCACTAGAAAGTGGGTCAAGTGAGTCAACGCAACTGAGTCACCAGTTAATAAAACTTAGCCTCCTTTCCAATTTAGAAATAAGTGATTAATTTTTCGTCCTAATGTCACTTTAAGTTATGCCCAACAACAAGAAATTCATTTCTTCTCTTCTTAGTCTTCCCTTCATATCAGTGAGTGGTTGATTTAGTACACACGAAAAACACAGCAATTGATGCAAAACATCTCATCTGGTGTTGACATTTTCCGGCTAAAAATTGTAAGGCGAGGCATCACGTAACACCACGTATTGTGTTTTCATCAGTAGTGGTTGGATGGTAGAAAGCTTTCCTCAAACAATAACATAGTCTATTACTAATTAATACCACCTATTCATGCAATAACAATGGAAAAGGTTAATTATGAGTCAACATCATCGTAATTCTAATTGACTAACCTCCAACCATAGCCTGTAATTCGTCACCAACCTTTAAAACTTCTTATTACGTCTCCATTTTATCTTTATTTTATTAATATATTTTGATCAGTGTCCACGTACAAAACAGTCGTTGTAGTATAGTGGTGAGTATTCCCGCCTGTCACGCGGGTGACCCGGGTTCGATCCCCGGCAACGGCGCTTTAACTTTTTTTTTTGACATAAGGGAGCCAAATAAAAGGCATAATATCAGAGGGGTCAAGGGTTTGTTGGAAATGACAGAAGGGGGTCAAAATTTGGATTTCGAAATTTCGAATGACGAGAATGCCCCTCTGGCAGAAACAGTGAAATGACTTAGAAAAAATAAAATAAAAAACATTTACGTTTTCCCTCCTCTCTCTTTCCTCTTCTCTCCTCTCGTCTCTGTTAAATTTATTTCGTCCTCTCCTCCCTCCGACGATCTCTACGGCAATCACTCCGGCGATCTCGACGGCGATCTCGACCAAGGTGAAGTACGTATCAAACCTCGCATTTGAAGGAAACCCTACCTGGTACGTCGTTTCCTTCCCTTCCTTTATTCAATCTCATTTTTATTTATTTTTGAAGAGGAAAATCAGGTTGAGAGAGATGCAAAAGGGGGGGGGGGGTGGAAATCCTTTTTCATGCTATATGTTTTTTATTTTTTTCAGTTCATATACATGTGAGTTACTGCATTTCCTCCTACAGAGTAAAATAGTTGTAAATGCTTTTAAATGTTGTTTGTTGCTGCTAGGGTTTTATGTTTTACATTAATTTGTGAAATGGAGAAACGTTCTGCTGTTTATTTATTGTAAGGTTTTATTTTGTACATTAATTTGTGAAATGGAGAGATGGGATTTCATTTCATACATGCGTATCCACCTACAGAGTAAAATAGAGTTGCATGCTACGGTATTTGTTGATGCTAGGGTTTAATTTTTGACGTTAATTTGTGGAATGGAGAAATGCGATTTTGTTTCATTTACATATGTTAATGCTAGGCTTTTAATTTTACAATTTGTGGAGTGGAGAAATGGGATTTCAAAATCACCTTCTTGAAAACCATGTGGAGCTCCCCTATATTGGCCTTGAAAACCCTCTTTTGGTACTAGTAGCTGGAAACCCTTTTCTGTGAACTTGGGGACCATGTTAGGCAGTTGATGGCCCCTCTATGGCGACTTCTTCTAGGTACTAATAACCCCTTTTTTGTAGCTGAAAACCCATGACTTTCAACTTCAGGACTTTCTTCTGGATTTGATGGACCCTCCAAGGGTACTTCTTCTACCCCATTTGAGTGCCCATAATCCCTTCTCTAATTCCATGCATAGCTCCCCTCGGTTGCCCTTGAGAAGCCCCCCTTAGGTACTAATAACCCATTCTTTGTAGCTGAAAACCCATGCCTTTCACCTTGAGGACCTTCTTCTGGATTTGATGGACCCTCTGAGGGTACTTCTCCTACCCCATTTGAGTGCCCATAATCCCTTCTCTAATACCATCCAAAAGTCCCCTCTATTGCCCTTGAGAAGCCCCCCTTACGTACTAATAACCCCTTTTTTGTAGCTGAAAACCCATGACTTTAATGGACCCTCCAAGGGTACTTCTTCTACCCCATTTGAGGGCCCATAATCCCTTCTCTAATACCATGCATAGCTCCCCTCGGTTGCCCTTGAGAAGCTCCCCTTAGGTACTAATAACCCCTTCTATGTAGCTGAAAACCCATGACTTTGAACTTCAGGACCATCTTCTGGATTTGATGGACCCTCCAAGGGTACTTCTTCTACCCCATTTGAGGGCGCATAATCCCTTCTCTAATACCATCCATAGGTCCCCTCTATTGCCCTTGAGAAGCCCCCCTTAGGTACTAATAACCCCTTCTTTGTAGCTGAAAACCCATGCCTTTGAACTTCAGGACCTTCTTCTGGATTTGATGGACCCTCCGAGGGTACTTCTTCTACCCCATTTGAGGGCCCATAATCCCTTCTCTAATACCATGCATAGCTCCCCTCTATTGCCCTTGAGAAGCCCCCCTTACGTACTAATAACCCCTTTTTTGTAGCTGAAAACCCATGACTTTCAACTTCAGGACTATCTTATGGATTTGATGGACCCTCCAAGGGTACTTCTTCTACCCCATTTGAGTGCCCATAATCCCTTCTCTAATACCATGCATAGCTCCCCTCGGTTGCCCTTGAGAAGCCCCCCTTAGGTACTAATAACCCATTCTTTGTAGCTGAAAACCCATGCCTTTCACCTTGAGGACCTTCTTCTGGATTTGATGGACCCTCTGAGGGTACTTCTCCTACCCCATTTGAGTGCCCATAATCCCTTCTCTAATACCATCCAAAAGTCCCCTCTATTGCCCTTGAGAAGCCCCCCTTACGTACTAATAACCCTTTTTTTGTAGCTGGAAACCCATGACTTTAATGGACCCTCCAAGGGTACTTCTTCTACGCCATTTGAGGGCCCATAATCCCTTCTCTAATACCATGCATAGCTCCCCTCGGTTGCCCTTGAGAAGCTCCCCTTAGGTACTAATAACCCCTTCTTTGTAGCTGAAAACCCATGACTTTGAACTTCAGGACCATCTTCTGGATTTGATGGACCCTCCAAGGGTACTTCTTCTACCCCATTTGAGGGCGCATAATCCCTTCTCTAATACCATCCATAGGTCCCCTCTATTGCCCTTGAGAAGCCCCCCTTAGGTACTAATAACACCTTTTTTGTAGCTGAAAACCCATGACTTTCAACTTCAGGACTATCTTCTGGATTTGATGGACCCTCCAAGGGTACTTCTTCTACCCCATTTGAGTGCCCATAATTCCTTCTCTAATACCATGCATAGCTCCCCTCGGTTGCCGTTGAGAAGCCCCCCTTAGGTACTAATAACCCCTTCGTTGTAGCTGAAAACCCATGCCTTTCAACTTGAGCACCATCTTTGGATTTGCTGCACCCTCCAAGGGTACTTCTCGTACCCCATTTGAGGGCCCATAATCCCTTCTCTAATACCATCCATAGGTCCCCTCTGTTGGCGTTGAGAAGCCCCCCTTAGGTACTAATAACCCCTTCTTTGTAGCTGAAAACCCATGCCTTTCAACTTGAGCACCATCTTTGGATTTGCTGCACCCTCCAAGGGTACTTCTCCTACCCCATTTGAGTGCCCAAAATCCCTTATGTAATACCATCCATAGGTCCCCTCTGGTGCCGTTGAGAAGCCCCCCTTAGGTACTAATAACCCCTTCTTCGTAGCTGAAAACCCATGCCTTTCACCTTGAGGACCTTCTTCTGGATTTGATGGACCCTCCGAGGGTACTCCTCCTACCCCATTTGAGTGCCCATAATCCCTTCTCTAATACCATCCATAGGTCCCCTCTATTGTCCTTCAGAAGCCCCCCTTAGGTACTAATAACCCCTTCTTTGTAGCTGAAAACCCATGCCTTTGAACTTCAGGACCTTCTTCTGGATTTGATGGACCCTCCGAGGGTACTTCTTCTACCCCATTTGAGGGCCCATAATCCCTTCTCTAATACCATGCATAGCTCCCCTCTATTGCCCTTGAGAAGCCCCCCTTACGTACTAATAACCCCTTTTTGTAGCTGAAAACCCATGACTTTCAACTTCAGGACTATCTTCTGGATTTGATGGACCCTCCAAGGGTACTTCTTCTACCCCATTGGAGTGCCCATAATCCCTTCTCTAATACCATGCATAGCTCCCCTCGGTTGCCCTTGAGAAGCCCCCCTTAGGTACTAATAACCCCTTCGTTGTAGCTGAAAACCCATGCCTTTCACCTTGAGGACCTTCTTCTGGATTTGATGGACCCTCTGAGGGTACTTCTCCTACCCCATTTGAGTGCCCATAATCCCTTCTCTAATACCGTCCATAGGTCCCCTCTGTTGCCGTTGAGAAGCCCCCCTTAGGTACTAATAACCCCTTCTTTGTAGCTGAAAACCCATGCCTTTCAACTTGAGCACCATCTTTGGATTTGCTGCACCCTCCAAGGGTACTTCTCCTACCCCATTTGAGTGCCCATAATCCCTTCTCTAATACCATGCATAGCTCCCCTCGGTTGCCCTTGAGAAGCCCCCCTTAGGTACTAATAACCCCTTCTTTGTAACTGAAAACCCATGCCTTTCAACTTGAGCACCATCTTTGGATTTGCTGCACCCTCCAAGGGTACTTCTCGTACCCCATTTGAGGGCCCATAATCCCTTCTCTAATACCATCCATAGGTCCCCTCTGTTGCCGTTGAGAAGCCCCCCTTAGGTACTAATAACCCCTTCTTTGTAGCTGAAAACCCATGCCTTTCAACTTGAGCACCATCTTTGGATTTGCTGCACCCTCCAAGGGTACTTCTCCTACCCCATTTGAGTGCCCATAATCCCTTCTCTAATACCATCCATAGGTCCCCTCTGTTGCCGTTGAGAAGCTCCCCTTAGGTACTAATAACCCCTTCTTTGTAGCTGAAAACCCATGCCTTTCACCTTGAGGACCTTCTTCTGGATTTGATGGACCCTCCGAGGGTACTTCTCCTACCCCATTTGAGGGCCCATAATCCCTTCTCTAATACCATCCATAGGTCCCCTTTGTTGGCCTTGAGAAGCCCCCCTTAGGTACTAATAACCCCTTCTTTGTAGCTGAAAACCCATGCCTTTCACCTTGAGGACCTTCTTCTGGATTTGATGGACCCTCCGAGGGTACTTCTCCTACCCCATTTGAGGGCCCATAATCCCTTCTCTAATACCATCCATAGGTCCCCTCTATTGCCCTTGGGAAGCCCCCCTTAGGTACTAATAACCCCTTCTTTGTAGCTGAAAACCCATGCCTTTGAACTTCAGGACCTTCTTCTGGATTTGATGGACCCTCCGAGGGTACTTCTCCTACCCAATTTGAGGGCCCATAATCCCTTCTCTAATACCATCCATAGGTCCCCTCTATTGCCCTTCAGAAGCCCCCCTTAGGTACTAATAACCCCTTCTTTGTAGCTGAAAACCCATGCCTTTGAACTTCAGGACCTTCTTCTGGATTTGATGGACCCTCCGAGGGTACTTCTTCTACCCCATTTGAGGGCCCATAATCCCTTCTCTATTACCATGCCTAGCTCCCCACTGTTGCCCTTGAGAAGCCTCCTTTAGGTACTAATAACCCCTTTTTTGTAGCTGAAAACCCATGCCTTTGAACTTCAGGTCCTTCTTCTGGATTTGATGGACCCTCCGAGGGTACTTCTTCTACCCCATTTGAGGGCCCATAATCCCTTCTCTAATACCATCCATAGCTCCCCTCGGTTGCCCTGGAGAAGCCCCCCTTAGGTACTAATAACCCCTTTTTTGTAGCTGAAAACCCATGACTTTCAACTTCAGGACTTTCTTCTTGATTTGGTGGACCCTCCAAGGGTACTTCTTCTACCCCATTTGAGTGCCCATAATCCCTTCTCTAATATCATGCATAGCTCCCCTCGGTTGTCCTTGAGAAGCCCCCCTTACGTACTAATAACCCCTTTTTTGTAGCTGAAATAGAGTTGATTTTCAACTTCAGGACCTTCTTCTGCATTTATGCTAGGTTTTATTTTTTACGTTAATTTTTGGGATGGAGAAATGCGATTTCATTTCATGTACATATCAGGTACCACATTTCCACCTACGGAGTCAAATCAATGCAAATGGTCGTCTGCTATTTGTTTATGCTAGGCTTTTATTTTTACAATATGTGGAGTGGAGAAATGGGTTTTCAAAAACACCTTCTTCAATACCATGTAGAGGGCACAGTTTATAGTTGATGGGCCTTCTTTAATACCATGTGGAGACCCATGTTCATTGTTGAAGCAGTCATGGTTCACTTGTTTTATCTTCGATTTCATTTATTAAATTATTGGTCCAATGGTGGTCATTGAATTCCAATACCTAGTGCTTATCTGCTTTGTTTCTCAAAAGGTCTGATGCTATAAGTTCTTTTTTAAATGCATGTGAGCTAATACTCGCCTGATGCCCATGTGGATGAGAATTTTAACAGACCTCCTAATCTGTTTTGGGGGTTTGTCCTTGTTGTTATGCTTTCAGAAAATTCATATAGAACACTGATGGTTGCACTTATTGGTTAGCTCTTTTATTTCTTCTATGCTTTGCTTCATATCTAAGAAGCCAGACCTTAGAGGTTACAGACATGATACATATTTTCAGGTAAGTATGAGAATTGTAATAATTGTTGGTTTGCTTGGTAGCTTTTCTTCATAATAGTACTGATTGGGAATATGAGTTTATGCTATGGGTTGGATTTTATTGATTTTCTTGGTAATTTATTTTAGAGATGATGAGGACGAGATTTTTAATGATTGTCAATATAACTGAGTTTTTGGGTTATGAATTGATCTCGGTGATTTTAATTTGGTTGTTCATTGTTATACAGTTTTTATCCGGTCAGGAGCCATTCAAAGCCTTGAAAGATGGTGAGCGAAAAAGTGATAGAGTGAAAGTAACAAAGCCTCCAAGAAGGACAGAAAGGAGTTTAGAAGGGGAGGAGACGAAAACTGCAGCTGTGAAGAAGAGAGGAACAGATGTAAGTGTGTATGTTGTTAATTGTATCAATGATAGTAAGTTAATTCATTTACGACATATATTTTGGCGATGTAATTTGTTTTGCAGGCTCCATACGTCCCAGCACGATGTTCTCCAGCTTCTTTCAAATCGGCAATGGACAGGATAAAGTTCAAGCCAGTCCATTTTCATGCCATAGAAAAGACTCCTTTCCGACATCTGTTTGGCATGGAGGACATTATCATGCACAAGCCTCTCATAAGAGCTATCCACGATAAGTGGACTCCCGGCACTAACACGTTCACGTTAGGGAGTATAAATGTCCCCTTCCTTCCAAGAGATGTGGTATTGGCATTAGGACTGCCACTTACTGGAGAGCGAATGGACGTGGTGAGGGTTCTGTCATTCGACAGGACAAAACCGCAACCTAAAGTGCCTGGCTGGCCATTTCCAGAGGCCAACGTCAAGGCATCGGTTATTGAGAATGAAATTACAGCATTAGTTAGAGAACGCAATAAAGTTTCGATAGAGAAGACAGTGAAATATGTTCTCCTGCATCTTTTTGCCTCTGTCCTTTTCCCAAAAAGCGCACATCGAGCTGACGAGCTCTTCTGGCCCTACATCGACGACATAGGAAACATTGGCAACTATAACTGGGCGATGGCAGTGTATGACTGGCTCGTAGATTACCTAGACAGAGTCAGCAAGGGTGGCAGGTACCTTGGTGGCTGCTCGTTGGTAATTCAGGTAATTTGGACTCATGACATTTAATATTCTAACCGTGCTGTTTATAGTTTGATTAACATGGTGTTTCGTATGTATGCAGGTATGGTTATACGAGCATACCACATTTTGGATTCCCACCAATCCAACTGCTCGTCCACGTGTCCTTAAATGGGACTGGAAAGCAAACGAATCAAAGACATATCGATTAGTGGAGCAGAAGCAGATAAAGAAATCGGAGGTGAGATATGAAAAATTTGTTAACGTATATATCAATACTAGTATCTTGATAACTGACTATGTTTTCCAAAAATTCAGGTGGTGGTGACATTGAAAGTATCTCTGTTAGAGAAGTCACAGTACCTACAGGATGAGGTAATGCAGTCGAGCATGACTATGTTGCGTACGTTATTTTATTTTACTTATTGATTTTTTAAATTTGATCATTGACTGTCATGTTTAAACATTAGGATGTTGATGAGACAATGGAAGTCGATAAGGAACAGTTGGAATCCGAGGGGATAGTTTTGGGAGTAGAAAGTGAAATGGAGAAAGGAAGTAGTGAAGATGAGTCGAAGCATATAAAATTTTTGGCGAGAGAGGGAGATGTAATTGATAGACAGTGGCAGATGATTACAGCAGCATGGGAAGAAATAAGAAAAAGAGAGGAAGATGTTGGAAAAAGAGAGGAAGATGTCAGAAAGAAAGAGGAGGATTTGAAAAAAGGATGGGAGCGTATGCGGAGAACAAATGAAGGGACTGGGGGAAGAATGGAGGGGGTTGAGGTGGAGGGGGTTGAGGAGGAGAGGAAGGGCGAAAATGCATCTCAAGGTGCACGATTCTCTTCGCAGCTGTGCGAGGATTGGACGGATTTAGCTGAGCTTGGATGTGACATGGATGCAGCCGCCACCCTAATAGATGTATCGGCTCAGAACCCCAAGTCACATGAAGAAATATTCGGCACCACAGACGGGGTGATCCTTAACCCTTTACAACGATTGTTCGAAATGGAGGTGACCAAGGAAGAGGCACCATCTACTGAAGTTGAGATGAAAGTGAGTGGTGTAAGGGATGAGATGGTGGATTCCGAATTAGGGAGCATTGTGAGGGGTGTGAAGATGGATGGAAGGAGTAGGAAACCTGGGAGAGCCAGAAAAAGCCCCTACTATTCAGGGAAGACCCGAAAGAGGAGGCAGAAGGAAGGGAAGAAACAGGGGGAGGACCCCAACATACCTAAACCACCGCCCAAGAAGAAAGGGGATGACGGGAAGATGCGTAAGGGAAGGAGAACAGCTCTGATAGAGAGACTTCTAAAGCATGATAAAAGGCAAGTAGATGTGAATTATATTATACCATGATTTAAGTTGATCAGAATTGAAAATTATTAACTAACAATTTAATACAATTTTGCAGTGATATCCTCATGGAAACGGATGATGTACACCTAATAGCTGAAGACCTACAACATCTATGGAATGTCAGACAATACCTGACTGGCACTGTAAGTGTCATTTTTTATCATTAATTTCTACATTACTGTAGGGAATAATGTACATCTGACATTTACTTCTCTTCCTTGAAGATTGTCGATATATATGGGAAGCACGTGCAGTCCTCCAACGACGATGGGTTAGCAGATCCTGCAATGGGGGGAATTGTCTTCGTTCCATCGGTGGTACATGTAAGTGTTATTTCTATCATCCCACATTGAGGTTTACATAAGATTTTATCTGTAGTATCCCATTGAATTCCTTTTTTTTATAGGGAACTCTTACTGCAGTAGGGACCGAAGTCACTGAGGTCCAGAGGGTAGAAAAGTGGAGGACAGCGAAGGACGCTCTACACAGTAGACTTATAAACCACCACCTCGAAGCAGTAAAAATGGTACTATTACCATTATGTGAAGACAACCATTGGGTTCTCCTCATTGTCGATATGGTCAACAAAATCTTCCACGAATGCAATTCCTGTAAAGGAATAGAGTTCCAGGAAAGAGCAGGATTGACCGTAAGTGGGTTAGCATCTTTAATGTTTTCCTACTTATAAATCTATACGTATAACACTTTTGTTTCCTAAACCTGTCAATGTTAACCACTTGCAGGTTGTGTTGTTGAAGGAGTACTTAAAGGAAAGGGGCTGTGATATAGACCACTTTCAATATGCGCAGATGGAAAATTTCCCACAACAGGCCAATGGGTCAGTATATTAGTATATTTAAATGTTTATTTTTCTAGGCTATGATTTTGATTCGCTCAATACAACTGTTGTTATGCAGGTTCGACTGTGGTTTGTTCGTGCTTAAAGCGATCGACCATCTGTATGCAAATGATCCATTTACTTTCAGCAAGTCTGACATTCCCGCTTATCGGCTGCAGCTCTGCGAAAGATTCTTGCGCGGAGAGTTTGGGGACTGTGGTGATTTCCTTAAGGGGGATATATGACTGAAAAATGAACAACCTCTCTTCAAGTTCTGATGGATGTTGTAAACATGGTGGACATTGATGGTCTTTCAAGTGAAGTTTTCTGTGTATTTGTAAGCAAAATGGGGTAAAATGGGCTACATTTATTTGTTGGGCGCATATGTGTAGGACAGAAAGCAGGGTGTAGAGACACAGAGGGAGGGTTTGTTTGTATCTCAGCATACTGACAACTATGTATTTGTAATGAAAAATCAAGTTCTGTGAAGTGATGGTGTTTGTGGCATTGGGTTCATTGCGAAATATGGTAAAGGTCTTTGAAAATCATCAAATATTTGTTCATAAAGTTTTGGGGGAATTTATATTTCTATTGGATGGAAATATGATTTATTTGTAATTGTGGTTATTCTCTCTACTTTATATTTTCATCGTCATAGTTGGCAATGGGACCCCTGTTTTTTGTGCTTTTCCGGTTTTGTTTGGTTGGTTGAACTGTTGGGAAGAAAAAAATTCTTCCTCAAAGTTGTTCATAAATTGCACACTTAATTTCTTACAACACCCACCCTCTTCTTTCCAAATGGACTTTCCACCCCACACCATAGGATGATCCATAACGTCCATTTGATGGGCCACAATTTCAATAGTTTGTGTACGAAAAGACAATTCATACCAAATAAAAATATAAAATAAATGGGTTAGCAGATCCTAAAATGGAACCTCCAAGGATTCTCGGAATTCCGAGACAATGTCTCGGAACTCCGAGATTCGGTCCAGTATAATGTGAAAACAACCGTCTATTCTCGGAGCTCCGACGAATTTTCTCGGAACTCCGAGATTCGTACCCGTAGCCTAAAAAAAACCTGTATATTCTCGGAGCTCCGAGAAAATTCTCGGAACTCCGAGAGTCGTTCCAGTAGCCAAAAAAAAAACCTGTATATTCTCGGAGCTCCGAGAAATTTTCTCGGAACTTCGAGATTCGTTCCAGTAGCCTAAAAAAAAACCTGTATATTCTCGGAGCTCCGAGAAAATTTCTCGGAACTCCGAGATTCGGTCCAGTAGGCTAAAAAAAAACCTGTATATTCTCGGAGCTCCGAGAAATTTTCTCGGAACTCCGAGATTCGTTCCAGTAGCCTAAAAAAAAAACCTGTCTATTCTCGGAGCTCCGAGAAATTTGCTCGGAACTCCGAGATTCGTTCCAGTAGCCTAAAAAAAAACCTGTATATTCTCTGAGCTCCGAGAAAATTTCTCGGAACTCCGAGATTCGGTCCAGTAGCATATACAAGAAACCGGAAATTGTCGGAGTTCCGAGAGTAATTCTCGGAACTCCGAGATTCGGGCAATGGAAAAAAGAAATTTTTCTTTTGTTCTCGGAACTCGGACACAGTGTCTCGGAACTCCGAGAATCGGCCCAGGAGCTTCATAACCCTGGACCCGGTTACTTTTTTTTACTTCACTTTTCTTCTCTTCTTTCCCTATACCTAAACCACTTCTCTTGAAACCGTAAGTCCACTTTTTCTTTCGTTCCGTCATTTTCTCCCTACATCTTCCTCCAAAACCCGCTTCTCCCTTCCAAATCCCTCTCTTCTTCCTAAAACCCTAGCATTTCACCCCTTTTTCGTTTTTTCTTTCTTCCCTTCTCTATTTCTCTTATTGGCCTCCATTTTAGGGCTATTTCTCTTCTACTTTACATATCACTTTTGTCTCCATCCATATTTCCTGTCACCATGCCTCCTAAAACCAAAAATCTCAACATCGGAGGCTCCTCCCAAGTTGAAGACCCCGAATACGTTCGTGAAGAAGTTCCCGACGAAGAAGGGCCTTCACGGAAGAAGTCCAAGGCCAAGGCTGTGGCTGCCGAGGTTGTGGCCAAGTCCTATTTCACTGGGGATAAGGCGAAGAAACTCTGGGACGACATCGGCACTAGGCGCGTCCTCACCGGTAGGTACATTGATCCCCCTGTCCTTGAAAATTTTGATTTAAAGGCCAAATTTGATGCCCTTCATTGACCACCCATCCTTCACATTAACGAACCCGTTTACCCTCGATTGGTGCGTCTCTTCTATGCCAATCTCACCATTTCCCCTTCCTTCTTCAAAATCGAATCTAAGGTGAAGAAAACTGTCATCAAACTCACCTATCAGACTTTTGCCACAGTATTTGGGATTAGCCATGACGGCCTCTTACACTATTTTTGGCCGGACGATGGGACGCATGAACTTGATGATATTGATCATGACACTGTCTATGGGCGGATAACACGGCGCTACCACCCTAATATGCCCGTACAATCTGCCGACCTCATTCCGGTTGCGCGCGTGCTCCATAACTTCATGTACCACATCTTCATACCTCGTGGTGGGATGCGTGAAGCCGTAAGACCCTTAGAGGCATATATTATCTACAGCATCCTAGAGGGCCGCCAGCTTTGTCTGCCATATATCATGTTTCGCTTCATGTTTCAGACCCCTGAACGCTACCGATCTTCCTTGCCATATGGCATGATTCTCACCCGTGTCTTCCGGCACTTCGGCATCACCTTGGATGGAGAGATGACCATGACTCCTACTGCCCCGTTTGATGTTCCGACATTTAACCGCATGGCTCTTAATGAAGCAGCGATTGACATCGATGTTCACGATGGAGGAGGCTATGAAGCCGAGGACCAGCCTGCACCGGCACCTCAGCCTTCAGGAGATACATCTCAGTTGTGCACTCGCCAGGATTTGGCTCACATGCAGGAGGCCATTGAGCGATCCATGGCCTCTCAGTTTCAGCAGTTGTCTACCCATGTCGACTCTGCGATTTCGACTCGCTTCCACACCATGACTTCCCACTTTGATGACCAGTGGGCCGCCTATTATCGCTACATCTCCAGTGGTCAGTGGGGCCAGGCGCCGGGCAGTTCTTCTCATCACCCACCGCCTCCTTCGGAATAGTAGATAGCTCTAGTTCTCTGATGATGGATCCTGTGTTGTTCAGATTTCTTTTTATATTAGCCTTATCTATATGTTTCTATAGTGTTTGGATTATCAGTTGGTTGTATGGATCATATTTAGGTAGTTGCTTGGATAGTAAGTTGGATCTTTTTGGGATGTATTCCGTTTTATATAATTCTGTCACTGTTATGATGTGTCGTGGATGCTATGTCCTTTGAGTGGTTGTACGCACTTTCATTGGCTCACACCTACTCTCTTTCCTTTTGTTCCACCTTTTTTGGTGATGACAAAAGGGGGAGAATATTTGAGCTCCCAAGTCATAATAATATGCATATATTAAGGGGGAGTAAAGCTCTATGCTCCATTTTTTTGGGACATCAATGCCCATGAAACGAACAAAAAGGTCAATAAATAAAGGTTGCAAAATGACAAACTTTTTGCAAAATGAACAAAAAGGTCATATATATACAACCAATTTAATTTTCCAGTTCTTGAATTTTCTTACCAGCAGGGAAAAGCTTATTTTAACAATGCTTGCAAGGTAGAACTCATTCGAGCTTCAGAAAACTGGGCAGCCTTCAACTATGACAACCCATTCCACCTTAAGAAAACATGGTTTCCCTCCAAAAATTACAGTATACCAGTAATTACAGTATACCATTAATTACAGTATAACAAAGAATACAGTATTCCACCTTCAAAAAATTGGATTTCCCTCATAAAACTGGGCAGCCTTCAACTATGCACACCACTAATTACAGTATACCATTAATTACAGTATAACAAAAAATTGAGTATTCCACCTTCAGAAAATAGGGTTTCCCTCATCAAACTGGGCAGCCTTCAACTATGCACACCACTAATTACAGTATACCATTAATTACAGTAGGGTCCAAAAAATTGAATATTCCACCTTCAAAAAATTGGGTTCTCCTCAGAAAACTTGCCAGCCTTCAACTATGCACACCACTATACCTCAAAAAATTATTATATACAGCAACTAATTACTGTGCACACTTTCAATTAATCCACTTCTCCTCCTTCATCCAACTGGAGCCTCCAATGCATTCTCCGCGGAATAATTACGTGAAAAAAGGAGCTGCACAAGGTACACCCAACCTACAACACCACCACCACACCGAATAAGTATGGAATCGGGGATGTTCTATACTACTTATTGACCTCAATATATTACGTATCATGTACCTATTGAAAACGGGGGCAGAGGGTCCAATGGAAGATTCATCAGGGAGTTGTCTCTCCATGGGAGGTTCTCTGCAAGTCCTTTTGTTGTGGCCTAGTTTTCCACAGATCGTACATTTGCGATGCACTCCACTCTGCAATTCGCGGTCAGTTCTTCTCGTTCGCGGCCGTCCAGGTGGTCTTTTCGCTATTGGAGGTAATACAGTCTGCAGAGGTTCTGGAGGCAGTTCCCATTGAGTGCGATCTACTGTAGGGTGAAGCACCTCACAGTACGTTTCCCGATACATCTGTATACGAAACCATTTATGGCAATAATCGTACTCATCAAAATCTGTGATGGCAATGGCTGCCATGGCATGTCCGCACGGAAGCCCAAGCGTTTGGAACTCACGACATGTACAGGTTTGTTGCAGCAAGTTTACGACATCATGATGATCACGGGACCTTACTTCAAATTCGTGCACACCTACTCGATAAGCAGTATATCCGCGACCCTGTTCCCTGGTCAGTCCCAAATGTTTTTCTGCATAATGCGTGCACTTTGTTTCCCATTGAAGGCCCATCGCTTGACGTTTCTGTATGTATTCGGAGCTCTTAAAACGAGTCAGCTCCACCGCAGCTGCAATCGGCAATTTTCTGGCATCCTTTAGCACTGCATTGTAACACTCCGATCTATTGGTGGTCAACACATCATATCTTTCCCCCTTGAAGTAGAAACTAGCCCAGTTTTCCTTCGGAATAGCGGCTATCCAGTTGTGTGCATTTTCATTCCTCGCCTTAATTTTTTCCATTGTGTCTATGAAAACACTCTCTCAAAGCCCTAGCAGCTCTCCAGAACAATTTCTTAAGTAAAGGGTCTTTGAAGTCGGTGTACAGATTGGCGGCGAGGTGACGCATGCAGTAGCTATGGTTTGCAATAGGCATTACTTTAGGCACTGCTTGCATCAACCCCTTTTGTCGATCGGAGCACAGGGTCAATGCGCCTATCCCCCCAGGCAATATGTGCCGCTTCACCAAATAGAGGAACCAGCACCAGCTATCTTCGTTCTCAGTCTCGACAACACCAAAAGCTAATGGAACTAAGCCGTTGTTCCCGTCTACCCCAACTGCGATCAGTAAGATTCCAAGATACTTTCCACGTAGATGCGTCCCATCGACCAAAACTATCGATCTGAGTGTTCGTTGGAAAGAACGTATGCTGGGACCAAATGCCCAGAATAAGCGAGCAAATTTATCATCTCCCCCTGGACGTAGATCTCTCGCTCGAAAAACACGCATGTAGGTGCCCGGGTTTGTTCTCATCATCTCAACTATCAGTGCAGGGAGCAAGCGGTAGGAGTCCTCCACATTTCCACACTTTATTTCAAGGATGATGTTCATCGCAAGGTGTGCTCTACGGTAGGTCATGATTATACCCCAGTGCGACTTCATGTACTGTCTTATGATCCTTGTCCCCACATCTTCTAGACGGTCAAATAGGGGTAAGCATGTCTCGGCAACCCATGGGGATGTAGCTAGATGATTATCATTGCCCTTTCAGTGAGATGTACACGTATGGTCGCTCACAAACTTCTTCACTAACACATAAGTCATACGGCTAATGCCTGATATACGCCACTTGCAACCTGGTTCTTTGCATACAACGGCATACTTCTTGGGAGTTGACCGTGACTTCTTGAACATGAATCGCTGCCGAATTGCATACTCCTTAACGGCCTTCTTGAACTGCTTCATATTTGGATACATAGCCCCAACAGTTAACTCATCGAACTGAAGATTATCTGCATCTACCTCATCAGCCCCAACATACATGTCGTCTACTTCCAGTGGCCGACTTGTGCCAGCAGGTAGAAATGGCCAACCACTGGCGGTAGGGGGAGCCACTTCTGTTGGCCTACGATTTTCACCAGAATCTTCGTTCTGATTTTCATTTCCATTATAATTTTCAGGATCATGGGCGGCCTCATCACCCTCCTCATCCTGAACCTCAGCCTCGTCATCATCCTCATCATCATCCTCTGCAGGATCATCATCATTGTCATCTTCAGTTCTAAATTCTTCGAAATCACAACCGAAGACATGAAAATCATCCTCCAAAACGTTAATATGCTCCAACGGCACATCTGCATCATTCCCGGGGACAATGATATCTTCGGAGGTAGGGTTCTCATACAAATCGTCCGAGAAGTTTTCATTTAGGCCAACTCGTACCCTACACAGTTCAACAATATAAAATTAGGATAGTAGATTGAGTACTTCAATATAAATAAAATTGTACAAGACATACCTTGAACTAAATTGTGTCGAGTCACCTCCTATGCTTGTATTACCCAATTCTGTTTCATATTCTCTTTCTAAGTCTACTTCAAAACGAGAGTCGGGAGTGACAGTTACTCGTTCCGATGGATATCTTAGGTGTGGAATCGGTGGAACGGAAGTAGGAGGTATGCATGCATTATGAGAGGGATTTTGAGAGGGAATCGGTGGTACAGAAATCAAACGTATGGGCAGGTTATGAGAGGGATTTCGAGGTGAAAAGGAAGTAGAAGGTATGACATTGTTTGTGGGCAGAATTGAAGAATAAGATGAATTTAGGCCATTGTCAATTTTTGTTATGTATAGCATCACAGAGTTGAAATTATCTTTCTCAAGCACCTTAACCAACGATTGGAAGATTTCATCGCTATCGACGTCGATTAGAGTGCTTATATATGGATCAACAACATATCGACATTTGATGGATAGTGACACCCCTCCTCCAATACTCCCAACTCGACTGTGGATTAGAGCCTCCAATTCTTTAAGATTCATTCGGGGACTTACCAATAACAATTTCTTACTCCCACCAACATATTCCCAATTAACTTCATCCTTCAGTATGCCATCATAGTGTAACAGCAGAGAAAGCATTGTGCGTGCCAGTTTACGAAGACCTGCAAAGGGCAGACAAGATATGATAAGAAGCAGTACGTAAAGAGGGCTTCTCAAGGCGAATAAGTAGAGGCCGACATAAGCAAAACCTTCGAAGGCACACGTTGAAAGAAGAAAATATGACCTTCCTGATTGAAAACTTGTCTGCAAAAGGAGTATATGATATGGTTAAGACTTAAACATGAGAAGAAGATGATAACATATTTTGATTCTCAGTACATTTAATACCAGACTGAAGCATGGAAATAATTTAACATAAGTGAACATTGCATTTCAAGTACACAGGTCACAGTACGAAATCTAGTTTAAAGACGAAATCTACGAGAAATTAGTTTAACATGTTACATCTGGCAAGGATATAATATTTTCTTAATTAAATTACAGCAAAAGGGATTATGGGCCCTCAAATGGGGTAGGAGAAGTACCCTCAGAGGGTCCATCAAATCCAGAAGAAGGTCCTCAAGGTGAAAGGCATGGGTTTTCAGCTACAAAGAAGGGGTTATTAGTACCTAAGGGGGGCTTCTCAAGGGCAATAGAGGGGAGCTATGCATGGTATTAGAGAAGGGATTATGTGCCCTCAAATGGGGTAGAAGAAGTACCCTTGGAGGGTCCATCAAATCCATAAGATGGTCCTGAAGTTGAAAGTCATGGGTTTTCAGCTACAAAAAAGGGGTTATTAGTACGTAATGGGGGCTTCTCAAGGGCAATAGAGGGGACCTATGGATGGTATTAGAGAAGGGATTATGGGCACTCAAATGGGGTAGGAGAAGTACCCTCAGAGGGTCCATCAAATCCAGAAGAAGGTCCTCAAGGTGAAAGGCATGGGTTTTCAGCTACAAAGAATGGGTTATTAGTACCTAAGGGGGGCTTCTCAAGGGCAATAGAGGGGAGCTATGCATGGTATTAGAGAAGGGATTATGGGCCCTCAAATGGGGTAGAAGAAGTACCCTTAGAGGGTCCATCAAATCCATAAGATGGTCCTGAAGTTGAAAGTCATGGGTTTTCAGCTACAAAAAAGGGGTTATTAGTACGTAAGGGGGGCTTCTCAAGGGCAATAGAGGGGACCTATGGATGGTATTAGAGAAGGGATTATGGGCACTCAAATGGGGTAGGAGAAGTACCCTCAGAGGGTCCATCAAATCCAGAAGAAGGTCCTCAAGGTGAAAGGCATGGGTTTTCAGCTACAAAGAAGGGGTTATTTGTACCTAAGGGGGGCTTCTCAAGGGCAACCGAGGGGAGCTATGCATGGTATTAGAGAAGGGATTATGGGCACTCAAATGGGGTAGAAGAAGTACCCTTGGAGGGTCCATCAAATCCAGAAGAAAGTCCTGAAGTTGAAAGTCATGGGTTTTCAGCTACAAAAAAGGGGTTATTAGTACCTAAGGGGGGCTTCTCAAGGGCAACCGAGGGGAGCTATGCATGGTATTAAAGAAGGGATTATGGGCACTCAAATGGGGTAGAAGAAGTACCCTTGGAGGGTCCATCAAATCCAGAAGATAGTCCTGAAGTTGAAAGTCATGGGTTTTCAGCTACAAAAAAGGGGTTATTAGTACGTAAGGGGGGCTTCTCAAGGGCAATAGAGGGGAGCTATGCATGGTATTAGAGAAGGGATTATGGGCCCTCAAATGGGGTAGAAGAAGTACCCTTGGGGGGTCCATGAAAGTCATGGGTTTTCAGCTACAAAAAAGGGGTTATTAGTACGTAAGGGGGGCTTCTCAAGGGCAATAGAGGGGACCTATGGATGGTATTAGAGAAGGTGTAAGCCCAAGGGTCTACTCT
This sequence comes from Tasmannia lanceolata, assembly GCF_043159265.1. Lineage (NCBI taxonomy): Eukaryota > Viridiplantae > Streptophyta > Magnoliopsida > Canellales > Winteraceae > Tasmannia > Tasmannia lanceolata. Next base: position 68,742,909 of record NW_027518695.1, read on the forward strand.
CCTATCTTGTTTTGATGATTCTAAACATAATTGATTGTGTTTTTGAATACTAATCAATTTGCTTTGAAGTGTTGTGTTTGAGATAGGATTGATCATTGAAGAAACCAACACACAACATGGTCATGCTTGGAGATATCCCATACAAGAGTCAAAGGAGCTAAGTGAAGCTCACCTCATCTCTCAAGCAAGCATACACAAGATGGAAGATCAATTGAAGACCAAGACTAAAGAGAAGTTGAAAGCTACATAGGTATCATTGTACATCCTTTCTCTTTAGATTTCAAAGTCAAGGCAAAGTGTTTTCAAAATGTTTTTCAAAGAACACTTAAGAACTTAAAATGGATTAGTGAATGGTTATGTGGTGGACCAACATGTTGGGACCCTCATAAACATTCCAAAATAATCATAGGAGTTGAGTTCCAAAAGCTAAAAATCAAATAAGCAATAAAAATCAAAATCTGTGGATTTTTAGGCTTCTCGGAACTCCGAGAATTTTTCTCGGAGCTCCGAGAGTTCCCTCGGAACTTCGAGAGTTCCCTCGGAACTTCGAGAGTTCCCTCGGAACTCCGAGAAAAGGTCCAGTAGCATCTGGACATTTTCTCGGAACTCCGAGAAAATTTCTCGGAACTCCGAGAAATGGTCCAGTAGAAATTTTATTTCTTCTGGCCGTTGTCTCGGAACTCCGAGAATATTTCTCGGAACTCCGAGAATATTTCTCGGAACTCCGAGAATGGTTCTCGGAACTCCGAGAACCTTGCGACAGCTCAAAAAAGAGCCGTTGGGTTTTGAATTAAAATTTGTTTTTTGTTATCTACACCCCCAAACGGTCATATTTTGAGGAGAGACTATTTATACAATATCTAGAGGATTATTTCCTCTCTCTTGATCTTTGAAAAACATCCTTAAGCATCAAAAATATTTGCAATCCATTTTAGCTTGAGTTTTTGTTTTTCATCCCAAACTTGCCTTTCACTTGTGAATCTTTTGAGTTTGGATATAGTAGTGCTTTCACTTGCAATCTTTGTTGAAGAGCAATCAAGGAACTACAAAGGGCATCAAGCTTTCAAGAAGAAGCCAAGCTATCAAATCTTCCATATCTTGTATAGGTGGCTAGGGCATTCCTTTTTTTAATTCCCTAAGAGAGCAACCGCTTAGAACTCGGCGGAGAAGGAGAGTCTTTGTAAAGGTGTAAGGGCATCCTTGTTTAATATCCCTTGGAATTGTAACCGCCTCGGAGCCGGGCATCGTGGAGGTCTCCAATAGTGGAATCCCTCAAGTGCGACCTTGAGTAGAGTGGAGTAGGCCGTTGGCCGAACCACTATATATCGGTGTGTCATTTCTCACTCTTGCATTTCCATTGTTGTTTTGGTTTGGCTTTTCACTTTGTTCTTTCAATTATATTTGCACTAACCAAATATTTAATTAAGTGAAGAAAAATTCCAATTAGGGTTTATAGATAATTTTCAAAAGGCCTAATATTGAGTTAAATTCAATTCACCCCCCCTCTTGAGTATTTCAATTGGTATCAGAGCCTCGTCTCTATTTTTTTTGAAAACCCTAACCGGTTTAGAGTAAAGATTCAAAAATGGCAAACTACCCTCAACATCATGAAGGTTATTCAAACACTAGGCCACCCTATTTTGATGGTACAAATTATGGTTTTTGGAAAACTAAAATGAAAATCTTTTTAACTCAAGACTATCAAATGTGGAGAGCAATTAATAATGAATATATCCTACCCACAAGAAATTTAAATGATTGGACCGAAGCCGAACAACAAGCTTCGAATTATAATGCCAAAGCCATGAATTCTCTCATTTGTGCTCTATCTCCCGAAGAATTCAATAGAGTATCAAATTTGAATTCGGCTAAGGAAATTTGGGACACTCTAGAAGTCACCCATGAAGGAACCAATCAAGTTAAAGAATCTAAAATGAACCATCTTTTTCGGCAATACGAACTTTTTCAAATGACACCCGATGAAACAATTGCCGACATGTACACTAGATTCACCAATCTTGTAAATGGATTAAGGGGACTTGGAAAACAATTTTCCAATAGAGATTTAGTAACTAAAATTCTTAGGTCCCTACCTTTGTCTTGGGAATCCAAAACCTCCGCAATCACCGAAGCCAAGGACATGAACACTTTGAACCTAGATGAACTTATAGGGTCCTTGATCACACATGAAATGATTTTCAAAACAAAAGCACCCGAAATCGAAACTAAAATCGAAAAAGGAAAAGGAATTGCTTTTGCTTGTAATGTAGGTGAAAGTGAAGATGCAAAGGAAGACATCGAGGATGAAGTAGCTCTCCTAACAAGAAGGATCAAATTCTTGCAAAGAAACATGGGAGGCATGAGAAATAGAAGGACCAATCCTCCATTCAAGAAGAAAGAAGAAGTTGGTGATGGATCTTCTCAACCCCGATGTTACGGTTGCAAGAAGCTTGGACACATTCGCCCGGATTGTCCACTCAACAATGAACCTACTTCAAACAACCACTTCAAGAGAAGAGAAGGCAAGAAAGGAATGTCCGCCACATGGGATGAGGAGATTGAAAGCGAAGGCGAACAAAATGATGGGGAAGATTGCCTATTAGCAAGAAATGTGTGCTTCATGGCCTCAACAAACGACAACAATGAGGTAAACACTTTAAATGATGTCATTATCTTACAAGAAGTTTTAGATTCCTTACAAAGTGCAAATGATGAACTTGAAATTCAATTTGATAAAATTGCATCACTTGAAAATTCTCTTGCTAACATGACAAAAGAATTTGGTTGGTTAAAAAAGGATCATGAATTCTTAGATGATGAAAATGAAAAATGCAAAGTAGAGATTCATGAGCTAAATGCTACCATTAAGACTTTGAATGAAAATCGACAAAATCTTTCTATTGAAAATAACAAACTAAAGCATGAAAACGGTAAACTATCTTTTGAATATGATGAACTCAGGAAACTCTTTGAAAAATTTGAAAATAGTTCATTAAAATTGGATAAACTTGTAAATCTTCAAAGAATGTCAAGTGACAAAAGTGGACTTGGACATAGATGGAATACCACAATATCTAACTATAAAAACAAACTTGAAAAGACTTCCTCTAGTAGTACCAAAATTTGCTTTTATTGTGGATTGTTAGGTCATTATAAAGTTGCTTGCTTGCATGCTAAACAAGATAAGATCAAATTGAACTCTAAAGTGAAAACAAATGAACATAGCAAGATTAGGAAGATTTGGGTACCTAAGGGATCTCACTTGCCTATTCCTATGTAGGTATGCCTTAAAAGCCACAACAAGAGGAACACATGGTACCTTGATAGTGGATGCTCTAGACACATGACCGGAGATCTCACTCAATTCGCATCCCTATCACTCAAGGATGGTGGAGAAGTTACCTTTGGAGATGATAAGAAAGGAAAAGTCAAAGGTGAAGGCACCATAGGTAACTCTACCTCTCCCATACATGATGTACTCTTTGTTGATGGCTTGTCCCATAATCTTATTAGCATTAGTCAATTATGTGATAATGGTTTTGAAGTTGTCTTCAATCCCGATAAATGCATTGTTAAAAATAAGATAAATGGAGAAGTCAAATTCATAGGTTTAAGAGACAATAACATTTACACAATCGGATTAGATGATCTTAGACTTCAAAATGTAACTTGTCTAAATGCCATAAGTGAGGATTCTTGGCTATGGCATAGGAGGTTGGGTCATGCCGGAATGGATCTCATTTCGACCCTCTCCTCAAAAGAAAGTGTTAGAGGATTGCCTAAGTTCAAATTCATCAAGGATCACATTTGTAGAACTTGTCAATTAGGAAAACAATTGAAAAGCTCTTTTGCACCTAAAAATATGATTTCAACTTCCTACCCCTTGGAGCTACTTCATATGGATCTTTTTGGACCAATGAAGACTAGTAGCCTAGGTGGAAAGAGGTACGTGTTTGTAGTTGTTGATGACTACTCACGATTCACATGGGTCATATTTCTAGGACATAAAGATGAAACTTATGAAAACTTTCTTACATTGTGCAATCAAATTCAAAATGAAAAAGGTATTGCCATCTCCCACATTAGAAGTGATCATGGAACTGAATTTGAAAATGTACATTTTGACACTTATTGTAATGAACATGGCATAAAACATAATTTTTCCGCACCTAGAACACCTCAACAAAATGGAGTAGTAGAAAGAAAAAATCGAACTCTCCAAGAAATGGCTAGAACTATGTTGCATGAAAATGATCTCCCTAGATATTTTTGGGCGGAAGCGGTTAGCACCGCTTGCTATATCATAAACAGGGTATATCTAAGGCCAATTTCTAAGAAAACACCTTATGAGCTTTGGAAAAACTTGAAACCAAATATAAGCTACTTTAGAGTGTTTGGATGTAAATGCTTTATTTTAAACATCAAAGATAATCTACACAAATTTGATAGGAAATCGGATGATGGAATATTCTTAGGGTATTCTTCTCATAGCAAGGCATATAGAGTATTTAATAGGAGAACCCTAGTAGTAGAAGAATCCATGCATGTGACATTTGATGAAAGAGAGCCAACACCACAAGAAATGCCACATGATGAGGATGAACCCATTGAACATCTTTCTCCAAAATTGAGTGCTCCTCCTCATGCATCAACAAGTCATACATTACCTAGTGAGGAAGTAGAAAATGAAAATGATGACTCATTGCCTAGGGATAGGAGAACATTGGTAGATCATCCTGAATCCCAAATTTTAGGTGATGCCACATTGCCAGTAAGAACTAGATCATACTATCGTAGTGTGAGTAACAATTTGGCGTTCCTATCCGAATTAGAACCAAAATCCATCAAGGAAGCTGAAAAGGATGAATATTGGTTGATGGCTATGCAAGAAGAGCTAAGTCAATTCGAAAGGAACAAAGTGTGGAGGCTAGTACCTAGACCTAGTGATCATCCAGTCATTGGCACGAGATGGGTGTATAGAAATAAATTGGATGAAAATGGAATTATCACTAGGAATAAAGCTAGGCTTGTAGCCCAAGGGTACAATCAGGAGGAAGGGATAGATTATGATGAGACATTTGCTCCTGTTGCCCGTATGGAGGCTATTAGGATACTGCTAGCATATGCATCTCATAAAGGATTTAAACTATATCAAATGGATGTCAAAAGTGCCTTCCTAAATGGCTATATCCAAGAGGAAGTGTATGTTGAGCAACATCCAGGTTTTGAAGACTTCAAACATTCAAATCATGTCTTCAGGCTTGATAAAGCTTTATATGGATTAAAGCAAGCTCCTAGAGCTTGGTATGAGAGGCTTTGCACTTTCTTAGTTGAAAAGGGATTCGAGATGGGAAAGGTGGATAAAACCTTATTTATCAAAAGAGAAAATCATGATATCCTCCTTGTCCAAATCTATGTGGATGATACCATCTGTGGCTCAACTAATCAAAAATTGTGTGATGAATTTGCAACCTTAATGAAAAATGAATTTGAAATGAGCATGATGGGAGAGTTAACCTACTTCTTAGGACTCCAAATTAAACAATACAAAAATGGAATATTTTTAAATCAAGAAAAATATACAAAGGAGTTATTAAAGAAGTATGGCATGGATAGCAGTAAGACATCAAGAATTCCCATGAGTACTACTGCTAAGCTAGAAAAAGATGAATTTGGCAAATCTGTGGATCAGAAATTGTATAGGGGTATGATAGGTAGTTTGCTCTATTTGACAGCCAGCAGACCAGACATTATGTTTACTGTCTGTCTCTGTGCTCGATTTCAATCGGATCCTAAAGAATCCCACCTATCAGCCGTTAAGAAGATCTTCAAGTACTTAAGAGGAACCCAAAGTCTAGGACTGTGGTATGAAAGATCATCTTCCTTCACTCTCATCGGATATTCAGATGCAGACTTTGCTGGATGTAGAGTAGATAGGAAAAGCACTAGTGGAACTTGCCAATTCTTGGGTAAATCACTTGTTTCATGGTTTAGCAAGAAGCAAAATTCAGTAGCTCTGTCCACAACAGAAGCAGAATATGTGGCAGCTGGAGCTTGCTGTGCTCAAGTCCTATGGATGAAAAGCACATTGATGGACTATGCAATCAAAATGGAAAATATTCTCATCCAATGTGACAATACTAGTGCTATAAGCTTAACAAAGAACCCCATACAACACTCAAGAACAAAACACATTGAGATTAGGCACCACTTCATCAGAGATCACTCACAAAAAGGGGATATTTGCTTAAAATATATCAACACTAAAGAACAATTAGCAGATATCTTTACAAAACCCCTTAGTGATGATAGAATTTGCTATATCCGAAGTGCCTTAAACATATGGAGTGCGGATCAAATCAAAGAAATTGCCAAATAAATACTTGGTATCAGCTTATCTATATAGTATTTATATATATAATCTTTGTTTGGTAGTATCTGCATGAATGAGATGTCAAATTTTTAATCTTAAAAATCACTCAATTGATATTCTTAGCCTTCTTAGTTTTTCTAAGTTGGAGAGGTATCTTCACTTTAATTAAAATACCTAACATCTTGACATATGTCAACATCTCGATCATGAACAGGTATATGTACATTACTTGGTTATATATTTTTATACCATAAGCATTGATTTAGGGGGAGTTATCCACTCCTAAATTTTTTTTTACACCCTTTCTGTCGATGACAAAAGGGGGAGAAGTTTGAAATTGATTATCTATTCAATTGACTATATGCACCACTTGCTTATAACTTGTATCATTTATATGTGTGCATATATTGAGGGGGAGTTCTAGTATTCACTTGCCTACTATGTCACTCCACACACACCTCATAATCAATTTTGTTTGTCATCATCAAAAATGGGGAGATTGTAAGCCCAAGGGTCTACTCTCCTATCTTGTTTTGATGATTCTAAACATAATTGATTGTGTTTTTGAATACTAATCAATTTGCTTTGAAGTGTTGTGTTTGAGATAGGATTGATCATTGAAGAAACCAACACACAACATGGTCATGCTTGGAGATATCCCATACAAGAGTCAAAGGAGCTAAGTGAAGCTCACCTCATCTCTCAAGCAAGCATACACAAGATGGAAGATCAATTGAAGACCAAGACTAAAGAGAAGTTGAAAGCTACATAGGTATCATTGTACATCCTTTCTCTTTAGATTTCCAAGTCAAGGCAAAGTGTTTTCAAAATGTTTTTCAAAGAACACTTAAGAACTTAAAATGGATTAGTGAATGGTTATGTGGTGGACCAACATGTTGGGACCCTCATAAACATTCCAAAATAATCATAGGAGTTGAGTTCCAAAAGCTAAAAATCAAATAAGCAATAAAAATCAAAATCTGTGGATTTTTAGGCTTCTCGGAACTCCGAGAATTTTTCTCGGAACTCCGAGAAAAGGTCCAGTAGCATCTGGACATTTTCTCGGAACTCCGAGAAATGGTCCAGTAGAAATTTTATTTCTTCTGGCCGTTGTCTCGGAACTCCGAGAATATTTATCGGAACTCCGAGAATTCTCGGAACTCCGAGAATGGTTCTCGGAACTCCGAGAACCTTGCGACAGCTCAAAAAAGAGCCGTTGGGTTTTGAATTAAAATTTGTTTTTTGTTATCTACACCCCCAAACGGTCATATTTTGAGGAGAGACTATTTATACAATATCTAGAGGATTATTTCCTCTCTCTTGATCTTTGAAAAACATCCTTAAGCATCAAAAACATTTGCAATCCATTTTAGCTTGAGTTTTTGTTTTTCATCCCAAACTTGCCTTTCACTTGTGAATCTTTTGAGTTTGGATATAGTAGTGCTTTCACTTGCAATCTTTGTTGAAGAGCAATCAAGGAACTACAAAGGGCATCAAGCTTTCAAGAAGAAGCCAAGCTATCAAATCTTCCATATCTTGTATAGGTGGCTAGGGCATTCCTTTTTTTAATTCCCTAAGAGAGCAACCGCTTAGAACTCGGCGGAGAAGGAGAGTCTTTGTAAAGGTGTAAGGGCATCCTTGTTTAATATCCCTTGGAATTGTAACCGCCTCGGAGCCGGGCATCGTGGAGGTCTCCAATAGTGGAATCCCTCAAGTGCGACCTTGAGTAGAGTGGAGTAGGCCGTTGGCCGAACCACTATATATCGGTGTGTCATTTCTCACTCTTGCATTTCCATTGTTGTTTTGGTTTGGCTTTTCACTTTGTTCTTTCAATTATATTTGCACTAACCAAATATTTAATTAAGTGAAGAAAAATTCCAATTAGGGTTTATAGATAATTTTCAAAAGGCCTAATATTGAGTTAAATTCAATTCACCCCCCCTCTTGAGTATTTCAGAAGGGATTATGGGCACTCAAATGGGGTAGGAGAAGTACCCTCAGAGGGTCCATCAAATCCAGAAGAAGGTCCTCAAGGTGAAAGGCATGGGTTTTCAGCTACAACGAAGGGGTTATTAGTACCTAAGGGGGGCTTCTCAAGGGCAACCGAGGGGAGCTATGCATGGTATTAGAGAAGGGATTATGGGCACTCAAATGGGGTAGAAGAAGTACCCTTGGAGGGTCCATCAAATCCAGAAGAAAGTCCTGAAGTTGAAAGTCATGGGTTTTCAGCTACAAAAAGGGGGTTATTAGTACCTTAGGGGGGCTTCTCGAGGGCAATAGAGGGGAGCTATGCATGGTATTAGAGAAGGGATTATGGGCCCTCAAATGGGGTAGAAGAAGTACCCTTGGAGGGTCCATCAAATCCAGAAGATGGTCGTCAAGTTGAAAGCCATGGGTTTTCAGCTACAAAAAAGGGGTTATTAGTACGTAAGGGGGGCTTCTCAAGGGCAATAGAGGGGAGCTATGCATGGTATTAGAGAAGGGATTATGGGCCCTCAAATGGGGTAGAAGAAGTACCCTTGGAGGGTCCATCAAATCCAGAAGAAAGTCCTGAAGTTGAAGGTCATGGGTTTTCAGCTACAAAAAAGGGGTTATTAGTACCTAAGGGGGGCTTCTCAAGGGCAACCGAGGGGAGCTATGCATGGTATTAGAGAAGGGATTATGGCACTCAAATGGGGTAGAAGAAGTACCCTTGGAGGGTCCATCAAATCCAGAAGATAGTCCTGAAGTTGAAAGTCATGGGTTTTCAGCTACAAAAAAGGGTTATTAGTACGTAAGGGGGGCTTCTCAAGGGCAATAGAGGGGAGCTATGCATGGTATTAGAGAAGGGATTATGGGCCCTCAAATGGGGTAGAAGAAGTACCCTTGGGGGGTCCATGAAAGTCATGGGTTTTCAGCTACAAAAAAGGGGTTATTAGTACGTAAGGGGGGCTTCTCAAGGGCAATAGAGGGGACCTATGGATGGTATTAGAGAAGGGATTATGGGCACTCAAATGGGGTAGGAGAAGTACCCTCAGAAGGTCCATCAAATCCAGAAGAAGGTCCTCAAGGTGAAAGGCATGGGTTTTCAGCTACAACGAAGGGGTTATTAGTACCTAAGGGGGGCTTCTCAAGGGCAACCGAGGGGAGCTATGCATGGTATTAGAGAGGGGATTATGGGCACTCAAATGGGGTAGAAGAAGTACCCTTGGAGGGTCCATCAAATCCAGAAGAAAGTCCTGAAGTTGAAAGTCATGGGTTTTCAGCTACAAAAAAGGGGGTTATTAGTACCTAAGGGGGGCTTCTCAAGGGCAATAGAGGGGAGCTATGCATGGTATTAGAGAAGGGATTATGGGCCCTCAAATGGGGTAGAAGAAGTACCCTTGGAGGGTCCATCAAATCCAGAAGATGGTCGTCAAGTTGAAAGTCATGGGTTTTCAGCTACAAAAAGGGGTTATTAGTACGTAAGGGGGGCTTCTCAAGGGCAATAGAGGGGAGCTATGCATGGTATTAGAGAAGGGATTATGGGCCCTCAAATGGGGTAGAAGAAGTACCCTTGGAGGGTCCATCAAATCCAGAAGATGGTCGTCAAGTTGAAAGTCATGGGTTTTCAGCTACAAAGAAGGGGTTATTAGTACCTATGGGGGGCTTCTCAAGGCCAATAGAGGGGACCTATGGATGGTATTAGAGAAGGGATTATGGGCCCTCAAATGGGGTAGGAGAAGTACCCTTGGAGGGTGCAGCAAATCCAAAGATGGTGCTCAAGTTGAAAGGCATGGGTTTTCAGCTACAAAGAAGGGGTTATTAGTACCTAAGGGGGGCTTCTCAAGGGCAATAGAGGGGAGCTATGCATGGTATTAGAGAAGGGATTATAGGCCCTCAAAAATTCAATCCCTACACTCTTCAAACTCATGTCTGTCTTCTTTTCGCAAGCACTTTCACATTTAACACCAAAGCTAAATGGGATAGCATGAGTTTTGAAATACTAATAATAGCAATATCTTATGGAGCACAACCACCCTTTGCGTATTATCATATCACACTGCCACATTTCTCTTAAATAAAATCTTTGCAAATTATTTCTTTCAGATAGTAAAGAAAATAATATGAAAGATAACAAGGGGGTGAAGGCAACGGAGAAAGATATGTGATTGTATAAGAATGCCATCTGGAAACATGTACCCCAACTGTAAGAACGGTGTGTTTGCCACAAATGGTTTATTTTTTCTCTAAATATACACTAAACTCCTATTGTTAAAGCATCAATTTCTTTAATGTTTATCTTTTCAACAATTTGTTCCTCAAAATAAATGGATGTTAAGAAAGCTTTTATTCATGGAAAGTTCAAAAGCATAAATGTAATTCAAAAGCTTTTAGTATGAGAGGTGAGACTACAAACTACATCTACATCTCTACTATGACAGGTGAGAATACAAATTTCTCAACTGACTACAAACTACATCTCTACTTCGTACTCACACCGAAGACAAATCATGAAAAATAAACTGAGACCAGGTAGGGTTTACTGTTTTCCAGGTTTCATACGTGCTTCACCTTCGTCGAGATCGCCGGAGAGATTGCCTACGGCTCTGTTTGGTTGTCAAAAATGAGGCATCTCATTAGAATTTCGTGGGAATTTTAGATGCCGGCACGTCGTTTGGTTGTGTTTTTAAAACCCGATGGTCAAAACACCCACAACAATGTCGGGATACGGTCGGCCCACGTGGCTCTCTAATGAGAACCGAATGGCAAACCCCCAAAACCGAGTTTCTGTATTAGAATTTCAACAGGAATGGCCTTCTCAAACGACGGATGAGGCTCCACGCACTGCTTCGTTGCATATCTTCCGCTAAATTCTTGTAATCAAATGGCATTTGGGAATTTAGTTCCAACAAAATCCTAGTAAGCATCCCTACAACCAAACGTTATTTCAAAACCCCACCCCCATAAGGTCCTTTCATTGCCATTCTGCACAAATCCCCTTTCACTTCCCCTTCCCCTTCCCGCCGAGATTCACGAACCAAACAGAGCCGTAGAGATCGCCGGAGAAGAGGACGGAAAAAAAATAACACAGACGGGAGGAGAGAAGAGGGAAGAGAGAAGAGGGAAGAGAAAGAGAGGGAAACTGAAATACTTTTAAGTCATATCACCTATTTCTGCCACAAGGGCATTCTCGTCATTGAAAATTTTGAAAACCAAATTTTGACCCCCTTATGTCATTTTGGCTATAGCTAGACCCCTGTGTCATTATACGATTTATTTGACCCCCCTACGTCAAATCTTTTTTTTTTTTTTCGCACCCCTCAAATTAGTAATAGTGACCTGTTAAACGAATGCGAAATTTTCCGGGTCAGTAGTTAATGATGCATTTGAAATTTGACTGGTCAAATCAAAACTGGGCCGGGCCGGTTGGGCCCACCGGTGCCCGTAAAAACCCAAATGATTTAGATTTTATATGATGTAAGCCCTTATTATCCTGTATTTCTCAGATTGTACTGTACGGACCACATCTTAGGATGATCTAAACCGTCCATGTGATGGAACACAACTTAAATAGGTTGTGCCCCGAAAATCATTTCCTGAGGATGATCCTAGCCCTTCGATCTATAGAGGTTTCCATAGAAATGATTTTTTGGGCTCAACCTATTTACCTTATTGCCCATCACATGGACGGTTTTGATCATCCTATTATAGTGTGGGCATAAAAACAACAAAAAAAAAACCAGGTGACTTGCGGGTCCACTCGGCCCGTACGGGTGGGGTCCGGGTTCACTAAATTGTGACCCATATAATTCCGGATGATTTATAACCAGGCCCGTAAGACCCAGTCCTGTACGGGTTGGGTGAAATCTGGCCCGGCCCACCATTTGCCAAGTCTAATTACTTACATTCTATGTCAACCGCACATCATGGAGGTTATGCGAGTAAGAGGAAGGATTCAATAGGGGTGACCTCATTGTAATTAGGGCTACAACTCAGGTTGGGCGGTTCGGGTTTTTTAGAACCCTACCCAACCTGAGAAATTATCTCAGGTCAGGTTGGGTTTTCTTTAAGAAAACCCTAGATTCATAAACCCGACCCTACCCAAGATAGTTTCTCGGGTTGGTTCAGTTCAGTTCAGGTCGGGTTTTTATTATTTAGCGTAGGATAATGATTAATTTCAAAGATTGAAAAAAATGACAAATTTTCAAGCCAAAAATCTCTAGATTTATATCAAGTGTATAGATTTAAGAAAGAAACTATTTTTTCATATCACAAACATGATCAACCCAACGAAAACAATTATATCTAGGGGTGCAAGTTTGGCCCTGTGAGTCCTGACCCACCTTGAGCCCGAACAGGGTCTGGGTTGGATTTTCCAACCTTGAGGGCGGGTCAGGGTTCATTTTTTAGGCCCTGACTCAGGGTCGAGTCGGGTTCAGGGTTGATACCTCGGGTCAGCCCAACCCGGCCCGACCCTGTTTTATATTATAGAATTGAACCAGCTGTGCATATTTCTTTTGTTAATGTTTTATATTACCTTGGATTGATGTTCCTTTAGATTATTATTATTAATAGTTTCTAGTTCCCGTCATGTTGTTGAATTCATAGTCTTATTTTGTTCCCTTTCTTTGTTTATTAATCATTTTGTTCTATATGATATGTGGCTGCTTTATTTTTGCACTCTTAACAGGTATTTACACTAGGGTCAATTAGGGCCGGGCCGGGCCGGCCCAATCAGGGCCAATACGGAGGGCCAGGGCCGCGCTGAGCCCTGCAGGGTGGGCATTGGGTTGAGGTTTTTTGGCCTTGACTCAGGATCAGGGCCCAAATAATGGGATCCAGGGTTGGGCTAGGGTTTTGAAAAACCTGGCCCAACCCGACCCTGTTGTAGCCCTAATTAATTCAATATATTAGAAAATAATTTGTCATGTTATTCAAGGGATATTTAAGAAAGTCATAGTACACCTATAAGAGTCCGGTTAGGTTTCGGGTTTTCTTTCTTTAAACCCTATCCAACCAAAGATTGAGTCAGGTTTTTCAACCTAAAACCCTACCCTACCCTACCCAAGACCCATGTTTTCTAAATCCGACCCAAGTTCCAACCCTAATCTTGTTTGGATTTTATGACTTTTATTGTGGTATTTCAAGACAATTTAGTCATTAATCTAATTTATCTTCCTTTATACTCTTGTGTACATCATGTGTATGATGGAATATTGAAAATCCCCTTAACCGGTTAGGACCTATATTTCCACGGTGAGTCATTAATCTAATTTATCTTCCTTTATACTCTTGTGTACATCATGTGTATGATGGAATATTGAGAATCCCCTTAACCGTTTAGGACCTATATTTCCACGGTGAGTCATTAATCTAATTTATCTTCCTTTATACTCTTGTGTACATCATGTGTATGATGGAATATTGAGAATCCCCTTAATCAGGTAGGACCTATATTTCCGCGGTGAGTGGGGTGTCAGGAATGTGTACTGACCCACTTAGTGCTGGGACAAGACCAAGGAATACATTTTGCAGTGGTGATAGGACCATGGGACCTCCCGATGGAATATAGCCCTTGAATGTGTCTCATACTAGAAAGTACTCATTCACAACATGTGGAAATAGAGGCATGTGCGAGGGATCGGAAAGCAATTCGATGGAATTGGGCTAATGTAAGTTTTTTCTGGAATACGTTGAATTACGTGCATTGACATGACGGAGTGTATGTAGGACACTTAACTAGAGAAGTCGTTGTGGTGAAATCTTTGGTATGGGACATAGGGCGCTATATTGTAAAGCATGACGGATGCCCATGCTACGACTCATTGCAACGTGCCAAATGAAGTTGAGGAATTAACTGTGAAATTTCCTTATTAAATTATATTTAATTATATTTAATTTGAGTGTGTTTAGAGCGCTCAACAGATACACGAAAATTAAATATAATTACCCTTAATATACTTGATTCTTTGGTCAAGCCAAATTGGATTTTTTTGGAATGTCTTTGATGAAAAATTAGCGGCGTAATATTTCCTCAATTATTATATTGTTAAATATTTATTTTTTGAAATAATAATGTCATGGGAATTTAATAAAGCGATTAATAATTTGGCTTATCAAAATCAAGGAACGCTTTGAATTGAGAAAATCTGGAAATATACAGAAAATTGGAAAAACAGAATTGTCCCTTGAATTTTATTCGATTGAAAGTAGGGGGCTTAATAAGTATAATTGATTAAGAAACTGTCTGAGGGTGTGCACACTTGGCTTTGTGGAAATTACCAATGGATGATGGTTAAATAGGTAATTGTGGCACTTGTTTAATGGGAAGACCAATTTGCCCCTCATAAATTGGGAAATGCCAGACCTAATCCTAGACCAAGGGATTTTAGGGAATGTCTATAAATTGGGCGGTTTGGATCAATTAAAGGAGGGAGACTAAGGGGCTGTTTGGATACATGGATTTTAGAATCTTGGATTTCCTCAAAATTGTAGATGGGAGACGAGAAAAGAAAGAGACCAGCCGTCTTTTTCTTATTTCTTGCTCTTCTTTCCGACATCAAGAGAGCATGCGATCATCCCATGTTTCCAGGTTTTAGAAATCTCAGGATGCGGGAGATTTCTAAAACCTGGATTTCTTCCTTAAAATCCAAGAAATGCTGCCAGGATAGCATACAACAGCTTGATCATGAACCCTCTTTTACAATGTTTTCAAACTAAAACCTGGATTCTAAAACCGCGTATCCAAACGGCCCCTAAAGCATTACTCAAAACATCTAAAATCCGCGTATCCAGACCATCCATTTGGGCATCTCCACCATGGATGATCCATGGTGCACAAATCACACGAACTGGATTATCCTATCCTTTTTATTGGAGCATTCCATACGAATAACTAACACAAAAATGGCTGATCCTCTCCATCCTACTGGCACAATCTAGATCAACCAGGTAGCCCAGCAAATAGACGGTAAAGATGAGTGCAATGGTGTGCGAAAGATAGTGGGGTCCAGTAATTTGGTTATCCAACCCATTGATCTACTGGGCCCTGAAATGGATGGATCTAGATTGTGACTTGTGAGATAACATAGGTCAGTACGGGAGAGTGGGAGACCAAAGAAAAAGCTAGGTTAATAACTTCTAGGAACTATGAGAACACAAGCCTCGAGGGTAAACTCAGAAGGGTACAAGGAAAAATTCAAGTAATGCCATGCAAAAAAATTTCAAAAACTTGAACTCAAACCACTGGGGGATATGAGACAAAAGATGCAGCAATACTCTCTTACAAAAGACGGAAGGAACACATGAGAACCTATTCCCAGACATATTGTCGTTGATAGGGTCCGGACTCAGCACTGAGGGAATCCGGACTCAGCACTGAGAAAATCCGAACTCAGCATCCAATTAGCTGCTGGCACGTGGCCCTCACAAGGACCGCTGGAAGGCCAACACCTGTCTCCACTAGGTGTGACACCTGGACCAATCAGGGGCCTCCACCTGCCCTCCTTAGGTATGAAACCTGGTCCATACAGAGGCCACCACCTGGCTCAGAACTACCACCTGTCTTAGACAGGTGGATCAGAATCACTATAAATAGCCTTCACTTGTGCTAAGGTGAGGGTCCTGAAAATCTGAGAACCAAAAACTCTAAGCTTTTTGCTCTGACATTGCTCTGCACTCCTGCTCATACTGACTTGAGTGTCGAAGCGCCCGTCCGGAGTATCACTCCGGGTTGGTCCTCTGACCCTTTTCTTTCTTGTCTGTACTCTTGTGCAGCGCAGGACTCAACCAACCCCTCAGTCGTGGCTCGTTAGTTCGGACCACCCAGCCCTACCATAACCTGTTACCGATTTTAGGCCTAACAGATTTGGCGCCATCCGTGGGACCACGCAACAAAAAGCTGTTCGAAATCTCACCCAGATAAAAATGGTAGGACAGACCAGCAAGCGAGCACCTCCGACTTCTCGGGCTACCCGGGCTACGGCCCCCCGTGAAGGACGAAGTGAGCGTCTGGCCTCACAGGTGGAGGTCGGGGCGGCCGTGGAGCGAACTTCGCCCCACTCGGACCGCTCAGACCCTACCCCAACCCCAAGGGAGATGAGGGCCCTTTTTCAGGAAATGACCGCTGTAGTTGCGCAGTTCAGGAATGCGGCTCCCGCACTCCAGCAACACCCCGTCGAGGTTTCTCGACCCGTTCAGAGGGGAGAAAGCTCCCGCAGAGAACGCGCGTCTCCACCCCGCGACCAAACTCGTCACTCCACAAGAAGAGACCACCGCTCGCGGGACAGGAACGTGCGCCCTGAGCCTCGTCAGCATTACCGGTCACGATCTCCCTCCGTGCAGAAACGTGGCAGCAAGAGAGACCCTATGCACGGAGAGGGATCGCGGCACCGGCGAAGGAGTCCCCTCAGCCAGTCCGGATCCGCAAGGAGCCCATCAGCCGTAAGGAGTAGACCTGCCCGTCTGGCCGAACAGAGGGACGATCCGATGTTACTGAGGATCCAGAAGATCGATAATAGAATCGAGGAGCTGGCTAGAGATCATGGCCGCCCTGCTTCAAGGATCTTCAGTAGCAATCCCCCTTTCACAGACAGGGTACTCGGTGCGGCAGTCCCCTTGGGCTTCAAGATGCCGCAGATCCCGCAGTATGATGGGACCACCGATCCCGTGGATCATCTGCAGACCTTCAGGACCACGATGCTTCTCCACGGGGCGTCGGACGGGTTCCTTTGCAGGGCACTCCCCACCACATTAACTGGAGCCGCGAGAGACTGGTACTCACGGCTGAAGCCCAAGTCTGTGGACAATTTCGACGACTTCGGGGACGACCTGGCCCGGCATTTCATGAGCAGCAGAAGGCCTCGAAAGACGACGGCTTCACTGATGGCCCTGAGGCAGGAAGACGGTGAGGCCTTAAAAGCGTTCGTTGGCCGGTTCAACAGGGAGGCCCTTCAGGTACCCAACCTGGATCCCTCCGCGGCAACGAATGCTCTTCTGGCCGGAGCCCGGTCCACCGACTTCCGAAGAGCAGTCGCCCGGCGCAATCCGCAGTCCTTGGCAGATCTGATGACCGGGGCGGAGGAGTACATCTCCGTTGAGGAGACTCTCGCTGCCCTGGATTCCGTCAGCAAGAGAAGACCAGAGGAGAAGAACCCCGCCAAGCAGCGTAGGGATGACAGACCCCAGAGGAAGGAGAGCAGTCCGTCCCGGAAGGAAAGGAGCTCCCCCCGGCCTCGAAAGGAGAGGAGCCCCCCGACGAGGGAGCGCTATACGCCGCTCACCGCATCTAGGGCTCAAATTTTGGCAGCCATTCGGAAAGAAGACTTCATCCGGTGGCCGAAGAAGCAGACGCCAGAGGCAGGCACCCAAGACATGTCCAGGTATTGCCGGTTCCATAAGAGCCACGGCCACGACACCAACGCCTGCATTCATCTCAAGGAGGAGATCGAGCAGCTCATAAGCAGAGGGTACCTTGGGAGGTACTTAAAAAATAATGACAACAGAAGGGAGCGCCAGGACAACCCGAGGCCCAGAGACAGAAGTCCTCGAGACGCCCAACCCCTGGGCGACCGCATCCAGGCTCCAACCCCGGCCGTTCTCCCTCCTCAGGTACCTCAACCTCAACTTCAACCTCATGGTGTTATTGGTACCATTTCAGGAGGGCCGACCGCGGGAGGGACCTCTTCATCGGCCCGCAGAACCTATGCCCGGCAGGTCAACGCCGTCCATGCCTGCAGCAAGAGGGCCGAGCCAGAAAATGAGATATCCTTTTCGGAGGCAGATCTTGACGGTCTGATCCTCCCGCACGATGATGCCCTGGTCGTCACAATGCTAGTGGCGAACTGGGAAATGAAGAAGATCCTGGTCGACAACGGGAGCTCCGCCGACATCCTCTACTATCACGCCTTCGAACAGATGATGATCGGAGCTGACCGTCTGAAGCCGGCCAACTCAGATCTGTTCGGGTTCTCAGGAGAAGTTGTCAAGGTCGAAGGGCAGATTGAGCTTCCAGTTCTTATCGGGGAGCCGCCCCGCCAGTCCTTCGCAATGGTGACCTTCCTGGTGGTTAAGGCCAAGTCGGCCTATAATGCCATTCTAGGACGCCCCGGCCAGAACCTCCTCCGAGCTATTCCCTCCGCCTATCATCAGAAGATGAAGTTCATTACGCCGGGAGGCGTAGGTGAAGTCAGAGGGGATCAGCCTCAATCAAGGCAATGCTACGCGGCAGCGCTGAGAGGGAAGAACGCGTCTGAGTCTCTTCCAATCGAGCTATACGATCTGAGAGACGAAGCGCAGGTCACAGTCAACGAGCCCGCAGAGGACCTCATCTCTATTCAATTGAGCATCGATGACGAACAGAGGGTTGTCCGGATCGGCTCTGCCCTGCCAGAGGCCGCGCAGCAGAATCTCGCTCAGTTCCTCAGAGCCAATGCAGATGTCTTTGCCTGGACTCCTTCAGACATGCCCGGCATTGACCCGTCGATTAGCACCCACGAGCTCGGTGTCGATCAGACATGCAAGCCCGTGAAGCAGAAGCGGAGACACTTTGCGCCAGAAAGGCGGAGAGCCATCGGAGAAGAGGTGGAGAGGCTTTTGAAGGCCGATTTCATCCGTGAGATCCAGTATCCGGACTGGCTCGCGAATGTGGTAATGGTGAAAAAGTCCAACGGGAAGTGGAGGACCTGTATAGACTTCACAGACCTGAATAAGGCCTGCCCAAAGGACAGCTACCCACTCCCAAAAATAGACCAGCTCATTGACGCCACAGCAGGTCACGAGCTGCTCAGTTTCATGGATGCTTTCTCAGGATACAATCAAATCAGAATGTACGAGTCAGACATCCCGAAGACATCATTCGTTACCGACCAGGGGACTTATTGCTATCGGGTGATGCCTTTCGGACTGAAGAATGCAGGAGCCACTTACCAGCGTCTCGTCAACAAGCTATTTAGAAATCAGATCGGTCGGAACATGGAGGTCTACGTTGATGATATGCTAGTGAAGAGCAGAAGTGCTTCCAACCACGTCTCCGACCTCGAAGAGGCCTTCCAAGTCTTGAGGGAACACAACATGAAGCTTAATCCGACCAAATGTACGTTTGGCGTCGGAGCAGGCAAATTCCTGGGCTTCATGGTAAGCCAGAGAGGAATAGAGGCGAATCCGGAGAAGATCAAGGCAGTAATGGAGCTGACTCCTCCCAACACTATCAGAGAAGTACAGCGGCTGACCGGGCTGGTGGCAGCCCTGGGGCGGTTTATTTCAAAATCCGCCGAGAGATGCCTTCCGTTCTTCAATGCGATCAAAGGTATAAAAACCGCGCCCTGGACTCCGGAATGTCAAGCAGCGTTCGAGGAGCTGAAGCAGTACTTATCCTCCCCCCCCTTGTTGTCCACACCAGAGCCAGGAGAAGAGCTGATTCTGTACCTCTCAGCGGGACCCTTGGCAGTTGCAGCAGTACTGATCAAAGAAGAGTCTAACCAGCAAAAGCCGATCTACTATGTGAGCAAGGTCCTCCACGATGCAGAGACCAGATATCAGCGAATAGAGAAGCTCGTGTGCGCCCTCATTATGGCGGCCCGGAAGCTAAGGCCGTACTTTCAGGCGCACACGATCAAGGTCTTGACAGGGCAGCCTCTCAGACAGATCCTCCACCGGCCAGACACTTCGGGCCGACTTGTCAAGTGGGCCGTGGAGCTCAGTGAGTTTGATATCAAGTATCTACCCAGGCCGGCGATCAAAGCTCAGATTCTCGCTGACTTCATAGCCGAGTGCACAGTTCCGGACCCAGACCCCGGGCTGGTAGCAGTTCCATCTCCGGAAGCAGAACTGGCCGTACCGGAGCCTCGAGTCGTTTTCAGAGCGTCACCGCCCCCCGGGACTGAGTCCGTCATCGCGCACCCAGTTTTTTATGAAGAGCCACTCTGGAAAGTTTATGTGGACGGGTCATCGAACAAGACAGGGTGTGGTGCAGGACTAGTTCTCACTGGACCAGAGGACTTCGTCCTGAACTATGCCCTGAGGTTCGGTTTCCGTGCGTCCAACAATGAAGCAGAATATGAAGCGCTCATAGCCGGGATGAATCTCGCTGTGCAGACCCGTGCTCAGAGGCTAAAGGCGTACTGCGATTCACAGCTGGTCGTCTGTCAGATCCAGGGAGTATATGAAGCCCGTGAAGAGCGGATGATCAAGTACTTGGGAAGGGTTCGCGGTCTGGCCGTTCATTTCAAGAGCTTTGAGGTCGTCAGAATCCCCCGAGCAGAGAATGTAAAGGCAGATGTGCTATCAAAGCTTGCAGCCTCAGGTTACACCGCCCTCAGAGAAATTCGCATGGAGTTTCTGAAGAGGTCCAGTATCGACGCCCAGTCCGTCGTGGTGATGCAGATTGACGATGAACCGTGCTGGATGGATGAGATAATCAGGTATCTGCGCAGCGGAGAGCTCCCTGGAGAGAGAAAGGAGGCCCGTAAGGTCACGCAGAGGGCAGCGAGGTTTTCACTGGATGGCGAGACTCTATACAAGAGGTCGTATACCCTCCCGTATCTGAAGTGTCTTCGCCCCAGTGATGCCTTGTTAGCCCTGCAGGAAACCCATGAAGGAATCTGCGGAGAGCACCTCGGGGGCAAGGCCCTCGCCATTAAAATCCTCCTGAGAGGTCTGTACTGGCCTACATTGAGGAAGGACGCGCTGAGCCTTGTAAAAAAGTGTGAGAAGTGCTAGAAGTTCTCTCCGACCGTCCACCAGCCACCCGTTCCGATGGCCCCGATCATCAGTCCTCTTCCCTTCGCAGTATGGGGAATGGATATCCTGGGCCCCTTTCCGCCGGCCTCGGGAGGCCGTGAGTTCGTCGTTGTCGCTATTGATTATTTCACCAAGTGGGTAGAAGCAGAGCCTCTGGCCAAGATCACAGAGCAGAATGTACAGAACTTCTTCGGGAAATCAGTGGTGTGCAGGTTCGGAATCCCCCGGATCCTCATAACGGACAATGGCAAGCAGTTCGACTCGAGGAACTTCCGAAAGTTTTGTTCTGACCTGCACATAGGGCAGAGATTCACATCTGTGGCACATCCTCAGACGAATGGGCAAACAGAGGTGACGAACAGGACCCTCTTGCAGGGGATAAAGAAGAGACTGGATGGCAAGGCCGGGCGTTGGGCAGACGAACTGTATCATGTGCTCTGGGCATATCGGACTACTTCGCGTACGGCCACAGGCGAGTCGCCCTTCAATCTCTCCTTCGGAACAGAAGCAGTGATCCCGGTTGACATCGGCGTCCCCTCCCCAAGGATCGTCCATTTCAGTGAGCAGCTCAACGGGGACGGACTCCGTGCCAACCTTGACTTGCTTGAAGAAGTCCGTGAGGAATCTCAGATCAGGTCGGCGGCCTATAAGCAGAAAGTATCCAGATATCACGACGTCAAGATCCGACCAAGAGAATTCCGTGCCGGCCACCTAGTCCTGAGGAAAGCCTCCGTTTCCCAGCCAAGAAGCGTGGGCAAGCTCTCTCCGACCTGGGAAGGACCGTACCGAATTAAAGAAGTCATCCGCCCAGGAAGCTATCGGTTAGAGTCCCTCGACGAACAGATGCTACCACACGCCTGGAATTCTAGAAATCTTCGGATCTACTATCAGTAATTTTGTTTGCCTTTATATAGGCTTGTAAAGAACTGCTGTAATCATCCAAGTTCTGGAATGAATAAAATAAGTTTCCCGAACAATTGTCCCTCTTTGAGTAACTCATGTAAACATCAGCATATAGCAGCAGTGGTGCACTCCGGCTCATCCTAGTGGCTTGGAGATCAGTTCCAGCCAGGACGCCCGCAGTGGAAACCACCTTCAAATATTTCCTAAGTGTTTGAGTACCAAGCTTCCAGCTCGGTTCTCGCAGACTTAGGACGACGAGCAGCAGTGGTGCACTCCGGCTCATCCTAGTGGCTTGGAGATCAGTTCCAGCCAGGACGCCCGCAGTGGAAACCACCTTCAAATATTTCCTAAGTGTTTGAGTACCAAGCTTCCAGCTCGGTTCTCGCAGACTTAGGACGACGAGCAGCAGTGGTGCACTCCGGCTCATCCTAGTGGCTTGGAGATCAGTTCCAGCCAGGACGCCCGCAGTGGAAACCACCTTCGAATATTTCCTAAGTGTTTGAGTACCAAGCTTCCAGCTCGGTTCTCGCAGACTTAGGACGACGAGCAGCAGTGGTGCACTCCGGCTCATCCTAGTGGCTTGGAGATCAGTTCCAGCCAGGACGCCCGCAGTGGAAACCACCTTCGAATATTTCCTAAGTGTTTGAGTACCAAGCTTCCAGCTCGGTTCTCGCAGACTTAGGACGACGAGCAGCAGTGGTGCACTCCGGCTCATCCTAGTGGCTTGGAGATCAGTTCCAGCCAGGACGCCCGCAGTGGAAACCACCTTCAAATATTTCCAGCTCGGTCTTCGATGCAGCACAGAAATAATACGTACAAAAAATAAGAATGCTGTACAGACAGTTGAACAAAAATGTATTTGTATTTAATATTCATATTACAATACAAAATTGCTCTTCTCGCCGAGCTGGCTTACAAAGAATGGGGCATTACAAACTGTGCAAAAAAACATATCACCAAAAAGAAAGAAGGCGGCTACTCAGGCCTCCTCGTCTGCCACCACCTCGGTGACGATCTCTGTGGGAGTGAGGGCTGTAAGTTCGCCGCCCTCCGCAGAGGAGACGGCGGCCACAGTCACCTCCGCATCTACCTCAATAGGCCGGGAGGAGTCCGGTTCGTCTTCCTCCTCATCTTCCTCATCCTCTGGAGGTGCATACGGGACGGTTAGCCCGTCCAGGGAGATGCCGGGGTGAAGTCTCTTCACCTGCTCGGAGCAGAGAAGGAAACCTGCCCTGTAAGCCTGGAGGCCTAAGTCGAAGTGCTGGGCCTCCTTCCTCTCCTCAGTTTCCTTCACGGCCTTCTCCACGGCCGCCTTCTCCTTCCTTCCGGCCCTCTCTGCCGAACTTAGGAGATCCTGCACGGCCTGGTTTTTGACCCTCTGCAGTTCGTCCTGTAAGCTGTTGAGTTCGGCCTCTTTGATCTGGACGGCTTCAGTGAGCTCGCCGTTCTCCTTCTGGAGCTGGGCCTTTTCGGACTCGATCCTTGTGATCGTCTCAGAGAAGAGATATCGCTTCTTGGCCATATCCCTTGAGTAGACCTGGAGTTGATAGAGGGCGGAGCTGATTGCCGCTTCGCAGGTCTCCGGCACCTCTTTTTCGACTTCTAACCGGTCGCGTGGGAGGACGCCCTTGTACATCAACTCTGTGGCCACCCGGGTATCCCCCAGGCCGGTGTCCGTTTTCTGCACGGCCCAGTTCAGGAGAAGACGTTGTCGCCTCCAACCGATGCAGTAGCCGGCATACCCAGTACTGCCCCGCCGTGCTTTGACCCTGTCGCCGCTCCGGACTTAGAGCTCTGACCCGTGGTGTCTGCCCGGCTCGATAGGGCAAGCTTATGCGTCGCCCGGCTGCTTTTCAGAGGCTTAGCCAGCGCGACCATCGGCGGAGTCGACTCCGGCACCTTCCTCTTCTTGCCCTTTGTTTGGGGCTGCTCCTGCGCTGGGGACGCGCCCGAGGACTGCTTGATTCTGTCCAAAAGGGACATCTGCTTCACCATTTCTGCAAAAGAGAACGGAGCGCAGTCAGAAATATGAAAATTGAAGAACACTTCAGAAAAACAAAATGTTATCCTAAAAGATCTACGTACGTGCCGGCGTCGCACGACTGACCCCGAGTGCGACCAGCTCGGCCTCTTCCTCGAACTCTGAGCAATGTATTGGACCTCGCTTGAGCTCTTCTTTGATCAGAGCGAAGGTCATATGGTCATAGTCCTCGAGGGCTGGTTTCTTACTAAGGCGGCGAGTGTCCGGCGTTCTCCATTGTAATGAGAACGGCCAGTGCGAGCCCGGCACGGTGTCCTTTACATAGAAGAACCTGTTCTTCCATGTGTGAATGGAAGAAGGTATCCCAGTGATCATTTTCATTTCAGGCCTCTGGCTAATGTAGATCCAGCCGCCGTCCTTATGCCTCTTCAGGTGCGCACACATCCTGAAGACGGGCACGGTGGGGTTCCTACGGAGCCGGACTTCAAGAAGGTACAAGAAGCCGATCAGCGTCCTCCAAGAGTTTGGGACGACCTGTGTAACTGCCAGCCCGTAATAATTCAGTGCGTCCGCAAAAAAGGGGTGGAAGGGGAGCCTAAGCCCGGCCCGTAAGGCCTCTTCATATACGCAGAGGTCTGCGCTATCGTTGCTGGCCCGATCCCCTTCGACAGCCGCCCTCAGAATGTACCGGCTAGGAATACAGTATTTGTCCCTGACGATCTGAAGCCTGTTCGGCCACAGATGGTTCACCTCGTATAGGGCCCCGATGTTATACTGCGGGTTGGCTTCCATCTGTGCCTCCGATAGCACCTCGACTGGCATACGCGACGATTGAGGAACTGCCGCTTCGACGTCCTCATCATCGTCGCTGGTTTCTACCCGGTCCGGTCCGTCCCCACAGGCCGGAATTGTGTCTAAGTCCACACTCATTTCCTCACCGCTCTCCTCGTCTATTATGATCACTAGCTCTTCGCCCTCAACACCGGCCTCCACTATAGGTGAGGCCGGAACCGCCCTCTCCGACGCCTCGGACCCCGATGCGGTACTGGTCGAACCGGACTCCTTTGAACTGGAGTCCGTCTCCGAACTAGTGCTAGACATAAAAAAGGAAGAAAAGAAAAGCTAAAAGCTAAAAAAGATTACCGAACTGAAGTGTTGGACGAGGACCTCCGGGCTCACTGATCCGAAGCGGGCAGAAAACTTGAGTAGCCGAACAGAAGAGGAGGAGAGTAAAAGTAAGAAATGAAGAGTAAACTTCTGTATTTATAAAGAACCTGGGAAGAGCGGGAAAAATCCCGCCCCTTTCCGCCAGCCGGAGTGCGCCACGTCGCCTTCCGCATTAAATGCGCCGCTCGCATTAAATGCGCCGTCCGCATTAAATACGCCGCCTGCATTAAATACAAGGCACAGGCCCCAAAGCGCTAGAGGACAAAAGACCTGTCCGGCTGTCCGGACAGGATATGGCGCATTTAGAAGACAAAAGACCTGTCCGGCTGTCCGGACAGGATATGGCGCGTTCGCTAGACGACAAAAGCGCTAGAAGACAAAAGACCTGTCCGGCTGTCCGGACAGGATATGGCGCGTTCGCTAGACGACAAAAGCGCTAGAAGACAAAAGACCTGTCCGGCTGTCCGGACAGGATATGGCGCGTTCGCTAGACGACAAAAGCGCTAGAAGACAAAAGACCTGTCCGGCTGTCCGGACAGGATATGGCGCGTTCACTAGACGACAAAAGCGCTAGGCGACAAAAGACCTGTCCGGCTGTCCGGACAGGATAATTCAGAAGACAAAAGACCTGTCCGGCTGTCCGGACAGGATATGGCGCATTTAGAAGACAAAAGACCTGTCCGGCTGTCCGGACAGGATATGGCGCGTTCGCTAGACGACAAAAGCGCTAGAAGACAAAAGACCTGTCCGGCTGTCCGGACAGGATATGGCGCGTTCGCTAGACGACAAAAGCGCTAGAAGACAAAAGACCTGTCCGGCTGTCCGGACAGGATATGGCGCGTTCGCTAGACGACAAAAGCGCTAGGCGACAAAAGACCTGTCCGGCTGTCCGGACAGGATATGGCGCATTTAGAAGACAAAAGACCTGTCCGGCTGTCCGGACAGGATATGGCGCATTTAGAAGACAAAAGACCTGTCCGGCTGTCCGGACAGGATATGGCGCGTTCGCTAGACGACAAAAGCGCTAGAAGACAAAAGACCTGTCCGGCTGTCCGGACAGGATATGGCGCGTTCGCTAGACGACAAAAGCGCTAGGCGACAAAAGACCTGTCCGGCTGTCCGGACAGGATAATTCAGAAGACAAAAGACCTGTCCGGCTGTCCGGACAGGATATGGCGCGTTCGCTAGACGACAAAAGCGCTAGAAGACAAAAGACCTGTCCGGCTGTCCGGACAGGATATGGCGCGTTCGCTAGACGACAAAAGCGCTAGGCGACAAAAGACCTGTCCGGCTGTCCGGACAGGATAATTCAGAAGACAAAAGACCTGTCCGGCTGTCCGGACAGGATATGGCGCGTTCGCTAGACGACAAAAGCGCTAGAAGACAAAAGACCTGTCCGGCTGTCCGGACAGGATATGGCGCGTTCGCTAGACGACAAAAGCGCTAGGCGACAAAAAGTTTTACCAGCAAAGACCTGCCCGGTTGGCCGTTCACAGCCTTAGCCGAGCAGGACCACATGACTTCCTGAACCAAGGACGTCCAGGACCCCTGGCCGCCCAGGCCTCTGGTCAAAAATTTAGCCGTGCTGGATAGCCGAATGCCTTCTGCCCGGCCGTACTCCTTCGGGCCAAACGCCAAGGCCAGGCCAGGGCGCCAGGAGTCTCCTGTCCAGCCACTATTTCTCCTAGCTGAGTCTGAGCCCGGCCTCAGCTGCCTGGAGGTCTTAAGGCCGGCCCGACGCTGTCTTTACCTTCTCTTTGCTTCTTCTAGCCACTTTCATGGCTTGAAGAACCAGGGGGCAACTGATAGGGTCCGGACTCAGCACTGAGGGAATCCGGACTCAGCACTGAGAAAATCCGAACTCAGCATCCAATTAGCTGCTGACACGTGGCCCTCACAAGGACCGCTGGAAGGCCAACACCTGTCTCCACTAGGTGTGACACCTGGACCAATCAGGGGCCTCCACCTGCCCTCCTTAGGTATGAAACCTGGTCCATACAGAGGCCACCACCTGGCTCAGAAACTACCACCTGTCTTAGACAGGTGGATCAGAATCACTATAAATAGCCTTCACTTGTGCTAAGGTGAGGGTCCTGAAAATCTGAGAACCAAAAACTCTAAGCTTTTTGCTCTGACATTGCTCTGCACTCCTGCTCATACTGACTTGAGTGTCGAAGCGCCCGTCCGGAGTATCACTCCGGGTTGGTCCTCTGACCCTTTTCTTTCTTGTCTGTACTCTTGTGCAGCGCAGGACTCAACCAACCCCTCAGTCGTGGCTCGTTAGTTCGGACCACCCAGCCCTACCATAACCTGTTACCGATTTTAGGCCTAACAGTCGTCAAATGGCATCGCAAATGAAACCCATCAAGGACAGTTAGGGGTAACTGATGTGATAGATGTGGAAGTGTGGAGTTTTTGACTAGGCATCTAGTTGAGAAAGAAGATTTGGATGGCTTATTGTGTGAAAGGAGACTCCTTAAATGTGATTTCCTTAGATGACCTCAAGGACTTAGGTGCCCTTGGAGTTTCACCAATACTATATATGAAGTTTTGGCGTGGGTAAAAAACCATCTTACAATGTAGGGGTGCAACTTAATTGGGTTGGGTCAGGTTTAGCTTTTTGTTAAAAAATGAACTCGAATCAACCTGAACTGACTCAATTTTATTGTAAAAGCTCAATCCGAATTTCAAAAAATCGACCCGAGTTGCACCTCTATTGCCATGTTCGAACATGCAAGGAGATTAGCAAACATCATAAGTTGGCTCGCTTAGGAGCGGATAGTCCGGAGCTAGAGTGCTTTTAGACCACTCCCTCGTAATCTTGTTCTCTTTCTTTTGTTTGGCTTGTAGCGGACCGTCTCAGTCCTCTTACTTTTTCTAATAAAAAAATCCACTAGTAGAAAAAACTAGATTCAAACAAATAATATCTGGTACAAGCATTTATTAACCATAACCATGGATATCTCATCCATGAACAGGGCCTTTGCCAGTCCAACAAACATCTCACCCAAATATATATATATATATATATATATATATATATATATAGAGAGAGAGAGAGAGAATAGAGTTCCTAAGGTGTCACCTCATATAGCTTATATGAGGTGGCGCTTAAAAACATAAGGGGCCCACTTTGTTTGGATGATCTAAAGCATTCATTTGATAGGCCCTCACATAGATAGGGTGTGCCCA
This sequence comes from Tasmannia lanceolata, assembly GCF_043159265.1. Lineage (NCBI taxonomy): Eukaryota > Viridiplantae > Streptophyta > Magnoliopsida > Canellales > Winteraceae > Tasmannia > Tasmannia lanceolata. Next base: position 68,771,225 of record NW_027518695.1, read on the forward strand.
AAAAATCAACTTCATAGGATCATCCTAACCCTTCCATTTGTAGAGGTTGAAATGGATGGGTATAAACCTCCATAAATCTGCCCATTTTTAACCTTCATAAATGGAAGGGTTAGGATGATCCTATGGACCTGATTTTTTGTAGGCACCATATCCATCTAAGGGCCTTTCAAATGAGTGGTTTCGATCACCCCAAAAATGTGGGCCCCTTATGTTTTGTGAGCGCCACCTCATATAAGCTATATGAGGTGACACCTTAGGAACTCTATTCTCATATATATATATATATATATATGAGGAAACTGTTGGTGAGCGCTCACCAAACTTATGGTGAGCTAGCTTGCCCAATCACATGAGTCCCACATTTTGGGGAGTGATCCAAACCATTCATTTGCAAGGCCTTATCATAGATAGGGTGTGTACCAAAAATCAGCTCCATAGGATCATCCTAACCCCTCCATTTGTGGAGGACAAAAATGGACAGACTTGTGTATGTCCATTTTTGTCCTCCACAAATGGAGGGGTTAGGATGATCCTATGGAGCTGATTTTTGGTACACCCCCCATCTATGTAAGGGACTTTCAAATGAATGGTTTGGATCATCCTAACAAAGTGGGCCCCCATGTGATTGGGCAAGCTAGCTCACCATAAGTTTGGTGAGCTTAAGCTCACCAACAGTTTCCTCATATATATATGAGAAAACGGTTCCTACACATATGTGTAGAGCGTTCTCTACACACTAGCTTAAAATACAGTGGGGGCCCACATTGTTTGGGTGATCCAAGCCATCCATTTTAGAGGCCCTCACATAGATAGGGTGTCTACAAAAAATCAGATCCATAGGATCATCCTAACCCTACGATTTGTGGAGGTAAAATGGATGTCTTTAAACCTTCACAAATTAGTCCATTTTTTGCCTCCACAGTTCAAATGGTTAGGATGATCCTATGGATCTGATTTTTTCTGGACACCCTATCTATGTGAGGGCCTTAAAAATGAATGGTTTGGATCACCCAAATAATGTGACCCCCACTGTATTTTAAACTAGTGTGTAGATAACTTATCTACACATATGTGTAGGAACCGTTTTCTCTCTCTCTCTCTCTCTCTCTCTCTCTCTCTCTCTCTCTCTCTCTATATATATATATATATATATATATATATATATGGTAGTAAAAAACCCCGTGTGGTGCACGAGTCGATAAAGAACTGTACGGACCACATCATAGGTTGATCCAAACCGTCCATGTGATGGAACACAACATAAATAGGTTGTGCCCCAAATATCATTTCCATAGGCTGATCCTATCCTTCCAATCTATAGAAGTTTCCATAATATGTTGTTCCTCTTAAATCAGATGTTTAAGATCACCCTATAGTTTTTTTATTAACAAAGCATAAAGGAGGGGGGTAAGATTGAAATTATGTAGCTTCCAATTGGTTGTGCTCGTAAAATCATTTTCATAGGTTGATCCTAGCCCTCCAATCGATATAGGCTGATCCTAGCCCTCCAATCGATAGAGGTTTCCATAATTGTTGTTCATCTTCAGGTGCCCGGAATCCGTCAATATTTTGCAAGTGTCCTGCTGAGTAATATAAAGTAGTTTTTTCGTCATTGTCATATGTCTTTACCTCTTTTCGGTAGCTTTCTTCCGTAATTGTCATAGACAGGGTATCATAGACAGGTACCCTATGTCGGTACTTTTCGTATGTAGATTACGATTTTACCCTCACATAGATAGTATGAGAGATATGTGGGGAGGGCAAAAAATGGTAAAAATTATCCCCATTGACGTGTTAAATGGACAATAATTCTCCCTTTTCTCTTCTGCTATATAGTACTAGTAAAACACCCCGTGCGATGCACGGGCCGACAAAGAACTGTACGGACCACATCATAGGTTGATCCAAACCATCCATGTGATGGAACACAACATCAATAGGTTGTGCCCCAAAAATCATTTACATAGGCTGATCCTAGCCCTCCAATCTATAGAGGTTTCCATAATTCCTCTTAAATTGGATGGCTAAGATCACCCTATAGATTTTTTTATTAAAAAAGCATAAAGGAGGGGGGTAAGATTGAAATTATGTGGCTTTCATGGGTGCCTTTGTCAAAAAGCATTAAGGAGGGGGTAGGATTGAAATTATGTGGCTTTAATGGGTGCCTTTGTTAAAAAGCATAAAAGGAGGGGGTAGGATTGAAAATATGTGTGTTGAATGGGTGCCTTTGTTGAAAAAGTAAAAAAAAAGTGATGTGTAATTCTCATAGAATTTTGAAATAATTCAAAAAATTCTCTCATTTTCTCTTCTACTATAAAGTATAAGTATTAGTAATACCCGCCGTGCGATGCACGACACTGCAAAAAAAAGGACTATGATTGTAATAACCGGTAAAAAAATATATATATATATATATATATATATACAAATAAATAAAAATAGCCTCATAGGTGGGTAATCATCGGCCATTACTCATTTTCCCCGAGTTAATCGGGCATGAGGACATCTGGCATAATGGGGCGTACGCGATTCGAACCCAACGCTGAGCGAGGATTGAACGGCTTCCTACCACTAAACCACTGCCCCAGATGTCAACTAAAAATGAGTAGATACTTACACATATTAAAAATTACCAATAGTCACTATTCATAATTACTATTCACAATAGTCACTATGCAAGATTACTATGCAGAAATACTACGTAAGATTACTATGCAGAAATACTATGCAAGTTCACTATTGAGATAAACTATTCAAAATTACTATTCACAGTAGGACCCACCGAGTACTATTCACAAGCGGGTCCCACCAACAGTGGGTCCCACATCAGCGGGCCCCACACAAGCGGGTCCTACCACCAGTGGGACCTACAAATAGCGGGACCCAACGCCAGCGGGACCCATCACTAGTGGGAACCACTACCAGAAGGACACACCGCAACCACTTTTATTAACTCATTGGTTAAGCGGGTCACTCCACAACCACTATCATTAATGAGTAGTTGCGCTTCACCGACGAAAATAATAATTAAATAATATTAATCATCCTGTTACTATTCAAGCAGCCTTTACTATTCATCTATTTATACCTTTACTATTCCTATATTTTTGTGAAAGCATTTAAGAGAGTAGTTGTGAATTTAAGACTGTAGTTGAAAAAAATACCTATAAATAGAGGAAGAGAAGAAGAAAAAAAATAAAAAAAAAAGAGAAAAGAGAACGAGAGAGAAGAAAGAGTAAGAGAGAGGGAAAAAGAGAGAGAGGAGAAGGAAAATGAAATCCACTTCATCACTACCAAGGTAAGTCTTTCATATAGATAGTTAAAGTATTTATTATGAGTAATATGGTTGGTTCTACCACCTATGTAAATATTAGGATAAAGCATGCATAAGAGGCGATAACTCGCTATAGATTATGCAAGTTTTATCATCTTATTTGAACGGTGAAATGATAGCATAGTAACCGTAAAGTAAACTTTAATCAAAGAAAGGCGAACTGCTGAGCATAGTAGCCCATCTTATTTGAACGGTGAAATGCTAGCATAGTAATCGTAAAGTAAACTTTAATCAAAAAAAGGCGAACTGCTGAGCATAGTAGCCAAGAAATAAACTAAATCAAAGAATGGTGAACTGCTGAGCATAGTAACCTGTGGGGTCCACATGAATAGTAACATGTGGGGTCCATATGAATAGTGCATGCTGGGCCCCATGATCTTAAAAATTTAATAGAAAGAACACTGAACACAGGGAACATTATTTTGGACATAGATGGACATTACCTGGACAGAAATGACACTGCCTTAAAACATGAATTTGATAAAATTAGAATATATTTACAGGTTATCCACTCCAAGGTGTAAGCTCAAACAAACCTGTGACCGGAAAAATATATGTAAGGGTTTTCTTCCATTGATTCTCTTTTGCTATATGTAAGAGTTTTCTCCATTGATTCTCTTTTGATATACTGGATGTGAATATTTCATATTCTTTGATTCTCTTTATACGCAATTGCTATAAGAGTTTCTGTCATTCTAAGATCCACAACTGATGAGAATCCAAGGGGGATCCTTTCTTTCAGACCCCATTCCTTTCAGATAAATGATTTTACTGATAAAGCTATAATTCTATTTTGTATCATCGAAACTTGTTTTCGTGAGATATGTTTATGTTTAGAGTTTATCTTGTGATACCCTAATTCTGAATATGGACTGAGTTATGATATGATGACGGGTGGACGCGTTATACTCCTCCATGTGCACGTGGGTAAAGACGACTCTAGAGAGTGTAAATCTAGAGGATTATGAGCCGAGGTATGGCTATGAATGGGCCGAGATATGGCTATGAATGAAAGCATCTATGCTTAATGAAGTCTATATATATAATTCTATATATAATTCTTGATATCAAGTTCTGTAAGTTTTCTCTATACGTTTGGAAAGTATGTTGTGCTTATTCTTTCTTTCCATGTTTATAATGTGAGATGTCCTATCTGCAAAATATCATGTTCTTATGAGCTTGACAATTCTACATCACTTGTTGTTTATACCCTACTGGGCTATTTGAGCTCACCCATTTTTCCTTGTTTTATTGTTCCAACCCCCAGGTGAAGTATAGATGAAAGATGAGGAATGCTAGAGTTGAATCCAGAACTGTTCTAAAGGACAAATATGTTTTAAATATGTATCAAGTATGTCTTGAATTAAGATGTAATAAGTTAGACCTAATTTCTGTAAACCCTCTAAACGTAGTTGTTGTATTTGAGATCTTGGGAATAATGAAAGTTTTTAAGAAAGATGATGTAATATTCTTCTACGCACCGAGTTGGTATTTCAAAAAAATCCGGGGCGTTACAATGATACCAAGAAAAAAAATAGTTAAAAATATATAGAAACAATATTTTTAACCATGACGTGCGATGCACGACACGACAAAAAAATGAGTATGATACCCGACGTGCAATGCAAGACACGGCAAAAAAAAGACTATGATAACAAAAAAAAAGTTAAATATATGTAGAAACAATAAGCAAAAAAGTATGCATAACCACGTACCAAGTAATGAAAAAAATGCACAAGAAAGAGTTTTCTTCTTTTTTTTGAAATAGCAACAAGAAAGAGTTTTCTAATTACTTATTCTAGAAAAAAAATATGCACGATACGGCGGAAAAAAGTATATGATACAAAATTTCATAATTAATTTTTGTTTTAAAAAATAAAAATATGCACGACACGGCAAAAAAAGAGTATATAATACAAAATTTCGTAATTAATTTTTGTGTAAAAAAACAAAAATATGCATGACATGGCAAAAAAGAAGTATATGATACGAAAAAATGTTATTTAAAAAATATGTAGAAAAAATAAGTAAAAAGTAGCTAAAAATAAATAAAAAAAGTATCATATACTTTTTTTTTAAATATATGTTTTTTATACTTTTCTAAAAATATTTTCTAATGCTTTTTAACAAATGAGAGGGGTAGGATTGAAATTATGCCGGTTTAATGGGTGCCTTTGTTAAAAAGCATAAAGGAAGGGGTAGGATTGAAAATATGTGGGTTGAATGGGTACTATTGTGAAAAAGCATATAGGAGGGGGTAGGATTGAAAATATGTGGGTTGAATGGGTGCTTTTGTTAAAAAGCATAAAGGAGGGGTAGGATTGAAAATATGTGGGTTGAATGGGTGCCTTTGTTAGAAAAAGTAAGAAAAGTGAGGTGTAAATTCCATAGATTTTTCAAAAAAATAAAAAAGCTTCGGCTTTTCCATCCAGCTTATTATAGTAGATTATATATATATATATATATATATATATATATATATATATATATATATATATATATAATTAGATTCAAACAAATAATATCTGGTACAAGCATTTATTAACCAGAACCATGGATATCTCATCCATGAACAGGGCTTTGCCAGTCCAACAAACATCTCACCCAAATATAGTTAAGTGAGTTAAGTGAAGCAACACATACGTGTAGCTAACTTAGCTACACCGACGGCTTAAAATACAGTGGGCTCACATTGTTTGGGAGATCCAAACCATTCTTTTGATAGGCCCTCACATTGATACGGTGTGCCCAAAAAATCAGCTCCATTGGATGATCCGAATCCTTCAAACTGTGGAGGAAAAAATGGACAGATTTGTGAAGGTTTTTACACGTACATTTTTGCCTCCACAAATCGTAGGGTTCGGATGATCCTTGGGAGCTGATTTTTTGGGCACACCCTATCTATGTGAGAGCCCATCAAGTGAATGGTTTGCATCACCCAAACAATGTGGGGCCCACTGTATTTTAAGTCGTCGGTGTAGCTAAGTTAGCTACACGTATGTGTAGCTACACTTCTCTCTCTCTCTCTCTCTCTCTCTCTCTCTCTCTCTTATATATATATATAGAGAGAGAGAGAGAGAGGAAAGTGAAGCTACACCGCCGATGTAGCTAAGTGGTGTAGCTAACTTAGCTACACCGCCGGCTCAAAATACAATGGGCCCACATTGTTTTGGTGATCCAAAGAATTCATTTGATTGGCCCTCACATAGATAGGGTGTCCACCAAAAATCAGCTCCATAGGATCATCCCAACCCTTCAAACTGTGGAGGCAAAAATGGACAAATTTGTGAAGGTTTTTACACGTTCATTTTTGCCTCCACAAATCGTAGAGTTGGGATGATCCTATGGAGCTGATTTTTGGTGGACACCCTATCTATGTGAGGGCCAATCAAATGAATTCTTTGGATCACCAAAACAATGTGGCCCCATTGTATTTTAAGCCGGTGGTGTAGCTAAGTTAGCTACACCGACGGTGTAGCTTTGCTTTCCTCATATATATATATATATATATATATATATGAGAACTTATATGGTGGCCGACCGTGAATATAAAGCTCAGAGAGAGAGAGAAAAACTCTCTCCCTTGATTTTAAATCCAAGAGAAAGCCCTGTTTTGACTTTTCCTTGGTTCAAAAGCCAAGGAAGAAAGTTTTGTCTCCTTCCACCCTTTACATTCTCACGGTCGGCCATCATATAATTTCTCTCTCTCTCTCTCTCTCTCTCTCTCTCTATATATATATATATATATATATATATATATATATGGAACACAACATAAATAGGTTGTGCCCCAAAATTCATTTCCATAGGCTTATCCTAGCCCTCCAATCTATAGAGGTTTCCATAATTAAAAAAGCATAAAGGACGGGGGAAGGATTGAAATTATGTGGCTTTAATGGTTGCTTTTGTTAAAAAGCATAAAGGAGGGGGTAGGATTGAAAATATGTGAGTTGAATGGGTGCCTTTGTTAAAAAAAGTCAAAAAAGTTTAGGCCGAAATTTGGGTAATTTCGGCAGAAATTTTATATCGAATAAAATATTCTTTTCTTTGTGGTATCGGATTTCGACCGAAATTTTGAAATTTCAAAATTTCAGTGGTCCGAAATCAATACCGAAACCGAAATTATAAACCATGCTCACTACCATATTTTGATAATGGCACGGAATCACATACTAGTTCCATTGCCTGACTGTGGCAATCCAAACAAAGGCGTAAATCATTTTGTATTTCTTGAATAGTGTGGGAATCCAATCCAAGTAACAGCGATGGTTTCAAATTATATATAGTGCTAATGCCCTCACTACCATATTTTATAAAGGCACTACTCACCGTATTTTTATGATCGCACTCCTCACTTTATTAAAATGTATGGTATGGCCCGTACCATAGGATGATCCAAACCGTCCATTAGATGGGCCACTGCCTAAATAGGTTGTGCCCCAAAAAAGAATTCCATAGGTTGATCCTAACCCTTTGATCTATAGAGAGTTATAGGTGGAACACAACATCAATCGGTTGTGCCTGTAAAATCATTTTCATAGGCTGATCCTAGCCCTCCAATCAATAGAGGTTTCCATAATTGTTGTTCCTCTTCAGGTGCCTGGAATCTATCAATATTTTGCAAGTTGTCCAAAATGCGAAATATGAAGTAGTTTTGTCGTCATTGTCATATGTCTATACCTTTTCTTGGTAGTTTTTTCCGTAATTGTCATAGACAGGTACCCGTGTCAGTATTTTTCGTATAAATAAGACAAAGAAATTGTGAGAAAAGCATAGACATCTAATAGAGATGTAAAATATCAGGAATATATTGACAATTTTACCCTCAAATAATTTCTCATAGATATAGATGTTAGATAGCAGCAAAGGGGTTAATGGTAAAAGAGTAATGCTGACGTGTAATTCTCAGATAAAAAGAAAAGAAATTTCTTTTTCCTCCCGCTATATATATATATACATACTAGTAAAAAACCCCGTGCGATGCACGGGCCGACAAAGAACTGTATGGACCACATCATAGGTTGATCCAAACCGTCCATGTGATGGAACATAACATCAATAGGTTGTGCCCGTAAAATCGTTTCCATAGGTTGATCCTAGCCCTTCAATCTATAAAGGTTTCCATAATTAAAAAAGCATAGACGGGGGTAGGGTTGAAATTATGTGGCTTTAATGGGTGCCTTTGTTAAAAAGCATAAAGGAGGGGGTAGGATTGAAAATATGTGGGTTGAATGGGTGCCTTTGTTAAAAAAAGTCAAAAAAGTGGTGTAATTCTCATAGAATTTTGGGATAAATTCAAATAATTCTCTCCTTTTCTCTTCTGCTATATAGTATACTAGTAAAAAACCCGGTGCGATGCACGGGCCGACAAGGAACTGTACGAACCACATCATAGGTTGATCCAAACTGTCCATGTGATGGAACACAACAGAAATAGGTTGTGCCAGTAAAATCATTTCCATAGGCTGATCCTAGCCCTCCAATCTATAGAGGTTTTCATAATATGTTGTTCCTCTTAAGGTGCCCGGAATTCGTCAATATCTTGAATGGCGTCATGAATCCGTAGTATTATGTAGTATGTTCACAAAAATACGTAGTGTTATGTAACATATGTACCCAATCCATATGCAAAGAAAAAACATCACTATGTTGACTTTGACCACTTTTTTTTATTAAAAGAGCATAACGGAGGGGGTAGGATTGAAGTTATGTGGCCTTAATGGCTGCTTTTGTTATAAAGCATAAAGGAGGGGGTAGGATTGAAAATATGTGGGTTGAATGGGTGCCTTTGTTAAAAAAAGTCAAAAAAAGTGACGTGTAATTCTATTATAATTGGAGAAATTCAAATAATTCTCTCCTTTTCTCTTCTGCTATATAGCATATACAAGACCAACTAATGGGTGCCTTTGTTATAAAGCATAAAGGAGGGGGTAGGATTGAAAATATGTGGGTTGAATGGGTGCATTTGTTAAAAAAAGTAAAAAAAAGTGACATGTAATTCCATTAGAATTGGAGAAATTCAAATAATTCTCTCCTTTTCTCTTCTTCTATATAGTATATACAAGGCCAACCATAGATGAAACCTTTGACCTTTAGATAGTATACAATTCAAATTAACCATCATACTACAAAATTCACTTAACATGTCTAAACTCTAAAGACAAAATATCTAATTTGGATTTGTTCACTAAATATTGAGGTTGTACTATTTTGTATCATATTAGCTTGCAAGACTATAATTTTGAGGAATCTTGTGAGATCACTACAGTTCTCAAGCCATCACTACCCAATTTGATAGGCTCAAACACAGAAATGTAAAAGCTTGGCGCAGAATACATCAGTACCTTGTCTGAAGAAGCCCGAGGATCTAACAATTTTGTCAATCACAACTTTAATCAAGGAATTATTGCCTATCCACAGATATAAAAAAAAAACCAGCTAGAACAGTCCATACGGGAATTGTAACAGCCTCTAACAACCAATTAGCTAATGTAAATAAAGAGAGGAGTCATTATCAAAACAATGGATCCCCATTTTTGCATCACAAAATATGCTTATTAGTCAAAAGATATGAGGAAGTAGTATATGACATAAACAAAAAAAAGGGTAATACATCAGCAATTAAGAAATAAACAACACAAAAGTTTTTAGCTTGTGAATAGAATCACAATGAGGCAACCATTAGCATATGAATGCAAAATGAGGCAACTCCCATCCTAACTTTGCTAAAATGACCAGCTATATATTGTGAAGAGACAAAAAAATGAACAGAGTCACCATGAGGATTTAAAATTCAAGAAAATTTTAGGAAATTGGCTGAATCTTTGTTCGCTTTGCAAATCGTCCATTGACCATCTCATTGAGATGAAGAATATTAGCTTTATTAATGACACTGTATTGATATGAATAATATTGAATTCCATTTTTTATATATTTTTGACAAACCAAGCGCTCAATCCATTTCTAATCCTTCAACATAACACTTCGATGTAAGAGAAGAAATTAGAACAAAAAATTATGAAATCATAATAACCTCTTAAAAAAGTTTATGTGGTACTTTATCAAAGGTCTTAAAAGTTACAAAGGAAGAAAAAGGAAGGGTGGGTTTTAAATCTCCAAATAATCAGACCCTAGCATTTCTTATATCTTAAAACTATGTATTGCCATCTGGATAATTTATTATCATAGAAACAGATCCTAGTTATGATTTTCTAATAAACAAAGCATCCCTTTTATGACATGATGAGTTAAAAATCAGTTGCGATAAGTCATGAGTTATGAGGGATAACATCAAATAAATAAGAGCACATGCAATCTATCAAAGTTTAATAAAAAAATAAACTATTAAAAAAGTAATTAAACACCCATTTGAAACATAAATCTTTAAAAAATTATTTTTCCTGTAATTATTATACATTTATTTGCAATGGACTTAGATGAAGTGTTAGAGTCTATCCTTCTAGACTTTCCTAGTCGAAATAAAGGTACATCATAAATAGTATGAAGGCCTTTCATTATGCACACCACTTCAATAGCGAATAAAACTGTGTGATGTGAATAAATGATTCAATTAAGACAGTTTTATCTTTTCTTGAACTGATGACATTAATTAAAAATCCTTCTCAAATAAAGTATTTGCATATAACAACTCAATAGTAAGTCTAAAATAAGTTCTAAAGAGGGAGCTTTATGAGCACTTATCAGACCATCATTTTCTGCGTAAGATGAAACTGAGAATCTGGATCAGAATTTTCAAGAATATAACATGAAAAACTACATGTCTAGAAAACCCGCTGAATTCAACCATAAAAATTTTGCTTAATGCTTTAGATGCCTATAAAATATTAATAACAGAGTTGATGCAATTACCCTTCATCAAGATGCTCTGTGACTATCCCGTCAAATGTGCGGCGGAGTTGTAAAAATGGTATGCATTTTAGCTCGGGACGAAGAAAAGCAGCATTAGTTATAAAAATCCAATCCAAATGCTCCCTCATTTCCCGAATAATTGAATTTGAGAAATATGAAACCCAAAGATGTTCCAACCAATAAGATTTTCCTTCAAGAACCTTCAAAAAGTATGCCAGAAAAAAAGGGAAAGTAATTACACAGGAAAATGAAATAACCTCAAACAGGGCAAAGAGAAAGTTTCAATGACTGAGATTGCTAGGTGATCCAAGATAGTAGACGATACAGTGATTTTTCAAAAAAGAAGAAGTAGATGATAGTGATTATATTGAATTCAAGAAGCCAAAGATAGCACACCTGTCTTCTTGGAAGCAAATCCCGTAGAGCAGGCTGTAAATGACATAATTGGTGTAGGAAATACATTTATGATAGAGGAAACCGAAGTTTCTTACACAAAAGGAGGCATAACTCTTTGGTCTGACAGTGTCTGGAGATGTAATTGTCTTGGCAAAAAATGACATTGTAAATCAGATAACTACGGCAATCAGCATCTTTAATTGGAAGCATCCAAATAAACACCCTTTCAACAATCTCCCAACCCATGAATGAAAAATAAAAAAGACGAAGCCAGTGAATGTGTAGGGCACCTTTTAATGTGGCAATACAATTATACAGGCATGTCTGCATAACAGGTTTGAGAAAATATTGTTAGAAGACTTGGGGACGTATATAGTTTGTGCATTTAATTTGAGTCCAATATGGTTGGGGTTTGATCTTAAAAGACAATCAAATAATAGTACCAATGATGTAAATGGAGTATATCCATCCTCGCGTAGAAGGCTTTTTGGGTATTAATGCGAAAAAAATTGATTGGAGCTTGGTATGGAAGTGGAATGAATAGAGAAAGAACTGAAAGAAACCATCAAGAAACTGGAATGAGCGACAAAATGGTTTTGTTAGAACAACGGTGAGTAGAGGTCATTAATTTCCTGAAAAGTGGAAATTTATAACACAAAGGTACGTTGAAATTGAGTAAAAGAGCTCGATACCGGTACTCATTGAACAGCAAAAAAATGCATTTAATCAAAGAAGTCAAAAAATATAGGAAATGATTTTGTCAGTTGACATGAGTGCATTACTGCAAATAAGAACTATTCAATTCCCTAATATATGAAATATATACTACCAATGTGGCCAAATCGCTAAAATGTACCAACATTAGAGAAAAAGAGAGGATACTGATTATGGAAAAATAATAAAAGCATTACAATATTAGAAAAAGAGAGGACAAAGAAGAAGCGGCTAGGAACATGGATTTACAAAGAAATATTCACATCTTTGAACATTTATACGAAGAACCATAGAGAAGTTCATTAAAATTACATGCAAGATGGACACATGTGTAGGCATACAGACCAAAATTCAGAACATTTGTAAGGCCAACCATAATAAGGAACAAAAAAAATTAGGCCCAATTGTGCAGGAAAAAAAAAACAGAGATAGCTTATCAGTTTGAACCCAAAAAAACCAACGGACATAAATTCATCTGTTTCTATCATTAAATGTCGTTATCCATCGAAATTCATGGAGGAAAATCTTTGCCCTATTTTCCTCCCTTGTGCTGTCTGTTTGCCTCTTTGTTATCGACTTCCATGTAACTGCAAGAAAGAAGTACAAAGATAGGAAGAAAAGACCTATAATAAACTGATAATAAAATAGGCAGAATAACATGGAAGGAATGAGAAAGACAGCTCTTGCTATGCATGGGGTGACTGAAAGGGTTTGCTCTGGAAGTTAAAAATTTGTTTTCTAGAAGGCATTTCACTTTGTGTGGATGTGATAATATTCAACAACAAAATTAGGGGTTCAGCTTGGAGGTCTCCTCCTTCAAGACACGGAACACAGCAAAGGTCAACGTTAGATGGAGAAGAAAAGAAAGAACAATGAGTTTTGGATTTACATGTTATAATTGAAGGAAGATAATGGCATTCGAACTACATACCAAAAACCCTCAAGTGGTGAAAGATCTGTTGATGTACCTCCAAATAACATCAAAATCGACCAACAAATCAAAATCCTACACCGATCATACCAATGAAAGAAAATATGGAACCGAGCAAAAAAACCCTAATACATACCTTGTAGAGAGAAAAGGCCTGGAAGATCCCTCTATCTTTCTTCTGCATGTAGTGCTAAAAAAATGAATCGAACAGAAGCCCTAAATCCCTGGAACATTATACCAGGTTTAGATAAAATCCTGAAATACCAAAGAAATAAGAAAAAGTAATTTTAGAAATCAATTTCTGGAAAGGAAGAAGAAGAAGAATAAGAAGAAGAGGAGGAGGAGGAGGAAGAGGAAGAAGAAGAAGAGGCCTACATACCTGGTAGAGACAAAAGGGTCCGAAGATTGCAAAAAAAATATGGTTCACAAAATGGAACAGAATCCCTAAATCCCTAAATCTGTGTGGTAGAGAGAATCAGTGGCCCTTCAGAAAGAGAAAGAGAAATAGAGAGCCGAACCGAAGCCCTAAATCCCTAATCCATGTGGTGGAGAACAGTCGAGGTTCGTCTCGTTGAAGGGATCGAGAGTTCAAGAGAGATAATTAGGGGAAATTGCAAATGATGATTTTACCCTTGCATATAGGTATAAATAGATGTAGAAATGGTATATCAATTCAGGGTTAAATGGTAAAAAGACTGAAATATACAGGTATAAATAGATGTAGAAATGGTATGGCAATTCAGGGTTAAATGGTAAAAAGATTGAAATGGCTACGCGTAAATCGCATAGAATTTTGCAGAAAATGAAAAAATCTCTCCTTTTCTCTTCTGCTATATATATATATATATATATATATATATATATATATATATATATATATATATATATATAGGGGGTTAGGTTTCTGAGGTATCGCACAGCCTGTGCAACCCACTATAATTACACCATCTCAATGTAGTTTGACTCATCCAACCCATTCATTCTATAGGACCTCACATAGATAGGGTGTTCCTAAGAAACCATCTCCATACCATAATCATAATCATTCAATCTATAGGAGCCTAATTTCAGCCATCCATTTCCAAACCTCCACAATCATAACCCTAACCACAATCCATAGTCCTAACCATAACCATAACCCTAATCCTACCTATAACCTATAGAATGAATGGGTTGGATGAGTTAAACAACTATGGGAGATGGGGTATTTAGAGGGCTGCTCAGGTTGCGCGATACCTCAAATACCTCAACTATGGGAGATGAGTCCAAATTTGCCCTTTTTCACCTCCACAGTTCAAAGGGTTGGGATGATCCTATGGAGCTGATTTTTTGGGCAAGCCCTATCTATGTTAGGGCCTATCAAACGTATGGTTTGGATCACCCCAAAAATGTGGGCCCACCGTGTTTCTGGCCGTCACCTCATATAAGCTTATATGAGGGGCCACTCATACTCACCTTTCCTATATATATATATATATATATATATATATATATATATATATATATATATATATATATATATATATATATATGTGGGGACATTGTTCGTGAGCTTGAGCTCATATAAGCTCTAGAGTGCTCAAACACATAGGTCCACATTTTTTGTGGTGATCCGAACCACTCATTTGCACAGCCCCATCGTAGATAGGGTGTCTACCAAAAATCAGGTCTATTGGATCATCCTAACCCCTCCAAAAGTGGAGGGCAAAAATGGGCAGATTTGTCAACAAACAGTGTCTGTCTATTTTTCCCTCCACTTTTGGATGGATTAGGATGATCGTATGGCCCTGGTTTTTGGTACACACCCTATCTATATAAAGGTCTTCCAAATGAATGCTTTGGATCACCCCCAAAAAATGTGGGACCCATGTCTTTGTGGCACTCTAGCTCATATAAGCTATATGAGCTCAAGCTCACGAACAGTTTTCCCTAAATATGTAGACGAAAATGATTGTGCGCTCGAGCGCATATAGCTTATATGAGCTCGAGGGCACAAAACTCATGTGGGCCCACATTGTTAGGATGATCTAAAGTATTTGTTTGAAAGGTCCTTACATGGACAGGGTGTGTACAAAAAATCAGCTCCATAGGATCATCCTAACCCATCGAAAAGTGGAGGGCAACATGGTTGTCCATTTGGCCCTCCACTTTTGGAGGGGTTAGGATGATCCAATGGACTTGATTTTTGGTACACACCTTATCTATGATGGGGCCTTGCAAATGAACGGTTTGGATCACCACAAAAAATGTGGGACATATATATATATATATATATATATATATATATATATATATATATATGTGGGGGCGAGGTTTCTGAGCTATAGCTCAGCCTGAACAACCCTCTATAAATACACCATCTACACGGTGTTTGACTCATCCTACCCATTTATTCCATAGCACCTCACACAGATAGGGTGTTCCTAACAAACCATCTCCATACCATAATCCTAACTATTCAATTTATAGGAGCCTAATTTCTAACCATCCATTTTAAACCTCCAGAAATCATAACCATAACCATAATCCTAACTATAACATATGGAATGAATGGGTTGGATGAGTCAAACAACTATGGGAGATGGTGTGTTTAGAGGGCTGCTTAGGCTGCACGATACCTCGGAAACCTTTTCCTGTTTATATATATGCATATCGGATAAAGGTTTCTGAGCGATACCTCAGATAGCTTATCTGAGCAAGCTCATATAAATAGCGTATGTAGCTATGTTGTTTGGGTTATGTTATATGTTGATTGAAATGCCAGTGTGGCAACCCATGAGGAGGGCTGAATTGGTTAATTAAAAATTCCTGGCTTAATTAGGTGGATTATTAAAATCAATTTACTAACTAAGTGATTATTAATCTAAATCTTGTTCAAATAAGCAAAACACTAAAAGCTAGGGTTTAGATATTACTATCATATGTATTTTCTAACCCTTGTTCAATAAACAATAAACACACATAAAGGGTAGAGATTACCAATCACCAAGTGCAAGAGGAAAGGCAAGAGAAGAAGAGAGACACCAAGATTTATAGTGGTTCGGTCTATCAACAAGACCTACTCCACTCTTTCAAGTTTGGCTCCATGGGTACTCCACTGATATTGAGATTTTACACGTCTAATCTCTAAGCGTTACAAGCACCTTCTCCGCCTCCGAGGGAACAAACCCTTTAGCTCCGGATTCTCCTTTGTTATCGGGCTGAATCCAAGGCCTCTTACACTCAAGCTTCTCCTTCAAAGGCCGAAGCGAAAACCCTCTTCACAAAGTGATTCACCTTTCTTACTAGGCCGAATCGTAAACCCTCTTACAAATGAAGAATAAATAAAAGAAAAACTTTTAAGCCTCTCGATAGGCGGATTACAAAGATAATAGCTCACAATCTCTCCAAAAGAATAACAAAGTAAAAGCCTATGGAGATCCTCTTGATAAATGGAAAATGCACAAATCAAAGCATAAAAAGGATAAAACTAAAGAACCTTAGATTTGCAAGTTTAGGCTAAAAGGATTTGAAAATGATTTGCCAAAAGGTTGTTTACTTGGTCTAGGATAGGGTATAAATAGCCCAACAAGAAATATGACCGTTTGGGGGCAAAACCGTAATAAACTGGGTTGAAAAAGTCAACATGCGCAAGCCCCAATGGCTACTTTTCGATACCTACAATCAAGACTATGAATATTCTCTATTAATTTAATCTTATCAGGCGTATATATCATCTTACTGACATAAGATACCCTTTGGTGCCTCTTCGAAAAAGAATCGGTAAACCATCTTAGGGTTCTTTTTAGTATTTTAGAATTATCATCATTATAGAGTCTCCAAATATTTTTCAAACTATTTTTAACAGAAATTACTCATTTCCGGCATGTCCGTAGAGTACAAGAGCGTCGAAAACGAACAAGAAATGAAGAAGTTACGAATTTTTGAAGTTTCATAATTTCTTTGCGATAATTCCAGATTCGTCCCCAATTTTACCAAAACTTCCAGGACCAAACTTTCTTGTTTTAGCTCTGATTCGCCGGTGGTCAGACCCGTTGGATTCGTATCGATGAGAGGAATCCAACTAATCTAATTTCACACTCGAATTGACACATATATTTATTGTAAAAAATAATCTAAACTTTTTTGTTCGACCCTCCAATACAAACTTTTCTAAAAACCAAAATGATTCGATCTTGGGCTCGTTAGAGATTCCATAACAAAGCGAATCCTAAGGAACCCCAGATCAGTCCTAAGGCACATCTTAAACAAAATCAAAACCTTCACTTTCATCTTTTCAAGATCCCAAAATCCTTGCTTTAGGGTTTCTAAGAACATAATTTAATAAAGAACATAGTTCTTACCTTGATCTTCACTCTCCGATCTCAAAGCTTGGTTCTCTTCACTTCCCATACAAAAATCTTCTCTTAGGGCTGTAGAAAACGGTTTAGGGTTTTTTTTTAATGGCTGTAAAATTCTCCTAAGATGTGTATTTATAGGCTTTCTTAAAGAAGCTCTAATCTGACTCTAACTCTTACTGACAAAAATGCCCCTCTTTAATATAAGGGGATGAATTTTTCAAAGGCGTAGTTTCGGATATTTACAGTTATGGGTTATGGTTAGTGATGAGTCAAACTAATATGGGAGATGGTGTATTCTAAGCTCTAGCTCAGCCTGAGCTACAACACAGAAACCACGCCCTTTATATTAGGAAAGGGCTTTTGAGCTCAAGCTTAGCAGCCTGAGCTACAGCTCAGAAACCACTACTCCCATAGTTGGTTGAGTCATCCAACCCATTTAGTTTATAGTTTATGCTTAGGGTTATGGTTATGGTTATGGTTAGGGTTATGGGCTATGGTTACAGTTATGATGTGTGGAGGTTTAGAATTGATGGCTAAAAATTATGGTCCTATAGATTGGATGGTTAAGATTATGGTATATATAAACCTTTTCCCCTATATCCTATCAAATAAGCTCCATAGGATCATTTGAACTATTCAAACCATGGAGGCAAAAAATGGACAGATTTGTGAAGGTTTATACATGTCCATTTTACCACCAAAAATCGTCGGATTGGGATGATCCTATGGAGCTGATTTTTTAGGCACACCCTATCTATGTGAGGGCCAATCAAATGAATGCTTTGGATCTCCCAAATCATGTGGACCCCACTGTATTTTAAGCTAGTGTGTAGATAACTTATCTACACTAGTGTGTAGAACTCTTTTCTCATATATATATATATATATATATATATATATATATACCTCCACAGTTCGGATGGTTAGGATGATCCTATGGATCTGATTTTTTGTGGACACCCTATCTATGAGAGGGCCTTAAAAATGAATGGTTTGGATCTCCCAAATCATGTGGACCCCACTGTATTTTAAGCTAGTGTGTAGATAACTCTCTACACATATGTGTAGGAACCGTTCTCTCTCTCTCTCTCTCTCTCTCTCTCTCTCTCTCTCTCTCTCTCTCTCTCTCTATATATATATATATATATATATATATATATATATATATATATATATATTACTATATAGCAGAAGAGAAAAGGGAGAATTATTCTCCATTTAACACGTGGATGATTTTTACCATACTTGCCCTCCCCACATATCTGTACATCCTATCTATGTGAGGGTCAAATCGTAATCTACATACGAAAAGTACCGACACAAGGGTACCTGTCTATGACAATTACGGAAAAAAACTACCAAGAAGAGGTAGAGACATATGACAATGGCGAAAGAACTACTTTATATTAGTCATGCAAGACACTTGCAAAATATTGACGGATTCCGGGCACTTAAAGAGGAACAACAATTATGGAATCCTCTATCGATTGGAGGGCTAGGATCAGCCTATATCGATTAGAGGGCTAGGATCAACCTATGGAAATGATTTTACGGCAACAACCAATTGATGTTGTGTTCCATCACATGGACGGTTTGGATCAACCTACAAAGCCACTTAATTTCAATCTTACCCCCCTCCTTTATGTTTTTTTAATAAAAAATCTATAGGGTCATCTTAGCCATCCGATGTAAGAGGAACAACATATTATGGAAACCTCTATAGATTGGAGGGCTAGGATCAACCTATGAAAATGATTTTTGGGGCACAACCTATTTTTGTTATGTTCCATCACATGGACGGTTTGGATCAACCTATGATGTGGTCCGTACAGTTCTTTGTCGGCCTGTGCATCGCACAGGGTTTTTTACTAGTGTATATATATATATATATATATATATATATATATATATATATATATGAGAAAACGGTTCCTACACATATGTGTAGATAAGTTATCTACACACTAGCTTAAAATATAGTGGGGGCCACATTATTTGGGTGATCCAAACCATTCATTTTTAAGGCCCTCACATAGATAGGGTGTCCACAAAAAATCAGATCCATAGGATCATCCTAACCATTCGAACTGTGGAGGCAAAAAATGGACTAATTTGTGAAGGTTTAAAGACATCCATTTTACCTCCACAAATCGTAGGGTTGGGATGATCCTATGGATCTGATTTTTTGTAGACACCCTATCTATGTGAGGGCCTTTAGAATGGATGGCTTGGATCACCCAAACAATGTGGGCCCCCACTGTATTTTAAGCTAGTGTGTAGAGAACTCTCTACACATATGTGTAGGAACCGTTTTCTCTCTCTCTCTCTCTCTCTCTCTCTCTCTCTCTCTCTCTCTCTATATATATATATATATATATATATATAAATATATATATATATATATATATAGAGAGAGAGAGAGAGAAAAGGGTTCCTGAGGTGGCGCTAGCGCTACCTCATATGAGGTGGCACTCACAAAACATAGGGGGGCCCACTTTGTTTGGATGATCCAAAGCATTCATTTGATAGGCCCTCACATAGTTAGGGTGCCCACAAATAATCATGTCCATAGGATCATCCTAACCCTTCCATTTGTGGAGGTTAAAATGGATGGGTATAAACCTCCATAAATCTAAACCTCCACAGATAGAAGGGTTAGGATGATCCTATGGACCTGAGTTTTTGTAGGCACCCTATCTATGTGAGGGCCTATCATATGAATGCTTTGGATCATCCAAACAAAGTGGGCCCTATGTTTTTTTAGCGCCACCTCATATAATGTAGCGCTAGCGCCACCTCATGAACCCTTTTTCATATATATATATATATATATATATATATAGAGAGAGAGAGAGAGAGAGAGAGAGAGAGAGAACGGTTTCTACACATAAGTGTAGATAAGTTATCTACACACTAGCTTTTTTTGGGTGATCCAAACCATTCATTTGATTTGCCCTCATATAGATAGGGCGTCCACAAAAAATCAGCTCATCCCAGCCCTATGATTTGTGGAGGTAAAATGGACGTGTGTAAACCTTCACAAATCTGTCCATTTTTTGCCTCCACGATTCGAAGGGTTAGGATGATCCTATGGAGCTGATTTTTTGGGCACACCCTATCTATGTGAGGGCCCATCAAATGAAAGCATTGGATCACCCAAACAATGTGGGCCCCCACTGTATTTTAAGCTAGGGTGTAGATAACTTATCTACACTTGTGTGTAGAAACAGTTTTCTCATATATATATATATATATATATATATATATATATATACACACTAGTATGCGGGACCCATGCTATGCATGGGTGTAAACTAATGGGCCTCCATCACATGGGTACAAGAGCTGTAAAATGGTGGGCCCGTGCTAAGGGTTTAAAGTGGTGATACCCAAACAATAAAAAATGATGTGCAAAAGGTGGGCCCCATCCAATGGAGAAGCCCATGTAAAATGGCAGGCCCATGCCATGCATCGGTGGGCCCGGGGGTGACTAGTGCTATGTATGGGTCTAAAGTAGTGAGACCCAAACTATTAAAAATGATGTGCAAGTGGTGGGCCCCATCCAACCAATAAGCCCATGTCAAATGGTAGGCGGGTCCACCCGTGCTATGCATGGGCTTAAAGTGGCGAGGCCCATTAGGATGACATGCGCATCCCACATGTTAGAAAAAGTACTATGTTTTCGTCAATTGTTTGCAAGGTGCCCCAATCCGTAATTAAAAATAACTGATATAGTCAATATTTTTCAAAGCGCCCAAATCCTTAGTATTATGTCATTATCACCCACATTTTGTAATTTCGCATTCAAAAAGCAACCGCAATTGTTGACTTCTGCGGGGAAAATCATTTCCGGGAAAAACTTTTCCTGTTTGCCCGGAAAACACGAAGGCTATTTTGGACGGAAAATACTCTACGGGAAAAACGTTTCCTGAAAAATCCAGAACTTTTCCTGGAAAAGATGAATGACAAAATGGAAAGTTAGCTGCATAGTATATATATATAGATATATATAGAGTGCTAAATCGTATCTATGCTTGGATGCAAATACTGTATCTATGCTAGAGTGCTAAATCGTTTTATATTGTCTAGGATTAAGTGGGTCCCACGGCATGCTTTTAGGAAAGTAAAATGTATGAAATCGATATATCATTGTTGCGAGATTTGGGGTGTTTTCCCGACAGCAATATCTCTCTCTCTCTCTCTCCTAGGCTCCTAGCAATCTATTCCGTGAGAGTTTGCAGGACTTATAATGCAAATTTTTAGGGATTTTGTATTAGTAGATAGTAATTGAAGATTTTAGCTTATTATCGTACTGATTCTTATAGGGGATTTTATGGATATTAGATGCTGAGTTTTAGGGATTTAATAGTTGTTTAACGATGAAAGAATTTTCTAAATGTAGAATTTTCATTCGATGAAGAAAGGGAGATATTTTCTCATCAAACTTTGTGTTTAACAGAGAATTTGGATTTCAGTCATGAATAATGATATGGTAACCGAGTTCGGGACCTAGAGTGGAGCCGAACAAATAGCCTATTAACACATTAGAAATCTTTTCCTTAGAAATCATTTCCTTCTTTTTTGGCTTTTTTCTAGATGAAAATGGCAAAACTACCTATCTCATGCCATGTGGCATGTGGGCATTTGTTAGGTTAAACAAGGCTTATCAGCCATTACCTCTTAGTGAAGCTTAACCTCTCTCTCTCTCTCTCTCTCTCTCTCTCTCTCCTTGTTAGGTTAAACAAGGCTTATCAGCCATTACGTCAAAATTGCATTTAGCACCTATTCATTCTGGATATTGAGAAATTGCATTTTTTTAATCTTGGGTCCAAAAATGATTATTGGACTCGAAATTAAATGCAACTTTGAGTCCAATAATCAGTTTAATCTTTATGCACATAATTCCAAACAGCACTTTGATGCCTTTGATATCCACGCCTTTACTAATCAGATCCCCTCATTCATTATCTATGTTCACCGATTGCATATTCTCTTTAGGTGTTTTTCATTTTTTGTGATACATAGTCTCTGTCAAAACACAGGTTAGTGTACTAAAAATTTAGTTGAAGTTTATTTCAACATGGTGGTGATGGGTTCCATGGGAGTGTGTTCATTTTTGGTGTTTGCTCCTTTCTTTTTCTTCACGTTGCTTCTAAGACCATATTGAATAGAAAAATGTATGTGATATAAGTAGGGGTGCAAGTCTGGCCCTGTCAGCCCTGACCCCGAACAGGGTCAGGGCTGGATTTTCCTACTCTGAGGGCGGGTCAGGGTTCATTTTTTTAGACCCTGACTCAGGTTGGGTCGGGTTCTTGGTTAATGCCTCGGGTACCCTGACCCGGCCCGACCCTAAGTTTTCTATTATAGAATTGAAACATCTGTGTATGTTTCTTTTGCTAATGTTTTCTATTATCTTGGATTGATGTTTCTTTAGATTATTATTATTAATTGTCTCTGTTGCCCGTCAAGTTGTTGAATTCATATTGTCTTATTTTGTTCCATTTCTCTGTTTATTGATCATTTTGTTCTATATGATAACTGGTTGCTTTATTTTTGGCACTCTTAACAAGTATTTGCACTAGGGTCAATTAGGACCGAGCCGGCCCGGCCCGGCCCTGCCCAATCAAGGCGGGCCAGGGCCAGCACTGAGCCTTGTAGGGCGGGCAATGGGTTGAGGTTTTTCGGCCCTGACTTAGGGTCAGGGCGGGTCAGGGCCGGGATAATGGGATCCAGGGTTGGGCTAGGGTTTTGAAAAACCCAACCGTGTTGTAGCCCTAGATATAAGTCATATCCTCATTTTTTATACCTGTTAAAGCGTGGAGTGTCAATACGAATACAAGGACATGTAGAACACTCCCTAATATTTTTCTTTCATTGAAACAGTAGAATTGATTTGGGATGGAAATTTATGTAAAAAATTTTGAAGTTTTTTATTCATAATTTATTATCTTACTTCACACAACAACTTATGATTGCTATTAATTTTATGTTTTCTAGGTTGTTGTATACATCATTTAACTATGTAAGCATTTCGCTACATCTGTGGATTTAACTTATAAGCATTTAACTTTTAATTGCTAGGGCCATTCAAAGAGAAAGCTTATAATTGCTAGGTATTAAGATACGGCGACGTAAGCATTTAATTACATATGTGGATTTGCTGACACCTATTAACACATATGCTATGTAGGTTTAGCATCTAATAACGTTTGTCGAGCAATTTCAGAAATTTCGGCCGAAATTTTAGGAGAAGATAAAATACAAATCTATTGGTTTCGTCTGATTTCGTCCGAAATTTCAGTTTCGGTGATGACCAAAAACGCATTCTGAAACTGAAATTTAAAACCTTGGCTATGACTTGCTTCCTTCGAGATCATGAAAGATCCTTGATCCGATTTGAATATGATGCAGGGAGCATGAACAATACAAGATGGAGATCACAAAAGCAGCAACTAAAATAATCTCATTGGGGTTTGAAAACTCATGCCACGGTTTGGAGAAAAACTCCAATATAACATGTGAAAGGAGCCAAGCTCCTTCACCCACATGAAAGAGCTAATGCCCTCTTCACAAGTGAGGTCCCTAAAATAAACTTTATTCAATCTATTTCTTTCTTTCCTCATGTCATTACAATATACAGAGGGCCAAAACCCAAGAATATCAACCCTAAATTACTTGCCTAATTATTATTCTCAATCTTCTAACTAAAGCAACATAAATAAAAAGTAGAAAAATGACTAAAATATTCCTAAAATAGTAATACTGTAATATACCTATGCTATATCCGTAAAATGATTATTAATTTGCCAAATCAAGTCCAAATAGTATAATCTTGGGCTCTTTAGATAGGTAATTGAAAAACCTTTCTAAATATACGAAAATCAAGCTAAGCGGGAAAGTTTTGACGCCCCAAAAATATACTACAAATAAAATAACAAAAATACAAAATAAAAAGTAAAAGACTTATTCAACACCACACATTCTGCATCATTCAACCTTGCTTGACAAAAACTCGTTCTCGAGTTTAGTCCATTATCCTCCAAATCTAATTATTTGGTGTTGTATCAATCTTCAATTCATGATCCCTTACATGACGCTTAACAGTGAAAAGGGCTCTCAAAGGCACTCTCAGATCCATGGGTGTCTTCATCATGGATACGGGCTTCGAGTAATGCTAACTATGTGAAAGTATCCATTGTTGTTGGAGTCACTCGTTCTTTGACGTTTGGTGAAGCGACTTCTTGTTGATTTCACAAGGAAATATCTAGGAAGCACGATATTTGTTAATTTCACTCGAAAACAGCCAAGAAGCATTCTTCTTGTTGATTTCTCAAGGAAATAGATAGGAAGTAGTGTTATGATACCAACTGATGCAGGGAGCGTGAACATCAACACAAGTGTGATAAAAAAAGCAGCAACTAAAATAATCTCGTGGGGATTTGAAAACCCATGCCATGGTTTGGAGAAAAACCTCAATATAACACGTGAAAGGAGCCAAGCTCCTTCACCCAAATGAAAGAGCCAATGCTCTCTTTACAAGTGAGGTCCCAAAAATAAACTTTATTCAATTTATTTCTTTTTTTCCTCATGCCATTACATTATATAGAGAGCCAAAACCCAAGAATAGCAACCCTAAATACTTGCCTAATTATCATTCTCAATCTTCTAACTAAAGCAACATCAATAAAAAGTAGAAACATGACTTAAATATTCCTAAAATATTAATCCCGCAATATACATGTCATATCCGTAAAATGCTAATAACTTAGCCAAATCAAGTCCAAATCGCATAATCTTGGGTTCTTTAGATATGTAATCGAAAAACCTTTCTAAAAATATGAAAATCAAGCTAAACGGACAAGTTTCGATGCCCCAAAATATACTACAAATAAAATGACAAAAATAGAAAATAAAAAGTAAACGACTTGTTCAACACCACGAGTTCTACATCAGAATATAGATTTTTGCATCTAAACAAGAACCCAAAATGCTGATGAAATGATAGATTAGAATGTTCATTTCTAATTGCCAACATATATCAAAAAATTCAATAGTAATCATTGCTTAATCGAAGATCTCAACATGCATAACTGCGATATAAGATGGAGTTTTACACACATAAAACAAGCACACCTTGAGCTCTATTGTAAATCATCCAAGAATTAGTGAAATCTTCTCTTAATTTTACATCGTATCAGAGCTCTTGGATCCTCTGGCCTGATCACAAATCCGTGCACTCGTCCTCCGACGGGCGGCCGATCGAGCCGTCCGCTCGGCCACCATCTAATCCCCACTACCGCTCGATCTCTACTTCCCTCTTGCCTTATCATATGCGAAAAATGCATACCCCCATATTTGATATGCACAAATCCTCTTGATAAAAAGAAATTAATAATAATAAAAAAATTCCTTCCAATGTCCCAATTTTTCTTTTCCAAAGTTTCGTATTTGCCGCAAGCCATTAATTGCCACCAATCTCTTCTTCGTTTTTTCTTTTCTTTGTTGCCCATTCCAGCATTTGTCCATGGTCCGACATTGGTCCATCGTGACCCATTTCTTGCCCATTTCAGCATTGGTCTATAGTGACCCATTTCTTGCCCATTCCGGCAATCTTGCCCATTCTGGCATTGGTCCATAATGACCCTTTTCTTGCCAATTCTGGCATTGGTCCATAGTGACCCACCATTTCTTGACCATTCCAGCGTCGGTCCACAGTGACCCACCATTTTCTTGCCCATTCCGGTATCGGTCCATAGTGACCCACCATTTCTTGCCCATTCTGGTATTGGTCTGTACTGACTCATTATTACTCATCCATCGAGGCTTGAGTCTTCTCTAGGATCTATGATCCATTGGCTTTTATAAGCCCTCTTGGCGGCATATCAACAAGCGGCGTTTCATCAACAACATTAGGATATTATAACATCAAGGGATATTTATCATCAAAATTCGTCAGCGTGCTCAAATCATAGGATTCTATTTTCCTCTGGGAATTTCAAGTGGAGGTTTTTATTTTTCATAGTGGGGATTTTTATTGTAATCAAACGTATGTGGAAAAATTCATCAGCGTGCTCAAATCATAGGATTATATTTTCCTATGGGAATTTCAAGTGGAGGTTTTTATTTTTCATATTGGGGATTTTTATTGTAATCAAACGTATATCGATTTTCAATCCATATATGTTTGAGGAGGCATGTTAGAATATGTGAGATCCACCGTTGGATTAGGTGTAGATCTCACCGTTAGATCTTCTTGTGGGAGATTAGGCAAGTTGGTTAATGTGGCAACCCACTAGAATAGGCAGCTAGATTTAATTAGTAACTAGATTAGATTAGAATATTCCATCATTATCTCTTTCCATAGTCTTCTTATCACTATCTCTTTCTATGTTTATCCCTTTGAGTGTTCTATATAAACACTCTTTGGGCTATTTGTAATGTAACCAAGAATTAGTGAAACATCCTAAATTTGTCACATGTGTCTAAGCTCATGGATATACTTACCCACATACAACCATTAAAAAAAACAGTTACCCACATACAATTTCCGATAAATAAAGCTAAATTATGGGCAAATACTATTGCTTTGTATCTTGCTGAAAACAGTACTACCTTGGCTTTATTCAATTGCAATTCTTAAATAACACAGTTTTGGATATCATAAACAAACATTTGAGTCATGAACCTCCATGTTTGTGCTAGTTCTGCCTATAAGCAATATAATCTGCCAAACAAATCAAGGGTGCTGCCTTCTCAGGATCAAACCCCAAGAGCTGATCTTTAGCATCCCTGTTCAGCTGCTCAGCAAACTCCCTAGATTTCTCAAGACCCAACAACTTCGGATAAGTAACCTTATCAGCCACCAAGTCCTTCCCTGCGGTCTTCCCCAATTCTTGTGTAGACTTTGTAACATCAAGTATATCATCCACAACCTGAAACAACAACCCAACACGCCTCGCAAATATCCTTAATTTCTCAACTTCCTCATCAGAACCACCTCCCAATATAGCCCCAATCACAACTGAGCCCTCCAACAAGGCTGCAGTTTTATGAAGATGGATGAATTCAAGCTGGTCCAATCCAACATCTTTTAATCCAGTTGAAATAATATCCACCACTTGCCCCGCAACTAGTCCTTCAGGCCCAATTGCCTTTGCAAGCTCGCCCATTGCCCGGACGAGTTTCTCTGGCGACGTGACCGCAGTTCCGGTGGCCATAAGCTCGAAGGCAAACGCCAGAAGGGCATCCCCTGCCAAAAGGGCAATAGCCTCACCAAAAACCTGTTAAAAGTATAAAAAGTTAAATAAAACCATCTCAAGTAATAGGTTGTTTCACATGATATCAGAGCACTTGCCCCAGGTTCGTAACTCCTTGATATTAAAAATACACAGGCAATGGCCAACCCAAAAGAGAGGTAACATGTGTGACATATACGTCAACCATATAAAGAGGGACCACATGTGCCACGTACGGGCCACATGTGCCACGTACAGGCCAACCCTAAAAGGAGGGGGCCACACATGAGAGGGAGTGTTAAAAGTATAAAAAAAATTAAATAATGCGATCTCCAACAGCTTAAGCTTTTGGAGTAATTGGTAGTTTCACAAAACCTTATGATTTGTGGGCTTTCCTCTTCTAAGATCATCATTGTCCATACAAGGGAGATCATCATGGATCAAAGACATGGTGTGGATCATTTCCACGGCGCAGGCGGAGGGCATTGCCGTAATTTCAGACCCTCCGACGAGCTCACAAGCGGCGATGCAGAGGACCGGCCGGACCCGCTTGCCGCCGGAGAGAAGCGAGTAGCGCATTGCCATGTGGATTGTCTCTGGTTCCCTCATCCTAACAGCATTGTCAAGGGCTTGATTCACAGAATTAGCCTTATCTTTCATGTAGGTTTTGAAATCAAAGGCTGAAATTGGGTTTTGGGTATCTTGAGTTTCTAGGGTTTTCTCATCTTGTTCTAGTTTCATTTGTTCTCTTGCTAAATGGGCTGAAAAAACAGTGGGTTTTGGAGAGGGAAGAAGGGTAATGGGTCTGGAGCCTTTGGTTCTTACAAAATTTGACATGCTGAGCTCTGACCCCCTTGCAGAGTTCAATTTAGAACATATTTGAGGAATCAAAACCCAAGAACCCATCCTCACTCTCCATCCTCACTCTCTCTATATATAGATGAGGAATATATGTGCAGGTAAGAATGGAAAAGGGAGACGGAGTAAATGGAGCAGGACCCATGAGCTTGCTTGAATGAGGAATCAATGTGTATGAAAGGCTTGAAAAAGAGAGTAGGAACAGACCACATGGACTGCTATTTCATTAGAAACATCAAAATGGCAGAATTTTGTAGACCGGATTTTGGCATCTGTCCCTTTCCAATTGGCTTCAAGCATGTTTCTTGGTTTCTACAGCTAAGAGAAAAATTCCTGAAACATTACATAGGGTTTTGAAAGGGCGCCTAAATCGGAACAGGATTTTGGGAGGGCGCCTACATCGGAACACATCATTTTCATTTTTGACATTGGAAAACGACTCCTTGTCTCGCTCAGAAATTGGGTGACTAAACCACATTAGAAAAAAAAAATCACAACAAATTAGAGTTCCAAAATCTTTCCAAATTATTTGAACTCTGCAACTCAATTGACATTAGCATGATAAGACCATTTGGTGGGTCCTATTGTTGGAGTTTTTACGTGATGGTGTCTCTTAGGGGTAAAATCCTTCCACCTATAAGCACATGACATGTGGCCCGGTCGGACTCTAGGACCGAAGTTACCAATTATAAAACGGGGACAAAGAAGTCATTTCATACTCCCTCCAGTCGCAACTCCGCGCAAATAGGAAAGTGCCTAAAAGGGTACTCTCAGCCCTACAAGGCTTCCCTAAAAGTGCAGATACTCTTGGAAACCGAGTTGCATGACATGTGGCCCCAGTATGAGTTTGGGAGTGAACTTACCAATTATAAAACGAGGACAAAGAAGTCTTTTTGCACTCCCTTGAGTAGCAACTCCGCGCTAATAGGAAAGTGCCTAAAACGAGACTCCGAGCCCTACACGGCAACTTCCCTAAAAGCGCAGATATTCTTGGAAACCGAGTTGCACAAGGAAACTCGAGGATTGCTCCAATAAACATGGAACCTGACTCCTTAGGGAAGTTGCCCAATGGGAAACTCCCGAAAAAAGCAAGCTTCCTAAACTGCTTAGGACTCCCAACTCTATAAAAAGACTCTCCCATGCCCAAAGGTACATATCTAAGCTCTCATAATCATGTTGTTACTTTGCTCCTTTGTTGCTCAGCTTTCTCCTGCTATCGAAGCACATTCCCAATTCCTCCTCCGACCAGAATGGATTTCGGCACCAATAGTGCCTGCATGCACGCCCAAGTACACCAAAAAAATAAAAAAGGAAATAATATATTCGACCCATTTTCTCCCCGGGCCAACCCCTTTACTCTATTTATTAGGGCTGCACATGGTTCGGTCCGGTTCGGTTTTGGGGGATTTCTTGAACCGAACCGATGCCATCGGTTTGGAAAATTTCCAAACCGTAACCGAACCGTTTGGCGGTCAAACCAAACCGAACCAAACCGATCTTGACCGGATCGGTTCGGTTCAGTTCACGGTTTATCCGATTTCCTTGAGTTGGATTGCTGCTACTTTTATTCTTTTGGTCTTTGGTGTTATATTTCCGCCCATTTATTTACTTGGAACCACCCATTTTGGTCGGTCTCTTCTCTTTCCAGTTAAATACATTAGATTTGGGTGTGCCAAGTAAAGAAAATTGATATATATATATATATATATGATTTATAACAAAAAAAAAATGGCAAAAATACCATTGGTCCATCGGTTCGGTTCGGTTTTTCCGGTTGAAATTTTTCCTAGACCGTGACCGAACCGATCCAAACGGTTTATGGAAAACCGAAACCGTGACCGAACCAATGCCACTAAAAACCGAACCAAACCAACCGAAAGGCCCGGTTCGGTTCGGTTTATCGGTTTAGGCGGTTAAATGTGCAGCCCTACTATTTATGACTACTTTTTTTTACAATAGAACGAGTGACCCAGGGAACAAAAGTGGGAGGACCGATCAAATATATTGAACCCACTTTAATATATGGTCCAAATCATTCATTTGTTGGTGCTATGTCCCAATAATCATCTCCATATGATGATCTAACCCCCGATTCCTATATTGGATTCTCCATTTTCAAACATATACAGGTCAGAGTGTTAGGTTCATCCTATGGAGACGATTTGTAAGCACGGTCTATCTAAGTCGGCCCCTCAAATGAATGAGGGAAATATTATATTCACTCCCTTTTCTGAATCGGGCCACCCCTTGTATTGTAAAAAGAGTAGTCATTAAATACACTAGAAGGTGGCTTTGGGAAGAAAAGGCGGCAAATATATCACTTCCCTTCCAATCATCCAAATAATGTAACGTGTGAACACAATATTAGAACTCAAAAGGAGTTTTTATATGATGACGGCGCGTGCGTGCGTGTATATTTTAGAAAAAATATAAAGTGGGTCCCACATTATTTGATGATCCAAATTTCATCTATGGATTGTCCCGACACCAAAGCTCTAAAAAAGTTGTGTTACATATTCGTGAAACACATGAGAAATTTTAGGGAATACAATTTTCCATGAAAATAGTAGCATCTGTGTCTTTCATGGCAATGAAAATTTGCTACCTTGCACGTGCTCTAGCGCCTGGATCACATGTTTTAGTTCTTAGAATTCAATTTACTAAGGAATTTATTAAAAAAATTTAAAAATATGAGATCTGTCTCTGTCATGCGAGAAGGAGATGCGGCCGCACTTATGATTTACCTGCATTTACCATCAAAGACACCAAAATAATATATTGGGGCCACTTTAAAATGTGATCCAAACTGTTCATTTGGTGGCCCAAACTTAAATACTGCATGATGATGCCGAAATCCGCTCTACACGATCTAGGAGTGAAAGAGTCGTTCCTGTAAGCAACTTGCACTCACAGAAAGATATTAGTGGTACCGAGATTATGATACTTCGATATTCAAGCTAGAAATCGGAATCACAAGTGAATTGAAGGGAAGGAGATGAAGTTCAGAAGTGTTACCAACAAAAAAGAGGTAGGAGATGATTTGACTGAACCTGGTCTTCCCAAGCTGCCTACATACCCCTTTTCTTTGAGGATCAAGTCTAACGTAATTCCATTATGAAGTAAGGGTCCCTTTTTATAGAGGATAGAGTCCTCAATGACTAGAATCTTACTGTTCAAGGAGTCTTTCCTGATTGGTCAACTTCCCTGGGAGATAAGTTTATATCTATATTTAATAGGTATCTTATCTCCCTTAACGAGCAAGTTACCATTTAATGAACTTCCTATAGGTAGAAAGTTACCGCCTTAGAGTACACTGCCTCTTTGAGGAGCGGTTTCCCAACTATGGACGTTTCTACTTATTCGGATGAGATAAGGTCCGTGACAATTCATACTAAAACCACTAAGTCGGTTTCTATATAGTCGGAAATGCCACGTGTCGTTCATCCACGGTGAGTGCCGATTTTACCCATCACATATTACCCCCCACTTTCTCGAGCCTTATTTGGGTCGAGGAAGTAGTTTAGAGATCCTTTTGATCTATAGGGAGTTTTGTTGGTACCGATGGTGATACGAACTTATTTTTGTGGTAACCAATCCAACCTTCAATATTCGGTCAATTTATCAAGATGAGACCGAATCTTCTAAATGCGAGCTACATTAATTGTCTCATTTCTCAGTGTATATCATAAAGAACCGTCGCACCGTTTTCGATATTTTGAAACAGGGGTTTGTAATGACGTGATGGGAAGGAACACCTTCATAATGGGCACCGTACGTTGCTTTCGTGGCAAGTAATATCGTGCCACATGTCAAGAGAGCGGGAAAACCCAAAAGATGCCTTTTCACCGCCTTTCGAATTCTATTTATAGGGTTTACCCTTCTCTATCCAACCACCAAATCTATTTGACAATGACCCACATCCCTTTCTTCTCTTTTCTCCTTCAACTTTCTTCACGAACTCCATGGCCCAGAATCAAGATTTAGATCTTTCCACCCCTGGGCTTTTCGGAGCCCAAGTTGTGGATGTAGAAGCGATTCCGAAGGCGGAGGTGGTCCTTGCACCCCCATCGGAGCCACCAATAGAGCCAGTGGCAAAGAGAACAAGGAGGGCCTCCATGGGGAAGGAGGCGGTGAAAGAAGAAAGGGCGCAAAACGAGACCACTGCACTCTCCTCCACCGGCGGCGACCAAGAAGAAGCTGGAGAAGGCTGAGCCCTCCTCTCCTGCCCAGTCAGACACCCAGTGCAAGATGTCTGACTTGAAGGGGATGCGATTGTTCACTCGCAACTATCGGCGCTCGGCCAGACGTGCCAAAGATCGGAGTATAGGATTCGCCGACCGGTTTATAGAACTGGCGGAGGAGCTAAGTGACATTGAATTAAAGGCGACCCTACTGGAGGAGGAGAATGCGGTGCTGCGTGCCTACCTCGAGGCTCTATCAGGGAATGTGGGTTCCTCGGGAGCTCCTTCCGAGGTTAACCTGACCGAATAATCTCCTTCGGTGCCCCTGGATTCTAGTCCCATTGTTGAGGAGGCAAGAACATTGTTCTTTGCACTTCTCTCAGAATCTGGAACGAGCTCCTTTTTGTCGGTGGTGCGGTAGCTCGGACGGTCTTCCATATCTTCCTAGATGTTTTTAGTCATCTTTTGTTTTTCTGTTTTCTTGTTTTGTTTGCTTAGGCAACTTTGACCACGAAACCCCTTACATGTGATCAGTTCAACAGATCAATGAAAATTTACTTTGCTTATATCCGTTGCTCCGTGTAGCTTCTGTTTCACGTCTTGCTCTTCTTCTAAATGCAGGTTCCGCACTTCCGCAATTAGTGGAGGAATATCGGGGTTCCGAACTATCGGTGAGGGGGTATTAAACGTCTCAATATTTCCTGCAGGGTGACCTAAACGTTCCCCACTTGTGATGCAAGTTGGTTGAACATGGTCATAGTAACTGGAGTAGTATCTTCGTTGTTGGGTGTTTCCTCCGGAATTTGATTCTCGAGGATTATAGCCTGTGCTTGACTCCTGGTTATCACCCCTTCGCCTTGTGGGTTAGCTGCGACAGATTTTGAAGTTTTTGACCTCGAATTTGTCATGGTGGTCCCACAGATGGCGCTAATCTGATGATGCCGAAATCTGCTCTACACGATCTAGTAGTGATAGAGTCGTTCTTGTAAGCAACTTGCACTCACAGAAAGATATTAGTGGTACCGAGATTATGATACTTCTATATTCAAGCTAGAAATCGGAATCACAAGTGAATTGAAGCGAAGGAGATGAAGTTCAGAAGTGTAACCAACAGAGAACAGGTGGGAGATGATTTAACTGAACCTGGTCTTCCCAAGCTGCCTACGTACCCCTTTTCTTTGAGGATCAAGTCTAACGTAGTTCCATTATGAAGTAAGGGTCCCTTTTTATAGAGGATAGAGTCCTCAATGACTATAATCTAACAGTTTAAGGAGTCTTTCCTGATTGGTCGACTTTCCCGGGAGATAAGTTTATATATATATATATATATATATATATATATATATATATATATATATATATATATATATAATAGGTATCTTATCTCCCTTAACGAGCAAGTTACCATTTAATGAACTTCTTATAGGTAGAAAGTTACCGCCTTAGAGTACACTGCCTCTTTGAGGAGCGGTTTCCCAACTATGGACGTTGCTACTTATTCGGATGAGATAAGCTCCATGACAATTCATACTAAAACTACTAAGTCAGTTTTTATATAGTCGGAAATGCCACGTGTCGTTCATCCACGGTGAGTGCCGATTTTACCCCCAACACTGCGTGCCAAAAAAATCATCTCCATAGAATGATCCTAACTTTTTCGTTCTATAGAGGTTCTTATATTGGACCGTCTATTTTAAAGCTCAACGTATCAGATAGGATCATCCCATTGAGATGAAATTTTAGGCACTGCCCATTTATGTTAGGGCCAACAAATGAATGGTTTGAATCATCCAAATAATGTAGGCAGTGCGTACATTTGAACATCATATAAGAACTCAAGAAGAGTTTTTATACGGTGTCCTCCACATGTACCTCCACATGTACGTGCATTATTCGACGATGAAAACTTCATTGTTGGGCGATGTCAATAATTCAAGGACGTGTACAAATAATTCGAGTAATGATCTAAAACGTCGGCCCTATTTGTTTTGGATTTTGAGAACTGATTCCAAAAATGATGATTGGATTCAAATTTAAGCCTTAAAAAAATTGAGTTGTTATATGATGCATGTGCATGTTTTTTCAAGCAAAAATATGAGCGAAGGGGCATAAGTGAGGCTCACTTGTTGATCCATCCAAACCATTTATTTGCTACACCTTACTTAAGTTATGGATGGTCCCCACGCCGAAGCTCTAAAATGGCTGTGTAGATTCATGAATCACAGAAATTTTAGAGTCTCTCCTTTGAATTTTTGACGAAAATTAGAGTCGCGACCCTTGTGTTTCATGCAAATGAAAATTTGAAACACCGTGCGTGCAGCCACAATTAAAATGGATGTGGAATATTAATGTCAAATTTTCATGTGTTTTATTGCCTACAATTCAATTTACTAAAGGGATTTATCAACATTTTAATAGAAAAAAACAAAGCTGTCTCAGTCATTTGAGAAGTAGCATGCAGCCGCAATTAAAATGGATGTGGAATACTAATGTCAAATTTTCATGGAATGTTGGAGGACAGAAAAAATTGTTCTTTTATTATTGGGATTTGCTAGCGTCCATCGCAAAAGGCATTTCGCTGATGGTCTGTTGCATCTGACAGCAGCCACCTCATGAATGAAGACAAAATCTACTGAAAAGTGAGCTTTGGCTACCACCAGATTATCTTTGGTGAGCTTAGATTGAGGCGGATGTCTGGAACATGCCTCATGTCCTTCAAAAGTAGCTTGCATCCGATTTTAGTTTCGAAACAGATATTGTCGATGCCGTCAATTTTGGATGCACCTTCATTTCCAATCTTTACAAGGCTGAAGTAGCGACCTGTATAAGATGTGAAGAAATCCTTCCGTGCAGTGACGTGGAAGGAAGCTCCTGTGTCAACTACCCAGGTGGAATTCTGACATGCGAGATTGACACAGTCATCATCTCGAACAATGACAATTTCATCCGCGACTATTGTGGTGTCATTTTTTCTGTTATCTTCTCCATTATTTTTGGATTGCTCTGCCTTAAACTTCTTGCATTCTCTGATGAAGTGTCCCGATTTGCCACAGTGGTGGCACTTTTTGTCTCGTCTAAGATTGGACTTTGATCGTCCTCTATGCTGGTTTTGGATGTAGAATTTCAACTTTTACTCCTCCCGCGTCAGTTTGGCTTTTCTTGTCTATCAGTGACAAGTGCCTCTGACTCAGGATTATATCCCTTGTCTTTTCGTCGGAATTCTTCATTTAGCATTCTGTCTTTTACCATCTCCATGGTGAGTGTTCCGTCAAGTGCTGGATTGCTGACCGACACAACTAGTGTGTCCCAGGGCAAGGAGCTTAATAGGAGCAACGCCTGCAACTCTTCTTCTGTTGTCATCTTCATAGAATTGAGTTGATCCACCATGCTTTGGAACTCGCTCATGTGTTCCGAGACGCTAGTCCCGTCTTTGTACTTCAAATTTACAAGTCTATGCATCAGATTTGCTTTATTCTGAGCGGTTGTTCTCACATACATTTTCTCCAATTTTTGCCAAAGAACGTAAGCATTGTGCTCGTTGGCAAAATTTTGAAAAATGCTTTTGTCGATCCACTATCGGATATGAGCGACACACTTTCAGTTGAGCATTGTCCAATCTCCATCGAACATGGTCGTCGGTTTGCCTTCTGGCGGCATTGTCGGTTTGCCGTCGGTCGAGGTTGTCATTTTGTCGTCGGTCGAGGTTGCCGATTTTTCAATCGGCATTGTAATGGGCTTCCATAGATCTTTGATGTACAATAGATCTTCCAGCTTTGGCCTCCAGATCGCATAATTAAATGCTGTTAATTTAATCATGTTGCCTGAGCTCTCCTCCATTTAATTCTGCACAGAAAAATAATCTAGAGCAACCAAAGCTCTGATACCACTTTGTTGGGAAAAATGTTACTATTGCGGAATTACAGGCCCAAATAAAGTTTTACCGAAGCTGTGAAATTAAATAAGATAAAATGGAAGTGAAAAGTAAATTGACAAATGACACCAGAAATTTTACATGGAAAACCCTCCAGGGTGAAGGGAAAAATCACGGGACCGTACTCTACTTGAAAACTTCCACTATAGTAAATAATGGGTTACAACATCACCTGTGGGGTGGGTATCTTATAGAGTGCATACAAAAGTTGTTCTTTCAGTGTATGGCTATGAGTAGCTAATACCCCCTCACACACTGGCTCTCACTATACAGCTATCAGAGAACTGTGCTTCTTCTTCTTCTTCTTCTTCTTCTTCTTCTCTCTCTCTCTCTCTCTCTCTCTCTCTCTCTCTCTCTCTCTCTCACTGCACTGCTTGTGCCAGTGTCTCCACTTATGCTTGTATTTGTGCTGTTTGCAGTTCACTTCTCTGTCTTTCTTCCTCAAACTCTACTCTCTATTTATTGGTGAAAAAAGAGGAATCACGCATGCATTCACCGTATATGGCCAGCCTTCGCATCCATCGTAGTGTGGAATTCGGTTCCGAGATCAAAGATCAGGGGCCCACGCATGCACCGCCCAAAGCTTTTTTTCTACAAAAGCTTCTCTAATCATTTACAACAACACACATGCACATCTTCAAATTTATTACACATACACATTAATTACACATACACTCACACACACTTATTATCACAAAAAGTATCGGTACTCCCAAATGGGAGTGACCCACTCCAACAATATTTTCTTTTGAAATTTTTATCTGTCCACAATTTAGACGGAAATGGTATGACTATGGTTAATTTAGAGGAATATTATCACAAATTGAAGGTCCCTCTAAGTAAAAATTAAATTGATTAGGGTTGGTTCAAGTTATCGTTAGTTTGTGTTCGTAGCCTAGAATTGTGATTTATTTTGGGAATTTAAGGTTTCCATTGTTGTAATGACATTATTGATTTGTTAAAATGTGATTTTTTTAATCACTGGTAGATAAGTTAGGTTCTTGATCACTTCCTAGATTCAGTTCAGTGAGGCCATTTTTGGATTGCAAGAAAAACATTACTGATGGAAAAAATTATCTTGGGATATTTTCTTTCTTTCCACAATTTAGAGGGCAATGATATGATTTAGGTTTATTTGGACGGATATTATCATAAATTATAAGTCTATCTAAATAAAATTTGAATAGGGTTGGTTCCAATTGTCTTCTTCATGAGCAAAAAATTAGGAAGTTTTAGAAATATTTTTCCGTTCTGAACTTTTCCACAAAATTCTTGCCATCTTTGGATTCCAAGTTTTGTTTTTTTGTAAAAGAAAAGTGTTTTCAAAATTGAATGCCTTCCCGTTGTTTAATTACATATGGAAAAAATTAACATGAACCACTGTAGTTCAAGTTTTATTTACAGGGACATTTACTTTATGATGATATCCCTAAAATTTATCACTTCCCTCTAAATTATTAAAATAAAATAAAAATTCCTAAGAAAAATTTTTCCTTGACAAAAGATTTTCTTGCAATCCAAACATGGTCTAATGGAGGTATTTGTCAGTTTATTTTACTTTCTAAAATCTTTCAATTTGCAGAGTTTGGGGGTTCTTTGTGTTAGTGATTTTGGTGTTTTGGAAAATGTTTTATCAAAAGCGTTTGGGAAAAAGAAAATGTTTTCTTGGAAATATTTGCTTTTACAAAAGGATGTAGAAGTGTAGTTGAAAAAGATAGTTCCACATCGGATGAGAGAAAAGAAAGAGAAGGGCTTCTAAAGCACTACCTTTTCTAACTCTTGTTGATTGCACATTGGGTTGAACCCATGGTTGGACCCGCGGGACGGTGCAACGCACCGTTCGCACACGCGCACGCGCGCGCGCGGCGTGGGCAATGGGCTATAGGGCGCATAGTGGCGCTTTTTTAGGCGCACTTACTCAAACCAACAGTCACCTCTAGAATCGATCAGGACCATTCAAAATCAATGGGTGCGATCTAACGGTCAGATTTCAAACATTCTGGAAAGGTGCCCTGTAGAGGTGTTTTTCACACTGAAAAGTCACCAGATGGTCTATAAAATATGTGCAAACTTCAGTCATTTAATATAGAAATCGAATTGGCAATTCTGAATGATTTTACACTCTCTTCTACACTCCTACAAAAATCTCCAAGTATTTCTACATACTGTTTTTCTTTTGTTTACTGTTCTAGATACTGTTTTTCTGCAGAAACAGAATCTAGAGATTTCTCTAAGGCTTGAAATTTCGGAAGGGCATTTCGGGTTTGATTCCGCTAGTGCTACGCGTCATCAAACATTAGTAGGGCTTCCCTACTAGGCTTCATTGTATCTTGGAGGCAATTCGCGGATCCCCTTTGCACACTACTAGTGGGGGCGAATCTTGTCTTAAGGAAAGTGATATCACGCCTTGAAGCAACAAGTTTCTGTTTTCTATCATCAACAGTACCCTCAACAAATTTTCCAATACTTTGGACTTGACATCTGTTCTGGAATTCGTCGATTCCGGGCATGATTTGATTGTTGCAGCAGATGCTTCCGTGTCTGAGTTGATTCGCGATATTGCCACCGAATGTGGTGTTGATTTTGATGACGCAAGTAGAAGCATTGATTTTGGATTGGCTCAAATGAGCAATACATATACTTTTCTATGCCGATCCTTATTCTTTTTTTGTTCTTTTAAAGAATTTTTAACTTAGCAAAAGGAAATTGTTATACTGGTTTAATCTTCCTTTTTCATTTTAAATTATTTTGCCCAGGATGCTGATGCTGTGGTTATCGATCATACGGGCTATGCAGTCTCAGAGACTGAAGGTGATCACACTTTCATTGCTAGTGATGATTTTGTTCAATCAGATGTGATTTTGGGTAAAAAGAAGATTGAGGCAAGCAGTTTTCTTGCCTTTTGCTCTTTTCTTCGAGGCTCTTGCTTTGATTTTCTCTGAATAAGAAACCACTTTTTTGTCTGGTTAGTTGATTTCCGTTATATTTTTATTAGTTCGGTCCATACTTAATCAGGAAGGTTGATGAAAACCATGTATTGTGATTTACTGGGATAATAATAAGTGTATGGTTGAAGATTTCAAATGCAATTAATGAGTTAACCCGTTGTTACAGTTATTAAAATGTTCGCCTCGACAAGTGACGTGAATAGCTTACCAGAAAATGCAGATCAAATCATCTATTGATTTCTAAACATCAAATTTCAATCAGTTGACTGAGTTTAAACAGTTCAAATCTCATGATGCCTAATAGAAATTTCTCATGACTGAGTTAAAACAGTTCAATATTGAAACTTTTTCAATATTGAGAATACTATTGAAATTTGTGTATATCTGTGTTGCATGTATTCTTTGCCCCACTATGCCAAATCCGTGTCTAACACTCTAACTTCAAGAGAAAAGAAGAGAAAGTAAATAAAAATTGTAAATATTTTTTGCATTTTCTTTATCTTATTTTGTTCCCATCGGACTGTTATCACTTCATACATTGTAGTCTTGGGAAGCTATATGACTAATTTCTACATCAGTTTCACAAATACTATTTGTATTATTTTCTTGAAAGCCTTGTGATTTTGCAACTTCTTTATGTGCTATTTCGAGTAGCATATTAGATATGTTTATGTTCACCTAGTAAAACGCTCGATGTTGTCTTTTATGCTTCTGATTTGGTTAAAAATAATATGAAACAGGCCCCTGTGCTTTTTCGAGGGATTGGTCATTCCTTAAATTACTACAAAAGCTTAAGCTGATATATAGACTGGTATTATTTAATCATTTATCCTTCAATACTTCCTCTCATGTGTGGCTCCTCTTTTTTGGGTTTGCCGTACATGTGAATCTTTTACTATCAACGAGTTAGTGGGTTTTGAACCCAAACATGCCGTGAGGCAGTGCTCTGATACCATGTGAAACAACCAATTACTCCAAAAATTTAGTCCAGCAATCAGTTGGGTGTCCACAAGCAGTTGTCATAATCTAAAACAAACAGACACTTAAGCTGCAAGTGTTGGTGTTATTTAATCATTTTAACTTTCATATTCTTTGATAATTTCTTTGCTATAGGGCTATGAATATTCTTCGGGAGTGTGGCAATTCGAAGGGCACGGGTACGTGCCCAATGGGACGTCTGGCGTGTGTATAATGCAACTCTTTGGCCGGTGCAAGTGGCCAATGTTGTAACCTAAAATTTAGACACTTCCACTGCCACCGTTTCTTGTTTTTTATTACATTTTTTTTCACATAGTTTTTTTTTTTGAAAGACAAACTGACATAGTTTTTTTTCGAAAGACAAATAGAATCATATCTCAAGATTAGTAGAATATTAATTTTAAAAAAAATCACGCATGCCTCGAGGAGAATTTATTTACAACTCTGCCTATCAAATTCAATCTGGTAGTGGTAGTTATTATGTACGTCAATTCTTTTCTTATTATTGATTTATAAAAGTAAGGTTTTTAAATTAATTTTGATTTCGATGTCTTGATTCTGATGTAGCAATTTAAACTTTAAAGCCCACGAATCAATTCTATAACTTCAACTTCATTGTTTTTATAGTTCTCAAGGTACTTCTTGTTGCTTTTTTATGACTTGTAATATAATTGTAGGCTTTTAAGGTTCTCTCCGCCTCTCGTTCAACATATTCTGCTAATCCAAAGACCAAGTTGTCAAGCCCTCCATCTCTCACAGGATCTGCAATTTCCTTGGTTTCAGTTGTGCAGGTAATTGATGCTTGGATCCTTTTGAGTTTTTTTTATGGGTAGATCCTTTTGAGTTTGGCCTACAATATTTGCCATTTGTTTAGCTTAGTGTCTAAAAAAATTGTATCATGGACAAGAACTTGCGTAAGGTAAAACTTGCTCGGAAAGTAAAACTTGCTCGGAAAGTGTCTTGTTTACCACCTGCAAGCCTTTCCTATTTTAGCTAGGTTTCCTTCGTGTGGTGGGAAACCAAAGTAGAAACAAAAGCAAGAGTCGTTTTCTCTTGGGGAGTGGGAGGCTAAACAAGAGAGAAAAAACATGTTTATCCTCTTCGGGATGTGGTCTTTTGAGAGAGAGAGAGAGAGAGTTCTCTTGTTGGTTTTTTTTCTCTTGGGTTTTTGCTTGGGTTACTCTCGTGTAGGGGTCTTGGTTGAGAGAAAGGGTTGCGGTTTAATCTTGTTGTAATCCTTGTAATTTTGTTTTCTCATAGTAGAAGATTGTGTTCTCGCCCGTGGACATAGGCATCTTGGCCGAACCAGGTAAAATCTCAATGTTAATCTCGTGGCTGGTTTATTCTACTTTTTTATAATTTGTGCACGATCCGATCATATTTTGCCAGATAGATTTTCACAACAAGTTCGAGCGATCTTCGGTTGAGTTGCAATTGGAGTGATCATGGGTCTCGTCCTTAGATCACGGTTAGAGTGATCGTCAGGGGTAGAAAGATTGTTTGAGAGATTCTCGTTTGAGGTGGAGCTTCGCATCGAAGGTGATTTGAGATAGCGGTAAAGTTGACTTCTACTCAGTTCAACATCTACGGGTTTGATGGAAAGGGCAATTTCACCCTATGACAGATGAAAATGAAGGACATCCTTGTTTAGTAAGGCTTGGCAAAAGTGTTGAAAGGAAATGATGGTAAGCTAGAGAAGATGACGGATGTTGAGTGGAAAGACATCGAGTCGAAGGCGGTCAGCACAATTCGGCTATGTCTGCCAGATAATGTTGTGTTTAACATTATAGAAGAAGAATTGACACCTAAATTATGGACGAAGATGGAAAATCTTTATTGGGGGAACCTGAGACCTTCTGGTATCGAAGGCCTATTGAGGGAAGAAGATGGAGTAGTGATATGGGCATTTAGAGGTCCTATCAGAGTAGCGGACTCAAATGAGGTGGAAGTTCGCGCCGTTCACCATGGAATCAAATTGCTCCAAAATGTAGATCTAAATAAGGTGGTGGTGGAAGGAGATTCTCTAAACGTCATTACATGGCTAAGAGGTTCAACTTTGGTTCCTCGGAGATTCGCCGCCCTGTTTGATGGAATTAAGGATAGAATTGAGATTGCGTCTATTTCTTTTAACCATGTAAGGCGGTCAGCTAATAGTGAGGTGGATAGGTTTGCCAAAGAAGGTGTATCTAGGGAGAGTATTGAGCTTTTGACTTTCTACCTCCCTAGTTTTAGCTTTTTCCCATGCTCATTTGTTCTATTTTGCTTCCATCTTTGCCTATTGTACGTTTATGAATCTCAATAGGCTTCCGGATCAACTCTGCAAGATTGATGAAAAGTTGAAAGAAGAAGACAAGGCTCTTCTTCTTCTTACTTCGCTTCTGGATTCATATGACAACCTTGTGACAACTTGTTCTTGACGGTAAGGATACCGCGAAGTTAGAAGGTCACGGTGTCGCTCTAATCGAATGAGATGCGGAAGAAACCTGTTCTTGATGGAACTCAAGAGCATGGGCTGATTGTTCATAGTGAGAATCAAAGAGGAAGGTTGTTTGACAAGGGATCCAGAAAACTCAGGTCAAGATCGAGGGTCATTATAAAGCGTATGCAATGCTATTATTTCAAGGAATATGGTCTCATCAAGTAGGATTATCCGAAGCGAGCTAACAAGTAAGACAATGGTGCTACGAATACAACGGTGGTGGTGATTGTAGACACCCACATTTTGCTTTACTTTAACCAACAATAACCTAATATATTGATCCATCCTCAAATTTTTTGAAAAAAAAACAAAATGATAAAGAGATGTACCTGGTGAGATGATTAGATCCGAAAAATTGAAAAATACCCTGATTAGTGAATTTAGTGTGT
This sequence comes from Tasmannia lanceolata, assembly GCF_043159265.1. Taxonomy (NCBI): domain Eukaryota; kingdom Viridiplantae; phylum Streptophyta; class Magnoliopsida; order Canellales; family Winteraceae; genus Tasmannia; species Tasmannia lanceolata. The sequence goes on from NW_027518695.1 coordinate 68,814,808, forward strand.
TAAATCCATGTGAGAACCCCCTCTATCATTGATTTATATGTTTTAGGTCATTAATATCTTGATCTGACTTTACGGATCATCAATCGGGACAAAATAAGCTAGGGTCACTTCATAGCCCGGACCCTGATTCCATTCCGAGACCCGATTTCCGTAAATCGTTAGATCAATGACAGATCTTGACCTGGGTCTCACCATCCAAAACCACCTAACCTCTCCTCTCATCCTAACCATCCAAACCTCACCTAACCTCACCTAACCTCTCCTCTCATCCTAACCACCCAAACCTCACCTAACCTCACCTAACCTCACCTAACCTTACCTAACCTCACCTAACCTTACCTAACCTCACCTAACCTCACCTAACCTCCTATCCCATTCTCCTATAAATACCCTCTCATCCCACCATCCAAGGGAGAAGAAAAAAAAGAATCCCTCTCTTAGAAAATTCATCCCTCTCCCTCATCTCTTCAAGGGTTCGGCCATCCTTGCCGGATCGGGTGATACGTTGGGTGATATATATCAAAAGCAGTCATTATCAAGCAAGGAATCATCTTCAAGGAATTAACATCAAAGAAAAATCAAACACAAAGTGGGTTTTCAAAGAGGTAGGCATTTATTTCAATTCTATGTAGGGTCTGTTTTCATGCATATCTTTTACTTTAAAAGAAAAACCATGTTAGGAAGCATCTAGGATCAATCTTTACTCATTCTTCTTGATGGTAGACTTTGAAGTTATACATGTTTCCCTCTTCTCTTAACCCATCTTATCTTCATTTTTATTTTTCCCTAATGGTTCACACCCTGGTTCCCCCTGGTTAGCCTCTGGTTAGACCCTGGTTGCACCCAGGTTCGTTGCTGGTTGCACCCAGGTTCGATACTGGTTCGCACCCTGGTTCCCTGCTGGTTCGCACTCTGGTTAGACCCTGGTTGCACCCAGGTTCGTTGCTGGTTGCACCCAGGTTCGATACTGGTTCACACCCAGGTTCGCTGCGGGTTGCACCCAGGTTCCCTGCTGGTTGCACCCTGGTTTCCCTGCTGGTTGCACCCTGGTTCCCCTGCTGGTTCGCACCCTGGTTCCCTGCTGGTTCGCACTCTGGTTAGACCCTGGTTGCACCCAGGTTCGCTGCTGGTTGCACCCAGGTTCCCTGCTGGTTGCACCCTGGTTCCCCTGCTGGTTCGCACCCTGGTTCCCTGCTGGTTCGCACCCTGGTGCACCCTGGTCCGCACCCTGGTTTGTACCCTGCTTCCTCCTAGTTAGACCATGGCTAGTCTCGGGTTTGCTCCTAACTTAGACCCGACTCACTTGACCCTAACCATTAACCCAATCCAACCTAACCATTAACCACACCTAAACCCATACCCATAAGCCTTAAACCCTATAACCATAGCCACACATCATACACCACATGCCTTTCATTCATCCACCCAACAGTACCCTCATACACCCCTACAATAGACCCGGCCAACCCAGTTAACCCGGCCATCGGGCCCATTCGGCCCAATTAATTCATTCCCCTTAAGAGCCACTTTGCCCTATTGGTTCCTAAGATACTCCAACCACCCAAACCTCAAGCCGCACCCCAATCCACGCTCAACCAGTTCCAATCCAGTCTAAGCCAAGTCAACCCGCACTTGACCTTGACCATTAACCCAATCCAATCCAACTCAACCATTAACCCCACCTAACCTGACCCTAGCACAACTCAACCGAGTCACATCAACCCAAGCCATACCTTTGTCCACTCACTGAGGCACACCATTTATCCATAAATCTGGTTACATTAAATCTAACCCAGCCAGGCCACCTGCAGCTTAAGTCAAATCGCCCCAATACAATCCATCCAAGTGGGATCCCAACCCAGCTCAACTGAGTCAACTCTAGCCAACCTCCCTAGTCGAGTTGACCCAACTCTCTAGTCGAGTATGCTCAACCTCTTTAACCGATTGGACTCTCCCCTTAGTTGACTCAATCCAATTCCTTAATCAACCCATCCCAATGCAACCGAGTCGCATTCGACCAAGTTGCGGCCTTCCAGGTCACAACCGAGTCATTCCCCTATTCTACTAATGCCCTTTTACACCTAATAGAACTTCCTCCCTTTTGCCTAACCAAGTCATATCCCAACACAATCTGAGTCGCATGTCTGAATCCATTTGACCGAATCTCATAAGCCCGCCCATTTTGAATTCCCAAAATTCAAACCCTTGATGATTCCTATATGCTCAATTCTTTGATGCAAATTCCCAATTCCAAAATCCCATTGCTAAATCAATGTTTCTGAATCTCAAGTCCAATGCTCAAATACAAACCCGATTCCTGATCCAAATACCAATCCTGTTTTCCAAAATCCAAGCAACCTCCCCAGCGGAACTACGTGTGGCTTGATCCCCATCGCGGGGTACGTAGGCAATTTGGTACTCCCAAGTTCAGTCGCACCTTTCTCTATCTTTCTCATTCCCTCACACTATTTCATCATCTCTTCCATCCCTTTTTTCACTAACCTCAAGAACTGAAATCGATTCACCTCGTGTCTCTCGGAACCGTTGGATTACGGTTTCCGTCGTAAGGACCCTTAGAGCCCAATTTAGGAACACCGGTGTCGTGTCGTGTCCTAAGTTTTAGGGAGTCTTAGGTTTTAGGGAGTCCTAGAGTTAGGAGTCCAGCCTCATCACGGACGTTTGCTATGTATAGCAACCGTGCCATAGGTCTAGTTACACTAGTCACCCAATCTTTCCCTAGGACAAGCCTAGTAAACTAGGATGTAGGCAAACCTGCATTAGTCTAAGGGACCATTTGCATTTAGATGAGAATCATATAGCATCTTAGATGAAATCCTAAGATAATAAAATCCTCAACTTGAATTAAATAACTTCTCCTAAAACTGTTGAAACAGTCAATCCCGTCTAGGTCGGTGTCCTAGTTGAGTTAGGTATAAGTAGCTTAGCTTAGGTACACCGAACTACGTCGACTCTGATCCCAGTGAGGCTTGGGTACGTAGGCAGCTTGGATGTCTGACGGCATACCACCCGCGAGTCGGCACCACAACAAATTGTGGTGTTTTGGATATTAATTTTCTTGTAAATGCTTAATCAAATCATTTAGGGCTTTCCATGAAATTAGAATTCTAGGAGAACTTTCACTTAGAATGAATCCAGACAAATTAATAAATCAAGATACACATCTAGGATTCACATTGAAATTAGATCATAGGATGCATGTCACTTAGTTCGCACATTAACATAGAGTTGAATGAGCCATTTAAAATAAATTTAAAAAAGTTAGCTTTTGGAATCGAAGGCCGATTATCGGGCAGGAATGGTGCATGTGGCGGATAACTCCCCATACCTTCCATTCTCGTAACCAGGTAGCGAGTCTAGATTTCTGGTTAATTTCGGGTCCTAGATCCCACATCTAGGTGGCGACTCTGTCAGTCTCTTTCGTGTGGAATTCGGATTGCCTTAGTGATCCCAAGTTCACATAAAAGACGAATTACAATCAACAATTAAAAACACACGCCAATCGCGTGGATACGAGAGACCAAGAGAGAGCGCGTGGCGGCTCGCGCCCCACACTCCCTCACGGGCTAGGTACCACAGTTTGGCGACTCTGCTGGGGACCACCTAACTTCATTAAAATTTCAAAAGATAATTCATTTGAATTTAATTTAATTGGCTCATAAAAACTCTATACTTGTTAGATTAGTTTGTCTTGTTTTATTTTCTCATCACACTTTACTCAAACTTAATCTAACAAAACCTGAAGGCATCATAGATTGCGCAAACATATTGCACACACTTACATCACTTGCATCTAAACTCTGCATCTCACGTGCACACACGTCCTATTTTAGGAACCCGGAGTGTTATCTAGCATGGTTGACTGGGATTTCATCACCTGGTGCCTCTGTGCTAGAGAAGCATTCCACCCTTAGCCTAGTACCATTATGGTACGTAAACGGATCTCTTGTTCACGTACTGATACGCCGGACACTGGTACAGTATATCGAACAGGGATTCGCGCTAAGGGAACTCTTGGCCTTACCCCTAGATTAACCCACACATGCATGTAGTATACGAACACATGTGCATCACGTGTGTGAGCCTAGTTTAGGATATCCTGCCTATTTGTGTCTAGATTAGGCCGTAGACCATCTTCCAATGGCTACGATCGGTCCTAGGTACACGAACAAAGTCATGAGTCGAGATCCTCTCTCCACTCCGCTTGATTAGGATTAGGGTTGATGCCTTCAGGTCACACTGTTAAAATGTGCGAGATTAAAAAAAAAAAATTTCCTTTAGGGGTTAGGATATAAATCCTATCATTTCCAAAGATCTCATAGGATTAGTCATTCTTGATCTATCCGTTGAAAGCAATCTTATGCTATCTCATCTAATCTTTCGATCGTATGCCTTTCATTCTTCTATCGTGTGATTCGATCATGTATTCATACTTTCCTTGTACTGGCAGGAACTTATCCTAATCTCGTGTTCATGTAATCCTGATCATTCTTATATCCCTTCTCTTGGCTTACGGGCACTATGTCTACTCGTACAATTCTTGATTGGATCCGTGGTACATTAAGAGAATCCCATATCTACGCCATAAGTGAACAAGAGAAAAATCTCTTCGGCTACGTGGCAACCATCAAGCTCGATTGGGGATTACTCTATGCCGCATCAGAGTGTTGGGATCCCGATCATCATGTCTTCCGTTTTGGCAACCAAGAAATGTGTCCCACCTTTGAAGAATGGTGTGCCTTATTGGAATATCCTGTGGATGGCCCTCTAGTGAAGCCATCCTGTGTTCCAGATTATCGTCCTTTGTTCCTTTGCTTGATGGATAATCCAGATGAATCCATGAACTCTTTCATGAAAGGCCAAGAAGTGTCCATGCAGCGACTGATTGACATTTACCCTCCTGTTGGATACATTGGTGCTGTTGATATTCAAAAAGCTCGACGGCGCGCTTTGAGATTCTGCTCCTTTGCTAGGTTCCTCACTGTCCAGCCTTCTCGCTTTGCGTCAGCTGTTCTTCTGGACCTCGTTGATCAAATGGATCGTGGCGCCAATCCAATTCCTACTATGCTTGCAGAAACTTTCAATGGATTGGATGATATGGCTCACCTTCGTGCCAGTTCAGGTCCAAGCTCTTATATTCGCTCTTTCGTTGGGTCTTTCTCAGGATGTCCTGCATTACTTCAAGTGTGGTTATGCCACAAGCTAAAAATTGCAGCTCCTGTCCATTTTGATCATACGTTATACACCTTCAGTGAATGGCGTCATGATGTTTCTTTCGATCATAAAAGCGATTGGGTTGAATGGTTAAATTCTCGCCAAGAAGATCAGATTTATTGGCAAATTCCCGGAATCCAAGAAGCTGTCTTCAACACCGGAGAAGCTAACTACGTTCGCCTTCTTGGTCTCAAAAAGACTTCCTTTTATGTTCCTGCCAGGATTCAGCGTCAGTATGGAAGGGAGCAATCCATTGTGCCTCCCCTTCATCATTTCTATCCGCCTGAGGGTCTCAAGCCCAAGATTGTCAAAGCTGTTTCATCTGCTTGGGATGCAAGAATCATCAAACCTTTAAAGGAGTCAGTTGAGGAAGATTGTCGTCCGAAGAAGAAGTCTAAAAAGAATGCTTAGTTCCATGTTTATCTTTGAAAGATTGAACCATGTACTCAAATTTTAATGATTGATCAATAAAGTCCATCCTTCTCTTTCATTATCTTTGTCTATGTGTGCATCATCGTCTATTCTTCTCTCTGATTTTAAAATATGTCTTTCGGATATTACAGGGCAATAAACATCATAGCTAACCCTAATACTCCTTGGGTTCGGGTCTCTTCGCGGTTAGAGAGGAAATCTGTTTCTCCGCCACCTTCTCTAAGAACCCCAGCATCTCCTTCTTTCCCGTCCTCATCCTCACCAATGGCAGACAACCAAGATGGTCTTCCACCCGCTGCTATTACCGATACTCTTACCTTGATTCTCCAACAGCTTCAAGAACTCAAAGAAGAAAACCGAGTTATCAAGGCTCAGCTTTCTGAAAAGTTGGGACCGTCGTTGTCCAAGGATAAAGGGCCTATGCGCCAAGCAGCTACTCCAGTAGCACCTGCCCAAACAGTGTTCATCAATATCCCTGATAAAGTCGAAGAAGACTTAGAAAAAGAGCAGTACAGCGAGAATCACAGTAGGCCTTCTCAGTCCATGGTTGATAAGTCTGTTATGGAGAAATTAGAGACTCTTACCAGGAAAGTTCAAGACATTCAGTTTCAAGACCAGGGTGGTTTCAATCCCAGTGATCTTACTTTATTTCCCGAAATTCGCCTTCCTGCCAATTTTCAAATGCCCGATTTCGACAAATATGATGGTGTGGGTTGTCCAATCACACATTTGCAAATGTTCACCATCATGTGTCAGCCTCAAGGGTTATCTTCTGAGCAAATGGCTCAATTGTTCCCAGTTTCCCTAACCAAGGTTGCGAGGAGATGGTTCATGGTCTTGGACAAGACTCGTTACAGGACATGGAAGGATATCGGCGAGCAGTTCATCAGGCAATTCAAATATGATGATGGGACAGAAATCACCAGAAAGGATTTAGAGAGAACAAAGCAAGACTTGAGGGAATCCTTTTTGATTTTTGTGAAAAGATGGAGGAGAATAGCAGCTCAGATGATGGAGCGCCCGTCTGAGGAAGAACAAGTCCAGATAATCATGAAAAATATTTCCCCCCAGCTCCAGTATCACATGTCTTTGCAATACTATCCAGACTTCAAACACTTCATCGTGGCTGGCACCCAGATAGAGGAGGCTATGGCTCAAGGTGTATTCAACCGTAGCAACCCAAACCCCAGAGATTTCAAAAAGTCCCCTCCAGCCCAAGTCAATAGTATTTCCCGTTCCAATGCTCAATCCTCTAGGTCCCAAGAACCTTTAGTAATGGACTATGCTCAAACCGCAACCGCACCTCGGCAACAAACCCGGGTAGAATTTACCCCTCTTCCCATTCCATCTTCAGAGGTGCTTAAGCAGTGTCTTGCTTCAGGTCGCATAACCTTACCTGCCATCCGGCCTCCCCCCAATCCTCTACCTGCAAGTTGGCGAGCTGACCTACACTGTGAGTACCACAGAGGTCCTGGTCATCTTACTGACAACTGCATTGCCTTGAAATTTAGAATCCAGAAACTCATTGATGAGAAAGTCATTGCATTCCAGCCAAGACCCAATGTCACCCAAAACCCATTACCTGGTCATGCAAATCCTCCTGCTGCCGTTAATGCCATAACCATAGGAGATCCTGAGTTTGACCCTCTTACCCTCATATGTGCCTTAGAACCCATCTCTGAACCCCAAATCATATTCTGTGATGAATCACACCTAAGAGAGTCTGTACCTCCCTTGGTAATCACCTATGAGCCACAAGTCCCTCAAATTATCACTTATGATGAGCCTGAATTGGATGAAGTCAGACATGTGACAAGGGGCGGAAGAATTTTCAAACCTGTTGAATTGAGAGTCGAAAATCCAGGGGCATTGGCTCGAGGAGAGGAGCCGCAATATGTGAAAGATCCAGATGATGAAGTTGTGCAGCAGTTAAAGAAAACTCAGGCTGTTATATCTGTATGGGGATTATTGATAGCATCAAAGAAACACAGAGAGGCTGTGTTAAAAGAATTGAATACAACACAGGTATCCTCAGAGATATCTCCGGAGCAACTGGCTGAAGTTGTTGCTCTAACCCAGGCCACCAGGGCCATTAGTTTCTCAGATCAAGAGCTGCCTCCTCAAGGTCGGAATCATGCTAGAGCTCTTCATGTCACTATTGTTTGTGGAGGCAAGAAAGTACCATCTGTGTTGGTAGATAACGGATCCGCGTTGAATGTGTGTCCATTAAGAACTGCCATTACCTTGGGTTTCGGTCCCACTGATTTTGCCGAATCAACCCTTGGTATCCTCGCATATGACAATACCCGAAGAAATGTGGTCGGAGTCCTCACCACCAAGATCGTTATGGGCGGTCAAGAATTTGAGGTTGAGTTTCAAGTTATTGATATCAAAGCCTCGTTCAATATGCTTCTAGGACGTCCCTGGTTGCATAAGGAAGGTGCTGTCGCTTCAACCCTTCACCAAAAATTGAAGTTCATTAAAGATGGGAAGTTGTTCACTGTCAGAGGTGATGAAGAGCCAGAAATAGGGCAAATAACAGGAGAAACTTTGATCCTTCCAGTTGCAAAAGCAGATGACTACAACTTGAATGGTTTCGCATTCGAGGTTGCTGTTATCTCTTACAAGGATGCCTCTCGGGAGGAGTTGTGTTTGCCGTTCGCCATCAGTTCTGTGGTGGCCAAGATGATGAGAAAAATGAACTACTTCCCTGGTATGAATTTGGGCCGTGATCCAAGCAAGGCATCTCACTGGCGCCCAATCAAAGCAAACCATGGAATTTTCGGTCTTGGATATGTACCTACTGAAGAGGAGGAGGAAGCCATGGAAAAATTGTTGAAATTGAAGGAAGAAATCCGCCGCACCGGAAGGGTACTCCTAATGGCTCCATATCCCTTATCAATGAATGGTCATTTTATCAAAGAAGGTGAGACGTTTCCATACTATGGGTTTTCTGAACCATGGTATGACTCAGTGACAGGGATCATGATACCCGGTTTTGAAATATTCAGTGGCCTTGCTCTCCCAGAAACAGAACCGCCGATATATTATGTTGAGAAAACTGTTGAGGACTGGTTAGTCTACCTTGAGCCAGATGTGCTGGAATCTTTGTTTGAAGAAAATGTGCCTGATGTTGATTACTATTCTGAAGAACAAGAAGAGACAGATTGTGAAGATATGCTAGTGGCAGTTATTCAGAGTAATGATACCTTTACTGAACCTCAGAGTCAGATTGCACCTGCAACAGAAAATCTTTCAAACTGGAGTTCTGATGTTTTTCCATCTTATTTTATTGCTAAGTCAAGTCTAGTCAAGTCGAGTGAATCAGTGTCAGTGCCTAGTCCAGGCGAGTCATTTTCTGAGTTTATTTACTATGTGAATCCTGAACCTGTTCAGGATGAGTCCAATGATAATGATGTAACTTCTTTCAATTCAATGAAATCTGATTCTCAGTATGTCTCTGTGTTTGCTTCTGACTTTAATAATAATGATAACACTCCCTCCTCAGATGAGGAAGGGGGGATCGACGAAACTCCCCTTGAATTGCAGCATATGCTCAAACAAGAGGAGGAGCGCCGAGCCCAGCCTCTTAAAGATGAAATCGAAATTATAAACATCGGAACAGAAGATTTAATACAGGAAATACGAATTGGAAATACTCTATCCTCTGAAGAGCGCGATGAATTAATAAACCTACTTAAGGAATATAAAGAAGTTTTTGCCTGGTCCTACAAAGATATGCCCGGGTTGAGCGAAGACATTGTTCAGCACAAGCTACCTTTATTGCCTGGGATTAAACCTAAAAAGCAGAAGCTAAGGAGAATGAAGCCTGAGTGGGTCCTGAAAGTAGAAGAAGAGGTTACTAAGCAGTTGAATGCTGGATTTCTGCAAGTGGTGGAATATCCAGAATGGCTCGCAAATATAGTACCTGTACCGAAGAAAGATGGAAAGGTGAGAATGTGTGTAGATTTCAGGGATTTGAACAAGGCAAGTCCAAAAGATGATTTCCCTCTACCACATATCGATATCTTGGTGGACAATACGGCCGGGCATGAATTACTATCTTTTATGGATGGTTTCTCGGGCTACAATCAAATTAAGATGGCACCCGAGGACATGGCTAAGACCTCGTTCATTACACAATGGGGGACATATTGCTATCGGGTAATGCCATTTGGTCTTAAGAATGCCGGTGCGACATACCAAAGAGCAGCTACAGCCTTGCTCCATGACATGATACATAGAGAAGTCGAAGTTTATGTCGATGATATGATTGTAAAAGCCAAGGAAAGGAAAGATCATATCCCGAACCTTAAGAAGTTCTTTGAAAGAATTCTCAAATACCAGCTTCGCCTGAATCCTAGCAAGTGTGTGTTCGGGGTTACCTCCGGTAAGTTGCTTGGATTTATGGTGAGTCAAAGGGGTATAGAGGTAGATCCTCAGAAGATTAAGGCTATCCAGGAGATGCCACCGCCTAGAACCGAGAAGGAAATTCGGGGATTCCTAGGAAGGATACAGTTCCTAAGGCGATTCATCGCTCATCTGACATCAACTTGTGAACCTATCTTTAAGCTCTTAAAGAAGAACTCTTCCAAAGAATGGACAGAGGAATGTCAGCAGGCCTTTGAAAAGATAAAGCAAAGTTTGTCTGAGCCACCGATAGTAGCACCAGTGATACCGGGGCATCCATTGCTGCTTTACTTGTCAGTAACAGAAACCACAATGGGTTGTATGTTAGCACAGCAAGATCCAGAAACCAAGCATGAAAAGGCTGTGTATTATCTTAGCAAGAAGATGTTGGAGTATGAACAAAAGTATACTGTCCTAGAAAAAACCTGCTTAGCCTTGGTTTGGGCCACTCAGCGACTCAGGCATTACCTTTTATCACATAAGGTCCTGCTTTTGTCAAGGATGGATCCTCTGAAGTATCTCTTTGAAAAACCAGCCCTGACAGGCAGGACTGCCAGATGGTTATTATTGTTGTCTGAATTTGACATCACTCATGTAACCCAAAAATCAGTAAAGGGCCGAGCCATTGCTGAACAATTGGCGGAAGCACCCCGAGAAGAAAGTCAGCATTTCAAGCCGATGTTCCCAGATGAAGAGATCATGATGGTTGAAGATGAGTATCCAGAAACTGGTTGGACCCTCTATTTTGATGGAGCAGCAAACCAAACAGGACAAGGAGTAGGGGCATTGCTTGTGTCGCCTCGAAATGAGCATGTCCCCGTTGCCGTTAAGTTACAATTCAATTGCACCAACAATATGGCAGAATATGAAGCATGCATTGTTGGGCTTGAGGCTGCATTGGCCTTAGGCATAGAGAATCTTGACGTATATGGAGATTCGAAGCTAATCATTTGCCAAACTCAAGGAGAGTGGAGAACCAAAGAAGAAAAGCTATTGCCATATCATGAATACTTGGATATTCTCGCTAAGCAATTTCAACGCGTCACTTTCAGTTATTTGCCAAGGTTGAAGAATAGATTCGCCGATGCCTTAGCAACGTTAGCTTCCATGATTGACATACCTCACAATATGAAGATGAGGCCCATCACGGTTCAAGAGCAATGGGCTCCTGCATATGTTGATGCTATAGAAATAGCTGCAAGATGTCCCGATGGAAAGCCATGGTATACAGACATAAAGAACTACATCTCAGGCCAGGGGCATCCCAATGAGGCGTCGAGTAAAGAAATAAGGACTTTGCAGAGATTGGCAGCTAATTTCGTCATTTGTGGAGGAGAGTTGTATCGACGGTCTTTCGATGGAATTCAACTCTTATGTGTCACTGAAGATCAGGCAGAAGAAATTCTCGCAGATATTCATGAAGGGGTGTGTGGGCCTCATATGAATGGGAAGATGTTGGCAAGGAAGATCCTACGTCTGGGGTATTATTGGCCGACATTAGAAGCAGATTGTCACACATTTGTGAAGAGATGCTATAAATGTCAGATACATGCGAATCTCATCCATGTACCACCCACCGAATTGCATTCTCTTACCTCTCCTTGGCCGTTTTCGGTATGGGGAATTGACATCATTGGCAAGATTTCTCCCAAGTCGTCTAATGGTCACGAGTACATACTCGTTGCTATTGATTACTTCACCAAGTGGGTTGAGGCCGCTTCTTATGCAAAGCTTACATCCTCATCAGTTGCTAAATTCATACGCACCAACATAATTTGCAGATATGGAATTCCCCATGAACTTATCTCAGATAATGGATCTCATTTCAAGAAGGAAGTAATCTCTCTTTGCGAAGAGTTCAAGATTAAGCATCATAAATCCTCGCCTTATCGTCCGCAGACAAATGGAGCGGTAGAAGCTGCAAACAAAAATGTCAAGACTATCATTAGCAAAATGTCAGAAACTTATAAAGATTGGTCGAATAAGTTACCATACGCCTTGTGGGCTTACAGAACATCAATTAGGGCTTCAACTGGGGCAACCCCTTACTCTCTTGTTTACGGGATGGAAGCAGTGCTACCTGTTGAGATCCGTGTACCTTCGCTCCGAGTATTGACTGAAGTCAAGTTACCAGAAAATGAATGGGCAGATGCCAGGTATAAAGAGTTGAACATGCTAGACGAGAAGAGATTAAAGGCGCTTTACCATGTGCAAGGTTATCAGCGCAGAATAGCCCGTGCTTTTAATAAAAAGGTTAAGGTCAGAGATTTAGAAGAAGGCAATCTTGTTCTAAAAGAGAATCGAGCACCAATGTTTGACCCAAGGGGCAAGTTCAAACCAAATTGGTCAGGACCATACATTGTGGACCAAATCTTACCCGGAAAAGCCGTCAAGCTCCGTAATTTAAATGGAGAAATATTGCCAGAACCAACAAATCTTGATCAACTCAAGAGGTTCTATGCTTGAACATCAGAAGGCCGTCCTTTGGCCGAATAAATCCCAAATTCATAACCAAAAATCAAAAAATTTATAACCTTTTGCAAACCCTTTTGAGCCTAAATAAAATTTTCCTTCAAATCCCAATATACTAGGGGCATTCGCCCTGAACTACGCATGATCTGATTCCTACACTGGGATACGTAGGCAACCTGTTCATAGGTTCGGTCGAGACCCTTGCAAAACCTTAAGCCATTCTTTGAAAAGCCCTACCTCACCTATAAAGTCCTTTTGGTGTTCAAGTAAAAAGAAAAGAAGATAAAAAAAAAATAATAAAAAAGAAAAGAAATGGAGCTTGAAGATCCGCTAGATTGAAAAACATGAAAAGGCGATCTAGGCAAAATTTAGGATCATTCCCCTGCTAAGTTGAAAACCTGAAAGGGCGGCTTAGGCAAAAGGTAAGGGGGTGGCCCGCTGAGTCGAAAACCTGAAAAGGCGATTCAGGCAAAAGTTAAGGCCGAGCGGTCCACCAAGTTGAAAATCCAAAAAAGGAAGACTTGGTCGTGGTAAGATTGGATTCACGCCAAAAGAATTACATCGGTCTCTGAACTCGCGGTAGGTCAGGCGAAGCTAATACACAATGATTCTCGAAACTAGGGGCATTAATTTTGAAGCAATCTGAAAGTTGATAGAAAGATATATGAGGTATCACTGTATTAAAAATAAGTGAAGATGTTTATCAATGGAGAAACGTTCTTTAAAAGAGGCTAGTCTAACCCAAAAGAAAATACTAATAAGTCAGAAGCATCACGAGATTACTGGAGTAATCTTTCTTATTTTGTGTTTTTATTACAAGTGTCTGTAGTTCTATTTAAAAAAAAAAATTTATTTTTAGAATTGTTGTAGGGTGCAATCACTCTGAAGGCAGGTTCATTAACAGGTTCTGAGGAACTTGGAAAAAGGTGACGCTGTCACGAATGACGAAGATCTTTGAAAGAATAATCTCTGGTCAACGAATAGAAGAAGGTTAGAATGCCTCAAACTGAGGCAGATTGCTAATGAAGTGGCATCCCATATTTAAGCCCTGAAGTTCTTTTGCTGCATAGTGTTATTAAATCCTTTGCTTCTAAAGTTGTTAATTGGAAATTTCGATTTCTCTCAAAGCTCAAATCATCATATCTCTCTGAATCCATTTGGAAAAAGATATTTTCTCTCTGAACATCACACAAATATGATATCTCGCTTCCTTGGAGTCCGTACAAATACGGTATTTCACTCTCCGAGTCCATACGACTATGGTCTCTTATCCCCTTTGAACATCATACAACTATGATGTCTCATTTCCTTGGAATCCGTACAAATACGGTATTTCATTCTCTTCGAGTTCATACAACTATGGTCTCTTATCCCCTTTGAATATCATACAACTATGATGTCTCATTTCCTTGGAATCCGTACAAATACGGTATTTCATTCTCTTCGAATCCATACAACTATGGTCTCTTATACCCTTTGAACATCATACAACTATGATGTCTCATTTCCTTGGAATCCGTATAAATACGGTATTTCATCTTGCCCAAGCCCATTCAAAAATGATGCTGCATTTTCATTAAGAATCTTTCAAAAGTCATCCATTATTCTCTGAGACCATTTGAAAATGACGTCTCATTTCCTCTGAAGCTGTTCAAAAGCGATATTCCTTTCCCTCCGAAAATCCATTTGAAAATGGTATCCCATTTCTCTCGTTGCCAGCGGCACCGCAGCGGGTTTGTTTTATTGCATTCCAATTCTAGGATTTCATCTAAGGTCTTGCATTATATTAGGTTGCATTGTGTTTAGGGGGTCCTTTGTCGATTAAAGCTACGCAAAATGGTTCTGTCATTTTGACTTTGGTATTCGATGACTACGTCGTCTCTACCAAAGAGGGGCATCTGTAGACACCCACATTTTGCTTTACTTTAACCAACAATAACCTAATATATTGATCCATCCTCAAATTTTTTGAAAAAAAAACAAAATGATAAAGAGATGTACCTGGTGAGATGATTAGATCCGAAAAATTGAAAAATACCCTGATTAGTGAATTTAGTGTGTTAAATCCATGTGAGAACCCCCTCTATCATTGATTTATATGTTTTAGGTCATTAATATCTTGATCTGACTTTACGGATCATCAATCGGGACAAAATAAGCTAGGGTCACTTCATAGCCCGGACCCTGATTCCATTCCGAGACCCGATTTCCGTAAATCGTTAGATCAATGACAGATCTTGACCTGGGTCTCACCATCCAAAACCACCTAACCTCTCCTCTCATCCTAACCATCCAAACCTCACCTAACCTCACCTAACCTCTCCTCTCATCCTAACCACCCAAACCTCACCTAACCTCACCTAACCTCACCTAACCTTACCTAACCTCACCTAACCTTACCTAACCTCACCTAACCTCACCTAACCTCCTATCCCATTCTCCTATAAATACCCTCTCATCCCACCATCCAAGGGAGAAGAAAAAAAAGAATCCCTCTCTTAGAAAATTCATCCCTCTCCCTCATCTCTTCAAGGGTTCGGCCATCCTTGCCGGATCGGGTGATACGTTGGGTGATATATATCAAAAGCAGTCATTATCAAGCAAGGAATCATCTTCAAGGAATTAACATCAAAGAAAAATCAAACACAAAGTGGGTTTTCAAAGAGGTAGGCATTTATTTCAATTCTATGTAGGGTCTGTTTTCATGCATATCTTTTACTTTAAAAGAAAAACCATGTTAGGAAGCATCTAGGATCAATCTTTACTCATTCTTCTTGATGGTAGACTTTGAAGTTATACATGTTTCCCTCTTCTCTTAACCCATCTTATCTTCATTTTTATTTTTCCCTAATGGTTCACACCCTGGTTCCCCCTGGTTAGCCTCTGGTTAGACCCTGGTTGCACCCAGGTTCGTTGCTGGTTGCACCCAGGTTCGATACTGGTTCGCACCCTGGTTCCCTGCTGGTTCGCACTCTGGTTAGACCCTGGTTGCACCCAGGTTCGTTGCTGGTTGCACCCAGGTTCGATACTGGTTCACACCCAGGTTCGCTGCGGGTTGCACCCAGGTTCCCTGCTGGTTGCACCCTGGTTTCCCTGCTGGTTGCACCCTGGTTCCCCTGCTGGTTCGCACCCTGGTTCCCTGCTGGTTCGCACTCTGGTTAGACCCTGGTTGCACCCAGGTTCGCTGCTGGTTGCACCCAGGTTCCCTGCTGGTTGCACCCTGGTTCCCCTGCTGGTTCGCACCCTGGTTCCCTGCTGGTTCGCACCCTGGTGCACCCTGGTCCGCACCCTGGTTTGTACCCTGCTTCCTCCTAGTTAGACCATGGCTAGTCTCGGGTTTGCTCCTAACTTAGACCCGACTCACTTGACCCTAACCATTAACCCAATCCAACCTAACCATTAACCACACCTAAACCCATACCCATAAGCCTTAAACCCTATAACCATAGCCACACATCATACACCACATGCCTTTCATTCATCCACCCAACAGTACCCTCATACACCCCTACAATAGACCCGGCCAACCCAGTTAACCCGGCCATCGGGCCCATTCGGCCCAATTAATTCATTCCCCTTAAGAGCCACTTTGCCCTATTGGTTCCTAAGATACTCCAACCACCCAAACCTCAAGCCGCACCCCAATCCACGCTCAACCAGTTCCAATCCAGTCTAAGCCAAGTCAACCCGCACTTGACCTTGACCATTAACCCAATCCAATCCAACTCAACCATTAACCCCACCTAACCTGACCCTAGCACAACTCAACCGAGTCACATCAACCCAAGCCATACCTTTGTCCACTCACTGAGGCACACCATTTATCCATAAATCTGGTTACATTAAATCTAACCCAGCCAGGCCACCTGCAGCTTAAGTCAAATCGCCCCAATACAATCCATCCAAGTGGGATCCCAACCCAGCTCAACTGAGTCAACTCTAGCCAACCTCCCTAGTCGAGTTGACCCAACTCTCTAGTCGAGTATGCTCAACCTCTTTAACCGATTGGACTCTCCCCTTAGTTGACTCAATCCAATTCCTTAATCAACCCATCCCAATGCAACCGAGTCGCATTCGACCAAGTTGCGGCCTTCCAGGTCACAACCGAGTCATTCCCCTATTCTACTAATGCCCTTTTACACCTAATAGAACTTCCTCCCTTTTGCCTAACCAAGTCATATCCCAACACAATCTGAGTCGCATGTCTGAATCCATTTGACCGAATCTCATAAGCCCGCCCATTTTGAATTCCCAAAATTCAAACCCTTGATGATTCCTATATGCTCAATTCTTTGATGCAAATTCCCAATTCCAAAATCCCATTGCTAAATCAATGTTTCTGAATCTCAAGTCCAATGCTCAAATACAAACCCGATTCCTGATCCAAATACCAATCCTGTTTTCCAAAATCCAAGCAACCTCCCCAGCGGAACTACGTGTGGCTTGATCCCCATCGCGGGGTACGTAGGCAATTTGGTACTCCCAAGTTCAGTCGCACCTTTCTCTATCTTTCTCATTCCCTCACACTATTTCATCATCTCTTCCATCCCTTTTTTCACTAACCTCAAGAACTGAAATCGATTCACCTCGTGTCTCTCGGAACCGTTGGATTACGGTTTCCGTCGTAAGGACCCTTAGAGCCCAATTTAGGAACACCGGTGTCGTGTCGTGTCCTAAGTTTTAGGGAGTCTTAGGTTTTAGGGAGTCCTAGAGTTAGGAGTCCAGCCTCATCACGGACGTTTGCTATGTATAGCAACCGTGCCATAGGTCTAGTTACACTAGTCACCCAATCTTTCCCTAGGACAAGCCTAGTAAACTAGGATGTAGGCAAACCTGCATTAGTCTAAGGGACCATTTGCATTTAGATGAGAATCATATAGCATCTTAGATGAAATCCTAAGATAATAAAATCCTCAACTTGAATTAAATAACTTCTCCTAAAACTGTTGAAACAGTCAATCCCGTCTAGGTCGGTGTCCTAGTTGAGTTAGGTATAAGTAGCTTAGCTTAGGTACACCGAACTACGTCGACTCTGATCCCAGTGAGGCTTGGGTACGTAGGCAGCTTGGATGTCTGACGGCATACCACCCGCGAGTCGGCACCACAACAAATTGTGGTGTTTTGGATATTAATTTTCTTGTAAATGCTTAATCAAATCATTTAGGGCTTTCCATGAAATTAGAATTCTAGGAGAACTTTCACTTAGAATGAATCCAGACAAATTAATAAATCAAGATACACATCTAGGATTCACATTGAAATTAGATCATAGGATGCATGTCACTTAGTTCGCACATTAACATAGAGTTGAATGAGCCATTTAAAATAAATTTAAAAAAGTTAGCTTTTGGAATCGAAGGCCGATTATCGGGCAGGAATGGTGCATGTGGCGGATAACTCCCCATACCTTCCATTCTCGTAACCAGGTAGCGAGTCTAGATTTCTGGTTAATTTCGGGTCCTAGATCCCACATCTAGGTGGCGACTCTGTCAGTCTCTTTCGTGTGGAATTCGGATTGCCTTAGTGATCCCAAGTTCACATAAAAGACGAATTACAATCAACAATTAAAAACACACGCCAATCGCGTGGATACGAGAGACCAAGAGAGAGCGCGTGGCGGCTCGCGCCCCACACTCCCTCACGGGCTAGGTACCACAGTGATGGATGAGTAGAGAAAAGTGGTTGAAGACATTCTGCCAGTCTCCACAAGGTAATTACACTTCTCCTCATGATGAGATGGTTTCTTATGTTGCAAGCGTTGATGAGGAGGTGACAGTTCCTACGATGGGGTGGGGAGGATGGATTGAGATCCCTCTTCAGGGTTGACTGGGTGAGTCAACGAGTTCGCATCTACACATGTGCATTAGTGTAGACACCCCATTTTGACCGTGTCCTAAACCTTCCAATTTTGTGTAAAACCCCATCAAATGATTGAGCTAGGGTCCCAAACTTCACCCTAAGCTAGGTTAGGGTCCCACCGAGGTCCCTGCAAAATTTCATCGAAATCCGAGCACGTTTGCCTAGCGAACGGGCTGAGGTAAGTGTCGTAGTGCAAATGCAGAAGAGGGGTGGAACATCCGAGCTGTGTGTGCCAGTATCAATTTTCCAAGCAGCAAAAAGAAAAGACTTCAAACTTACCCCTTTTCTTACTTGTACCACCTTAAAATAACCAAAGCAATTGCAAAGTACATCTAAGGGGGGGTTGTCCCAAGTAAAGAGGGGGGTTACAATTTTTTTTAATTTTTCTATATAATGCAAAGGGGGTTTCTCATTTTCGTCGGAGAAATTTGGGGGGAGAATTTTGGGGAAAAACAGAGCAGAGAGAGAGGAGAGAAAAGAAATCCCTAAATCAAAACCCTAACATACCTTCATGTTCTCCGATCGTACCTCTGCCAGATTCCGGTCAATGTTTTCCCTCCTATCAGCTTGACCTGCAACCGGATACACCTCCTTTGTCTCCACCGAGCCACCCTCACCTCATCCACCATTTCTCCTATAAATACCATGGACCTAGGGCAGTGAAGAGAGAGCTCATTTTCTGATCTGAAGCTACAGAGAGAGAAAGAGTCTCTGCTTCAAGAGATCATTTCCAGATCTGAGAGAGAGAGAGAGAGAGAGAGAGAAACAGAGCAGAGAGAGAGGAGAGAAAAGAAATCCCTAAATCAAAACCCTAACCCTAGATCCATCCTCTCAAACCCAGATCCATCACCTCCGATCGTCTTTCCGGCAGAATTCACTGGAATCTGCTCTTCACTCCACCACCGGCTAGCAGCCGCACACCTTCCTCATCTCCTTCTTCTTCTTCCCCAGCGAGCTCCGGTGAGTTTTCATTTTTTCAAAATCAAAAGTTCCATTTGCAAAAAGCTCTAGTGAGAATAGCTCCATTTGCAAGGAAAATCTCAAAATCAAGTGGAAAAACAGAGCAAAGTCGAGATTGAAAAATCAGAAGTTCAAAATCCATGCCGGATTTATGTATTTCCGGCCTCTAAGCATTTTTTTTCCGGCATCTGAAGTTTCCGGAACATCGCCTCGAGAATCGCTCCATTTCTGAAGACTATCAGCGCCTGATCGAAGCCTCGCACATCGGAGATCTGAAATCCGCCTTTGAATGTATCTCCGATCCGTTCGTAAACGTGAACTTCATCGGAGCCGTGTGTTTGAAATCGAGGAAAACAGAGGTTTTGCTCCACGGAGAATCTCCTTGCGAGGTTCGGATCGAGTACGAGGAGTTCAAGACCGATGTATCCGCTCTCTTCCTTGCCGTTCATGCTGGAAATCTGACTCTCGTACAGAAACTCCTGAAAGAGAAGAGAAATTGCTGATTAGGAGAAGTAGAGATTGAGATCGAGAGAGGAGGTCGAGATCAACCTCTTTGGCCATGATCTTCAACTCCGGTAGTTTTCTCAACAGATCTAAGGGTAGATTGTGAGATTTCAAGGGAGAATTGTAAAGAGGGTTTCAGAAAATCTAAAAGGAGAGATTGTAGAGAGAGATCCTAAGGAATTGCATAAATTAAAGGAGACTCGAGAGATCCGAGAAAGATATTGAAAGGAGGATAAAAGAGGGTTTCTGATTTCTTTTTCGGCAATTTTGCCGGAGTTCCGACCTCATTGCTAAGATCTCTGGTGAGCATTTACGATTGCAATTTCGTCTAATACAGGTAATGCTCTACCTTTCTCTTATGGTATTTTTTACTCTAAAGATCTAAAAATTGCATGAATATTTAGCTTATTCCCTCCATGTTTTAATTGTTTTCTTCATAGTGGTACTCGGAATTGGTAATGGTTTATTATGTTAACTATTAGGAAAACTGGAGTGGATGTAAGTATCAAAGCAGAGCATGGCCTGCACTATTGTTCCTATCTTGTTTTATTGTTCCTATCCTGTTTCATTTGGTGTTGATAAAGGTCATCATGGATTTATCCAGTATTGCATTGAAAGACAAACATTTCTGGCTTCGATCAAGTCATCTTAGAGTTTCTGGTTATTGCAATGATGTTTCAGCGGATGTCCTCATTAAGCCCTTAATGTTGACATTATCCAATTTCGTAGCTTGAGTTTCTTGATTCAAAAGTTACAGGCTTCAAATGAGCAGTGTTGGTCTCGTTCATTCCTAAAAAAAAGAAGAAGAAAGAAAAGAAATGAAATGAATGAGCCCAAATGTCTAAACCGTAAATGGAATATCAGTTTTTCCTCTTTTCCTTTTGATTCATAGGTCATTGATATATGTGTATAGGAAAAGACAAGTTCAAGATTATTTCTGTCCAACTAGGCAATGAAAGAGATATCTAGAGCCCACCCTTATAGGAGACAAGCTATGTCTCATACAGATAGTCATACCCATTTAGGGAGACAGGCTATGTCTCATACAGAAAGTTCAAACCCTTTGGAGACAGGCTTTGTCTCATTAGCCCTAGTTATCTTTTTGTCTTAGGAGACATGTCATGTCTCATTAGAGCCATTCTCAGAGTCGTTAGCATAGGAGTCTGTCCTTAGCTAGAGAGTCTTTCTTTCAGGAGTCTGTCCTATCATCATAGGGGTTAGGATTCTTTCCAACCTCTCATCAAATCATATGATTTTTTTTATCCACTCTTGCAAGGTATAGGATGCTGTCCAACCCTTGCAGAGTTATTATTCTGTTCATTCCCCCGCAAAGCATAGGATGCTGTCCAACCTTTGCGGGATATCAGGAATCTGTCCTCCCCTTATGATGATAGGATTCTGTCCTTTAGTGTCAAAAAACATCAAAAACATTTTAAAATCCAAAAATCTCAAAAATCTCGAGTCATTAGGAGTAGCTAGGAATTCTGATCCGAACTACGTTGGCTTGATCCCTTTCCATAGAGTACGTAGTGCAGCTTGGGATCCACATCCCAGGTCCAGCCAAACCTTTCAAATTAATCATTTCAAACCTTCCAAAAATATAAAACTTTTTCAAAACCTTTTCAAAAAGATCTTCCCCTAGAGTTAGGAGTCCGTCCTAGATTTTTTAGGGTGTTTTAGAGTTAGAAGGCTGTCCTGATTTGTATTGATATGGTGCGTCCTGTCGTGTGAGTGTCCCTAGAGTTAGGAGGCCTCAAGTTGATCGGTTAGACATTTAGTCGAACCGATGGTTAGACTAGGAAGCATATAGTCAGCCCATGGTTTTCCTTAGGTTGCACAGCCTAGTTACACATAGGATGTAGGGCCCACCTGCATTAGCTTAAGGCTAATCAACCTGCATTAGTTTGGGCATATAGAGAGTCCTAAAAATTACAATTCACTTGAATTTAAGCAATTGTATAAAAAGCTTTAAAAAATTAGTCGAGTCTAGTGGATCGAGTCTAGGATAGCGGTTGTAGATGGTTAGGCATCGTAGTTTAGAATAGGTCATCGAACTACGTTGACTCCGATTCTTCCCGAGGCCGGGATACGTAGAGCAGCTGGGATGGACGGCCATCTTGGTCCGAGTCAAGTCGCATTAGAGTTAGGACTCATTTTGTCCAGTCATGTATAGAATTGAATTATGTTGTGTGTTTTGCTGTGTTTTCTTACTTTCATGTACAGATCATATACCTTTAGCTGTAGTATGCATGTGTTTGCACACCAGAACTTAGACACCAATTAGGTATGACACTCATAACCTAGTTATTATTAAGCGACACTTCTTTCATTTATTTTGTGTGTGCTTATTATTCCTCCGAGACATGCATGATTAGATAGACGTCTTCTCGGAGATATATGTTCCCATTTCATATGACTTTAGCCCAAAACTCTTCAAAATTAATAATAAATGGCATAAGAGACCAGGTGCTTGCACTTGGGCGGACGAGGTGCTCTTTGGACCTTCTGAATTCGTAACCAGGCACAAACCTTCTTTTATATCTCTGGTTATCCGTTGCAACAGAGCATAGTATGGGATCCTTGGCCCACTTCCTTGGATGACGACTCTTCTTTGTTTAAGGTACGCCTCGAATCTGGGCTAGTCCCCGACTCGAGAGGTATCTCACCTTTTATCGCCACTCATGCTGTGAGAGGCATTTTATTCTTTCGAGAGTTCCTTGGTAGAGCTCTCCATTCACGTGGATGATCCTGAGACTGTTAGCGTGGGGGCTCGTCCCCCACCTCTCTCTCGGATCGGGGTCTACAATTAGCTGTGTTGATCGAGTCAGGTGGAGTCAGAACCGGGATGATTCAATGGTGTGTAGCTAGTACTTCAGAAGGCTAATGGTGGTTTGCGACTACAACAAACCAGTGGCGACATCAACAAAATTTCTTCAGGTGGGTGGAAGACAAGCCAAGATGGAGGTTGTTGGGAAAGTGTCTTGTTTTGGAAGCCCAAGTCTTTCTTATTTTGGCTAGGTTTCCTAAGTGTAGTGGGAAACCAAAGTGGACATAAAAGAAAGAGTTGTGTTCTGTTGTTGTTGGGGTGGGGTTGGCGGGGGAGGAGGGGGTGCTAGACAAGATGTTAAAGTATAAAAGATTTAATAACACCTTCTCCAACAGCTTAAGCTTTTGGAGTTACTGGTTGTTTCACATGGTATCAGAGCAAAGGTCCTGAGTTCAAACCTCCTCGATAGTAAAAATCCACATGCAACGGAGAAACCTAAAAGAGGGGCCACATGTGACACATGTAGGCCACCCTTAAAAAAGTGGGGCCACATGTGAGGGGGAGTGTTAAGTTAAAGTATAACAGATTTAATAACACCTTCTCCAACAGCTTAAGCTTTTGGAGTTACTGGTTGTTTCCCACAAGAGAGAAAAATGTTTTTCTCCTCTTGGGGGGATGTATGCTTGAGAGAGGGAGAGATTCTCTTGTGGGGTTTTTTCTCGGGTTACTCTTGTGTACGGTCTTGGTTGAGAAGCAAGGGAAAGGGTTGCGAGTTGCGTTAATCCCACCTTGGGCGTAGGACATGGCAGCGCCATACACCTGCAAGACGAATCTCACAAATGTACAAGGCTACAAAGCAATAACAGAAAATAACATGGCATTTCATAACTAAAATATCAAAGTAATGATTAATGCGGACCCATCAGAGTCAAATCAAAATCTCATCTCTTCCCCGAAAGTCAAACAAATAAATAGTAAAGTCTTTACATACTATTTAAGTACTCACTTTCTAATAAACTGAAATAACTAAACTAAATCTCTGAGCCAAAGTCAAAATTTCAAAACTAAGCGTCCTGCTCCCCGTCAATCTCACCTGAAAATAATATATAACCACAGTCAGCTGAAAAGCTCAGTACATAATAAAGCACTACTCTAAGCACAGTCTAGCATGTCAGGATTCAATAGGGTCAGATAGTCAAAGTCAAAACTGAGTTCAAAGGTCTTAACTGATTCATTAGGCATAAACAGTTATAAGTGGATGTCAAATATGGTTCAAATTTCCAAATCTTAGTTCGGATCAAAGTCGAAGATTATAGAGTTCATGTACAGAAGGTTCAGAGTTCAAATACACTTCAGAGTCATCGGCATGGTTCAGAAGACATGTTATTGCTTATACACCGACAGTCCCCGGTGTTCGGAATCACTTCCTGAAGTTCATATACAAGTCGACAGCGCCAGTGTTTTATCCCACTGACGGGCCAGAAGTTCCAATGTACTACCCCCACGATGGGTCCAGAGTTGCCAAATGTTTTACCCCCATATGGTAGGGTCCAGAAATTATCCAAGCCTCCACAGAAGTGTTCCAAATGTTCAAGGTTCATATTCAAATGGTTTAGAATATTCAAAGTTTAAACTAATAGTTTATAGTTTCAGAGTTCATAACAGGTGTTCATAACAGTATTTCAGAACAGTTATGTCAAAGATTCAGAAGAGTAACCGTAGGTTAAACAAAATAGCATGATAGACTCAAAGCTAATTCAGAAGTTCAAAGTATCAATACAGGTTTCCAAAGTCAATACTGATTCAAATGCGAAAGGTTTATAATACCCAAAGTAGTACGTTATTACGTACCTCAAAGAAGTTCGATTCCTTTCTTAATTCGGACTACGATTCAATATCTTGATCAGAACAGAACATAAGTGACAAATAAGGGCCCATTTGAATAAGTTGTGAATTTTTGAAGTTTTGAAAAAATAAGTCGTGCGGTCATCCGAGAATTACAGACATCCGGGAATATGGACGTCTGAGAATTGCGGACGTCCGAGGATCCGTCTGTTGCCAAACTTGGTACTCACGGATGTCCGCCATTTTGCCGGACGTCCGCCCCACGCGAGAATCCAGATTTTCTCAAAACGGGATTTTCCACCGTTTTGTCACTAAAACGGCCATAACTCATTCGTTTGGGGTTCAAAACGCGCGAAGTCGGATCCGATGGATTCGTATCGGCGAGAGGAATCCATTAAATCCGACTTAACGCTCCGAATTCACATGAATAATTTAAGAAAGAAATCACCAAAGATTCTACATTGAATCTCCAAAGTTCTAGTTTCAGAATTCATCTTCCTATATATTGATTTTGAGTTCTTTGGAATCGTAAATCAACATTGGATCCAAGAAAACTCAAGATCAACCCAAAGATCATTATTTCTAATTCATATTAATCAAAGTTCTTGATTCTTTTCTCATTTCAAAACCCTTGTTTTAGGATTTCTAACTATCCAAGTCTTTCATAGTTCATAGATCTTACCTGGATTCGCGGTTTCGACTCCGAATTAGCGATCTCCTTGCTCTTCTCCTTCTTTTTCTCCAAGTTTTTTCTCTAGGGCTTAAACAAAACGTTTAGGGTTTGTTTAGCCATAAAAGATGAATTTACAGGCTTTATTAGGAAGCCCTAATCTGAGTTAAACGTGAATAGACAAAAACGCCCCTCTTTTAAAGAGTGGGACGAAAATTTAAGTGGGGTATTTTTGGGTATTTACATTCTACCCTCCTTACAAAAAATTTCGTTCTCGAAATTTACTTATCATGTACTTGAGTTCTCAAACAGAAACGGATATTTCAATTTCATTTTCTCTTCCAGCTCCCAGGTGGCTTCACGTTCTGAGTGATTCCGCCATTGAACTTTCACATATGGAATAGTCCTTTACCTGAGAATTTGGTCCTTACGATCCACAATACGAATAGATTGTTCTTCGAATGACAGATCTTCTCTCAGATTCAGAGGTTCTAATTCAATCACATGATTCGGATCTGATATGAACTTTCGTAACATCGATAAATGAAACACATTGTGCACTCCAGACAATGATGGAGGTAAAGTCAATCGATAAGCCACTTTTTCAATATTTTCTAATATTTCATATGATCCCACAAATCTTGGGCTAAATTTTCCTCTAACCCCAAACCGCATCACTCCCTTGGTGGGTGACACTTTCAGAAGTACTGTATCTCTGATCTGAAATTCTAATTCTCTTCATCTGACATCTCCATAGCTCTTTTACCAGCTCTGTGCCGTGCGAAGATGCTCTCTAATCAAATGAATTTTGTCCACCTCTTGCTGAACCAAATCCGGGCCTAAGAGTCTTCTTTCACCCACATCATCTCAGCATATGGGTGATCTACATCTCCTTTCATAAAGGGCCTCAAAAGGTGCCATATTAATACTGGCCTGATAACTGTTATTGTAGGAGAATTCAATCAAGGGAAGATGATCATCCCAAGATCCTTTCAAATCCACAACACAAGCCCTGAGCATATCTTCTAAAATTTGACTAGTTCTTTCAGATTGTCCATCTGTGTGAGGATGGAAAGCTGTACTTAATTTAAGGTAGGGGTGTCAATGAATCCTGACGGTCCGATGGATCATCCGAATCCGAACGTTAATGAACGGGATCTAAACATATGAATAGGATCCATGGGCATATTTCGGATCATCAAATTTGGGATCCGAAAAATTTTGGATTGGGTATGGGCACGCCACAGATGCCCATTGGATAGTCACGATCTGAAATGTTTTGCAAAAATACCCTCCAAATCTTGTTAATGCTAACCGTTCTATGAAGCGTAATTTGGTCAAAACCTCTCTTATCACTTGATGAATTGGATGGGAATGCGATTTCACTCATTTCAGTCATTTCATTTCATACTTTTACGAAGGAAAAGAAAGAGGGGTTTTAGGGTTTTGTTCTTTTGGCTACCCGGATGCCATTAACAACAACGTCGATCCCAAATCCCAATCTCTCTCAAGAAGACAAGAAACTCAAGAGGGCTCCATCGAAAGATACTCCCTCATTCGTAGATCTTACATTACCCTAGGAAGCTTTCAGGTTTTTATTCCATTTCATTTTTTTAACATAAAAAACTCATATCTAGGGTTCTGATTTCTCTTTCCTCTGCAGCTCGCCATCAATGAGATGGATCCCTTTGCATTGACATCTCTTCAAGCTGTTAAATCGCTCACCTTAAAAAAATTAATTGTTTACTTAGCTTAGTGGGATATAATAGGACACTCCGATGGACGGTTCGAATTAAAATGGATCGCGATCATGACATGGAAAGTAGGATCCGAAGAACAATCCGACTCCGACCCAACCGATAAGGAATTTGAATTGATCGTGATTGTGACCTAGGTGGATCCGACCCGAAGTGAATCCATTGACACCCCTAATTTAAGGGAAGATCCCATTGCTGAATGCAAGCTATTCCAAAAATGAGATACAAAACAAGTGTCTCTATCTGATACAATGGTTTTAGGCACACCATGATATTTCACTATCTGATCAACATATAACCGAGCCAACCTTTCAGGTGTCAAGCCAGTTCTAATAGGTATGAAATGAGCTGTCTTTGTCAATCTGTCCACAATTACCCATGCGGAATCATTGCTTGAGGGAGTACGAGGTAGAGCAAACACAAAATCCATTGTTATCTCCTCCCACTTCCATTCAGGGATGGGAAGTGGTTGTAATGTTCCGGGTGGTCTCTGATGTTCTGCCTTAATCACCTGACAAGTGAAGCACTGAGATACATACTGAGCTATTTCTTTTTTATTATTCCACCAGAAATTTCCTTTCAAGTCCTTATACATTTTTGTACCTCCAGAGTGTACAGAGTAACACGAACTGTGCGCTTCCTACAAAATTTTATTTTTCAAAACATAGTCATTCCGAACACAAATGTGGTTACCAAACATCAAGGTACCGTCATTGTGAGTTCGGAATTCAGATTTAGATTCTTCTTCTAACTTATTTCTGATTTTACAAAGTTCTGGGTCGGATTCCTGAGCCATTCTGATTCTTTCTTGCAATATGGGTCGTACTTGGAGTGCTGTCATCAGTACCCCAAAGTTTGGACCACGAATTTCTATTTTCGATCTTCGGAGGTCTTCTAAGATATATTTCTGAGAAGTAATCAAAGTTGCCAAATTCACAGATGACTTCCGACTTAGAGCATCAGCTACCACACTAACCTTTCCAGGGTGATAGCTTATGGTTAAGTCGTAATCCTTCAACAGTTCTAGTCAACTCCTCGGCCTCATATTCAATTCTTTCTGAGTAAAGATATACTTCAGACTCTTATGATCAGTGAAGATTTCACAAAGTTCTCCATACAGATAATGCCTCCAAATTTTCAAGGCAAACACAACCGCTGCCAATTCCAAATCATGAGTCAGATAATTCTCTTCATAAGGTTTCAACTGACGTGAAGCATACGCAATCACTTTGCCATTCTGCATCAACACACATTCTAAGCCTTTCTTCGAGGCATCACTATAAATCACAAACCCCATTCCGCCAACAGGCAAAGTTAGGATGGGGGCAGAACTAGCCTCTTTTTCAATTCCTGAAAGCTCTTTTCACAATCTTCTGACCAAACAAATTTTGTCCCTTTTTCGTGTCAAACGGGTCAAAGGGGCAACCAAACGTGAAAAGTCCTGAACGAAACGGCAGTAGTATCCCACTAATCCCAGAAAAGTACGAATTTCAGGAACATTATTCGGCCTATTCCATAATGTTACTGCCTCAATCTTCTTTGGGTCTACTAAGACACCATCTTTATAGACCACATGGACCCAAAATGAAAATTGAGTCAAGCCAGAATTCACATTTCTTCAGTTTTTCATAAAGCTTCTCTTTTCTTAAGGTTTCTAAGACAATTCTTAAATGATGCTCGTGGTCAGACTTTCAGAATATATCAGAATGTCGTCAATGAACACAACCACGAACTGGTCTAATAATGGTTTGAATATCATGTTCATTAGGTCCATAAAAGCTGCCGAGGCATTGGTTAAACCAATTGGCATAACAAGAAACTCATAATGGCCATACCGAGTACGGAAGGCCGTTTTCAGAATGTCTTCTGATTTGATTCTCAACTGATGATATCCCGATCGAAGATTGATCTTGGAGAACACACATGCCCCTTGCAATTGATCAAACAAGTCATCTATCCGCGGGAGCGGATATTTATTCTTTATGGTGACCTTATTCAATTCTCTGTAATCTATGCATAATCTCATACTTCCATCTTTCTTCTTAACAAACAGAACTGGTGCTCCCCAAGGTGAAACACTGGGTCACACAAAACTCTTCTCTAAGAGTTCTTCCAACTGATTCTTCAATTCTTTCATTTCTAAGGGTACCATACGATACGGGGCCTTAGAAATAGGTGCCGTTCCAGGAGCTAGGTCAACGGAAAATTCAACTTCTCTATTCGGAGGCAGACCTGGAAGGTCTTTAGGAAACACATCTGGAAACTCCCTAACCACTGGGATATTCTCAATCTTCAAATCATTATCATTAACCTCAATTACTGAGGCCAATAAAGCTTCACAACCTTGTCTTAAAAGTCGACAAGCTTGTATAGCAGACAAAACTATAGGAGTCGAGTGAGCTCCACTCCCTTCAAAACAAAACTTCTCTTCTCCCGAAATTTCAAAAGTCACTACTTTTTTATTGCAATCTATTAAAGCATGATGGGTAGATAACCAGTCCATACCCAAAATTTCATCAAAATCAGACAACTCCAGTAAGATGAGATCTGCTAACAATTCTCTATTTCCAATTCTGACAGGACACATCTTACTAATTTGGTTAGTCAAAATTTATTTTCCTACTATGGTGCTAACACACAGATCATAATCAAGAGGTGAAGTAGGTAAACAGTGTCGCATAGCAAAAGCAGATGAAACAAACGAGTGTGTAGCACCAGAGTCAAATAATGCATGACCAAAAGAGGAAGCTATAGGCAGAGTACCTGATACTACTGTGTCAGCGACCTGAGCGTCCTGATGAGTGAGAGCATAAGCTCGAGCCGGAACACAAGGTCTTTCATTCCTTTGCTGCCCTTGAAAATTAACGGGTGCAGCTCTACTCTGAATAGTCTAAGTCTGAACTGTTTGAGCTCGAACAATAGGCGTCCCCTGAACTGATTGGGCATCTCCTGCCGGATGAGGACACTCTGCAATTTTATGGCCTACCTCGCCACATCGGAAACAAGCCTCAGTATTCCACCTACAAGTCTTAGTAGGGTGGTTCCTTCCACAACGTTCACTTTTAGGGGTAACTGGTCTATTCGATGCTGACTTATTCTGATAGCCCCCACGATTTCCTTGCTTTCCTCTAGGCTCTTTGAAAGTAGGAGCTTTGGGCACTTGCTGATTCGGGGTTGATCCCCTAGGAGCTTGTCCTTTATTTTCACCTTCTCTATTTCTTTTCTTCTGATTAGCTTGAGCATATGCTCTAGCTTCCTGATGAACTGCTTCAAGTTTCTTTGCCCTTTATACCAAATCTTCATAAGATTTAGGGGTAGTAGATCCAGTGATCCCCTTCTTCAAATACATTGCTAATCCAAATTCAAATTTATTTCTCTTGGCTTCGTCGTGAGGTACCAAAGAAGGTACGAAACGAGCTAGCCTATCAAATTCTGCTTCATAGTCATCCACGGTCATATCTCCTTGTACCAACTAGGTAAATTCCTGATGCATACAGTACAGAGTACTGCGAGGAAAGAATCTCGCAAGAAACTCGGTGCAAAATGTCGCCCAAGTGAATGGTCCCCGATGGTGCTCATATTTTCTTTGGATTCCCTTCCACCAATAGAGGGCTCTCCCTTCCAACAGATAGGTGGCATATTTCACCCTGTCTTCATTTCTATTACAGTTCATTGCCTCAAAGGTCTTTTCAACATTCTCTAGCCAAGTCTCGGCATCATCTGCCGTAGTCGATTCCTTAAAAACTTTCGGTGAAAGCCTCATAAATTCAGAAATTCCAAATACTTGATGTGGCTGTCTTGCCACTGGTGGTACTTGAACTTGTGGTTGCTGCTGCTGAGGTTGCTAACATTGTTGATTTGGCAATCCAATCATGGCTCTCATGAAATTCCTCATTTCAGTTCTTTCTTGTTCAATATTATCTTGAGACGAGGTACCTCAGGATTCTCATTATGTGCTTGACCTCCGTGAACTGGAGGATCCTGTACCACTTGCTCCTCTTGAACACCTTGGTTCCGATTTTTCTGAATTTTTGGCTCTCCCTAAGCCACATTCTGATTTCTCTCCATAATGTCATTGAGGGCTCTAGTACGATTGGCTCGAGTTCCACGACCACCACGTCCTCCTCGAGTTGCCATAATCCTAAATCCAATCCAATAGAATGATTGATTAGTAACTATCTAGAATATAGCTACATACATATATTGTATTCATATAGTAATACAAAACATTCCCATTTGAAGCCAATATCTATCCATCATATATTTCTCATGATTGTTACCCAATCACAAACTCGCATGCTTCCCAAGCGTCCCCAAGTGCATTTGAATTTATAATCAGGATCTGATCGCGCGACTGATTTATGTGTTGTCAGGCGTCCCCGATACACACAAACCTATCAAGCGCTTCCTAATTGCTCCTTATCTAAATCCTCAATTCTCACAGTCAAAGTCCTTTGTTCAGATAATCCTACCTAGGACCTAAAGCCTAAGTTCTGATACCACTTTCTGTCACACCCCAAACCCCACCTTGGGCGTAGGACATGGCAGCGCCATACACCTGCAAGACGAATCTCATAAATGTACAAGGCTACAAAGCAATAACAGAAAATAACCTGGTATTTCATAACTAAAATATCAAAGTAATGATTAATATGGACCCATCAAAGTCAAATCAAAATCTCATCTCTTCCCCGAGAGTCAAACAAATAAATAATAAAGTCTTTATATACTATTTAAGTACTCACTTTCTAATAAACTGAAATAACTAAAATAAATCTCTGAGCCAAAGTCAAAATTCCAGAACTAAGCGTCCTGCTCCCCGTTAACCTCACCTGAAAATAATATATAACCATAGTCAGCTGAAAAGCTCAGTACATAATAAAGCACTACTCTAAGCACAATCTAGCATGTCAGGATTCAATAGGGTCAGATAGTCAAAGTTAAAACTGAGTTCAAAGGTCTTAACTGATTAATTAGGCATTAACAGTTATAAGTGGATGTCAAATATGGTTCAAATTTCCAAATCTTAGTTCGGATCAAAGTCGAAGATTTCAGAATTCATGTATAGAAGGTTCAGATTTCAAATACACTTCAGAGTCATCGGCATGGTTCAGAACACATGTTATTGCTTATACACCGACAGTCCACGGTGTTCGGAATCGGTTCCTGAAGTTCAGATACAAGTCGACAGGGCCAGTGTTTTATCCCACTGACGGGCCAGAAGTTCCAGTGTACTACCCCTATGGTGGGTCCAGAGTTGCCAAATATTTTACCCCCATATGACAGGGTCCAGAAATTATCCAAGCCTCCACAGAAGTGTTCCAAATGTTCAAGGTTCATATTCAAAAATGGTTCAGAATATTTAAAGTTGAAACTAATAGTTCATAGTTTCAGAGTTCAGAACAGGTGTTCATAACAGTATTTCAGAACAGTTATTTCAAAGGTTTTAGCTAAAGTTGATTCTACGTTGCTTTGATACTTACTAAATGGTAATTGCATATGGATTTGGTATCACCATTGTCAATCTTAACTGTATTGATTATGGTTCACAGGCAAGAAATAATGCTCGTATCTTGGTTTCTGGTTCTTTAGCTCTGTTTAGCAATCGGTATGCAACGATTCTACTATTGTTCTTTGCTTATATTGTTTCATTTAAAATACGCTCCTTCCTAAAAATATGATTTTATTCTTTTTTTAAAATGGGATATGATTTTATTCTTTGCTTTCAGATTATTCAAATCAGGTATGCAGAAGGCTGGAAGCTCAACTAAGTAAGTGAAGTTTCATCTTCTTCACTTGAGTTTATATGATTGTGTTTATTAGATGCTGAAACCAACACAGAAAAAATCTATGGAAGGGAGACTCTGGAATGTAGCTCTGATACCAAACATGATACGGGGCGGATCTATGGAAAGGGTATTTGATGCAATAGATAAAGGAAAATAAAAAACTGTTCGGGTGTGGCTCTTTGTGAAAATGTGGTAGTCAGAGGCGATCTGACCATTGGATTGCTGTGATATTTGATATGTGTAAGGAAAACACCATAGAATGGATAATATGAAAGTTTGAAGTTGATCTAATCGCATGATTTCAAGCCTGGATGGGTTTTAAAATTCTGCAGGTTTCTAATAAAAGACTCTTGGATTTTCCTGACCCTTAGGTATGTACTATAGAATATTATAAAATTCAAGGTATCCAAATTTGATGCAAATCCGACTGTCTGATCTCCAATCTAGGCAAATTCACTAAATCTATAATTTCTTGGAGTGGACGGTCCCTATCTAATTCTAAATTCATATCTAACCATTCAATCAATCTGGGGTTTGGACATGAGTAGATAGTTAAGAAGTAGAAGCACACCCTAAACTTGGACTGGATCGGATTGTTAGATCAACGACTAGAACTGGTTTGATTAGAACTGGTTGCAGAAAAAATTAAAAGGTGGTTTGCAAAGGGTGGATAAAAGAGAAAGAAAGTGTAACACCCCAAACCCCACTCTGGGCGTAGGACATGACAGCGCCGTACACCTGCAAGACGAATCCCTCAAATGTACAAGGCTACAAAGCAATAACAGAAATAAGACTGGCATTCATAACTAAAATATCAAGATCTTAATAACCGCGGACCCATTACAGTCAGATCAATCTCAGCTCTCCCCTGAGTCAAAGCAAAATAAATTAATAAAGTCTTTACATACTATTCAAGTACTCACTTTCTAATAAACTGAAATAACTAAACTAAATCTCTTAGTCCAAATCCAAAGCTAAGCGTCCTGTTCCTCGTTATCTTCACGAGGGCCAAGACCTGAAAAATATTAAATAACCACAGTCAGCTGATAAGCTCAGTACATAATAAAGCACTACTCTAAGCACAGTCTAACATGTCAGGATTCAATAGGGTCAGATATTCAAAGTCAAAACTGAGTTTTTAATCTAATTAAATTTCTCACTAACATTAAGACTCTTAACCAAGGACTTTTCAATCTCGTACTTCAATTATACTAAGACTCTTAACAATAAACAAGCCAAATCAAACAAATCCAAACGAAAAACCTTGGTGCTTTGAGTTCTTACTAACTGCATTACTTGTAAACTGAAATAAGTCAAAGGGTAGGCCAACCAGTAGTAGGGGCCCAATTTAGATGGAAAAGCTCCTAGTATCTGAACCAAAAGCAGCACTTCCATCCAGACAAAGCCTCGCCTTTCACCCTTACTATATGGAAAGCCTAATTCCCCTATTCATTATTATTTAACTCTTTGTTTCTTCTCTCAAAGGACCAAGTGCCCATTCACGCACCCAGGGGAGAGAGCAGGGCGGCTCGGTCCCAGGAAGTTCTACTACTTCGGAAGTCCAACCCTCTCTGCACAATCACTCATGATTGAAGCCGTTGAAGGCTACATCACCAGAAGAAACACTAGCGATATCGCCTCTGCCACGTAGAAAGTTCGTGGTAAGATCGTTCTTTGTGCGGTATGAAAACACGGACACTCGTGTACACATAGTATAAAATTACTGATTTCTAATCATAATTTGTGATAAGAAAAATATGATATACATTCAACAAGTTAGTGAATCTTAGGATTTATGCAATTACAACTCAAAAAAAAAAAAAAAAAACAAGTAAAAAAAAGTCAATTCCACCAACTAAGAAGCCCGAAAATCCTTTCCTGGCACAAGCACAATATGTGATAACATTAGCCATTCAAAAAAGGAAAATGGCGAAAAAACATGATGTAATTTGTGAAACGACCAGTTACTCCAAAAGCTTAAGCTGATGGAGATGGTGTTATTTAATCTTTTATACTTTAACACTCCATGTCAAGTGTGGTCCCTCTTTCTAGGGCTGGCGTACACATGGAACATGTGGCCCCTCTTCTTCTTCTTCTTTTTCTTTCTTTTTTTTTGGAGGGGGGGGGGGGGGATAGAAATATAAATTAAATGATTGTCAAAAGAAGAGATAATCATGAAATAAGAGTAAATAATAGAAGAGGCGGTGAACACAATATTCAATAATAACATAATATTCCACCCTTGACAATGTACAAACACATGTCAACATGCCCACATTAAGTTTGACGCTTCTAGAATACATTTACAAGTGTCAATAGGAGGGTCCACATGCATATTAGCAGTAAATGAAAAGAGTTGACTAAAATATACGTTAATGGATCCTTCTACTGTTTTCATTTAGGGCTCATGTTTTCTTTTTTATGTTCGACAAGGCTTCATCTTTAACTTTTTAGTTTGTTAAAGTATAAAAGATTAAATACTGCCCTTCTTAGCTTAAGCTTTTGGAGAAGTCGGTAAGTTTCTAACATGGTATCAGAGCCAAAGGTCTCGAGTTCAAACCTCCCCGATGTTAAAAAAATCCACATGCGATGGTCGGCCCAAAGTGGGACCACAAGTGCCACGTGTTTGCCAAGTGGGCCGTGAGGGGGAGTGTTAAAGTACAAAAGATTAAATACTGCCCTTCTTCAACAGCTTAAGCTTTTGGCGAAGTTGGTAAGTTTCTAACATAGTTGAATAAGCATCATAAATTGGCAGGAGATCATTTAATTTAATTATAATGTTTCAAACATGATCCTTAGCGCAACGGTAAGGTTGCTCCATTGTGACCCGATGGTCATGGGTTTGAGTCACGGAAACAGCCTCTCTGCAAAGCAGGGGTAAGGCTGCGTACATCTAGCCCTCCCCAGACTCCACAATGGCTGGAGCCTCATGCACTGGGCCTCCCAAACATGAGCTTTGTGTTAGTCTAATGTTGAAATTCATGTTCTTAGAACCTCATGTTATGCAATTAAAATCCTCTTTTTTAATCAAATCTCATCGAAAATGATTCATGATTTATATTGATGCCGGAAAGCTACTATAAATTATTTGATAAGAAAGTGGAATGGTTTTGGATTTCATGATTATTAAGGGTTTTGGTGTTATCTGTATCTTATTGACTGGAGGGAAATGACACAGAATTGAAGTTACTAAGGCTGACCTTTTCCAATATTTAGTTTGGCTTGGTTTTTACTACATAAAACTGTCAGAGATATCATAAGTTGGCGAAACTTTGATGTGGAATGATAGAATATAGTTGGTTTGACTATATCTTATTTCTCATTTTAAAACTAATTTTTTTATTTTTATTAATTTTCTTAATGTTTTCTAAAGCCCTGTGATCTACTATTCTGTTTTAGCCTTTGAATCACATCAAGGACATAAAAATTGAGCATTGATCTATTAGAATATATGCCGCATGTAACGGAGAGGTCTGCGCAGTAAAGGTTACTACATTATAATTTACTTTTTTATGTATTTTGAGATTTGTTGTGTGTGCATTCTATACAGCTTAGAGAATTTCCCTTGTGATTGCAGGTACGAGAAATCCAGTAATGAGCAATTTGTGACTGAAATCAGCAAATGGGTATTCCATGAAAGAGGACATCTCAAGGCAGGCCAACTTAACCTTCCGTCTTTCATGATTAAAAGCTTATGTTATTTGAAAACCCTTGATTTTCTGATGAAAGAAAGAAATGTTTCCAGCAATCAGGTGATGTAAATAGAAACACTGCTATAATTGACTAGTTGAAACTTCCTGCGGCCTTCTGGAAAAGCTATAAATATATTCTCATTTTTTACTTGATAAGATTATTTGAATATTAGGCTTTATATTGTACCACATTAACTGCTGTGTTTCTGTTTCTAGGCTGTGAATATTAGGCACCACGAAGTCGGTGAAATGTTCGAACCTGCATTATACAGGATCAACAACTATCTGGTAACACACCTCAGTAAATTTCTAAGATTATGTCTAAACTCATACGCATAGAATAAAACAAGGTTTGATATTACTGTTAAATCAGATTTGCTAGCGTCCATCGCAGAAGGCATTTCGAGGATGGTCTGTTGCATCTGACAGCAGCCACAGAGGCTCACTTTTTAGTAGATTTTGTCTTCATTCACGAGGTGGCTGCTGTCAGATGCAACAGACCATCTGTGAAATGCCTTCTGAGATAGACGCTAGCACATCCCTTGTTAAATATTACTGATTGGGGAGTAGCTGATTATGTCAAAACACATACGGTGCAATTTAACACTGTCAACTCTTTCTTCTTTAAAATTTATTTTATCTGAAATAATCATGAAAAAAATAGAAAGATGCCAGAAAATAAGGAGCATCAAAAAAGCGTGTTTAAATAATAATGATGAAATTAAGATTATGGTTAAACTAATAATTAAGACGACAAAAAAATGAGCGCAGACCACAGAAAAGGTAGGGGGATAAATGTGCTATTAATTTACAGAAGGATATGGGTGAAGACTGGAGTTTTTGGGTGTTGGAGAGTCATGGTGCTAGAAAGAGTGGGGTGCTGAGGGTCTGAATGAAGTCAGTCTTACTTGGAAAAGAAACAAGCTATAGATATTGATTTTTATTTTTTTTTAATTCCAAACTCACCTTGTCATTCCTGTTTTAATTGGCTGCCGAGAGTTTTTTGGGAATTGTATTAGCTTTGGGCAGCTGGTTAAATAATAAAAGACAAGGTTAGCTCATACCATTATCAAAACATGGTAGTGCCAATTTCAGTAACCTTAAATAAACTCTCAGATAAAAAGGAGAAAGCAAAGAAAAGAAAGGACTCTTGCTTATATATTTTATCTGGGTTAAGGAATACTCTGTTGAGATCTATGAGTGGTCTGGGAAGAGCTGGAATCCATATGTAGCTGACGATGTTCAAGTTCAGTTTTATATGATGAGCCCCTATGTGTTGAAAACCTTATCCAACGACCAAAAGGTATATTTGATCCCATCCTTAGACTTGTATTCCTTTGTTTGCTTGTATTATCCAGACTGGTCATGTAAACCTATACTTGTTGTTCTTTTCTTGCAGGGTCTTTTCACTACATCATTCAGGGTTCCTGATTTTTATGGTGTCTTCCAATTTAAGATCGAGTACCAAAGATTTGGGTACACAAGCTTATCCCTCTCGAAACAGGTACCATTTCGTTGTGTAATTTTAGTGTTTATGTATGATATTGGGAAAATGTGGCATTGTTCGAAAGCTCAGAAACAACTCAAAAACAATTTCGAATTTTGATGCATCTAAATCGATGAAACATTTCCCATTTTTATAAAATAGTGGAGTTGATCCAAGTTAATGACATTGATGTTTTGAACTAGCCATCGAGGGGCACAAAAAAAGGGCATCCAGCTCCGGCTCCCTCCCTCCCTAGGTCGACGGAATCCCTAGGAGGGGGCGGCTCTCTCTCTGGTCTCTTTTTCTCTCTCTTATCTATCTCTTTCTCTCTCACTCTCTCTCTATCTCTCTCTCACACTCTCTTTCTCTCTCTGATCTATCTCTCTCACCCTCTCTCTCTCTTGTCTCGTCCTACCCTCTCTCTCTCTCTCTCTCTCTCTCTCTCTCTCTCTCTCTCTCTCTCTCTTTGGTCTCTCTCTCTCTTGATGGACAAGGGAGAAGATCGCGGTCGAATGTTGCCCGGAGTTGGGCCGATCTCCCAGGAACTGCAGAGATGGTGGTTGGAGGGGCAGAATGGCAAGATTTGGGCTCAAGAAAGCCGGATTTAATGGTGAAAGGGCCGGATCTGGTTAAGGTTGATGGAGAAAGTGGGTGGGGGAATCGTCGGAGGCTGTGGAATGGGCTGAAGTAAGGAAAAGGGTGTCCGTTTAAAAATGAGAGGTTGGATGTGGAGGTGAGGGAGGTTGTGGACGGCGACAATGAGACGCATTAGTAGCCATGTAGGGTTTGGAAGGGAAGAAGGAGGGGAGTATTAGAGTTGTTAGGGTTAGGGTTGAAGGGGGAAGGAGGAGGGGAGTATTATAGTCTTTAGGGTTACGGTTTAGGGTTAGGGCTTGGAGTATTCGGATGGAATTTGAATGACTTGATTCTAGTGGGGAGGAGGATTCTGATTTTTTGGTTAGTGGAAGTAGGTTTTGGAGAGGATGGTGGAATGATTTGATATATTTTTAATGGGGAGCCGCCTGTGTTTGGTGGTGGTTCGAGGTGGAGGCCACCGATGATTGGATGATGATGTTGGGTTGTTGGCTATCGTGCACGGTTAGGGATGCACAATAGCTCTGGCCTTCGCACGGGATTTTTGAAAATCAAATTTACCATTTGGATTGTGATGGAGAAATAGGTGTGACATGTCAGGTCACGATCTGGACTTCGTGGGCCCCACAAATATAGCACTTTTTGGTGGATTCGATTCAATTGAGGCTATTGGGTAATGTAAGGGGTAATGGGTTTTTCTTTTGGGCCAAGGAGAATGCTCCTGGGCAATTCATACTATGTAAATCAGGTGGGATTACTGGTCCCCATTGTAATTTTGCTGGTATGAATATATTTGTCAATTTTCAAAAAAAAATGTTTTGAACTAGCCATCGGCTTGAAATTTTTCTTAACAGTTTACATGCTCAACTTGGCCAAGTCAAAGAAATGCTTGCCAATTACATAAAAGATTGATTGAGTTAAACTGGTCGGTGAGAATTTCATAGGAAATACTTGAATATTGCCTTCAGATTTCCAAGTTCTATTGTCTGAGTCAGCAAAATGCTCTGGATTTTATAAAATTGGCTAGATTTCAATTAAATCAAAGGTACTGAATTTATTGAAACTTGGCTCAGTTACTGAGAAATCAATCTTTCTATATCCAAGATTGATTCGGCCCAGCAGCTTAGGAGTCAGGCTTTTGTTTTCTAAGTTGGGCTTGGACAGGCGTCGATGGAAGTCACCCTTATGTTTTTTATGAAAAATGGAAAGAGTTTGATTTTGGTGCTCGGTGCTTGGCCAATCCTAATCAACTCTGCCAAGTGATGTATCAATTAGCTACTCAGCTGAGTCATTCAAAACTGCCCACATCCTCATGTCACTGGTTGTTCTGCCCGTTTCCTCAGACATTTTTCTAGGGATTGGGCAGTTAATTAATATTTTGAAAGGGGTCTGCGTAACCCCAGCATACTGAAAAAATAAAAATAAAAACCTTGGTATATAAGATCATTATAGCAAATTCTTTCATTTTCTTTGCTCCGTAGTAGAGGGCGAGCCTTGGCGCAACTGTAAGATTGCTCCATTGTGACCTGGTGGTCACAGGTTGGAGTCACGGAAACAGCCTCTCTGCAAAGCAGGGGTATGGCTGCGTACATCTAGCCCTTCCCAGACCCCGCAATGGTGGGAGCCTCGTGCACTGGGCCACCCTTTTTGCTCTTTAGTCCTTACCATTTGAAGCCTTCTCCTTTACGCTTCCATTATTGGATATATTCTCTTCTTTTTTTTGTTGCTTTACCTTTCAACACCATTTTCACCATAATTGGTCTTCCAAATTTTTGATTTGCAGATTCCAGTTCGGCCTTTCAGACACAATGAATACGAGAGATTTATAACGGCGGCCTATCACTATTATGGGGCATCATTTTCTACAGTAAGTAATCTTAACTATTTTGTTCTCTGCATTACCTCTCTTGCATTTAGAAACTGTCTCCAACATGTTGCAACTGATTGCAGATGGCTGGGTTCTTTGTTTTCACAATTCTCTATCTATACAACAAATAGGAATAAGCTGACAATTTCATCACTATGGGTAAGGTGCAAAGTATTGAGAGAATCTCTGTTGAGAATAAACATGAGATTTGAATTCCTTGAAATTTTTGGCTCAAGGAATTGAAAATGTCAGGAAAGAACAAACATGAGATTTGAATTCCTTGAAATTTTTTACTCATGAAATTGATAATGACAGGAAATTATCTATTTAATGGCTCCAACCTCCAATTGTCAATGTCATTGCTGTCATGTAAACTATTGAGAGAAACTATGTTGAGAACAGACATGAGGTTTCAATTCCTGGAAATTTTTGACCCATGAAATTCAAACTGTCAGGAAAGAGCAAACATGGGATTTGAAATCCTTAAAATTTTTGGCCCCATGAAATTGAAAATGTCAGGAAAGCAAAAACATGAGATTTGAATTCCTAGACACTTGAAATTCAAAATGTCTGGAAATTATTTTTTAAATGGTTTCACCATTTCATCTCCACTACTTAGTTCTTATCATTGTTGTCACATTTTCTTCTTGCCGGCTTTGGAAGGCAATGGCTTGGCATTTATCATCCAATATTTTGTGAAAATACACAGGACAGCATATTATATAAAATCACTTGATATATTTGGTGTAAAATAAATGACTTAAAAATTTAGAATTTGACAGTATATAAACGCCCGCGATTCAAAGGGTTGGGATCATCCTATGGACCAGATTTTTGTGGCACCACCTATCTACGGCGGGCCCAACAGATGAATGGTTTAGATTTCCCAAATAGGTGGTCACACTATTCATTTTTACTATTCGTTTTTGTGCATGTGTTTTTGTAAAAGTACATGCTCGCATATTTAAAATCTTTTAGGGCATGTTTGGCAATCATGAAAAAAAATATTCCATGAAATATTAGTGGGGTCTAGTTATGAAAGATGGACGAAGGGGGAGCATGAAAAGCTCCTGAAAAAGCAAGAAGAAAACAGCCAATGCAATTTAATTTTTTCACTGTTTTTAGGTATTTTTCATGCTCCCTCTTAAGCCTCTCTCCCTCCCTCCCTCCCTCCCTCAACTCATCTCTCACAATTGGACCCACAAATATTCTATTGAAAATGTTTTCATGGTTGGAATACATGCCATTATAGTTATTAAATAATTTACAATATAACTAAAAAAGTGAGCAGATAAATGAGCTATTATAATTTTCCAAGAAATCTAAGTCGTTGATATTTTGTAGGCATTGATCTTACAGATGGGGTGTCCATGAGTAGACCTGGCAAACAGGTGGGCCGGGCCGGGTTTCACCCGATCCGTACGGGTCTGGGTCAAACGGGCCGGGTCAAAAAATGACCCGGAAATTTGCAGGTCACTAATTGGTTGACCCGGACCCCACCCATACTGGCCGGGTGGACCCGCGGGTCACCCGTTATTTTTAATGATTTTTTGTTGTTTTTTCAGATTTTTTCCTGCTTTTTGCCATCCTTTGCATGTGATATAGCCATTTATGTTGACTTTTTGGTAGATTTGTCTTATTCATTGATGTGGTTGTCATAATATGCAAAGGATGGGCGGGAGTAGCTTTTTGCAAAGGTGGCTAGCAAATCCCTTCATGATATGAGAAAATTACAGGAAATAAATTAGAAAAATTACGCAAAAAACTACAGAAGAAGTACCTCTACGGAAAAACTACGGAAAAAATGTATGAAAATCTAAAAAATACGAGAAAAAGGTTATTTCACTTCTCCACTACGGGCACCCGCAGGTCCACCCTGACCGGCCCAGTTTTTACGGGCTGCGTGGACGTGCGGGTCAATTTCAAATGGGTCACAAATGAGTGATCCGGACACGGAAAATACGGGGTCGACCCGCGGGTCCGGTCACTTCTTGCCAGGTCTATCCATGAGGTGTGTACTAAAATCATGTACATCAATTCGTGGGGACCACAAACATGTTTTATGTCGGACCCAAAGTAGGAAGGAGTAAAGGGTCCCACAGTTGTCCTTCGAGGTTATTTAAAACCTTATCAATGGAAATTTCCCTTTACTACTATATACCTTATAAATGTAGATGTTTTATAGGGGAAATAATATCAGCACTGAAATGTTTTAATAAGATGTGCAAAGCATCTTGTCGTTTAGTAAGGGCTTGGAAGAGATTATTGAGAACTATAATACCCTTCTAACAGCTCTTTAAATACTAAAGGACAGGATGCTTTCGCGTATCTTATTAAGACATTGCAGTGTTATATCATTTCCCTTTTTATAGCTATTAAATATCTTACACATTTAAATTTATCTATAGCTATTATATGACTTTACATGTAAGTTTTTATAAGTATTAAATACTTGATATTGTGTTTATATACCAATAATTTAAAATTTTTAAGAAAAGAAAGAGAGATTAAATGGTCCAAATACGGCACATCTCATAAATGACGAAGTTTGAAATGGAGATCAAAATATGATTACCGCTCAAACTTCATAGCCACCAGAAGTTTAAATTCAAATTAGGAGAAGAAATATGCAAAACATTTGGTGGTATGGCGTGTGTTTCATTTCAAACGCT
This sequence comes from Tasmannia lanceolata, assembly GCF_043159265.1. Taxonomy (NCBI): domain Eukaryota; kingdom Viridiplantae; phylum Streptophyta; class Magnoliopsida; order Canellales; family Winteraceae; genus Tasmannia; species Tasmannia lanceolata. The sequence continues at coordinate 68,857,816 of NW_027518695.1, forward strand.
TGGGCAGTGGTTCGGTGACGGTGGGATTGCAGTGGGTGAAGAACTGCTAAAACCGGAGGGTATAAATGCATGAAGAGAAGATTGTGATAAGACGACACACATCATCATACAACTTGTATCTTTTCTTTTTTTTTAATCTAGGAGTAGTCTGTAGCATAGATCATTTCTTTTCTCTATATTTTCTTCCAAAAATTTGAACGGTGTGCAGACTAGGGGTGCAACTCGGGTCGGGTTCAACCCGAACCTGACCCGATGGGTTGAACCCAAAGTTGGGTTGGGTTGGGTCGGGTTAAGCTTTTTTTAAAATCGGGTTGGGTTGGGCTGGGAAAAACCAACCTGAATTGGAAATCGGGTCGGGTCGGGTCGGGTTGGGGTGTCGGGCAACCCGACCCGACCCGAAACCCGACAAGTATTCCCATATGTATAAAGTTTTAAAAGTTAAAAACGGCAAAAGAGTGAATATTCCAACATAAATTTATCCTTATGAAGCTAGAAATGTGCTTAAATTTCAACATAAATTTATCCTTCAGTTACAAAGAGTTTTTATATGGTGGATGCCTGTGTAGGAATGTGAGCAAAAAAAAAAAAAAATGAGGCCCACAAAAAAAACATGTGCATGATGGGCGGGTCAACCCGACGCAACCCAACCCAACCTGAATTGGAAATCGGGTTGGGTCGGGTTGAGGAAATTGCAGTTCATGTTGGGTCGGGTTGAGCCCAGCCGGGTTGGAAATCGGGTTGGAAAAATGGGTTCCTCGGGTTGGGTCGGGTTGAGGCGAGTTCCTCGGGTTGGCCTCAACCCGACCCAAGTTGCACCCCTAGTGTACGGTGAAGGAAATCAATGGACATCGCCTTAAAGAAGGTATTCTTTGATCTTATTCCTTGATAAATTTCTCTCTCTTTACACTAAGGGCCTGTTTGGATGCCCAGAAGAATTTGATTTGGATTTCTCACATTTGCAGCCCTTTTTGCACTGTGATTTGGATCCGGATCAAATCCTTCAATTTCCAAATTAGTGACTGACAGTGATAAAAAGCAAATTTCCAAATATGCTGTGGAAATAAGAAATTGGAAATCCACAGATCCTGTAGTTTCCTTCACCCTCTTTGCTCCTCAACCTCTCCCTTCCGCTAGGAAGTACCCCCCCCCCCCCCCCGGCGCCCTCTCTCTCTCTCTCTCTCTCTCTCTCTCTCTCTCTCTCTCTCCCTCCATGAGCTGGCAGATCTATTCATTTTGTATTCAAAAGTCAATTCCAAATCCAAATACAAAATATAAGGTATCCAAACGGGCCCTAAACGGATTATTAAGTCCTCGTTCACAAGGCATCCGAACCAACAATCCTTTGAACATGGTTCAAATAATTACTCGAACTCAAGGCACATTTTATTAAATTGGATAGGCATTTGGAAACCTTCAATCGAAAAAGGGAATTGCTAGCTTCCATTGCACAAGGAATTTCGTGCCTGGTCTGTCGCATATCACATGTCAGACCAGCAGCGAAATGCCTTTTGCGATGGACCCTAGCAAATCCCATCGAAAAATAGTTCTTTTATTAGTGTAGGATTTTTTAAACAAAGGATTGTTTTACCTCACTCGCTACTAAGTGCATTGCCATGTCAGCCTTCCACTTTTTCATTTTTTTTGGTGAAGGGCTCATATTAAATAAAAGACATTTAAAACCTTATCAATGAAAAGTTTGCCTTTACTATTTACTACTTGATGGTGCTGAAATCCGCTCTACACGATCTAGCGGTGATAGAGTTAATTCTGTGGATAACTTACACTCACAGAAAAGATGTTAGCAGGCCTAGAGCTACAGCTCCGAGTGATACTGTAATATTAAGCTAGAAATCGAAATCACAGGTGAATTGAAGGGAAGGAGATTAGGTTTAGAAGCATTACCAACGAAGATGAATGGAGAAGGATTGTGACTGAACTTGGTTGTTGCCAAGCTCCCTACGTACCCCTTCTTTGAGGATCAAGTCTAACGTAGTTCCATTATGAATGTGAGGGTCCCTTTTTATAGAGAAAAGAGTCCACGATGATTAGAATCTTGCTGTTTTAGGAGTCTTGCCTAATTGGTCGACTTCCCCGGGAGATAAGTTTATATCTATTTTTAATAGATATCCTGTTTCCCTGAACGAGTAAGTTATCATTAAAAGGATTCCCTTAGAGGGAAGATTACCGCCTAATAACTCATTGCCTCTTTGAAGGGCGGTTTCCTCTTTAGGGACGTCGCTATTTATGAGGAGAGGATAATATCTCGTTAGCCTTCTTCCTAAAAACTCTCGAGTCAGTTTCTAATTATTCGGAAGTGCCACGTGTCGTCCATCGACAGTTGGTGCCGATTTTACCCCAACACTACTCTATACCTTATAAATGAAATTTTTTTTATAGCTATTAAATATGCATATTTAAATTTATCTATAGCTATTAAATACCTTTACATGTAAATTTTTATAAGTTATAAATACATGAGATTGTGTTTATACCAATAATTTAAATTTTGAAAAAAAAAGATTCAATGGTCCAAATACGGAGCGATGCACGATCTTGGAGAATGATGCATCTGAACCAACAATCCTTTGATCACTGTTCACATAATTACTCGAATTTGAGGCACATTTTACTAAATTGGACAATCATTCGAAAACCTTCAATCGAAAAATAGTTCTTCTTTTAATAGTGCAGGAATTTTTAACCAAAGGATTGTTTCACCTCCCTCCCTACTAAGTGTATTGCCATGTCAGCCTTCCACTTTTTTTGTGTGAAGGGCTCGTATTAAATAATAGACATATTTTTAAGAGAGGAAGTGATGTATTCACCCTATGTTTTGGGAAGTGATAAATCGGTCCCTTTTGATTACTTGGGACACCCAGCAGCAATGTATCAGTGACTGTAGAGGGGCTAGTGTACTTCACGTCAGAAAGATTCAATGGGGCCGATTGCCATGTACACTGCTGCTGGGTGTTCCAAGTAATCAAAAGGGGCAGATATATCACTGTTAGAATTTTAAATCAAAAGTTAAGTTGAAAAGTCAAAGATGTTTTCCTTTGTATTTAAAATTTGGAGGGAAGATTCAAATTAAAGTTTTCCCTCTTATTTTGAAAACAAATGTCTTTTGATTGAATGGGGACTTGAACCCAAAACCTTGGAGTGTGTGTATGCATGTTATGCTCTCTAAAACAAAGGCAAATTAATAGTCCAACATTGCTTTGGAAGAATTTTCTTCTCATCCATATAAGATGGAGAGTTGGAGAAATGCTTGGGCCTTCAAGGAGCTTTAGAATTTGTTGGGTCTTGGGCTTTTAGAAGAGCACAAGCCCTTGTGTAAAAAACACGTGCGCGCCTCGCCTCGCCGGGCCGTGGTCTGGGTCCGGGTACAATTAAAGTATCTTTTTAGTACCCAAAACATATTTGATTTTCCCATTAAATTTAAATCAGTTTTTAATCTCTCCACATTTTGGTATTGATACCCCATTAAGTGTGCGAACCGTTTCATATCCAACAGTCATATCTGTGACTGTTGGGAGATAAATGTTTAAGTCACTAATGGTGGTCATTAATCTCTTGCAAGGGTCACTTCCTCACCTATAAAAAGGAACCGTTTGGAGGACACATCTCTATACACAGAAAAATACAAATTTTGTTCTTCTTATTTTTACCATCTTCTTCCTCTGTTTCTTCTATGTCTGAGCACTATTCCAAGGTGGTTCTGGGTGGACCAGTCACCGAGTGAACGTGGACTGGAGCCAACTTTGGTTGTTTTATCTTGGAGTGTCAGTTCGCGGATCCCGGCTGCACCGGTAGGGGGCAAATACGATTCTTAAGAAGAGCGACCAGTGGCACGACTCAGCCTTCTTCTTCTCAATCTGTTTTTTCAGAAACGTTTTCTACAAAACAGATAAGTACTGGTTCATTTCAATTTTTTATTTCCAGCAGAAAAAACTTTTCGTTTCAAGTAACAATTTTTCGCTTCAACTTGCACCTTTTAGGTTCGATTAAGTCACAGATCAGACCCCTAAAATCCAACAAGCTTAAGAATCGTATTTCATATCTGATGCTATGGCTTCTGATAATCTAAACCCAAGTTTTATTGCTCCCATCTCTGGTGAGAATTCCAATCCAACTTCGGTTGTTCGCACCCCTGTTGTGAACAGAATTCTCAACACCATTCCAGATTTTTCCAAAATTGAATGCCTTAGTGGATTGAATTATAAACGGTGGAAACAACAGATCTTGTTTGCTCTGCAACAAATTGGTGCTGCTTTTGTTCTTACCCAACCAAAACCATCTAAAGATTCTGCTGATTTTGATAACTAGAATAATGCTGATTATATCTGCAAAAACCATCTCTTAAATGGTTTGTCAAATGAGCTTTATAACGTTTACTATTCCTACGAACTTGCTGCTAATCTTTAGAATGCTTTAGTAACTAAGTATAATTTAGAGGATGCTGGAAATAGGAAATATGTGATAGGAAAGTTTTTAGACTTTGCCATGGAAGATGTGAAACCTATTTCTGCCCAAATCGATGAGTATCGATTCCTTATTGGTGAATTGGCTAAGGAAGGTATGAGGTTACCTGATACATTCGTGGCTGGTTCTCTCATTGAGAAATTGCCATTGTCTTGGGAAGATTTTAAAATCGGAATGAAACACAAGACAAAGGAATGGACCTTAGACCAAGTAGTGATTCAGGTTAAAATTGAAGAGAAAAACATACTTAAGGATAAGCAATAGAAAGCCAAAGAGTATACCTCTAAGGCAAACATTGTTGAAACCAAGAATGATGGGTCTAAGAATCTGAAACCAAAGAAGGAAAAGAAATTCAAGAAATCTGGACCTAAGAAGAAAGGAGTCTGTTTTGAATGTGGAAAACCCGGACACTACAAGAAGGACTGCCGACACCGAAAGACTGGTTCGTCCAGTGCCAAGGTTAATTTAACCGAGGCAGATGTGATTGTAGCGGTTGTGACTGAGGTAAATCTGGTGGAAAATGCCAAGGAGTGGGTTCTGGATACTGGTGCTACCAAGCACATTTGTGGAGACCGAAACTCCTTCTACAACTACACCATAGTTAAGGAAGGGGATCAAGTTTTCATGGGGAACTCATAGACCTCAAAAGTCGTTGGTAAGGGCATGGTCTTACTGAAGTTAACTTTAGGGAAAATACTTGCACTTCAGTAGGTGCTGCATGTGCCGGATATACGGCCTAACTTGGTGTCGGGCGCGCTCCTGGACAAGAATGGACTGAAGCTCACTTTTGAAGCAGACAAGGCAATTATTAGCAAAAATAACGTATTTGTAGGCAAGGGCTATAATGCTAATGGTTTATTTGTTCTCAATGTACTTGAAATCTTAAATGAAAAATCATCCTCTTCTTCTACTTATATAGATGAGTCCTTTGATATTTGGCATGGTAGACTAGGCCATAGGAGTACACCATATATTAAAAAACTCTGCAACTTAGGCTTAATAAATGGAAAAATTGAACCTAGTGAAGACAAATGTGAAATATGTGCTGAAGCAAAATTCACAAAGAAACCTAACTTTAGTGTTGAAAGAAAAACTGAATTATTAGAATTAATTCATAGTGATCTAGCTGATTTCAGAAATCTTGAATCTAGAGGAGGTAAAAGGTATTATGCAACCTTTATAGATGACTACTCTAGGTACACTAAAGTATACATTTTAAGAACCAAAGATGAGGCTGTGAACAAGCCTTTGTAAAGTACAAAAATGAAGCGGAAAATCAATTAGACAAAAAGATAAAAAGACTTAGAACAGATAGAGGTACAGAATACTCTATAACTAAGTTCTGTGATGATAGTGGTATTATCCATGAAACCACGGCCCCATACCAACATGAATTAAATGGAATAGCAGAACGAATGAACAGAACCTTAAATGATATGTTCAATGCTATGTTGAATAGTTCTGGTTTACCCTTGAACTTGTGGGGGGGAGCACTTTTATCGGCTTGTTATATATAGCGGGATACCTCCAAAGAAGAAGGGTCATATACCATATGAATTGTGGCATAACAAGATGCCTAGTTTATCGCATTTGAGAGTTTGGGGTTGCTTGGCTAAGTTTGGAATACCTGAACCTAAGAAAAGAAAACTGAGACCCAAAACTTGTGATTGTGTGTTCATAGGATATGCTCAAAATAGTACTGCCTATATATTTATAGTTTTGAAATCTGTTGAAAGTATCCTAGAATATAACACTATAATTGAATCTAGGGATGTTGAGTTCTTTGAACATCACTTCCCTAAGAAGAAAGTAATTCCGAAAGACCCTAATAATGGTTCAAGAAATCACACTGAAACTGAAAAGGAATTGGACCATGAGTTTCAAGAACTCAGAAGAAGTAAAAGATAAAGGAAAGAAACAAATCTAGGAGATGGGATGTTCACCTATCTAATAGATAAAGATCTTGTAACTTACACTGAAGCTGTAACTTCTCCGGATGCTGTATTATGGAAAGAAGCTATTAAAAGTGAATTAGATTCCATAATAGAAAACCACACTAGGGAACTAATGGAACTTCCACCTGGAACTAAAGCACTAGATATCAAGTGGATATTTAAAAAGAAGCTAAGACCTGATGGGACAATTGATAAGTTTAAAGCAAGGCTAGTGGCTAAGGGCTTTAGACATAAAAATGAGATAGATTATTTTGATACCTATTCTCCTGTTGCTAGGTTGTCCACTATTAGGACATTATTAGTTGTAGCTTCTATTCATAAATTAGTGATACATCAAATGGATGTAAAAATAACTTTCTTAAATAGAGATTTAGAAGAAGAAATTTACATTAAACAACCTAAATGATTCATTGTAACTGGACATGAAAATAAAATTTGTAAATTAATTAAGTCACTGTATGGCTTGAAACAAGCACCTAGACAGTGGAATGACAAATTTGATAGGTGTCTTAATTACAAATGGATATAAGATAAATGAATCTGATAAATGTGTTTATAGTAAGTTTTATGGTGATAAAGGTGTAATTCTGTGTGTTTATGTAGATGATATACTGATTATAGGTACTAGTTTGGACATAGTTAAATCTACTAAGAGATTTTTAATGTCAAACTTTGAAACCAAAGATATGGGTGAAGCTGTTGTAATTCTAGGAATGAAGATCATCAGAAAAGAAAATGAAATAATATTGTCACAGTCTCACTATATAGAGAACATTCTTAGGAAGTTTGGACAATATGATAGTTCACCTGCAAAGGCACCTTCAGATTGTCAGGTTCACCTAAAGAAAAACAAAGTTGAGATGGTATCCCAAAATGAATACTCAAGGATTATAGGTTCAGTGTTATATTTGATGAATTGTACTAGACCTGACATAGCACTGGCAGTTGGAAAACTTAGTCAACACACACATATAGACTAGGACATGAACACTGACAGGCTTTGACTAGGTTGTTAAGATACTTAAAAGGTATAATGAACTTTGGACTGCATTTTAAGGGGTATCCTGCTGTCTTGGAAGGATATAGTAATGCGAATTGGATCTCTGATTCAAGAGATTCAGTGTCTACCAGTGGATATGTATTCACCCTTGGTGGTGTTACAATTTCTTGAAAATCGGTTAAACAAACATGTAGTACAAGTTCCACTATGGAAGCATAATTTATATCCTTAGCCCTAGCAAGAGCTGAAGCCGAATGGCTCAGGAATTTTATGGCAGATGTGCCTTTATGGCCAAGACCGGTTCCCTCAGTGTCTTTACACTGTGACTGTCAAGCTGCTTTAGCCAAGGTCAAAAGTAAGACCTATAATGGCAAAAGAAGGCATATTCGCCTGATGCATAATTTGGTAATGCAATACTTGAGTGAGGGAACAATAGCACTCGACTTTGTAAGGTCGGAGAGGAATCTGACAGATCCTCTGACAAAGCCACAAATAAACAAGATGGTTTATGAGGCATTGCAAGGAATGGGGTTAAAGCTCGTGGCATGAACCATTAGTGATGGACACCCAACCTATGTGAAAGGAGATCCTTGGAATTAGGTTCAATGGGTACTAACAAGTCACCGGATGGTTTGTTAACATTATCACCCCCTACTCCTAAATGCAAAATGAAGAAAGATAGTGTTCACTGCAAATGAGGTAGGATGAGTTGTAGACTCTTAATCAGTTCATAACCTGTATTGGGTGGTATATTACTTGTAGTGCATACTTGATGACTGACCTAAGTGAATGTGGAGGTGATGCCGCTTCCTATGAGAATTTAACGAGTAATTCTATAGAACATTCATGAGAACCAAGAGGGGAACAAGGCCAAAATGTTCCAAATTGTGAATGAATAACCAAGGAATCGAAGGTAGGGTGTGGATGACAGATTAGTCGGTTACACTTACGAGGAAAGGTTGAAGGAGTCTAACTCTACCCGTACTCGGTAACGTAATATGTTTATCCTAAATATCGGTTGAAGTCCAAAAGACACTGGTCTAAACTCACTCTATTCTTCTAATGTGCTCAGATACTTCCGTTTTCAAAACTGTAAATGTACTTTGAATCTTGTGGGGGATTGTTAGAATTTTAAATCAAAAGTTAAGTTGAAAAGTCAAAGATGTGTTTTCCTTTGCATTTAAAATTTGGAGGGAAGATTCAAATTAAAGTTTTTCCTCTTATTTTGAAACAAATGTCTTTTGATTGAATGGGGACTTGAACAAAACCTTGGAGTGTGTATGCATGTTATGCACTCTAAAACAAAGGCAAATTAATAGTCCCACATTGCTTTGGAAGAAATTTCTTCTCATCTACATAAGATGAAGAGTTGAAGAAAGGCTTGGGCCTTCAAGGGGCTTTAGAATTTGTTGGGTCTTGGGCTTTTAGAAGAGCACAAGCCCTTGTGTAAAAACAAAAACGAGCGCGGGCGCCTCGCCGAGCTGTGGCCCGTGGTTCGAGGTCCTGGTACAATTAAAGTATCTTTTTAGTGCCTAAAACGTATTTGATTTTCCTATTAAATTTAAATCAGCTTTTAATCTCCCCACGTTTTGGTATTGATTCTCCAATAAGTGTGCGAACCGTTTCATATCCAACAGTCATATTTGTGACTGTTGGGAGAGAAACGTTTAAGTCACTAATGGTGGTCATTAATATCTTCCAACGGTCACTTCCTCACCTATAAAAAGGAACCGTTTGGAGGACACATCTCTATACACAGAAAAATACAAATTCTGTTCTTCTGATTTTTACCATCTTCTTCCTCTGTTCCTTCTGTGTCTGAGCACTCTTCCAAAGTGGTTATGGGTGGACCAGTCAGCGACTTCATGTGGATTAGAGCCAACTTTGGCAGTTTTATCTTGGAGTGTCGATTCGCAGATCCCGGCTGCACCGGTAGGGGGCGGTTACGATTCTTAAGGAGAGTGAACAGCGGCACGACTCAACCTTCTTCTCAATCTGTTTTTTCAGAAACGTTTCTACAAAACAAATAAGTACTAGTTCATTACGATTTTTTATTTCCAATAGAAAAAGCTTTTCGTTTCAAGTAACAATTTTTCGCTTTAACTTGCACCTTTTGGGTTCGATTAAGTCACAGATCAGACCCTTAAAATCCAACAATCACTTACCTATTTTTTACTTGGGAGAGCCCCCTAGTGTATTTATGATCACTCTTTTAATCTTTTACCCTAGAGGGCTTGTCCCAGGTTAAAAAAGGGCGAATATATATGATGCCTACAAACGTAAGATTGATGCTTTTTCTTTTTCTTTCTCTCTCATCCTCTCTGTATTGGTAATGACACTCCCCACTACGAATCTATGAGTTGACAACCAAACACTTCCTACCAGTTACCACTACTCTATGTGGTAGCTACGAGAAGATTACTAGGCTTGTCTTCCCCTATTGATTAGGAGAGAGAAACCCGCCGTGAGCTGAATCTAGATCAGCTAAGAATCCAAAATATTTTGAAGAGAGATAGAGGACCCCAAACATAATAAGAAACAAAAAATAAGGATAGATTGGGCATTAAAGAAAAGGTAGCGGTAAGTTTTTCCCATAGAGAGAGGGACAAAGACCCAAACATACTAGGAAACAAAAAACCGAGGATACCTGGGGCACTAAATAAAAGAAGCGGCAAGTTGTTAGATTCCTTGAGAGAGAGACAACATAATAGAAAATAAAACATGAGGATACATTGGGCATTAAAGTAAAGAAAGGGGTAAGTTGTCACATTCCTTGAGAGAGAGCATGAGAGAGACCCAAACATAAAGGAAACAAAAAACCGAGGATACATAGGGCATTAAGGAAGAGAAAGGGGTAAGTTAGTCAGATTCCTTGAGAAAGACAAAAACATAATAGGAAACCAAAATATATATAAAAAAAAAAAGGATACATTGGGCATTAAATAAATGAAAAGGGTAAATTTGTCACATTACTTCCATTGTACGACACATGAGCTTTCCTTTGTCTACCAGGAAAGAAAGATTGAAAGCCCTTTTTATAGATCCCACAGGGACCTATTTCCAACCCCTTCTGCAATTTTCACCCCCCTTTTTCCTTCTCTGAGCCCTAAAATCCCTCCCCCGCTTTTCTTCCCACAGGTAAAATCTCCCTTTCCCTTTTTTTTCCTCTTGGATTTTAGATTTCCTCTCTCTCTCTCTCTCTCTCTCTCTCTCTCTCTCTAAGAACCCTAATTTCATCTTTCTTCCCGTTTTCTTCTCTCGATTTGGTTGCAGTTAGTGATTTTTAGGGTTTTGATGATTTTTTTGGACTTACTTTATCTTGTATTAGTGCTTCATTGAGCCTTTTCTAGATTGTTTTGTTGGAAATTACTGGCAGTTTGGATTCATGGATTTTGTAACCCAGGATTGTAAAACCCTAAAAATCAGGAGTTTACAATCCTGGATTATAAAATCCATATATCCAAACGGTCCATTAGGGTTTTGATGATTTTTTGGAGTTACTTTTCTTGTATTCATGCTTCATTGAGTTTTTTCTAAGGTTTTTTTGTTGGAAATTATTCGCTGTTTGGGTACGTGGATTTTATAATCCAGGATTGTAAAAATCGAGATTTTATAAGCTAAATCCTAGGTTTTACAATTTATAATCCTTGATTGTAAAATCATGGTTTTTACAAGTTAAAACCTTGTTGTGTGACTAAGAAGGTGATGTGAATGACGTGATTTTAGTGCTCCATTGGTATTGAAAATAGCTTTGGAAGGATGCAGCTCTAATGAACTTGACTAAGTCAACTAGAAATTTAAGGATTATGTCAATTTCAAGTAACAATTAGTTTCATGCTCCAAGTTTTTTATATTGACCTTCAGAGGCCTTGCTTCTTTTGTGTAAGGCCCTGTTAGTTTAAGATTATGACAATCGATTGGGAGTGCCAAACCGATTATTGGACTCAAATTTAAATGTAAAATTGAGTCCAAAAATCGGTTTGGCACTCACAATCGGTTGCCACAATCTTAAACGAACAGGGCCTAGGTAGTTGTATCATAATAGATTATTTTGTTAGCTGCAGCTGTTTTAAAAATATGTGTGAATTGTAACTCAAATGGTGTGTGTGTGTGTGTGTGTGTGTGTATACTTTTTTTATAAGCTTTAATTCCTTATATTACGTTTGTCTTTTTGTAGGAATAATGATTAGGCTTTTTAAAGTCAAGGAGAAGCAGAGAGAAATTGCTGAAAATGCCAATGGAAAGGCACCTGTTAAGAAGCAAAGTTATGGAGAATTACGTCTTCATAAAGGTTTCTCTTTCCTCAAATGCATGTCTTTTAGCAAGTTCATTTATCTTTTACTTTTTTCTAAATAGCAATTAATAGGTATCATAAATCATTGTATTCACCTTTGTAATAACATATCTTTGTATACAATCTTGTTTTCCCTGGGAACAGTTCTGTGAATAGTAAATGGCAAATCCTAGTATATGCTGAATTGCTGATAACAAAAAATACGTTCACCTGGTCCTTTTAAGCCCTCAACTGTTTTGTTGAATAACAATATTAGCATGGTTCAAAATATCGATATCGGTTAGCATAGTCTCCAAAGGTCGAATATTATACATATTTGTCACATTGATATGAATTCGGTGATATTAATTCTCTTGCTTGCAAGAATAGGGTGAGACACATTGTTTCGATCATGTATTTGTGTTTATTTTTAATCATTTTTGATATATTTACTTCAATTAAAAGCAACAATTTGATATCTTTAAGGTGATTTTTTAGATTTGAATTGTGCCGGCAAACATTTACTACTCCTTTCATCCGGAATAAATATGGAAATGCATGAAATGGAATCTTGTAAATATGCTTGTATGATGCTCACACCTTACTTACACAACAATAGCGTCCATATATAAATTTATCTATGATTTGGCCGACACTTTGAATTTATTGCCGACACACGTGTGCTGCCGTGTCCGACACGACACGCGTGTCCACCCGTGTCGACTCTCCTTTGGACACTTTTAAATCTACTACTATAAGTGTGAGACTTAATGTGGGTGTGTGGACATGTTTTTATGTTGTGTCAAGAGTGACATTCTGTTTTATTATTGCACATTGTGTTTACCTCTTTTATTATTAACTATTCTTGTATTATAAACTCGTTTTTAGCTCTTCTTTAAATAACATTTGTTGTTGTATCATATATACTTTCTATTTTAGCCATGTCCCTATTTCTAAATTTTCGGGATTTACCATGTCTGATAGCTAGGAACAATGAGGAAAGACTTGATAGCTAGGAACATAACAGAGAACATGACCTTGGATAGGATAGAATGATAGAAAATGATCCACGTAGAAGAACCCAACTAGAAGAAGGATTAGAGCCGGGTAGATTCCTTTTACCTTCTTCATGAATTTTTTCTAAAGGATTCATTTAGCCGACCCCAACTAGTTTGGGACAAAGGCTTTGTTGAGTTGAGTTGAGTTGCTATGTTTGACACTCCGTGTCTGTGTCGACACACGACACCCGTGTCCGTGTCTACAAATCATAGAAATTTATACATTTGCATGTGTGCACGTGTCTTACATTTGCGTGTGTGCACATGTTCATACATTATTGCACTGCGGTTGTAAGCCCAAGAAGAGAAAATACTTGGACGCAATTGCAAAGGGGGTTTTCGATGTCGTACATAGAATTGTCTTTGAGGTTCAGTATCTCGACGAGTGTTTTATGGGCACTCTTCATTGAAAGAATGGAAAAAACTGCCAGGATGGAAGAGGTACTTGTTACCCTCTGGTAGGCATGTAACACTAATCAAGGCCGCCCTATCAAATTGGTGGACCATAGTTTTATTCATTGCCGAGTCGCTAGAGAGGTTTGGTCTTTTTTATTAAATAGATTTGGGATCTTATGGATTTTTTCCATGTCATATTGGGGAGCTGTTTGATCAATGGCATTTGCCCCTAGGCCGCTAAAAGGTTTTATTCTTTGGGGGCTTATGAATGCTGCAGCTATTTGGGTACTTTGGAAGAAAAGAAATAACAGAGTTTTCTAGGCTGTCTCAAAAAATATCGAAAAATAACTGATCAATTCAACAACAGGTATTAGCACTATTGCCTAGTGTGCGACGATCCTTCACAGGTTCCATGGCTAGTCGTTTCAGAGATATTGGGATGAGATTCATCTCAACAGAGTCATTGTTGATAAACTGGCTCCCATGTGGTCCTATCTGCCTCCTGGTTTTATTAAGCAGAACTTTGACTGATTCAGTTTAGGAAACCCAGGTATGTTATTGCAAAATGGAAAGGCGTCTATGCATTGTGAAGAGGAACATGATCTCCTGGGAGGCTGCATAAACTTGATAAAAGCTGTCCTATCGAACCTCCCTATTTACTATTTCTTGCTTTTCAGTTATCCTATGTTTGTCATCCACCGTATCGATCATATTTAGAGAAACTTTCTTTGGGCCAACTTTCCTGCTAATAGAAGATACCACCTTGTTAGATGGGTGGACATGTGCCTCCTTAAACTTAGTGGGGGTATGGGATTTCAAAATATAAAAGCTTTGATCAATGCTCTATTGGGAAATGGCCATGGACGCTTGGAGAGGAAAGATCTCACTGATGGGTGTCCATCATAGAGCACAACTATGGTCATGAATTTGGGAGATTTTCTGTGTGTGATATATATAGACACGTGGGACCTATATTTGGAGAGATATTATAAGACTCAAGACGTCTTTACTAAAAGGGATTCGATAAAGAGCTTGTAGAGGTTGCAAAATTTTGTTTTGGAGACATCCTTGTTGTAATGAGTTGCCCCTTATGAACATTTTCCCCGATTTTTCCACGGTGGTTAGCAGAAAAGAGGCCATGGTTCAAGATGCTATGGTCAGTACTGGTGGGAAGATATCCTGGAACTTTTGCTTCTGCCATAAGTTCTTTGACAGGGAAATCGATAGGGTTGCTGAGCTCATGGATTCTTTAGAAAGGATATTTATAAGACTTGTAGGGGAGGACTAAAGGCTCTGGAAATAGAATTCAAGGGGGTCTTCATCATTCAATCTTCCTACTGCAACCTTCCTGCTGACTTGGCATGCCTCGCCAGTTAACAAGGTGGGTGTGGAGGATCCCCGCTCCTCCTAGAGTATGTGCTTTTGGCTGGACTAGGTTCCTTAACAACATTTTGACAATTGACCACCTTTTTAGAATAAAAGTCAGGATTATCAACCATTGAGTTTTGTGTATAGAAGCAGGTGAAGGTGTCGACCACATTTTCGCAGGTTTGCTAGAGAGATATGGAGTCAGACCCTTTCGCTCTTTGTTTTGTGGGTCTTTCCTGCTCACATTGATGATCTCTTTGAGGAGTGTTTTTTTGATATGTGGCCTATGAGGGGCCGAACTCTGGCGATTAGCATTTTAGGCTAACATCTGGGAGATTTGGAAATAAAGGAACAACTGGATATTAAAAAATAAGTAGAAAAGGGCTCCTACTTTCTTTAAAGCTTATGCCTTGACCATTTCATGGGCAAGGGCTCTCTTGTGCCTTCGAGGAATATCTTGCTATTGGATTTGGTATTTTTTGTGGGAGATTTGCAGTAGCCAAGAGTCCCCACCCTTCCCCTTTGCTTCGCTGCGTCTTCCCTGAGCCCAATATCCATAAACTTAATTTTGACGGATCTTGTTTTAGGTAATCTGAGTCCAAAGGCAGTGGGTGGGGTCCTAAGGGATGAAATTGGTGCCACCTTTTGGGCTTTCTCAGGTCCAATATGGCCAAAGCGATTCTAATGAGGTGGAAGTTTAGGCGATTCTGTTCGGGATTCGGCTAGTCGATTTTAGAGTCTTCAAGAATATTAAAGTGGAAGGAGACTCACTCATTGATATCAGGTGAATGAGCAACAAAACTCCCTATCCTTGGATATTCGCTGACACCATATAAGAAATCCTGGATTGATTGAGAGTCATATGGCACGCTTTCCACCACGCTTGGAGGTCAGCAAATAGCGATGCGAACAGACTAGCCCGGCCCGGAATTGATAGGCAACAGTTGGAGATGTTTTATTTTCTTCCTCTGTAAATTGTTAGTTTTTTCTTCTTTCTCTTTTATGTAAGAGATTTTGTATTTTCTCTTTGTTTGCTTTTGTTGTACCTTCACCTCAGTTTGATTTTTCTATTAATAAATTGCCATTCAGAAAATGTTTAGGAAACCCAAGTCATGCTGGCATTGGGGGTTTATTGCGTGAATGAGTTCAGTATGGCGTTTTTAGCTTCATTATGGTTGAAGACTCCGATACAACAGAAGTGCAATTCCTCCTTATAGGTATTTGATGTGATCCAACCATCTTAGCCATTAGATTTAGTCTTTTTTTTCTTCTATTGGACATGTTATTTTTTATGTAGGATTTACTTTGATTTTGAGGTATTAATTTAGCCTAGATATGAGGTTTGTCACATCAGCCTATGACCAATCGTATCCCTTTTCTCCATGGCCCACTTATCCCCTTGTAAAATTATCTTTCATAACCTAGCCACAGCGTACTCCTTTTAAAACTCCTAACCCTTAAGTGAACCTAAGCTTATATCTTCTTGGCCAACTGTAGGCTCCACTACTTAAAACAATTCCCGGGGCAGGAAAAAAAAAACAAATCGGATGTCAGGTAGGAAAACTTCCAATCTCATATTTAGGCCTCCCGCTCGGCTTCGGCATACCTAGGGCGGCACAATGGGACCCAGTGGTGGAAAGATTAGAAAGAAAGCTCGCCACGTGGAAAAGAAGATATATCTCGCTGGGTGGAAGAAATACACTGATCAAAGCGGCTCTTGCAAATATGCTGGTTTACTACATGTCCTTTTTTAAGGTGCCGGCTTCCATTGCAAAAAGAATAGAAAACTGCAGCGAGACTTCTTATGGGAGGGGGAAGGGAAGTCGAATGGATCGAACCATCTGATGAACTGGAAGAAGGTAACAAAGCTTAAAAAACATGGCGGTTTGGGGATGGGTAAAATTAAGCTACGCAACAAAACTTTACTCGGTAAATGGCTGTGGAGATATGGCGAGGAGAAGGAAGCGTTTTGGCACTGTGTTATTGGAGAGAAGTATGGGAAGGAAGATGGGGATTGGAATGCCCGTAGACCAAGTATTCGAGGGGGATCGGGAGTATGGCGATCAATTTGTTCTACTTGGGAGGAATTCCATAAACTAATGAGGTTTAGAGTGGGTAAAGGTGAAGAAGTTCGTTTCTGGACTGATTTGTGGATGGGGGACAAACCACTGATCGAGGCGTATCCCATCTTGTATCGATTAGCCATGAATGGAAAGTCTAAGGTTTCGGAAAACTTAATACGAAGCAGACATGATGGTTGGATGATTTGGGACGTCAGACTGCGTAGAAATTTAAAGGATGAGGAAATTGCGAATTTTGCATCTTTGTGTTGTGTGCACTAAATTCTGTTTATTTCTCGGTACTTGAAGACGGCGAAAGAATCCGGGCGCCGGATTCTCAGGGTGGCTTCACTGTGAAATCTTTCTTTTCTTCATTAAGCAACGGAATCAAGGTGGCAGCTCGTCGTTCTAGAACTTGGAAAACTAAGGCACCCCCAAACAACGGCAAAAATTTCAATTAGCCAGCTGGTGTGTGTTGTGCAGAAATGAGGGTGAAACATTGGATCATCTCCTTCTTTATTGCCCATTCTCGTTCCGGATTTGGATGAGTGCGATGAAGGCTTTCGGTGTTCAATGGGTCTTCCCGAAGACGGTTAGAAATGTATTACTGAATTGGTTAGGAGGGGCTTTTGGTGAAATTGGCCAAGCTAAGTGGAGATTGGTTCCGTACGTGATTATTTGGAATATATGGAAGGAGAGAAATAATCGCATCTTTGGTGAAAAAGAAAAAAATGATGCGCGGATCGTTATGGAGACTAAGATCGATTTAATCTCATGGGCGAAAGGTAGTATGGGTTGTGTTTATGGCATGGGGGAAATATTGAGAAATTGGTCTACTATAATCCGAGAAAGGAGGATCGCCCAAAAATTCACGCCCAAACGGACAGCACCGCCGGAGGGGTGGATCAAGCTTAACTTCGATGGGAGCTTGCTGGACAACCCGGGGAAAGCCGGAATCGGTACCGGCTGGTTCGTGTGACGCTAACGAGGCGGAAGCGCGAGCTCTTCTCTTTGAACTCAAATGGTATAAGCTCAACTCCTCAATACCCCTAATCATTGAAAGGGATTCTACAAACGTAGTTGCATGGGCCTCTGGAAAATCAAAAGGACCACGGAGGCTGCAGGACATTATAGCGGAAATCAGAGATTTGGTCAGGAAGGCTCATCCTCAAATTGAACATCGAATACGAACCGCTAACGAAGATGTAAATAAATTGGCAAAAGAGGGAGTTATGCTGGAAACAACGAGAATTTGGGTTGGTACGTGGGATGCCGGTATTGGGTGTGACTGATTGGAATATTGATGTAAATGAGTTAATTTTAATGTAAGGATGTGGGGTGATCACCCTCGCTACATCATGGGGACGTCTTGTCCCCTTGTAAGGGTGTTTCGGCTAATTAATAAAAGTCAATTCTCATAATTAAAAAAAATAATCTGGGAAATCGTGTAGAAACTCTCCTTTTGGTCAACATCCTTTATCTCACTCCCTTTGACGTCTCTCTTCCACCCTCTCGCTCTCCGCCCACCCTCTCTCTCTCTCTCTCGCATAGTCTATTACCTCTCTCCCTATCCATTTCCATTCTCACATCTTTTCAACTCTTCTCCTGCCTCCCAGTTGGGTTCATAATCCCCCCACCCCCCGCGGTACTCATATGCTTCTCCCTTCTCACATTGTGTAGAAACTCTCCTTTTGGTCAACATCCTTTATCTCACTCCCTTTGACGTCTCTCTTCCACCCTCTCAGTCTCCGCCCACGCTCTCTCTCTCGCATAGTCTATTACCTCTCTCCCTATCCTTTTCCATTCTCACATCTTTTCAACTCTCCTCCTGCCTCCCAGTTGGGTTCATACGGTACCCATATGCTTCTCCCTTCTCACATCCTTTTCATTTCTCCCATCTCTTTATCGCCCTAAGGTGGGTTCATAAGTCGCCCCTCCTGCCCTAAGGTGGGTTCATAAGTCGCCCCCTTCTACCCTTATCGTTCTTCTTTCTTAATCTTGACTCTTTATTATTTTGTTCTGTTTAACTTGGCTGTGAACAACCCTTCTTTCCCTCTCCGCTTGTTCTCTCCCCCCCTTAGGCCTCAAGACACTGCTTGCATCGAATGATCAAGGCACGAAACCCGGTGCATCCACCCAAGTACCAATTCCATTTCACATTTACTTTCTATAACCTATTTCCCCATAATCTCACCCTTTGAACCTTCTCCTTTCTTTTCTACATCCCCAACCCCTTTCCTGTTACTTTTCTTTATACTTGCCCAAATTTAACCTAATCAACTACTCTTGTCACCCATACTCCCTACCATGCTCCTTTCCATCACCCCCTTATTTACCACTCTTAAGCTTAACATTTCTTTGAAAATTTTCGCTATATTTAATTATTTATGTTCTGGTTATACTGATTTGGGGATGCATGTTGCTGTTTTGTTGTGTTAAAACCCATATGGTACAATCATTAAAAAAACCATATTGTACTCCTAAATTCTCAGAAAGTTATCTGCAAACCTATAGGTTTGCACCGATCTTCATGTCATGGATTAGAACCTTCTTAATGGCCTTATTGATGAAAGTGATTCCCTCAATGTTATTAGGCGAGTGAAGGGGATAGTTACCCTTGACGATTTGTAGATACAATTGACGAAGTAAAGGATAGTGGTGAAGGGTCATTTGGTTGTCTCTCAACACGTGTGGCATCGGCTAATTCCGAGGCTAATTATGTTACCCACTCCAAGGTTTGCCCGTACGGAGTTTGTCACTTTTGACTGTCTTCCTCCTTGACGGAGGGGTTGTGTGGCTTTGTTCTCTTCTTGCTTATTTTTTGTTTTGTTTGTATGGACCATCACTATCGCCTTGCTACTCTTTTAAGGTAATATAAGTTGCCATTAAAAGAAGCAGCACCATATAATCTTTAGATCTATTTCATGTCTCTTAAGAATTTTGGTGGACGAGGGGCGGCGCGACCCGCCTCCCTCTCTCTTGGTCTCTCGTACCCACGCGGTTGACGCGTGCCTTTTATTATTGATTTAATTCGTCATTTCCGTGAACTTGAGATCACTAAAGCAATCCGAACTTCACGGAAAAGAGAATGATAGAGTCGCCACCTAGATGAGAGATCTAGGATCCGTAAATGACCGGAAATTTAGATTCGTTACCTGATTACGAGAATAGAAGGTATGTGGAGTTACCACCACAAGCACCATTCTTCCCCGATAATCCGGTCTTCAATTCCAAAAGTTAACTCTCTTGAATTTCTTTTAAATGGCTCATTTAACTATGTGCGAACTATGTGACATGCATTCTAAAATCTAATTTCAATGTATTTCCTAATGTGTATCTTGATTTTCTTAATTTGTTTGGATTCAATCTAAGTGAATGTTCTCTTAAAATTCTAATTCGAGGGAAATCTTATATATTTAGTTAAGAATTTATAAAAAAACTAATATACAAAACCCCACCATTTGTGGTGGGCCGACTCGTGCTCGGTATGCTATTCAAAGAATCCAAAGCTGCCTACGTATCCAAGCATTACTGGAATCAGAGTCGATCGTAGTTCGGTGGCCTAAACTAAGCTATATGCCTAAGACGTTCTTGATACCGATCTAGACTGAATTGACTGTTTCAACAGTTTAAGAGAGATTATTTAGTTCAAGTTCAATAGATTTTATTATCATAGGACTTCATCTAAGATGCTATATGGTCCTATCTAAGTGCAAGACGTTCCATAAACTAATGCAGGTGAATCTACATCCTAGGTAACTAGGCTTGTCCTATGGGAAAAAGGGTAACTAGTGTAACTAGATCTATGACTCAATTGCTAATAATAGCAATCGGTCGTGATGAGGCTGAACTTTCTAACTCTAAGACACCTTAAAACCTAGAACGTGACGTAAGTGTTCCTAATTTGTTCTAAAGGTTCCTACGATGGGAGATCGCAATCCAACGGTTCCAAAAACATGGGTTTGATTAACCCAAATTGTGAAGTTCATGATTTTTAATTTTTCAAGGGTTTTCAATTCTTAAACATCTAATGACTCAATTGCTAATAATAGCAATCGGTCGTGATGAGGCTGAACTTTCTAACTCTAAGACACCTTAAAACCTAGAACGTGACGTAAGTGTTCCTAATTTGTTCTAAAGGTTCCTACGATGGGAGATCGCAATCCAACGGTTCCAAAAACATGGGTTTGATTAACCCAAATTGTGAAGTTAATGATTTTTAATTTTTCAAGGGTTTTCAATTCTTAAACATCTAAGGAATACCAAAGGCTCTAAGGTTTGACAAATTTCAGACTTGAGTTGCATCCATGGAAGGGAATCATGCTTTTCACCCTTGCATAATTTAAATGCTCAAATTATCGAGGCTTGATCGCAATTAGGATACAATTATGAATGCAATCTTGGTGATTCCTTAAGTTTCTGTTTTGATAGTTTAATGATGGAGAATTAGAATTCTCTGGAAATTTGTATTTTCTTAAGGATTTTAAAATTTTTAGTACAGATTATAGATTTACACATAAACTTATAGCAAATCTCATCTAAATGAGTTGAAATTTTTACAGTAGCTTACTCTTGACCAAAGAAGATTACTGTAAAATTTTTATGGATTTTAAATTTGATTTACTATCAGTTTTCCAATGTTGAAGGTATCTGTCCAGAGTTTAGATTTACACACCGGCTCGTAGCAAATCTAATCTAAATGATTTCAATTTTTTACAGTAGCTTTTTATTCACTAGAGAAGGTTACTGTAATATTTTCATGGATTTGAATGTGTTTTGCTATCAGTTTTCCAATGTTGAAGAAATCTATCCAGATTGTAGATTTACACATCGACTTGTAGCAAATCTCCTCTAAATGAGTTGAAATTTTTACAATAGCTTTCTCTTGACCAGAGAAGATTACTGTAAAATTTTCATGGATTGTTAAGATGATTTACTATCAGTAATCGATTTTAAAGATACCTGTCCAGATTATGAAATTACAAAGAAACACATAGTAAACATAATCCGAATTAACCCAAACTTTGTGTAAACATGTAATTCTAGCAGTAAATCTCAATAAAATATTTCCAGAATTGTTTATTGCAAGTTGCTATTTTTTCAGATTTAATATGGTATGCTTAATTTGGCATAAAAAATCATAAGACATATCTAATAGCAACCAAAAATCTTGAAAAATTTACTGGAGATTAGATCAGGTTTTAGTTACTTCTCATCCAAATTTCGCTTCTGAAAACCCTGTATATTTTTCGAAAATTGGTTTTTTCCAAAAATGCCCCTAGAATTAAATAAAATTTTAAACCCCTTAAATTAAATCCAAAATTCTTCAAAAAATTCGTACTGTTTCAAAACCTTGAGAGTCTGTTATGGTTAAATTTTCATCGATTTTGGATATGTTTTGACATCTTTTTAAATTCGATCTTTGGAATAGGGTAAAATTCAAAAGGTCAAAACGCGGTCAAAACGAAGTCAAAATTCCTGAAAATTCTAGATTTTTATACTCTTTAATACCCAAAAGACTCAGAGATTGAAAAATTCAAAAAATTGCAAAGGCTTATTAGAATTGCTTTGTAAAATGGATTTAAACCCTATTAAGTTCAAAAATCGGATTTTAATATTAAAAAAAAAACGATTTTCCAAGAGAAATTTCAGATTATGAAAGAACCTAAACTTGATCTCGTCTTTTCAAAATTTCACTTGCAAACACTTTCATCTTCATAACTTTTCAAAGAAAATCACAAATTTAATCCTTGCATGCTTCTAGTTTAGATTACATGAAGGAGGGTTTTGGACGACGAACCTTTCTTGCTCTCCTTGTCTCTAGGGTAAGTAATCCTTAGATATACGCTTTGACTTACCATTTCAATCGCAAAAGAAAACCCCAAAGAATAATAATCTAACATCCAATATGTTGAAAATGTGAAAGCACTTTGTGAATAACCAAGTGTCAGAGATGAGCACCAAAACAATGTAATGAATTACAAGAGGAAAGAGAGAGATGGACGAATTTTTCAGAAGCCTCCTAGGGTTGGACGATTTTCTCAGACAGAGAATTCCCTTTGGAAAGTTTGATTTTATAGATAAAAGGCTTAGGTTGAATAATTTTAGAAGTTTCTAATGTGGGCACTCTTCTTTTTGGCTTGTTTCTAATTTGTGCTTTAACTTTCTCATTCTTTGATTTCCATATTGAACTTATTTATAAACCTTGTTTCTTGCCAGCTAAGCAATGCTAAATTACACAATAGAGATCCTTCAAAATCAATCTAGAAGCCTTCTCACATAGGAAACTAGCTTTTATGAATGATTTTCGTCAAAAGAGGGTTGCCCAATGTTTGAGCTCATTTTTGACCTATTTAGAGGTTGATTCAGGAAAAGTCGTAAACTATAAAGTTGTAGATCTTTTCGATACGTTCGAAACAAGTATAATTGCAAATTTTTTGGACTAGAAGGTAAAAAGTTATGTCCATTTTAGTAACCTGACCATACTAGCCCTTTTTAATTATAACTCTTCCTTTCTTTATTAATTTTTTCGGAACAAATATGGTGTCACCAACCACCTCATCCCTTGTTGGACATTTTTGCATGTGGCCTCCCCATGTGGGGCGCCCACTTATGTGCTCGACCCACATGGACCCCACCTTGTGGGCTTTAGCCCAATGGGCATTATGACATGTATTTTGGGTTTTTTTTTTTTCAATAAAAATTCAATAAAATCCTTTAAATTCAAATTTTTTTATTGATGAACGCAACCCATATGACATTTATGGTGCACCCTCGACATATGGTCAAACCATCCTCTTTAGAAAAAATAATTTAGCGGGCCGAAATGCCCCTATTTGATGAGTACACCTCAAAAGTGACCAAAATGCCCTCGAACGGGATTGCCTTCGAAAAAAGAAAGTCAGAAATAGAAAGTCTTGAAGGAAACTTTCAAAAATAGAAAGTTTTGAAAATCACTTTATTCGGTGGACGACATCAAACAGGACAATTTAGCATTCCCCGAAAATGCCCAAAACGCCCTCAACACTCAGAACTTCCAAATTAAGCGAAACCGCTGAGAAATTCTAAATTTAGCAGGTTTTTCAAAATTCATGAAATTATCTAAGATTCTTTAGACACACCCTAGAAGTCAAATAAAACACATTGTAAATGACCAAAATGCCCCTGTAGTGCAAAAATTTGGTGAAACTAGGGAAAACCTTGAGAAATTTAAAAAATAGCAGATTTTTTCACTTGTTTGGAAACTTGAACTTTCATCTTCCAGGTACTATTGCAACACCCTAGAAACCTTTAGGATTGCGAAAACACCTAAAATGAGATGAAATCTACCCTAAAATGCATAGGTGCCTAATTATTGCGGAATATCGACTCAAGACTTGATGAAACTATCGAATCCTTTTTTTTAAAGCGTAGCAAAATGGGGGTGTTTACAGATGCCCCTCTTTAGTAAAGATGACGTAGTCATCGAATACCAAAGCAAAAGTGACATGACCATTTTGCGTAGCGTTAATCAACAAATGATTCACTTGACAATGCAACCTAACCTAATGCAAGACCCTAGATGAAGTCCTAAAATTAGAATGTTATCAATAATCATTTACTCTAGACACCATGACCTGGTAGTCTAGAATAATGGAGAACTGGATTTAATCTGGGTGGAAAAATCGCGCAACCCAGAACGAAAGATAATTATGATGTGGCGCTATTTTCAGACGGGCTCGGAGAGAAAGAATTAACCTGTCTGCGAGCAAGACCGGAGGCTAATGGATTTATGATTGGATTCGATAATTGAGAAAGAGACTGTGAATGACAATTTAAAAACTGGAGGGCTCGATAACTGGAGAATTGGAGGCTTGGAGAAGTAGAAAATTTAGGGACTAGAGAATTGGATAACTGGGTAATAGGGCACTGGATACTCATAAAGCAGAAAACTGGAGAATTTGATAATTAAGGGAATAGCCGGATAACTGGATAATTAAAGAACTGAGAAACTGAGAAACTGAGGAACTGGTTCGCTAGGAATTGTAGAGCTTGATTACCGAAAAACTGGAGAGTCGAAAATTGATAATTGGTGAACTGGAGATTAGATTGGATTGACATTGTGATTGATTCCTCTGGGATTGGAATTTGATCACTGGATGTTAGGACTGGAAACTAGAGAACTGAAATCTTGATCTAAACACCGGGAACTGGGAATCTAGAACAAAGACATACTGGATACTAGAATTGGAGTACTGGAACACTGGATTTTCGGACAATGGAACTGGTGCTGGAATTGGAGTATTGAAATACTGGGAACAGGAATATGAATACTGGAAAATGGAACACTGGAATACTGGTGATAGGGATAATACTCGACCGTCGAACTGGAATACTGGATACTGGAACTGAAGACTAGAACTGGCGTAGTGAAATACTGGAATATTGGAATTGAAACTGGATACTGGATGCTGGAATACTGGAATTGAAACTGGATGCTGGAACTGGAATACTGGATACCGGATGTCGGAACTAGAATACTAATGATAATGATGTCATTTTGATAATTTTAGGACCGGAATAATTTGGGAGTTAGAGAACTGGAAATGGATAAACTGGAGGCTGCAATTGGTGAACTGGTACCGGCGAATTAGGAATTGGTAATTGATGAACTAGTAAACTGGTTTTTACACAAGTTATTTGCATTTTGAATTGTTTACTGAGAATGAACAAGAAAGTCTCACAGGGCGTGAAATTTCTTAGATGAAGATCTTCTTTACTGGGGATATGAACTGGGACCTCAGAATATTTAGACACTAGTGCAGAGAATTCTTCTTTTGACAAGCATTCGGAAAAATATTTCTTGACAAAGATGGTATTAAATGAATCGGAAGGAAATTCTAAACTTTTATGATTCACCTTTCTTGAGAAACTGGCTCAACCACCATTGCATCTGAGGTTCTTCCAAGCTTAAGGTGCCTTTCTGGGGTACGATCTTCTTATGGGAATTGGGCTTACTGATGTTTCTGCTTCTGAACTTTCTGAATTGATTTTTGCTTAAACTGGATCATTTTCACTTGATTCCTGAAGTCCTTCCCTCAAGATTAGCATGACTCTGGCATAGTTACAGGGAGCTAGCTACACTGGGCCTCTTTCACGATGACAGTCGCAACATTTGACTAACTGGACAATGATCAACTCTACCCAAAAGGGGAAGATAGTAAAAGACACTATTTGAGGAACGAGAAGTTTCTGAAAGAATGAGCTAAAACGAACAGGAATGGACTGACTGGACTGATACACAGTGATGCTCCTGACTTGGTTGACGTTTTGTTTGGTAAGTCTAGCCTTTGAAAGAGTAGTTTCTCAATTGATAAACACTGGATTTATTTATTTTAAAACAGTAATGCTCTTAGGATTTGATTACCACTCGTAGGATTGCTTGGTTTCAATGCCCCCAAGTTTCTTGGATGACATTTAAGCTTGCTCAAACTTCTTTTCGGTTCTTCAATCTTGATAGCAAGATTAGCCTTCTTACAATGATTCTCTTACCGTGATCAAGTCACCTCTTCAGGGTTTTTAAATTGATGAACCGTGTTAGCCTTAACTTTTGCCTGAACCACATTTCTAGGTTTTCGTTCCAGTAAGCTATCCCCTTAGCTTTTGCCTAAGCCACCCTTCCGGATTTTCAACTTAGCAGGGGAATGATCTTAAATTTTGCCTAGATCGCCCTTTCAGATTTTCAGTCTAGCAGATCTTCGAACTCCGTTCTTTTATTTTTTCTTCAGCTTTGTTTTGAGATCTAGATCCCGCGAGAGGGGATCTAGATTCAAACTCCTAAATCCTTTGTTAATTGCCGCTACGCAAAATGGTTCTGTTACTTTTGCTCTGGTATTCGATGACTACGTCATCTTTACCAAAGAGGGGCATCTGTAGATACCCCATTTTGTTACGCCTTAAGAAGCAAAAGATTTAGTTGGTCTGTCGAGTCTTGAGTCGATATTCTGCAATAGATTAGGCATCTATGTATTCTAGGGTAGATTTCATCTCATTTTAGGTGTTTTCGCAATCTTAAAGGTTTCTAGGGTGTTCCAATAGTATCTGGAAGATGAAAGTTCAAGTTTCCAAGTAAGTGAAAAAATCTACTATTTTTAGAATTTTCAGGGTTTTCCTCATTTTTGCTTATTTTTGCACTACAGGGGTATTTTGGTCATTCCTGATGTGTCCCGTTTGACCCCCGAGTTGTGTCTGAGAAATCTTGAGCGATTCCATGGATTTTGAAAAAGCTGCTACTTTTATAATCTCTCAAGATTTCCCCCATTTTGTGTAACTTGGGGTTGTGTTGGTCATTTCTGGTGTGCCTAAAGATTATCTTTAAGGTATGACTGAAGAATCCTCGAAAATTTCAAGTATTTTAAGGAACTTGCTATTTTTAGAAACTCGTAGGGCACCTATATTTTCATGATCTTATAGATATTTCGACCATTTCCTATATATCCAAAATCATCTTGAGGGTATGACTGAGAAATCATGAGTAATTTCATAAGTTTTGGAAGACCTGCTAAATTTAAATTTCTCAGGGTTTCCCTTATTCTTGCACTCGTGGGGTATTTTGTTCTTTTCCTGTGTGATTCATTTGATCATTGGGCCGTGTCTGAGAAATTCCAGGTCGTTTCTTGAATTTTGAGAAAGTTGCTATTTTTGGAATTTCTCAGGATTTTTCCTACTTTCACCAAATTTTGTACTACAGGGGTAATTTGGTCATTTCCAATATGTTTCATTTAACCTTTAGGGTGTGTCTAAGGAATCTTAGATCATTTCATGAATTTTGAAAAGCCTGCTAAATTTATAGTTTCTCAGGGGTTTCGCTTGACTTGGAAATTTTATGTGTCAAGGGTATTTTGGGTATTTCCAGGGGTACCAAATGATCCTGTTTGATATTGCCCACCAAAAGGACCCAAATTTAGAAGTTTCTATTTTTGAAGTTTGACTACAAAGGCTTTCCATTTTTTACTTTCCCCTTTAAGGGGTAAACCAATTTGAGGGTATTTTGGTCGCATTTGGATGTGTAATGGTCGAATAGGAGTATTTTGGTCTGAATTCCAATTTGAGGGTATTTTGGTCGCATTTGGATGTGTAATGGTCGAATAGGGGTATTTTGGTCTGAATTTTTTATTTTATTTTTAAGGGGATGGTTTGACCATATGTCGATGATGCACCATAAATGTCATATGAGTTGGGTTCATCAATAAAAAATTTAAATTTAAAGGATTTTATTAAATTTTCATTGAAAAAAAACCCAAAATACATGTCATAAGGCCCATTGGGCTAAAGCCCACAAGGTGGGGGTACATGTGGACCCACCCATGTGGGTCGGCCACATAAGTGGGCGCCTCACATGAGGAGGCCACATGCAAAAACGTCCAACATGGGATGAGGTGGTTGGTGACATCATATTTGTTTTGAAAAAATAATAAAGAAAGGAAGAGTTATAATTAGCAAGAGTTTGTATGGTCATGTTACTAAAACGGCCATAACTTTTTACCTTCTCGTCCAAAAATTTGCATTTATACTTGTTTCGAACGTCTCGAAAAGATCTACAACTTTCTAGTTTATGACTTTTCCTGAATCAGCCTCTTAATAGGTCAAAACGAGCTCAAACGTCGGGCAGCCTCTTTTGGACGAAAATCATTTATAAAAACTAGTTTCCTATGTGAGAAAACTTCTAGATTGATTTTAAAGGATCTCCATTGTGTAATTTAGCATTGCTTAGCTTGCAAGAAATAAGGTTTAGAAATAAGTTCAATATGGAAATTAAAGAATGAGAAAGTCAAAGCATAAATTGGAAACATGCCAAAGGGAAGAGTGCTCACAATGGGAATTTTCAAAATCATTCAACCTAAGTCTTTTATTTATAAAATCAAACCTTCCCCAGGAAATTCTTTCCGTTGGAAAATTGGTCTCTCTCTCTCTTTCCTCTTGGAATTCATTCAATTCTTTTTGTGCTTTGGTGTTCATCTCTTCCATTTGGTTCTACACAAGGTACTTTCACATATTCAACAGATTCAACATATTGGAGGCTAGTTTATGATTCTTTGGGGTTTCTTTTGCGATTAAAAGGGTAAGTCAAAGCATA
Organism: Tasmannia lanceolata; assembly: GCF_043159265.1. NCBI lineage: Eukaryota > Viridiplantae > Streptophyta > Magnoliopsida > Canellales > Winteraceae > Tasmannia > Tasmannia lanceolata. Next base: position 68,886,520 of record NW_027518695.1, read on the forward strand.
TATCCAATGATTACTTACCTTAGAGACAAGGAGAGTTAGGAAGGTTTGTCTTCCAAAACCCTCTTCATGTAGTTTAAACTAGAAGCATGCTAGGATTGAATTTGTGATTTTCTTTGAAAAACTATGAAGATGAAATTATTTGCATGTGAAATTTTGAGGAGATGAGATTAGGTTTAGATTATTTCATAATCTAAATTTTTTTTGGAAAATCTATTTTTTAATATTAAAATCTAATTTTTGAAATTAAAAGGGTTTAAATCCACTTTACAAAGCAACTTTAATCAGCCTTTGAAATTTCTTGAATTTTTCAATCTCTGAGTCTTTTGTGCATTAAAGAACATAAAAATCTGGAATTTTCAGAAATTTTGACTTTGTTTTGACCACGATTTCACCTTTTGAACTTTACCCTTAAAGGGGTAAAATTCCAAAGATCGAATTTAAAAAGATGTCAAAACAGATCAAAAATCAATGAAAATTTAAACATAACAAACTTTTAAGGTTTTGGAACAGTACGGATTTTTTGAAGAATTTTAGATTTTATTTAAGGGGTTTAAAAATTTATTTAATCTTAGGGCCATTTTTGGAAAAAACTGATTTTCGAAAAATATAGAGTTTTCAGAGATGAAATTTGGATGAGAAGTAACTAAGACTTGATCTAATCTCCTGTGAATTTTTCAAGATTTTTGGTTGCTGTTAGATACTTGTTTATGATTTTTTATGCCAAATCAAGCATGCCAAATTAAATCGAAAAAAAAAATAGTAAATTGCAATGAAAATTTCTAGAAATATTTTATTGAGAGTTACTACTGGAATTACATGTTTTCATAAAGTTTGGATTATGGATTAGATTTACTATGTGTTTCTTTGTAAATTCATAATATGGACAGATACTGTTAAAATCGAAAATTGATAGTAAATCATCTTTAAAATTCATGAAACTTTTACTGTAATCCTCTCTGGTCCAGAGAAATCGACTGTTAAAATTTCATCTTATTTCGATTAGATTTTCTATGAGCTTATGTGTAAATTTATAATCTGGACAGAAATCTTCAACATGGGAAAACTGATAGCAAAACATATTTACAATTCATGAAAATTGTACAATAACCTTCTCTGGGCAAGAGCAAGTTACTGTAAAAATTTGAACTTATTTAGATTAGATTTGTTATAAGTTGCTGTGTAAATCTACACATATATCTTCAAAATTTGAAAATTGATAGTAAATCACCTTGACAATTCATAAAAATTATACAGTGACCTTCCCTGGTCAAGAGCATGTTATGTAAACATTTGAGCTTAATTGGAGTAGAATTGCTATATGTTTAAGAAAATTGAAATTAATTCAAATTGTCATAAAATTTTTTAGAAAATTCTAATTATTCAATCTTTAAACTATCGAAATAGAAACCTTAGGAATCATTGATTTTCTTTGCAAATTTGCAATGCTATGATTGTTTTACCGCCAAGATTGTGTTCATAATCGTATCTTAATTGCGATCAATCCTTAATAATTTGAGCATTTAAATTATAGTATGTTGTTGGCTTCGAGGTCTACTGTCCACGGAAATCCTGAGAAATATGCCAGACGATAACATACTATAATTTACGTGCTAAATTATGTAAGAGTGGAAAGCACGATTCCCTTCCATGGATGCAACTTAAGGCTGAAACTTGCCAGTATTAGAGCCATTGGTATTCATTAGATTTTAGGATTCGGAAACCTTTAAAGAACTAAAAATCGTTAATTTCAGTAAATTGAATTAATTTACTCCATGTCTTTTGGGAACCGTTGGATTGCGGTCTCCCATCGTAGGAACTGTTAGAACCAATTAGGAACACTTACGTCATGTTCTAGGTTTTATGGTGTTCTAGAGTGAGGGAGTTCAGCCTTATCACGACTGATTGCTATTATTAGCAATTGAATCATAGAACTAGTTACACTAGTTACCCCTTTTTTCCATAGGACAAGCCTAGTTATCTAAGATGTAGGTTCACCTGCATTAGTCTAAGGGATGTCTTGCACTTACATAGGACCATATAATATCTTAGATGGAGTCCTAGGATAATAAAATTTACTCAACTTGAATTAAATAATCTCTTGAAAATTGTTGAAACAATAAATTCAGTCTAGATTGGTGTCCTAGATGTCTTAGGCATGTAGCTTAGTTTAGGCACCGAACTACGATCGACTTTTATTCCAGTGAGGCTTGGATACGTAGACAGCTTTGGATGCTTGGAATGGCATACCGAGCACGAGTTGGCCCACCACAAATGGTGGGGTTTTGTATATTAGTTTTTTCTAAATTCTTAACTAAATTAATTAAAATATATAGGATTTCCCTCAAATTAGAATTTTAGGAGAACATTCACTTAGATTGAATCCAAACAAATTAAGAAAATCAAAATACACATTAGGAATTACATTGAAATTAGATTTTAGGATGCATGTCACATAGTTCGCACATTAATATAGAGTTAAATAAGCCATTTAAAAGAAATTCAAGAGAGTTAACTTTTGAAATTGAAGACCGGATTATCGGGCAAGAATTGTGCATATGGTGGTAACTCCCCATACCTTCCATTCTCGTAATCAGGTAACGAATCTAGATTTCTGGTCACTTATGGGTCCTAGATCTCTCATCTAGGTGGCGACTCTGTCATTCTCTTTTGTGTGAAATTCGGATTGCTTTAGTAATCCCAAGTTCACAGAAAAGATGATTAAATCAATAATAAACGGCACACGCCAACCGCGTGGGTATGAGAGACCAAGAGAGAGGGAGGCGGGCCGCGCCGCCCCTCTCGCGGGATCGGGTCCCACAGACTGGCGACTCTGCTGGGGATTAGAACCTTATTAATGGCCTTATTGATGAAGGCGATCCCTCAATGTTATTAGGCGAGTGAAGGGGATAGTTACCCTTGACGATTTGTAGATGCAATTGACGAAGTGAAGGATAGTGGTGAAGGATAGTGGTGAAGGGTCATTTGGTTGTCTCTCAACATGTGTGGCATTGGCTAATTCCGAGGCTAATTATGTTACCCACTCCAAGGTTTGCCCGTACAGAGTTTGTCACTTTTGACCGTTTTCCTCCTTGACTGAGGGGTTGTGTGGCTTTGTTCTCTTCTTGCTTATTTTTTGTTTTGTTTGTATGGACCATCACTATCGCCTTGTTACTCTTTTAAGGTAATATAAGTTACCATTAAAAGAAGCAGCACCATATAATCTTTAGATCTATTTCATGTCTCTTAAGAATTTTGGTGGGCTTGGCAAAGAGAATGGAAAGGACTCAAAGTAACTTGTGGGAAGGAAAAGATGAAGGAAAAAGGCTAAATCACTTAATCAAATGGTACATGATGTGGAAGCCTTGGATTAATGGAGGTTCGGGCATTGGAAAAGTTATCCTAATAAGGTGCTTCTAGAAAAATGGCTGTGAAGATTTGAGGAGAAGGAAGACATATAGAGAGAAAAAAGGAAGCTCGATAGAGGAAGGTCATATTGGGTGAGTATGGGGATGGGAGGGAACCTGAATAGGTGATGTTTCTCTATGTCAAGCTTTGCCGAGTCCCTTTCAGTTAATCCATTTAAAAAAGAAAAAAAAAGAACAACGAAGCCAAAATATCCATGTTAAGAAAGGGTGGGGGGGGGGGGGGGGGGGTGTGGTAGTTTCTGGCTGAGTACAATTTAGGAAGCTCAAAGAATCCTAATTCAATTACTTGATTAAGTTTGTTTACTTGAAGAATGCTATGTTTCTCAGGTTTGCAAGGATAGAAGGGTGTGGGTTCTGGATCCAAGATGGGAATTAATAGTTAAACCTTTCTTTGGAGCTCTTGCTCCTCACACGGGATCCCCTATCCCATTGGAGAAAGATTTAGTACTTACTGGTCCCAAGTCCCAACCAAGGTGCAAGCTATCGCATGGAGGGCTGTTTGCAAAAAATTAATACATTGCAGAGGACAAAGAAATGTAAGTTTCACTTGGCGAATATGTGCATTATATGCAACTGTGCAAGGAGGAACGATCCTCTGATCTTCTTCTAAGTGCACTGTAAAGCTGCTGCAGCAGTTTGGTCTTGTGTATATGAGTGGTTTGGAGACTTATGGATGCAGCCAAGATTAATATGAGATGTCTTGGATAGCTGGTCTCTCTCTCTCTCTCTGTCTCTCTCTCTCTCTCTCTGTGTGTGTGTGTGTGTGTGTGTGTGTGTGTGTGTGTGACAAAGCTCGTTATTTCTCAAATCAGAATTACCTCGTAGGAAAATCTGGCGATGGCCGGCATTTAAGGTAGCAAAGCACAATATTTTACTCTCACTATGATGCACTTTTGATTATACCATTTGAGAAAATATATGCATTCGGATCTCATTTTTTATGAGTAGATATGTTACATGATTTTGGAAAGCCTTGCCGGCAGCCAGAAGGTTACTGTATCGATGTTTTCAGGCATTCCGGCCGTAATTTTGTTTTTTCATCATGGAGCTTTGATGAGCTTTGCCACTAGAAACTAAGGATGCATAGGTGAAAATTGGTATTTTGTTCATTTAGTAGTAGTGAAGGTTTGAAATTAATGGAATTCAGTGCAGCAATTGAATTGTGTTTTTAGATACTGATTTGGTGCTTGTCGTCTTTGCTTTTATTGCTTGTTTGTAAGGGCTATTTTGCGGCTGACTTTTGCATGGGAGAACAACCACAGCAGACGAATTAGATAAATGAGACAAAATCTGCTAAAAAGTGAGTCTGTGTGGCCGTTCTCCCATGCAAAACTCAGCCGCTGAATGGGTTTCCACAAAATTGCCTAGCTAATCCCTCCTAATGTCAGTCTTGAATTTATGCTTAGGCTAGCTTTTTTTGGTTTTGGGTCTTTGAATCTTGTTACCACAAATGCTTAGCAAATTTTGGGCCACGTGTCTCAAGAGATTATTTAGCAAATTTTGTGGAGTGATACATCTATTTGTTTATTGCATATCTGGATTGGGCTAACTTACTAATTTGCAATATAAATTATTGATATTTAAACTAGGCTCTCATAATATCCAACATTTTATTTGTTTGCATTGCATTGTCTGTAATTTCATGAGCTCTTTCTTGAAATTGGTATTTCCAATCTTGTAGATATCAGTGAGCTGAACCTACCCAAAACAACTACCATCACATTTCCCAATGGCAAGGACGATCTAATGAACTTTGAGGTCGCCATTCGGCCTGATGAAGGATATTATCAGTAAGTGATTCTTCACTGACGCATCCATGTATCCTAGGATACTATTCTGATAACAAAATTTGTTGTATTTTGTGTTCTGCTCGGTGTATTTCCAGGTTTACTGATTCATTCATCTACTTTAGGCACTGTTCGTTTGAGATTGTGGCAACCGATTGGGGCCCCAAACCGATTATAGGACTCAAAATTAAACATAATTTTGATTTTTGAGTCCTATAATCGGTTTGGGGCGCACAATCGATTGCCACAATCTCAAATGAACAGTGCCTTAGAGAGCACACTCCTGGTGGATAAATCTTTCATTTTTTTCCCCTTTGTGATTACCGCTGTTTAAGAATTAACGTTTTGCTTCCATGTCGTTCTCAGGGGTGGCATATTTGTGTTTACTTTCCAAGTCCCTTCTATATATCCTCACGAGGCACCAAAGGTCAAGTGCAAGACAAAGGTATGATGATTCCAATTCTGACCAGCAAATTAATTTTCATCCACAGTACCCTTTAGCCATTAGTTTCTAGTTAACATTCTTGACCAGCTTACGCGTGCTATATTATGTCTTGACCAGCTTACGCGTGCTATATTATGTCTTAACACAGGTGTACCATCCTAATATCGACTTAGAAGGAAATGTCTGTCTCAACATTCTTCGTGAAGATTGGAAACCTGTCCTCAGTATAAACACCATTATATACGGCTTGCATCATCTTTTCACGGTACATTTTGAGATAATCACATTGGTTTTACCCTTCGACCTGCATTTGGTTTTACATTTACACCCATCTTTGGCATTTTCTCGTGATTTTCATTAGGCATTTAAACTCCACTGATTTGCATAAAATGCCTCTTTATTTGTAAAATCCCTTTTCCCTGCTGGAGGTCCAGCAACTCCGTACCTTTCTGACCTCTGCAATTTCGTTTTTTCTGTGCAGCAACCTAACCATGAGGATCCCCTAAATCACGATGCAGCTGCGGTTCTGAGGGACAATCCGAAGATGTTTGAAGCTAATGTGAGGAGGGCAATGTCCGGAGGGTATGTGGGTCAAACCTTATTTCCGCGTTGCATGTAGCATTTGTCGGAAATAACCTTCCGTAAGTAATATTTTCAATGCTTGGCCCAGTTTCTGTAAATTATATTTTGTATCATCTTCCCTGACTTTTCAAGCTTGTTTCTGCTCTAGGGCAAATTCCTTTGAAACAACCAAAAGAAAAGCCCAAACTGGAAGATGTGTTTTATATTTTTGTGCAAGTTAAGTAATTGGTTTGGAATGCTGAGTGCTGTTTCACTTTCTGTGGGTTCTAAACAAGGGAGATTGGGCTCAAATTGCTCACAGAAAAACAAACATGAACTTATATTACAGCTGTATTTTGCCTCATCATCCATGTCCCTTAATGGTCTGCAATCTTTTTATCTGATGTGAATATTTCGTCGGAAGGTAGTTCTAACTTATCCAGCATAAACTTAGGCCTGCTACATAACTTGATCAGGTTAAGGTCTCGATTCTCAAGACACAATCAAGAACACAATGCCCTGAAATTTGATGCAGATAATCGCCTCTTATGGAAATCCAGGATCAGTTGAGAGGTCACTAAATCCCTTTTCAGCATGTATGTAGATTGGCTAATTGTGGGGATCCATTCAAATAAAACGAACCTGAAGAAAAGATAAAGTGAAATCTTGTTCCATGAAATGGAACAGATCCCTGAAGCTCTGCTGACAAAATAGACTAATAGGGATATAGAGCCAATATACTCACATAAATCAATCCAAAAAAAGGAAAACTAAAGGCTCTCACACAAGAGGACTTGTATGTGTAATTGAGACCGTTGATCTTGTAGGCAATTGTGAAATGATCCTGATGAAACCGGACACATGTGAGACAAACATCCAACTCCTAAGGCCGCCTTTGTTTTGGATTTTGCGAGTCAATTTTAAGTCACAAAACTGATTGTTGGACTTGTAATTTTGAGTACAATAATCAGTTTTGAACTAAATCGATTCTCAAAATCTAAATCAAAGAGGACCAAAAAGTACTACATGAATTGATGGTAGAACCCTAAACTCAGGCTTGATGATCTAGGGCTAGGATCATCTGATTGAGGCAGAGAAAACGCCAATGAGCTGGGCTTGTGATTGGGGGTTAAAGTGGCTATTATGGAAGAACTTAACAGCCGCTCTTTTTTGCATTTTTCTGAAATCATAGCTGTTAAAAGTTGGTGTGAACAGCCACAGTCTTGTGTCTGATTTAACACATAACCCTGTTTTGTAGGCTGTTTGTTTGTTTAAGCTTACCAAGAAATTCAAAGACAAAAATCTGGACCTTCTATGTACCATATGACCACATCTTTACCTAATGTGGGTCATACCTCTGATTCTAAATCTCTTAGCTGAGTCTAAACTAGACCTGGCAAACGAGTGGGCCGGGCCGGGTTTCACCCAACCCATACGGGTCCGGGTAAAAAATGACCAGGAATCTTACGGGTCACAATTTGGTTGACATGGACCCCACCCGTACGGGCCGGGTCGACCCGCGGGTCACCCGTTTTTTTTTTTATAATCGCACAAACACAACTTGTCTTTTCTTTTTTAAACCACTGTTTAAGTTTATTACAACTTGTCTTTTCTTTTTTATACGTTACAATATACAAAGAGCAATTAATCTATCCATTAAGAGAAGGCATAAAACATAGAATGTTACCCACCAAAAAAAATACATAGAATGTTGCCCTGAAAGGGAGGGGATTCCCCATATTACATTCATGAGTTGTAACATATTCAAACTTGAAATTTGAATTTTAAATATATAACTTGATCATGGAATATAGCTTTGGATGGGCGTTGAATATGGCTAAATATCCCTTACAAACGGACTGAATAAGGACAACTTAAAAAACCTAATTTTTAGGGATAAATTTAATGTTATTGGAAAATTTGATTAAGTGGAGATTCTAAATTAATATTGGCAACCAAATTAGTAACGACAATTTGTATTGAGACTGAAAATACAGGGTCGGCAAATGAAAAAAAAAAAAAAATGAAAATACGAGGTTTTGACTTTTGACGGGGTTTTTTACGTGCACCTGCGGATCCACCCGGCCCGGCCCAGTTTTGATAGACCGGGTGGACCCGTGGGTCAATTTCAAACGGGTCAGTAATTATTGAACCGGACGTGTAATTTACGGGCGGGCAAGGTAGACCCGCAGGTCCGGGTCACTTTTTGCCGGGTCTAGTCTAAACCTCTTCAGTTGTGAAAAGCATTCCCTGTTAATGTGGAATGTGGCCTTTCTATTTTCTTAAAACTGACCATTTAAAGGGTGCAAATCGGACAGCTAGTATTCCTCCATGGGTGTGAGAGTTTTGGGTCCTGTCCCCAACAAGTGAATGGTTTGGACAAAAAATGACAGCCCCAAATTTACAGAGGACTGCACTTTTCTCATGCATGGAATCATGAATACAAGTCATACAAAGTTTAAATACAAAACTCGCAATGGTGGGGGTTCAAGGAACTTACAGTTCTGATTCAGGAGACTTAGCCTTGGATTCCATAAATTATCAGCCATCTTCACCTTCCTCGTGTTGTATAGTTGCTCAGCTCAGTTTGGAGAGTGCTTTCAGATTAAGATTTCACAGTCAAATGCCCTAGAAAGTAAGGCTCTTCATGTCATCTCTTGCTCTTTCAAAATCACAATTCTAGCATTCTCGCGGTCTCTTTTGAAAGTCATATACAATGGGGTGTAAAACATGCAGCACAATCCGAAAGGAACCGTCATCATTGATAGTAATCCCCTTGATAGTGCATATGCCTCACGTGCCGATCCGTGCGTTAAATTCACTGACTTTGGATCATAACCGTAGATCTTCTCCGAAAGGAGGCCAACAACAGGTGCGGCAAATGAAGAAAAGGAACCTTCGAAAGCACGATCGAATGCATATATCATGGTGCGATGCTTCGAGGGGACAACCTCGGCGAACATGGGGTTGTTTGCACAGGTAGCACACCAGCTTATTGTGAGGCCCATGAGAAAGAGGGTGGCAGCAAATATAGACCAATTTTCTACTTTTTGAGGGATTATTGTAAGGAGGAACCATGAGAAGGGAATGCCCATGAAGGCACTGAACTGAGCGCACATGACACGGCCAGCTTGTGGGTATATACGCGACATTCTGTCTGCGATAAATCCGCCGAAGAGGGAACCCATGGCACAGCCAATGGCAAAAAGGCTGAGAAGGGCAGCTGAGCTGTTATGATTAAAGCCTGCGAAAGAATCAAATAATGTATGCTGATGTTATTCACGTATGCGAAGATGATGTGAATAAATTCACTGGATTTCCTGTTGTTGTTCTGGCTGTTTTTTTTTGGGGAGTGGGGGGGCGGGGGGCGGGGGGGAGGGGGGGGGGGTTGATTTTGATAAGTATTAGTATATTTTGAATATAGTCACACACATATTTGTCAAGGGAATTTCTCAGGAAGGGTTTTCCCTCTCTCATAATGTCATGAGAGGGTTTCCCCCCTCTGTGCAGCCTCATTCAAATTTCGTAAATACATTTGGCAGGCATTTTTGTGATATTTTCACGATAGAAATAAAATATGAACATATCACAGTGAACTTTTAAAGGGAAATGATACCAGCACAATTCGTTTTGAGAAATTATATGGTGTAAGGCCTTACAACAATAAGACCCTTGTGCAGTGGAGGTACCATCCTAGATATTTGATCCAACACTTCTTAAAAAGTGAGTTGCTGTTGGATAAAATATCAAGGGTAGCACCCCTATCGTATTGTTGTAAGGCCTTACACCATATAAAAACTCGTTTGATAATTTCACTTTAACAAATCTTGTCTTTTATTATTTAAAGAGTGGTCAAAGGTTATTACACCAAGCAGCTAGCACAGGCCAATTAAAAAAGAAAACACAGACTAAGTTTTATGCAATTATTAAAACATGGTAGTGACACTATCAGTTGCCTCTTCAAAATCTTGGCAAAATTTCAGGATTTTGTTGTTTTATAAAAAAATAGCAAAAAAAATTGCGATATTTTCGAAAATATCTGATATATTTGTGACTATAATATTTGGGCCATTAAATCAGTAATATTTCATGAACAAACTCTGTAGAGTAGATAAGAGCTGTAAGGGTTTGAATCAGTGCTCACCGATCAGCTCGAACCACATGGTGAAGAAAACCATAGCAGTCCAAGGCAGCGACCCAACAATCCCTTGCAAGACAATGATTTGAAACGTTTGTACTTTCGTAACAGCTTTCACAGCCATCCAAGAATCACTCCATAAAGATGGTGACATTGCATTGCCCTTCTCAATTAAATCAGACCTGGAAATGAAAAAATCAGATAAATAATTAATTGGACCCATGTTAGTGTAATCCCGTGGACGGAAGAATTATATGCTTTTATGAAATTGTATAAAAAAATGTTATTTAGTGCTACACCAACATACCATTGTATCCTCATGTCTGTATGACTGTATCTAAACCGTAAACATGCCTGACCAGATTTTGAAATTGTTGCAATTTAATAAAACAAATAGATCTTCTTCTTTTTTGAATGGAAACAAGGAGACCTATTAGAGAGAAAAACTATTGTTGCTTACTCTTGTAACAAAGTATTGATCTGTTTCCTAAACCAGTGCTTCTGTGGTCACTTATTTTGCTTACTTCTAGATGGTAATAAGGACTCTCACAGTAAGTTTTCAAGAAAGAGAAGAGAAAATATTTGAATCTAAGTAGAGTTCAAATAGATTAAAAACAGAAATGTACAGATATTTTCTTCACAGGTATTTGAATCTGAGTAGTTCAAATAGATTAAAAACAGAAATGTACAGATATTTTCTTGACAAGTGCTTTCAGATTACTACTAGTTTTTATAAGTGACAGCTACATAGATGATCATTTGCACAACATTAAAGGGAGTTCCTTCTCTCTCAATCAACAAAATCATGAAGATGACACCAGACCAATAGAGGGGCTGATGACTGAAAGGAAGGAAAGCCTTTCTCATGCTTGTTAATGGAACATATATGTTATCATCTAGTACCTCTGTAATTGGAAGGGATTCTAAAAAATATATTAAAAGAAAATTACAAGTCAGCACTTGCAGGGCCTCACCAGAAGGGTGGTTCAAGGGAGCAATTGGAATCCAAATTCAATTAGAATAGCAAGTTCAATTTCATGACTTGTATTTTCCTGTTCTTGTGTGATGTCGACTAGTTGACTAGTATCACCGGAGCTTGGGTTCCTGGCTTTGTTGATGTGTGGTCAAATGTTAATGTAATGATGTCTTTTGGGGACATGCTCTTTGGATTGCTTTAGATGTCGAAAGAAGTCTAAAGTGAGATGGTATTGATTTTTATTTGCCCTTTTTCTTGATTCGGTGTGAGGGTATTATGTCTGGAAGAATGTGAGAAAAATACCATACAATTTCTTGTTCCTCCTCCACTTTCTATGAGAGTTCACCTAAAGTAACTGATTATTTTTTATGATATTGCTCCAGAAAGGTTATATGGCAGAAACCAACTACCTTTCTCTTGTTCATCTTGACTTTCTTATTATGTAATACAGTACCAGAATATATTTTTGTACTGTCGACTTAAAAGATAAGAGAAGTGAAAACAAAGCAGACACATTCGAAACTTCTAATTGATCAAATTAATCAACTAGATGCAACTGAAATTGAAATTCTTCTATTAGAATTCCAAATAGTCACCAACAGAAATCCCCCCCAAAAAAAAATCTAACAACATGCTCCACCTAAAATCCTTAACACCTAATTGAATTCAAAAAGTCTTTTCCCGCAACTTTAATTCTTTCAAAACCTAGTTAAAAGCATAAAAATAGTAGTCCAAAAGAATATATACAGTATCTTCCTTACATTTTCTCCAGTAATCTGCCTGGACATGGGACACCTTTGAACAAAGAGAAGAACGTACAGTGTAAAATAACTATGCCCTAAGTGATTAAAATGGAAAGCAAGATGGTGCCTATCAATTGTTGAAGAAACATGAATATATCCATCTTTATGTTCCTTCAGGGGGCATATATGTATGAAAAGATCCTAGACAATATACATGTATTTGTTTGTGTTCACTAGAGTTGGGTAGCAATATCATAAATGAAAAAGAAAACAATAGTAGGGCAACTGAAATATTCATTGCCAGCAAGATAAGTCAAACAGCAGCCAGAGTATATTGAAGTGGTGGCAGATGAGAGAGAGAGAGAGAGAGAGAGAGAGAGAGAGAGAGAGAGAAGCCTCATCCGAAAAAACCAAAAAGTGATCCAAATATAGACGGACTAGTAGGGAAAGAACAAAAGTGACCTAACCTTCCAATAAGAGCTTGTGGGAGTGATGGAAAAAAAAGAAATGAAAAAAGAAATGAATAACGGTAAACGAAAAAAATCATTAATGTAAAAAACAAGAAAATGAAAAAACTGCTAGTGTAAAAAAAACCCTAAGTTAACCAAATACCGGAAAAGATCTCATTTTGAAGGGGGGTCAACCCCGCCCCCTCACGCGCGCGCGCACACACACACACACTCACTTCTGTATCTGTCCTTGAGCTCAAGTCAACAGGTTTATAATGAATCCAACAAAACCACAATTTACAGACAACATACATTTGAAAATTCAACAATCAGAATAACTGCTGGGCCAAGGTTTGACAAGGTTGTCGAAGGTAGATGTTCAAAACCAGAAATGCAAAAGGGGACCATCTATACTATTTTGATTAACAAAACAGAAACTTTTCCCTTTCTATGATGTCCCCAGGATTTGAGTCACGAAAAAGGTAAGGTTGCTCCATTGTGACCTGGCGGTCACAGGTTTGAGTCACGAGAACAGCCTCTCTGCAAAGCAGGGGTAAGGCTGTGTACATCTAGCCCTCCACAGACCACGCAATGGCGGGAGCCTCGTGCATTGGGCCGCCCTTTTTTTTTATGATGTCCCCAGGAGTAAAATTCCTAAGCTGGAATCTATTGCACAACATATAGCTGCATAAAGATCTTAGATTGAATGAAACTAGCAACATTATCTGGTAACAGAGTAGCTGGATCCAAAGATGCTCAAGAAAATAAATGCTACCTTTCAGAGCTCTCACCAGTCCCATGAGTAATAAGTGCTTTCCGAGGGTCCACAACAAAAAGGAAAACAAGGAACCCAATCAGCAAACTTAGTAGTGCCATCATGACAAAAGCGCATCTCCATCCTGGTACACCCAAATATTCTTTACCAGCCATAACTGTTGCAAGAACACCACCTCCTATGCCGCCTATAGACCCAACAAGGCTTAATAATCCAAATCCTGTGCCACGTACACCATCCAGATAGCTATCGGCAATGAAAGACTGTAGTGCGGGTATCACAATGGCCAGCCCAAAACCATTTATTGCCCTCCAGAATGCAACTTGGTGAAAATGTTGACTCACACCCACTCCAGCTGTTGATAAGGCCCAGCATACAGTGCCCATTGAAAGAACTGTAGGGCGGTCATAGTGAAGGACTAGTATACCTGCCAAGGGCGATGACAGTGCCTGCACAAAGTTCCGAATGAACGTAAGATATCCTAGGTCAGTAGGGCCAGCACTGAACGCTTCACTGACTTCTGTATAAACAGCTGGGAGAAGATTCTCATCGGCACGCTCCATTATAGAAGCCATATTGATGAGAATAAGAGAGACAGAAATCCCAAAGACCTTCCTTGTTCTGTAAGATGACAAACATAATAGCAGGATATGGAAGAGGGAGTCAATTCACATAAAAGATAAGTAGATTTTGTTCAACTTTTCTACACAACTTGATATTTCATGCAGGGTTCAACTTTTATTCAACATCAAAAATAAACTAAAAATGCTAATGATACTTTGGAATGGGAGCTGTGTCGTGACCCTTGCTAAAAGGTATTGGCATATTTTCTTTTAGTTGCAGTTCTTAGAGTGATAAGATCATATGCAGAAACATTTTGAAACACACTTTGGACTTGCAGCCCAAAGATATGGATTTCAATTTTTTGAAGGAATAGTTTTCTAAGCAGACGTTGTCAATGCATCATGAAGATTACAGATCTTAAGAAAACATATTACCATAATTAAATAGCTATTACATCTAGATATGCTATAAACCAGTATGATTCACTACCCTATCCAAATTCTCAAATAAGAAGAAGATTTTAATACGAATTATCTATCTAAGGGGACAATGATACTATCTGAATAATACAAGGAGAGTGCAAGTCTAAGAGTACATAATTATGAAACTTCAGTGATGCAATTGTGAAGTGTTGTGTTGAGAATCTGACCAAAAATAATTCCACTCAGAAATAGGTCCCCACTCAAGGAATCACCATTCTGGTATTCTTCTTTTCTAACTGGAACTGGTGAGCATTCAATGAGGATGTCATAAATATATTTAGGTAGAAATAATAAAACTCAATAATGTATTGTATCATCCAAATGTAAACACATTGTTGGTGTTCTTTCCAAATGGCAGGAAGCTAGAATAGCTTTGACAGGAACAGCGACAACAAGAACTAGATAGTCATCCATTTAGTATCTGAATTCTGTAAATCATAGTTTCAATGCTCTGGAAGCCCAAACATTCCAGATGCATACCATGAACACCTATCGTATCATAAGAAGGTCAGCGTTTCTAGATTATCGGTGCCATTACCTAATTTAAGGATTGAACAACATCCTCATCTATGAAGAAGATTTGGAACAAATCCAAGACATACTAGACATTCTCTTGGGAGTGACATCCATTATTTTGTTGGTAGTCATGTGATAGAATCATGGTTTTAAATTTCCCCAAAACGACCGAAATGTTTCCATTTACATCCTCACCGAAACGAAATCTACAAGAATTCCTTTCACATCATTATGTCCCTGAAATTTTGACCGAAATTCCCTAAATTCAACCGAAATAGTCGGAATGACAAAAAATTGAACAATGTTATGATTTACATTTCATTCCATTTCATTAATGTAAAGAATGATATTTGGTAGGCAACATCATCGAACTACACAACAAAGCAACCGTATATTAGGCATGGGATGCTAGATCGGGCATAGGACCAATAATACCTTGTAACTCTAGGTGATATTGACATGGAGTTAGGGCCCTTAGAAGGGAGACTGGTCATTGTACTTTCGTATACTTCATTATATTGTACTTCTTTATTGACTTTACTATTCCATACATGTGCAACAACGCATATCACTAGGTGTTCCATGTGATTAAGCCATTATGGAAGGCTTTCTTCCTTATATGATGGTTTCTAAGTATGTATTTGTGCTTATTCTAGCATTTCCCCGAAGTTTTATCTTAAAATTTCATCATCTCCACATGTTTCCTTACGTTTCGATAATTTTACAAGGTTTCCACCGAAATTGAAATGTTTCCATTTTCCGCCGACTGAAACCAGAATCAAAACCGAAATTTAAAACCTTGGATAGGATATGCATTGGATTGTGCTGGTTGCTAGGGTGTTAAACTAGGGCATTACAGATCATCTTTAGGATATCTCATACATCATTGGACGACACAGAAAGCAAATGTTATTGGATCCCCTGTACAGGTAACATAAAAGTGAGACGGAACCATATGAGCACTCACTTGATTAACTAAACATTACGCAACGAACCTCGACGTAGACAAGTGAGAATTAAAAGAGTTATATTTGTTGAATTTGAATCTCATCATCATTACATTACGCCGATCCAAGCATCATTTCTACTACAAACAGATCTAGAGACATCAAATTAACCACCAAAACTACCAACAATTAACCACCAAAACTACCAAAAAAACAAAAAAAAGATCCGACTAAGATCCAAAGCATCATTTGTCACGCCCTGACCCCACTGTGTAGATATTGTCCGGTTCTGGGTCATCTACCCGACTCACTCCGCGAGGCCCGCCCCTTGGAGATGCTGAAAACGCGTCTACATAGGGAGAGGGGAAATCCACGTATAAATAGCCAAGTAACTTTTCCTCCCTTTCCGATGTGGGATCTTTCATAATTTTTATTAGATAATCGATTATGTTCTACAATTAACCACTAAAACTACCAAATCATCACAATCGAATCCATCATTTCCGCTTTAAATCTGACAAATTCAAAAGTTTCTCAAATAAATCTCACAAACTCTAATGAAAAAAAAAAAAAAAAAAACTTTACAGAACAAACAAAATCAAGAGAAAATTCAACAACAAAAGAAGAGATAAAATTGGATTTATAAACTGATAAGAAGTGGATCTACTACTTACTTCATTTCTCGTATTAATCTTGAGATCGAAACCCTAGATCGACGAGCAGTTCGAGATTCCACCTCCCTTACTCTCGTTAACATATCTGAGAAAGATAATGCAAGTAAGGTCTATCAAAAGTCCGAGGAAGAGGGATAGATTGGGAATTATTGGAAAAGAAGATTCAAAGGGTTTTGGATATTATTACAATATTACCTACCAAAAAAACGTAGGAATATACTTCTAAAACGGGTTGGATATTTATGGCGTCTTATACGAAGAAATACGAATGGTTTTGCAAGATAAGAGATAAAAAGACCGGCGAGATGAGAGATAGTCTTTTTCTCTCGCGAGAAATTGAGATTGGTCGAGATAATTTTTTGATAAGGGCACTCCTCACTTTATTAAAAGTATGGTATGACCACCACCGTAGGATCATCCAAACCCCTTTATTTGATGGGTCACGGTCTAAATAGGTTGTGCCCCAAGAATTATTTCCGTAGGTTGATCCTAACCCTCCGATCTATAGAAATTATTTTTTGGGGCACAACCTATTTAGGTTGTGGCCCATCTAATGGACATTTTGGATCATCCTATGGTGCGGGCCATACCTTACTTTTAATAAAGTGAGGAAAGTAATCATGAAAATACCGTAGTGCTGATAACATTTCCCTTTTTATATGGTGTATAAGCCCTTATAGTCCCGTATTTTTTAAGAAGTAATGTAGGGACAACACTAAAGGATGATCCAAACCGTCTATGTGATAGGCCACAACGTAAATAGGTTGTGCCCAAAAAATCTTTTCTTAAATGGTATTACCAATTATACCGTTTTCACTATATACCGTATAGTAAAATTTTCTGTAAGGCTCTGTACACTTCTTTTCTCCGGAAAGGAAAGGAAAGGATTTCATTTTCCTTTCCTTTCCAGGTGACATGGCAGAAGGAAAAGGAATCCAAGGAAACTGTCAAGGAAAAGGTTTCGTTTTCCTTGGAAAGCCTCTTTTCGATATATTTAATTGGAAACTAAATCTTGAGTAACAGGGAAAGAGTCAATTTCCACATCGTTTTCAGCTTTTAAACAAGAAATTCCACATCTGATAATATTTTTCTCTGGAAAGAAGTGAACACAGAAATTCTGTCTTGTCAGGGACAAAAAAGGCTGTTTTCCAGGAAAAACAGCACCAGGGAAAAGAAGTGAACAGAGCCTAAGGGAAATGTTATCAGCACTATTGTATGCCTCTTAGAAACAAAAGCTACCTCTGACATTTTTGATGAATATGTTGATGAAATTTGTGACAACTGGGCTGCTTATGCAAATTACAGTCACGCAGTTAAAGGGCGAATTTGGATCCTCTGGGACCCCAAAGTTTTGAACTTCATCGTCACATCTGATTCTCTACAACATATCAATGGGGAAGTCCACATCCTCTACTCCGATCTGTAGAGGGATTCAATGATCCTAACCCTGATAGATCAGAGGCTTAGGATCAACCTATGGAAATGAACTTTGGGGCACAACCTATTTAGGCTGTGGCCCATCTAATGGACGGTTTGGATCATCCTATGGTGCGGGCCATACTGTACTTTTAATAAAGTGAGGAGTGCTCTCATCAAAATACAGGAGTGCTGACAACATTTCCCTTTTTATATGGTGTAAGCCCTTATAGTCCCGTATTTTCCAAGAAGTAATGTAGGGACTACACTAAAGGATGATCCAAACCGTCCATGTGATGGGCCACAACGTAAATAGGTTGTGCCCAAAAAATCATTTCTAAAACGGTATTACCAATTATACCGTTTTCACTATATACAGTATAGCGAAATTTTCTTAAGGGAGATGATATTTTCACCCCCTGCAGTACGCATGCGCTGGGAAACATTAATGCTTTTCGACGTCGAATGACGTTATAAGAGGGCGCATGCGTACTGTAGGGGGCGAAAATATCATCGCCCTTTCCTTAATTACGAATTATACCGTTTTGTGCATTAAAATTTCTACTAGAAAGTAGAAACTCCCTAGATCAAAACGTATTCACGAGTGAATCCCCCTAAAATTTTCTTAGTTACCAATTATACCGTTTTGTACATTAAATAGCTTTTAATACCCATTTTACCCTTACCTTTTAAATCTCTCCTCTCTCTCAAATAAAGGAAACATTTCTATCTTTCCCTTTCTTTTAAATGAGATTTTATATGGTGTACTCCCGTATAATCCATTCTTTTAAAAAAAAATACTGTACGGGCCACACCATAGAATGATCCAAACCGTCCATCTGCCAGGCCACTACATAAATAGGTTGTCGCCCAAAAATCATTTCCATAGGATGATCCCAACACCCCGATCTGTAAAGGTATCCATATCCATAATATGGGGTTCCTATATAAGATTGGACGGGTAGGATTATCCTATGGAAATGATTTTTGGAAGTGATAAATGCGCCCCTTTTCATTACTTGGGACACCCAGCTGCAGTGTATATTATGACTGTAAAGGGGCTGTTGTACTTCACATGTAAAGGATTCAACAGATTTGATTGCAACATACACTGCTATTGGCTGTCCCATGTAACGAAAAGGGGCGCATTTATCATTCCCATGAGTTTTGGGCCACAGCCTATTTACATTGTGACCCATCAAATGGACGGTTTGGATCATCCTATGGTGTGGCCCAGATAATACTTTTTGAACAATATTGGACAGTATGGGCGTACACTATCCTTACCTTTATTTGATAGAGAGATTTCCAACCAATTTGTTGCCTTTACTAACGAAATGAGAGATTTTAGGGGTTTCTTCATAATCTACATTATCACAACTAGGGGCAAGGGTAAATGGGTAAAAGAACAGATTAAAAGCTACTTAAGGCACAAAAATCGACCCTACGTGTCTTTCTCTCTCCTCTGGGTTAGAGAGAGAGACATAGGGGTCGATTTATCACTCCCCTTTAAAATATCTCGGGGGATTCTTGTAGATACGTTTTTATTTAGTGTATTTCTAGTAGTTTTTCCTTTATCTTTCTTTTTCTGAACCAAGAGAATCAAGTAGAATGGAATCTGATCCCGATTCCAGCGCCTGATTCAGGAAATCTAAACCCACCATCAATGAGACATATCTCAGAAATCCCTTTTCTGATAAAGGAGGTAGGATCATCCAACGGTCACTATTTCGGCATATCTAGATGGTGTAAATAGTGGCCCACTAAATCTAATGTCCTCGTGCTTCACATCATGTAAGGAATGCTTAACAAAGATCTTATCCATTAGATCTAGGGCTGTAAATAAACGATTAAACTTTTCCTACCCTAAAAGCACGCACAGTTGGATCAAGGGATTTGGATATTCAGATCGACAGTAGATAACAACCTAGATCAATATTAGCAAGAGGTACAAATTGGGCCCACCTATTTCAATGATCCAACCGTTCATCCACTGGACTCGTGTACATGATCCAACAATGTATGATTTATGTTATCAAACACGTGGCCCTGACTTATTCTTTTGTCCACTATTTATGCATTTTCTAATGGCAGCTGATATCAGCACTACCTATTTTCGTAATGGCACTACTCACTTTGTTTTACAGTTTTCAGATGATACTGCATTTAAAAAGTGAAAAACAAAGTGGTAATGCGGATATCAGTCTCCTTTTAAAATACATGCATACTGATCGTGCACCAGATCTTAGTAATTTGTTATAGGGAACTTAACCGGGTAGAACTCACCCCTAAAAGCTAGCCATTAGAGGGAGGCTGCCCTTTACCTTATAACTCATCCCCATCCATTTAACATAATCGATGTGGGACTATTTGCTTTTGCGTGGAACCCCAACAATCTCCCCCTCCACTCGGAAGCAACATGGACCATCTCGCCCCTCCACGCAGCGGCGACATGGGAACCACGAGATACTACACCAGGGTTTTCGAGATCTTCACCGAGGGACATTCCCGCCCTCGGAGGCCAACCGAGGTTACCACGCCCTGAGCTCTGATACAACTAGTTGAGAAAATCTATTGTGTAAAACAATCCGATCGTGCACAAATTAAACAGAAAGTAAAAGTAATAAATCAAGCCACAAGATGAACAACAAGATTTTACGTGGTTCGGTCAAGCCTACATCCACGGGCAAGAAACATGATCTTTCACTAAGAGAAAACAATGGATTAAACCAAAACCAAAACCCACAACCCTTTCCATGGTTCACTCAAACAAAGGCCGTACAAGAGTGACCCGAGAGAAAACCACAATAGAAAACCCAAGAAAAAACACTAAAGAAGAAACCCACTTTCTCCTTCTCCTTCTCTCTCCGTCTTTCTTTCTCTTTTTATCTGTCTCTTCCCTTCTCTGTTTCTCTCACGTTTCCTCTTGTTTTGCCGCAGCCCAAGAGAGTAAAACTGTTACGATTACCTTAGAATTTGGCAAGGTCAGCAGGATATGTTTTGTGGGTTTCTTATAGAATAGAAACTGTTTTACAAAGGGACACTTGTTGTATCTCCAAATGGATAACTCCCAAGAAGGAAAAACCAAACGGGACCCTTTTTTGTTGCTCTCGGATCTATTCAATGTGAATAGGAGAGTGGTTGTACGACTTGGAAAAAAAACAAGCAGAAGTAAAACGTCTTTAACTCTTGATGCACAGTTTTGTGAACCAAGGAAAAAAGAGTACATATCCGACTTGAAGAAAGAGAAGAAAATGTGTGGGTTTTCTAAGGCACTCTTTTAAAGGGCTTCAAGGGTGTGCTCTTTGGGTCCTAGAAGGCATAGAGATTGTTTTTCTTGTAATCCGGACAGGAAGTTCAAGTTTACCCACTTCGACCAATTCTCTCAAAGCTTTATCAAGAGGGGTAGACAATGGAGTGAACTCTCTATTCGGCTTATGAATAGGCTTGTCTCCTTTCTGAATTGTCTTCTTGGAAGATTAACGAGAGGTCTCCACATTGTTAACTCCTTTAAGAACCACCAAAGGTTTCTTTTCATTTCTCAGATCAGTGGGCAGTTTCGCAACGCGATCATTAGCCAAAGCATCGTCAGTTCTAGTTCCCGTCTTAATCAGATAGTTGAAGTTTGGATAATATTGAGCGGCTATGTGTAGACGCCCCATTTTGACCGTACCCGAAACCTCTATATTTGTGAAAATCCCATCAAATCAGTGATGTAGGACCCCAAATTGCACCCTAGGTTAGCTTAGGGTCCCAGCTAGGCCCTGCAAAATTTCGTCGAAATCCGAGCAGATTTGCCAAATAAGATGAGCCGGGCAAGAAGCATAGTGTAAGCAGAAAATGGGGGTGGATTTATCCTGGAGAGGGCCGTGCATGGCCGAATAAGACACGTTTTGGGCATGCGCCCATCAATTTTTCGCGCAAATCCGCTCGCCCAATCCACTTATAGTGCCAATATCAACACAAAAAAAAAAAACTATAAATATAACCTTAAGCCATCATTTGTGATAATCTAGAATTTTATTCTAACTTAATCAGAGAGAGAAAGAGAGAGAGAGAGGGAGGAGAAAACCTAATTTCCTAGACCCTAACCTTCTTCTCTGATCAGATCCTTGCCAGATTCCAGCGAGATGCAGGCCTATTTCCGGTGACACATCCATTACAATTACAATCTTTTTACTCTTGCCTCCATCTTTGATCTGTTTTGAAGCTCAATCTAGAAACCCTAACTCCTAAACCTTTCTTCTTCGATCATAATCATCTCCTTTGGTTACCTCTTCTGGTGAATTCATTTGAGTTTCGGTCAGATTTCATTTATCTCTGGCACAATTTTGTATCGAGGTTCAAATCTTGTAAGATCTGTAGTTTCGGTCAGATTTCATTTCTCTCAAGCACGATTTTGTATCAAGGTTCAAATCTTGTAAGATCTGTACCAGATCAAGCATTTTCTTGTGGAGCTCTTATTTCTTTGCAACATCAGTGGAAATAGAAAGCTAAAAGAGGAAGGAAAATCTCACTTCAGGTTAGTAAATTTTTGTGATTGAATGGCTGTAATATAGATAGCTCTATGATTGTTCTTGATATGCTTTTAAAGTTCAGATAGGTGAAATCTCTCTAAATCCTGTTCAATTTCTTTGTGAAAAATGATGTAGTTGTTTTAGAAGCTATTATTTGGCCTAAAATTTTGAAGGAATCTCATTGAAATCTCCTTCATGATGCTGATCCATGAGTTCATATTCACTGGTGTGTCTTAATTTTAGCTTTAATCGATGAAATAATTCTTAATAGAAAGGAATTTGTTTGTTTTATTAATCTTGAGTTGTAAGAAGATATAAATAATACATGTGTAAAAGAAGAAGATGAAAAGCAAGATATATGGGGATTGGATGAAGGAAAATAGCTACTGTGATTCTGTTAATTGATGTTGAAATTCTGGGACATGGAATTGTTAGAATCAGATGGATTGAATTATATAGGTATAGTCATTATGAGTTTTCTAAATTTTAACCCAGAGTGATTAGCAGATGTGAAAATCTATAGCTATTGTATAAATGATGTTGGGAGAGGACAGTGTATTCTCTTATTTCATTTCATTTTATTTTGTGTGGTGAATAACTTGTAGCCATTGTTTCATTTTAATTTTTGATGTTTTTTTTTACACAATAAAGCTACATGAGTCTAATTTTCCTTTTCACTTTTAGCATTACAAGTGGTATGCGTTCAATTTTTTCTCTTCACTATTACACTATAAGTTTCTGTAAGCCCAAGGGTCTACTCTCCTATCTTGTTTTGATGATTCTAAACATAATTGATTATGTTCTTAAATACTAATCAATTTGCCTTGAAGTGTTGTGTTAAGATAGGTTTATCATTGAAGAAACCAACACTCCACATGGTCATGCTTGAAGATGTACCACACAAGAGTCAAAGGAGCTAAGTGGAGCTCACATCATCTCTCAAGCAAACATACACCAAATGGAAGACCAATTGAAGACCAAGGCTAAAGAGAAGTTGAAGGTTACATAGATTTCATTGTACATCTTTTCTCTTTAAATTTCTAAGTCAAAGCAAGGTTTTTCAAAAGAGATTTCAAAAACACTTAAGAACTTAAATGGTTTAGTGAATGGTTATGTGGTGGACCAACATGTTGGGACCCACATAAACATTCCAAATTATCTGAGGAATTGAGTTCCAAAAGCCCAAAATCAAATAGCATCAAAAATATAAAAAGTCTGCTGATTTTAGGCTTCTCGGAACTCCGAGAAATGGTCCAGTAGTTTTTTAACAACTTCTGACCATTTTCTCGGAACTCCGAGAAATGGTCCAGTAGAATTTTTCTTCCTCTAGCCGTTCTCTCGGAACTCCGAGAATTTCTCGGAGCTCCGAGAACGTGGCGATAGCTCAAAATATAGCCGTTAGCTTTTGAATTAATTTTTTTTTTTTGATTTCTTTAACCCAAAACGGTCATATTTTGTTGAGAAGCTATATATACACATTCAAGAGGATTATTTTCCTCTCTTGAATATTTGGAAAAACCTCCTTAAGCATTAAAACAACTTGCAACTCATTTTAGCTTAAGAATTTGATTTTCTCCCCAAACTTGCCTTGCACTTGCAAATCAATTGAATTTGGATTTAGGCTTTCACTTGCAACCTATTTTGGAGAAGTATTCAAGGGACTACAACGGGCATCAAGCTTTCAAGAGAAGCCAAGCTAGGGCTTCTTATCTTAATTCCCTAGGGAGTATCACTTAGAACTCGGCGAAGAAGGAGAGTCGGTGTAAAGGTGTCAAGGGCATCCTCATTTAATATCCCGTGGAAGTGTAATCGCCTCGGAGTTGGGCATCGTGGAGGTCTCACAATAGTGAAAATCCTTAAGTACGATCTTAAGAAGAGTGGAGTAGGGCTTTGCTCGAACCACTATACATCGGTGTGTTCTTTCATTGTCTTGTATTTTCATTCTTATTTTGGTTTGGTATTTTCTTTTGATTTAATCTTGTTGAACTAACCAAAATCTAATCAAGAGAAGAAAATTCAAATTAGGTTTAATACTCAAAACGAAAAAGGTATAAATTTAGTATTAAAACCAATTCACCTCCCCTCTTGTGTATTTCAATTGGTATCAGAGCCCCGTCTCTACTTTATTTAAAACCCTAACCGGTCTAGAGAAAAGATTCTAAAAAGGGCAAACTACCCTCAGCACCATGAAGGATACTCAAACACTAGGCCACCCTATTTTGATGGAACAAATTATGGATTTTGGAAAACCAAAATGAAAATCTTTTTAACCCAAGATTACCAAATGTGGAGAGCCATTCATAATGGATATACATTACCCACTAGAAATCTAAATGATTGGACCGAAGCCGAACAACAAGCTTCAAACTACAATGCCAAAACCATGAATTCCCTAATTTGTGCTTTGTCACCTAGAGAATTCAATAGAGTGTCAAATTTGAATTCGGGAAAGAAAATTTGGGACACCTTAGAAGTTACCCATGAGGGAACCAACCAAGTTAAAGAATCTAAAATGAATCATCTATCTACGCATTCGCCCGGATTGTCCACTCAAGAAGAAAGAAGAGCTCAGTGACGGATCATCTCAACCCCGATGCTATGGATACAAGAAACTTGGACACATTCGCCCGGATTGTCCACTCAACAATGAGCCTACCTCAAACAATCGTTTCAAGAGAAGAGAAGGCAAGAAAAGAATGACCGCCACATGGGATGAGGAAAATAAAAGTGAAGGCGAACCAAATGATGGAGAAGATTGCTTGATAGCAAAAAATGTTTGCTTCATGGCCTCAACAAATGACAATCAAGAGGTAAGTACCTTAAATGATGTTATTGTTTTAAAAGAAGTTCTTGATTCCTTACAAAATGCACATGATGAACTTGAAATTGAATTTGATAAAAATGTATCACTTGAAAATTCTCTTTCTAACATGACAAAGGAATTTGGTTGGTTAAAGAAAGATTATGAATTTTTAGATGATGAAAATGAAAAATATAAAATTGAAATTCATAATCAAAATGCTACCATCAAGATTTTAAATGAAAACCGACAAGAACTATCTATTGAAAACAACAAGCTAAAGCATGAAAATAGTAAACTATCTTATGAATATGATGAGTTAAAGAAACTCTTTGAAAAATTTGAACATGGTTCACTAAAATTGGATAGGCTTGTTAATATTCAAAGATTGTCACATGATAAAAGTGGACTTGGACATAAATGGAATACTACATTGTCAAATTATAAAAATAAATTTGTAAAAGCTTCTTCTAGTGGTACTAAAACTTGCTTTTATTGTGGTCTAGAAGGACATTATAAGGTTGCTTGCATATATGCTAAACAAGATAAAATCAAATTGAACTCTAAAGTAAAAATAAATGAACTTAGCAAGATTAGGAAAATTTGGGTACCTAAGGGAACTCACTTGCCTATTCATATGTAGGTATGCCTTAAAAACCATAATAAGAAGAACACATGGTACCTTGATAGTGGATGCTCTAGACACATGACCGGAGATCTCACTCAATTTGCATCCCTATCACTCAAGGATGGTGGGGATGTTACCTTTGGAGATGATAAGAAAGAAAAAGTCAAAAGAGAAGGCACCATAGGTAACTCTACCTTTCCCATACATGATGTACTTTATGTTGATGGCTTATCTCATAATCTTATTAGCATTAGTCAATTGTGTGACAATGGTTTTGAAGTAGTCTTCAATCCCGACAAATGCATTGTTAAAAATAAGATAGATGGAAAAGTAAAATTCATAAGTTCTAGAGACAATAACATTTACACTATTGGGCTAGATGATCCTAGACTCCAAAACATAACTTGTCTTAATGCCATTAGTGAAGATTCTTGGTTAAGGCGTAGGAGATTGGGTCATGCCGGAATGGATCTCATTTCAACCCTCTCCTCAAAAGACATTGTTAGAGGATTACCTAAGTTCAAGTACACCAAAGATCACATTTGTAGAACTTGTCAATTAGGGAAACAATTGAAAAGCTCATTTGCCCCTAAAAATATGATCTCAACCACTTACCCCTTGCAACTACTTCATATGGATCTTTTTGGACCAATGAAGACAAGTAGCCTAGGTGGAAAGAGGTACGTGTTTGTCATTGTAGATGACTTCTCACGATTTACATGGGTCATATTTTTAGCACATAAAGATGAAACCTATGAAAATTTTCTTAAGTTGTGTAATCAAATCCAAAATGAAAAAAGGTATTGCCATATCTTACATTAGAAGTGACCATGGAACGGAGTTTGAAAATATACTCTTTGACACTTACTGTAATGAACATGGCATCAAACACAATTTTTCGGCACCTAGGACACCTCAACAAAATGAGGTTGTAGAAAGAAAGAACCGAACCCTCCAAGAAATGGCTAGGACTATGTTACATGAGAATGATCTCCCTAGATACTTTTGGGCGAAAGCGGTCACCGCTTGCTATATCATAAATAGGGTATATATGAGGCCAATTTCTAAGAAAACACCTTATGAGCTTTGGAAAAACTTGAAACCAAATATAAGCTATTTTAGAGTGTTTGGTTGTAAATGCTATATCTTGAACATTAAAGATAACTTACACAAATTTGATAAGAAGTCGGATGATGGCATATTCTTAAGGTATTCTACACATAGCAAGGCATATAGAGTATTTAATAGAAGAACCCTAGTTGTAGAAGAATCCATGCATGTTACATTTGATGAGAGAGAGCCAACACCTCAAGAAATGCCACATGATGATGATGAACCTATTAAACACCTCTTACCTAAGACAAATGTTCCTCCCCATGCATCTACAAGTAATACATTACCTAGTGAGGAAGTTGAGAGTTTAGATGAAGACTCATTACCTAGGGATAGGAGAATATTGGTAGATCATCCTGAATCCCAAATCTTAGGTGATGCTACATCGCCGGTAAGAACTAGATCATACTATCGAAGTGTGAGTAACAACTTGGCGTTTCTATCCGAATTAGAACCTAAGTCCATCAAGGAAGCTGAAAAAGATGAATATTGGTTGATGGCTATGCAAGAAGAGTTGAGTCAATTCGAAAGGAACAAGGTATGGAGGCTAGTGCCTAGGCCTAGTGATCATCCAGTCATTGGCACGAGATGGGTGTATAGAAACAAAATGGATGAAAATGGAATTATCACTAGAAATAAAGCTAGGCTTGTAGTCCAAGGGTACAATCGGGAGGAATGAATAGACTATGATGAGACATTTGCTCCTGTTGCCCGTATGGAAGCTATTAGGATACTCTTGGCATATGCATCTCATGAAGGATTTAAACTATATCAAATGGATGTCAAAAGTGCCTTCCTAAATGGCTATATCCAAGAGGAAGTGTATGTTGAGCAACCTCCAGGTTTTGAAGACTACAAACATCCAAATCATGTCTTCAGGCTTGATATGGGTTGAAGCAAGCTCATAGAGCTTGGTATGAGAGGCTTTGCACATTCCTAGTTGAAAAAGGTTTTGAGATGGGAAAGGTGGATAAAACATTATTTATCAAAAGAGAAAAGCAAGATATCCTCTTTGTCCAGATTTATGTGGATGACACCATCTGTGGTTCAACAAATCAAAAAATGTGTGATGAATTTGCAACTCTAATGAAAAATGAATTCGAAATGAGCATGATGGGTGAGTTAACCTACTTCTTAGGACTCCAAATTAAACAATACCAAAATATGATATTTATAAATCAAGAAAAATATATAAAGGAGTTATTAAAGAAGTATGGCATGGATAACAGTAAGACATCAATAATTCCCATGAGTACAACTGCTAAGCTAGAAAATGATGAATTTGGCAAATCTGTGGACCAAAAGATGTATAGGGGTACGATAGGTAGCTTACTCTATTTGACAGCCAGCAGACCAGACATTATGTTTACTGTCTGTCTTTGTGCTCGATTTCAATCGGATCCAAAGGAGTCTCACCTATCGGCAGTCAAGAAGATCTTCAAGTACTTTAGAGGAACCCAAAGTCTGGGACTATGGTATGAAAGATCTACTGCCTTCACTCTCATTGGATATTCAGATGCAGACTTCGCTGGATGTAGAGTGGATAGGAAAAGCACTAGTGAGACTTGTCAATTCTTGGGCAAATTACTTGTTTCTTGGTTTAGCAAGAAACAAAATTCAGTAGCTTTATCCACAACAGAAGCAGAATATGTGGCAGCTGGAGCTTGCTATGCACAAGTCCTATGGATGAAAAGCACATTGATGGACTATGGAATTAAAATGAAAAATATTCTCATCCAATGTGACAATACTAGTGCTATAAGCTTGACAAAGAACCCCATACAACACTCTAGAACAAAACATATTGAGATTAGGCACCACTTCTTTAGGGATCACTAACAAAAAGGGGCTATTTGCTTAAAATATATCAACACTGAGGAACAATTGGCTGATATCTTTACAAAACCCCTTAGCGATGATATAATATGTTATATCCGAAGTGCCTTAAACATTTGGAGTGCGGATCAAGTCAAAGAAATTGCCAACTAAATACTTTGTGCCTTTCAACAGCTTATCTATAAAGTATATATATATATATATATATATATATATATATATATATATCATCCTTGTTTGGTAGTATCTGCATAAATGAGATGTCAAACATTAATCTTAAAAATCACTCAATTGGTACTCTTAGCCTTCTTAGTTCTCTAAGATGGAGAGGTACCTTTACCTTAATTAAAATACCTAACAAATTTGACAATATATCAATATCTCGATCATGAACAGGTATATGTGCATTACTTGGCTACATATTTTATACCATAAGCATTGATTTAGGAGGAGTACCTAACTCAATCTTCATTCACTCCTAAACTGCTGTACATTTTAGTTCGCCCTTTCTGTCGATGACAAAAGGGGGAGAAGTTTGAAATTGATTATCTATTCAAATGCCTATATGCACTATATACTTTTACTTTTTATCATTTATCAGTGTGCATATATTGAGGGGGAGTTCCTGCATTCACTTGCCTATTATGTCACTCCACACACACCTCATAATCAATTTTGTTTGTCATCATCAAAAAGGGGGAGATTGTAAGCCCAAGGGTCTACTCTCCTATCTTGTTTTGATGATTCTAAACATAATTGATTATGTTCTTGAATACTAATCAATTTGCCTTCAAGTGTTGTGTTAAGATAGGTTGATCATTGAAGAAACCAACACTCCACATGGTCATGCTTGAAGATGTACCACACAAGAGTCAAAGGAGCTAAGTGGAGCTCACATCATCTCTCAAGCAAGCATACACAAAATGGAAGACCAATTGAAGACCAAGGCTAAATAGAAGTTGAATGTTACATAGATTTCATTGTACATCTTTTCTCTTTAGATTTCTAAGTCAATGCAAGGTTTTCCAAAAGAGTTTTCAAAAACACTTAAGAACTTGAATGGTTTAGTGAATGGTTATGTGGTGGACCAACATGTTGGGACCCTCATAAACATTCCAAATTATCTTAGGAATTGAGTTCCAAAAGCCCAAAATCAAATAGCATCAAAAATATAAAAAGTCTGCTAATTTTAGGCTTTTCGGAACTCTGAGATGGTCCAGTAGTTTTTTAACAACTTCTGGCCCTTCTCTCGGAACTCCGAGAAATGGTTCAGTAGAATTTTTCTTCTTCTGGCCGTTCTCTCGAAACTCCGAGAACGTCGCGACAGCTCAAAATATAGCCGTTAGCTTTTGAATTAAAAATTATTTTTTGATTTCTTTAACCCCAAACGGTCATATTTTGTTGAGAAGCTATATATACACATTCAAGAGGATTATTTTCCTCTCTTGAATATTTGAAAAAACCTCCTTAAGCATTAAAACAACTTGCAACTCATTTTAGCTTAAGAATTTAATTTTCTCCCTAAACTTGCCTTGCTCTTGCAAATCGATTGAGTTTGGATTTAGGCTTTCATTTGCAACCTATTTTGGAGAAGCATTCAAGGGACTACAACGTGCATCAAGCTTTCAAGAGAAGCCAAGCTAGTCATCTTGTATTCTTGTAAAGGTGGCTAGGGCATCCTATCTTAATTCCCTAAGGAGTATCGCTTAGAACTCGGCGAAGAAGGAGAGTCGGTGTAAAGGTGTCAAGGGCATCCTCATTTAATATCCCTTGGAAGTGTAATCGCCTCAGAGCCGGGCATCGTCGAGGTCTCACAATAGTGGAAATCCTTAAGTACGATCTTAAGAAGAGTGGAGTAGGGCTTTGCTCGAACCACTATACATCGGTGTGTTCTTTCCTTGTCTTGTATTTTCATTCTTATTTTGGTTTGGTATTTTCTTTTGATTTGATCTTGTTGAACTAACCAAAATCTAATCAAGAGAAGAAAATTCAAATTAGGTTTAATGCTCAAAACGAAAAAGGTATAAATTTAGTGTTAAAACCAATTCACCCCCCCTCTTGTGTATTTCAGTTTCACCAGTTTAGCTTTTCAAGAAATTTTCATTTTTGAACTTTGAACTGGATAAGATAAGATGGTAAAGCTTTTCAGTTCATATTAAAACTTATTAAGATGAAAAATGAACAGGTTGTGTATGAGTAGAAAAGTCATCACATGTTTAGAAATCACCTGTTTCTCACTAGGAGTGCACAAAAGCTGAACTTGTCTCTCTTGCATTGTGCATTTTCATTGTTAATATCTCTCATGTTGTATAGCTTTAAAGTACACAGAGCTTACAAGTTTCATTGATTTCACTCATAATTTTCAGGTTGCGACTGTGAAAGGTTAAAATTTTGATTTGGATTTCTTATATTTGGTTGTTTTTTTTTGCTTCATTATTTAGATATTGGTCAATTTTTTTTATTCAGATTCCTCCCATTCATGGCTTGTTTTGTATAAGGGGTTTGGAATTTGGGTTACTTTTTGTGGTTTAGATTTCCTATGTGTATAGCTCACATTGCATAGTGTTAATGACACTAAATCCACTTCTTTTATCTTGTTTTGATAGCTGCAATTACGTAACTTATTCCTTTTATTTTAAAAGAGTTTGTTTGACCACTTTTTGGTATAGACACCAATTTCGAATCCATTGAGAAAGCCTATTTGGTTCTCTTGTTTTGTTACTCCTTCAGTAATGATTTTTTATATATATATATATAGTGTCAATACTAGTACTCTGATCTGCTAATATGAACCATATCATGTTCTAATTGTTTTCCCAAGTTATTATGGTTATACTCTTCTTTTATTTGGATTGAAAATTGTGATAGCATTTTCTAGAGTTCTTTAACCACTAGGGGATGGAATACTTGGATGGAATTAACAAAACATGATATTGTTAATATCGTTTTCCTATTCAACACTATCACCATATTCTGTGAATTGCATGGCTTTGACTCATTTTTGACTTGTAATGAATTTGTTATAAGAGTCACAATAATATGTGGTTCCTTATAGGCTAGAAGACAAGACGATTTAGTGTAAATCTATGAACATGATTGTGGTGATGTCATATTGTAGACACCGCATTTTGGCCGTGCCCTGCACCTTCATGTTTTATGAATAACTTCTTCAAATCAGTGTGTTAGAGCCCCAAATTGCACCCTAGGCTGGCTTAGGGTCCCACCAAGGTCCTTGTAAAATTTCGTCAAGATCCGAGCACGTTTGCCTAGCGAACGAGCTAAGGCAGTGTCGTGGTGCAAGTTCAGAGGGGGAGGGGTGAAATACGTCATTTCCCATGTGAAGGAGGGCATTCTTGGCAATTTTATATTGCTTCCTTCGCAAGCAATCTTTATTGGCCGCTGGATCAAATCAGAGGGTTAAGAGCATGCAAAGAGAAAATAATTTATGCCCCATTTCTTACCCGAGCCCCCCCTTTGTAGTATAAAAGAATAGTCAAATACACTAAAAAGGGGGCTGTCCATGAAATAGTGGGGGTGAGAATTTATCATTTTTCCTTTAAATACTAAACAAATTAGGGTTGAAAAAGGGGGAGCCTCATTTTCGTTCGAGGCAGGCAAGTGAGAAGGAGAGGGAGGAGGAGAAGGAGCTTGCCCCATCATCATCTTCCCCAACCGTCCGGCCATCCTTGCGGAAATCCGGCCCAACGCCATCTTCTCCGGTCCTCCACCACCACCAAAACCCCCTTTCATTTACCCATCCACTTCCAACCTCCATGGATTCCGGTGGCCTTGCCGGAATCCGATCATCCCCCTCTACAGAACCCCCAATCTAACCTAAACCCCATCTCTTACTCTCCCCGAATCCCACCACCTTCTTACACCATTCAAACCCCACCGGAATCCGAGCCATCATCAACCTCCATTACCATCTCTGTGTCTCCAATCTTCACCACCATCAACCCCCATTTATTCCGACCACCACCCTAACTCCGGTCACACCTCCACCATAGTTGAACCCCATTATTTTCGCCCATCTCTCCACCACCAACACCACCTTTGTCCCACACCCCAGATTCGTAGAACCCTCTCAAATACCCAAATCCCCATCACAGCCACCATCAAACCCACTTCAATTTTCTTCCGGTAGCAGCCATCATCTCCTCCATTTCAAACCCAAAACCCCCACCTCTGCAATTCCTCCATCACTCCCGGCCTCCTTTTCTACCTCCACCGGAGCTTCACCATCCCAACCACCATCCACCACCATCTTGTCTTATCTGCTTCACCCCATCTCCATTTTCATTCCTTTTTTTTCGCCCAAATCAACCACTACGAGCTATCATCATCTCTTCCCCATCTCCACACCTATTCGACCCCATTTCCATTCACAAACCCATTTCACTTCTCCGTAAAAACTCTCGCACTTGCCCTAGTTTGTGCCATCTCAGCCTCCTTTTCCTTCAACCCCAATATGCTCCAATCATTTTTACCTTCTCAGAAGAGCATCTCAAATCACCATTAAAACCTCATTTACCGATCATCACTAGGTTCCATCGTTGGAGATTCTCGGAGTAGAAAAGATGAGCCTGCAACCTCGCCATTCCGTAACTTCGAGGAAGGATAACTGATAGGAAGGTTACCCTTTTAACTCCTCTTCTTATCTTTGGTATGCCTGCTTTTTAATCTGCCCCTAGATCTCATTTCCATGGATGTTCATTTCAATGATGGTTTTTTTAATGGATCTTGATGCCTTGTATGCCCCATATTTGATCATTCTCTTTGATATTCTGAAAGATAAAGGCAAGTCTGTAGAATTCACCTTCACATTGATTTTCTGAAAATTGGCTTGATCTAAGTTTTTACTTAGAACTCTATTATTTTTTTTTATTCTAAATTTATTTTCTAGTTTGCATACAAACATAATCCTATTATGATTTGTATTTGCTTGTCAAGTTGTTGTACTTAAGTTGTTGTCTCAACTTCATGCTTACCACTGCTTATGCATATCGATATTGTTATGTATCATGCTTCAATTCCTTAACTTAGCTTGTGTAAGCCATTTCTATGCTTTGAAATGAGATAAATTCATCTTTCTCTTATGACTCTGTCAACCGACAAAGGTTATTGCAGTTTGTGCTAATGCTATATGTAAGAATTGAAGAAGAGGTGATTGAAGTTTTAATTGTTGATCACGTACTGTATAGTTTACGTCAATGGCCTTGTGGCGTAATCTTCTTTTTACATCCCCTGGTCTGTCTCATTATGAAGATATGGTGTTATAAGTATCAATAGAATTTTGTTGTTTCATTTCAGTAGCTGCAGGTACTCAAATTTTGAAATTTCTATGATGCTTTCCCCTCACTAATCCCTAACCCGATTGGATCCACCCTCACTCCGATCACTTCCATTTCCATTTCTCTAAAAACCCTAGATCTGCTATTGTTTGCCCTAGAACCTATGTTTAATGGTTTTCCTTCTCAAAAATTCAAGATCCAGCATCATCTTTGCCTCCATCTCTTGCTTCCATGGCAGCCACTCCAAGCCTTCTTCTCAATTCCCTCAATTTCACATCATCAAGAACTAGATCAAGGCTTCTCAAACCCTAATTGTGCAAACCTTAGCATAGAGAAGGGGGTCTCATTTTGGTAACAGAGGAGAGGGCGATGAAGGCGCTAGCCCAAGCCCATCCTTAGGGGACTTGCTCAGTCCAAGTAGAGCTCCCTTCGTTTATGTAGTAGACTTTACTAGTCTTTTAAACACTGATAGAAATTAGACCCCTACTAGGAGACATGCTATGTCTCATTAGGCCGTGCTCCTTTGGAAGCGAGCCTCATTTAGAGCCTACCCTCTGGGAGGTTGCCTTGATTTTTGAAAGATAGTGTACCCATAGGAGGCACGCCTTGCCTCATTTATAGAGTTCTTCTCCAAGTTGTATCCCAACTTGTACTCTTGCTAGTTGGATAACAACTTGGTCAGTTAGTTGCCTATGTCTTTAATCATTGTTAGGGCGATGAAGGCGTTAGCCCAAGCTCATATTTTAAAGGACTTGCTCAGTCCAATTAGCGTACCCCTCCTTTGTATATAGGAGACTTGCCCAGTCTCATCAGAACTCTTGTTTACGTCATTTGTGTCTCAGAGACAAGCCTTGTCTCATATAGAGAGTTTCCCCTTTAGGAGGCTTACCTAGCCTCATGTTAGAGTGGCCTCCTCTTTTAGAGTGAGTGTTTGTCTTGGTAGCGTTATTAGAGAGTCATTGACTCATTTGTACCCCTCTTTAGTGTTATTAGTTAGGAGTTTCTCCTTTAGAATTGTTGATTACTTCGCTTCGATTAGAGACTAACTCAGTCTTATTAGAGCTTTGCTTGCTTGGGATCTTGGATCATTTTCTCTCTTCTTGGGATGCTTGTTTGGTTGTTGTGGTTCGTCTCTTCGAGACCTTTGTTGCTTGTTTGGGGTTTCCCCTTTTTGCTTTAGGGCTTTGCCCTAGTTTATGGTTATGCTTGTTTGTTCTCTGTAAGAGTGAATTCATCTAAAGATCCAAAAGCATTGGAATATTTTAAAATCCAAAAATATTAGAAATTTGAAACTCAAAAACATTTGAAAACTTTAAAAATATCAAAAACATTTGAAAACTTTAAAAATATCAAAAACATTTGAAAAACATTAAAAAATCTTAAATCAGCTAAAGTGTTGAGTTTTGTAGAGTATTAGGAGAGTTCGTTTCGAAATACGTTGGCTTGATCCTCTTCCACGAGGTACGTAGTGCAGCTTGGGATCTTTATCCCAAGTCCAACCAAACTTTGTAAGTAGACTTTGTAAATCTTTCAAAAATTAGTCAAACAACTTGTTTTCAAAAAGATCTTCATCTAGAGTTAAGATTTTGTCCTAGATAGAGAGTTTTAGAGTTAGGAGTTTGTCTTTGATGTGTTGTGTGGTTTGTTTGTGTTTGTGTTAGAGTTAGGGGTTTGTTACGCCTCCGTCCGGTCAGTTGGCGACTCACATCGCCGACTGATGACTAGGTCTAGGATGCGCTAGTGATCCCATTGTTTTTCCTTAGGACACACAGCCTAGTTACACATAGGTTATAGGAACCACCTGCATTAGCTTAGGGCATATAGGGTGTCCTAAAATCTACAATTCATTGGAATTTAAATAATCGCACAAGAAGCTTTAAGAACTAGTCCGTTCTTTTAGATCGAGTCTAAGCTAGAGGTCTAAGTGTCTTAGGCATCATAGTTTAGAATAGGTGCGAAGAACTATGTTGCCTTGATTCTCGTGGAGGCGGGGATACGTAGGCTTCTTTGGATGAACATCAGACCATCCAAGGACTCGGGCTAAATCGTTTAGAGTCTTGGGATTTGTTGTGTTGTATATTTTGTTTTGTTTTCTTACTTTCTTGTACTGATCTTATACCTGTAGCTGTAGCATGCATGTGTTTGTCCACCAAAACTTAGACACCAGTCAGGTATGTCACTCATAACCTAGTTGTGATTAGGCGACACATTTTTTATTTTTTGTACGTGCTTATTATTTCATCCCCTGGTCCTGCATGATTAGGTAGACGTCTTCCCGGGGATATTTTGTTTCCATTTCACTTGGTTTTACCTAAAATTCTTTGAAGTTAATAAATAAATGGCATAAGAGACCAAGTGTTCGCACTCGGGCGAATTGGGGGTGCTCTTCGGACCTTCTCCATTCGTCATCAGGCACGGACATTTTGTATCTCTGGTTATCCATTGCAAACAGAGCATTTGTTTTGGTTCCATGGCGTATCCATGGATGGCGACTCTGAGTTATTTTTAGATATATCTTGGTTTCGAGCCCTGGCTCCTGATTAGGATGCATATCTTTCTTTTTGTATCGCCACTCATGCTATGTTGTAAGGGTGGCAACAATTTCGAGAGTTCCTTGGTAAAGCTCTCCTCCACGTTGTGGAGATCTTAGAGGATTGCAGGAGGGGTCTCGCGTCCCTCGGCACCGGTCCTCTCAGATCGAGGTCCACACATATCCATGAAGTAATTATAAGGGATTTATAAATCTGCTATTTCGTTTTGATGGCAATACTACTTCCCTGTTCATGCCCTGAAATTAATTTCTGATGGTAATCTCAAGTGTGATGCATGTGATTTGAATAGTCAATTTCTAAATAGATGAATAATACTTGTAGTTCTATGCACTGTTTTGACTCACACTTGTTTAGTCATTAAAAGATACAATATTTTATAATAAGAATTGAAACAGAAAGAATTTAGATTTTCCTATGTACACCCCATCATATTTTGTCAATAGTTACATTTTTTTATGCATGCTTGTGTGTAATGATGAAAATAGAGGTAGATTTCTTTGTAAAATAATTAGTTTGAATGCAAAATGAGAATAGTGAGCTTAGTTTTCACGAGATTTGTGTTGTAATGTCTATCATCTGGATGTAACTCTATTTTCCAATCATTTGTGTTCTTTTGTGTATTGTAAAGTTAGGAATAACATGTAAAAATTGTCATGACTTTTACTGGTGTGAAAATGAATTCAATAAGCTTGATGACATGTATATATATCTCCCTCTCTCTCTTGATGATATTTAATTATTCAACTGTTGTGTGATTACAAGGTTTCATTTCAAAAGTGAAATGGTGATAATACCAACACTGGTCTAATAGCGAAAAATGATATTCAATGAATGGCAGAGTTTAGCTTTGGTTTTGATCTTAGTAAATACTTGGGTTATAAATGGATTTTTTTTAGTTATTAAGGAATGGAATAATTGTAGCATAAATGGTTTACATTGGTAAGGATCACAGGGAATTTGATGTTTGTTAAGCATGCAAATTGAGATGTGTTTAATTGTAAAGATTAAAGAGAGCAAATGATATATTGATTCATTCGTTCAGATTATGGTACAATTTCTGTTACATGATCAGGTTCTAGAAGTTCTTATCCTATTATAATCGTACCTCATTATCTAAGAGGCAAAGTTTCCTCTAAAGGCTATTCAATTTGTTGACCAAATGACCTTCAAGAGGTGCTTAATTATAGGTAGAAGAGTAAAATGATAAGGGGTCTCTAGATTATTTGATTCGGTGAATAATATGGCAATGGTCAGGTTAAGATAATAGTATGCAGGAATTACTGAGTTTGGAAAGAAGTAGGGTAAGGGATTGTTACTGGCTGGATAATAGGTGGCTAGATTAATCAGGTTATTAGGTCTTTGATAAGTTAATAAAGGACAGAATTGTAGAGTATATAAAGGTCTATTGGTGATTGAGGTCTATACAGGAATAGGTAAGTAGAGGGCGATGAAGGAGTCATCCCAAGCCCATCTTTTAGGGGACTTGCTTAGTCCATATAGCAACCCCTATTCCCTCTTCCTTCTTCCCTTGTATAGAGACTAATTTAGTCTTTAGATTTTTTCCTTGCTATTCATTAGTATCTGTAGACACCCCATTTTGACCGAACCCTAATACCCCTAAAATTGGACAAACCCCAAAGTTGAAAACCCGAAATTG
Organism: Tasmannia lanceolata; assembly: GCF_043159265.1. Classification (NCBI taxonomy): domain Eukaryota; kingdom Viridiplantae; phylum Streptophyta; class Magnoliopsida; order Canellales; family Winteraceae; genus Tasmannia; species Tasmannia lanceolata. The sequence continues at coordinate 68,924,815 of NW_027518695.1, forward strand.
AATAAATCCCTTGAAAGATTGTCATTGTCCTACTGAGAGTGGCCGTAATTTTCTGCTCGAAAAAATTCAGAGGAAAATGCATTGCCATCAAGAAATTCAAGTAGTCCTAGGATGGGGATGATGTCTCTCTCACCACGATTAGAGAGATCATGTTGATGCGGGAAATTTTTTCATGAAAAATGTGGTCAAATTTGTGAATTTACACATCAATTATGCCGCCAAGTCATTGCTCTGGCAGCTGCTCAATGGGCTGATTTATCTTCATAGAATATATCAATCTCCCTTGGCGCCTTTATCTGAAAAAGAGGTTGTGGTTATTATTTGGTATCGTGCACCTGAGTTGCTCCATGGGGCCGAGCATTATAAAAGTGCTGTTGATATGTGGGTTGTTGGATGCATTTTTTATTGGGTTATTAACTTTAAAGCCAATATTTCAAGGGGTGGAAGTCAAAGCCATACCTATTCATTTTCAACTTAGACCTCCCCTTTTAGAATAAAAAAATAGTCGAAATATATCATGAGGGGTCTGTCCTGTGAAGGAAAAAGAGTGAATATATCATTTATAGATAGGGTTGTTTTATTGGGACTACCCCTATGGACAACAAAAATTTGAAGCAAGATAATTGCCATGGGCTGTGCAAGTCACTAAGGTGGGTATAAATCAAGCGGGGGGTGTACATTTACTAAGGCAAGGGGGTGTCAAAATCAACACACCCCTCATCTATATACCATCAAATTAAAGTCTGTTGGTAAGGGGATCTCATTTTTTTTCCAGAAAACAGAGGGGGTGTGAGTGAAAATGAGAGAGAGAGAGAGAGAGAGAGAGAGAGAGAGAGAGTAGTTAGAGTAGAGGGGTGAAATATTGCAAAAGGGTGTGCAAATACCAAAGCAGAGGTGTGCTGAAATCAGCACAATCCCCATCTATAAAACCTGTTTGTTTAGATTTTTCAGGAGAGTTTTTTTTTCATTTTCCCAAAACATCCTAGCAGAGAGACAGAGAGAGAAGATGAGGGAGCTGAAACCCTAACTTCTTAGCTTGATCTATCTGGTTTAAATTCCATCTTCTCCGGTCATTACATCGAAGCTCCAGTCACAATCCGTCCGAATTTCTTCGCCTCCCGATCGTAATCTTCGATTATACAGGTTATAGATCTACATCATTTTTATCGTTTCCTTGACAATTTTAGCAAAAATCTCTGTTATCTCTTCTACTTCCTCTGCAATTCTGGTGATTCTGCTGGAATCTAGACATTTCTTTTCTTGTCCTCTTGAATTTCATTTTTTTTTCCGGCAAATCTTGTCGGAATCCGGTGGAAAATCCAGTCTCCATATCCAGTGAAGGTTTCAAAAGAGAATATGTGAAGAAATTGCAGGAAAATAAAGAGATCTATGATAAAATGATGCGCAGAGAGAGAGAGAGAGAGAGAGAGAGAGAGTGGCCATCAGTCATCTTTTTCTACCAGCCGATCGATTCCTGTTGGCATTTCATCTTCGGCTGGTCTTCATTTAGTTTCACCTTTGTCGTCGGTCATTATCATCTTCCCCGGCGAATTTCTTCCTTCTCCGGTCGGATCCGCAAAATTTCGCCATCATCATCTCGATTTCCGTCGATTTCGGATCCGATTACCTAATTGGGGTTGCACGTGATCATAGAAAGAACAAGCGAATTTAGGACATATTTGTTTGTGGCTATCAACATTCCATCGGAGAGGAATCGGAATGCCTCCATCAAGCATCCGGCGGTCAAGATCTCTCAGATTCTTCCTGGTGAGTTTTTTTTAGTTTTTTAGTTTTTTTTCCTTATAGTACCTTTTAGTTTATCCTCTTAGTTGCATAAAATTGGGTGATGTTTAATCGCTTATAGTGATTGTGAAGATAGCCAAAAGAGTCATCTATTTGAATTTATTAGGCTTGGCATGTTTTGAATAATTTTACAATTAGTCCACACATCATAGGGCTGAATCTACATAAGAATTTACATAGGGCACTGTGGTGTAAATGCAGCCCAAAACATAGCAAGGCTTATATTATTTGACTGATCCAAGCTATTCGTTTGTTGGCCCCTGAACCGAATGAGGTGTACCCGGTAAATCCTCTCCACAAGTTTGATCATGATCCTATGATTAGAATTCTTTTACAGGGAACATTTTCTGGGCTTATGACGGGGTATAGTGAATGAATGGTTTGGACTATCAAATAAGGCAAACCTGTTGTGGACCAGCCATGTTCAGATCATCAAATAATGTGAACTGTTTGTGTTTGGATCATTAAATAATGCCACTCTTGCTATAGGAATGACCAAAAAAATCTTTTTTCTTCATCTTGGTAAAATGATTCAGTAAAAATGGGATTTAGGCCTTTCCTTGTGATTGGTTCTGTCCATTCAAATGGTGTTCCCGTAACCCTGTTTCAGAAATAACAAATGAATCCTATGAAAGGGAAATAAATACAACATGATAGTTCTCATGGTTTTGATGAGTTTTATATAATACTTGTGCCTATAATAATTTTCCATAGCTGTAATATTTTTTTTGAGTTTCGAGCAGTCATCATGACCATGTTTTAGTAAGAATGCCCAATCAAGTGGTTTGAACAAGCTTTACTGATCTATGGGAATTTCTGCAGTAGAAGTCTTGTTACTTTGTTCATACTCTATAATAGATTATGTAGCCTAATGATTTGTTAGCATGGTCATCAAATAGGAGTCAAACTCATAAACAAGGTTATCTCATTCACTTGTAACCCGAGACACTTATGACCCACTTTGTTTATCTTGTGAAAATGAATCCAAGTGGTTTTACATTGTAGTGAAAGGTCTGTTTTACTAGAAGATCAAGATGCCTTTAGTGACTTTGTGCTATGAGAATAACCTCGCTTCCTTGCATTTAAGCCATTTAGGATTCGGATGTAGTTATGATCCGTCTGTCAATATCTATCTCTATTACCATGAGTGCTTTGGTCTCCTTTGAGGTTACTTTCGTAATTTTGCACACAATGACATTTCAGTCACAAGTAAATGGTATGACCTTATTCAAGACGATCTCAGATTTGATGACCATGTTTGCAAGTCATTAAGATAGGAATGTTTTTGTCTTTTTTTGGGCGATGAAGGCGATAGCCCAAGCCCAGTCTTAGAGGAGCTTACCTGATGTGGTAGTACCCTCTGCTCTTATCTCCCTTTCTTTAGGTAGAGAGTTTGTAATCTTTTAGATGCCCTTATACTTTAGGTAATCCATTCATCGCAGCGGCGATGAAGGCGTTAGCCCAAGCCCATCTTTTAGGAGATTTGGCAATGAAGGCGTTAGCCCAAGCCCATCTTTTAGGAGATTTGCTTAGTCCAAATAGTGACCTCTATTCACTCTTCTTTCTTCCCCTGTATAGAGACTAATTTAGTCTTTTAGATGTTTTCCCTTGTTATTCATTAGCCCTTATCATTGCAAAGGGCGATGAAGGCTAGCCCAAGCCCATCATTAGGAGACTTGCTCAGTCTAAGTAGCACTCCCCTTTTTTGATTTAAAAAGATTTGCCTAGTCTTTTTAAATGTGCATTCCTTAAATCTTAGGTCTCCATTCATTGCAAGGGGAATGAAAGAGTTATCTAGAGCCCACCATCTAGAAAGACAAGCTATATCTCAACAGAAAGATCAAACCATTTTAGGAGACAAGCTATGTCTCGTGTAGAAATGCGACACCCTTTAGAGCTTACCTTTTAGGGAGACAGGCTATGTCTCATACAGAGAATGTTCTATCCTTTCGAGACAACCTTTGTCTCATTAGTGAGTCCATCCCTAGGAAACATGCCTTGTTTAGATAGCACCCCCTCTTAGAGTCGCTAGTCTAAAAGAATCAGTCTTAGCATAGGAGTCTGTCCTTAGCTAGGAGTCAGTCCTTTCGTATATGAGTCAGTCTTTAGCTAGAGAGTCTGTCTTTAGTTAGAGAGTCAATCTTTCAGGAGTCTGTCCTATCATCATAGGGGTTAGGATTCTTTCCAACCTCTCATCAAATCATGTGATTTTTATCCACTCCTGCAAGGTATAGGATGCTGTCCAACCCTTGCAGAGTTGTTATTCTGTCATTTTTCCCCGCAAAGCATAAGATGTTGTCCAACGTTTGCGGGATATCAGGAGTCTATCCTACCCCTATGATGATAGGAATTTGTCCTCTTAAGTCAAAAACTCTTGAAAATTCAAAAACATCTAAAAACCAAAAATCTCAAAAATCTTGAGTCATTTAGGAGTAGTTAGAAAAATCATTTCCGAACTACGTTGGCTTGATCCCTTTCTACGGGGTACGTAGTGCAGCTTGGGATCCACATTCCAAGTCCAGCCAAACCTTTAAAAAATAAACATTTCAAATCTTCCAAAAAATACAAAAATTCTTCAAAACCTTTTAAAAAAGATCTTCCCCTAGAGTTAGGAGTCTGTCTTAGCTGTTTGGGGTGTTTTAGAGTTAGGAGTCTGTCCTGATTTGTATTAATATGGTGTGTCCTGTCGTGTGAGTGTCCCTAGAGTTAGGAGGCCTCGAGTCGATCGATTAGAGATTTAGTCGAACCGATGGCTAGACTGGGAAGCATATAGTCAGCTCCTGATTTTCATTAGGTTGCACAGCCTAGATGCACATAGGATGTAGGGCTCACCTGCATTAGCTTAAGGCTAATCAACTTGCATTAGTTATGGCATATAGAGAGTCCTAAAAATTACAATTCATTTGAACTTAAGTAAATTGTGCAAAAACTTTAAAAATCAGTCAAGTCTAGAGAATCGAGTCTAGGATAGCGGTTCTAGATGGTTAGGCATTGTAGTTTAGAATAGGTCATCGAACTACATTGACTCCGATTCTTCCCGAGGCCGGGATACGTAGAGCAGCTGGGATGGACGGCCATTCTGGTCCGAGTCAAGTCTTGCATTAGAGTTTTAGGATTCGTCTTGTCCAGTCATGTGTAGAGTTGATTTGTGTTGTGTGTTTTGCTGTGTTTTCTTACTTTCATGTACAGATCCTATACCTTTAGCTGTAGCATGCATGTGTTTGCACACCAGAATTTAGACACCAACTTTGAGAGACATACAGCACCATATTGATCTTGTTCCAGGTACCAATTTGCCGAACCTACCCCACTACAAGATGAATCCTAAGGAGAGCAGTATATTGTGGATGGCTTGGTTCAAAAGGGCTTTGTGAGACTCAGCATGAGCCCATGTGCAGTCCCGGCATTACTCACTCCTAAGAAGGATCTTGGAGGATGTGCGTTGATAGTCGAGCTATCAATAAGATTACAGCTAAGTACAGGTTTCCAATACCAAGGCTCGATGATATGCTTGATATGTTAGCCGATTCCAGAGTCTTCACCAAACTAGATCTAAGAAGCGGTTATCGATCACCAGATTCGGATACGACTGGGAGATGAATGGAAAATGACATTTAAGACTAAGGAGGGTTTATATGAGTGGCTGGTCATGCCGTTTGGACTTTCTAATGCGCCGAGTACTTTTATGAGGCTGATGAATCAGGTATTACATACCTTCACTGGTAAATTCGTAGTAGTTTACTTTGATGATATTTTGATTTATAGCCAGTCAGAGGATGAGCATATTGAACATGTTAAGGCTGTTCTTACTATTTTACGGGATGAGAAATTATATTTGAATCTTAAGAAGTGCAGTTTTATGACGAGTCAGCTAGTCTTTCTTGGCTTTATAGTCGGAGCCGATGGCATATATGTTGATGAGCAGAAAATCAAGGCTATTTAAGAATGGCCTTCACGTCGTAGTGTGAGTGAGGTCAGAATTTTTCATGGCCTTGCTACTTTATATAGAAGATTTGTGCAAAATTTTAGTGCTATCATGGCTCCAGTGACAGAGTGCTTGAAGAAAGGCAAGTTTATACGGACTGAGGAAGCTAAGCAGTCATTTCATCTTATAATGAAGAAGTTGACTCAAGCTCCTGTTCTGGCATTACCTGACTTTGAGAAGCTATTTAAGGTGGAGTGTGATGCTGCTGGAGTTGGGATTGGAGCTGTTCTATTATAGGAGGGCAAACCTGTGGCGTACTACAGCGAGAAGCTGAGTGATGCTCGCAAGAAGTGGTCTACATATCAGTTGAAGTTTTATGCGGTAATCAGGGGCGAAGTCACTTGAAAGGGAAGGGGGGACAATTGCCCCCATTAATTTTTTGGGAAAAAAATATACCTTTATTTTTTAATATTTTTTTTATACTTACCCCCTTTTTAAAAAAATATGCCCCCCTTTCCAATCATCCCTAAGATAGAAAATAAGTTTAAAATTTTAATTTTACCATTTTTATATCCCTTCCTTCTAAAAAATATATTTTTCCCTTCCCAAGTAAATGCTCCACCATTCCAAAACCAATTAAAATAAATACCACAAGTCTTGTAAAACACATTTCCCGTAACCTATTCATCTCTTTCTCTATTTTTTATTCTTCCTAGGTCTCCGTCCACATCCATCCACTACTTCTACTTGTGTTTTTTCCCTAAGCAGCAGCAGGTCCACCACGCCTGACGCCACCACACGCCCTTTCTTTTGCTCTCTTTTTTTCCCTGCTTACTATTGCAGCGTCTCCCTCTCCTCTCCTTGTCTCCTGGAAGCTTTTTATTTAGGGTAAGTCATTACTAATTGTTATTGAATCAATAGTTATTGAATACCTTTTTTAGCATTCTTTTACATTGATATAGTGATTGATAATTAAATATTTTTCTGATATAGTGATAAAAGTTCTTTGTCTTTCTTGTTTGTTTTTTTAGTTATGGAAAAATATTTTTCGAGAGTACCGTCATTAAAGTTGATAACCCCTCCTACAACTTCAAGTGTCCCCACCAAAGAACGAGAAAATTCTAAAAGAATTCGATTGGAACTTGATCCTAAAAATCCTCCTGCTGATCCCGGATTACGAAGGCCAATAACTTATTATCATCCTAATTGTAGGACAAAAGTTCGAATGATATACTTAGGAATGGGTCCAATTCAACCACGTAATCATGATTTCCCTCAAATTATGCAAGGAAAAGAGAATAGGCGGTTTAATCCAAAATGGTTTGATGATTATCCTACTTGGTTGGAGTATAGCATTGCAAAAGACGCGGCTTATTCCTTGTTTCGCTATCTTTTTAAATCGGATAGTAAGGAGCATGGGGGAAGTTGTGATGCTTTTGTTGTTGAGGGGTTCTCTAATTGAAAGAAAGTAGAAAGATTTGGAAAACATATAAGGGGTCCTAATAGTGCTCATAATCAAGCTTAGAGTAAATGTGAAGCTTTTAGGAATCAAGAGCAACATATTGAAGCGTTGGTAAATAAGCAAACAGAGCAACAATGAAGTGACTATCGAATTCGCTTGCATACTTCAGTTGTGAATGCTCAATTCCTTTTAGAACAAGGTTTACCTTTTCGCGGGTGTAGACACCCCATTTTGACAGGACCCGAGTTCGCATTTGTTTGTGCCAAACCCCATCAAATCAGTGAGTTAGGACCCCAAATTCCACCATAAGCTAGGTTAAGTTCTCACCAAGATCCCCATAAAATTTCGTCGAAATCCGAGCGTGTTTGTCTAGCGAACGAGTGGAGACAATGAGCGTAGTGCAATTGCAGATGGGGGGTGAATTTATCCTGAAAGGGAGGTGAACTTATCCTGCGAGAGACGAATTAGGGGCAAATGGGACACGATTTGGTCGTGAGCTCACTTTCTCCGCGCAACCACGCACCAATCAAGCGGTAGTGCCAATATCAGCAACCATCTTTTAGATATATAAAAAAGACAACGAAAAAATGAGGAGATTCTCATTTTCATTGAGAGAGAGAGAGAGAGAGGGGTTTGCTTTCTTCTCCGGCAAATCCACCGGACATTCGACCCATATACACCTCCGATCTTCTTTTTCTTCTTCTCCTTCCCACCACCAGCCGAGCCACCCACTTACATCGTATTCTTCTTCTTCTTCTTCTATCTTTTTCTTCTCAAAGCCCATTTCACCCAAACCTCTCTACCACCATTAAACCCTTCTTCTCCGGTGGGATTCTCTCCGGAATCCGGCCACAACCTCCATTAGATCCGGTCCTCCATCCTCCAAACACCATCAACATCCACATCTCTTCCGTTTCTCTCATCTCTTTCATTTTCATTTCCATCATTTTCTAACTTAAAATCCCCATCTGCTCCCCTCCAATCCTCACAGCCACCATCTACTCTTCTTCCACCATCGTCACTACCACCACCATCTTGTTCCACCACCCAACCTGTACTTCCACCATCATCATTTCTTCCTCGATTGCCATCCACCATCAGACCATTCTCCATGGATTCCAGTCACCTTAACCTCTAAAACCCAAGGCCCAAATCCACCACGACCATTAGCCCAACACCATTTCATTTATCCCCATCATCAAACCTATTTCTATCTTATTTTCATCCTTTCCCCTCCACCTTCTCTGCTAATTCAACCAACCCTCTCTTCTATCCAAATCTCCTTTCCCTCTTTACCACATGATTCGACACCACCAATCTCAGCTGTGTTTTCAAAAGCGCAGGATCTGAAAGTTGTTGAAGTGGAGCGTGGTCATCTTCTTCGTTGATTTCATCAACACCAAGAGCAGTTATCCCATCATCTGCTTGATAATTTTAATAATCCTACAGGTAACTCTTCTAACCCTTGTATGGCTGAAATTTTACATAGATATCTACTTTGTTTTCCGGTATGGTAGCAGTAATTCATGAATTTGGTGCTAATTTGGCTCTTGAATATGAGGTGGTAATCTAATTTTTTGATGAATGGATGGTGGAGGGATGTAGGCTTAATTGATGTAGGAAATCAGATTATTACTCTACTCCATGTCATGGGTATGAGTATCATCTGATTTCACAGGAGACCCCATGTCGAGGGTTTGATTGTGTACATTATTTGATCTCGTTTCTTTACCTCATGTCGAAGGTATAAATGTTTGAATTATCAGATGATATGATGTTTTGTCATTTGGATGGTTATTCCCCTATTAGATATATCATTTGTATTCATGTTTTCTTGGAAGATAGACGTTTAGATCAGACGGTTATGTTTACTGTATCCATCTTTATCAATTATGCTTTATTTCCGTTCTGAACTACTCATTTCAAGTGTTAGAGTAAAGGATTGAAATACATAGCTCTATTCTGAACTAATCATAATCTGTTTGAATCAAAGTCTCATCGATGATCCAGGTTTTCATTAACATGTTTTGACAAGAAATGTGATTTTTCCCATGTGAATATAACTTGTTATGATAGTATGAGTTAGGAGTCACATCTTGTTATGACTGTGTAAATAAAACTCTTCTTATACCTGTGTGAATATAGCTCTTTCTTTCCTCTGGTAATATGAATTGGAAATCACATCTTGTTATGACACATGAAGGTTTTAAATTGTTAGATTAATTGCACGGTAATTGTGCCGCTCATATATTTCTTTGACTTTAATGCCCTTATTTTCACCAAAATGAGCCAACGGTAGATTTCATCTTCTTTGAACCGATTTTTGTAAAGTTTATAATATTTAAAGCTTGAGTGTAGATGTTTTATCATTACTACTATCAATTATGTCTACTCTTTGGTTACAGTTTTTGTTTGTTTGGGAGTGTTCTTGCTAAAAGTTTTTTTTTAGTAACTCAAATGATCATGTATAAAGCCTGATTATCATGATAATGATCCCTGATTCCTTTGATATTTGAGTCTTGAGCTGGAAGTTGAGATTGTTTACATGGTAAATTCAATTCCATTTCAATTTTCGAGGCCTTGAAACAGGTTTTAATTCTATTAGTTCATTCATGAGGCTAAAAGATTAGCAAGATCTTTGATCCATCTTGTCTGTGTCTGTGTGAATTAGAATGAGTTACTGTACTTGTGGGGACATGGCTGTGGTAATATCATTTTTTAGAACATCATCATGGATAATTAATATTTGCAGCCCTTATACCTTGATTTTGAAATCCCTACCCATTTGATAATGACAGCCTCCACCCATTTGATAATGGCAGCCCACACTTCATTTTGATATTTGCGGCCATTTCTTCTTTGATGATTATGTCTCTCTTTTCACTTGGATATTAGTTGTACTTTCTTGAGATTTGTATGAGTATGAACCTTGCATATTTTATATTACATACTAGTTAAAATTTTGTTTATGAAATTTTGTTTCTGAGAGTTTCACATAGAGCTATGATAAAAAGGAAGTAGGGAAAGTATAACCTGCTACATGAATTCAAGTCATTGGGATAATTGTAAAAACTAGCTGAGATTTTCTTTTTGATGTGTTCGGGTAATGTCCCAAAGATCATTTCTTTTATGGTATATTTGGGTTCGAGCTAGTGGGTCATTTGCAAAGAGATTGTGGTTACGTTCTTCTATATATAACTTGGAGATTTATCTTTCATTCCCTGTGTAATTTCAATCTCTAATTTCATGGCTGTTACACTCTTTTGTTCAAATGGTTAAGGCTTGAATATTTTATCTGAGCATATTCTATTTCATCTTGAGTTCTTTTCCATTTTGGCACTTTAACTTCATGGTTACCAGTCCAGAATTTTGACCTCCAATTGATTCATAGCTGCAAATACAATTAGCTTAAATTTATTTTTCTTCTCCTAATCTCTTCGATGTTCCTCTTGAAATGGTTACTAATGAATACAATCTTCTTTTGCTTCTTAGGATATCCCTTTTTAAACTTCTGTTAGGTATAGAAGAGTGCCATGGATTTAATTCTTATACAGTTTCTCATTCTTTTACCATGGTTACTGACTTTTTGGGTCCCATATTTTAAGTAATTTTTATCGATTTTGAATCATATACCTTGTTTGAAGACAAATTATTTGCCACTTGTTAAGAGGTAATACATATGGTTGCGATTCTTATTTACATGTTATCTTCAAGTCATTAAAAGATACAGTATTCTATGGTAGGAGACAAAATAGAGAAGTTTTAGACTCCCTCATATGAAGCTCACCATATTTTGATCATGGCTACATTTTTTAATGTATGCATGTATGTATTAAGGCAATAGAAATGAACTCTTTTGTAAAATCAGTTAGTTATTCCTTGGTGGTCCAAGTATAAAAATGAGAATAGCAAGTTCAGTTTTTATTGAATCTGTGCTGTAGTGTTTATCACATTGTTGTAAGCTTTATTTTCTAACCATTCACGTTCTTTGTGTTGCAAAATTTGGAATGATATGGTAAATTTGTTTTGATTTCTATTGGTATGTATATAGAATGAAAATGAATTTACTTCTCTTGATCTTATTCAATAGCTAAAGTTCTGAGTGGAATACCTTTTGAGAAACTTGGATTTAAATCACTATACATAAAAGGGGAATGGTCCCAAACTGTTTTAGTGTTTTGTGAATTTGTAACACTTACTAATGTCTCTACTGTTCTAGATGCATGCATATATGTTACGTGTTGGATGCTTTCAAAGGAAAAGATAAGATTTTGATTTTGTCGAAATAGCTTTGGTGTTGAAATTTTGAGTTACACATTTGGAATGGTATCAATCATAATTTCACTCCATATACTTGCTTTGAGAAACTTGTACTGAAAAGGTTTCATTCTGAATTACTCATTTGGAATGGTATCAGTCATAATTTCACTCCATATACTTGCTTAGAGAAACTTGTGTTGAAAAGCTTTCATATGATTTGTTGTCTTTTTCATTAATAATTCTTTAGTGGAATAGCAGTAAAGGTGGATAATGATGTTAAGGGAATTACCTAGTCTTAGTAGCATTCCCCTCTTATTTTAGTAGACTTTCTTAGTCTTTTATACACCCTTTAGATAGAATCTTTCCCTCATTGCAAACTTGTACTCCCTACTAGTTGAAGACCAACCTGGTATGTTAGTTGCCTTAACTTTTTTATCATTGCAAGGGCGATGATAGGTATACTTGGAGCCCACCTTTGTGTCTAGGAGGCATACCTTGCCTCATTGATAGAGCCCCTATTTGGAAACAAGCATTGTCTCATTTAGAGAGACCCTTTACGAGGCTTACTTAGCCTCATATTAGAGCCTCCCTTTCTTCTAGCGAGCCTTTAGGCGGCATGCCTTGCCTCATTGGTAGTGTTATTAGAGAGTCTCTGACTCATTTGTACTCCCTTCTCTAGTGTTGTTGGTTAGGAGTTTTTCCTTTAGAGTTGTTGTCGCTCTCATTGGTTAGAGACTAATTCAGTTTTATTAAAGTTTACCTATCTAGGGATCTTAGAACATTCCTTGTCTTTGACACTAGCTTACCAGGTTTAGGGTTTCCCCTATTAGACATTGGGTTTGGCCTTAGGGTGTTGCTTTGTGTATTCTCTTAGGTCTTTGACCAAAAGGGTGAAAACGTTTTTAAAAAAATAAAAAACATCAGAAATTCAAAATCCAAAAACACTTGAAATCATATTAAAAATCTAAAAAACATCTGGAAATTTGGAAAAACTATAAAAGCATTTGAAATGTTAAGGTTTTAGGAGTAGTTAGGAAAATTTGTTTCGAACTACGTTGGCTTGATCCTCTTTCACGAGGTACGTAGTACAGCTTGTGATCTTTATCCCAAGTACAGCCAATGTTTTGTAAATAAATCTTTTCAAACCTTCAAACTTTGTAAGTAGACTTTGAAAATCTTTCAAAAATCATTCAAACAACTTTAAAACCTTGTTTTCAAAAAGATCTTCCTCTAGAGTGAGGAGTTTGTCATAGATAGAAAGTTTTAGAGTTAGGAGTTTGTCTTTGATGTGTTGTGTGTTTTGTTTGTGTTTGTGTTAGAGTTAGGAGTTTGTTGCGCCTCCGTCCGGTCAGTTGGCGATTCACATCGCCGACTGATGACTATGTCTAGGATGCGTTAGTGATCCCATTATTTTTCTTAGGACACACAGCCTAGTTACACATCGGTTGTAGGAACCACCTGCATTAGCTTAGGGCTAACCTGCATTTAGTTAGGGCATATAGGGTGTCCTAAAATCCACAATCCACTGAAATTTGAATAATCGAACAAGAAGCTTTAATAACTAGTCCGGTCTTTTAGGTCGAGTCTAGGATAGAGGTCTAGATGTCTTAGGCATCATAGCTTATAATAGGTGTGAAGAACTACGTGACTCTGATTCTCGTGGAGGTAGGGATACGTAGGCGGCTTGGATGAACATCAGACCATCCATGACTCGAGGAGTACGTTTAGAGTTTAGGATTTGTCTTATTGTATCATATGTGATGTCGAGTTATGTTATATGTTCTGTTGTGTTTTCTTACTTTCATGTACATACCTTATACCTTTAACTGTAGCATGCATGTGTTGGTCCACCAGAACTTAGAAACCAGTTAGGCATGTCACTCATAACTTAGTTGTGATTAGGCGACACTTCTTCCATTTATTTTGTGCATGCTTATTATATTATCCCCGAGTCATGCATGTTTAGGTAGACGTCCACTTGGGGATATTTGTTCCTATTTTACATGATTTTCGTCCAAAACTCTTCAAAGTTAATAATAAATGGCATAAGAGACCAAGTGCTGGCATTCGGACGAATTGGGGGTGCTCTTCGGCCCTTCTCCATTCGTAATCAGGCACGAGACCATATATATTTCTGGTTATCCATGGTATACAGAGCATATTTGTTTTTGGGGTTCCATGGCCTATCCATGGATGGCGACTCTGAGTTTATTTTAGGTACGTCTTGGTTTGAGGATTTATCCTTTGATCAAGAGGTATCTCATTTATCGCCACTCGTGATATCCCATGAGGGTAGCATCCATTTCGAGAGTTACTTGGTAGAGCTCTCCTTCACGTGGATGATCCAGAGGCCGCTAGGGGCTCGTCCCCCACCTCTCTCTCTCTCTCTCTCTCTCTCTCTATATATATATATATATATATATATATATATATATATATATATATATATATATAGAGAGAGAGAGAGAGAGAGAGAGAGAGAGTAGAGTTCCTGTGCTCGAGCGCAGCTAAGCTTAGCTGCGTTCGAGGACAGAAACAGGGTGGGGCCACATTTTGGGTGGGATCCAAGGCATTCATTTGATGGGTCCTTTCATGGGTAGGGTGTCCACCAAAAATCAGCTCCATTTGATCAACTTAGGGTGTCCATTTGTGGGGCAAAAAATGGACAGATTTGTGGACAAACAGTATCTGTCCATTTTTTGCCCCACAAATGGACACCCATTGGTGATTCAATGGAGCTGATTTTTGGTAGACCCCGCATCCACGATGGGGCATTCCAAATGAATGGTTAGGATCACCCCCCAATGGCCCCACCCCCTATTTCTGTGCTTTAGCAGAGCGAAGCCTAGCTGCGCTCAAGCGCAGAAACTCTATTCTCATATATATATATATATATATATATATATATATATATATATATATATATATATATATATATATATATATATATATATATATGTGTGTGTGTGTGTGTGTGTGGTTTACACTTGATTGTGGAAAAAGAACTGTATTGATACTAGCAGTAGCTGGGGTTGAATCCTTTACTTATAGTTGTCTATGTATATTTCTTTCGTCTCTTTGTTACAATCGGTACATGTATCTTGTAGGGACTAGTTCTATGCACAGTTTGCACACGGCTGAAGCTATTTCAGACTCCAAATTCCTTGGGCTATAAAAGATTGCTTTCTTTTCCCATGGATCTTGAGAAGGACAATGCTAGTAATGTTCCGATCCTTTTGTATGTTACACTTGTCATTTGCTAATATATATGTATGCAAAATTTGCTGATCTGAGTAGGACATCAATTTGTTGCAGGTGCTTTGGAAATTCATTCTATCCAGGACAGTTACCCTACAAATATTGAGAAGAATGAGGAAAGGCTTGTGCCCTAATTGTCATATTCCATGTCTATGAAGGAATACAGGCAATGAGGGACGAGATGCAGGCAGGTGCAAGCCATATTACAATAAATGGGAATTGTACAAGTAGTTGTTTGAAAACATAAATATATGTTTGCTTATTGTGGTTCTCATATATGTGTTTCCCATTTTCAATTGAATTCTCTCTAAAAAGAGAAATTATATGATGCCCAACCGTCAAAATGTAAAGGGCGGAAGGAGACAAAACCTGTTGCCTTGGTTTTTGAACCAAGAAAAAGTCAAAAACGGTGCTTTCCCTTGGATTAAAAATTAAGGGAGATGAGGTTTGTCTCTCTCTGCCCTTTATTTTGACTGTCGGGCATCATATACTTTCTCCTCTAAAAATACACGACTTTGTTTGTATGTGCCTTTCGTTAATTGGTGTTTAATTCGCTAATAGTAATACACTACTCATTTTCAATTGAACTCTCTAAAAATACATCATTTCTCGCATTTTTTTTGCAGCCAGCAACTCAGCAAGGAGAAAATGTTGATAATGGAGAAGATGGTGGCAGGGAAGATGATGGTGGAGAAGATGTTGACGGAGAGGATGGGGAGTATTAGGACTCATAATATATATATATATATATATATATATATATATATATATATATATATATATATATATATATATATATATATATATACATGAATACTCACTTTTTTTTTGGAGTTTTAAAGGGTGTTGGGTGTATGGAGATGGCTACAATTAATTTTTTACTTTAATATTGAACGTATGTAATGAGTGGATATTTTCGTAAGTTTTGATTTATGTCATTTCAATTTTAATATTGAATGTGTTATGACTGGATATTTATGTAAGTTTTGATATATATATATATATATATATTGTACAGGTGCAAGTGCAGGTGCAGGATAATAAAATAAAATTTCCAAAAAAAAATCTTAAAATTGAGTATTAGCTGCCCAATTAATTTGGTCACAGGAGAACATGTTTACGTTGAAGATAGTATTTGCAGCCAAATTAAGTTGGTTGCTAAAAAGATTTAATGATTAATAACGACGCAATATGTTGGTCCCTAACAGAGTTTTAGCGTCGCGAATTTATTCTTATCACTAATAATCACTATTAGCGACCAACATATTTCGTCATTAGCGACCGCTCCGACCGTCGCTAATGCTTAATTTGGTTGTCTATTTTGGTTGCATACAAACCTTTAGCTACGATTGTATGATGTCATTAGCAACGGTTTGACATGTAGCGACCAAAAAAAATGGTCGCTATTACTATTAGCGACGGTATTTTTAGTATTAGAGACCCAATTTAGTGGGTCGCTAATACCAATGTTTCTTGTAGTTTGTTCTTTATACCGATCATGATGCATTGAAGTTTATTAATAGCCAATCAGTTGTTAGCTGTATCCATGCCAGATGGATTTCTTATATCCGGGAGTACACTTTTGTTCTGAAACACAGGTTAGGCCAGCAAAATAAGGTGGTGAATGCACTGAGTAGGCGTGTTACTATGCTTACTACTATGAGGATGGAGGTTGAGGGCTTTGACTTCTTAAAGGAGATGTACGCTTCGTATGAGGATTTCTCGCAGATTTGGGCAGATTATCATGCAGGGAAGCAATACGACTCTCTTGTGCAGGACGGCTACCTATTTTGGGGTAGTAAGTTGTGTGCGCCTAGATGTGCGCTAAGAGAGACTCTTATAGCAGAGCTACATGGTTGTGGTCTAGGAGGTCACCTTGGGCGTGACAAGACTGTTGCGATGGTCGCAGAGCGCTATTTTTGGCCTAAGCTCTGATGAGATGTGGCTTGATTTGTCGAGAGATGCATTACCTGTCAGACGTCAAAAGGACGATCTCAGGATACGGGATTACACATGCCTCTTCCAGTTCCAGATGCACCATGGGAAGACGTTTCTATGGACTTTGTGTTGGGTCTTCCGCAGACTCAACGAGGTACGGATTCTATATTTGTTGTGGTTGATCGATTTTCTAAATGGCACACTTTATCAATTGCAAAAAGACACAGGATGCATAGAACATTGCAAATCTCTTCTTTCGAGAAGTTGTTCGGCTTCATGGGGTTCCCAAGACAATTACTTCAAACCGAGACACTAAGTTTTTGAGCTTGTTTTGGAAGACTTTATGGCGGCGGTTCGATACTTCTTTGCAGTATATAGTAGTGCCTATCACCCTCAGAGGGATGGACAAACAGAGGTGGTGAACAAGACGCTTGGCAACATACTACAGAGTTTGTCAAGTGAGAAGCGAAAGCAGTGGGATCTTGCTCTAGCTCAAGCCGAGCTCGCATACAACAACATGTAGAGTTGATCTACTGGTTTATCACCATTTGAAGTTGTTTATGGGCGGCTTCCAAGGCATACACTTGATTTGGTTCCTTTACCAAATTCCACCAGTAACAGCAAGCGGGCAAATGATATGGTGGAACATATGAAAGAGATATACGAAGGCGTAAATTTTAAAAAAAAGCTTGTTCTAACGCTCAATACAAGGCCAAGAAGGACAAACGTCGATGTGCCAAAGTCTTTGAGGTTGGGGACGATGTGATGGTCTTCTTGAGGAAAGAGCCCTTTCCGGTTGGTTCGTATAACAAGCTTGAGAAAAGAAAGGTGGGGCCTTACAAGATTCTAAAGAAGATCAACGATAATGCATATGTGGTGGATTTACCGAATGAGCTCAGAATATCCAAGACTTTCAATGTTTCGGACCTCTATGAATTTCATAACCAATGAACTCGAGGTCGAGTTCTCCTCAAGTGGAGGGGAATGGCGTGGCCATATTTCCAAATTCCTTTCTTGCATGGCCATATTTCTGAATATGCAACATATTCATTTCTTTTAATATGTTTCGTTTTCAGCAAGAATCCTAGAATAGTGCAAGAGTTGAACTATAATTAGGAAGGTAGGAATTTCTTTCTCTCTTTTTCATTTTCCATATCAATACTCTTGTCCAGAGTTGTTGCACGAACATTTTTTTTGGATACAATTTCAGAAATACAGACTTTTTTTCCCCTTAGAAGGCTTTGCTTGCATTCTATTTCTTTAGGTTCAAAGAGCCTCCTTTGAATCGGTGTTTGACGGTGATCAACTCCGACTTAGCTTGTTCTTCTCGTTTCCAGCTACGCCATGTTTGGATGGGCCTGGGCACACCGATTTGCACCCATGAATAGCATGAGTAGGACCCACCATTTTACATCTCATGCATACATGTGTGGGGCGTGCCATTTTACAAAACACATTTTACAGGGTGTGCCACCATCTCCACCCAAACTATGCATAGGATAGGGGTCACCATTTTAAACTTCAATTTTATGCGGCCTACCAGTTAATGCCCCATGTTTCGGTGAGTTGGTCCCCTCATCCCTAAAATAACCCATGAAGCGGGTGGGGCCCATCATATTACTTCTCATGCAATGGTTTTAAATTTCGGTTTCGGTACCGGTTTTGGACCCCACCGAAATTGAAATTTTGACCGAAATTTCGAAATAATACCTGAAATCCAGCGAAATGTTAAAAACAATATTTTATTCGATACCAAATTTTGGCCGAAATGTCAGTAATTTCAGTAAATAATGTTTTTGGGTGAAATTTTGGAAAAAACAAAATTTTGACCGACGAAATAAAATACCATTTCAGGTATTAGACGTTTCAGTGTCAGTCTCGACCGAAACCCGAAATTTAAAACCATGCTCATGCATACATGGGTAGAGGCGTAGAGCCCATCATTTTAATGGGGTCACTTCATTTTTATGGCCTAGGGCCCACCATTTCACACCGCATGTCTTGATTGGCAGGTCCAATAATCTCTAGCCAAACCAAGCACAGGGTGGGGCCGACCGTTTCACACCACATGTCTTGATTGGTGGATTCCATCATCTCTAGCCAAACCCATGCATAGGATGGGGCTCACCATTTTGCACCCATGCATAGCATGGGTCAAGAATGCTAGTATCTCTTCATATTCTTTGAACATGCTCTCTTCTCACTCTCTCGTACCTCTCCAAAAAACCCCTGCATAAAAAAAATTTCTTCATTTTTCACTTTTGTATCATCCTTTTTGCGATACGTGGTTAAAAGTTCATGGGATTAATACTCTGCACAGAAAAGACTCAAATGATCGATCATTATAACTTGGGAGACAACCGACGGCAAACCCATTGTAGACAATAAAGAGTGAGTGATTTCTATCATGCCTCGATCCATATACAGGCTATTTCCAAACTTTTTTAATTTATGTATCTTTTCATTTTTGCTTATGATTATTGAATTGGTGGTAGATGATATTTTCAAAAAAATTCTATGAAATTTTATTGGACATAATACCTTATATACACTTAGGCAGGTAAGCTTCTCTCATAGTTAAACTATGATACAACCATAGCAACCTCATGTCCTTTTTCTTCTGGTTTCCTATTTGAAAAAAGATAAGAGAAGAGACTCCCACTCATAGTCAAACTAAGATGGACCTAGGGCCACTCCATTTGTGTGGAGAACAATACATGCACGGAAACCCAACACAGACAATCCCAAGAACAACTTATCAAGGCCAAAGGATTTCTATCCCCACATAGAACAGCCCCAATAATTGTTTAATATCTTAAGAGGAAGTTGGAAGATGGGAAACAAGGGTTAGAGGGTGTTGGTATGAAGATAACACACATAGTTTATGGTTTAAACTTTAGTTATATGGTCAAAGAAGCAGATTAACTTTAGAAAGAAATCCTATGCATGTGAGGAGAATCCATTCCAAAGTGCAAGCGCATCTCCTTCAACTGCCTTTTCCACTTCTAGTATTTCTCTTATAAAACAAGTACAAGACGTAAGACACAATCAAAAGCAAGCTACTAGCGTTGGACAATCTCTCTCTCTCTCTCTCTCTCTCTCTCTCTCTCTCTCTCTCTCTCTCTCTCTCTCTCTCTCTCTCTCCTATACAAAAGAACAAAGGATCTTATCCTTGCAACTTGATCTAGTTATCCTTTCAACTCCAAATAGTCAGTTTGTGACTTGAACCTTTAGGGCTCTTTCAAACTAGCTACTTTAAAATAGAACAAAATTAAAGTAGAATGGTCCCTAATTTTCAAGTGAACACTTCAAAGAAAAGGCATGATGTAACCACTCCAATGAATGAAGAACAACAAAACCATTACAAAATAGCGACATATTCCTCTGGGCCCAATCAACTTACGTGTCACGGATATTCCTCCCCTTCTGATTCTCGATTCGGTTTCTAAATCAGCTTCAAAGGGGTGTTAATTTAGCTTAATCAATAGAAAACCTTGATTAATCATGAAATGGAGAATACGATTGGTTCTTACATTTTGGAGATATATAGAGGAAATGTTCGGAAGGGAGAATTTGGACACCTATCCTAGTCAGTGCAAAGGTTGGGACCATGCCTGACAAATGAACACGATAGAGGGTAGTCCCACCACATTCATCAACCCGACAAAATATAAACGATGCTATTGAGGATCTTTACGGAAAAATTATCTACCCCTAGCCCTTGAGGCTCTTTTAAGTATAATGTTTTCCTAATACATGAGAATTAAGCTTAAGGGGATTGGTTGATTTGACATATAAAGTGGGGGTGGGATTCCCTATCCCACTTTCGTAGGGATAGCAATTAGTCCAAATGCTTAAGCTGTTAGAGACATGGTGTTGTTTGATAATTTATTCTTCAACACTCCCCCTCACATGTGGCCCCTCTCTTGGGTTGCCGGTACACGTGGATTTCTAATACCAAGGAGTTGTTGGGTTTTGAACCTAGGACCTACCGTGAGGCAATAGCTCTGATACCATGTGAAAAACCCAATTAGTCCAAAAGCTTAAGCAGTTAGAAAGGGTGTTATTTAATGATTTATACTTGAAGCGGTTCATTTAATTTGTCCTTAGGTAGGCTTGCAAACCTCTGTTCATATCGACATTGTTCTTGGATAAAATGTTACATGATCAAAATTGGTGAAACATAAAGAAAATAATTTCAAGATATACTTATCCAAGAATTCGAAGAACAGCTTATCAAGGAATTCTAACCCCTTTCGAGAATAGCCTCTATAGTTGTTTAATATCTTAAGAGGAAGTTGGTAGATGGGAAACGAGGGTTAGGGGTGTCGGTATAAAGATAACACACATAGTTTAATGTTTTAAAATTATGTTATACAGTCAAGGAAAAGAGATTAAGCATATAAAAAGGTCTCATGCATGTGCAGGGAATCCATTAAGGTGCGTGCGTATCTTCAACTCCCCTTTCCACCTATAGTGCAATTTTTCCTCATTAAACTAGTACAAAACGTGAGAGGTAGTCAAAACCCAATTTGCTTACTTGTAGAATCTCTCTCTCTCTCTCTCTCTCTCTCTCTCTCCTATACAAAAGATCAAATGATCTTATCCTTACCACCTTGCAATCTAATACTTTTAACTCCAAATAGTGACTTTCTGACTGAAACCTTTATCTTTCAAACTACCTTAAAATGGAACACAAGGAAGTAGAATGGTCCCCTTCATCTCCAGGTGAACACATCAAAGAAAAGGTGTGATGTAAGTATGTAACAAATCCAATTCATGTAGAACAAGAACTCAGACAACAATGATGGAAACACAGAAGAATTCCACTCACTACCCAAACGCCCAGTTGGGGTACATCCCCCCCTTACAGTGCAATTCTTGACTCTATTGTTAAAGGGTGTTCAAAATAGGGCCCACATTGGTTAAGTCTTCAGGCAAAATGACACCCACAATGCTAAATATGACCCTCCCAAAAATAGTGGTTGATGAATCACAATAAGGTTTTCAAAACAGGGCCCACCTTGTTAAACTCTTGAGGCAAAATCAAACCCACATTCCTAAATTTGACCCTGAAATAGTGGTGAAAACAATCACATGATTTAGCTGCACCAACTGTGGTATTAAGACATTTAAATGGCAAAGATGTAGAGATAAGAATTGCAAGTGTATAGTTTAATATATAAAATGTAGATGGAGAAGATAAGGTTGGGATTAAAAAAGAATGGGTTTCAAGCTATAAGATAAAAAGGTGAAAAACCTAAGTGACCCATTATCTATTTATAGGCTTGAATGATATTTCCACCCCCAAAAACAGGGAAGCTCTCTTACAATAGAAAAAAAAAAAAAAAAAACCATGACAGAAGCATAGTTTATGAAATGGTGGATGACATTGTAACTTAGGCAAATATGGGTGTGGATATCATTTATCAACTATGAACTATCTAGGTTGTATAAGCTTTTGCGTGATTAGAGGAGTGGTGTGGGACACGTGGACCAATGACAGAGTACAACGTGGAGGACGAGGGGTCTTTGTGGTCCTCATAGGAGATTAGGGTGGCAACACGTGTAAAAGTTCTTTTCTTTTCAACAATGACGTGCTTTTCTGTGTGGCGGGGCCTTTATGTGACGGACTTTTAATGCGTTCTAAGTAGTGTGAATTATCCTATAGGGGGTGCGAATTCATCATTGCCCCCTTTTGTTTTTCTTTTTTGCATTGTAAGTTGGCTAAAACTCGGCTAATCGGCTAACTTTCTATTGATATTGGATTTAGGTTCGGAAAAATGATATTTCCACTCCCTTTCACGCATTTTCAGAAAAAAAAGAGAGAAAAGGAGTGGAACTGGTATTGAGGTCAGGGCATTTGAAATGATATGTCCACCCCATTTCAAGCATCCGTAAAAGACAAGCAAAAGGGGTGGACATGTTGAGAGAGGGAAAAAGACAGTTATTGGGCCCCTTATGTCACACCAAATGGCATGGAGACCAACTTGATCGGAATGATCCTTGGCCCTTGGTTTCGGACTTAAGATTTAGTTTACGGTTTTAGGGTTTAGATGGTTTAATTTTAAGATTTGGGGTTTAGGATTCCTCCCTAAGAGACAGTTATTGGACCCCTTATGTCACCAAATGCTGCCGTTGACAACGGCTTGATTGGAATGATCTAGGCCCTTCGTTTAGGGTTTATAGGGCTTAATGGTTTAGGGTTTAGGCTTGCCCCCTAGAAGAGAGTTATTGGGCCCCCTTCTGTCTGACCAAATGTTGTTGAAAGTGGCCTGCTTGATCAGGATGATCCTAGGCCCTTGGTTTAGAGTTTCGGGTTTAGGGTTTTTGGGTTATAGGGTTTAAGGTTTTAAGGCTCGGGGTTACCACCTAAAAGACAGTTATTGGGCTCCCTTCTGTCTGATCTAATGAAGTTGAGAGGGCTTGATTGGGATGATTCTAGGCCCATGATCCATCAAAGTCTCGTTTATGGTTTTATCAATAAAAACATATATGGGGGTTGAGCTTCTATGTTCCTTCACCCTGATGTCGAGGGTTTGATCCCAGCTTACCTATCCAAAAATAAATAAAAATAAAAAGATATACCATTGATTTTTGTATGTGTTAATCTTATGCATGCAATGTCTGTTTGGGATGAGACCAAGACCATGTGAGCCACCTCATGATGTTCCACAAGATCAACGTTCTTGATTTCACATACATTCCCATCCCCATGCCTCATCATGTAAGACTAAAAAATGCCTTTTACCATTTATCGAAGAGTGGATTTCTGGGTGGATTGTTGACAGATCGGATCCACATTTATCTTGGGTCACTACTAGTTCGGATTGCTTTGACAAATCCTGTTCGGATCTCTCTTTTCGAGTATGGGTCATAATCCATTTTGAATTCAACCATCTGAGTGTTCTAGTTTCTACTTATATTGTGCACATTTAGGCTTAGGCCATGTTTGGATTCCATGAAAAACATTTATGATGGAATTTTTTTTCTCGGGAAAATTTTTCTTTCCAAGATCTAGATGTAAAAGGATAAGATTATGATTAATTTGGAGGGATATTATGATGAATTGAAGATCCCAATATTAAAAAGGGAAATGATAAATGCATCCCTTTTCATCACTAGGGACACCCAGCAGCAGTGTATCAATGACTGCAGAGGGGCTGATCAACGTATTTGATTGTCACATACACTGCAGTTGGGTGTCCCAAGTGGAAAAAAGGAGCACATTTATCATTTCCTATTACAAATTGAATAGAGTTAGTTCAAGTTCTCAGTGTGTCAAAAAATAGGAAATTTTAGAAATATTAAATGAAAGCGAGTGGAGAATCCTCCTAGGAAAAAAAAAGGCGAGAAAATGAAATAATTGTTTTTCGTTTTGAGTAAGATTTTTCAAGGATATCATCACAACCATGTCTTGATAATTGCTCTAATTCATCTTCTCTTCTAGCATTTAAAGAGCTTTGAAAGGTTATAGTTCCCAAAAAACTCTCACAAGCCAATTCAAAAGGAAAAGACAATCTGAGTTTATGAAATTATTAAAACATCATAGTGTCAATATCAGTAGACTTTTTTTTAATGTTTTACACTCCGGAACAATCGTAAAGTAAAGAAAAGAAACACCTCATGCAACCCTCTCTTCTTATGCTCGTGTAGTAGGAGATTTTATATGGTATGAGCCCTTATAGTCCCGTATTTTTTAAAAGGGAAAAATACACTTAGACCCCTGTGGTTTCTGACTAGGGGTGCTCATTATTCGGTTTTGACCGAATAACCGAACCAAACCGAATTGATTTGGTTGGTTCGGTTCGGTTTTTTGCTAATTCGGTTTGGTTTCGGTTTTTATTTTTGGTTAATTCGGTTATTCGGTTTCGGTTATCTCGGGAAAAAATTCGGTTAACCGAATTAACCAAAAATAAACATTATTATTTCAAAAAATTATGTATGGGCACTCCGTAGGATATTCCAAACCGTCCATTTGATTGATCACAACTTCAATAGGTTGTGCCTAAAAAACCGTTTCGATAGATTGATCATAGCCCTCCGATCAAACCGTCCAGATATATTTTTTTTGTCTTTTTTCTACCACTATTCGGTTATTCGGTTATAACAGAATAACCGAATTTTTAATCGGTTCAGTTTTCATGAAATTCGGTTCGGTTTTGGTTTCCAAAATTTGATAACCGAAATTATTTCGGTTATCAAATTTCAGTTATTTTGGTTCGGTTATAACCGATTGAACACCCCTATTTTTGACACATTAAACTTAACCCCTATTGTTTAAAAAGTTACAAGTAGACCCCTGTGGTTTCAATTTGTGTAAGGTAGACTCCCTCAGTTGACGGTTCGCCCATAGATTGAAGGGTTAAGATGATCCTATGGAGCTAGTTTTTTTGGCACACCCTATCTATATCAGGGCCCATCAAATGAACACTTTGGATCATCCAAACAATGTGGGCCCACTGTGTTTTTTGTAGTGTTTGGATTCGAGGGTATAGGGTTTGGGCCCACTACCAAAAACAACACAGCGGGCCCACATTGTTTGGATGATCCAAAGCGTTCATTTGATGGGCCCTGACATAGATAGGGTGTGCCCAAAAAATCAGCTTCATAGGATCATCATCCTAACCCTTCAACCTGTGAACGAACCGTCAACTGAGGGGGTCTACCTTACACAAATTGAAACCACAGGGGTCTAAGTGTATTTTTCCCTTTTTAAAAAGCACCGTACGGACCACATCATAGGATGATCCAAACTGTCCATTTGATGGAACACAACGTAAATAGGTTGTTCCCCAAAAATCATTTACATGGGATGATCCTAGCCCTCCGATCTATAGAGGATCGGAGGGTTGAGATCATCTTATAGAAATGAGTTTTTGGGTACAGCCTATCTATGTTGTGGCCCATGACATAGACAGTTTGGATCATCCTATAATATAGTACGTATAGTACTTTTTGAAAAAATACAGGACTATAAGAGCTTACACGGTATAAAAACTCGTGTAGGAGTGTCACATTTGTTCCTATAAAAACTGGCAAAACTGTCACAAGCCATGGACGAGGCAAAAAGCCGAGCCACGGCTCGGCTGGCTAAAGGAAAGGCAGCACCCTATTGGGCCACATAGTTTAAAAGGCCAATAAATTAAAATTGGGATCCCAAATTACATATAGCATCCAAATATGTGGTCTTTGTGCCCTCCACGAAGAGACGTGTAAAAAGAAGAGGAAGAAGAACAACTATTTTTTCCTTTTTGGGCTTTTATCCCTGTCAAGGTTAATATAGTCATTTTCTCAAAATGAAAGCCTGGCAATACAGACATTTTTCCAAGAATCCAGGCTATTGTACAAATAAACTCTTATAAATAAGGTAAACCTCAAGATTACTGTGTCCCCTTAACAACCCAAAAAAAAAAAAAAAGCCCAACAAGACCTTAGACTCTATTACTCTAAGCAAGAGCAAGAAAGAGAAAAGTATGGCAATGAAGAGAGTGAATGAAATTGAAGAAGAGCAAATGATGTTCTTCTCTTCATTCTGCTCAGGCCTTCAGACCCAAAGACCAAAAGGTTAGAAGACGCTCTCGCTCTTATACTTAATATATTCTAGTGTTTCAAAGTCCTAACAAGAACTCAGCCAAGGTAAAAGACAGTTAAGTCAGTCGAGTTAATGATTGATTCAATCAAATTTTCATCAACTCGAGTGAGTCAAAGGAGTTTTTATTGACTTGGTAGGACAAAACTCAAACTCTGCCAAGGTAAAAGGTTGATCGAGCGCTTAGATAGTGATGTGTGTGTACTTAGTCGTCTTTCTATGTAGTAATCTTTTTGGTATGTGTAGGTGAAGCGAAGCCGAGGAGAAGGATGAAGAAGGGAAAAGTAGGAGTGGAGGTGGGAAGGAAGAGGAAGTTGAGTGTGGAGCAAGCG
This sequence comes from Tasmannia lanceolata, assembly GCF_043159265.1. Classification (NCBI taxonomy): domain Eukaryota; kingdom Viridiplantae; phylum Streptophyta; class Magnoliopsida; order Canellales; family Winteraceae; genus Tasmannia; species Tasmannia lanceolata. The sequence goes on from NW_027518695.1 coordinate 68,951,385, forward strand.
AATTTCTTGGAGATGAATTTTGGGTGTGAGCGTAAGTTGGAGTCCGCGAGGAAGGATCAACTGGCGGCCGAGCTCGGACTCGATCCCCGACAAGTGGCGGTGTGGTTCCAGAACCGGAGAGCAAGGTGGAAGAATAAGCAATTGGAAGAGGAGTGTGCAAGATTGAAGACTTTGCATGAGGCCATCGTCGTTGAGAAGAGCCTGCTTGAAGCTAAGGTCTGTGTGTGTTTGAGAGAGAGAGAGAGATCTGTTTTACATTGCTCTTCTAAAATAGTAAGGGAGAGAGTTACTGGATTAGAGAGAGAGAGAGGTTTTAAGTTTTAACCCTTTCATTTTTGTAGTACTGAAGAAAGTTGACCTTCAGCGGCGTTCGTTTACTAGTGTCCAGAAAAAGCGTCGGAAAATAAAATAATTTCCGGCGCTATTTCATTAACGCCGGTGAATAGAATTTTCACGCGACCCCGACATTAATTTTGCCAGGATTAATCACAAGCGTTCACTAAACGTCAATAAATGTTTATATATAATCAGCTGCATTTATTTTCAAAACTTTCACAAAACATGATTTAATTCCACCAATTACACAACTTTGCCTTAGCATTTGTCATTGACTGGTATAATTCCCAAGGAGGTGTAAAGGCAAACCTTCTCTCTTTCTAACTTCTTACCTTTTGACAGTTAAGAATCCCAAGGTGCGTGATTGTATCAAAACATTGGGTGTACGTATTTTGGTTCTTAAATGATTTCTGCGCTCCAATGTTTTGATAAACATGTTCTAACTTTTGTTGTGTAGTATTTAAAGGGCTGTCAGAGGAATATTAGGGTTGTTAGAAAGCTCTTAAAGCCCTTAAAAACTACACGACAAACATGTAGAGCGCAGGTTTATCAAAACATTGGAGCACTGAAATCATCTCCCTTGTTCTTATTAGTTAATGATTATTGCACCCTTCTTTTACCAGCATTGCACCCCCTTTTGTTTGTTTTTTCCTGAAAATTTAGTAATCTTAAAGAGAAAGACAAACAAAAGGGAGTGTCAATGCAGCCTTTTTTTTAATCATTTCCCTTATTTTATTGCAATCAAAAATGATATTTCCAATTCCACCTTCATAGAATTTACACCCTTTCCCGAACATGACTTCATTTCCACCCTCTTATCTTTGTTTTTCAAGACAAACAACAACAGGGGGTGAAAATGCTGGGAAAGGTTTTGGAAATATCATTTCTATATTGCCATTGGCTTGGGATGGGATGGGATGGTTAGGCTTTAAGCATTTAACCTCATTGATTATCCCTTGGCAGCCATTTTTTAGGAAAAGACAAAAGGGGGGGGGGGGGGGGGGTGATAATTTCCACCACCTTTACCATCATTGACACCACCATATTTGGTTTGCCTTTGCCCAAAAACGATTTCATTTCTACCCTCTTTGTTTTTTTTTTACTATATTACTTTCTTTTTTCCATAGTAAAAACATTTTTCAACATGAATTTAAGGCTACACAAAGATTTCTCTATGGCTGAATAAAAAGATATGGGTTACAGGTATTAGAGCTCACAGAGCAACTTTCAGAAGCTCAAAAAGAGACACAAAAGCTTTTGGAGGGATCAGATGGAGAACAGAGCTGGAGCCCAAGCTTTTCACCTTCCATGAATTCTTATTACCACCCTTTTCTTGGAGAATTTGGATTCAAAGAAAATGAGAATTTGTTTTGCTTGCCTGAAATCTATTACACTATTGGTATGGAGTGGGATGATTACATGTCAAGGTTTTTACTATAAATCTTATTAATCCATGTAAATGATCTTCTTTTTTTTTTGTTCTCTACATAGGAAAATAATTTTGTAATCTATTGTACAGATTTTGAAATGTGATCAGCACTTTATTTTAGCAATTGTTAGCTATAGTTTCTTAGCAACTGCATAACTCATGGCATTACATCAATTCAAAGGAGTTCTTCATTAATCAAGATCATAAATGAAGGCGCATGGATAATTGATATGGGCACTCCCTATGGTGGGCCTCAATATGGACGTGCTACTATACATAGATCATGCCAGACATGTCTTATTAGTGGACTTCATCCCTGAAATACGGATTATTGATTAGTTTTTTTTGTTTTTAACCATCCACTTGATGGTGACTATTCAGGAGGAGTTCTTCAGTAGGTTGAAACCTCATTGGTAATAAAATGTGGCACCCCGCAAACATAGAGGTCCACCTTTGATTGATCCGAACCGTTCATTTGATAGCACTTGCTTGTAATAAAAGTATAGAGGTCCCACATTTGATTGATCCAAACCATTCATTTGATAGCAGTTGCTTTTGATCTCTTATGGCCCATACTTGTTTTGCATTGAGAACATCCCATGATATGTGCTGTTTGTCATTGATTGTGAACTGTTGCTTATATATTGCTTTGGCATGGGAACAACACAAATTACATATTATTGGATTTAAGGATTGTATTATTTGTCTTATTTTTTAGTCTTAAGAGGTTGCGAATGTCAAGCGGAAGGTTCAGATCTTCAGATCAATCAAAGGTGGGACCCACAATGTGATAGTGAGGGGGTCACGAGCGGGGGCCAGCAAATTTCTTTTAGGCTAATTTTGAATACAGAGATGAAAGAAAATGGATTGTTTCGAGTGATACGTGTTAACTACCAGTAACTCCAAAAGCTTAAGCAGTTGGAGAAAGGCGTTATTTAATCTTTTATACTTTAACACTCCCCCCCACACATGTGGTCCCACTTTGGGCCGACTATCGCATGTGAATTTTTGCTATCCAAGAAGTTTGAACTCGAGAACTTTGGCTCTGATACCATGTTAAACTACCAAAAGCTTAAGCTGTTGGAGAAAGGCGTTACAATACGGAAATTAAAAACATTCTTTTTTTGTTGTTTCAATGGCATGATACAAAATCTTCTTGTCAGTCACGTACAAGCTCAAACACTCAAAAAGGTTTTTAAAAAAATCTCCAATACACCCGGGTTTTTCTCATGCTTTTGAAACATGCCTATTTCAGAGGTGTAACAGTAGATTACCAAGTCACAAGGACAGTCGGAATCACCGAGAAGCTATAAAAGCAGCAAAGCTGTATCTTTCTAGTACAGACACAAAGAACAACATCCTACACAGCTTACCCTCGTGGACTTTCTGTAAGTGGCATGAAAGCTTATAGAGATTTTGGTCACCACATAACAATGAAGCTATGAAATCCTAAAACAGCCTTTAGTTGAGAAGGATTGTTGAGACCTTTCTGAGGAAAATAAAATCCTTACCTTTCTTTCGATGAGCTGGTGTTGGACCTTCTTAACTCCCATGGTGGCAGGCAACCTTTCAGGGGTGAGTGTAAGAAGAGAGATGAAGTTGATAATTGTTTTTGTCGACTTGAGATCGAAGACAAACAGCTGAAAGCACTTCTCAGTCTCCTCTTCTCACCATCTAAAGCTTGGTAGTCGGGCTCATGCCGCACGGCAGAAACCTTGAGAGCCTCTGGTAGTATGCAGTTGCAGAGTGATCCTACAGAAAATATGGTTGAACAACTAAATTTTACAACTTGATATTTGAAGAGTTTATTACATGGACAAGTAGGAAGATCAGTCTAATAGGGATGATGCTGATAGATAAGGCTATGTTAACTTGGAGAGGAACACATAAAGATCAGAGAGGAATAATGGGTGTCAGAAGAAGAAAAAAAAAGCAAAAATATATAAATGCTACTGATATTGGCAATAAAATGTTTTGATAATGGGCCAAACTCACCTTGTCCTTTATTAGTTAACCAACTGTGAAAAGCTATTAAAATTCCCAAAAAGCTCTCAGCGTCCAATTAAAAAAGAACCAACGATGTGGCTTCGGCTCATTATCAAACATGCTAGTGCCAATATCAGTAGCCAACTATAAATTGATATTGCGATAAAAGATTTATATATTAAAAATAGCATATAAAAATATGCATAAACAGAAATAAATTAAATTAAAGAAAACGGAGATGATCGTCATAAACAGGAAATGACAGATGTTTGAAATATAGAAAAGGGTACACTATCAGTATTCAGTACAACAGCTGGGTTTGGGGCAGACCCAGGTAAGGCTTTGTTCGCTTCAAGTTGTGACAACCGATTGTGGGCCCCAAACTGATTATTGGACTCAAAAATGCTTTTAATTCTGACTCCAATAATCGGTTTGGGGCCCACAATCGGTTGTCACAATCTAAAACGAACAGGGCCTAAGTCAGGGTCACAAACCAATTACATAATCGAAGCATGAATTTGGATCAAGACTGGATCCATCAAACAGGAAAGTCCAGTCCAGAATTGACTTTAAGTTGGGCTCGATCTGTCAGAGCCATCAGACCATGGCAGCCCATTGACAGTGCTATTAATCTCCCTCAAACAAATAGAGACAGCATATGATTTATACAACAAAATAGGGGAAGGTATGTTAAAGTCTTGCCATGTGTTCTTGTCATGTGTCTGAAATGCAAGCATGGCAACAATTCAAGGTCTTTGTCATTTATTTTTAAAAAGGAATGAGACAGACTTCAAGGGTTGGTCCCATGCAATCACAGGAATACAGGATAAGCTTAAACAACGAAGTCAATTGACAGATGGTAGAAAGGTTTGGCATGCTTAACCACTAGTGTATAAGAGGAAGAGGTGACATAAATTACATTTCATAAAAAATGTAAAATTCAGCACGACACAAGAAAATAAAGGTAAAGATTCCGGAGACCAAAGCATCCTTTGTAACATTTTAATCAAAAAGTTTTTGGCAAGCAAAAAAAAAAACAGTTATTTGGGTGTAGGATGCACAGATGCTTTTGCAAAAGGAAATTCACATATACAAAGATTACACACGCTGAGTTCCCTTCCTAACAACAAAATGCCTAAATAACCTTAAATTTTTTTCGCAAAATCACCATAGATGGCAACCTTGATAATTTAACAAATACTGAAATAATGTTAGAAATAAGGTATGTGTGCAGTGGATTGGAAATCTAAGATGCTCGTGTCAGCTAGTAATGTATAGGAGTATATCAATATCTTCCACAAAGTAGAAAGTGATACCTATTCTTGCGAGTCGATTAACCCATTTTGGAATTGAGTTTCCAGTCAATCTGTAACAGATATCCTTGCAGAAATGGTTGCAGTTCTTAACAATCAAGTGATAGGTATCCCCATTGTAGTTTACAGAGTGGCGCTCCATGAACTCTCTGACCTGAATTGGGTCCAAGCATGTTGTCCCCATAAATATTGACTTCCTGAATTTGAAGCCTGGACACTGCCGAGGCTCAACCTCAAAAACTCCACTCGTCGGATAGTCATGCGCCCCAAATGCATATTCTACACCATGAACTGTATACATGCAAACAGGCCATTAGTGATGTGGAACAGTTCTCAAAAAAAAAAAAAAAAAAAAAAAATTCTATACAGTTTATTGTACAGAAGAGAATAAATATTAAAATGGATTTTTCACGAAACCAATGTAGTACTTTGACTAGAGTAAACAGAAATCCCATCAAATTCCTGAAATTGACCAACATAGAACTATTAAGCCCCACAAGAGGAGTATTTATTCAACATGTTCTATCGACACTTACTTTTTTGAATGACAACAAGAATTTATTCAAAAGGAAGAAAAAACTGAAAAGCAGCAGTTACAGGAGGGGTAGAGATTCCCCAAAACTAAAGCAGTTCTATGTGCCCCTCCTTAGCCCACAGATTCACAACATCATTTGCTTTTCTCAATTTAGGAATCAAATGAGGGCGGCCCAGTGCACGAGGCTCCCACCACTACGGGGTCTGGGGAGGGCTAGATGTACGCAGCCTTACCCCTGCTTTGCAGAGAGGCTGTTTCCGTGACTCGAACCCATGGCCACCACGTCACAATGGAGCGACCTTACCGTTGCGCCAAGGCTCGCCCTCTAGGAATCAAATGAGACATCTCTAAAATATTATGGAGACAAAAAAAAAAATTCCAAGGAGACAGACACATCAATTCATTATGAGGCCTATCGTCTCAATGACTGTCAACCCACAGTGTAGCCCACATAGACCAACTTCCTTTATCCAAATAATTAAACAGATACATCAAAATTTTACTTCTTGGGCTTCCTAAACTATCGATCTGTGCCTAAAATGAACTATGGTTTGTTACTAGCAATGAAACCTGTAGGGAATTTAACCGGGTAGAACTCACCCCTAAAAGCTAGCTGTTAGAGGGAGGGTGCCCATTCCCTTATAACCCATCCACATCCATTTCACATGTCCAATCTGGGACTATTGCTTTTGCGTGGAACCCCAACAATCTCCCCCTCCACGCAGCGGCAACGTGGGAACCACGAGATCTTCTCCGAGGGAATTCCACCGTCCTCGGAGGCACACCGGGGTTACCGAGATCTTCCCGGGAGTTACCACGCCCCAGCTCTGATACCATTTGTAGGGAATTTACCGGATAGAACTCACCCCTAAATGCTAGCTGTTAAGGGGAGAGTTCTACCCGGACACCCGGTTAAGGGGAGATTGTTGGGGTTCCACACAAAAGCAATAGTCCCACATTGGACATGTGAAATGGATGTGGATGGGTTATATGGGAATGGGCACCCTCTCTCTAACAGCTAGCTTTTAGGGGTGAGTTCTACCCGGTTAGATTCCCTACAAATGGTATCAGAGCTGGGGCATGGTAAACCCCGGGAAGATCTCGGTAACCCTGGTGTGCCTCTGAGGACGGTGGAATTCCCTCGGAGAAGATCTCGTGGTTCCCACGTTGCCGCCGCGTGGAGGGGCGAGATGGTCCACGTTGCTGCTGCGTGGAGGGGGAGATTGTTGGGGTTCGACGAAAAGCAATAGTCCCACATTGGACATGTGAAATTGATGTGGATGGGCTTATAAGGGAATGGGTTCCCTCCCCTTAATAGCTAGCTTTTGAGGGCAAGTTCTACCAGGGTCCCAACAAGTGGTATCAAAGCCTGGCCGTGGTAACCCCGGTTTAGTCTCCGAGGATGGAAATATCCGTCAGAGAAGATCTCCCGATAATGCCTACGAGGACGGAAAAATCCCTCGGGGTAGATCTCGTAGTTCCCACGTTGCACCCGCGTGGATGGGAGAGATTATCCACGTTGCTTCCACGTGGAGGGGGATATTGTTGGGGGTTCCACGTGAAAGCAAAAATAGTCCCACATCGGAAAAGCTAGCTTTTAGGGGTGAGTTCTACCCAATTAGATTCTCTACAAAACCAGTACAGTTGTCTTCTAAGAAGTGTCTGGGTCAGACACATTAAGAAGTATCTGAAAATGAAAAGAAAAGAAAAATCTCAACTAATCAACTTTTGGCATTTTTAATGAATTATCCACAAAATGTAATTCTTCATTTTTCTGCAACTTGTGCTTATATTATGTTTGATATGTATCTTACACATTTATGACCTAGTATTTATATATCTCTCAATATAAAGTACAGATATGGAAGAATGTTGGACATCTAGAGATCAAACATTTCATGCTCATGTCTAAAAGAAAAATAACCAAAACCTATGTAGTGTTAAACTAAATACTAAAGCCTACTAAAATATTGCTTTATGTTTATAAAGGGCGGACTAGTGCACGCGGCTCCAGCCATTGCGGGGTCTAGGGAGGGCTAGATGTACGCAGCCTTACCCCTGCTTTGTAGAGAGGCTGTTTACGTGACTAACCCATGACCACCAGGTCACAATGGAGCAACCTTAATGTTGCGCCAAGGATCACCCTCTGCTTTATGTCTATAACGTATTTAATTTTTTATGTGAATATAAAAACATACTTCAAATCAACCACCATCAAATTAAAGACTAGGATGATTTTACCCTTGTGCATATGTCAGAGAGAGAGAGAGAGAGAGAGAGAGTTTTCAGCATTTCAACTGCCTTTGGAATTTTGTTTGTGTGAATGATGACATGAGTGACAAAAAGGGAAACTACTAATCGGGAAACCATCTGTCCTGGGTTTTTTTCATCTTATTATTTCATTCTAATTAAAAAATAAAACTCCAGCTGCAGTTTTTCTCAATTTGCAAGAGACGTTAGCCAGGACAGCAAAAGGAAAAAAGAAAGAAAAATGAAAAAAGGTTAGCTGGGAGAGGACGAACATAGATGATAGAAAGGGAGATTGTATGGAGAGTTGAGATACGTTATGATATCATGACTCCCACGCCCTCCCTCATCACTCACTTTTTCTCTGCATCTCTTCACACATCTCCCGAAAGCCTCACATCACTCCTCTATCTTATCCATTTGGAGTATGAATCCAAACTCAGCTCCCCCGGCAACACAACACTAGTGAAATTATATGATTCATGAGGATTTCTTCTCCTTACGACAATTCAATCATCACAGAGAAGAATGAAGGAGGACTGGCACATATGAGGGATTGTAGTTGTTGGTGGGCCCTATTGATTGGCTTTGAATTGAAACGCTCGAGACTCACCACCGTCTTGACTCCATCGACCATTTTGGCGGCTAATCGGTGATTATTATACTTCCAAAAATTTGCATAGCTCCAACGAACTTCTTGTACATCATATTGAGATTAGGCCCGATCGTTGCGCTCTGCAGATCAAAAAGTCGACCTCCGCCATCGCCAATGAATGGAATTTCTTCAAAAGAAGCAGAGCTGACGACACCATGCTATGGGAATTTAACTGCTTGCCAATGGACATTTCTGAAAATGTCTGTACAATTACATTTTTCTTGTAGTCCAGTGACATGGTGTCGTTGTTAGCAATGATGAAGATATTTCCATCAACATTGAGCTGGAAGAAAGGGTAGAGACAGTTATATTCAACATCTTCTATTAGTAGGTCAGATTTTGAATAAAATTCGTAGCTGAATTGCACGTCCCCCAACGATGATAGCCTTTCCTTCGGGCACCACCTGGTTGGAGGCAAGGATTGAAATTTCGGTTTTGGCCTCAGCCGAAAACGAAATTTTGGTGGCAATTTCAGTTTCGGTGGAAATTTCAGTGAAAATCTTATAATTTCTGCGAAAATTTTTAAATTTCGGTTTCAGTTTTAAATTTGGGTCCTGGTCGAAATTTTGGTCTTTCGGCCGAAATTTAAAACCATGATTGAAGGCATGTCAGTAGATATTGCAAGTGCTAACTCTCCTCCCAATAACAATTGTATCACAGATGGAAGATTCCAGCAGCATGTTTGTCGCCATTGAAGCCGGCAGTTTGGATGAAACAACCGTCAAGAATATATTATCCAACATGCACCATGTACCGGGTTGAAACATAAGGGTCCCAGACATAATTGGAGCTGACGTCGAGCAGTGGAGCTGCACTCGAATGCAATGTCGTAAGGGCGTAAAGAAGAAGATGCACAAGACTGGGTTACTCTCATCAAGGTCGTGTTGGCTAAACTTCCTCTGCAGTGCTTTCCTATTATAATGATCTCGCTCGACATGTGTGTCCCTCTACTGATCGCAGAGTTTGGAATTCTCAGCCCCCTCCTAGAGTTGAGGCCTACATGTAAGGAAAACGATTAGCTCCTCACAAGAAAAGTAACTTATACGGACGGGGGAATTACTCTCAAGGCCGCGGTGGCTAACCTTCCCATTTACTACATGTCACTTTTTCATTGACCCTTTATCGTGGTCTAGACAGTTGAGCAGCTCCAAAGAAACATCCTTTGGAATGATGATAAAATAGGAAATATCATTCAGTTAGATGAGACGAGGTTTACAAGCCAAATTAGAAGGGTGGTCTTGGTACCATATTGTTGAAATTGATGAATAGGGTTTCTTCTTAGGAAATGGATATGGAAGTTTGGTGAGGATAAACTTAGCCATTAGAGACCGATAAGTTAACTGAGTCTTAGTACGGAGCCAATTTTAGAGTATGGTACTCGTTGGGCGTTTGTAGATCTCTTGGATCCTCAGCTAGCGATACTAGGAAGTATTGAGTTCTTTTCAAAGCTGGCATGTGATTAGAGTTGGAAATGGGGGGAAGATTAGATTTTGGTGAGATGAGCGGTCAGTAGAAACTCTTTAGAAGGATATTTTCTGATGTTGGTTTACATGGCTACTGATAAAGAGTTAGAGTTGATGATACATTCAAGAGACATAATGGGGAAATACTTTGCAATGTTAGTTTTAGAAGGAATTTTTTTGAATGGGAGATTGATATAGTAAATTCTTTCTTGGATAGGATTGACTCTTTCTATGAAATACAAGATGCTCATTGAATGATAAGAAACTAATTACGGGAAGCTTCGTGAAGTGCTTCTTTAGGAGTTGGCTCTTGCTCAAAGAGACATTAAGAGAAGCTTAGCTTATTCAACAATGTCTCAATTGGGTTATATTATGTTAGCTCCAGGGATGGGTTCTTATCGAGCTGCTTTATTCCATTTAATTTCTCATGCCTATTCGAAAGCATTATTGTTTTTGGGCAAACTTCATTCGAAGACACGGTTTTCTTAGAAGAGTTAAGCCTCTCTTGCTTGGAGATTTTAGAATTCTCAGGCTCTTCTTACATTCAAAGCATTTTGTTCGAAAGTGTCTGGACAAGATATCAACAGTAGACATTTCTGTCGAAGACGAAATATTATTGTTAATCATTGTGTATATGTCTTGCTGATGCTGAGTTTGTTGACAATTTGTTAATTCATTGTAGTTTTGCTCGTGAGATCTAGTACTTTCTTGTCTATTCGAACTAAATTGGGTTCTTTCTAGACATTTTACAAATTTTTTCAAGCAATGAGTCTTCTCTTCTTGGCACTCAAGAGGAAGAGTTCTTTGGAACCTTTTCTTTGTTGCTTCACTCTGGTTAGTCCGGCAGAACAGGAACATGAGAATCTTTAAAGGGACATTGAGGAGTGTGTGTCGGATTCAGAGGTAAATCTTCTTTGTGGTTGTCAAGTGCGTGAAAACCTCCCTATTTTTAGGGGTACCATTGTAACTTCTTTCTATGGATCCTAGGAGGAAACTCGACTTGCTAGTTCCCACTGAAACCTTGATCTTGAGTTGCAGAGTTTAGGTTTGGGAAAGGACTCTCCCCTTCTCTTGAATGTGATCTGAAATTGCATTCGCAGTGAGAGTAGCAGAAGAGCTAATGCTAAGGCTCTAGAAGTTGGTAATTCTCTTCCTGAGTGCTTGGCCTTGGCTACATAGTCAAGAAACCAAGTGAATGGAGACTGGTTTCACAATGGAGTTGGATGTGGCATTATCCATGACCCTTAAGGCGTCTCCCTCTTTGACCCTATCCTCCGTTCATATTTCATTTTTTCTTCAAATCATTTTTCTGTGACCAATCTTATCAGATAACTAAATGGCAGTGTAAACTTTTTTACTCTGTATTGCAGTTGTTGGGACTTAAAAATGAGGAGGGTGATTGGTGGTGGTCGAGAGACTGGTTGCTTATTTCTTCTTGAGAGTGTTGAACATCCGTCTCTAGTGGCCCTTCATTCATAGTCCATTATAAATACAGGTTAGGTGATATTGTGGCATTCCCCTAAAAACGAGGAGGGTGATTGGTGGTGGTCAAGAGACTGGTTGCTTATTTCTTCTTGAGAGTGTTGAACATCCGTCTCTAGTGGCCCTTCATTCATAGTCCGTTATAAATACAGGTTAGGTGATATTGTGGCATTCCCAACTTTTTCACATTCCTTTGTTTAGTCTTTGTTAGTTGTTTACAATAACTTTATCTTCAAATTAAAATGTGAGAAATGCTAGCTATCAATACATTGTAGAACCATTTTTCTTCCGAGTATTAGTAAAAGTCTAATTCATTTTCATATTGCGAATTCTGGTGTGTGGGGACGCTCCCCTCATGTAGTTTCTATGTTGAGCTATAGAAGATTATAAATAAAGAATAAATTATCTATAATTCCTTTCATAAGATGACCCATAATCAATTTGAGACTAATATCAAAATCCTTTGTTGATTATGATGGTGAGTGGTGAGTATATTTATCATGACCAAATTATATTTTGAAGAACAATTTTGAGTCTCAAAGTTCTTATTCCTAGAAACCTCAACAACATGGAGAAGATAGACAAAGAAAATAGTCACCTTGAAGTCACCAGATCTCTTCCTTCTAGGAATAACTGTTCACAAGGTTTATTTAAGCCATTCTTGCGACATCGTATGTGACAAACCAAATGTCATCTCAAATTCTTAGTGGTAAATATCCAATTCAAGTCTTTAAAACTCATTCCTCATTGTTTTCGTCAATCGTAATATACTTGGACGGTTGGACCTATATGTTTCGTTCATAATCTTGGTCAAGGAAGTAATACTCCAAGAGAACAAGTCGTTGAGTGTCTTCCTTGGATACACAAACATCCAAAATGGCTACAAATGTTATTATCCAAACACAAAGGAATGATACGTTTCAATGGAGACATCTCATGAGTATGAATGTGTTCCTTATTTTAATTCCCGTGGGATCATTCTGACCTACCTATTGCCTTAAGAAAGGGTAGACATTACCTGTTAAAAAAACAGAGAGACAAAAAGGGTAGACATTCATGCACTTCTCATCCAATCACTAACTTCGCTTTATATGAGTCACTTTCATCTTCGCCTAGGGCATATTTATCTTATATTGATCCAGTTACAATTCCTACTATAGTTTTTTTTTTTTTTTCTTTTAGAAAAAGGACAATTTATTGATGAGGTTATTTTACATTCTATTATCAACTGGCAGTAATTGTCCTGAATGCCTTATAAGTCTAGACAACCTTGATTTTGCAAGCTTATCAGTACGACAACAAGGGGCTAAAAACTTTCTCGGAATTTTGTGCACTCCTCCCACAAGGTTATTGGGACAGAACTCCTTTGTTTAAGGAGAATTTCTAACTTTATGAATAAGAATGTATTAAAAGCATCAACAATCCTCAAAGACCTGCACAAAGTTACGGTTACAAGATAAGAGTCGTGTACGAAGGCAGGGTAAAAAGACCATTAGGACCAAGTATTAGGCTGTGTTGGAAGTTAAAGACGGCATATTCCATATCAATGGAGAAAGATGACTCCAAAAAAACTTCTTGTCCATGATTAGCCATGTAAAATTTATAACATCCAACCTTGGATATCATTTATCTTGGTTCAATAGAATAGTTTGAAATAAGCAATGATCTCATGAGAATTCCCTAAGCTTCATTCTCCTAACCGGGTATCACAATATTGAAAATCGTAATGATTACTCAATTGAGTTCCGAAAGCATTGTCTCTCCTTGTTTTCATTAAAGCACCTCTCAAGATAATCATTTTCAGGCGACTCCAAAATAATGCCTCCTTAATCCAAAAATAGCAAAGACGGACAAGCTAAAATAAGATTAGGGGACTTTGGCAGTTTGCCCAAGTAATTTTGAAGGCAGTTCAACTAGTTCCATTTCCATAACTTTTCTAGCGTAACATGATCCCCTCCCATTACATGCATCCTTGTCTACGATACACATCCATTAGTATTTATACACGGTATACCCTACCTCTAAAGAACAATTACTGTATATGGGTTTTGAGGAAGATCATGTTTTTAAGCATTTCTACTGACAATGATAGAACTTGGACGAAATGGATTTTTCCCAAAAGAAAACAAGTAAGAAAAATAAATTGATGCAAACCTAGTTTGACTCATAGAAATATTTCAAATTGTAAAGTACATTATCACAATAGAAATGGGCTACAATATGATTGGTAAAGAGGGTGAAATCCCATATAGGATATGTAGATCTTCAATTCGACTACACACTTCCCAACAGTGTACTATAGTTCTTACAATTCAGGAGCTAGTATAGGGGGAGGCATGTATTCACACACTGAGGCCTGTTTTTTTTTTTTTTTTTTCTTGTTAACAATAAAACTACTAGAACTTCTTACAAGGAATCAATATAAGAACAGGAAATGTTCAAAACTTCATAGTTCTTAGACAAGCACCACCAACCAAAATCATCCATTCCGAGAGCAAATTATCAATAAATTAATGCTTTAGATGAAAAATAGTATTTAGTCAAGACAAGTGCAATTTAGAAGCTAGAGTGTACTACCTTCAACACCAGAGTGAAATATACCAAGTCCTGCCCAATAAACATAGCCATTCATAGGTGTTAAGTCGTAGACATTGAGATAAACTGCCGCGTTGCCTGGAGTCAATCCTGCGGAACGCACTTTGGAGAACAAGCAGAAACGGGCGGCTGATTTTCCCCTCAGGCGAAGTGGTGTGATGGCATTCCAACTCTTCTTTGAACCTGATTTCATGTCTCGTAGTTTCAACAGTAGGAATGGGAATGGGAATGGGAATTAATCAATACCCAATTCCAGCCTGCACATATAGAGAAACAACATATGTACCGACAGCCCTCTCTATGAAAACATGTCAAAATTAAGAAAATACAGACAAAAAGAGAATAAATAAATAAAATCATGGGGCATAATCCGTGGGATCAGAGGATTTATGCACTTTTTTACAATAGACTAAAGAACCAAAAAAACGACATATTATTTATTTCTATCAGTCATCGACTCCAAAGAGTGAATACTTCTGACCAGAAACAAAAATTATAGCTCGGGCATTTGTACAAGAAGGGAAAGGGAAAAGAAAGAAAATATCGCAAAGTGTAGCCCTCTCTTTAATTTAAAAAAAAAACTATTAAACAATTTCCAACCATCAAACCAGTTATTATTCCTGGAAAATGACCAAAAACAAATCAAGAAGAAGAAGATGAAGATACTGAACAAAACCAAAACACATCCACCATGGGAGTTGCAAAAAGAAAACAGTAAAGAAAGAATATAAATTCAAGAATTAGCTTGGAAAGCTTGCGATCTATGAACAACAATTTAGTGAAAATTGAGAACTACATACATACCATGATTAACTTCTTATTAAGTGTCAATGTTCAGGACCAGGAAATTCATCTTTTCTAAGATAACCGCAAAATGTCAACATCAATCACAACTAGAGACTATAACAGAACTACATTCGTACCCCCATGCTTTATTCTTATTCAAAGTCAATGTTTAGGGTCAGAAAATTCAACTTTATTAGGAAAAACACCAAATTTGTAAATCAAATATGACCAGAAACTGTTCAGTTCTAAATATAAGTTTCATAAGATTGAAAAAGAAAACGAACACGAAAATGACCAGTCAAAAAGATACCAAGAAATTCCTAAGGCCACCAGAACAGATCACGATTTCTACAGTATATTACTGAAAATTTCTCATGCAAGAGACGAACTCCTGATTACCCAAAAGAACAATTCTAAATTAAAATCATACCCATTTCATTTTTCCAAGGAAAAAGTAAAATAGGGAAGAACATGCAATCTATGGAAGCCCACAATTCTTGGAAATTTTCCAAAAGAAAAGGCAAAAAGGAAAAATTACAGAAATAGCAGAAAAACATTTTAAGACTCTTAATTTCCATAGCATTTCTGAGAATTTCTCACACAAAAGTACTTTGACCACCGAATGTGACAATCTGAATTCACAACAGTATTACATATTTTTCCAAGATAAGTATAAAATGGGAAAACATGAGATTATTAGAAAATTTCCAAAAAAGAATCAATTGAAGGAAATAAAAACAACAAAAGAAAGAAACTAGATAAAGAAAAGGCCCAAAAAAATCAATAAAACCAACATTTCATCAACAATAAGGATATATATTGGGTAAAAACTAAATGGGGAAAATACTAAAATTCTTTAGATTTTAATAAGAGGTCAGATGTACATTTTCCAAGAAAAATAAAACCCAGTAAAGAAAATGAACTACAAAAAGTCTAATGAAACTACAAGATCTAATCCTTGAAAGAACAGATCAAATGGATATCAAAGAAAAACTCATGCTAACACAACAAAATCATGCTAAAAAGCATATCAAAACAACAAGATGAACAAAAATATAAGAAACCCATCTAAAGTTACAAATTCTAGCAAAGAAAAACTCAAGAACAATGACCAAAACAAAGAAAAGTACACACAAAAATAAAAGTACAAAGAAGAAAGAGAAAATAAAATGACTTACCGTCTTGAGAAAATCATAATCAAAATCCAAGGAAACCACCACCACCACCACCAAACATTGTAAACAACCTTCTAGAAGAGAAAAAAAACCCACTAAAATTCACAGCCTGAAAAACCCACCTGAGAAAACCATTGTTATTGTGAAAGAAAACCACTTATTCTGACAGAAACCAGAAACCAGAAACCGGGAAAACAAGAAACCAGGAATCTGAAATCCTCCAAAAAAACCCCAGAAAAAAAAAGAGAAAAGAATATCTGAAATTTAGAGAGAAATAAAGGTGGCAAAGCGCTCTCTCTCTCTCTCTCTCTCTCTCTACTCTTTATCTTCTTAGTTCTTACTGTTAAATCACAGACAGGCTCTTTTCTTTTTCAAATGTTATTTTTTGGGTACTGATATTGGCACTACCATGTTTTGATAATTATACTAACTGATCTTGTCTTTTATTACTAAAACAGTTGTCAAAGGTTATTACAGTTCCCAAAAAAGCTCTCAGAAGTCAGTTAATAAAGAAAAGACAACCTGTGTTTGTGAAGTTATTAAACGATGGTAGTGCCAATATCAGTAGCGTAATTTTTTATAAATAAAATTATATAAAAATGCATTTCTTTATATTTAACATAACATTTTCGAGAATCTCAACCCTTTTTTAACAAATGCTTTGAAAGTAAAATTTTGTATGGGGACATTTTATCTTGCTGTCCTCTTTTCGTATGACGATATTGCCCCTTGATGCCGTTGAAATAACTAAAATGCCCTTTTGTAATTACTTTTTTAAAAAACAATTCTTTGTCGTTTGTTCCTTGACTGATGATGACTGGCGACTGCTGTGAGTTGGACCTAAATCAGAGTCCCCATAGTATGCAATGATAGGGTCCACTTATATGATATTGGCACGATCCACACACAGTGCATTTAGTGGGCCCCCTCAAATCCAATGGCTAGGATTGTTCGGACAGAAACATAACCCAAATCCAATGGCTAGGATTGGCACGATCCAGACTTAAATTTTACCATTTTTCTTTTCTGTCCTCTTTTCGTATGACGATATTGCCCCTTGATGCCGTTTAAATAACTGAAATACCCTTTTGTAATTACTTTTTAAAAAAATAATTCTTTGTACTTTATTCCTTGACTGATGATGACTGCTGTGAGTTGGACCTAATTCAGAGTCCCCACAATAGGGTCCACTTACATGATATTGGCACGATCCACAGTATATTTAGTGGGCCTCCTCCAATCCAATGGCTAGGATTGTCCACATGGGGCTGATTGGATGTATGGCAATTTTTTTCCAAAAACATTTTCCACGAATAACGAATTTTCCACCATGGCCTGAAATTTTTTTCCATGAAAACTTTTTCCAATAAATTTTTCTCTAGACCCAAACACCCTCCTTAGAAAATCTGCATCTGATATCATAGATGGTAGAAATATGCAGTGAGAGACTTGGCTATGGCTTGGGGTCCCACCTTTGATTGATCTGAACCGTCCATTTTTTAGCCATCCGAGATCCAAAACGAACCCTATGAATGGACGGTCTGGATCATTCAAAGATGAGACCTACTATTTGATAGCGGCCACGCCTCATTGTTTTACACTGTGGTCGTGCCCAACTCGGCATGGAAAAAATATTCCATAGAAAAAATAATCCGAGGAAATATTATCTAGGGTCTAGTAGATTTGCAATTTTCCTTCAACACGAGGAATATCTTCAAGGATATTGCCAGCTCTTTTACAAAAGTCCACCTACATTTATTCTTTTTTTTAATTCAACCCGTCATATTTTAACCGTACACGTATTACGTTTTCCCTCCTTTTGATATGAACACCCTGTTTTTTATTGGGAGATGATAAATTCGCACGCCCCAGGATAATTCACTCCCTAACGTGAATTGTGGTAAAAAAGTCTGCCACAATTCACGTTAAAGGGTGCGAATTATCCTACAGGGAGTGCGAATTTGTCGCTGCAATTTTTATTTCAGGCTTTCCCTCCTTTGTTGTTGCAATTTCCAGAAATAAGTTTAAAATAAAAGGAGAAAATGGTAAATGTGAAAATCATATCCTTACATGCAAGGGTAGTGAAAAAATAATAGTGGGGGCCCACATTATGAGTCATGCTAGATCGAATAGTAATACCATGCTATATAAATCATGCTGTCCATATAAACCTCTATAGATCGAATGGTCAGGATCATTCTATGGATATGATTTTTAGGGCGCAGCCTACCTAAGTCGGGCCCAACAAATGATCGGTTTGGATCATCCAATAATATGGGCCCCACTATATGTTTTGCCTACACGTGCATAATGGACAGATACCGTAAGAAAAAACTAATATGAGAATGTCATGACAAACCCAATAGTTACTGTCTATCCATATCATTTTTTTTGTGATCTAGACCATTCATTTTGTAAGCCCTATGACAAGATTAAGGGTGTCGATTTTGGCTCAAGCTCGGCTGGAATCCTTAACGAGCCGAGCCGAGCCGAGCTGGCTGGCCAGGCTCATTAAGCTTAACGAGCCGAGCCCGAGCTAGGCCAGGCTCGGCTCGTTAAGGCTCGTTAAGAATTTAATATATATATACACACACACACACTAAAAGGGTTGTCTAGGGGAGTGAAAGGAGGAGGCAAAATATGTCACTTCTTTTTTAGAACCCCATTTGTTACTTGGACCACCCCCCTGTAGTGTAAAATGAGTAGTCAAATTACACTAGATAGGGCTGTCCAGGGAAGAAGAGGGGTATGAACTTAATATAACCCGAGCTCGATAAGGCTTGCGAGCCTGGCCGAGCCGAGCTTTTGAGCTTTACGAGCCGAGGCTAGGCTCGTTTACACCCCTAGACAAGATGGTTTGACAAGAAAATCAACGCTCAAAAAATAATCTCAAGAAAAATTATATATTTGCCTGCATTTCTTTCCCGGGCCATCCCCTATAGTGTAAAAAGGGTTGTCATAACTCATAAATAAACTAGGGGAGCCCCAAGAAAGAAAGGGGGGGTGAATTAATCACTTCCCTAATCTCAATTGTCTATTCGTTTAAATGGACGGTTGGACGGTTCTTGTATCGGGGTTGTTCCATGGGGGGACAGAAATCCTTGGATAAGTTGTTCTTAGGATATGCCCACTTGGATAAGTTATCTTAAAACTGTAACTTCTATGTTTTATCAAATGCCCACTTGGATCATAGTAAACACGGCTTCACCTAAGTATGGGACTGGCTGTAAGTATCATGTGCCTCCAAGCCCCACCAGTTGGTGTATTTCCTTTTTTCTTGCTTGTTTTGAGTTTATCTCCAGGATATTGTGAGACAACCAATTACTCCAAAAGCATAAGCTGTTGGAGAAGGTGTTATTAAATCTTTTTTACTTTAACACTCTCCCTCGTGTGTGGCCCCTCTTTTTAGCTGATTGTTCCTTAGACATTGTTCTAAACATTGGTCAGTGGTCTTATTCCTGCTATTGTATCAATTTTTTATATTTAATATAAGTGGTAGGGGTCCGCCTAACCCCAGCTTATCCATATAAAAAAGAAGATAGCAAGTCTTTCCAAGGACAATATAAAATTATCTTCTATGTTTTATCACAGCCTCTAGAGCTTCTTGAATTGAAAGGGATGTGTGTGTGTGTGTCAAAATCAAAACAGGGGATGAAAATATCAGTATTGAAAATCATAAGTTGGATCAAGTGGTTGTATAAAAGGGTAAATATTTTCGAAAGCTAGGGTAGTATTGCACATGGAAAGATGGCGAGCGAGAAAGGAAGTGACCTAAATTCGGTCAAGCCAACAGAAGAAAAGGGCTAACGTTGATAGCTTTCAAAGGACATGATCACGGGATTGCGAAATAAAACGAATAACCGTACTCACTCACTCAATTCACATGAATAACCCTACATATCTGACTGGCAAGAGGGGCCACCCCTTACCTATGAAGGAAGATTTCATTTTACTCCCCATTGGAGGGTATTTAGAATGAGGTTGTTTCTCCATGACATTGTACACCTACACTGATTATGTGATCTAAACTTTGGTAAATGATATCAGCAAAACAATGTTTAGGGAGATGATTTTTTCACCCCCACTGTAGGATGGTACACCCCCCCTTTTACGTGAATTGTGGGGAGTGTATCCTGAAAATGAAGAAGGCTATTGATTTGGGAAACAGACTCCACACTAGCTTATTTTGGCATGGGAGAACAACTTGTATTTATAGATACAATGGTGAGGAATATTACATTTACAATTATGATTCTCACATAAAGTTTGTAAAGGAAATACATGTAATATATTCAGGAGATAAAGGGAGAGAAGCTGGTGATTGCTAACTATGGGCATGGTTGCCAATTGAAGAGATCATAGGATCTCATGATATATGGCAGTCATTGGGAGAAAACATTTGGCTTCCATTTTGGGACTTCTTGCTATTGGCATGGATATCCTTATTTCCATTTGGAGAAAGCTGCAACTGTAGCTTACTATATTTCACTCTATGGGAATTGCAATCTGATGTTGTATGAGGCAAGTTGTCTTGAATGGCAAAAGCCTTGCCTTTTATCTCACGAACACCCTCCTTCAAATGCACTGGAGGTTTATCGATGGTGACTTTGTCTCTTAACCATAGGTATCTTTTAGAAGATGTGTCATCGTGAGATATTGGAGGGTTCCGACTATGCAGCGGTAGAACGTCGGGTAAATGAGACGGGTGCCTTGATTTTGAGAGATCTTGGAACCAGGAGAAACAGGGGTAGTGAGGGGTTTTGCCCCAAGCATAGAGGCCCAATCGAGAAGCTCAAGTGTATACTTGGTTTGTGTGAGAAGGCTTGAAGCAGGTGTGCAAACAACTTCCATGCCAAGAAAATAGCTAAGGGCACCAAGATTGTTGGATTTTGTTTCAATAATGAGTTTCAAATTTTCTATTAAACCTTGAACATGTATCTAATAATAGTGAACATTGTATATAGAGATTCATGCACGATTCTTTGGATTAGGATTCAAGTATGGCTCTATATTTACTGAAACATTAAATGTTAGAAGTTTCAATGAATGTGGAGATTCATGCATGGCTCTTAAGGACATGGAAATGCATGGCTCTTAAGGACTTGGAATTTATGGAGAGTCATCTAGAGATTCATGCATGACCTTTATGATTAAGGATTCATGTATGACTCTTAGAAGACTCACCTATAAATACATGAATCCATTAATGGTCACCTTTAATAGGTGTCATTTGGGTTGCTACTTGAACTCTATAAATAGAGCCCTCATTCTAACATCCAGAGACACTAAAAAAGAAAACTACTCTAAAGCCTTTAAAGATAATAGAAAGTGTGATTCATTAGAGAGCTTGGCTAATCGGATTGTTGAGCCGTGCATTACAACAATCCATTCTCCTGCTGTTCCTGGAGGTGGTTCGGTCATGTGATCCTTGCACTGGAGTTGGGCCGAATAACACTTTAAGGTGGGTGTTCAAAGACGTACGACAGTATCACAATCAAGATCTTTTCTAATCAAACTTCCATTCAAGTCAGTATAATTTTATAGTTTTGCACTATTTTCTTAGTTAAAATCCATTGTTTCAACCGTTTGCTCCAACAGATTCTTCATGTCCAAGTGCCAGGAGAGAAATGCGATCAACGAATGGATACCAGCTAGATCACTGCCAGTGACAATTATATCATCCACATATAAGAGTAACAGTACACAGCCAGAAGGGGTGAAACACACGAAGAGAGAGGTGTCAGTGTAGACACCCCATTTTGATCGAACCCTTTTACCCCTTGATTTAAATAAAACCTTAGTAAAATAGTGTTTTAGAGTCCCAAATTTGTCCCTATAGTAGGTTAGGATCCCTGGTAGATCCCTCTAAAATTTCGTCCAAATCCGTTAATGTTCGCCTAATAAATGAGCGTAGTTTATGGCGTAGTGTAGCGTAATGTGATAGGGGGTGATTTAAACAATAAGGGTGTGTCAATACCAATTGTGGACATAAAGAAGAGAGCCAAATTTTAGCCCCGTATCTTACCTGAGTCATCTCCCGTAGAGTTAAAGAGTAGTTATAACATACACTAGAAGGGTGCTGTCTTTGGAATAAAGGGGGGGATTCAAAAAATATATAAAAGGACAGGGCGTTGTTGCACGCCTATCAAAAGGTGCGCAACCGCGCGCCCATCAAGTCGAATAGTGCTGATATTGATCACCATATTTTAGTATTAAAAAGCTCTATCAAAAGGTGCGCAACCGCGCGCCCATCAAGTCGAATAGTGCTGATATTGATCACCATATTTTAGTATTAAAAAGCTCGATGAAAAAAGGGAGGGGGTTTCTCATTTTCGTTAAAAATTTTGAGAAGAGAGAACGAGCTGTGAGGAAACACTAAAACCCAAACCCTATTCTTTGTTCCGATCATCTTCTCAGATCAGTTCTACCAGATTTTGGCTTATCTCCGGCAATTGTGCTTGGATTCTAGTGCTAAAGTTTGTTTTCTCAGTCATTTTGGGGTGAAGCAGTTTGCACTGCTTGCTACTTGATTGACAGATCTCCCTCGGCTGCTGTAGACACCCCATTTTGACCGAACCCTAAACTCTTATTTTGAATAAAAATTCCTTCAACTACGTGAGTTGGTGTCCCAAATTTAACTCTAGGGTAGGTTAGAATCCCATTTAGGTAGGGGTGCAACTCGGGACCCGAGCAACCATTTACTCAACCCGAGTTCCAACCTGACGAGGTTCAACCCAACCCTAGGAGCCCTTTTTGCCAACCCGAGTTCAACCCGACCCAACCCGAGATTTTAAGCTCAAAAAAATAAAAAAATAATTAAAAATGTCGGGTTGAACTCAGGTCGGGTTGCCCAAGCCCTCAACCCGAACCCAACCCAAACACGAACCCGACCCGACCCTAACTGAACCCGTTTGTAATTTAGTGTAAAAAAGGGAGGTGGTTTATCGTAGTAAGGGTGTGCCAATACCAACCCATGTACATTGAAACCAAGATTCAAATGCCCCTCCCATCTACTACCCGGACCACCCCTTTTAGACTAATAGAGTAGTTATAAATGAATTAACAAGGTGGTTGTCCAAAGAGGAAAAGGGGTCAACTATACATTTTTAGGGCTCATTTTCACCCAGCCCCTGTAGGATAGAAAGAGTAGTCATATAATGCACTAGAAAGGGTTGTCCAGTAGGAAGGGCAAGGGGTGAATATATCATTTGTCTATAAAATGAGGTCATCGGATTACGGCAGGGGATGAGAATTTTTGTTTAGAAATGAGGAGAGAGGTATTCTTCTAATTTTGGGGGAAAATCAGGGGGTGAAAAACCCTAGCTTATCCACAAACACACACACACACACACACACACACACACACACACACACACACACAGAGTGAGAGAATCTCTTTTCCATTTTTTTCTGTTCATCTTCTCCGGCATGCTTGCCGGAGCTCCGGCCAATCTCAGGTTAGATCCTTGTTCTTAGCTATTTTGTTTTCCTAGTTCTTCTTCCTTTGCTCATACTATAGATCTCAAATCTCTTTGGTTTAATTTTTTTTTAATTGCTCAGATCCTCTTATAGTTTCTTAGTTCTAAGAATTTTTGGCAAAGATATGATCGTTCTTGTTTAAATTGAAGTAGCTTTAGCTTTAGCTCCGGTCAATTCTAATCTTATCTCGATCTTTGAAAATCCACTGCGGTTTTGCTTCATTTTCTTCTTCAAATCATGAATTCTTTTTTCCAATTTTCAATTTCAAGAGAGACAAAATAGGGCGGCATCGCGATTTTCCTCTGCAATTCAATCAGCTGATAGGTTTAGGAATGTTGTTCATGTTGTTCAATAGAGTGGCTAAAAAAAGAAAGGAACAAGTTTTCTAGCTGATTTTTTGCACTAGGAAGCTTCGGTCAAAATTTCTTGTTGGAAGCTTATTCTAATTCTTCAGATCATTTAAAAAAAAATTAATAGACTAGTTGAAGAATTGATTTAGCAATCTGAGGAAGAGATCAAGATCTTCTTGTCAAAAAAGAAAAAAAAACAAAGGAGATCGAAATCTCCAAAACTTCATGTTGATTTTAGCAAAATTGGCATCAAAACGGAATTGAATGTCATAGAATTGATGGCAAAGAAAAAATAGGAACAATAGAAGCAAATGATCTCTATTCCAGTTTTGTTCACTCAGAAAAAAAATTCATAGTAATCAGGCCAATCTTAGAAGTTGAATTGGCTACTAAGGTGACATTTGACATTACAGGCGAGTTCTTTCTTTTTGCCCGTCAGATCTATAGGCTCTGCAGCCATCATCATTAGTTCAAAAGCCAAGGTATATCTTTAGTCCACCATTCAGGTAATTTCTTTCATTGATCTTTAATTGGTGATTTGGATAGAATTTTTCTTTTTTGTATTCAATTCATGATGATGCAAACTCAATTTTTCATAGCTCAGTATTCTTGGCTTTTGTTTTTGAGAAACAGAGGGCTTATGTTTTCTTCTCTGAAACTTTTCATTTTTTGTGTGGACACTCATCTTGTCACAACCATATTTTAGTATAAATATTAGGAGTCATTTTTCAGTGCTGTAATGTTTAGGCTTCTTTAGGGTACAGCCTAGTTGCACATAGGATGTAGGGCTTACCTGCATTAGTCCAGGATCAAACTTGCATTTAGTTAGGGGCATATAAGGTGTCCTAAAATCCACAATCAACTTCAATTTAACTAATCACCTTCAACAAAATGTAATCACAAGTCAAGTCAAGTCTAGTTTAGTGGTTCTAGGCAAAATAGGCATCATAGCTTAGAATAGTGCCACTGAACTACGTTGATCTTGATTTCAAAAAGAGGCTTTGATACGTAGGCAGCTTGGACGGCCATCCAGGTCCAGACCATACCGTGGCACATTTTTTAGAGCTTTTAAGGTCGTAGGGCTTGTGGTCTGTTGCTTTTCATGACTTCTTGTATAAGGACATGTTAGTGTGTTTATTTCCTTGTCTTGAGCGTTTATTCACTTTAGATACATCTCTTGCGCAGTTTAACTGGTTCCTTGACATGCTTAGATGTAGCATTTACATGTTTATCTTATCTTGTCTATTTTCTTGTTCACATGCTTAGCTGTAGCATATATTTGCTCATTATCTTTTGATTATCTGCTTAGCTGTACCTCTTTTCAGATTACTTGTTTATTATTTCTTGCTTATCTGTTCAAGATATCTGCTTATTTTATCTCATCATATATTTGTTATATCTCCCATTATCTGCTTAGCTATAGCTGTCCATGTAGTTGTTTACTGCTTTCTTAGATGTGATGAGTTAAGATTAGATGTGATGTGTGGAGACTGGTAGTAGGGTTATCTGGTATTTGATCATCATTAGTCTTCTTCGCCACCTCATGAGTGATGTGAAGATATTCTAATGTACGTACTCAGCATTGTATATATTTTCATTTTGAGAGGAGGAGACGGCGGATTCTAGTGTTCATTCCAATATCAGGTGATACTGATATCAACCCTCCTTAGGACTTGGATGTTTTCATTTTCTTTACTCATCCTCGGGTCATGCATGCTTAGATAGGTCGTCTTTTTCTTAGGGACGTCTATTCCCATTTCACATGATTTTCGCCTAAAATTCTTCAAAAATAATAAAAATGATATAAGAGACCGAGTTCGCTCGGGCGAGTGGGGTGCCTAACACCTTCCCCACTCGTAACCAGGCACGAACCTTTTCTTCTCTGGTTATCCGTTGCACAGAGCACTTTAAGGGTTCCAAGCCTACTTCCTGGATGACGATTCTTCTTTATATTTAGGTACGTCTTGGTTCCGAGTTCTACTCCGACTCAAGAGGAATCATACACGCCATGACTCATGCTGTGAGGGCACTACTTTGAGAGAGCCACAGCGGAGCTCTCCATCGTGTGGAAGATCGAGAGGCCCCTCGGGCGCCTCGAGATCGGGGTCCACAGCTGCGTTAGATTTTGATATTTCAGAAAGAGTGTGGATAGGAAAAGATGTTTCGTATTCTTATTTGAGAGTGTTTGGGTGTAAAGCTTTTGCTCATGTGCCCAAAGAGTAAAGGTTGAAAAAAAAAGATAGTCAGAAGCAGAGATGTTGTGTTCCATGAATACCAGACTTTTGCAGATTTTGAGAGGCTTGAAGACCCTAGAGGTAAAGGTGTGGTTGATGGTATTATTGATCTTACATCTATTTGTTCTCTATTCAAGCATGTTACACATGGGGGGAAGTACAAGAAGATGGTAGTGATCATGGATCAGATGCAAGTGATCATGATACTGTGATAAATCATGAGTAGGGGGAGCAACCCCCACAGACAGAGATAGTGGAATCTCAAATTAGAAGATCTACTAGAGAGCATCAGTCATCAACGAGATATCCTACCTCTGATTATATATTGGTTACTAGTGAGAGGGAGCCAAAAATGTTTCAGAAGATACAATCTCATAAAAGGCAAAGAACACTGGACAATAGTGAAATGGATTTTCAGGAACCGATGGATCCGTGATGTGATCGAGACACAGTTAGTGTAGTTGAATAAGATTCAAAGCGAAAGGAATCTGTCTAATATGAAGGTTGTTTCCAAAGGAAAGTTTGAGCTATGCGTAGATATAGCTCATTTGGACTCCAAGTGAGAGTCAAGGTTGGTGTCTTCGCTTCATGGGCCTGGAGGGGGAGATTGTTGTGGGTCCAGCCCATGTGTAGGCCCAACACCCTCTACACTACACGATTCCCAACAAGATTAGGAAAGTAAGTTTTCCTTATCGAAATAAGAAACAAGAGTTCTGATTGAAAAAAAAGGAAAAAAAGTGCCATGAGTGGGGGTGTGTTGACGTTTAGTGAAAAATGTTAGAAAGGGAGAGAGAGAGAGAGAGAGAGAGAGAGAGAGAGAGGAGAAGAAGGAAAGAAAGCTAGGGTTTTTCTTTGTGGGTTCTTGAAATTCCAATAGGAAAACCAAGAGCGGGGGGGTGAATTGGGTCTAATTAAAAATCTCCACAATTTGTAATTTATTTAACCCTAGAAATTTAAAGTGCAACTAGCCCTTGTTGATTAATAAATAAATAAGTAAAAGATATTACCACAATTCTTGCACAAAAGAGAGAAAAGAGAAAGAGACAATGAACATGAGATTTATAGTGGTTCGGTCTATCACAAGACCTACTCTACTCTTCACGTCCACAGTTCCACTATCTCGATCATCCTTCAAATGGCCGGATCAATGAGCCGATTATAATGATCAAGCTTCTCCTTTCTTAGGCCGAAGCGTAAAACCTTTTACAACCAAGCTTCTCCTTTCTCAATGGTCAAAGCGTAAAACCCCTTACACATGAGCTTCTCCTTTCTCAAGGGCCGAAGCGTGAAACCCCTTCTACAAGCAAACTTCTTCTTCTATTGGATTGAAGCGTAGAATCCTCTTTACAAAAATGGAAGAAAGAAAGAAATAAACACTCTCAAGCCTCTTAATAGGCAAATACAACTCTCAAGGTCACAAAGTCTCCAAATGATTGAAACTAAATGCTCATGTAGATCCCCTTGACAAGTAATGGATGCAAGTTCAAATGCATAAGAGGTAGAAGATGATTCCTTTTGATTTCGCAAATTTTAAGACTCTAGAGTTTGATAAAAATCTCTCAAAATTTGTAATTAAGGTCTTTAATGGGGTTTATATAGCCCTAACCAGTTTATGACCGTTTGGGGGCAATATGGTAATTTTTGGGTAAAAAAAAGTAACCTGTGCAGGTCCCAACGGCTCTTTCGCCAGACCAGAGTGGTCAACCGGGCTACAGCGGTCGCCCGCCCTTATCGGACGCTCTTTTTTATTTTTGAATTTCGAACATCCACGGTCGACCGAGGTGGCCGCGGTCGCCCGCCGAGGGCTACCTGTCCGATAAACATTTAAGCTCAAAAACATGGCGCGGTTGACCGAACTTACGCGGTCGCCCGCTAAGGGCTTTCTGTTTTGAAAATTGTTTGGCTCAAAAAACCTTCCGCGGTCGACTGGGTTATTGCGGTCGCCGCTAAGACCTTCCTGGAAGGTTTCTTAACTTTTAGAAACTCCATCCGCGGTCGACCGTGTTACCTCAGTCGACCGGCCCGCTTAAATTCGGAGGTTCATGGATTTCCAGCTAACCTTCCGCGGTAGCCCGGCCTATCCCAGTCGACCGGCCCTGTGTTAAAAACTTGATTTTAAAGATTTAGTTCAAGGGTCTTTGGGCCACGGTCTTTGGGCTTTGTACATGTGTTTTCAAATACTTTTTGTGAGTTGTAAAGATAGGTTTAACTGAGTTTTGAAAATACTAAGTCATGCAAACACTAAATGCCAAGAGGACTCCAATGCATTCTAAAATCTAAAGAACCTTGAGTCTTCTCGAGCTTCAATCTTGGGCACTTGCATGAGCTTTTTCTTGTCTTGAGATAGTCTTCAAACTTGATCTCGCACTTGAGGTTCCCTTGATTCTTTGATAGACTATACGGCTCCAAGGTTGACCACCAAGACTTGACTTTTTCCAAGACTAGCCCTTGTTCTTCTTGCTTCAAGTGTTGATATAAATGTGACATGTCTAAATCACTACACTAGCAAAATCATTAGCATCATATACTCAATTTGAGTTTGTAGATCATCAAAACATAGGTAGGGTTGAACCCTTGGGCTTACATTCTCCCCCTTTTTGATGATGACAAACCAAATTGATTATGAGGTGGAAGCTCCTCCTTAGGGATTGAAAAATATAAATCTAGCTCTTCCTCAATCTATGCTTATAATAAATATTTCAAATGATGATATTAAGTATGTTTAGCAAGTGTTCAACATTAAGGCACAATAAGCATAGAATATGAATGCTATGTGATCATAAAGGGACATATGAGCATGATATGGGAAATATGAACAAAGTTAGTCCATATTTTTGTCACATCAAAAAGGTGGGGACAAGATATAACCATTAAGTAGTTTTCTCCCCCCCCCTTTTTTTTTATTGAACTAAAATGATTTGACCTATTGAGCACAACTAGAGGGATAATGAGCAATGTGAAAATATTATGATGGTCCATATGAATATGAGAAATGAGACTCAAAAGCTCTCCCCCTAAGGATTTGTCATTGGCCTTAGATACAACATTGAAGGTAAGGCATGACAAGCAAGATAGCTAAAGATATAACAATGATAGCTTATCTTGAACAAACTTATCATGGAGATAGATGTGTATATCTTCAAAAGCAAATAATAAGCATAAAGATACATAGGATAAAGGATTAATCAGGTGAAATGGAATCCTATGGATGAAATTCAATGGAATTGCAGGTTAATGCTCAAAGTCAAAATCCTATCAAGGGCGAATAATGAACACATGAGGTACCACTTGATAAGTCTAAAATGGGACATATATAACTTTAAAACTCCTCCTTTATTAATGACTCACACAATAAGTGAATCTAAAGGGATGTCCTACCATAGTCTTCAAGGGTTAATAATGAGAATAGGTGAAGGAGAACCCTTGGGCTACAATATTGCATGCTTTCCATAGACTAAATGAAATTATGAAATGATTTGGCACACACATGCATCTAAAGTTTATTTTCAAATGATATTACATTTCAGCACACCTTACAAGATAAATATTCAAGTCTTGGTTTTAAGTACTGTGGACCCCGATCCGAGAGAGAGAGAGGTGGCGGACGAGCCCCCAACGGCCTCTAGATCATCCACGTGTGAAGGAGAGCTCTACCAAGGAACTCTCGAAATGGATGTCACCCTCATAGCATAGCACGAGTGGCGATAAATGAGATACCTCTTGATCCAAGGATAAATCCTCAAACTAAGACGTACCTAAAACAAACTCAGAGTCGCCATCCATGGATAGGCCATGGAACCCCAAAAACAAATATGCTCTGTATACCATGGATAACCAGAAATATATATGGGCTCGCCTGATTACAAATGGAGAAGGTCCGAAGAGCACCTCCAATTCGTCCGAGTGCAAGTACTTGGTCTCTTATGCCATTTATTATTAACCTTGAAGAGTTTTGGGTGAAAATCATGTAAAATAGGAACAAATATCCCCGAGTGAACGTCTACCTAAACATGCATGACCCGGGGATAAAATAATAAGCATGCACAAAATAAATGGAAGAAGTGTCACCTAATCACAGCTAGGTTATGACTGACATGCTTAACAGGTGTCTAAGTTCTGATGGACAAACACATGCATGCTACAACTAAAAGTATAAGGTCTGTACAGGAAAGTAAGAAAACACAACAAAGCATACAACACAACTCAACATCACATACAATACAACAAGACTAATGCCTAAAATCTAAACGTACTCCTCGACTCTTGGATGGTCTGATGTTCATCCAAGCCGCCTACGTATCCCCGCCTCTACGAGAATCAACATCACGTAGTTCTTCGCTCATATTCTAAGCTATGATGCCTAAGACATCTAAACCTCTATCCTAGACTCGACCTCAAAGACCGGACTAGTTATTAAAGCTTCTTGTGCGATTATTTAAATTCCAGTGGATTGTGAATTTTAGGACACCCTATATGCCCTAATTAAATGCAGGTTAGCCCTAAGCTAATGCAGGTGGTTCCTACAACCTATGTGTAACTAGGCTGTGTATTCTAAGGAAAATAATATGATCACTAACGCATCCTAAACCTAGTCATCAGTCGGCGATGTGAATCGCCCACTGACCGGACGGAGGCATAACAAACTCCTAACTCTAACACAAACACAAAAAAACACACAATACATCAAAGACAAACTCATAACTCTAAAACTCTCTATCTAGGACAAACTCCTTACTCTAGAGGAAGATCCTATAAATGAGGCTAGGCAAGCCTTCTATGGGTGCTTTACTAATACACTAGGCTTGTCTCCAAAGGAGAACTGCCTTCTTGAGACAAAACATGTCTCCTAATGGGGGCTCTAGATGACTCTTTCATTGCCCTAGCAATGAATGAGGGAACTAATGTACAGGGTTACACATCTGAAAGACTGGGCAAGTCTTACAAATAAAATAGGGGAGTGCTACTTGGACTAGGCAAGTCCCCTAAGGATGAGCTTGGGCAAACGCCTTCATCGCCCTTGCAATGATGAAGGAATAACTAACCAAAAATATATATCCAAGAGGCTAAACAAATCTCAAAGGCCCACCTTTGTTTCTAGGAGACTTGCCCGGTCTCACTAGCATCCATTTTTTGCAGCGTTATTAGAGAGTCTTTGACTTATTCACCCTCATTTTTTGCAGCGTTATTAGAGAGTCTTTGACTTATTCACCCTCATTTTTTGTAGCGTTTTTAGCGAGTCTTTGACTTATTTACACCCCTTTATAAAGTAGAGAGACATACATTGTCTTATTACACCTCTTTTAGTGTTGATTGTTTAGGAGTCTATCTCATTGACTATTAGTTTGACCTCTAGCTTAAGAGTTTGTTTTTTTAATGTTGTTGTCACTCCCCTTTTTCCCTTAAGAGATTTGTTTAGCCTTTAGCCTCGCTAGAGCTTTGCTTACTTGGGACCTTAGCTTTCATAGTGGGACACTAGTTTACTCATTTTGAGATCATTTCATTTTCTTGTGACATCAGTTTACCTTTTTTCAGTTTTTTACCTTTGGGCCCTGGGAGTTTTTACCTTATGGTGTTTGTACTCTGCCGCGATTTGGATTACAGAATGTGTTTTTTTATTTTGTTCCTTTTGGCTAAAAGGATTAAAGCATTATAAATTCAAAACATTAGAAATTTAATAACTCAAAAACCATTTAAATATTTGAAAACCTTTAAAATTCAAAAAATATTTGAAATATCTGAATATTCAAAGATTTTAAAAGCGTATTAGGAAAGTTTGTTTCTGAACTACGTTGGTTTGATCCTCTTCCACGAGGTACGTAGGCAGCTTGGGATTCTTATCCCAAGTTCCGTCAACCTTTGTAAATAGACTTTGTAAATCTTTCAAAAATTATTCAAACAACTTTAAAACCTTGTTTTGCTGACACTAATATAAAATATCATAGACAATCCAAATAATTCTAATACCATAAAATATATTAGGTTTCATGAGTCATTTAAGGACGAGGGTAAATGGACATTAAGAATACCACATAATGGATGATCAAGATTCACATTAAGTATCTATTCAGAATAAAACCACTGACACTCAGTGTCCATTTAAAGCACTCTAACACTCAAGGTTGATCATTAGCATCAAAAGAATCATAAGATTGAAGGCCATTTCGCACAATAGCAGACTTTGTAGAAAAAAGGAAAAAAAAAAAGAGTAGCAGTGTAATTACTGAAAATGGATAAATTTAGTGTCATTGTTCTAGCTAGAGTGGAAAAGGCTCCATCTATAAATGAAACTGTTGTTGCTATAGGTGGGCAATCCATGCTCTTCCACACTAATAGGGACCAAATCAGAAAGTTAGGAGTTTGCTATTCTAAACTATGCCTATTATTCTCGACCCCAAAGTTTCAAAACATAAACTACAATCGCAACTGATTTTGCATGGTTATTTAAACTAAACACCCAACATCTACACTATCTGACCTGGGTAATCATTAATCTAGTGAGAATAATTCCCAATACAAGATATTTCCCATTTTTGCAAAAGTCAATACACAAAAGACCCAAAATTTTTACAATTTTGCCAAAATGCAGGTCACCAATATTATTTTGAAAGGAAAAAAGAATCCCTGACATGCTAAACTTTCAACCAACACACTAGATATTTTGATGAAATAATTTCAAGATGGTCAGCTTATTTTTCCCTTATACTTTTCTTATATATAAAGTTGCTAGTATATATAAAAGCTGTAAAGATGAAAATGTAACCAAAGTAGAGTCATAGTTTTATCATTATCACCTTCCAACATGGGGATAAGGGATAAAGGGCTGCCAATTTCGAAGTGAAAGAGTGGTGCCAAAGTCAAAACTATAAGAAGGCTGCAAATAATCAAAGGTATGTGGGCTGGGAATATCAAAATAAAGAGAAAATGCAAACATCATAGTGATAAGTGGACTGTGAATATCAAAAGAAAATGGGCTGCCATTATCAAATGAGATGAGGGCTGTCATTATCAAAGACATGGGGGCTGCCATTATCAAAAGGGTATGGGGGCTGTCCATATCAAAAGTGGTGTGGGGACTGGCCATATCGAAAGGGTATGAGGCTGTCCATATCAAAAATTAGATGTGGGGCTGTTCATATCAAAAGTGGTGTGGGGGCTGTCTGAAAGTCCAAGGGTGGTCCCGAGTATGGCAACTAATGAGGAGATCAAAGATGAAAATAAGCACAACAAGTTAAATCCTAAGTGCAGTGCAAAATATAGAGCAAGAGATAAGAGAGAGTGCACCCGAGATTTAAAGTGGTTCGGTCCTCAAAACGCGAGGCCTACTCCACTCCACCAACCAAACCCGTTGATGGCTTCACTATTTGATCTTCTTAACTTCGGCGAAGATCGGTGCCGATTACAAATCCAATTGCTTTAACCTTGGTGGCAATCCTCACCACGGAGAGTGGGTTCCGCTTCTCCGAACACTCACCCGAATACAATCTTGAGCATAAGAAAGAAAGAACAAAAATCCCTCACAAAGGCTTACAAACTTTGTAGAAGATGTACAATTTGAGCCTAATGATCCAAATCCTAATTCAAGAGGATGAGAGGCATAAACAAGCTTTAATCACTCTTTGGATGTTCAAATAGAGTTTTTGAGTGTTAGGAATGATAATTGGGAAGTTTAGAGTACCCATATATATAGGAAAACCAAATATGACCGTTTGGGGGCATAGTCGTAATTCTGGCAAAGTTCCCCAACGGATATATTTCTTCCCGTTATAGTGTTCTCGAAGTTCCGAGAGATTTTCTCGGAGTTCCGAGAGATTTTCTCGGAGTTCCGAGAGATTTTCTCGGAGTTCCAAGAGATTTTCTCGGAGTTCCAAGAAATTATCTCAGAGTTCCGGGAATACAAACAGAAGTTGGAAAAAGCTACTGGACCAAAACTCGGAGCTCCGAGGATTTCTCGGAGCTCCGAGGATTTCTCGGAGTTCCGAGCTCGGAGCTCCGAGAATTCTCTCGGAGTTCCGAGAAGCCTATTTTCAGCAAATTTTCAATTCTGTTTCTGGGCTTCAAACTTTACACCAAGTTGGGATTGTTATGAGGGTTCCAAAGTGTTGGAACACCACAAGGACAAACTCTTAGACAAATTACGGGTGTGTGTTATTACTTAATTTATGCCTCTTAAAATCTAACTATGATTGGATCTTATACATTCTAAAGTGACTTCGATCTTCAATTGCTATGCTTCAAGTCTTCATGCTTGTCTTCATGCTTCTTGGATCTCTGATGTCTTTGGCCTTCCGAATGTGGTCCAATGAGAGCTTCTTGGCCTCAATCCAAGCAATCTTGTCTTAATACTATCATGATCTACAACTTAGACAAACAAACACATTAGTGAACTTAAATCACTTGTGTATTGGAATCATCAAAAGAAAATGGGAATGCCAAGGTGGGAACCATTGGGCTTACACTGTCCACATCAAAAGGGTATGGGGCTGTCCATATCAAAAGGAATGAGGGCTCTCCTTATTAAAAATGAGATGTGGGGCTGCAATTATCAAGAGATGTGTGGGCAACAATTATAAAAAAAAAAAGAAAAAATGTGTGGGCTGCAATTATCAAGAGAATGTAGAAGAATGGGGCCACATTGCCAAAACCAAGGAGTGATATCAACCCATTAGCTAACCAGAAAGAAGACAAGGCAAATCACAGCTGAGCCTTTCCTTATCTTGAGATAGTCTTCAAACTTGATCTCGCACTTGTGGTTCCCTTGATTCTTCGATAGACTATGCGGCTCCAAGGTTGACCACCAAGACTTGACTTTCTCCGAGACTAGCCATTGTTCTTCTTGCTTCAAGTGTTGATATGAATATGACCTGTCTAAATCACAACACTCGCAAAATCATTAGCATCATATAATCAATTTGATCAGTTCGTGGATTATCAAAACATAGGCAGGGTTGAACCCTTGGGCTTACAGTTCTTCTTCAGAGTTTTGCTTGGAGTCAAAACCTAAGGCCTATTTTGGGGCGTTCTTCTTGGAGATTTTCACCATCGCCGTTGGATTCTCTCGTTGCACGGAGACTTCGCGAAGATTTGGGTTTCTTCGACTTGAAGATCGAAATGGGTAATTTTGGGTGAGAAAGTTGATTTTCTTGTTCGCAATGAAGTAACCTTTTATCTCTCTTGTTTCTTGTATGGTCTCAAGTTTTGGGTGAAAAACTTGAGAAAGAGATGTTGTATTACTTATTTGATTAGTAGATATTTCGTCGGATTCGCCCCTTGGGTTTTCCTTCTTCATTGGAGGGTTTTCCACGTAAATCTTCGTGTTCTCTTGTGTGATTGCTCTCTTGATTGTTTGGTTCTTTAAATCCACATATTTATTTGCTTCTTAATTAAAGTGGGTTTTCTTCGGCGAAAAACTCAACATGAGGCAAGTTGTCTTGAATGGCAGAAGACTTGCCATTTATCTCACGAACATATCCATCCTTAGGGGGGTTTGAAAAAAGCATCTCCATTTTGATACACAAACACAGCTTGTCTTTTTCCTTTATAATTAGCTTGTGAGAGTTTTGGGTAGGGGTGCAACTTGGGTTGGGCTAAACCCGAACCTGACGGGTTCAACCCGATTTTTGCTCAGGTTGGGTTGGCATTTCTTCGAGTTGGGTTGGGCTAAGGTTGGGATAAGCCAACCCAATTTAATTTTGGGTTGGGTTAGGGTTGAGGCATTGACAACCCGACCTCCCTCCTGTAATTTTATCTTGATTTTCGTTGGATTATGTTTTTTCCTTGCATATTGCTATTTGGCCCTAGGTGGACCCAAACCCAACCCGACTCACCCGGCTCGATTTCGGGTTAGATGGGTTGGATCATGGTTTCAAACTTCGGTTTCAAAATGCGTTTCGCTCCCCACCTAAACTTGAATTTCAAAATTTCAGCCGAAATCAAACGAAATAAAAATATATTTTTTTATCCCGTACAAGATTTCGGCCAAAATTACCAAAATTCGGAGATTTCGGGAAAATATTAAATAATGAATAAATCCTGGATTTTTTGGTGAAATTCCTTAAATTTTGGACCAAAATTTCAAATTTTCGATCGAAATAAAGTAAGGTTTCGGATATTACCGATTTCGATTTCGGTATTGACCAAAATCCGTAATTTCAGATTCCGGTCGAAATTTAAAACCGCGGGTTGGGTTGGGTTGGGTTGGGTTAGGGGGTAGAGATTTAGATGCGGTTTGGGTTAGGGTTGACCATCCTCAACCCGAGGCTCGGGTTGGGTTGGGTTAGGATTGAGCGAATGCTATCTTGGGTTGGGTTAGGGTTGGCCTCAATCCGATTCAACACGACCCGAGTTGCACCCCTGGTATTGGGGAACTGTAATAACTAATAACCTTTGACACCCCTTCAAATAATAAAAGACAAGAAGAGCTAGTGCAATTATTAAAACATGGTTGTGTTGATGTCATTTCCCTTGATTTTATGTCTGTTTCTAAAATAAAGATATGGGGTACAAAACTACAAAGTACCAAACCAAGTAACTGAAATGCATTTAAAAAGTGGGTCCCATCAATTCAATCAATATTACCACTTTACACTAAAAAGTGGGGCCTTTTTAGTGGTCGTTTAAGATAGCATGAAGGACATTTTTTGTAATTTTGCCTAGTAGTGGGCACCCGTTGGTTGGAAAATGGGGTCATGCCCATAATAGAACTATAGGGCCCACCAGGTGTAAATTGCATGGATTGGCACTAATAACATATCATCACAACTATTAGATTGGGCCCACGTTTGTTCGAAAATTGGGTCATGCCCATAATAGAACTGTAGGGCCCACCTGTGTAAATTGCATGGATTGGCACTAATAACATATCCTCAATACTTCTAGATTGGGCCCACGTTCGTTCCTTCCTCTATTTCTATGGGTAGTATGGTAATTGGGTATGCTTGAAATATCAAGAAGAGAAATGATATCTACACTCCCTTGTTTTGATAATGGCACTCCGTACTTTATTAATAAGAAAATTCCAAGAGCCTATAAAAGACATAATACTAAGAATGGAGTGCTATTACTGAAACATGGGAGTGTGGAAGGGAAATGCTCTCTTATGCAACAGCCGGCCTGCGAAATGCCTTCTTCGATGGTCCCTAACAAATCCCTTATTACTATGATCGGCTAATGAGAGGATATGAGAAAGGGAAATGATATATTGTCCCCTTTTTCTACTTGGGACAGCCCGCTTTAGTGTAAAGGAGTAACCCTAACTCATATATAAATACCCTAGAGGAGCTGTCCCAAGTAAAAAGAATTAAAAACGGTGATGGATATATCACTTCCCTATAAAAATTATGAAAACTCTCGTATGTTTTAGGGTCTTTGTCAACTTTATGGTTTGGGAAAATGACAAATAGGTACGAAGGGGACATGATGGATCAATCGACGATGCATTTACTTAACCTTTAGCTCTCTTGGTCGCATTTTCTAAGGTCATACTATTTGGACATTCTTCATCTCCTACCAATGCATGCAATAATTCAAGTACTATGTAACCTCAAGGAGTTAAGGGTCCCATGGTCTTAATTTACCAACCCCACTTGTGTTCTTCTGGTCGAGTTTCATGCCCTAGCGTTCTCCTGTATCAACTAAACTAGGGTTTTGATATAGCTGCATCCGCCATATTACAAAGATCAACCGCTCACATTGATCACATAGCTTTAGAGTCTTAGGGTTATTCGATTTTATTTTAGTTTATTTAGCAATTTTCGCATTAGCCATGGTTTTAGCAAATTAGGAATTTTAGAAGTAGTAGAAAAGTTAAAATTGGACTTTGGGGGCGTATTTTTAGGAGTTTGAGTTTGTTTAGGATTTTAAAAGATTGAGTTAGAGGTTTTAGGAAGCTTTGGTTTAGGATTTAGTAGAAAGTAGGGAGAGATTTTAGGAACTTTTGTTTTAGAAGATTAAAGCCGTAGAGTTTTCGATAGAGTTGGACGAGAGCTTTTTTGGGATTCTTTTTCTTGTTTTCGTTTCTTACTTTGTGTCGATGGACAATGAAAGCCTATAAATAGGCAACTTTGTAAACAATTTCACCGCTTTGATGAATAAAATGTTAGAGGAATTAGGTCAAGCAAGAGGTTGCTTGAAGCATTACACCCTAGGTATCTAGTTTGGAATACCTAGTTTGTTGCCTTCAGCTCCTATATATAGAGATACACTAGGGTTTTATTGACTGGTAAATGAACTCTAGCCCATATAGGCCCACTACACCGGTCCATTATCTTATTTGGCTTATATTATAACATATGTGGGTTATATCATATACCCAACAATCTCCTCCTATGTTCTACATATATGAAATGGTAGATAGCAACCCAAGAGGGGGGTGAATTGGGTATTAAAAAATTCTTGCAAAAAAAAATGTTGAAGCGAAATCAAATGGCAAATAAACAATCAAGCACACAAAGTAAACATCCAATGCACAACACAAAATAAAAAGCAAGGGTAAAGAAAGAGTGCACCGAGATTTTTAAGTGGTTCGGTCCCAATCTCGGACCTACTCCACTCCACCAACAAAACCGTTATGGCTTCACTACGGATTCCTTTAATGGCGAGGAATCAACCCCATTGCAACTTGGTTCGGCTACGCCTTGCAAGACTCACCACGAACCGGAGAAAGCTTCGTGTCTCCAACACTCGCTCTTGAGATGGCTACGCGTCTCTTCGCACTCGCCAAATATACAAATGAATCTAAAAAGAAAATAAAAATATAAAACCCTCTTCAAGGGTGGATGAAGCTCTCAAGCTTATACAAATAAAACTTGCTCACAAGATGTACAAATTGAAGCTCTAGATCTAATCCCTTTAGATATATCCCAAATGAGGCACAAGGGTGTTTAATCACTCTTCACAAGATTAAAACATGTTTGGGAATGTAAGATTTGTTCCTTAAGAGGTCTCAAATGAGGTATATATAGCTCATTTGAAAATATGACCGTTTGAGGGCAAAAGGGTAAAAAACTGGGTTGAAAAAGTCAAGTCCCGTAGGCTCCAACGGCTACATTGCCAGGCCACGGCGGTCGACCGGGGTGTGGCGGTTGCCCAGCCTTATCGGGTTCATCTTTTAATTTCAAATTTCAAACCGCAGCGGTTGACCGGGCCATGGCGATCGCCCGGGAGAGCAACCTGGACATATTTATTTTTGTCCAGATTTCTATCCGCGGTCGTCCGGCCCTATGGCGGTCGACCGGCCGGACCTTACTTGATTGTTTCTAGATTTCCAAAAACACATCTGTGGTCGACCGTCCCGCTATTGAAAGCCAAGTCTGAATTTGTGGACCCCGATCCCGAGAAGGATGAGTGCGAAGGACACGAGATCCCCTGCAATCCTCAAAGATCTCCACATCTGAAGGAGAGCTCTACCAAGGAACTCTCAAAATAAGTGTCACTCTCATAGCATAGCATGAGTGGTGATACAGAATGAATGAGATACCTCTTGATCCAAGGATAAATCCCTAAACCAAGAGGTACCTAAAATAAACTCAGAGTCGCCATCCATGGATAGGCCATGGAACCCCAAAATCAAATCCTCTATGCAATGGATAACCAGAAATATATATGGGCTCGTGCCTGATTACAAATGGAGAAAGTCTGAAGAGCACCCCCAATTCGTTCG
Source organism: Tasmannia lanceolata (assembly GCF_043159265.1). Lineage (NCBI taxonomy): Eukaryota > Viridiplantae > Streptophyta > Magnoliopsida > Canellales > Winteraceae > Tasmannia > Tasmannia lanceolata. The sequence continues at coordinate 68,991,107 of NW_027518695.1, forward strand.
AGTGCAAGCACTTGGTCTCTTATGCCATTTTCATTAACTCCAAAGAATTTTGGGTAAAATCATGTGAAATGGGAACAAAATATCCCCGAGAAGACGTCTACCTAATCATGCATGACCAGGGGATAAAATAATAAGCACACACAAAATAAAATAAAAGATGTGTCACCTAATTACAACTAGGTTATGACTGACATGCCTAACTGGTGTCTAAGTTCTGGTGAACAAACACATGCATACTACAGTTAAAGGTATAATGTCTGCACAGAAAAATAAGAAAACACAACAAAATACACAACATGACAAAACAACAAATCCTAAGACTCTAAACGATTTAGCCCGAGTCCTTGGATGGTCTGATGTTCATCCAAAGAAGCCTACGTATCCCCGCCTCTACGAGAATCAAGGCAACGTAGTTCTTCGCACCTATTCTAAGCTATGATGCCTAACACATCTAGACCTCTATCCTAGACTCGACCTAAAAGACCGGATTAGTTATTAAAGTTCCTTGAGCGATTATTTAAATTCCAGTGGACTGTGGATTTTAGGACACCCTATATGCCCTAACTAAATGCAGGTTAGCCCTAAGCTAATGCAGGTGGTTCCTACAACCTATGTGTAACTAGGTTGTGTTTCTTAAGGAAAACAAAGGGCGGACTAACGCATCCTATTCTAGTCATCAGTCGGCGATGTGGATCGCCAACTGACCGGACGGAGGCGCTCCTATAACTCTAGGACAAATAGGGCTGGCAATTTCACCCGAAAAAGAGGGGATCCGCCCCGCCCCGCCCCGTTTGGGGAGGGGATTCCCCGATTTGAAAGGGGAAGGGGAAGGGGAAGGGGAATATAAAAATTCCCCGGTGCGGGGAGGGGAAGGGGAAGGGGATGGAGTTGTCCCCACCCCGCCCCGCCCCGCCCCGCCCCGCTCCGCTACGCCCCGCTAATCAATGCCATTTTTTTGTAAATTTTTAAGTGTTTTTTTTAAGGAAAACGACTAGAAACTCTGGATCGGCTACAAGATTCCCCCAAACATAAACTTAGCTTGTCTTTTCCTTTTAATTAGCTTCTGAGAGCATTTTGGGAACTATAATAACCTTTTCACAGATGTTGAAATAATAAAGACAAGCTGAGAGCCTGAGACGCTGAGTGTATGCAATTCTCAAAAAATCGTAGTGCCAACAGAATTTTAGGGTTGGATTGCAGGTTTTAATTTTCAACAAGAAAAATTTAGCTACTAGAAATTTGTTTCATGTCAGCACTAGACTGAATTGCAGTTAAAGAAATAAGTCATTTGTTGATTTTGTTCTCTTCTCCATTCTCATTTCTCATGCTCATCTGGGGGTTAACATGCTATACAGAATGAACTAATGAACATTATTTTGCGTGTGTGAGCGCCCACTTATGGACTTTTAAAGTTCATTGTGACTACTGAAATAGTTACTTTTTGCACATTGGCTGCCTGTTAATGAAGGTAATCCTGGTGCTCATTTCCTATTTATCATTCCATAATTTATGCAGAAAATTGCTGAAAGATGAGGTCCTGTTGTTATTTATGTTTGTTGTCTCATCCATGCATTTCTGATTTTGTCCATCTGTTTGTTGATCACATGAATAGAATCATAGCATTCATCACAATATTGTCTGTAATGGACGTAGAAGAAAGAAGCTCTGTTTGCTGGTTTGGTTGGGTTCCAAAGAGGGGGCGGGGCGGGGATTTTGTCCCTGAAGGATGCGGGGAGGGGAAGGGGAAGGGGAAGGGGATTAGATATTCCCCGCGGGGAGGGGAGGGGGATTCCCCACCATCCCCGCAGAGGGGAAGGGGAAGGGGAGGGGGAAAATTCCCCGCAAAGGGGAAGGGTAAGGGGACCCCAACATCCGGCCCCGACCCGCCCCGTTGCCACCCCTAAGGACAAACCCCTAACTCTAAAACAAGCACACAACAAACAAATACATCAAGGACAAACCCCTAACTCTAAAAAAAAAACTCTCTACCTAGAACAAAACCCTAACTCTAGAGGAAGAACTTTTTGAAAACAAGGTTTTAAAGTTTTATTTAAAAAAAAAGATTTTCAATACTATTTACAAAAAGTTTGGCTGGACTTGGGATAATGATCCCAAGATGCACTACGTACCTCGTGAAAGAGGACCAAGCCAACGTAGTTCGTAACGAACTCTCTCTAAAACCTTAAAGCACTTCAAATGACTTAAGGATTTTGATATTTTTCAACTGTTTTTTGAATTTTAAGATATTTTAATCTTTTGGGATTTTTAAATGTTTTAACATGTTTTTGAATTTTAAGATATTTCAATTGTTTTTTTGTTTCAAATTTCTAATGTTTTTGCGATTTTAAGATTCCAAATATTTTCACCCTTTTGGTCAAAGACCTAAGGGAACACAAAGCAATACCTTAGGGCCAAACCCTAGGGTCAATAGGGGAGACCCCTGAACCAGGTAAACCAATGTCAAAGACAAGGAAATGATTTAAGATCCCAAAAGGCAAAGCTTTAACGAGACTATGCTAGTCTCTAATAAAGAAGAGCTACAACAACACTAAGGACAAACTCCTAATTAATAACACTATCAAAGGCGAAGGTAAATGAGTCAAAGACTCTCTAATAATACCAACAAAAGAACAAATGAGTCAAAGACTCTCTAATAATACCACTAAGAGGACAAATGAGTCAAAGACTCTCTAAGAAAACCACCAAAATGATAAATGAGTCAAAGACTCTCTAATGAAGTTACCAAAACAGAGGATGAACGAGTCAAAGACTCTATAATAAAGCCACCAAAATAGGGGGTTTCTATAAGCGAGGCAAGGCATGCCTCCTATGGGTAAATTCTTTACCAAACTAAGGCGAACTCCCAAAGAGGGAGATTCTAAATGATAAGGCTTGTCTCTAAGGGAGGAGTGCCTAACGAGACAAAGTATGTCTCCTGGCGTAACACCCTAATGAAACCACAATGGTCTCCTAAATGAGGGCTCTAGACGACTCTTTCATTGGAAAGATTCTATCTAGATGTATCTAAAAGACTTGGAAAGTCTTCTAAATAGAGAGGGGAAGACTACTTAGACTAAGCAAGTCCCCTAAGGATGGGCTTGGACTAACGCCTTCATCGCCCTTGCAATGAACGGGCTTCTAATGTCTAAGAGATTTAGCTAATCTCTATTAAGAAGAGAATTACTCCATTAAATCATGACATTAGCGTTACCTTATTTATGCATACCCGTTCAGAACCTATTTTGAATAGGTACATGTAAATAATCATAAAGCATAAATATTCATCATCTGCTCTGTGATCATGAAAAGGGCATTCAATAGCTCTAGTAACAAGTATTCGGGAATAGAGAATTTTCTTGAGGTTTCACGAAATGTCTTAAGATTAGCCAAGGACTAGCTTGAAATCAACAAGCACTATCTCTAGGCTTTTAATACTAGAGCAGGTGAACTGAACAAAAAAAATTTAATATAATAGAGAGAAATTACAACAATGCAAAAAGGAAATATCGTAAACTACTACAACAAACTCAAACCTCTAATATGATAAAAAGACCTTTCTAGCGTGAGTAAAGAATAAAAGAACACATTTATTCATGTGCAGTTGTCCAAGTAACAATGAGGCATGAAGATCATCTCATATACACGCATAAGTACATACACATATGCTCACAAGAACATAAATATTCATATACTCAAAAGTACATACGCATCTACGCACATATGCACACACACATATGCACACATATCACACATACATACATACATAGAACATGAATTAAACCTCAAACAAATGAGATGATTTCACAAACACTCAAAATATGAACTATACTACGAATGGAAGAACTGATTTCAGATGCTAACTATTTTCAGGTTACTTGTTAGCTAATTCCAAGTTATGACAACTGATTCCAGGTTGTATGGCAATTAATTCCAGGTTGTATGGCAACTCATTCCAGGTTATGGCAACTCATTCCAGTTATGGCAACTGATTCCAGGCTTTGGCAACTCATTCCAGGTTATGGCAACTCATTCCAGGCTATGGCAACTCATTCCGGGCTTTGGCAACTCATTCCAGGTTATGGCAACTCATTCCAGGCTATGGCAACTCATTCCAGGTTATGGCAAATCATTCCAGGTTATGGCAACTAATTCTAGGCTATGGTAACTCATTCCAGGTTATGGCAAATCATTCCAGGTTATGGATGACCTGACCCTATATCATACAAATGGATGAGCTGACCCTATATCATACAAGATAGGGATTGAGTCGTGGTTGAATTTGTGCAAAAAAACAGGGTTGAACCATGAACTAGTGCTGGTGCAACATAGGGAGCAACAATGGGCTAAATTGTGCCTGCCAAACAGGGCTGAAATGTGCCAAACAGGGGCTGAACTGTGCCTGCCAAACAGGGCTGAAATATGGACTGCATTATGAACTGAACTTTATGCTAAACATGGACTAAATATGAAGACTAAACTTCCTACTAAACAGGGGTTGAATGAAATGTAGTATAACAGGAGTATCACTATCAATCTACCACATTTTAAGATCTATCAATGCTAGGCTTAAACATGTATACTAAGAAGACATGCTCATTAAGAAATCTACAGTATCAACCTGAAAAGACCTAAACCAAGGTATGGAAATGGAATGGTGAGGAACTATTAAAGCCAAGAGTCAAATCCACTTTTATACTACGCAAAGTACTCAGGCTATTATACCAAAATGTAGTCTAGCTTGAGGAAGATAGCACAACCTGCCTTCTCAAAAATCTGTAATTCTCAAGTTCATAACAAATTTCCAAGACTCACAGGTAAATCTAATAGAACTAAAAGAAAAACAAGTTGATCACCACAAATATTCATAATTTAGGTGTATTCAACTACTTTTTAACATGCAAGCTTTTACCATCCAAATATTATAATATTCCCTGATCTAAAAGTCACTACACTCATTCAAGACAATCAAACATATTATCCTTCTCAGTCAACTATTGCAGCCCAAAATAATTATTGCCTCTTTACCCCTTACAACAGCCCCTTCATACTATTACCTCAACCTGACCAATGTCTTCGCAGTCACAGGATCCCAATCTTGCACTAGTGAAGGCTCAACATCGAAATAAGCCCAAGGTATTTCAATGGCATACCATATTAACCCCATGGATCATGGTTGTTCAGTCCAGCCAGAACAAGAGCTTGATAAGATCATTGTGCCACTAATGCATTTGGAAATGAGAAAGAACCATTCCCCATCACTAACCTCCATATCATGCAAGATAGAGCATGCTGCTAGGACACACAAGAACCACCAATCCACAACCTAATTGAAAGAGCATTTAAGAGGATAGGCGCCCACCAATTCCACTTCCTCCCCTCCACTTCCAGTGTCGATTTACTCCCTATAACCCATTGATGACCTTACTTTTCCTACTTCCCATTCTACATAAACACATCGGAAAACTGAAATAGACATAAGATGCACCTTAACTTTAATTTAGTTGACATGTCACAGCTAAAACACAGGACATTAGACACGTTCTATATCTAACACTCCATGTCCAACCATGAGTAATAAAAACAAAGCTCACAGTGAACGGCCTCTAAAACAGGTGAGTTAACTGGATAGAACAAAATCTGCTGAGAAGTGAGCCTTTGTGGCCGCTCTCTCATATTATCAATTCAGGAAGATTATTAAAGGAAAGGTTTCAATGAAACAAAAATTTATGCTTAAGCCCCCCGATCCTAATTTCCTACCATCTTTCATCAAAATAAGAATTGGACAAGAGAGGATAAACAGTATAAAAGATTACAGGTACTAGCAAACATCCACAAAGCATGTCTTCAACAGAAATTGACAACTTGAAATACCTTCAGGTATAAAAAAAAAAATCAGAGATGTCACCTTGTTTTCTGACCTTTTCTTTTCTTCAATGATTTGTACCACTTGATTAAATTTGACAAGATGAGAATCGAAGCTGAACGATTGCAATTTGAGTCCCCTCGCATCCTCTTTTTAGTCCTTCTCAAATTTTATTCTTATTCTCTGGATCTGATGGAACGAACCAAGGAAAATGCCGGATGGATTCCGGCGGGAATCGCTGAATTCTTTAAAGGTAAAATGTCACAGTGAACCTCCCGGATCTAGGGTTTATAGAAAGCTCCAAGCTAGGGTTTCTAAAGAAGGAAACATGAGGAGATCTATGGCTGAAACGGAGAAGAAAATGCGTTGGCCGGAGTTTCGTTGGCGCTCCAGTGAGAACGGCCAGAGAAGGAGAAGAATTAAGAGTTAGGGTTCGGTTGATTAACACAATCATGATCTACAACTTAGACATTCAAACACATTAGTGATATAAAATCACTTGTGTATTGGAATCATCAAAAGAAGATGGGAATGCCAAGGTGGGAACTATTGGGCTTACAGTGTAACAACTTATGATCAATTAGATTTGAACTAACCTGACTAATAGTATCATTTGCTTAACTCAATCTATACATACCAAGGATTAAAAATGCACAGCCAAAATAGTAAGAGTTAACAGATAAAGTTACTCTACCACCCAAAATGAAGAACACATGCTAGTCATATGAGCTTCCTTCTGTGGTGTGCCAGATTTAACCTTCTTAGGTTGCATACAATCTGCAGCAAAGTGACCCCATTTCCCACAGTTGTGGCAGTTGCCCTTCTTTTTCTGAAAGATAGTTTTTTTGGCCTGCAACTTGGGTTCACTTTTAGGTAACTTAGATTTTCAAAAAAAAATCTTGGGATTTGTTACCGCATTAGCAGCAGACTGTTGCTGTCTAACCATCTCCAAGTTATTCCTGACTCGATTCTCATCTTCGATTCATTCGAGATCATCCAGTCCAACTTGTACCTTTTTTATACATTTCAGTTTTAAAAGAGTGTCATGCATATGGTAACTTATATATGATTGCACCCACTAGAAACGAAACACAGACAACTATTTTCTCATTATTCATTTTAGATCTCAAGTTCTCATGATCAGTCACTTGAGGAGTGATTTTCTTGTCTTCTTGGAACTTGAAATCCGTGAATTTGTCCACCAGATGAGTTTTGGACAATTCCTCCTCCTTTTTAAATTGAGCATATAAATTATCCCAAATTTCTTGAGCAGTTGTAAATTTACTATAGGTTTCTGCAAGACGGTCTGAAAGACAATTCAACAAGTAGTCTTTAAGCTATTGAGATCCATCAACTTCTTCAGTCGTCACAACAAATGTACTCAAAACGGTGTAAAAACAATTCATATATTTTAGACCGAATTGAGTCTTTTCGCTTCCATGAATTAAACTCAGACCCACCAAAGGACTGAAGTTTGACCATCTCAAACAGAAGAGAACTCTTTTCCACTGTATTATTTAGATAATAGTAAACGTTGGAAAGAGTGCACCTGATTGCGAATCGCGAGAACCCAATCTGAGAACCAAATTGCAAACAAAAGCCGAGAATCGAATCACGAACCAATTCTGAGAACCGAATCTTGAACAACAAAGAACGATCGCGAAAAATAGCAAGAACCCGACGGCAAGGTTATCCAATGGACCCGAAACGATTACCAAAGTAATCAACCCCAAATAAGAGCCACAACAACCGGTCGCTCGAACGGACCACAACCACGTCTCTTGGAATACGTGATGAGGTAGGGAAGAGTCTCACGCCCAAACGAATACTGTCGGAGAAGAAACCCACTACCAAAAATGAATTTTGAGGCCACGCCCAAATCAATTTTTGTGGGAAACAAACGCACAGCCAAATCGATTGTTCACTTGAACCCACAGCTTGTGCGCTGTTCTCCCATGCTCGGTGGCTTCCTCCAAAGAATCTACCCAAAGAGAAGGCTTTGAGATCGAGACGTTTGAAAAAGAGAGAAGGTAGGGGCCGATTGTCTACTTTAATTCACAGATTGAACGTTGGCCAATTGTTTACTTTAATTCACACATTGAACGTTGATTAACCCAAGTTTGAAAAAAGGACCCAATATAATCTGCCCCAACCCTAAACGAATCGTTAATAAGCACGCCCACCAAGAATAGTAGAACACCCACTAAAAATTTCAACGATAGAAGAGAAAGAGAGAGAGAGAGAGAGAGAGAGAGAGAGAGAGAGGCAAACGACCCAATTCAGGGGCTTTTGGGCCAAGGTCTTTGGGCTTTTCCCTATGCTTTCAAATACATTTTCAAGTTCATTTCAAATGCATTTTCAAATTAATTTCAAATAGTTTTTAAGGCCTTTGAAACTCAATTACGTATGCCTCTAAAAGGGATGTCTAAGTGGGATTAGACTTATATTCTAACACAAGACAATTACAAACAAATCTTCAACTTTGAAGGTCTTCATATCTTGGTCACTTCCATGGATCTTCTCTTGATTCTTTGGCTCTTCAAGATGTCTCCTTGATTTATCCAAGCCTTCGAATTCCTTTGGCTTCCAATGAGATGTCTTCAATTGGGTCATGCCACGATCCATGCTTCCTTGACTTTGGTGTTTGATTCCTTGATTTTCAATGTATGCACTTTGAAACATCAAACACATTTGATAAACAAAACACATCAACTTGTGTTTGGAATCATCAAAACAAGAAGGTAATGCCAAGTGGGAACCATTGGGCTTACAATATAGCACAATCCATTAGATAGATAATGTGATATCTAACCAAAATATTGAATCATCCATATCACCATATCAAAAAAGATTTGTAATCCAACTGAAAACAAGAATACTTTTAAGAATAACCAAGAGTTTTAGAAATAATCTAAACTCAAACAAAAGCAGTTTCACATGTAAGTGAATTATTTTTTTAACTAAAATGAAAATAATAGTCCCCATTGCTCTATAAGGATTCACTCATCTAGTAAGTCATCCTCATCAAAATCCAAATCGAGGCAATCTCCTCCATTTTTGCCAACTCCTGTAAATTACCAAATATGAATTTCATTAAAAATGAATCCAATAATTTGTGTAAATTACTAAAAGTATCTAATTCTACTAGAAGAACTTAGTACAATTTTATAATGGCTGAAAAGTAAATATCAATAAGCATCAATGTCAAGTTCATTCAAGGACAAGACCTTAATAGCTTCTTTTGCAAAGAATCATTCCATGTTTCCATTTAGAATGTTACAGTCATCATACCCAAATTGAGTTAAGCTGATCATCAAGTTTGAAATGAAATAACTTTCCCAAGAAGGGCATGTCTTCAAATGTGGAATGACATAAAGACAACTGTAAACATCATTGAAACATATCAAGTACTTATCTTGGCCAAGATAGGGAGATTCAAAAAATTCAAAATAACATGGATGTAGGTTAAGACCTGTCTATACAGTCTTTAACCCCATCTCCCCCACAGTTTTGAATATTCGATCTTTGTTCAGTCCCTTATTGAGAGCATCGGTGTAGACACCCCATTTTGATCAAACCCAAATTCGTATTGATTGTGCAAAATCCTGTCCAATGAGTGATTACGTGCCCCAAATTTAACCCCAGCGTAGATTAGGGTCCCGTCCAGATCCTCACAAAATTTCGTCGAGATTTGAACCCATTCACCTAGCCAACGAGCCGAGAGAATGTGCGTAGTACAGATGTAGAAAGGGAGGGTGAATCATCTTAAAGGGGGTTGTCCACGGGTAGAATAGATGGGTCAAATTTATCATTTCGTTTTTGAAAAAAAAAAGGAGAGGAGGGCAGCCGCATAGCAAAAGCAGAGGGAGGAAGAGCATCGCCTCCGCCTCCGGTAAGCCACCCACCGACCGGCCACCGCCTCCATCAACCCCCCTCTCTCAGCCACCACTTCCACCCTCCTCAATCCATCTACCATCATCTTCTTCTCTAAAACCCAATATCCCAAACCCCTATTTCTCCTAAACCCATTCTCATCTCCTTCGCAGCCACCCCATACCCACCTTCATCTGCACCACCACCACCATCACCGGAATCCGAGCCACCTTCATCCTCCGGCCTTCTTCCACCACCCAAACTCTCTCTTCCTCTCCACCGACCCATTCCCGCCGGCCAACCCCATCCACCTTGAAACCCATTTTCATCGGTCGAAAGAAAAAAAGAAAAGGAGAGAAAGCACAGAAGCAGAGAGAGGGATTTTTTTGGCCGGCCTTCTTCTCCGGCATCAACTCCGGCCGGACCCATCTTCCACCACCACTCAGCACCACCATCATCTTCCCTTCTCCTTCCTCTTCTCCGGCAAGGTAGTGCCGGATTCCGACCACCTCTGAGCTCCTCCACCCATCTCCCATACTCCACTCAACCCATTCCAAAACCCTCTTCATTTTTCCTTCACAGCCATCACCTTCATCTTCATTTTCGTCAAACCCATTTGGGTTCCCCATAACCAAACCTTCTTTTACCCTATTTCCTCTTCTCCGACAACACCTCGTCGGAATCCGGCGAAGTCGCTGTCTCCGGCCTATCCCTCCTCCACCATCTTCTTCCTCTGCCTCCCTTTCCCCTCACAGCAGCCACATATAAAATAAAATAAAATAAACATACCAAACCCATTTCTAAATCCTATTATCCCCAACCCATTCCTCAATTTCCCAAGAACCCCATCATTGTCAGCCATTGTTTGAAGCCCACACTAATATTTTCCCAGACCCATATCCCATCTTCTCCGAGGAGCCAACCCAGATTCCGATCACCACAGCCACCTACTTCCACCATTTTCTTTTATATATATCCAAACCCATTTCGTTTCCCTCATTTTTTTCATCACAAATTCGACCCTAACTGGGAATCTCGACCCAACTCATTCCCGCCGTCCGGCCGGCCATCTTCTTCCACCCCACCCTCTTTATTTCAAGTTACAGCAACCATCACTGCCATCCACACCCATTTCTGCAAAATCGAGCAACCCTAAGATTGTCAAATTTGATCTCTCAAATCATGAATTCTTATTCATAAGTGTTGGATCTGAAGAATTATTATACCCTAGCTTCGGAGGATTCGCATTCGATTTGCATAAAGAGAAAGCTATGCAGATTTTCATTTGAGGATTTCACTGTAAGTTGAAGAGCTAGAGGACAATTCTGTTCCGCACAAAGAGGAAGGTATGTATATTTATTTTTTAAAGATTTATGCTGAATTGATGTCTTACATTGAATATGTTGAATCATAAGTTGTTCTTGTGCAATAATTTTCATTTTGATCATCTGATGTGATTTTATATAATTCAATCTCATAAAAATGTAAAATATGCAAGATCAGATGCTGCCGTGTGTTTTAAAAGCCTGGTTTCCTTCATGAGGTGGTAATAATTTGTGTTTACAAAAGGTTATGCTATGCTTTCGGTTTGAAAAAGTGATTCTCGTTTGGAGATGCTTACAAGCAAAAGTTTAAGTCAGTGGATTTTGATTGGTATTAGAAAATAATGTGATAGCCTGATCTATATCTTTCCAAAATATTGCATAAGGCTTGGACTTTCTTTTGATGAGAAAGTCAGTGTTATGATAATAAATGATAGATTTCATCCTTTCTTAGAGCTCTTTGATTGATCGTTCTGAAGTACAATATTTGTTTCATATGGCCATATCATTGCCATGTTGTTTCGCTGATTATTATAGGGTATAATATGTATTCTGAATGATATCAGTAAGGTGAGATGAAGTTCTGTCCTTTCGATTATGATATTAATGAGTTAAAAACTACTGAAAATTGTTTGCCATTGAATTAAATGACTGAAATTGAGTTTGTTGAAAGGACCTTGAAATTCTTGGGGGAAATTGGTGTCACTCGATTATGTTCTTTTCTTGAAGCGTAGTGTTTTGCAATATGCTTGCATGATGATTTGTTGATGACTGATTAGGAAAGGAGTAATAGTCCGATGAAAATAGTTCTCTTTCCTTATGCCAAGATCAAAACATAATAAGCAGGCTTCACATTCTTTCATGGATCGGGCATTGTGGTTAATAATAGTCTATTCTATTTAGGATAATGGTACCAAACTTGAAGGTTGCATATTCTGGTGATGATATTACCTTATCGATTCTCATTATTTTAATGAAAAATTCATTAGAGAAAATTTTGCACTGAATGCGTTATATTGTCAGAAATTCAAGTTTAGGTTTTTGAATTTGTAAGTATATATAGCATGAGAGCATTGAATCCTGTACCAAAACATCATCTTGTTTTGCTGAACTCGTGATCTTCTTGATTAAATATTTTTGTCTAGCCCCATCCCTGTTGCAGAGCACTTAGAGCTATTGGTGATCATCTTTTGCTCTAATGTTTACATTCTAAAAGTTAGGAGTGCGGTTTCTGCATTCGAATGTTTAGACCTCGGCTGCCTTAGGGCGATGAAGGTGATAGCCGAAGCCCATCTTTAGGGGACTCGCTCAATCCAAGTAGCGCTCTCCTCTTTTGTTTAGTAGGCCTACCCAACCTTTTGGATTTCTTTTAACCATTTTTTTTTTAAAAAAGAACCCTTCTCTGGGCAATGATAAGGTTACTTGGAGTCCGTCTTTGTGTTTTGTGGCTCACCGCTTCGCACTTGGATCTGCACAAGTTGATGTCCCCTGTATGCACTGAAATTTTTACTAATTGGGATTATCATAATCTTTTGATATTTCTAATACTCTTCTTATCTTCAGCATTGAGTTAGGTTGTGAAGACAATAATGAATGGACTGTTCAGGTGAGATTATCTTGAAGCTTATCATATTTGTTTAATTTTATTTAAATAAATTGTTTTAGGAAAGAAGGAGATCAGATGACTACTCTATTCGATATTATCGACATGAGTACTGTCTGATTTCAAGGCGGGATTAGAAATATTATCTTGTGTATTATGATATCAGATGATTACTTTAGCATCATCTGATTTCATCCCCATATTGGGGTGGTGTTTGTGGTTGGGCATAGAAGTGTTTGATATTGTTTTTGCTTTATTAGGCTATCCAGCGGCTGGTCTGGACTAATTTATGTTGTTTATCATTTTATGATTGCTATTAGGTTGTGTATTTTTACGTGTTGTGGTTCGTCTCTTTGAGACGCTAGTTGCTTGTTCGGGGTTTCCCCTTTAGATTTAGGGCTTTGCCCTAGTTTGTGGTATTACTTGCGTGTTCCCTTTAAGATTGAAAACAGTTAAAGGTCCAGAGCATTGGAAAAGCTTTAAAATCCAAAAACATTAGAAATTTAAAACTCAAAAACATTTGAAAACTTTAAAAGTATCAAAAACATTTGAAAATATAAAAAACCTTAAAAAATCTGAAGTGTGAGTGTTTCTTTTAGAAGCGTAGTTTGAGAGTTCGTTTCGAACTACGTTGGCTTGATCCTCTTTCACGAGGTACGTAGTGCAGCTTGGGATTCTTATCCCAGGTCCAGCCAAACCTTTGTAAATAAATCATTCAAACTCTTTAAAAAAGTACAAAAATATTTCATAAACCTGTTTTCGAAAAATCTTCCTCTATAGTTAGGACTTTGTCCTAGAAGGAGCGTTTTAGAGTTACGGTTTGTCTTTGGTTTTAGTCTTTGATTTGTTATGTGTTTGTTTGCGTTTGTTTTAGAGTTAAGAGTCTCGTCCTCGGTGTATTGTTTGATTGTTGTGTGTTTTGTTTGTGTTTGTGTTAGAGTTAGGAGTCTGTTTCGCCTCCGTCCGGTCAGATGGCGATTCACATCGCCGACTGATGACTAGGTCTAGGATGCGCTAGTAATCCCATTATTTTCCTTATGACGCACAGCCTAGTTACACATAGGTTGTAGGAACCACCCGCACTAGCTTAGGGCTAACCTGCATTTAGTTAGGGCATATAGGGTGTCCTAAAATCTACAATTCACTAGAATTTAAATAATCGTACAAGAAGCTTTAAGAACTGGTCCGGTCTTTTAGATCGAGTCTAGGATAGAGGCCTAGGTGTCTCAGGCATCCTAGTTTAGAATAGGCGCGAAGAACTACGTTGCCTTGATTCTCGTGGAGGCGGGGATACGTAGGCTTCTTTGGATGAACATCAGACCATCCGAGGACTCAGGCTAAATGGTTTAGAGTCTTAGGATTTGTTGTTTTGCTATGTTGTGTGTTTTGCTATGTTTTCTTACTTTCATGCGCAGACCTTATACCTTTAGCTGTAGCATGCATGTGTTTGTCCACCAGAACTCAGACACCAGTTAGGTATGTTACTCATAACCTAGTTGTGATTAGGCGACACATCTCTTATTTTATTTTTGTATGTGTTTATTATTTCATCCCCGAGTCTTGCATGATTAGGTAGACGTTCACTCGGGGATATTTGTTCCCATTTCATATGATTTTTGCTTGAAACGCTTCAAGGTTAATAATAAATGGCATAAGAGACCAAGTGTTCGCACTCGGGCGAATTTGGGGCGCTCTTCAGACCTTCTCCATTCGTCATCAGGCACGGACCTTTCGTATCTCTGGTTATCCATTGCAAACAGAGCATTTGTTTTGGTTCCATGGCGTGTCCATGGATGGCGACTCTGAGTTATTTTCAGGTACATCTTGGTTTCGAGCCCTGGCTCCTGATCAGGATGTATCTCATTCGTTTTGTATCGCCACTCATGCTATGCTGTGAGGGTGGCACCTGTTTCGAGAGTTCCTTGGCAGAGCTCTCCTTCACTTTGTGGAGATCTTAGAGGATTGCAGGAGGGATCTCGCGTCCCTCGGCACCGTCCTCAAAGATCGGGGTCCACAATCGGCCATATTATCCTTCATTCGCACATCGACCAAAGTGATAGTACCTTATTCTATGAGATAATTTAGCATGGCATGTTTCAGCCTGACATGTCTCCTCTTACCATTAAAGAGAGTTTTTCACAATCGTAATTGTAGCTTGATTATCATAGAACAAACTTAAATAGTTAATCTTTAAATGGGTCAATGGAATGTCCATGATCAGATTCCTTATCCACTCTGCTTCTTCGCTTGCAGAAGCTAGAGCATAAAGTTCTGATTCCATAGATGACAGAGCAATACTAGTCTGTCTCTTTAACTTCCATGCAACAACGGCTCCATCCAGTGTAAATACATAACCACTGGTAGATTTACTGTCTCCTAATTCTGAGCCCCATGATGCATTTTTCAGGATAAGAGGATGGCCACTATAACATAGAGCATATCCTTGAGTACCTTTAAGGTATCTCTTCAGTCTCATAAGGGCATCCCAATGCTCATGGCCAGGATTACTAGTGAAACGACTCAGCATGCCAACTGTAAAGGCTATGTCTGGTCTAGTGCAACTCACTGCATACATGAGACTACCAATCAGTTTAGAGTAATCCAACTGATTCACGTTGGCTCCTTCATTAGGTCTCAGCTTTTTGGTATAATCAAATGGTGTCTCAATCGGTTTACACTCAGTGTATCCCCATGTAGAAAGTAGTTTCTCAATATAATGGGCTTGGCTAAGAGTGATCCCTTGCCTATCAAAACTTACTTTCATACCAAGAATGGTGTCTATCACACCAAGATCTTTCATGTCGAATTCTTTAGCCAACATAGATTTCACGTCACTCATTACAGAGAGATCGGAACCAAGAATCAACATGCCGTCTACATACAAACAAATAATTGCAACATTATTCGACACAGAACGAAAGTAAATGCATTTATCCAAGTAACTGGTCTGAAAACCAAAGCTCTTTACTACCTTTTTGAATTTTTGATGCCACATTTTAGGTGCTTGTTTAACACCATACAAAGATTTGTTTAACTTACAAACTTTGTTCTCAAAACCTTCCATGACAAACCCTTCAGGTTGGTTTGTGTAGATTTCATCTGTGAGGTCTCCATTAAGGAAAGCCGTCTTTACATCCATTTGATGCACAACATATTGCTCAATAGATGCCAAAGCAAGAAGAATAATTATCGTGGACAAATGACAGACCGGTGAGTAGACATCAAAGTAGTCTATCTCACTGACATGAGTATAGCCTTTAGCTACTAAACATGCTTTATACCGAGCTATAAATCCGTCAAGATTAAGTTTCTTCTTCAAAATTCATTTACAGCCCACAGTCTTAGCCCATTTTGGCAAATCGACTAGCTGCCATGTTTAATTTTATAACAGATAGCTCATTTCATCATCAATAGCTTTTGCCCATAACAAAGAGTCCCTAGATCTCATTGCTTCCTTATAGGATGATGGATCATTCTCTAAATGGTAAGTCACAAAGTCCTCACCAAAATTCTTAGGTACTCTATCTCTTGTAGAAACTCTTAAAGGTTCTGATTCAGAAATCAGTGTAAGACGGGTGTCAGAAATATTCTGTTCAGACTCTACATGTGATTCTGTAACCATCTCAGTATCGTCAGGTATGGTCAAACCATGATCTCTGAGAAATTTATTCTCAAAGAATACTGCATCTCTAGATTCTATAATCATATTGGTATATAGATCCAAAAACCGATCAGCAGCACTATCTTCTGCACCACCTAGATAAACATAAGTGTTTGTTCTAGGTCCTACCTTAGGTCTCCTAGGGTCTTGTATCCTCATATAAGCAATACAGCCCCAAGTCTTAAGAGTGTCATATCTATAATGATGTTTATGACATAACTCATAAGGAGTAGAGGTCAACTTAGAGTGTGATACTCTATTCAAGATGTGATTTGCAGTTGAAGCTGCTTTTCCCCAATAGCTAGTAGGCATGCCAGCTGTCAATAGCATAGAGTCTAACATTTCAGTTAACGTCATGTTCTTACGTTCAGATATGCCATTAAATTGAGGCGAGTAAGGAGCAATAGTTTCAAGTATTATGCCCTGAGAGGCACAGAATACCTTAAACTCTATCATAGTGTATTCTCCTCCTCTATCACTCCTAAATCGCTTAATTTTCAAGTTCAATTGATTCTCGACACGATTCTTGAAAATTTTAAATTTATCAAAAGCTTCATCTTTCGATTTTAGGAGATAAATATGACAATATCTAGAAAATTTGTCTATAAAAGTGATTAAATACTTTCGACCACCTCTAGTAGTGAAACTTTTAAAGTCACAGAGGTCAGAATGTATTAACTCAAGAAGTTGTGTGCTTCTAGAAATAGAACGAAAAGGCTTTCTAATGATCTTAGTTTGTGCGCACACTTCACATCTGTCAAATTTAATCGACGTATCTAATGGGATATTATGAGTCTTAGCAAGTTGTACCATTTTCCTATAGTTCACATGTCCCAATCTAGTGTGTAACAACTTATGATCAATTAGATTTGAACTAACCTAACTAATAGTATCATTTGCTTAACTCAATCTAACATACCATCGATTAAAAATGCACAGCCAAAATAGTAAAAGTTAACAAATAAAGTTACTCTACCACCCAAAAATTAAGAACACATGCTAGTCATATGAGCTTCCTTCTGTGGTGTGTCAGATTTAACCTTCTTAGGTTGCATACAATCTGCACCAAAGCGACCCAATTTTCCACAGTTGTGGCAGTTGCCCTTCTTTTTCTGAAAGATAGTTTTTTTGGCCTCCAACTTGGGTTCACTTTTAGGTAACTTGGATTTTTGAGAAAATTTCTTGGAATTTGTTACCGCGTTAGCAGCAGACTGTTGCTGTCTAACCATCTCCAAGTTATTCCTGACTCGATTCTAATCTTCGATTCATTCGAGATCATCCAGTCCCACTTGCACCTTTTTTCTATACATTTCAGTTTTAAAAGAGGGCCATGCAGATGGTAACTTATATATGATTGCACCTACTAGAAACGAAACACAGACAACTATTTTCTCATTATTCATTTTAGATCTCAAGTTCTCAAGATCAGTCACTTGATGAGTGATTTCCTTGTCTTCTTGGAACTTG
Organism: Tasmannia lanceolata; assembly: GCF_043159265.1. Lineage (NCBI taxonomy): Eukaryota > Viridiplantae > Streptophyta > Magnoliopsida > Canellales > Winteraceae > Tasmannia > Tasmannia lanceolata. Next base: position 69,008,896 of record NW_027518695.1, read on the forward strand.
AAATCCATGAATTTGTCCACCATATGAGTTTTGGACAATTCCTCCTCCATTTTAAATTGAGCATCTAAATTATCCCAAATTTCTTGAGCAGTTGTAAATTTACTATATGTTTCTGCAAGACGGTCTGAAAGACAATTCAACAAGTAGTCTTTAAACTATTGAGATTCATCAACTTCTTCAGTCGTCACAACAAATGTACTCAAAACGGTGTAAAAAATTCATATATTTTAGACCGAATTGAGTCTTTCGCTTCCATGAATTAAACTCAGACCACCAAAGGACTGAAGTTTGACCATCTCAAACAGAAGAGAACTCTTTTCCATTGTATTATTTAGATAATAGTAAAGAGTGGAAAGAGTGCACCTGATTGCGAATCGCGAGAACCCAATCTGAGAACCAAATTGCAAACCAAAGCCAAGAATCGAATCACGAACCAATTTTAAGAACCAAATCTTGAACAACAAAGAACGATTGCAAAAAATAGCAAGAACCCGACGACAAGGTTATCCAATGGACCCAAAATGATTACCAAAGTAATCAGCCCCAAACAAGAGCCACAACAACCGGTCGCTCGAACGGACCACAACCATGTCTCTTGGAATACGTGATGAGGTAGGGAAGAGTCTCGCACCCAAACGAATACTGTGGGAGAAGAAACCCACGACCAAAAACGAATTTTGAGGCCACGCCCAAATCAATTTTTGTGGGAAACAAACGCATGGCCAAATCGATTGTTCACTTGAACCCACAGCTTGTGCGCTATTCTCCCATGCTCGGTGGCTTCCTCCAAAGAATCTGCCCAAAGAGAAGGCTTTGAGATCGAGACGTTTGAAAAAGAGAGAAGGTAGGAGCCGATTGTCTACTTTAATTCACAGATTGAACGTTGGCCAATTGTCTACTTTAATTCACAAATTGAACGTTGATTAACCGACGTTTGAAAAAAGGACCCAATATAATCTGCCCCAACCCCAAACGAATCGTTAATAAGCACGCCCACCAAGAATAGTAGAACACCCACCAAAAATTTCAACGGCAGGAGAGAGAGAGAGAGAGAGAAAGAGAGGCAAACGACCCAATTTGTGAAATTTGTGAAAGAGGTAGTCACGCCTCTGTGTGAAAGAGGCACTCACACCTCTCTGTGAAAATCGTTATACAAAGACGTTAACAGAACGTTGTAGAAAAGAGGGGCCAACCTGTTGGAGGATGGTGCTTGGTAATGAAAGAATCTACAATCGATTCACCCTATTTTTCAAAAAATAACTTCTCTCGTGAAGCCGTGTGAGAATTGAGAGAGGCAGACGTCCTCAGCTTTATTGGAGAGGAGAAAACGATCGCAAGAGATGAAGCCTCAATCGTTTAGGGTTTCTTGTATTTAGGTTTAATGCTTCATGATTGTTAGAGGAATTAGGTCAAGCAAGAGGTTGCTTGAAGCATTACACCTTAGGTATCTAGTTTGATACCTAGTTTGTTGCCTTCAGCCCCTATAAATAGAGATACACTAGGGTTATTGACTGGCTAATGGACTCTAGCCCATGTAGGCCCACTACACCGGTCAATTATCTTATTGGGCCTATATTAGAACATATATGGGTTATATCATATACCCAACATAAAAATTTATTTTGTCCCTCGAAATTGTCCCGTCGTCAGAATTATTGCCAGAAAACAAGCCCCCTGCTGCTTGTGTTGCCCGTCCTTGCAAGCCATAACTTGCTTGCTTGTTGCCGTGAAAGTCTCTTTCAAGGTAAATCAGCTTGTTATTCCCTTCCAATCAACCAGAGAATGTGGCCCATCAAACCATCTCTTCCTCAGCCCTAAAATCCTAACCTAGAGCCTTATTGTTGTCAGCCGAACCCCTCCCCAAATTCCTTTAGTATTAGGCAATTATTTTTACAACAGTTAAAACAACCACATGTAGATATTCATCTCCAAACAATTCCATCTTTTGTTGCCGATTCTACCAGCCAACCTATTGGTTTTGTGAAGTATTTAAAAACTCCTTTCACTAGACAAGGAACTAGCCAGAGTCGACTTCTTTTTTCCTGGGCCGCGTTCCACGTTGCACCACATCCGCATTTCACATTTTACCCTACATAGTCAATAAACTCCTTTACTCTCCCGAGTTATGACCATGTCGACCGCGTCAACCACGTTATTGGCCGCATCTGCGCCAAGTCGTCAAGGATTTTTCTTGGCCACATTCCACGTCACATCCGTGTTTTTAAACACTGGTTTTGTTCCTTATTGCCCAAACTTCCTGGAAAACCAGAAACCGGGAATCTGAAATCCTCCAAAAAAACCTGTAAAAAGAATGAGAAAAGATCTGAAATTTAGAGGGAAATAAAGGTGGCAAAGCTCTTTCTCTACTCTTTATCTTCTCACTGTTAAATCACACAGGCTTTTCTTTTTCAGACGTTATGTTTTTGGTATTGATATTCGCACTACCATGTTTTGATAATTGCACTAACTAATCTTGTCTTTTATTACTAAAACAGTTGTCAAAGGTTATTACAGTTCCCAAAAAGCTCTCAGAAGTCACTTAAGAAAGAAAAGACAAGCTGAATTTGTGCAGTTATTAAAAAGAGGGGTGCCAATATCAGTATTCTAATTACATAAAAATGCATTTCTTTATGTTTAACATAAGATTTTCGAGAATCTCAACTTTTTTTAACAAATGCGAGAAAGTAAAATTTTGTAACACAGTTCTGCCGTTTGGGGACATTTTATCCTTTTTCTTTTCCGTCGTCGTTTCGTATGACGGTATTGCCCCTTGATGTCCTTTAAATAACTAAAGGGATAATTACATTTACACCCCCTTTAGTTTCTGACATATCCACTTCCACCCCTATAGTTTAAAACGTGACAAATACACCCCTGTAGTTTCAATTTGTTTAAGGTTTGCCCCCTCAGCTGAAGGTTCGTCCATAGATTGAAGGGTTAGGATGATCCGATGGAGCTGATTTTTTGGACACATCCTATCTATGTTAAGACCCATCAAATGAACACTTTGGATCATCCAAATCATGTGGGCTCATACCCGAATCCAAACACTACCAAAAAATCATCCAGATAATGTGGGCCCACATTGTTTGGATGATCCAAAGCGTTCATTTGATGGGTCATGACATAGATAGGGTGTGCCCAAAAAATCAGCTCCATCGGATCATCCAAACCCTTCAATCTATGGACGAACCTTCAGCTGAGGGGGCCTACCTTAAACAAATTGAAACTACAGGGGTGTATTTGTCACGTTTTAAACTATAGGGGTGGAAGTGGATGTGTCAGAAACTAGAGGGGGTGTAAATGTAATTATCCCATAACTAAAATGCCCTCTTGTAATTACTTTTTGGGCAATGATACTTTCACCCCCGCAGTACACATTCGCCCCCCTTGTAACGTGATTGGACGTCAAACAGCGTCAAAGTTGCCCACTGTTCACGTTGCAGAGGGGGTGAAAATATTATCTCCCACACTTTTTTAAAAAACAATTCCGTGTACTCTGTGAGTTGGACCTAATTGAAAGTCCCCTTAAAATGCAATGATAGGGTCCACTTACATGATATTGGCACGATCCACACAGTCCATTTAGTGGGCCCCTCTAATCCCATGGCTAGGATTGTTAAGACAGAAACATGACCCAGATCCACATGTGGCTGATTGGATGTATGATAATTTTTTTCAAAAACATTTTCCATGAAAAATGAATTTTCCATCATTTGGGAAACTTATCTTTCATGAAAATTGCAAACCCGGCTGAAATTTTTTCCATGAAAACTTTTTCCAATAATTTTATCTCTAGATCCAAACACCCTGCTTATTTTTTAGCCTTCCGAGATCCTAAACAAGCTCTATAAATGGACGGTTTGGATCATTCAAAGATGAGACCTAGTATTTGATAGCGGCCATGCTCATTGTTTTACAGTGTGGTCGCGTGCGCCCAACTCAGCATCGAGAAAATATTCCATATAAAAAATAATCCATGGAAAAATTATCTAGGGTCTAGTAGAATTGTAATTTTCCTTCGACACAGGGAATATCTTCGAATTCAGAAAACAAGTTTACCAATCATTCGAAAATCCAAATTTCCATGGAAAAAAAATCCAGTAAAATCTTTCATCCATAATGAATGGATCTTGCTCACATGCGCGAACCGTGGATGCACTGCCATCAATAGCATGTACTGAAATTTGGTGTAAAACTTAGGGAAATGTTATCAGCACTACTATATTTTGATGAGGGCACTCCTCACTTTATTAAAAGTACAGTATGGATTGCACCATAGGATGATCCAAACCGTCCATTAGATGGGCCACAGCCTAAATAGGTTGTCCCACAAAAATCATTTCCATAGGTTAATTTTAACCCTCTGATCTGAATGTTAGAGGGTTGAACCTAAACCTCTATAGATCGGAGGGTTATGATCAACCTATGGAAATAATTTTAGGGGCACACCCTATTTAGGCTGTGGCCCATCTAATGGACGGTTTGGATCATCTTATGGTGCTGGCCATACCGTACTTTTAATAAAGTGAGGAGTGCACTCATCAAAATACAGTAGTGCGGATAACATTTCCCAAAACTTATTTACGTAGTTAAGCATATTTAGTGGATGTGGTCAGTGTGGAGATTGTTAATACATTGTTTTTCAGTTCACATCCCATAGACTTTGGAAGGTGATGAGGAGAAGACATGTTTTCGGCAAAATTATTACAAACTGTATTATTTTTCTTTCTGTAGAAAATAATGACGAATGATAGATCCAAGAGCACCCTTGCATAAAGGACCGGACAAGGGCTTTGGTTGGATCCACGTCATTAAGTGCAACCGAATTTATTTTCTCAACCCATTTTTAAAGGTTACTGAAAATGATGTGAATCCAATCAAGGGCCCTTTCCCGGATCTTTATACAAGGGCGCCATTGCATCTATCATTCCTCAGAAAATTAATATATTATTATATTTTAGAAAAAGGTTTCGCATCTCCCATTGTTGTTTGACTCATCCAAGTCATTAGTTCTATAGGTTATAGTGAGGATTATGATTATGGTTAGGATTATGGGTTATGGTTAGGGTTATGATTAGTGGATGTTTAAAATGGATGGCTACAAGTTATTGTCCTGTAGATCGGATAGTTAGGATTATGGTATGGAGCTTGTTTATTAGGAACACCCTATGGTTGTTGCAATTTCCAGAAATAAGTTTAAAAAGAAGAAAATTGTAAATGTGAGAATCCTTACATGCAAGTGTAGCGAAAATCCAATAGTGGCGACCACATTATTAGGGGATCCAAGCTGATCATTTGTTGGGCCCCAACTTAGATTGGCCGTGGCCCAAAATCATCTCCATAGAACAATCTTAACCCTCCGATCTGTAGAGGTTTATAATCGTCTCTTTTAATACTCTACAGATTGGATGGTTAGATCATCCTAAGGAGATTATTTCTGGGCCACGGCCTATATAAGTTGGAGCCCAACAAATGATCGGATGGTTAGGATCATCCTTAATATGCAAGTGTCGCAACAAAAATCATGCCCCAAATTAGGCGATCCAAACCGATCATCCTTTCTGGCCCACATTATTAGGCGATCCAAACCAATCATTAGTTGGGACCCAACTTAGATTGGTCATGCCCCAAAAATCATCCCCATTGGATAATTAATCTTAACCCTCTGATCTGTAGAGGTTTATAATCCCATGCTATATAGATCATGCTGTCCGTTTTAAGCCTCTATAGATCGGATGGTGAGGATCATGATATGAATTATCCTACAGGGGTGCGGCAGACTTTAAAGGAGGGTATGCGGCAGACTTTAACGCTTTTAAACGTCAATTTACATTCCGGGGGGGAATTATCCTACAGTGGGTGTGAATTTATCATTGCCCAAACTCTAATATGAGAATGTCATGAAAAGTCCAATATTTAGTGCGTGTTTGGCGCCGTACCGTTTAAAACACCGTTGGCGTTTGAAACACCGTTTTGGGGCCAAATGGCCGTTTGGGAGTGTTTGGGTGCGCCGCGACCGTTTGAAACACCGTTTTGAACCCTCAAAATGCTGTTTTGCAAACGGAGGGGGGAGGTCCGTTTGCAAAACGCCGTTTTGAACGGAGTTTTTGGGCTGTGGGTTTTTACGTGTTTACCCTCACCAAAACCCATTTTTACGTATATGCTTGCGATTTTATGTGTTACGTCAAATACCAAAAAAGTGGGGGTGTTAATATCATTCTTGAGGACACAAATTTGTTAAATTGTTAATATTTAAGTCAAAACAAGGGGCTGCTGATATCATTTTATGATCACTTAATTTTGATTTTTTAAAGACAAATGAATTAAAAGAAACCATAGTTTCTTACTTTCTTCATCTACTTTGCAAAGTTGCAAACCCTCTCACGCCTCACTGCCTCAGCGCCTCCACTCGTCCATCAAATCCGGCAAATCCAGCCGTTAAGAAGAAGAAGGAAAAGAACCCCAAAGGTATAGCCTTTTTTTTCTTTTTTGGCAATGATGTTTAATTTTAGTAGTGTTTGAATGAGATCCTAATGACCTTTTAATATTAGGCCTAATAAGAGAGTAGTTGAGTTACATTGAGGCCAACCAAACAATGTCCTTTTTGGTCATTTTACCACTAAAACTCTGTTTTGAGGCATTTGCAACCAAACACACAATACCTCCGTTTGTCGTTTAATATGCCGTTTTGATCTGGCCAACCAAACATGAAAATGCCGTTTGGCAAAACACCGTTTTGAACCAAAACACTGTTTTGCAAAACGGCGTTTTAAACGCTATTTCAAACGGTACACCAAACACACCAGTGTCTATCCGTATCATTGTACTGTGAACCAGACCCTTTATTCTGTTGGCCGTATCACGAGTTGGTTTGAGAAGAAAATCAACGCTCAAAAAATAATCTCAAGGGAAATGATATATTTGCCTGCTTTTCTTCCCCAAGCCATCCCCTTGTAGTGTACAAAGAGTGGTCATAGATAAACTACAGAGGGTGTCTCAGGAAAGGAAATGGGGTGCATATATCAATTCCCTAATCTCAATTGCCTAATTTGTAAACATAGTTAGCAAAACGGATTAACTTTTAAACCGCTTTTTTTATAATAAAAAACACGTTTTACTGGTGTGCCGTTTAAACTCCGTTTAAAATTTTACAACGAATAGAACTCCGTTTTTTTTTTAGGCAAACTTTTTAAACACGTTTAAAATGAGTTTTAAACGTTTTAAACACGGTTTTTTGGCCAACTTTCCACCCCCACCATATTTTGTAAATGGAAAATTCTCGACTCATTTTCTTGTGTTTCCCTTTTTTTAACTACGTTTTTTTAAACCAAAGACGTATTAAACTCGAATTTTCGCCATCCCGATTATTTTGCCGAATCATGTTTTGCTAACTATGCTTGTAAATGGATGGCTAGCCAAAAAAAAAAAAGGTTAAAATCTCTACAATCTGAAAGGCTAGAGAAATGACCTCATACATAAAGTTAGCTTCTCATACGCTTCTTGTATTGGGGATGTTCCATGCAGGGATAGAAATCCTTGGATGAGTTGTTCTTAGGATATGCTATCCAGCTTGGATAATTTTATCTTGAGATCATCTTGTATGTCTTAATGTCTTATCCAAATGTCCATGTGAACAGGAGATGCCAACTACCACGTCTATTACAAATCAAGCTTACCGTGCGCATCTTGTATCTGGGCTGTTCCATGTGGGGATAGAAATCCACAGATAAGTTGTTCTTAGGATTGGTTATCCAGCTTGGATAATTTTATCTTAAAACTATCTTCTATGTTTTATCAAAGTCCCTTGTGACGAGAGGATAACAATCTTTCCAAGGACAAAATAAAACTAGGGAGATGATATTTTCACCCCCCCCCCCCCTCATGCGCACTGCGGAGGGGGTGAAAATATCATTGCCCTAAAACTATCTATCATGTTTTATCAGTCTCTGGTACTTGAATCGAAACTCGAAAGGGATGGGTGTAGTGTCAATGTTAAAAGAGGGGATGAAAATATCAGTAAGGGTCCATTTTGATACCTGAGATTTTGTATTTGGATTTGGAATTGAGTTTTTAAGTATAAAATGAATATAGATTTGTCAGCTCATGTTGAGAGAGACAAAGAGGGAAGGGGGTAATTCCTGCTGCGGGGAAGAGGTTGAGGAGCCAAGAGGGTGAAGGAAACTGTCATGTCTGTGGATTTCCAATTTCTTATTTCCACAACTTATTTGGAAATTCAAGGATTTGATCGGGATCTAAATGTCGACGCAAATGTGGGAATTCCAAATCAAAATCTTCTGTGCATCCAAACTGGCCCTAATCTTCTTAAAAGCCGTCCTTGAAAATCATGAGTTGGATCAGGCTCGTCACGTGGCTGTATAAAGGGGTAAATATTCTTAAAAGCTTGGATAGTTTGGTCAAGCCAATGGAAGAAAAGGAAGGCGACATGATCACGAGATTGCGAAATAATAGTGAGGCCCTTTTAGTGGTCGTTTAAGATAGCATTAAGGACAGTTTTGGTAATTTTGCTTGCAATGGGCTCCTATTGGTTGGAAAATTGGGCCATGCCCATAATAGAACTACAGAGCCCACCTGTATACACTGCATAGATTGGCACTAATTACATATCCTCACAACTACTAGATTGGGCCCACTTTTGTTCCTCCCACTATTTCTAAGGGTATTTTCGTAACTGGGTATGCTTGAAATATCAAGAAGAGAAATGATATCTACATTCCCTTGTTTTGATAACGGCACTCCATGATTTGCCAGGGTCCATCGCAAAAGGCGGCGGCGGCTGGTCCGTTCATGTCAGACCAGCCACCTTGTGAAGCCACCTCATGAATGGACGGCTTCACGAGGTGGCTGGTCTGTCGCAGGTCTGACATGCGACAGACCAGCCGCAAAATGCCTTTTTTGCGATGGACGCTAGCAATTCCCCACTTTATTAATAAGAAAATTCTAAGTGCCTAAAAAAGACATAATACTTAGATTGGAGTGTTATTACTGATAAAGGGAGGTGTGGAGGGGAAATGTTATTGGCACTCCCTTGTTTTTATAATGGCACTCCATACTTTATTAGGCTATTGAGAGGATATGAGAAAGGGAAATGATTTATTTGCCCTTTTTAAACTTGGGACAGCCAGCTCGTAGAAGAGTAGTCATAAGTACTGTCCCAACCAAAAGAAACGGAGAATATAGCACTTCCCTATAAAGATTATGGAAATTCTCGTCTCTCCCTCTTGACTTCTTTTGACTAACTATTCTACAAAAATCCAATGGAATTTTTTTTACTAGCAACCAAACGAAGCTTTAGGGTCTTTTTCAACTTTATGGTTTGTGAAAATGAAAAGTAGGAAATTCACAACTCCTAGTACGAGAGGGACATTTTTAAGATCATACACTATTTGGACGTTCTTTGCAACGCATGCAATAATTCATATACCATGTACAGTGGCTGACGCTCTTTGTAGTAGCCTCGAGGGGGTTACAGGTAAGGGTGCAACGGGGTCATTTTTTGGGAATTCTGGATCCCAGCTCATTTTTAGCAAAAGCTCAACCCGACTCGACCTAAATCGCACCCGTGGACACGGGTCTCATCGTCCTAACTTACGAACCCCACATGTGTTCTTCGGGTCAAGTTCCATGCCCTGGCATTCTCCGGTATCAACAAGGGTTCGGCAGTAGAGTTCAATATCCATATGAAAGCCAGATGTTGGGAAAGTTGCCTTGTTTCATAAGGTGGAGCGGGAAGACAAAATAGAAACTATTTTTGGTTTTTTGGAAAACATGAGTATAAGAGTTCTCTTCAACAACTCATATGGGGCGGCTACATGTTGGAAAAAATTGGTAGATCTAAAATAAGAATACTACGATTCTTTAGGTTGTTGGAAACCGATAATAAAAAGAGGGACTGATCTGTTGCTTACTCGAACGCAAAATGAAGTAAGTCGAACCCAAATGGTTACTCAAACCAAAACCGATTACTCGAACCAATCTGGTTACTTGAAGACAGATTGGTGCAACTCGAACCCAAAATTTGTGTACTGTTAGAAATTCCAGAATTGAAATGAAACTTGTAAAAATATATTGCACTTATTGTTTTGATGAAACCCTTTGCAAAAATCATATTGATGATGATGGAGGAAGGTTGAGTCGTACCACATGGTCACTCTCCGTAAGAATCATATCCGCGCCTTGAGATGTAACAGTGAACTACGAATCGATGCTTCAAGATAAAACAGCCCAAACAGGCTCCAGTTCACGTGCACTCGTTGACCGGTCTGTTAGAATATGTGAGATCTCACCGTCAAATTGGGTTGAAATGCCGCTGTTGGATCATCATGGTGGCAGATTAGGCATGTTGGCTAAGGGGATAATCATGCTAGATTAGGCACCTAGATTAAATTAGTAATTAGGTTAGATTAAACTATTCTACCAATATCTCTTTCCATGTTTACCATGATCTTCTTTCTATGTTTATCATCTAAGTGCTCTATATAAGCACTACTTGATTCTCTTGTAATTATATCCAAGAAAAATAGAAATTCTTAATGGTATCAAAGTGATTCAGTCTTAGGGTGCCCTGACCACAAAGTTAGTAACATTGTGTTTGGCGAACGGCCGCCGGGCCTCCAACAAACCGGTGGCCTCCCATCAATATCACCACGGCTGAAAATCCATTCCAGCAGGATCGTCTTTACCTCTTTTCTTTTTCCTCAACACACAGTACTCTATTGCAAGATCTATATCTGTCTGCCATGATAGATTGGATCTTCACTTCACTACTTCAATAAAAAGCTTACCTTGGTCGTCAGGTCAACACCATCAATCAGATCCATCTCAAACCAAAACCAATCCTTCATACTTAGGGACTCACTTGCAGTTTGCGTTGGAAAATTGCTTTCTGGCAGCTATTATGGTTCTTGAACCATCTTGATCCTTTAATATGTCCCATTCTAATCATTTCATATGTCCCTTTGTGGTTCACGGTGTTTGATTTATAGGAAAGAAATTGATTTAAAGATATAAGAGGAGAGAAAATAGAAAACTGCCACATTGATAGAGGCACACCTTCCTTCCCAATTTTACATATTTTCTCCGATATGAATGGAATTTGCACCCCATCCAGATTCAAAGTTGTCGCTTGCCTTTCTACAATCCACTCATTTTCCGGATTACACACTTTCATATTATCCCAAAATTTGATATTCGCTTATCACCACATCAACAGACATTGTCATCACCTCCAAAGTCTTAGATTGTTTGTACCACCGTTGATAATTTCCAATATTTAACGCTAGTTGTTTGTTGTCGCTCATTCAATTTTCCTTTTCCCAAATTCTTGATTTTCTATTTCAGTTGATGTGCCTTTCTTGAGGTCCATGACTGAAATAATTCCTCTCCTCAGTTGAGGTGCCTCCTGAGAGAGTAGTTTCATTCCATGAGAATCGGTAGTCGACCCATAATGTCTTGCCCAATCGAGGCCCATTCTGGCCTTCATGCCTATTTCGGCATTGGTCCATTGTGACCTACTTCGGCATTGGTCCATTGTGACCCATTTCTTGCTCATTCTAGCATTGGTCTATTGTGACCCATTTCTAGAGGGTTCGGTATCAAAACTGGCCTAAGAGACTCGCCCATTTCGGGTTGAGTCCAATCCAGTTCTCTGAGGCTCTTTGCGGCTCATCTTTCATGCGACACATTCTTCAACAAAAGGTGGGATAATCTTCAGCAATATCAACAAGAGGCAGACATCAATCATAGCAGTGTGCATCAAAATTTGCAAATTTTATATTTCTTTTTGGGGATGTCTATTGTAATCAAGCGTATGTTGATTTTTCAATCCACATAGGTTTGAGGGGGCATGTTAGAATATGTGAGATCTCACTGTCAAATTGGGTTGAAATATCACCATTGGATCATCATGGTGGTAGATTAGGCATGTTGGTTAAAGGGGTAATCTTGCTAGATTAGGCACCTAGATTAAATTAGTAATTAGCTTAGATTAGAATATTCTACCAATATCTCTTTCCATGGTTACCATGATCTTCTTTCTATGTTTATCATCTAAGTGCTCTATATAAGCACTACTTGATTCTCTTGTAATTACATCCAAGAATAATAGAAAACTTTCACGGTCCACTTTGAATCACCTTGAAACTGTGCTCAGATATGGAACGGAATGGACGAAGAAAGAAGGAGAGAAATCTGTATTTTTTTGTGAAAACAATATACTTATGTAGCAAAAGAATATGCTTCTTTTCTCTGCAAGTCTATCAATTTCATGTGTGAAACAGTGCTTCCTTATCTCTCTTTTATAGAAAGAAAATATGACCATTGGAGGAATAAACACCCATTAAAGAGAGGCAAATGTTTCTCTCCCAACAGTCACTTTTTGTGAGTTTTGGAGAAGATGAAACAGTTCACATTAATAGGTGCCATTACAAAAAACGTCTAGGAAAATAAAAATTGGTAAGGAATCAATAGAAAAAATCAAAATAGATTTTGCCAACAAATTACATTTTATTTACCCAAACAAAACCCGAACCCACACTTAAACCCAGACCTGGACCTCGGACCACAGCCCGGCCCGGTGCGAGTGTGTTTGTGTTTGTATGAACTTAGGTTCATGTAAAACCTGTTCACCCAACAAATTCCAATGACCCTTAAAAGGCCCAAGCTTTTCCTCCACTCCACCTCTTATAAGGAGGTGAAACTTTCTTAAAAGTTTGAATGCGAGACTAAACATTCTTGCATTGTTGTTGAAACCCACTCCATACACCCGTAGGTCTAGGGTTCAAGTCTCACATCACCACAAAAGACAAGAGCTTTTGAAAACAAAGGTAGATTTGAATTTTGAATCTTCCCTCCAAATGTTAAGTTCAAATGGTTCTTTTTTCACTCTAAAATTTCTAACAATTCCCATCAAGATTCAAAATACAGTCATGGTTTGAAAACAGAAGCATCCGAGCACATTAGAATAATATAGGGAATTCATGCCGGTGTCTTTTGAACTTCAACGATATTTAGGATAAACAAATTATGTTACTAAGTACGGTTGGAGCTAGAATCCTTCAGCCTTCCCTCATAGTAGGGGTGCAACTCGGGTCCATTTTTCGGAATTCAAGTCGAGTGTTTACCTTAAAATTGGGTCGGGTTGATTCTTATTCATTTTTTAGCAAAAGCTCAACTCCTCCTGACCCAAGTTGCACCCCTACCTCGTAGGTGTAAACTCGCTAACCTGTCATCCACACCTTACTTTCGATTCCTTAGTGATTCTTTCACAGATCTAGAACTTTTGGCCTTATTCCCACCTTGGTTTACATGAATGTTCTAGAGAATTACCCATTAAATTCTCATATGAAGTTGCCTCACCTCCAATATTATTTCCTATATCTGTCCTAAGTCATTTTATTCTTTTGTTTAATTGATTTTTCACTCCATTCTTGTGTTTTATAAAGGCTTGTTCAGCCTTATCTTTGGTTCTAAGTAAGAATACTTTAGTGTACCTAGAATAGTATTTGATAAAAGTGTTATAATATCATTTTCCTCATCTAGATTCAAATGATTTAAAGTCTCCTAAATTACTATGTATGAGTTCTAATAATTCAGTTTTTCTTTCAACACAAAAGTGTGGTTTCTTTGTGAAGTTGACCTCAACACATATTTCACACTTTTCTTTACTAGGTTCAATCTTTTCTTTTATTAAACCTAAGTTATTAGTCTTTTAATGTATATTGAGTATTACTTTTCTTTAATAAGCAGAAGAACATAATTTTTCATTCATGATTTCAAGTACATTGAGTATAAACAATCCATTGGCATTATAGCCCTTTCTTATAGAAACATTATTCTTGCTAATAATAACCTTATTGGATTCAAAAGTGAGCTCTAGTCCATTCTTGTTGAGAAGCATGCATGACACCAAGTTGCGCCATATATCCGGCACATGAAATTAAAACCTTAAAAGTAGAAATTATTGAGATGAAAGCCAAAAATGAAAATTGGGTTTTAAAAAACAAAAACTTACAAAAGGAAAATCATAAATTAATTTGCCAATATAAATCTTCTTATAATGATTTCCATGTTAGTCCTTCTACATGTTCCATTAAATGTAATTATTGTGGTAGATTAGGACATTATAAATTTAATTGAAAATTTAGATATTAGCATAATGATTATTTTTTGGGTTAAAAAGAAATCATATAATGAAAATAACCCAATAGGAACCAAGATGTTGTGGGTTCCAAAAGCCCCCGCCGAAAATCAATTTTTTACTTTAACTTAGACTTATTGGTTTGGTCATAAATTGGTCAAATCTTTATTGAAATTAAAAAACAAAATTAAAAATAATTAAAGAAAGTGATGTATCAAGCCCAAGGTTCAATCTTCAAAGTGAAATCTTAAGATCCTTGATAACCCCTCTTGAATTGCATCTTTGAATTAAAAAGGGGGAGCTTATTTTAAATTATTCCTTGACTAAGGGGGAGTTAAAAATTATTTTCAATCTATAATACCCTTTGAGATTTTTGAAAATATCACACCCATTCTTTTTGTCGATGACAAAGGGGGAGAAAATCATGATGTTTTAGTTTTAAAGCAAAGTATGGATCAGAAGGAATTCTCGATTGATTTAAACATATATTTAGGAAGAGTGAATTGGTAAATCACATTGTGTGTTGTCATCATAAAAAGGGGGGAGATTCTAAGCCCAATGGTTCAACTCTTGGCAATCTTCTAGTTTGATGAATCAAAACACAAGTCGATTCAATAAGTTATACCAATGAATTTTGTATTTTAAGTTGAAGATTTAATCAAGGATCAAAGTCAAGTAAGAAAAAGGATATACAAGTGAAATCATATTCTAATCCCTCAAATATATACAATTCAAGGCACAAGGGTGTTTCTCACAACATGCTAAAATAGGGATTAGGAGTGTTCCAAGGGTGTATAAGGGGGGTAGAACCCCTTTATATAAAGGTATGAACCAAAAACTAGCAGTTATGGCTCCTCCAACGGTCAACTCGGATGCTCTTCGGATGTCCAAACTATTCCTTAGATGTCTGATCCAGACACCCGAGCAAGCATATTGGATAATTTTAAAAATATCTGAAAATTCTCTAGAGTCATTATCCATAAGATAATGGCCTTAGTTTAACCAAGCAAGTGCCAATTAGGACTTTTTAAATGTATAAGCTCTCTTTGGCGCTTGGGCTTTGGTCCACTTTGTTCCTTTTAACATATTTTAAGTTAATTTTATTGCCTCTAAGTGTATATTAGGTGAGAGAGAGTAGATTTTACAAACTAAACACAAGACTTCGACTCGGTTTTCAACTTAATCTTCTTTCTTCAAGTCTTGGTCTTCCTTCTTCATGGATCTTCATATTCTTTTTGGCTTCCTTGATCTTCCAGATGGCTTTAATGCCTTGATCGAGAGATTATTGTAGTGAGATAATTGTCGTATTATACTTTGTGAATGCATTTTGTTTTTCATCTTTCTTTTATTCATTGTAATCGACGAGTGTTGAGGCGTGGAATAATCTCGGTTGGCAAGTGTTGAGGCACCGAGCCACCTTGTTTTTTAGCAAATGTTGAGGCATAGAGTCACCTCGTTGTTTAGAAAGTGTTGAGGTGTGGAGCCACCTCGATTGTTGCGGTTTGATCTTCACCGGTTTTAGTGAAGCCACCAAGGGTTTTGGTGGAGTGGATATAGGTCCGGCTTGTGGACCGAACCAGTATAAAAATCACCAATGCACTCTATTCTTTATGTGCACTTGTGATTTTAGCTTCCGTGTGCTTACTTGAAATTTGTTCTTTAATTTGATTTTATAATTAATCTTTTAAAATGGCAAAAAAATTTATAAAACCAATTCACCCCACCTCTTAGGTTTCCACACCGGGGCCTAACATTTATTTCATTGGTCCCCTTGATCTAAGCCTAATTCAGTTCGACAACCTGCTTCTTCAAGTCGGCCAAGAGGGCAAGAAGATGAGCGGTGCATCCTGTGTTGATGGTGCTAATCTGCAAAAGAACACGTCAGCAAAATCAATCATTTAGAAGTTAGATGAGCTGAGAAGTCAAACGAGATGAGAACTTTGTACCTGAGCTGAAGAGATACATAGATTCTAGACCAAGTCCTCAATAGAGGCCTGGTCAACCTTCTCCTTATCTCTTGGAAGAGTTCCGAGAACCACCACCTCCTGAGAAGTGATGGGATCCCCAAGTAACGATTCACCTGATGTGACCTTCCACGCTGGCACGAGCACTCTTCCGGGCTGATGTGTCTGCGGCTGTTGTTGTTGCTATTGTTCCTGTTGAAGAGTCGATTGCCCAGCCAATGAACTTCTAGCTAGATCCATCGTCACTGACGACTCTACTATTGGTGATGTCGTCGTCACCAGAGTCGGTACCAATACCGACGAGGTCCCCGCTACTGAAGACTTCTTTGTGGGTGGCGGCAGAACAACGCTCTCATCTCGGTCATTCGGTCATGGTGCCTTCGACGCTGTCCTTTCAAGTTGGAGCCCCTTTGTCTGAAGATTCGGAGCGACATCCTCCAAATAGCGTCGTTGTTCTGCCAGATTTTGAAGAACTTTGGGCTATTGTACCATATTAACGTTGTTGTTCTGCCGAATTTTCGAGAAACCCGAAGTCCCTTCGTCCCAATAGCTTCATTGTTCTGCCGAATTTCGAAGAACTTTGGGCTATTTTACCATAATAGCGTCGTTGTTCTGCCGAATTTTCGGGGAACCCGAGGCCCCTTCGTCCAAATAGCGCCGTTTTTATGCCGATTTTTCGGAGAACCCAAAGCCTCTTGATCCGAGTAGCGATGTTGCTCTGCCAAATTTGAAAACTAGAAGCCAAACTGTCCAATTAGCGCCGTTATGCCGCCGACTTTTTAGAAGATGTCCTCGCTTATTTGGTAAAATTACATTTATTTCTCAGCTTTCAGCACTTTTATTACAAAATCTGGTACATGGTAGTTACGGGATCTATGGCCCATTTTGCCCTGGATCCTGAAGCGTAAACTCCTTACCCCTCTTTGTGAATAGGGCTACGTTCCCTCTCCTTATCCCGTCACTCTGTCTCTGGTCCTACCATAGACAAAAGAGACAGAGACGAGAGCCCTGGTGCTCCACGACGTCAGACAAACGGAGGAAATCAGAAACCCAGAGTTTTCTTTCTCTTATGTCTTGTCTTTTCCATTTGATTTAGTTATCTTGATTGAAGTTAATTGAGAGATCTTTCTGGGACTCCAAATTGCAGTATACAACTTCAATCCGGATAACGCCCAAATCGATTTTTCTTCTTTTCTTTGCAAATCCATTTTCTTTTACGCTCAAGAATTAAACCTAATCGTAATAAAGGATTAAACAGTAAAATTTTCTAATAAATTTCTCCAAAAATGCCAAATCAAGTTAAGAGACCGAGTTTACCCAGGCATGAAGGGTGCCTAACACCTTCCCCGAATGCAACCATAACCCTTACTCAGAATTCTGTAAAGACCATGCCTTAACAAACAGAGCAAAATTATGTGTTCTAGGCACCCGACCTAGAGTACAACTGTGGTTAATGCTTTTCATATAAAACTTGGATTCCTATCCTCATCTCATTGAAAAAGCAGATACGGGTCCTAGGTCTTAACCTAGGTGGCGACTCTAAAATTTCTCTTTCTTGTGAAATCCGGACCCTAATCCCGAGTTCACAAGAAATGCAGACAAACAAACACCCCCATCCTAAAAAGAGAAAACCCGAAGTGGTGATCCCGCCATCAAGGACGGGAAAAAACCAAATCCCACAACGACATTATATTAAAATGTGAGTGGTTCTTAAATTAAAATGACGTAGCAGAGTATAGGGGAGAAAGTTCGTTGTGAGTGGTTCTGAGAACTTTTTTTGGTTCGAGGCTACCAACCACTGTCAGGTCTAAGCTCAAGGATCTCTTTGCAAAGGTGGGTAGTTATGAATCGAATTACAGAGGCATAGTGTTTGTTGTTCTTCCATTCTACTAGTTTCGGAAGGTCAAGGAGCTGAACGTTAAGTAGCTTGCTAGTTAGTTCACATTCCAGACGTTTTTTTTTTTTTTTTTGTGTGGGCCAGCTGATATTGAAGTGAAGTTACACCAGATCTACAACTCCGCTTGTTAAATGTAAGTTTAAATTAGTGTGAAAGCTTGCAGCATTATTGGTTTAATCTGAGAACGTCTGAACTGTGAGTCCATAAACTTTAACTACAATGGTGATTATTCCAGGCCTTTTCAACTCACCTAGAGCATAGGAATGTAGAATTGTTGGATTTGGCTGCATGGACTTGAAAGAATTTGTAGGCGAGTTCTCTCCAATTTGGAGGGGATTGATGCAATGAAAAAAAATTGTAACTTACTGTGATCTTTGTTTTCTTTAGTTTGTATAAATTTGAAAAAAAATCTTTATGTTCATATTTGCTGAGATTTTCCATTTTGTTGGAACAGTTTATTAGTGCACATAAGGATAAAGAAATGGTCAGAGTGAAGGAGCTTATGATGGGTTCTCTTCAACAATTTATTAATTCAGAGAACAATCACATCAATCTACAGCTCGCCATCAACTATGCATTGGGCATTTCCAATGCATTGGCCTCCTTACATGCTAAGGAGATCGTTCAAATTTTATGTTAAATGCTTTGTCCAACTAAATTTGTTAATAGCCAGTGTCTATTCCTCTGACAATAGGTTTTGTATGCAGTTTTAATTAAAACATGTACTTTTCTGCATACTATCACCTAAATATATCTCCCTTTACTTGATCCCGATGGGGGGTTGCAGATAATATGCTATTGACAGCAGACAGGAAGAAATCAAACTTGTAGACTTTGGTTTGAAGAGAAATGGACATGAGGAAGAAATGATTATGGGTACACATCTGACATGTTTTTATGGGATTTGGTTCAGAACTGCCAAAGGGTAGAGGGGATAGATTATGGGTACACATCTGACAGGGTATGTTTCTGTGTCATGAGGCTAGTAATTTTTTTCTCGAGTAGAATTTTCTTTTTAGTGGACCGAATTGCATTGATTGATGCACATTTTATAGTACTTTGAAATTGAGTGTTGCCTTGGATTAAATTTATAAACTTCATAATTTGTTGCAAGCACTTAAATTGCATGATGCACTTGTTATAAACTTTGGTATCAGTTGTTTAAAGTTAGACCTTGTTGCAAGCACTTAAATTGCATGATGCACTTGTTATAAACTTTGGTATCAGTTGTTTAAAGTTAGACCTTGTCATATGCATTGCCGAAAGTAAAATTTAATTAGATTTCAAATCCTTATGTTGTTTTGCACTACTGAAATCCAAGTTACTGTTTAGGTTTCAGATCTCCGTATTATTCTTTGCCGTTGAATCTTAACTTATTATTAGACTCAGAGTTGTGTCACCATTAAAACCAGTTCACTCTTCAACATATTTTGGATTTCTGCATATGTAGCATAGTTAGTTTGTTTTACTATTGTGCATTGCTGAATTTCATATCATTTGCTTGGGGTAATTAAGAGCTCAGTTTTTTGCCACCTGTGTTATTGGATTATGTCTTAGATCCCATATTCCTGGTTGTTTGAACAATTACTTCTTTACTTACTCCTTGATAATTGACTTTAAGTAGAATTTTGAGCTTCAAATAACGTCTTAGTTTATGTTACCCCGTTAGAAAAGAGCTTGACCACAAGCTCGGCTCCATCATGATAGAAGGGGTATAGACCCAGTTCAGTGGGCAAGCAAGGATGTCATCCTTCAATACTTGGCCAAAGCAAATGTGATGCCGGTGCCGGAAACAAACACATTGCTCTCTCTATATCAAGCCCTTAATCCAAGACCTGTCACTTATACGAACTCGGCCACGTCTACCCTATAATTCCCACCACTAACTAAGCATAGGAGATTGTGTATCATGGTTGTCCCTGTCTCTATTCATCTTTATTATGTCACTCTCCATGCAAATCACAGGTCTCTGTCAGCTCTAGAAATGGGTCCTGATAGATAATCTCTGCTACAGCAATGTGTCCCTCTGTCCTCTTCAAGAGCTAAACCATCCTCCGCAATCCCATCCAATTCAACATCTTCTGCCTCTGCCATGGTCATAAAATCCTCATCAACCTGATCTATCATATATAGAGAAGGTCTTCTATAATGCACTCCTCCTCATCAATGTTAACCCCTATAAGATCACGTGTAGTATGATCCTCTAGCCAGTCATCTCCTATCTCAGCCTCCATCTGCTCAATAGGCCCATCCTGACCATCGATGCACTGTCTACATTGGTACAGGGTCTCTCAGTCAAAAGATACTGATGGTCGTCAATCTAGGCGGTCCTCTATCGAAGTAAGCTCCAAATAAACCCCTATTTGATCACTCAACTTGACCTGATCATCCAATGCCTCAATAGTGAACTCTGTCATATGCTCAGTCTCTATGCGAAGCTCGGATGACTGCTCATTCATCTCCACAACGCAATCAGCTTGATCCTATGTCCGCTCAGTCAATATCTCCTCACGTGGCTTGTCAACGAGAATTACCTCTGCAGCATAAATACCGATCTTAACCTCATCCTCAGAGGTGTTGTTATCCGTGTGATCTACAGTCAGAGGTAATGCTCATCATGAGAGTCACTATGCATCGAATAGCTGAAATAAGACTCTAGTAGACTATCCTCCCTGTTGGACGAACAAAGCACCAACTTCCGTCGTCCATTGAATAAAGTATTTGAGTTCTTCCTTTCGTCATAGAGAACGCCTCGATCATATTGCCAATATCTGCCCAGGAATACATGGCAGGTATCTATTGGTATTATATCAAACCACGCCGAGTCCTATTACTTATCTCCCATAGAAAACGTCACTAACGATCGCTCAATAACTCATACTGCTGCCTCTACTCAGCCAGGCCATCTCGTATGGCTCAGGGTGAGGCTCGTGCTTTAAACCAAGCTTCTGAGTAGCTTCTTGGGAGCTCATACCGGCGCAACTGCCGGCATCTATTATCAAGGTGCAAACTTTTCTGTGGATGGTACATTTGGAAGAGAACATGTTATGCCTCATCCTATGCATTTTGTTCCCCATACTATGAAAAAGTGTCTGCTGTCCCATGCTCATCAAACAGAGGGTAAAAGGAATTTTCCCTCAACCATGCTCCTGTTGTCAAGCACAATTTTGCTGCTATAGCTTTTGGTTCAACTGAAACACCGAGATAATGATACAGACTGTACAAAAGTAAGCTGCCATTGCTGACCTCAGAACGTTGCTACAAGATCTAGAGAATCTCCACAAATTCTAACTAACAGTACCTGTTCCCCTAAAGATATACTAATCAGTCATGATTCTCTACCATGTTTGTGTTGGCAACCCCTAGCAACCAGAGACACACGCACACTCTGAATCCTCGGTTCAAGAATGTTCTGGTCTGAAACACAACTTTTCTGGTTCAGTTTAGCACAACCCAATGAGATAATTGAGCTGCACCCGCTGTCTTCCATTCATGCTTCTGCATGTAATCATTTGCTAACCACGCCATTGCCTCCAAGGACAAAATCTCAGTGAGATCTCTTTAGCCTTTTCACTGAAGTGAAATTAATGATTAAAACTCACCAAACAAGCTAAAGTTATAAATGACAAAATTAACACAGACAATTTCGTTTATCATTCCAAAAAAAAAAAAAAAAAAAAAAAACACGGACAATTTCGTTTGACGTTTGCCGAAGTAAACATGCTTGAGATCTCTACCAGTAGCTTAATAAAATATGTTCACAGAAACTTTGAACTTTTTCCACTGAAGACTCAAATTCAAACTATTGCTATGGTTTGTTCTTGAATCTAGTTGTGGTCAATTGGAAACTGTAGCGGCAATTCAATTCAGGAACATACTAAACCATAAAATCCAGAGACCTGAACAGATTCGGCTCCAACAGTCCATTTGTGTTCTTGACAATTTGAAAAAATTGGCTTGAATCCTTCCACATCAGCTTGGAATCATGGATTTGTTCGGGTATGTATACCGTGCACAACTCCATAGTGCTGCAACATTCAAAAGAACCACCAAATCTGGACGATTTTTACAACCAATAGTCTCTTTGTGATTGTCAATAGAACTGAATGACTTTGGAACCAAACAACTCCCATTTTGAATTGCAAAACTGTGAATTTGAGCAACTTCTATTTCTCCTTCACCATTTCTCTTCCAAATCAGAACTCAATTGAAGTAACCATAGAACTAAGAATAACAAGCAGTGAGAACATAATGAAAATGATGCTTTCATGAATATCAAGTGGACAAAGGGAGAAAGACAATAAGTTGCAGTCCAAATTGATGGGAAATAGCTGGAGGAACTCACAATTGGTAGGAAAACGATCAAAATACTAGGGAAGAAAACCTGAATGAAGCAAAAATCGTTGGAATTTTGGAGGATTTCAATAAAATGGCGTAAAACAAAAAAAAATGAAGAATAAAAGGGAGAAAATGAAGCAATTTTGTGGATTTCAATAGAAAGGGATAAAAAAAAATTTAAGAATAAAAGGGGGAAAACAAAGCAATTTTATGGAGTTCAATAAAAAGGGAGAAAAAAACGAAAATGAAGGGGAAAACGCACATGGCAGTTCTTTTTTGAGTTTAGGGTTTCAAAAATTGCAATTGGTCATGTACTTCACGAAGTAATTTGAAGAAATTGATGAATCTACAAGCAAACAACAAATTGAAACTTGAACTTTCCAGCAATTGGAAGAAATTGAAGAAAATTTCAAAAATGGAGATAAATAGAAGAGAAAATCTAGGGGAAATTGGGGATTTATTTTTTCAGAAAACTGCAGTGTTACATTTACATGAAATTCATACAGGAACTATGAGAATTCAATGAAGATGGCATCAAACAACAGTCCGCAAACCGAATTTTTAAAAATTAATGAAGATCAAGCGAAATTTGAAGCCTCGGATTGCAGAGAAATGAGAATTTCTTCCGGATCACAGCTATCTTGTTCTGAATTTCCATTTTCACAAACCTTCAATTAGGATTTACAATGTATTTCAAAAGATAAAACACTAACCACTATCATGAACATATTTCTTTCTGCAATGAAATTTTGGTATTAATAAGCAAGATGGCAAGAAATGGGCATTTACAAGGAATCAGCCCAAAACTTAAAAACTCGAGCCTCTTTTACATAACATAGATAGGCATCCTCAAGGGCATGTAATTATCAGTTCAATGATGGGCAGAGGCAGTATGTATACAAGGCAGCCCCTTTGCAGGGACTAAAACATGAGACCAGTAATCACTGGCCATGAATGTTTTGGCTAATTTTCTACTAAACGCAGCCATACTTTGTGTATTTGCCCACGAATTAGGCCATCTAGAAAACTTGGAGCCATGAAAGGGAACAAAGTTGCAGAATAGAGTTGAAGGATTCTCTTTTACTCAGCTTCTGCAAGTTTTGCATGTAGGGACATAGGGCTTGACATCTTATTGATCCTGCAAAAACCCACAGGACATACTATTAATCAACAATTTTTTATTTTTTTTTGAATGGCAATAATCAATCAACTAATTTTAACTGTATAATATCTAAAACTTATCCTTAAACATCAATTCAAATGCAGCAAATAAATCTATTCCATGTCAAAAAATATTGACTCCCACAGAATAACACAACCCTTTTGGCCTACAGAACTGCACAATGTTATTCAGAATTGCTTCACAGAAATGTCATGGCCATTTTTTGCATGAACTTGATTCCCTGGGTTAAGCTCCTATGATTCATTCTTGTTTGCCCAATTTTGTAAAGGCCTTCGCCATTACAAGCCGGGATGAGACAGTCGAGACAATACAATCTGTGATGAAATCATACGGCTATGCCAGGGCGAGCAGTGCTGCTGCTCGGCAGTCACCCGCTTTGATCCTGCCTTATTAGTCATCCGTAGAGCTAAAGGGAATTTTATTAAGCCTTAAGCCATTCCCACACACCGACCAGGGTGGGTGTTCAGTAACTCCTATTTTCTTTTGAACCTTCAGCTATGCAGTGAAGACTACCATTGGTCCAGGGAAGGCGGCAAGGTTCGCTCCAAAGAATACACAAGCCGCTGGAAAATCTCCCACAGCAAACAATACACAAGCCGATGGAGGATGGAAGGTTCGCTCCAAAGAATCGGTGGATTGATGCTCCATACAAAAGACATGATGAAAACATTGTGGCTGACAGATGTGCCGGCGGTGGAAATGGAACGCGTTTTGGCCTCAGAAGCCGAAACGATGAAAAAAGGAAAGCCGTGGAAGAGATATTTAGGAGCAAAAAATCAGTTCTACCGGGCGATTGGATCTGTAAGGGGTGTGGATACCACAACTTTAAGAGGAGGGACTGGTGTTGGGAATGCAATCGGATAAGAGTTGACATTTTGAAACCGATGAAGCGCGAAGAGCAAGTTGAAGAGCACGGCGATATGACCTGGCCTGAAGAAGGCTCTATTGATGTATGCAACGAAGGTGAAATCCCTATCATCATCATCAACGGAAAAGAAGTGGTAAAGAGAAAGGAACTCCTAAAAACTATTCTGATTGGGAAAGTAAAAATGGAAAAATGGTCTATCGACGAAGCCTGGAGTTGGGGAAAATGGTTCTGGAATCTGGAAATGCTACCAGCTCCATTTGCACTTAATGCTAATGAGATTCTATTCTGCTTTGAATCGGAAGCTCAAGCAAAGTCAATATTATATAAAGGTGCCCAAGCCTATGGTAGTTTTCTTCTCTCCCTTTCTCCTTGGCACCCGGCAACTCAGACGGGTGCAAAGGCGATTTGGATTCGATTTTATGGAGTTCCACTACATGCGTGGGCTGCTTCCACCGTTAAGGCTTTGGGCGGAATTTTTGGGAACGTAATTGAAACTCGCTGTGAAAATAATCCTCATGCAATGGAATACATGTCCGCAAAGGTTTTTACAACTGAAAGGTCTTTTATCCGATCCTTCGTTCGGCTAAAGGTGGAGAATCGGTGGTATACTGTTGGTGTGGTAGGAGAACACGATGACAATCTCTATACTGGTGCCATGCCATATAACAACAGCGCGAATCACTACCCTTTTGAGGTGAAAGAAAGCATCGGAAGAAAGGATGTGTTGAAAAAGAATTTGGACTACGGTGGTCGAAAAAAAAACGAAGAGTTCATCGGCCGTACAACCTCCGCTGGCGATGTATGGAGGAAGAAAGGCGATTACCCGTTGATCAATTTTGAATCTCAATCGAACGGTGGATCTCAGCATGCAAAGTCTGATTGGATGGAGGAAAGAAGGAGAAAAGGAAAAGAAGTACTCACTGTTGATTCCGATCTAGAGTTGGATGATGCTAATCCGACCTTTCATTTCAATTTTGGTGATAAGGAAAAATTGGTGGAAAGTTCGAGGGCGGTAAAATATCGCTTTCTGAAACGAACACGCTGTGAAAATCGATTGGAGGAACCTGACCGCTATGATGAGCCAGGTAGAAATACTGGAACTGCGGATTACAAACCATTGGGTGCAATCAACCACAACGGTGCAGGGACTCGAAGCCGAACAGATAACTATGAAGTGGACAGATGGAGGGACTCAAAAAAGGGCGGTAAATTAATCATCCAAAAAAACAGCCTCGAAATGCTGAAAGGGGCAATTTGGTCAATAACAACCATTTCTGTGGGCAAGCTGTCAAGCAAGATAAAAGGAATGGCTACGTGAAGGAGAAGCCTGACAATCTTGGGCAGCTGGAGAAACATCGAGAAGCAAACCCTGACCGTCTGAACCTGGGTGGCATGCGGGCTGCCAGGTGGGGCCAACAGTGGAAAGGAAAGGTGAAACAGGGGTCTATGAGATTAAATGTTGGTAACCAAAATTTTCTTCTTTCACCCAAAAACCGAAGAATTTCCATGGGGAGAAGACCCGTTCACCGTTCTCCAGCAAGAGAATCCCGCTCGTTGGATCATCTCATATGGACCCTGGTTGATCGTGCTTTGAGACGGGGACATCTGAGATCGAAAGGTAGCTGGAGGAAAAATGGGGGATCATCGTCTTATGATAAGGATGAGGTTCTTCAGGAGTATGTGGCTCACAAACAGAGGACCATCTCAAAAAAAAACACTGAATCGAAGGTGGGCGCTTCTGAGAAAGAGACGGATTTGGCTCAGCCCGGTCAGACAATAGGATCACTGAATCCAAATGGAAATCTGCCCTCTTTGGACAAAGAAATGGATAGTGAGGGATCTCTGAATGTTTTGATGAGGGTGGATCCTAACAAATCACAGGTTGGGGAGGAGGCTCTTATGACATTGAAAATTCCTGGGGAGAAACTCAAAACTGTTGAAGGTGTGTTGTCGTCTCCTACTCGATTACCACTCTGTTTCTCGGGCGTGGTGGGCGACAAGATCTGTGGAGATGACGGTACGGAAAAGCACCTTGCTGGTCTATCATCATGTCCTACGGAAAGTGTGGACAAGGGGAACCCAATGGAGATCAGGGGGGGTAATTGTGGGGGGTCGCTGAATGAAAACATGTTGGGTGGCGATACGTATCACTTCCCCTTGATTCCGGTTGACGAAGCGGGGACAGAGAAGGTTTCTCAGGAGTCCTCGGCGGGTGTGGACTCTATGGAAATTGAGATACTAAACAAAATCAATGATTGCTTAAAGGATGTAGAGGACGGGGTCTCATCTGAGTCAGCGAGCAATACGGACAATGTTGATGCCCTGCTGAACATGGGTCGTGATTTCGGAATCCTGCTTGAAGAGAATGTTTCCAAGATTAAGGAGATGGCAGAGGAGATTGATAATCGGGAAGGAAAGAATAAAGCATCAGCCATGAAAGGGGGGAGGGATCGAGGGAACTAAGGCGCCTTCAATAAGGGCTTTGGGGTGAGGGTGCTGGAATTTCTCGACGTTACAAATGAAGGTTATTTTCTGGAACATAAGAGGGCTGGGTTCGGATAGAAATAAACTGGCCGTCAAAGATCTCTGCCTTGTTAGAAAACCGGACATTATAGCAATTATTGAATCCAAAATTGAAGGGGTCACTGAACAGCTGATTGATGATATCTGGGGAAGATCAAACCGAAGGTGGGAGGCAAAGGATTCCAGGGGATCGTCTGGAGGAATAATCATAATATGGAGGGACAATATTTTCGATAGATTGGATTCTGTTATCAATGAACATTCCATTTCGATCAGGTTCAGGTGCAGGGCAAAGGGGTGTCAATGGCTGATGACCACGGTTTACGGTCCATCTAGGGCAAGAGAAAGAAGGCTCCTATGGCCGGAACTTATGAGTATCCGGGATCAGTGGCAGGGGGCATGGCTCATTGGCGGGGATTTTAATACGGTCAGATTCCCTTCGGAGAAAAGCAGGGGAGGCTCGATTACAACCAGTATGAGGCGTCTCAAACTTCATTCAAGAAAGCGAGCTGGTGGACCTTCCTCTCGAAGGTGCAAAGTTCACATGGACTAACAACCAGGAGTCGCTGGTATTAAGCAGATTGGACAGGATTTTGATATCTAAGGAATGGGATGAGGAGTTCCCACGGATCTGTCAGCGAGCTCTTCCAAGGCCCATATCAGATCACAATCCTGTGATGATTTTATTGAAGGAGTTTAATGGCAGACCGAAACCTTTTCGTTTTGACATGGGCTTATGTGATGTGGAGGCTGTCAATTCCAAAATCCCGGAATGGTGGAACGCTGCACAGGAGGGAGGTTGGAAAGGTATTGAAGTTTGTCAAAGATTAAAAGTTCTCAAGACACAGATTAAAGAGTGGGCGAAACATGCTAGGGAGGAAAGAGACTTCGGGAAGGGAGAGGTGCTGTCTAAACTGGACCACCTGGAATATAAGGAGTCTGAATCAATCTTGGATGAGGAGGACAGACAGGCTCGTGTGGAGTTGATGGCTGAGTATGAGGAGATCATTCGCAGGGAGGAGATTAGTTGGAGGCAGAAATCTAGAGTCACCTAGCTTAAGGAAGGGGATAAGAACACCAAGTTTTTTCACCGGATGGCCTCTTTGCGGAGGAGGGTTATGCAATTAACTGTGTATCAGTGAACGGAAGCCTACTGGAGGAGGAGGAGGCCATTCGAAGCCACATAGTGAACTACTACCAAAATCTGTACTCCTCACAGGTTAGTTGGCGCTCTAAGCTAGCGGGTCTTAATTTCAAAGGATATCTGGGGATCGGGGGAGATGGCTGGAAAGACCTTTTTCCGCTGAGGAGATTGAAGCGGTGTTGAAATCCATGAGGAAAGACAAAGCGCCAGGACCTAATGGCTTCCCTATGGCTTTTTATGAGCGACATTGGGAAACTTTCAAAACGGAAATCCTGGCATTCTTCAATGAGTTCCATGAAAGAGGGACTCTGAACCGTGCCATCAACACAACCTTTATCTCACTTATCCCGAAAATTGATGGAGCCGTAGAGATTAAAGATTACCGGCCAATCAGTTTGGTGCATGGGGTCTACAAAATCCTAGCAAAAGTGTTGGCAGGAAGGCTTAAAC
Organism: Tasmannia lanceolata; assembly: GCF_043159265.1. Lineage (NCBI taxonomy): Eukaryota > Viridiplantae > Streptophyta > Magnoliopsida > Canellales > Winteraceae > Tasmannia > Tasmannia lanceolata. The sequence continues at coordinate 69,037,421 of NW_027518695.1, forward strand.
TGGTGATGGGAGAGATTATATCAAGATTCCAAGGGGCCTTTGTGAATAAGAGGCAAATTTTGGATGGTGTACTTATAGCTAATGAAATCCTTGATTCAACGAAGCGCGATGGAGGCAGCGGGCTTATCTTTAAGGTGGATATTGAAAAGGCGTACGACCATGTGGACTGGGGCGTTCTTGATTATATCATGGAGCGTATGGGGTTCGGTTCAAAATGGAGGAAATGGATGTCTGCTTGCATATCTTCGGCCACTTTCTCCTTACTTATCAACGGATCGCCGGAAGGTTTTTTCAATGCATCTAGGGGCATTCGACAAGGGGATCCACTCTCGCCATATTTGTTTATCATAGTGGCTGAAGTTCTGAATAGCCTGTTTGCAATGGCTGTTGAAAAGAGGTATGTGGAGGGGCTAAAAGTGGCTGAGAACTCACCGGGTGTATCTCATCTGCAATTTGCGGATGACACGCTGGTCTTCATCCGGAATAACGCAATGCAGGTCTCCAATATAAAACTTATATTCAGATGGTTTGAGATCTGTACAGGCTTGAAAATTAACATGTACAAGAGTACATTAGCAGGGATCAACGTTGAGTATGGCCGTGTATCGAGACTTGCCGCAGTACTGGGTTGTGCAGCTTCTTCACTACCAATTTCCCATCTGGGGCTGCCGTTGGGATCCGGAATCCCGACAAAATCACAGTGGGATCCGGTGGTGGTGAGGATCGAAAAGAAACTAGCATTGTGGAAGAGGAAATATTTGTCGTTTGGCGGGAGGATTACTTTGATCAAGGCTGCGTTGGCAAACATACCGGTTTACTATATGTCGTTATTCAAGATTCCGGCTTCAATTGCAGCAAAAATCGAGAAAATGCAAAGGGATTTCTTGTGGGAAGGTGTGGAAAGCGACAAGAAACTCAAACATCTTCTCAATTGGGATACGGTTTGCAGATCAAAACGTAACGGTGGACTTGGGATTGGGAAGCTGCGATTAAGAAATAAATCACTGTTGGGAAAATGGCTGTGGCGTTTCGGATCGGAAAAAGATGCGCTGTGGCAGAATATCATAGGGAGCAAGTACGGTAAGGGATGGGGGGACTGGATATGTAGGGATCCATCGCGCGGCAAAGGATCGAGGGCCTGGAAATCAATATGTTCTGTGAAAAACCAATTTCTGCCTCTCATTCGTTTCAAGGTGGGTCAGGGGGCGAATGTTCAATTCTGGCAAGATCTCTGGATTGGGACACAAAAGCTCATGGATAGATTCCCGGACCTATTCAGGTTGGCCCGTAACAACCTTGCATCTGTGCAAGACAACTGCAATAGAAGGGCAGGGACTGATAGCTTGGTGTGGGATGTTAAGCTACGGAGGAATCTGAAAGAAGAGGAGATCAATAATTACACCTCCCTCCTTCAATTATTGGAGGGTTGTTACATATCCTGAAATTCTGATGATTCAATTGTCTGGCAGCCAGAAGCGGAAGGTGAGTTCACGGTTCGTTCATTCCTACAACAAATGAACAATGAGGTAGGGGCTGAATCTCAGCAACATTGCATAGGTGAAGCATTATGGAAACCTCTTCCGATGGCCATTACTTGGTACATTTGGAAGGAACGGAACAACCGCATCTTCGATGACAAGGCGAGGCATTGGAGGCACATTACTCTGGAAATCAGATTAGCCCTTATCTCCTGGGCAAAGGCGAACGGAAGCATTCCATACTCTACTGGTCTGGCATTGAAAAATTGGCATGTGATGGCGCACGAAAGGCTACCTCGGAGGGAGATAACACCGATATGGGTTGCACCGGGGGAGGGATGGCTAAAACTTAATTTTGACGGCAGTTCCCAAGGCAATCCTGGACCTGCTAGTTTTGGGGGTTTGATTCGCGATTCATCTGGGAGAACTATACTGTCATATTCCGGACCCGCAGGGATTTGCGATTCGAACGAAGCCGAGGCTAGGGGTCTGCTTTTCGAACTCAGATGGTACTTCTCTCATAACTTTGGGCCTTTAATGGTGGAGGGGGATTCCTCTAATGTCTTAGCATGGGCGACCAATAACGGTGGAGGGCCATGGAGATTACATAATATCCTTGATGAAATCCGGGACCTTGTAAGGGCCATTCGCCCTACTCTCACACATCGTAGGAGAACTGCCAACTCCTCGGCAGACACGCTGGCAAAAGAGGGTGTCATCTTAATGTCTGTCATTGTAATATTTTCAGAGGCTATGACCTTGCGTTGATCTGCTGTATAGCTTAAAACACCTTTGTACTGGGACATCTTGTCCCCTCTCTTCTTTTTAATAATATTTCTGTTATCTTTCAAAAAAAAATTAGAAAGAGAAGAGAGATTGCTTGCGCGCTTCGTCAAGTGAGTATTTAGAGGAATTTGAGAATGGTCTTGAGAGCAGCCAAGACTTCTTTCTCTTATTATACGATTTACCAAATTCAACTGACTTCCTTCCCTCTTTCCCGTCTACTTATTCTACTATTGATCATGTCCGATCTCCTTACTAGAGGCGGAAATCGTCCTCATGCGAATCTAAGCTGAAGGTAAAGAATCGTCCGATCTTATTTATTCAATTTCGAGTTAGCGTCGAAAACAGCTTATTCGAGAACAGCAAGAGGGCATTCGAGAGCAGCTACTTCTATTCCTTCTGTGGCATTTGTCCCTGAGACTAGTGCTACTCCCTGCCTTGCTTCCTTTGTATTCATCCCATCTGAGATCGAATGAGGGTAATTCTTTATACGATCATATCTGCAGCGCTTACTGATTCAATCACAGCAGAAAAGATCACAGCGGATACGCATTCAATTGCAAACAGAACACTGGTTACTGATTAACGTCCGACAACAGCTCTTATTCCAATGTCTACTCCTATTAGTGCACCGGCGGTTATTCATCTGCACCTGAAAGGGATTCGTGAGCAAGAGCTTATTTGATTTAAGCTTCAACAAAAGCAATTTTCTCTCCTGCGGATCTTCCTCCAACAGAATCATTGGCATCGGATCTAACTCAACTCTCTCCCTTTCCGGCTTAGCCTACCTTATCTTCTATCCCCCTGGTCGTATTCAAAGGATCTCTCAAGAGTGAAAATATCTCTCCCCTTCTTCTGGCATCACAGCCTATTCTATTCTCTATTCTCTACCAGCTTCTGAAACAAGATCGGATTGGTGAACAAGATGCTCCCTCTCCTCGGCTCACTTCACTACCTTTAGAAAAAACAGTTCCAGCAGAAGGCGATGAAGACTCTCGGATGGCACTTGCTTTCCTAACTGTAACGAGATCTTCTTCTTTATATTATAATAGTGACTCTTCTTCACATAAAACCATTCATTCAGAGTCGACAACTGCAGATAGGCCCCTCCCCAATGCTCTTATTCCTACTTGCGGATTCTCTCCATCTAGGAAAGAAAGCCTTAATTAAGGCCCTTTCTTTCGGGCGATGATTCGATTCTTCTTAGCTTGACCATTCGATTATGGTTCTTTCGATCGATAAAGAGAAAGATAACTCTTATTCATCCGGAAGTGACTGAACTAGCCTTTGGGCTTAAAAAAGCGCTTTGTTATCTTTCTTTTTTTATTTTAGCCCGAAAAGCAAATCTTTTTGTTATCGCTGATCCTAGTTCTTCGTTCAGACCTTGAAAAACTGACTTTGTGCCATTCTTTAGTACCTCCTTCGAGTTGCTGAATCCCTTGTTGAGTCTCTTCTAGCCTCAGTAGATGCTGCTTATCCTAGACCAGTGGCTTAAGTCTAAGCTTACTGCTATGCTTTTGATGCCTCCGTTCGAGCTTTCTTGCCTTCCTATGATGTGGCGGATGAAACAGCATATAATTGGATGCTTCTACAGATGTGTCTGCTAATGCAGATTCGTCTTCTTTTGCTTCTGGCTGGGAAGAAGGAAATCCCCTCCTCTCCTATGGGTTTTGGGAAAGACCCTACTCCCCTGGCTAATGGATGGTGAAAAAAAAGACTTCCCATAGGGAATAAAGTCCAGCTTCTCCGATTCTCTAGGAAGAAGTCTGTCCCTCTTCTCTTCACTTGCAGCGAGTGCAATCCCTACCGCGCGCCTTTCCTTTGCTGCCAGCCCAACCCTTGCATTTAGTCTCGCTATGGCTAGCTTCTTGGATTCGGAGCTAGCCTCAAGCTCAAGGTTAGGTGTCTTCTTTCGCTCAATTGTTATTGCTAACAGGAACTTCCACTACTTTAGTTTATTTAAGACTCGTGCAAACAACAAGGGTCGGAAAAGGAGTTGATTGTTACCTTATGTTCCTTATCTTTCTTTAGATGCTCATATAATAACCAGTGAAAGCGTACTGTCTCCTTTCAAAGGAATGCAAACAGGCTAAAAATAAAAAAAATGAGCCCGATCTACATGATCGGGAAGCCATCTCAGCCCGGATATAAGCCGATACTAGAGTTCTGAGTTAAAAGAGCGGAGGGAGCGTACTCTTTGTATTATCCGAACCAATTGGGGATACCATACGTATGACGCATATAGGTTTCAGTGTCAAGCGCTCGTACCTCTCCTGTATAGTCGTCAAATCCTTTTCACCTCGATCTCAAAGGGAGGTGCCACATATGCTGCCCACCGTTACTGACTCTGCTTCCTAATTTCTTCAATCTTTTGTTTTCGCTTCAATCCGGATTGATACCTTTGCCGGCAACTTGAAGAAATCTTGCTAGCTAAGTGGTATAGCGGGCGTCAGTGAACAACTTAAGTAAGTGACTGGTCTACGCATGGGTTCGAATCCCAAACGAGATGTATATCAAATAGCGTATAGTAAGATGGGTTGAAGCTTTCTTCTCTGATTGACTATTTCTTTGTTTAATAGGACTGGGCCAGTGCCCTCGTTCGCTCGGATAAAGTCTCTCGTTCTACAACTCACTTTCAAGGAGAGAAAGTCTCATGCACATACGGGTGAAGTCTCATTCGTGGATGAAGATGGAGTCAAGCTCAGGACAGGGGATAAGGATGGTGAAACATAGATTCAAGATTGTGAAGTAGAATAATCATTCATGATGGTCAGATTCATAGATATAGATGGTTATGGCCCAGCCGGAGGCCCTTCCTTGTCAATGGGAAGTCAGTACTTTCGCAGACGGAATCAGAGATACGGAATCAGAGATTATTAGCCAGTGAAGAGGAAGTTTCTTGCTTCTGATGTACCAGCTCCAGCTCACTTGATGGCGTGCTTTCCTAGGTGCTTTCTTGGTTGTGTTGTGCCCGCCTGTGCTTATGTTCCTGCTTCTTTATTTCCTGCAGTCGCGGTGGGAGATGTTAGCTCTTGTGTTTCGGCAATGGGGAGTTTCAAACAAAGGGACGGAGGTACGTTCTGAGGGGAATTGGATTGATTCCTGTGGTTGCCTCAGTCGACAGGTCATCGGATCACACACATAACACATCGGTTTCGACCATCCGGCGAAGAGCTGCGGCATTTCTGCTCTTTGAAAGTCTTCCAGTTGGTTGAACCAGTAGGGACTCTCACTACTTCTGTTGTCGTATCGTTATGCCGGCCCGAGGTAGTTTCTCTCGTTTGCAAGAGACTCCATTCATGGACGCTTAAGCGAAGTACTGTAGCTGTTGAGAATGGTTTCTGGTGGATCCTCTTGGTAAAGGGGGAAAGAGAAAACGGCTATGTTCTTATGTCCCTCTCTGTTTTGGGGGCTCTTCGTTCCCCAAGGGTCTTTATTTCGGCGGTGACTTTTTGGAGATCGTGCGCAATTACTTGTTTTCAAAGATTGCATTGTTGTGCCAACTGGTGTGCATGAAGCTAGGCGGCTTTTGGGACTTGTCTCGTGTGGGAATTTTGGTTATCCGAATTGCTATCGTCATTAGCGAACTTGTGAACTACCACTACGAGGCGGACCAGGCAGTGAACCTTTAGTTAGCCTAAGAAGCAAGCAAAGCACCGATCGGTATTGTTGTTAGGTCACCCTCATCAGCCAAACAGGCAAGCGCAAGCAGGTAACCCTTCTGATCAAGCGGGCGAGCGCACCGACTCACACACCGAACCATAGCCGACGGCCTGCCAAACCTTGTGGCGTCGTACGGGACCGGACTGGGGCCAATGTGGGGCGAAGTGTTAGGGCCAAAGGTGTGTCGTGCCCTACGATTGGCAGGTACGGATGCTCGAAGTGGGAATGAGGGTCGGGAGGTTGGTTGCCTGGCCGAATGGCTGGCTTGGCAGAAGGTAGGTACGATGCTGATTGATAGGACCGAATAGGCGATGAGGATTCTTCCCTAGTTCGATGGCAGGTACGAATGAATGCCAATAGCCGCTTCCCCCCTTTGATGGCATGACAGAAGGAAGCGAGTTTACGAGCTTGAGCCGATAGGCAAAGGGGCTCGACCGATAGGGAGAGAGTCCGTTAGAAGCCGAAGGCCCGTAGGGTGAGCCGATAGGCGAATGAAGGTTGGATGAGCTGCTCGATGGATGCGCGGTAAGAATGAATGATGCTTGGCCCCGGCGACTTAGCTAGTATTCCCAAGAGCGAGTGGCTTCGATGGATTGACCGAATGCCCAGTTGATTGGGTGAAGATCCGTATGCGACTGTTGGCAGAACGATTTCCTGCTCGATGACCGGGTGATAGAGAGCAGTAGTATGGAACCATGCGCCTAGATCAATCAGGCAATTGTACAATAGGCGCAGCAGAGAAGCATTGGGTGCTTGGGCCAATTGGAGTAGGTGTGGAATCGGAAGTATGGGAATCCCGAGATAGGCAATGTTCGGTCTTCCAATCAGGGAATCGGCCCTAGGGTGATCTGTCACTCATGGTGTGTAGGTAGCGATAGAAAGGACCAAGTAGGAGTAGTAGGCTATAGTATAGGGAACAGACATTCCAATCAGTAAGGGTTATTCTTGTATAGTAGTTCGCCTTTCTCTCTCTTGTGGGAACTATGATGAAATAGCAGCATAGCCTGGGTCTCGTTCAAGTACCTTTGCCATTGACACATGCCTATCATATGGTGGAAATAGGGGGGAGAGAAGAGCAGGAAAACGATCAGATAAGGCATGCAAGCAGTGAGCAGCATCTACGTCCGAGTCACCAACCTCAGAATAAGCTGCTTCCGAATCCGAAGCATACAGATTAGGGGATGCTTGATCATCGAGAGAAGCTTGGGCACCAGACCAGATCAGGCTAAGATGCCTGGCTAAAGGAGAGCCAATGGACCCACGAAACTGGAAAGGAAGATATAAAGTGAAGTACGTCCGCGAATTCATGCTATTGGCGTCAATCACTAGATGCTTAACACGTGGCTTTGGCACTGTCCATACACCCTTCTTCGAATGAATTGATTGACTTTCTCGCGTACCTTACTCGTACAAACAAGACTAGTACTTCTTCATGACTTTCTTCCTTTCCTGACTTTCATTCCATTGCTAACTCCTTTGATTTGAATCTACCTACAATACCAGGCTACATTCTTCTCTTTCCAATCCGGCTCAATGGAACTTCTTTGTCCCAACAACTTCCGTCACAAAGTCTTTTTCTGACGACTAAGAACAAACCATATTTGGACTAGGGATAACCTACGGACTCGAACTCGAGCTTTCTTGATCACCCGGGCGGGCTTACATTCAAATGTCCTCTGTTTGGTCGCACCCCTATTCGCTACCCACCGGCAATCCCCGGTCCCACTGCTATAAGACTTTCCAATTGCATAAATAGAGAAAATCCATCTTTCGTTGTAGGTCTGGATGGAGGGGCTACCTGCTTTGTTTTATCAATCGAGTCATCAAATAAGATGCGTTACATGCATGGCGAAGTGAATGGATAGAGAAAGAGAACCACTACGAATACTTCTCTTTAACCGCGCAAGTATGATATAAATTGCACTCGCTCAAGCTAAAAGAGTTCTAGAGCAACATTCTATCTGTAACCATATAAATGACGAGTATGAATAACAAACTGCCGTAGCCCCTTCCTCATCCCTAGTGGCCATGGATACATAGTGGCTGGTCGAGGGGTTTGGTTATCGCTGGCACTACTTCCAATTGATCGCTTCGTACTTCACATTCGATCAGCGTTCAAACTATAGGCTAGTCAATTTCCCTTTGTCCTGACTTATTGGGCCCATGACTGAAGACTGCATGACGAGGGGAGAGGTTGAGCACTTCTTTCTTCATAGGGGGGCGGGGGAGAGATGTGCTCAGCACGAACAAACATAACTTCCCCGTAGGTCGTTATACCAATCAATCGATTGGGCCGGAATTAACAGAAACCCACATTTGTCAATTGATCGTTACCAATAGCAACTGGAACGAAGTCCTGGGGAATTCTCAAAATTGATGTGTCAGATCGAAACCTTCTTCATTATTGGAACAAGATCGCTTCGCTTCGCAAAGCTAGGGATTTCATGGAGAGCTGCGAACTTTGATATTGAATTTCCTGGGCAGGGCGCCCTGTGCGTGTGCTTAATTGTTCGTTGGCGCGTAGCTTCATTCGTGCATGGCTCTAGCCTTATTGAGGAAGAAGTAGGGGCCTGGAATTGCTAACAGAAAGAGCAGCGGCCCGCCCCACACGAAATGCTTCTACGGTTAGCCTACGATGTACGACCGTAGGTTCCATGATTTGGAATCATCGGAAGGAGAGGGCTGGCGGCTATGTTGGGACGAGATTTAGCTTCTCAATTCCCTGGGGATCCAACTAAATCAAAAAAGCAAAGACTAGGACTGCACTAGCCACCTAGCCTCAACCAAAGGCTATAAGAAGGGACCGACCCTTTACCGAAGATCCCATTTTGCTTTTCTTTGGACCCTTCGCGCCATGGCCTCTATCTCTTTCGATCGATAAAGGTTGGCTCTGCCTCTGATCTCTTCGGCTTCGACCAGACGACTACTTCATCGATCGCTAAGTCAGTCATTCAGTAAGTACAGCACTCACTCTGGTCAGACACAAACGAAGGAAAGCACGCAATCGAAAAGGCACTGGTCACTATCTCCTCTGGCTCTCCTCTTCTCCTCTCTCTACTAGTTTTTATTATGGTATTGAACAGGCACACAAGCAATAGTCAAGCAGGCAGGAAAGCAATCAATCGTAATAGTAGGTCTTGCAGAGCCTCCTGCTCCTCGTATTAGCAATCGAAAGCCCTATTAGTAAGTTCAGTAGGAAAGCAAGCAAAGGTTCTGTAAGACCTTTACCGTCACCTTACTACCTTCTCGACTCCCCAACCCTCCGTCCTGTTACCTCTGTCCCTCTATCATTCTCCTCTACTTATTATTTCTATTTATCTAATCTTACTGGAGTTGGAGTAGCAAGCAACCGTCCCCTTCAACTGGGACAACACAAGCAATAGGAAAGAAAGCAGGCACAAAAGGAAAGAGGCAAGTCACCGTAACCGCTTCCGGTACACAAGTAAGTAAGCAGGTTTGGTAATAGGAAGGAAGCCAGCTACTTCACTAACTTATACTTCTCTTTAGAAGAGTAGATCGTTCCGTTCGGTCCCTCGCCCTCGCCCTTGCCGCTACCCCTGCCTTAGCTTTCTCTAATGCAGGCTTAGCTCGAGCTCTTTGTGCTTGGCTTTGTATTGGTCTTTGCTTGGCTCTTGCTTCTTAAACGATTGATGCTGGATAAACTTCAATCTCTTCGACGGTTTCAGATCTGTATCTGGATCTGAGGAACGAGCTCGATCAAATGTAGAAAGAAGATCGAAAGCGCGTAGGAGGTATAAGAGCATAGAGTGCGCGAAGGTAGACCAACGAGTAGGTAGCGTCATAGGAGTCCATGCGTAGGCATCATATTAATAGATGGGAGTAGGAGCTGAGTTCATTCGACGTTTGAAAGCCAAAGCCTATTCTAGTCTAGTTCTAGCACTTGAAGAGTCATTCGTCAGCGAACATCCCTTCGAGTTGTAGAGTAGCAGTCAATTTAGATCATTCACCAGCAGAAGGAGAGGTAGTAGGGGGAAGAGATCTTATACGAGCAATTGTTGTTTTATATGGTTCTGAGTTTGATGTTACGGGTATGTGTTGGTATTAGGTGTGAATGGAGAGTGTAACGAATAGAGATCGGAATGAATGAAGCATAGGTGGAAACAGTTCCAGTCCCAAATCGAGATACAGTGCCTGCCCCTCGCTACAGGGAAATGCCCTCATCCCTGGTCCTGTCTGAACTAGGAATCGTTAAACCATGATGTCAAAATGATGGACTCACCCGAACCAGATAGATCAATGTGTAAATTGCTAAAGAGATGTCCATACCGCCTAAACAATCGGGGGTGTCTGCATCTGTAAACGTATGCCAAGCATTGATGGTTTCCCAGAGGCGAAAGCCGAACCCCAACATCTTGATATTGAAAGGGCAGGGTTTCCAAAATGCTATGTCGTATTTCTCTCCATCCCGGCCACCAAAGCTTTATGAAAAGGCACCTGAGATGTTGGCCCCCCTCATCCCCCGTTTTTCGTTTTTTCTCATCCCCAGGCACAACGAGGCTGCTACTAACTTCACCCACTCGTCTGCCTTCCTTGCGTTCGGAACGGATGGCCAAAAAACTTGCCAGACACCGACATGGGCCGTCTACAGAACGTGTCTCCACACCACTAGGGCAGTCCCATCCCGCCCATCACTTTGCGAAACGGGGAATTGATCTAACCGAAGGGACGATTTCACCTCCTAGTGTTGGTCTGCATCCAACTCGATTCACAATTTTTGATTCGGTCTTTCTCCGACCACTCCACAAACGGAGCTTCGGCGGGCATCCGAGCCAAGACTCACCCCCGAAAGCCAGTAGGTTTTGCGAACGGTCCGGGGTGAGAGGGTGCGGGATGGAATTCCCTATTTTTCGTGTCACACGCACAGGTCTCATCATGATCGTGCAACTCACAACTACTACGCGCAGGGGTCTTCGCTGATCGCTCAGATGGGAAGGACGCTCTGTTCCATGATTATGACTCTGACTTATAAGCTTCTAAAGGGGAGGGCATGCCCGGTAATCTATCTCATCTGTCCTTTCATCCATATTGGCCGGCAGGTGGGCCAACTAATCTATCTGAGGGATAGGCAGCTTAGCCGATAGGCTAGGTTTATGAGTAGGAAATAGCAGCTAGCTATATAGGCCAGGCCATCCTTCCATTCGTCATTTCAGGAATAAGGCTGAGTTGGCTTTAGATTTGCCAGCAGGATTCTCTGTGTTTCAAATAGAGATTCTCGTGGAAGCTTTGTTCGAAAGACCAAAAGAGAGAGGGCGGCTCCCAATTATTATCTGTTATAACGGTATATAGGTAGGCAAAAGCACCACATCTTGGTCCACGAGTACCCAGCTATGATGGATGACCTGACTGTCTCGAGAGGGAGAGATAGTTTATGATCGAAAACCACGGACTTGAGGAATGGGGTTAGTGCAAAGCGGAAGATGAATTTATTGATAGAATGTCAAGGTTAAATCGTGAAAGCAAAGTGGGTCTGAAGTCTACGCAACTTGTTGGCCAATGGTAGCTCCACCATTTCATGCACTTCTCTTCGGCTCATTAAGAGCGGGATCCGGGGTAACAAAGGCGGATTGAACTACTGAATAAGAGAAGCATTGGGATTTCCTTGATTTAAGGGTACTATCTCATTGCGAAAGCAGAAGGGAATCCTTTGAAAGGCAAACCAACGAGGAAGCATTCAAGGATCAGAGAAAGATGTCTTCGTCGGGGGGGCGGGGGCAAGCCTTCAAGACACGACTTCAAGCTATTAGTACGACTAGCTGGCTTCCTAGCTCGAGTTAGTGCCGCAATAAGGCGAGAGTGTTGGCTCTAGTTGAGTTGGGCAATAAGGGCTGGTCGCTTGAAAGAAAGAAGATGCGTACTCCACTTCACGCAGCTAAAGTTGTTTTTGTTAGCAGGTTCCGTGGCCTAGCAAGTGGCTAGTAAGTAGCTCTCTCCTAATATCTCCTTCTCCGTCGGCTTTACAGACTAAGGGCGGTTTAAGATACCACTCCTATCTCAGTCTTGTCTTGCAGCTAGGTTCGGCCAAACCAACCCAGTTAGCTTCCTTTAGCTAGTGGAGGCTTCCTTTGAAGAATTAGTAACCAATATGACACATATGCTAGTTAGCTCAGATGTATCTTTCTTAATTCAGAATCTTGATCTTCTTGATACGGGCCTTCGAAATGCATTTCCATCGTACTATTCTGGAGTCAATGTGAAAGAGCTGGTGACTTCGTTGTCATCGGGCTCATATCAGTACTCCCCCCTTTTCATCAAAGTGTTACCCCGGGCGCTTGCTTTCGATAGTCGTTAAAGGGAGGCTTAGAACTGTTAGCAAGAATGGGATTGGGAGCCATAGAAATAGAAGGAGCTGCAAGTCCTTTAGCCGTTGAAGCTCTTTCTTTTATACATACATACCCTGAAATAATCATTGTTCACATAGCCGTAAAGCGGTGGTGGTAGTGAAGTCAGTGAATCAAATTCATCCTATAATAAGCATCGAATGGGATTTCTAGGCAGAATGCGCTCTGACTTAGCAATTGAATCATCGTTTGATGATGATCCAACCTGCTATCTCAATGCATGGGATTTCATTGGGAAAGATTCACATAGTAAGTAGTGAGACCTTAATGGCCTAGTACGATCAGACGCAGAATCATAGTGTTTGTTTCTCCAGGGATTGGTCATTCATGAGCCTTCCTTTCTTTACGAGATCGGGCCAAAAGAAAGAGTAGCACTAGCTAAGCAAAAGCAAAGTAAGGTTGCACATTGAGAGGCTTCCCCAGTCAACATAGATAGCGAAGGACAGTCGATAGAAGCAATCATCCGAGGAACCTTCCTTCACTGTTGGTGCCACAAATTGATAAACAAAGTAGCGTGCCGAACGGGATTAATTCATATGAGCAGTACGGAATACCGGATACCTCTTTCCCCTTGGCTATAATTGCTAGTCCATGCTTTGAATGCCTTAATATGGGTCTACCTATCTTACGCTTCTGAAAAAGAGAGTTTAGGTTTCCGAGTAGTTGGTACATTGTCGTTGCTATTGAATTCCATGCCTTGAGTGGGTTTACCTATTTCTTCTTTAACCCACCCAGACGGTTCGATAAATCAGTAGGAATCTCCAACTCTTTTTGGTTTCCTCTTTCTACGGACTTGTTCAGACTAAGAGGCGCACTTCCACTCGACTTCTCATTTCAACCTAATCTCTCTCTTCTATTGGTAATATCTGGTCTTCTTCCTTCTGTTTTTGTCAAATAGGCATTCGCTAATGGTGTAACAACTCGATGGAAAAGGTTCAGCATGTTTGCAATTTCTCACTTTATCCTTTCTTAACGGGCTCCAGACGTTCCTTTGTCCTAAGCCCCAGGCTTCCGGTTACCTTTTGCGGACCTGGACGTCTTGCCTCTTTACCTCTGTCTCTCGCCGCTGCACTATGGTTACTTACGACGGGCATTCTCTTCTCTCATCTTACGCAATTCCTGAGCGGAAGTAAGCCCTTAATTAAGCCACCTTCGGACAATTAAGGGAGGATGGCCTGTGATCAATGCCTATTCATCTATCGAATCACATCCGGCGATTCGCGTTACGAATCAATGCCCCCTTTCATCCTTCCGCCGAGTAGTCAAAAAGTGAAGGGAAGCTTCTCAAGTAGGTTCAATTCCTACCGGGGGATGAGAATTTAGCATTCCTCTATTTTATAAAGTAGAATTCCAGTTCTTGGCTTTACGATTCTCTTCCTCTTTCCTTGGCTTTACGACTCTCTTCCTCTGTTAACTACCTCCTCCCTCCCTTCCTTTCGGACTAGTGGATATCTTGAATGCCTACCTTATTATTAGAGAAAGGGGAAAGGGCTTCTCATTTGTCTCAGAGGAGTCTTTTGGGAATCGAATCGCACCTGTTTTAGAATGCGGGAATCGAACCGGTGCCCATACGGTCGGATGGCAGGCCTCTAGGTGCAAGCGGAACTCTTGGTTCAAGAAGAAGCTCATCTGGGGAGAGTTTGCGGCTCATTTCCTCAAAGTAGTCCCACTGCTCCCAGATGATTCTATAGGCCTTTTCATCGTAGAACTTGGCAATGGCGTGCCCGTACCTCTTGGAGAGTTCGTGTCCCGTAGGAAGTTGTATTCGTTATACTGCGCAGCTGCTATGACACCCATGTAGTCAAAACAGGCCATCTGCTTCCAAAAAGATGAGACTTCTTTGAAGGTAGCTCTATTGAGGATTTTTTAAGGCCTTTTCCGAATGGGTCTTCGTAAGCTTCTATGGCATAGACTCCTCCTGGATTGGGAATTGTCTTCACAGAGAAGTGAGATGGATGCTGCTAAAGGTGGAAGAAGCAATCATCCTGGTCCAAGATTGAAGTCAGAGATCTCTAGGGGTATAAGTCATTCGGAGATATCTAAGCTGACCGATGAGTATAATGATCAAAAGACACTTTTCATTGTATTCTATGTAAACAGCTGGGCTGGAAACCTACTACTTCGATCTCGTTTGTAGCACAAAAAACCTTTGCAAGTCTTTCGGGGAATAACTGCTCTCTCTTTTCGAAGAGGAGTCAGATTCGTCTAGGTATGGCTACGAGGCAAAAGCCGCTGAAAAGAAGGGTTTGAGAACAAATGTGCCGTGAAGGTACCGTACCAAGGTAAAGAAGGTGGATGAGAAAGAAGAGGGTCCTGAACAGTGGATTATGGAAAGTTGAGCCGCCCCGAGTTAGAATCCATTGTTTATGCCATTATTTGCTAGGTTTGAACAAAGAGTTGCATTTCTGAGTCCGGCTATGAGGCAGAGCCTACGGAAGGAAGAGAAAGAGAGTGGCTGTTAGAGGCCTCCGAGCCTTTATTAGTAAGGTTGCTTGTGAGATTAGTTCCTTTGATAGTCGTAGGTATTACTGTACAATAAGCACACGAACGACCTGCTTCTCAACCACCCTATCTTACTAATAATAATAAAGGGGAGCGATTAGGGCGTACCTTTGTTAGTAGCAGTCAAGCTCTTCCTTCGTTGTGGATCCCCTTCCCTTTATAATTCAGAATATCTCTTTGGCTACCAACTCAAAGAGTAAAGTGGTGGTAAGATATGGAGGTTTTTATCCCTCTTAGAGCTTTGAACTGACCGGCCTATGATCATGTAGGGGGAATTATTCTATATAGCTGGTGCGCTTGTTTGCGTCCAATCCGGAGGTGATGACCACCGGAAGGAAGGAGCTAGAGGCGAAAAAGTATACACTGGAGGTTTGGAACCCAGAGAAAAATCCGATATAACATCTGAATCTTGAAACCGGATATTCAGTTGTTCAATCTGCGGGTGCTTTGAAAAGATTTATTCCCGTGTAGACATGATTTGACGAAAGGATCGATATTCGGAAGAAACGGAATAAACAGAATCCACAGAGTTGACTGATGCATCTATACTATTGAGTTGAGAGAAAGAGAAGATGGGATGGGACTAGTTAGCTACTCCCGCGGGCCCTACTTAAAGCTTCTCTCCTCCAGGAGGCAAGGGATTGCTGCTTCCACAGCTGTCTCCACTCGGTCAAATGCATCCGCCTCTGTCTCTATCTCCACTGCTGGATCGAAAGAAGAGATTTCAGAGTGAAGTAAAAGAAGAAAGGGTCGCCGGCTGCTACTAATAAGAACCTAACAGAAGATCCATCTAGATATACTTCCCGATCAACTGGTATTGGTGCTTGCTCTGGTGCTTATAGCCTCGTATACGGATCTGGATCACGATCTCGATATGGAAGGTATGCTGCTGGTAGTGCCCCTGCCTTTGCTTACTTAAGGTTAAGGTTGCGCATCCTACTATTGAGGGCTTTCCCTTTCCTAGTTGCAGTCAGACTAAAGGAAGTCCGCAACTCCCCTGCCTCATCTCAAGACAAGAAAAGGAGAGAACCGATCCCTTTTCACATCCTTCAAACCCCGTATTTTACGTCTTTGATACAGCCCTTGGATCATTCTTTCGTTGCCCGATTTGAGATGCTTCTTCTACTTAAACTTTCGTAAGTTGGAAGTTGGCGTCGAGTAAGCCGGTCCCTTCATATCATAAAGCCGGGTCTGGTATTCCCATCTATCTCAAAAGAGCTCCCTATTTCCTGTGAATCAAAAAGGTGAGAACCTCTGCAACTGGACTGAGCCTAGCCTTATTACGACACGGAATAAGAGGCTTCAATACAGCCATCGCATCGGACTCTTTCTCGTAAATCGGTGGGACTTTCCTTACGTGCGTGATGGAATCCAGAAGCCAGAAGAAAGCTCTTGCCTATGTAGGCTTCACACAAACCAAATCGAGATGGTTAGGTTAATGGCAAACTCTCTTTAAACCTATCGATGCCCACCTTTAATAAATAGCAGGAATGAAATCCTTTAAGCCCTTTCTTCCTATATATAATTAGAATTAGAAGAAGTAGACTGAATAAGAAGTGGAACTCACTCGACCTTAGGATCCTAAGTGGCTGTCTTGTCTTGTTACAAGTCTATGTCTTCGCTTTCCAGATCAGATTGAGGTAAGACCAGGCCCTTAATAGGGGAAAAGGGAATAGAATCCTTTAATACTGGTTGTTGGTTCTTCCTATTAGGAGGAGGTAACCAAGGTTTTAAATCTCGGTTTCGGTTTTGGTCATCACCGAAACCGAAACGTTTCGGTTTCGGTACGAAATTTCGGACGAAATCTTGTAAAAATTTCACCGAAATTTCACCAATTTCTGAAATTTCACCGAAATTTCCGAAATTTCACCGAAATTTTGTACTTCACCGAAACGTTTCACCGAAATTTCCGAAACGTTTCGGCGAAGTTTGGTACTTTTCCGACTCACAGTGAATTTCGTTTCGGTTTCCACCGAAACCGAAATATTTCGGCCGAAACGAAATATTTCGGCCGAAACGAAATATTTCTGCCGAAACGAAACGTTTCGGCCGAAATTTAAAACCATGGAGGTAACCATAGTCTGTATAGCCTTGTATCTTAGCTTCTTCCCATCCTTTTGTACCTTTCTGTCATTTCAGGTGCGCATTCTCGTGATCTGCAGGGCCCTTATGGCTTGTTCCATTGATAGATTAGTTCGAGATCAGGCGGATTCGCTTTCTTGTCTTAGTTCTGGAAGAGAGACTCGAGGGTAGCTTGCGATCCAAAGAGCTAGTAGAGCCTCTTGACTTTGAGTTAGAGCTGCTTTAGTGGAACAGAACTTAAGGCTTCTTCTTATTGCTTTCCTTGAAGGACTTTCTCCCATCTCTGAATCGGTTACCCCCCGTCTCCCCTCACTCTGCTCGCCTCCCTTCCGGTCGCCTCAGCTTCTGAATCCAATCTTTTTTTTGCAGAAATCACAATCCGACAACAGGAGCATTCTTCATACCGGCATTACACATTGCATTATGAGCAAAGCAACCCCCCAATCCGCTATGAAAGTAGTCTCAAGTTTGTCTCCTCCCTCCGGGATCTCTACCTGATGGTATCCGAAGAAACCATCTTTAAAAGGGTACACTTCGCGATCCGGCCCCCCAAAATTTCTTTAGTAAATGGTGTAGGAAGGGGATCTCGCATACATCATGGAGCATTCTTAAGTCTATGCCCTTATTCCTTCCACCATTCCTCTTGATAGAGATGACGATGGGAGTCACCCACTCAGATTCTATGACGGGGGAGAGAAGGCCTCCCCCCAACATAGCATCAATTTCCTCCTCCACCAACTCACGCAGCTTGGGATTGAGGCGAAAGGTTCACCTCCCTACTGGTTCAGCATCAGATTGAAGCTTTGTTCCCGACTCGTGCAGTCCCTTTATATTTGCAACACTTTCGGAGGCAAGTCCCGCACCTACGAATTATTCCGTGGGGTGTGGGCGGGGGAGGATCGGTCAGTTAGCAAGAATTTGTCTGTCCATGGATCTTCTGGTAATTCGTCCCACGTGGCTTGGCAAGGCGGTTTCGACGCGTGGGTGACCCCAACTATGTGAGACCTATTGCTCATGCTCGCCTCGCATGGGTCAACCAGCAGTAGAAGTAACCAAGGAGGTGCTCCTGGTCTAGTCAATCTTGCTTATTCCGGTATTTCCCTTACTAATAGGGGGGTCTACTGCAGGGATTGCCGAAAGCATAAACGAGGCACACAAGACGCCGTTGGCTTTCGAGATTGAAGCAAGCCAATCTGGAAGCGATTCGCTAAGCCGGGTTTTCCAGCGCCCTACAGATAGGAACCCGTACCACTCTGCCTCACTTTCCGAATTGGGCAATCCGCCCCTCGCTAAGTGGCTGATTGAATCCCCTTTTCCCGGACTCTTTATGCCTTAGCTTTTGCCTACATAGTGCTACTTGTTAAAGCAGCTATTAAGGCAGCTAGCTCTTGCACTAGCGCTTAAGGCTATAGGAAGAAGGTCGGCCCGACCTTCTCTATGGTTTCCCCCCCTGCCCACACTCACCTCAACCTCACTGGTAGCCTACCTAACGGCTCCACAGAAAGAAGACCAACTTCTATTGATTGAATCCCCCCACACGCCATGTGTGGATACAACCGGAGCAGTTGCTAAGAGAATGTATAGAATGAAGATCAACACCGATCATATGACACAAAAAGCTTCGCCTTGAAAAGCTTCGCTACATTAACGGCTTCCTATATCAAACTTCGTTTAGTCACTTTGGGAAGGAAAACGTTATAGTCGTCGGAGCAGTTCCCCAGTAGGCTATATTACCATCAATAGCAAGCATCAACCTTACTTATTCATTCCGTTAACAACCCAACGGTATCTATCAACCCCGTCCCATATTGGCCTGTCCAACAAGATGTTGTTCGGATGCGGGCTCAATCGATTCGATCAGTAGCCGGCTGTTAATGAATGTATACAGTCCCCTACCTTGCGCTTTTCTAACGTCCTTAAACATCAACATCCGTTCAATAGTAAACTAACTGAATGACTTCACTCCCGGAGCCTGGCTCACATCACTCAACAAGCAACTACACTCTTTGCTGCACTCGGCTCAACAACGTACTGAAATGGTACTGAACGTACAAAGCCTCAACTCACTCTGAAAGAAGAAAATCAGGTTTCAAGTAATATAGTATAATACTCGATTTGAACTCGAACAGGTCCCCAGAACCGGCAATCAACAAGGCCGCCCAAGCATTTCCTCAACAAGCATGATAGATATAGCGTTGTCAACAACCTCTAGCATGATATTAGCCCAAGCACCATAATATAGCGTTGTTTTGTACTTTTATTAGGCTTCTCTGATTCGGTTATCGCCGTGAGCGGGTTGGAACCTGAAGTACCTTCCTGAACGCTGTGAAGTGTGAGCCGGGCACTAGGCACACCGCACAGATCCTAGGTAGGCTGCTCATCTGGCTTGCTCTCCGAAGGCTCTCTGTGATCTTATATGCGTTGTAGCGCTCCGCTCTATATATACGTAGAAGGAATGTACGTTCACGTTCTGTATGTTCTGACCATGGCAGCTAATATGAAATTCATTAATGCAGGGGCGAGCTGATTGATCGTATATTGATTGATGAGCCACCCCGCCCCTTTCTCATCAGTTGGTTTGTTTCGTGAGCAGCGTATTGAAGTAGGGGGGCTCACAGAAGCGGCTATAGCTCTCAATGTCGAATGGCCTTTCTTGAATGTTCGAGTGAAGAGCCAGAGAAAGCGTTTGTAGGCGGTGTAGTTGGAGTGGAGGAGAGCCTGCGAGTGGGGGTTTTGAGTTCATCAAGCATTGAGTTCAGTTGTTTACTAATTGACCGTTCATTTTTATATAAGCTCGCGGCGGCAGAAGACAGAGAACAGAGAAAGCAAGGAAAGCGGAACAGAGACTCCGGGCAAGTAAGGGCAAGTGTTTTTTGGTCTAAAAGAAGGATGAAGGGAGGAATTTCGTATAAACCTATGTTTACAAAGCGGAATAAGAATAAGACAAAGACAGCTGGCAAGAGCAAGAGGAAGTCCCATGGCTAGCTTGCTGGGAAGTAGCTGGCAGCTTTTAAGCCTACGCTAGCCTATTGCCTTTTGAATCCCCCTCTCACGCCCTATTAGCCCTTATTAGCCCCTCTCACGTAAGTTGACTTTAGAAGCTGGCTGCAACAAAAAAACTCCTCCCAAAGTAACTATCGGATAATCAAAAGGCAATCGTAAGAGGTCGAGGACGGCGTCATAATAACCCATGAGCTAATTCATTCGATGAAGAGAAGAAAAGCGGGTTGAGCTCTCAAGCGTAGAGTCGCTTTTAAGCCAGAAGCGGACAGACACGGAAACCGAATCCAACTAGTAGCGAAAGTAGGTCAATCAATCAGGTAAATCACTTTATCAATGAGTTCCCACCCCACTTGTTAAGCATTTGACTTTTCACGCATCACGTCAATCGAGCCGATCCTGCACTTTCCATGAATGAGCATACGAACGGAAACTGAGTCCCAAGCCGGTTCAACTACACTTGATCATCGGTAAGAGTAAGAAAGAACGAGAAGAGATGCAACGACTCCCTCTTCACTCGGGAAAGCAAGCTAGCTACTTGTCTATTGAAACCGAAGCCTTGGTGTAGTTCTCATCAGGAGATTCATCGATCAATGCAGTTCTGCTTGCATGTGCTAGGGAAGGTCGGTCTGAACGGCACTTTGTCGAAGCTGATATAGCAGGACAATCAATCGACTTTTTCACTATCGAACCCGAACCAGACTTGAATTACGTAATTAATGATTTCTTCCTCGGTTCCGCCGATGTCTACTCTGGCATGTTCCCTGTTAGCTACTCTGGTCTGGCTGCCTACTTTCCTAGTTGAATAGACTAGGACTAATCCCCTCGCCTCAGATCAAAGGCGTGAAGGCAATGAGCATTTACATACGAATCATCTGCCTACGAGTGAGAGTCAGAAACATCCGATTAAGCAAGATCTGAATCGGCTGCCTCCGAAGAAGCAAGATCTGCAACGTCCAGCTCAGTATAGGGGGGCCTCTCTTAGCTCACACACGGGTGAGGTTGTCCCTACCAACTAACTAGTAGCTGGTGAATCAATCATTGGGCGAGCATCTTCCGCTAGAGTTACAAAGAGAGATCATGCAGATGTTAGAGCCGGCTCAGTGACAACAGCAGAAGCAGCAAAAAGGGCTACTCCAGCATCACGTGTTGCGTTGTTACGATCAAAGGGAATAGTTGAATGATCTTCTTTATAATGCGAATAATAATCTCTTTTGGGGACAGATCTTTCTGTACCAACCTAGTATCCACCGGTTCATCGAATACATTATTTTGAAGACTTAGGCAGCGGGCAAGCAATTGAGATTGATGAAGTCAGAGTGCCAGTTGTTAGTTCAAGCAGAGCAGTAACTGGAAAGTCAGAGCCAGAAGCCCTAGCCTTAGCTGTAGCAAGATCCAGATAGGCAGGAGCGGCAATAGGTCTCAGGCAGTACGAGACTTGTGAAGCTCCATATTCCAAAGTGCGTGGTTATGTAGGTGGGAGTGGGATTAGAACTCTTGAGCATTCACGGGTTGAGTCAGTCGTTCAAGAAGTGAAGTTAGAACCGAGATTTCAAGTTGTTGAAATCATTCTCTCATGCCCGGGTCTTTGATGAAAACATTGTTCTTCCGGGATAGGTGGAAAATGAATCAATGCAATTTCCAAAGAGAACTGGGATTTTCGAAATACCGTTTATAAGGCAAAAAGACGTTGACTCCATTTTGTTTTTCCCGGGTTTGATTCAAAAAAGGATTTTCTCACACCGACTGATGAGGGAAAACGAAGTCGATGCCCAAATTCCCGGGTTTGATTGACGTGATCGCCCAACCACAGGAGCGGAGACGAGGTATCCAGGCTGAGCCTATTGAGTTGATCCGGACTCCCATGCAGCTTTGGGTAAAGGACATCTTCCTTCCAGTCTTGTAGGGAATGGATCCATGCGAAAAAGCCTTTAGTTTAAACCAGAAACTGGGAATCTAGTTGGAGCTGCTAGTCCAGTTGGTGAGTCTGGAAAGACCTAGTCATCACCACTTTATATAAAGATAGAGTAGAGAAGATTGGGAGCCATCCAAGGAGTTCTCCCGCAGCAGACCTTCTTTTCATCTTTTCCGTTACTGGTCTTTCTTTCCCTCCAAAGTTCCCATCCCTTCTACTCTAAGGGCGGGTAGGCACCGCAGATTGAGGCAGGGATCTCGTTCCCCCGGATGAGCATTTTCTTTCTTTGTTGATTTCGTTCCATTTCTGTCACGCAACCTGTAACAAACTGCTTTCTTTCCTTGCGTCATGCGAGCCTTGAGTTGCCCGCTTCGAACCCTTCTGTTCTAGACCTTCAAGTGCTAGAGAACTGAGCTTATGATTTTATACCTTTCAATTGCGGGAAAGTGGTCATCCGCGCCTCTCTTCTTTATATGGTCAGGTGCCCACACTTGTTCCAGCCTTCGCTGCTTTACAGTTTCCGGCCTAGCACGCTGCTTTTTCTTACAGGCATTTCCCTTTCCTTTCTGTGAACTCTTGCCCACCGCAAACCAAGAATGTAAAGACCCCCGAATCAGCCTACACACCCACTTCTTTTGAAGCTGGAAAGAGGAGCGAGGATCAGGAGCCAAAGCCAAAGCTTTCTACCGGAACTGCAGGTGTGAATCTCTCAGGGTCAGGTTTATCCATCTTTCCTAGGTCACCCGCCCAGCAACTAAGGTAGACACCATAAAGTAGTCCAGATAGACCAAAGCCTCAAAAGGAGCCAATCCCAAGTGATTATGCGAAATGCCGATCTCCACTAGATTCAACTGCGGATCCTGAGCCAGCTTCTAAATCTGCTGGATCCCTTCCCTCTGCTCTGAAGCAGGACGACTTTCAAATCAATTAGAAGCGCAAAACCCGGGGCTTTGGGCCATGTCTCTCCAGAGAAGGTGTCCCCCCCTCTGGATAGGAGCGCTTCCCGTGCTTTTATCCTCAACGGACCCGAGGCCTGGGTCTCGGTTGCCCCTCCGGGGGCGATATGAGGCTCAATACCTCACGCTACTCTAACACAGTAACGACTTAAGTTAAGCTTAAGTGCCTTCCTACGGTCGGACAAGTTCCCTTCCATGTGGGCAAGACTTCTTAGCTTCATTTGGTCTTACTGTAGACGCTCTCTTTGAGTGATCACTGTTATGGTCGAAGTCCGAAACCAGGTCGGGTGAGTAATCACTGGCGACCAAAGAGAGGACACCCCCAAAGATGTAGCAATGAAATACTCACAGTTGTTTTCTGCAGTATTACGATTGAATCCTTTGAAGTGGCATAGAATTTTGGAAGATTCTAGGGTAATGAGGTCATTCCTTTCCAGAATGATTCTAATTATCAGGGATGGCTTGTCCAAGGAGTGTTGTATTGGAGCTTTTCTGTTCTCCAAAGAGGTGGTGCGTTTGGCCCGTCGTTCAGGCTTTCTATTCTGCTCTCTTTATTTGAAGCAGTGTAGTTCTTCCTTAATGATGGTTTATGGAGGGGAAAAGGTTGTACCTTCTCTCCTTCCCGTACCAGTCTCCCTCACTCGATCTGGGTATCCCTGAATCATTCCTCGATTCCATCGGCGAATGATGTATCGGAAGGACTCCAAGGCTGATCTCTTAGTGAAGATGTACCTTTCTTTCTTTTCTATCTATCGTGTGGTCGATCTTGCACCACCGATTCGAAAGAAAGTTTTCTCTTCAATAATATCCCCTTGGACGAACCCTGGTTCAGTATTAATGCGAGTTAGTGAGATTAAACTCGATCTTCCCGCACTCATACATCGGTATATTCCCTGGGTTTCCACGATACCTCTTTTTCAGGGTATCTCATGGAGACCAACCTGGAAATCGGTACCGACCGATTATCTTCTGAATCTCACAGGAATAAATAAGATTCTAAGTGTAATTAATGGTAAAAGAGTTCTTACTCGTGTGAGAACCATTTTCGCCGTTGTTTACTTTGAACCGACGTGTTACGGTTCCCTTCTTGAGTTTGTAAATAGTTATGGGGAGCAGTGGAATTCAGGAGTGCTTTGGCCTCACTGAATCCGATACGCTTTAGATCCAATGATCAAAGTGTTCACTGGAACGGATCTTGATTTCTTTGAGCGGAATGTTGGACCCCTTATTCCTAATTGTAGGAGCGCCAACATCCCCTTCATAGGAGGGCGTTTAGGCCAGGTAATTGAAGGAGGGGGCAAGAGACGGATATTTGCCATAGGCAACTATATCAATCAAATCATTTTGAAGCCAATTCATGACTGGCTGATGGAGGTTTTGAAGAGGATTCTGATGGATGGGACTTTCTCCCAACTTCGGCCTCTAGAAAGGTTGCAGGGACACCAGACTCTGTTCTCATTTGACCTTAAGTCGGCTACCGATAGGTGGCCTCTCTTAGTTCTCATGGAACTGTTTCAGGCGCTCTTTGGTCGTTCCTTCGCTTCCAGCGTCGTTAATACCGCACTGGCAATGAATATATTTGAGGTACCTTTTCTTAGGAAGCAAAAGTCCTCGGTATCGTTCGTGGCAGGACAACCACTAGGATACTATTCGTCTTGGCCACTCTTTGCGCTATCCCAGCATGTGGTGGTGTGGCATTGTGCAGAGAAGGTTTACCCGGGACGCAAATTCACAAATTATGCAGTCCTAGGTGACAATGTGATCATCGCCGATAAGGTGGTGGCTAAGGTTTACCGCCGGGTTTTAGATGATTTGGGAGTTCAAGTATCACTACAAAAATCTCTCATATCATCAACTGGCGCGGGGGAGTTTGCTAAGAGATTTCGGGTTCGAGGTCTGAGGGTCGACCTCTCCCCTATCTCTTGCAAGGCGCTTCTAAACTGGTTTCATCCTTATGGATTGATGGGTATCTGTCAAAGGTACCCTGTCAAGCGTTTCTCGACGCAGGCCCGGATTGGAGGTGCTGGTTTTCAGACAATTTCTCGCCTTGACCATACCCGTTCCGTTCACTTTCAGCGTGTTCATGCCATGTACACTAAGCTCAATCAACCCCTAGAATTATGGTTGGGCCGTGGAAGGCCTCTGAACCCGTATCTCCGAGGTGTGATAATTGATCGTTTACGATCAGAATTCAAGCCGAAAGAGTTGTGTTTACCGCCCGATGAACTCTTTGGATCTGGTAATTCTACCGGACTCCAAGATTTCCTAGAGTGGTCTACGTTAAGAGGGTGGATGCAAATGTGGTTAACATATTGTCACTGGTATTATGGGATAGCCTTGAATCCCGAGGTGAACATCGAGGCCTTCTTTAGAGCCCCAATGGTCAGCACGGACTACAAGATTGTCCGGAAAGAGCCTCAATTGGTTCGATTTGGCATCTTGTGGAAAGTGTTTGATTTTATATCAAAAGAAGGTTTGGATTATAGAATTCCAATTCTTGGTCCATCGGCCCCTGGTTCACAGTGGTTGCTCGGTGGGAGCTCAGGTACATCATTTCTTGTAAGTGCTCGCGGTCTTATCCAACCGCGGGCCCATCGTGGAGTGGTATTTCCTGGAGTTTATCTCCATGAATACCACGAAATGATGAAGACCATCCACTATAAGACTTAAGAATTTCTCTGATTCATTGAACGTACGGAGCGTGCTTTCCATCAGGGTCTTCATTCAAGCCCTCTCTAACCAAACCTAGACACGCTGCGTCACAGGCTAATTCCCAGAACAGAGCGGTGAAAATGAATTTCACCTGATCCCCGGAATAAGGTTAAGTCAGTGTTTACTTGTTTGTTTTGGGAGCTAGCTTGCGACGCTAGTGCGTCTCTAGTCGGGACCTTTGCGAAGAAGTATAACGTCTGGTCCTTTTGGGAGCCTTTCACTTTATTTGCATTTGGAACGAGGCATTGAGTTCACCACGTCCCGATCCGCCAAACCCGAAGGCTTGGTCATCCAAGGAGCAAGCATGCACCATGGACTAATCCACAAGACTTGCATCTCGCGAAGGCGGCCGAAGCCACCCCGGCACGAACTCATGGAAAGCCTGATGATGGCCTACCCACAAGACGTACCGCGGTGCAGAGGCAAAGTATAGTCAAGACTCGTGCACCGTCCGTACACGCAATGCAAGTGGGAACCCAACCCAACTTACACTGTCTTTGGCCCCCGTCCTCGACCAAAGAAACTGGAGCATCCCTCTGAAAAACTCACAGTCCGCACCCAAAGCTCCCTTAGGGTACACCTACAAGCTCCACGTAAGATAGCCAAAGTACGGTTGAGCAATCGACATGATATATTTGCTCACATTCCGGGCGAAGGTCATAATTCGCAGGAACATCCTATGGTGTTAATTAGAGGAGGTAGAGTGAAAGATTCGCCAGGTGTGAAATCCCATCGTATTCGAGGAGTCAAGGATTTGCTAGGAATTCCGAATCGAAGAAGGGGCAGATCTAAATATGGTGCGGAAAGACCCAAATCAATATGAATGGAAGATGCCTCTGGAACTTGTTTTTCTCGGGAACAACCACAAAGTTACGCCCCAAAATAGAACTATACGGAGCCTTTCCGAATGACCTATAATATAGTAGTCTACTACACTAGCCAAGAAAGAGTGTAGTAGACTCCATTCGCCCGTGGAGGTGAGTGGAGGAAGAAGAGAAAAAAAAAAAGCCTAACCCCCCAACTCTTTAATCTCCGTTTTTAGGAAAGCAGCAATGAGGTTACACAAATAAATCCTTCTTGCTTTCACCTAAATCGAAGCCTATCACTCTATTCAAAATGGCATGATCGATGTTATCAAAACAACCAACAATGTCTGCTTTGATAAATCGATCTATTCTCCCCCAGCTTTCAACATGGGCGAAGAAAGTAAGAGGTCCTCTGCCCTTCCTAAAGCCATGAGAATTGGTTAGAAAAACGTCTTCGTATATTAAGTAGTACAGAAAGGGCTTCCATAACGATAATGTCTCTTTTGCATGGCAGTGTTATAGGACGCAGCTTGCCTGGTTTATTTGGTTTAAGTATATATGACCGGTGCACTGTCGAAAACAGAAAGCGACATTCCAGCACCCTTAAAATCTTCTAAATGAGAACTCATATTAAAAATGCTTTTATATACCTCGGGTTTCTTTGTCCATAAATAGTCTATCACTTTTTTGAACTTGCTCAACAAGTCCTTTCGTCTCAAGTCGCTGCTTTCTTCTCTAAGTATTTGCACAACATTGTCCCGTTGTTTTTCGCACATCATGATCCTCTTATATATCTCTTCTCCCTTTTTGGAGTCTTTCATTTGCCTACTATTCCCATCCTGCCAATCCGCATTAGGGATTGCAATAAGGGCTGCTTCTTCTTTGTCCACGTACATGCACTGGGTCACTTACGAACAAACAGCCTATTCAGCAGCTTGTTTTTTTGGAAACAGATAGCACGGCGTTGTAACCTTGGTTATCAATGGGGAATCCCCCTCCTCACTGATAGGTAAGGCGCCGCACGGGACTCGACTTTTTCCGTTATTTTGAAGATGGGCTTGCTGGAGTGACGTGACTGCAAGTCCGTTCGAGGCTCCAGCAACGCAATCGTAACAAGTGCATAAGAGTACAAAAGGGGATAAGAAGGGGGGAGCGCCCCAATATAATGCTATGAAAGCATTTTTTAGGTATAGTCAAGCCCCTTGACTCTATCAGTTTGAAAAATATTGTATTATGGTTCAACTGGGAATATTGTTTCGTCAAAGGAGATAGGTGTATTGTCTCATCCGAACGAGTTCCTATCTGTTTGTTTTCGAACAGCTAGTAGAACGGGCCCGGAAGGCAGGCAGGCAAAGGCAGCAACGAAAACGTATTTCATTCGGTTACAGCATTCTGTTAGGCGGGTTCAAATCTTGTAATATTAGTAATAGAAGCTCCCGTTTGAGATCCAATATTGAGTTGTTTAGCTCCTGACGAATCAAATCCAGCAGATTTGCGCTTCACTCTTCCTGCAGGCAATGTGAGTTCCGAGAGGGCAAGTAGTATTATATGCCTTCATGCTTGCATCGATAGATGAGACGATATAAAAGAGAAACTCAAGCTAGCTCATGCGCAAGCCTGCTAACAATGCCAATTCCCAGTACGCGGCATACAACTTCCATTTCTGAACTATTCCCGTTCTAAAGCAAAGATTCAAGACGTACACGACCTATTCTACGGCTAGTGGGAGAATACAAATATTCTCTGCATACCGATCATAACGCTCCATTTCGATATACAGAATAGAAAGATTGCGCCTACTCATTCTGGTGCAAGGCTTTGGCAGACTTCCTCGCAGTTTCGCCCTGCATGAGAGGAGAGAACAAAGTCCTTCTTCTTGAAAGCGAACCTATGGGCACGAGAGGAGGGAGTTCCGTGCATGTCCCTTTTGAATCGGGGTGGAAGCAAAAAACACAGGGTTGGAAGCGAAAAAGGCAGATGTCAGTGTGCTTTCTGTCGAAGATTGGATTCCGCATTGGTGAAACAGCAAGCGGATGAAATGGGATATTTTATATCTGATGACAAAGCAAAAAAGGCCCGTCGGGTTCAAAAATGAGAGAGCCGGGAAGGCGCTATTCACAATGAATGCCAAATACTCTATTTTGAGGTCTCCTACTCAACTAGCGCTGGTTCGACTGCTTGTTCTATCCATCGGTTCCTCTCTTTAGTCTCTATCTCCAATTTCGTATGACAAAGATTGTAGGTAGGGACACAATACCCAGTTAAAAATATATTGACGTACGTTTAGCAACACACAAAACGCTAGCTCTTCGATATGCATTGCTCATTACGAATAGCAGAATTGGTAGAGTGTTGCACCGATTCAAGACATGTCCGTTTGAGATAGCACCAAAAAGCCTTCTCACTGCCCTCCCTCACATGGCTCAGATTCGCTTTTTCTTCAAAAGCTTTTTAGCAAGCCCATTTACCAGAGTTATTTAGGTATTTACTTTTTGATACCCCTTTTATTTTCCACTACTCGAAAATCAAAATAAGTTAGATAGCTCATGAGTAAA
The DNA here is from genome assembly GCF_043159265.1 of Tasmannia lanceolata. NCBI lineage: Eukaryota > Viridiplantae > Streptophyta > Magnoliopsida > Canellales > Winteraceae > Tasmannia > Tasmannia lanceolata. The sequence continues at coordinate 69,066,232 of NW_027518695.1, forward strand.
GCTGCTTTCAAACCAGTTCCAGATTTCAAGAGTTTAGGAGTGCATATGAGTTCATGAGTGCTCAAGGTGCGCTTCTCTTCCAATCGAATATATTATAGTAAAGCAAAGCCAAGAGGAACGAAGTCGCTCGACTATAAAGGAGAGGCAAGACGTTAGGCCTCATCAATCGAGGAATAGCAATCGTTGAAAAAGCCTTCTTGCTATTGGGCGGGCTTTCATCGGCCTTTGGGATATTTGATTGAATCAGAGAATAGGTTCTTACAGTGCCCGGAATTGGACAAATAGCTTGTGCACACAAACAGGAGGGAGATAATCGTAGAACAGAGAGAGGGAGGTTTGGATTGGTCACGAATGCCCTCTTAATCTTTCTCGATTTCAATAATAAGTTGAGCTATCGAAGCTCTATAGACACCATCCTTCGCCTCGGGCAACTCTTCTTTCGCCTCGGGCTCCTTTCACCTCTGCAGATACATTTTTCATTCTTTCTTTTTCCAATATTATTTTTTCTGCCTTTTTCCGTTCCATTTGCTCGGATTCAGCAAGCATGGACTGGATGGTGCAGGCACTCCCCTTCCTTAGATTTTCTGTCTCAACCGCCCAGGAAAGTGCTTTATTGGGTCTCAGATGAGAGGTCAATACTTTGACTTCAGGCTCTTGCATGACCTCAATTTCTGGTATGCCCATTTCCCTGAAGGAACTCGCGTCCTTTCAGCTGATTAGCTAACTTCATAGACAGAAGGAAGCTCTTAGAACGAAAGAAAATGAGAAACAACAAGAAGATAGCAACAAAAGTCCTAACCTGCCAAGAGATAGAAAGGAAACAATAGCTACACAGAGAACACGTAAGGAACTCATTTAAGAACTGAAGACGCGTAAGAAGCTAGTGGAGCTATTACTGAGGAGTAGTAAGTACCTTGATAGAGTACTTACTGAGCATCAGTAGAGAGGTACAACTCTTACAGAACTGAAGATCCTGAAATAACATCTCTTCTATGAGACAGACCCTCAGATCCTAAGAAAGTCTTTTAGAGCACAGCAGACCAACCAATACTTTCCATCCTTGACCCGGAAGAGGAGCTTATCAGACAGAAAACGGAGGACCCTGTAGTGGGATTCAGAACAACCACTGAACGTCTTTCACTCAAGGGACTTGCGCGCGCTATTAAACTCAAGGGACTGCCTGGCCCTATTTCACTCAATAACTTCCTCGTGATAGTTCTTGAAATCAAGGGACTTGCTGACGTAAAATACTTAACAGGAACCGCAGAACCACAGAGATGGGCGTAGCAGAGGAATTCACACTCAAAATCACCTAGAAGAGGGATTAAAGAAACAGTTCTCGCGATTCATGCGAGGAACTACCAACCTTACAGGACTCCCTACAAAAACTGGAGTACCAGCGGATGCTTGAAAGAACAGCTACAATCCTTACTTAGGATCAGTAGATAGTGAGGATCCAGTGGATAGCATTAATTACTCAGGATCCTGTAACAAACTCTTCACGAGCATAGCATCCCTAATTTACACTACCCAGGAACTATATGAGCTGCCTTATCCGAAAGAAGAGCACAGCAGCACAACAAAAGAACTCAGCGAACTCTAGCTATTTATTACACTCAATTGACTTCCTCGCCCTAAGCCACTCAAGGTTCGTCCGATCCCTATTCTAGTTAACTCTCGTGACTTGCTCGAGCTATGAAACTTCTGATCCCTTCATGGTCGACCTAGTACAAACAGTAAGGGAGGAATTGTGTACTTAGTCTTCGGTTTTCGACCTAAGCCACTCTAGTTACTTCTGGGACCTTATCTTGAGCTAGTGCCTTAGCCGCGAACTATCGGTCGAGCTAGCTCCTTCCTTGAGCTTATCTCGGTTCCTTCAGTAAGGCAGGGAGATAGAATTTACTTACCTCACACGTTTTAGTAGTCTACAAGACAAGACTTTCACGCAAGGGAATCAGAAACTTTCATTCAAGAAAGGTCGGGGACCTGCTTACACTCAAGTTACTTGCGAGCGCGAAAGACTTCCTCTTCACTCTCGGTGAAATCAAGGAACGGACTCGAACTACTCCTGGACTTTCCCTCAAGGTTCTTCCTCTACCTATTTCACTCTAGCGTACGCGTACCTTTAGTAAGGGAATTACGGGAGGAGTCATTGTTTTACTATAAGTTTTGGATAAGAAGAAACTTGAAGGACTTCCAGAACCTGTAACAAAGTCTAAACTTCGAACTAAGCCACGAAAGGGACTTGCTCTACTCTTCCCATTGAACTCAATTGACTTCCTCGCGCTAAAGTCACTTAAGGTGTAAGGGAGGTATTGTGTTTTACCTTCTGTTTTAGTAAAGAATATACTTTTTTTCAAGGGACTGACTCTCACTTAGTTAACTCTCAGGGTACTTACCCGACAAGAAAAAACTTTCAATCATCACCTCCTCGCCCTTATCTCGAGCGTAACAAAAGCAGGGACTTGCTCACGATATGAGAAGTCAAGGCCTGCCTCGCGACTCGCGAACTTCAATTCCTTCCTCTCCCCTTACCTATCCCCCCTACCATCACCCCCTGGAAGAGGCGCTTAAGAGCCTATTCTCTATTATGGAAAGACCTTATTAGGCTAGCTTTCCAACGCTTTCGAAGTAGCCATGTGCTTCACACAGGCAAGTCGGAGAAGCTGCTTTCCCCTCCTGGCTATTACTAGAATTACCTCTTAGGCTTGAAAGTCTAATCATCGGCTCTCAGCCAGAAGGAAAAACGAAGCCCGCTTTTCAATCAAAAGGAGATGAGAATGAGATCTTTCTTACCTCATCGAAGAGGAACTCTTACCGGAACTACTCAACTCAGATCGGAGAAGCTGATTCCTTTCGTAGCTATTCCTGAAGAACTAGAACGCTGATCCGACTCTGAAGAGGGATTGAGCTGTGAAGCAGGAAAGAGATTCTGCCTCTTCAGGCCAACAAGTCTCATCATCGGGTCCCGAAAGTCCCGTTCTTTATGCCATGCCATTCACGGCCGGTTTTCCTATCTAATTGATCTTGTCTTGCCTCCGGTCTTGTGAAAAGAGTGGCTCTCCTACCGTTGACCCATTCATAACCCAATGTTCAATTCCTATTCCTACATTGAAAAGAAAGACAGATGAGTTAGGATCTGCCCTAAGGCATTCGACCACAGCGGACCCGCAGGCCCATCTTTCTGGTTCAGGGTCCCGAGCGGTCCTGAACTAGCTAATCGGGACAGTTTGAAAGAAAGAATTTATAAACTGAGACGGAGCCAATGAATGAGCTGAGCCTTGTTACTATTGCACCTAAAGGTTGCCTGCGAGACGGTATTCTTCGATCGGTCTACCATCCGAGAACTTGAAGATTGTGACTCCGATTGTAGATGACGTCGTTTCTGGTTAAGTCGATTTCATTCTATCGATACGGAATTCTTAATGTCATGCTTGACTTGATCTTTCATGATATTCGACAGTATGGGAGGAAGAGTTTGCCATCTCAGTTTAAGCCCGTAATGAAGTAGTCAAGGACGTATCTTAGTTCTTCTTCGATGAATCAACTTCCGAACGAACGGATTAGGCTCCGGGTTTGTCTTCGCTTGGAAGATGAGGGCGAGCCGGTTCTTGCTCGAAGTGAATTGATGCTTTTGTTCCTACTGCTGAGGTAAGTTCAGCCACGGGCTCTGACTCCAATTAAGGTAAGGTGACTGAAGATGGCGATGAAGGTTTCTTTCTTGTTTCACTTGGTTTTCCATAAATCGCGTATAGTGAGTGAGCAAAGACTGCACATTAGGGCAACACAGCGCCTTGCTTGTTCTTCCGTCCTCGTCATGGAGTGAATTGAAGTGGTTAACAACCAAAAAGATCTCTCGACACATAGGTTCGATTCTCCTCCCGATCCTTTCCCAGACTGGGGATTCTTTGGCAGAGGGGTTGTCGGGTGAACAATATGATTCGAAAGAGGGTCATCGGCCCTAGCATTTGAGGAAAGGTGGATTGGTAGGTTTCGGGTTCAAAAGCTAAACGGGTAACTCAAGGACTCCGATCAGAGGCAATCAATAGAATGTGTTATTATCGGGAATCGGCCACTCCAGATCGAAGTACTGCGGCGTCGCCATCACCTGACACGTGCTAGCCCGCCTTTGATCTTTTGGTAGTGCCCAGCTCTACTTAAGGCAACGAAGGAGCCCCTACCCGTCTTGTCGAGACTAGACGGACCCAGATAATCAATGTATTCATCGAACCCCTCCCCTTGATTTGACTTTGAATGAGCCCCAGACCTCGCTTTGTTTGACCATGAACAAATGATTGATGCCTTCATTCGGCAAAGCCTCCCTTTCACGACTCTAGCACGCTCAAACGCCAGCATGCACGCACGGAGGGAGAGGTTTGATTGAGCGAAGCGTGCCCCCTTAGCAGCGGTTGAGTCGTTGCGTTCGGTCCCTCACCCGAGGGCCCTCACTGCACTCGCCTATAGTAGAGTTTTAGGTTGAGGTTATTACACTTTAAAAAAAAAAAAACTCCTACACTAATGAGCATCGAAAGGCCAATGTAGAGATTCCAGGGGATGCTCCTGCATCACACTCCCCTTCTTGAAAGAACTCGACCTCGAGTTCCCCACCAGCCCACTAAGCGAAAATATCCTCCAGGGTCAAAGACATATATGACCCAGGCCCGATTAAGGACCATGCCTCCATAGTAGTCATCTGGGATGTCAACTACACGGGGCTCTCGTGAATGGACTCATTCTATCCTCAAACGATAGAATGAGTCCATACCCATAACATTTGACTTTGACTTGCATTATTACGAGCATCTATAGAGAGAATAGGAGGCCATTAAATGAACTTCCTTAGAACTCTCATATTTGCTTTCTAGCTCCCTTTCTAAATAGGTCTGCAAATTCAGGAAATACCTTTGCATAACAAGCTCAACCAAGATTGTCTCAAAAGAATTCATAATTGGCACTTTTGCTGAATTATCTTCACCATATAGTAACCAACTTCATAGTGTACTATAGTTCATTTTTTTTGTGAACATTCATAATTTGGTACACCAGTAAGAGATTTAGTTAACATAGGGTGTAAAAAAAAGGAAACGTAGCTAAATTATTTCAACGAGGTAAAGTTGTAGATTATATGCATATTTTTCGTACACTAAGTACTAAAAGAATAACTGGAATATCAGATATGTAACAACCAATTACTCCAAAAGCTTTAGCTGTTAGAGTTAGATTTAGTGTTATTTAATCATTTATACTTCAACACTCCCCCTCATGTGTGGCCCCTCTTTCTTCGGGGTTGGCCGTACGCGTGGATTTTTAATATCAAGGAGCTGTTGGGTTTTGAGCCCAGGATCTGCCGTGAGGCAATGGTTCTGGATAACATGTGAAACAACCAATTAGTCCAAATATTTGATCACTTATATTTCATCAGACTCATTGTCCAAAGCTTCTTTGACAGCCTCTGATAGAATCAGAGGTGAATTTCAACCAAGAGGGCACAACAAAGTGAACAAACTGGGCCTCAGCTTTTGAAATTCTCTTTTAAAGAAAGTTGGTATAGATCTCCACAGTTCATTCTTGAAAAGTCAACGCATCCAACTAAAATCACCATTCAAAAAAATGCAAGACACACCAGAAAGGCATCTAGTTAAATATTAGTAAAGCTTACCAAAAGACGAGATCCCCAGAAGCTAACATCTTCTCTTGAATCCAATCAGGAAGAAGCTCTTGCAATAGCTTCAGCTGTTCTTCAACTTCTCCTACAAACCCAAATCACAAAAATTTAGCTTTCAGCTACAATCATTATTGGTTGTAAAAAGTCATCTCAGCTTAATAAAGAACTCAAGGTCTTACTATCATCGGTAATATAACTGGAATTCCCAATTATCTTGTACATCAACTCCCGTTTTGTGATAACAGAGCGCTTCGTAGACTGAAATGTGAGGTGGATCATGTCTAAGAGCCTAGGCAAGTGTGCAATCATTTGTTTTCGCCTCTTTGCTTCAGAAATGCCCGCATCACGCTCCTCCAATGCCTTCCTCTCTTTCTCTCTTACCTGTGAGAAAAGATATGGTTAATCCTGCATCAAAACCATGTAACATAAAATGGTGATATGCTAGTAAAATCATAATTTTATCTAGGTATTCAAAATTACATTAATATAAGAAATGGTATTGACACTTTAAAAACCATTTGCCAATCAAGCCATTTGTCTTGTCTGATTTGTTTTGACTCTGTATAACTGAATTATATGAAGATACCTAGAGTGTGAAATAACCAATTACTCCAAAAGATTAAGCAGTTAGAGTTGGTGTTATTTAATCATTAATACTTCAACACTCCCCTCACATGTGGCCCCTCTTTGTTTTGGGTTGGCCGTACACATGGCACATGTGGCATCTCTTTTGGGTTGGCCATACATGTGGAATTTTATTATCAAGGAGTTGATGGGTTTTGAACACATGACATGTCGTGAGGCAATAGAACTGTTTCGGGTTACTCCAAAAACTTGAGCTGTTAGAGTTGGTGTTATTTAATCATTTATACTTCAGCAGAGTCCATAGACAAGACCAGAGAACAAAGAAATAGTAGAAAAAATAATCTATTGAGAACCTCAAGAGGACACATTTGTCCAAAAACAATGCCTGGCAAGCAGTACTAGTGAGAAATAGTGTTGTAATTGCATAGATCGACATCAAATTCAAGGAGCCAAGATAAAGTAGGGAGAAGATTTACCGATTGCAATAGCTCCTTAGGAAGAATCTTAATAATATCCTCATCCGCTGATGAAATTCCTATTTCATTCTCGTCTTTGATTTTTGGAGTCTTTACAGGTGTGAGGAACTTCAATGACCGGATCCGAGTTGAATGCCTCACAGCCTTATCAGGCATTGTGGAATCATTGTCTGGACTCAAGCGACATCTCTTTGGTGTCCGTAATTCGGCTGTAACAGTCATCAACTTTGATGGAGTAAATACGAATTTTTCTGGAGTTCCTTTGATGTCAGATATTTCTATTGGAGAAGAATCAACATTCTTCGTGGGTTCAATCTCTGCATCATGGATTGTATGCGGGCTTGAAGGGCATAATTGAACAGAGGAAGAACAAAATGTTAATGACTTTTTTATGGTGTGTGCTTTTGAAGAGCAGTCAAATGAGGATTTAACAGTAGAATCAGATGTTGGCTCATCAGAAGACCTTTTGTTTAAGTATGGACTTTGCAGGTTTAGAGATGGGAGAGTAGTCAATAGGTGTACTTGAGTTTTCTTGGATTCTTGGAGAGGAGTTTTCTTCGAGAATCTTCTCTGGAAGGATTGAGACAAATGGGAAGGAACTGTTATAGGCTGAAGAGGACTTTCAGATGAAGATGCAATAGGTAATGAGGGCCGGGAGGGCTTGCTAATGTTCGATAACATGCTTGGTTTTGTTCTATTGAATGGCTCTGGTAGTGCTTCCTCTGGAATTTCATCACCCTGATTAATGAGAAAAAAACAAGTGTTACAGAGACATTGCACAATGACAAATCATTACCAATATGTAAGTAGAGAGAGGGGGGGGGGGAGTCTCAAAATATTAGGGGCACGTTTGGCTACCATGAATTTTTTTTCATGATAAACTGGTGTCTCCAAATTGTGAGAGAGGGCTTGGGCAGGGAAGTGGCTAAAAAACAGGACAAAAAAACTCTAATCAAAATCCGATTGACTTTTTCATGAATTTTGGCCACTTTTCACCCTCATTGCGATCGGCCCTCTCAAATCTCTCTCCTTCTCCCACCTGCCCTACCCCTCTATCACCACTTGGAGACACTAATTTCTCATGAAAAAAAATCCTTGCTGCCAGACATACCCTAAATAGAAGAAAAGAGTTCTGCCATATTACTCATATTTGAAAATGGATTGTGAAAAAATGATAAAAGAACTAGAACTGTTCTAGAAGATGCTATTTCCCAAATTCAAAACATGGTTGCATTTTTTTTTCTCACATATATGCCAAGAAAAGAAAATCATTAGGATAAACTGTTACTAGTTTTCTGAGACAAAATCTAATTGTAATTAACATCATTCAACAGCACATAAGAAATACACCAAACAATAATATTGCATTAGTAATCACTACTGAAATGAGAGTTATACCACACTTTAGTTCGTACAAAAGACTAGGTAGACATAAGAATTAGGTACCTCAGGATGTGCATTGACAAAATCCAAAAGCCGTGCTCGGAACACCTTCGCCAAAATTGAATAACCATCAAGATTTTTCTTTCCATTATTTTTTAATGCATCAAGTTTCAAGGTAACTTGAAGATCTGGCTTCATACAAAGCGTCCTCTCATCGTGCACAAGGATCTTCTTTATACAAATGGCCTCGGGCAAAATGAACTTCAATTGTGCCAAATGACCATAAGAAAACCTCCTAAATACTCAAATGAGTAGAGAATAGAGAAGTAGTACATTATCAATACGCAACTCAGCAAATGAAAAATAAAAATTTCTCATATTATGCATCCAAAATGAAAAAAAGGGATTTCTGCCTGTAAATCATCAACTAATATATCTAAGAGGAATGCTAAACTCGGGCACCCTTGCAAGAATCAGAAGAAAGGGTGCCCTCTATTGGATGCACGTCACCAAAGTGCAATTAAAGAATGTAAAAGTCAATGACTATTAAATGCACTTTCGTGAAGTCCATCCAATGGGGCCACCCTTTCCTCTGATTTTTGCAAGGGCCCTCTTGAGTTTAGCATTCCTCTATATCTAATTAGTCATTGCAAATCATGAAATGCTAAAAAAGTTTCTTTTTGAAGAGCCCCTAAATAATATACCAGACTTGTGTCAACAAAAATGCCCTTTAAGGCATTCTAAATCATGATTCTTTCCTAAATATTATTTAGTCATACTGTTCCTCGTATTTAAAACAATTGAAGTTTTCATAAGAAACAAAAATAAAAGATTTTGGACAAAAATAATGTCTGCTTTTAGTGATGCTCGAAGGACATTTTTATCAATAAAAGTTTAGTATATATTGTATGTTTACGTAAGCATTTAGGGACCTGTTGGAAATATTTCTCGAAAAGGTTAAACTCTTTGGTGCAAATTAAGTGATAATAGGTAAACTACAAAACAAATTAAAAAAAAGAGATATTAAATGCCTAATAAAATTTTCCTGGTAAGATAAAAAGATACCTATCAGTTAAAGTTTCAATCTTTGGAGAAATGTTTGAAAATGTTGTGGTTGCTCCTTTCAACTGAGTCAGCCTAATTGAACTCTGCAACCTGTCAAAGAACTCTCCCAACAGCTCATACCTAATCATCCAAGCAAATATTAAAATTTCAGGACATAATCAACCTGGTAAAATTAACAGAATTTTATAAGCATTGCTCCAATATAGAACAAAATTAAACACTTTCCAAACTTATGTTGACAACCCACAATCATATTTTATCAATAAAGAAAATATCTAAAAATGCCAAAGTCAAAATAAAGAGTGAAATATAAGAGTTCCAGCAAATTATAGTGTTAGCATTAGTTCTGTAAATATTCTTTGGACACTGAACTCTGAACTCAAGCTCATGGATCTTCTGATGACATAGAAAAGTGCAAAAATCCCCAAAAGAAACAAAAATGAAGAGCAGAGCAGATCTGGACTGACTACATAATCTCCATACTTTTTTGTTCTAACCATCTTCTAAAGGCTACTGATCTGGTATTTAAGATCGCGTAATCAACATTAATGATGATGAACCCAGATGGGTTAATTGCTTCAAACCAGAAACCTAATAATTTTTAAGAACATCAGGACCATAGTTGCCAGGTCGAGAAACGGAAACGTGAAACGCGTGAAAAAAATTATAGGGGAAACGAGAAACGGGAAACGATAGATAAAGGGTAACACTTTTTTTTCCTTGGAAACACATTTCCTTGAAAACTTTTTACCTCTTTTTATCATTTTCATGTGATATATAAAGGGAAATGATTCACTCCTTTTGTTTCCCGAAGACATCCCCATCTAGTGTAAAAGAGGAGTCATAAATGCACTAAAGGGGGCTGTTCCAAGTAAAAAATTGGGGCGAATATATCACTTAGCTACATAATGTCTTTGCCTCTTTTGTTTACCGGGTACAACCCCATCTAGTTTTAAAAAAGGAGTCATAAAGACACTAAAGGGGGCTGTTCCAAGTAAAACAATGGGGCAAATATATAACTAGACACATAAAATCTTCGCCCCTTATGTTTACTAGGGACAGCCTCATTTGGTGTAAAAGATGAGTCATAAAGACAGTAAAGGGGGCAGTTCCAAGTAAACAAATGGGGTGTATATAAAACTTAGCTACGTAAAGTCTTCACCCCTTTTATTTAATAGGGACAGTCCCATCTAGTGTAAAAGAGGAGTCACAAATACACTAAAGGGGGCTTTCCGGAGTTAAAAAATGGGGTGAATATATGAATTACCTAAATGAACTCGTTTTTCAACCTAAACCTAATCGTGAGAGTGCGATTTCTCTCTCTCTCTCTCTCTCTCTCTCTCTCTCTCTCTCTCTCTCTCTCTCTCTCTCTCTCATAAGTTTCCCCGCCGTTTCCGTCACGTTTCACAGGCGTTTCACAATTTTTTTGGGCACGTAAACGGAAACGCGTTTCCCACTTCCACCATGCGTTTCGTGCAATTATGATCAGGACAACAAAATATATAGCCATAATATTTATACAAAAACAACAAAAAAATAGAAGGATATAACAATTGACTATTACATAAAATGCATTTCAAGGCCCAAAACCTAAAATATGCCCATAAATAACAAAAAGGAAAAACAATATGAATACAATGAATTTCCCCAAATAGAAATCTGGAAAATGCAGAAAAAAACTCTAGACAATATAATAAAAAATCAATTTATTTTATTGAATCGCATCCAAATGCCAGATAAGTTTATAACAAATATTAAATAACTCCAAAAAAGGGGGATAAAACTTACTTTTCATGGAGCTTGAGATTGGATTCATTCTTTGAGGCCTTGCGAAAGCTCGAACCGATATGGGTCTGATCCCCTGATAAGAGATATGTGCTTGATTTGCAACTATCTTGGTGATCAGAAGAACCTTTTTGTGATTTTTCAAGCCCTTGAGCCATCATCTTTACTTCCTTCAAAGAAAGGGCTACACCGCGGTTTCTGCTCCGCGGTGGGAGATGAATTAGCTTTTTGGTGGGATTTTTGTTCCTGGGATTATTTTGGGATGGGATGAAAAGGCAATCATTACAAAAGTGGGATTAAAAAATTCACCACACAAGCAATCATTACAAGAGTGGGATTAAAAAAAAACCAGTGCTCATAGGCAACCAAACATGGGATGGGACCAAAATTTTACTAAATCTTCCCGGGACAAAAATTTTACTGGCAACCAAACGGAGCAAGGGTTCTCAGAGGCGATGGCTGTTCAATCGGTATTAACTGAACCCGAAATATTTCGGTTACCAAAATTTGCTAACCGAAACCGAACCAAATTATTTGCTAACCGAACCGAGCCGAAACCGAAATATAATTTAGGTTGTTCGGTTAGTTCAGTTAGAGCAGAATAAATCTACAAAACAACCCTAAAAACACTAAAAAATGATATTTATTAGAGATTGGTGGAAAAAACTCAGACATTCATAAAAATGAACGAAAAAAAAATTGTAGATGCAAAAACAGAGATCAAACCTCCAAACAGATACAGATGGAGCCGTGCTCTCGAACCTTTCCGAATCTACTGAAATACAAGGTCGAGCGGGAGAGGGATTGAAAGAGCGACGCCGTGGAAGAGAAGATCAAAATGTGGGATTGGATTTCTCGGACCAAAAGAAAGACTGAAAGAGGGGAGAGAAATCAAAACCCTAACATGAAAAAGATTAAAAAGGACAAAAAGAAAGAAAGAAAAGAAGGGAGAGGATCTTAGACTCTTACCGTGGAGTACTTGAGAGGTGGCCGGAGTTGTCAGGGTGGTCGGAGATTCGGAGGCGAAGTCGCGGAGTCTCTAAATAGGGTTAAACTCACAAAGCTCAGTACAACAAAATCACAAAAATAAACACCAGCAAAATGCATTGTACAGAAACCCCCAAGCAAAGACATACCAACAAACCCCTTTTATCCCTATTTTTAGCATAAAAAGTACAAAAAAGCAACCAAAACCCGCGATAAAAAAATCCCTAGATCTAAAAAAAACCCAACAAACCTAGAGCTTGGATTATCGGTTCATAGACTCGGAAAAGAGGGAGAATGAAACTTTATTTCAATTTTATGAAACCCGAAATAGGGTTTCTGTAAATATTCTCAAATAGGGTTTCTCAAAAACATGAAATAGGATTTCTCAAATCAATTTTACAGAGCTATTTATAGAAACCCTATTTCAGATTTACTAAATCAGGTTTATAGAAACCCTATTTCAGATTGGAGAAGATGAGCACAAGGGTTTCAAAAAAAAAATGAAAGAATGGGGAAGAGAGATAAGAAACAGAGAAGAGAGAGTGAGAGCATGTACCGTGAGCAAGGTCGGAGATGAGGCTTTTTCGCCACAGTGGGAGGATGGAGACGACAAAGTTGTTTGTCTTTTTTTTTTTTTCTCACAGCTGCGATCGGGGAAACTTGAGAGAAAGTGGGTTTTCCGATAGTTTGTAACGGAAATGGGATGGGAGAAAAGCCGCGGAAAAGTCTTTTCCAAGTAATTTATTTCATTTTCCACGTTTGATAAAATAGTTTCCGAGGAAACTAAAAGAACACCACAAATATCAGTTTCAGCGGGGTTTCCCGTAAACCCAACCGAAAAGGAAACAAGAGAACACAGCATAACTGCAGAGACGAGAGAATGAGAGGTGTAGAAAAGAAAATCCCCTAATAGGATCATGTACAATATACCTATTCATTTCTAAAGGGGAACTGATATCATCACAACCACGTTTTGATATTTGAACTAACTCGTCTTGACTTTTGTTATTTAAAGAGCCATCAAACTAAAGGGGTGCAAGTTTGGCCCTGTCAGCCCTGAGCCCGAACAGAGTCTGAGTTGGATTTTCCAACCCTGAGGGCGGGTCAGGGTTCATTTTTTAGGCCTAAGTCAAGGTCGGGTCAGGTCAGGTTTAAGGTTAATACCTCGGGTCGGCCCGACCTTGAGTTTTCTATTATAAAATTGAACCATTTGTGTATGTTTCTTTTGCTAATGTTTTCTATTATCTTGAATTGATGTTTCTTTATATTATTATTATTAATTGATTGTCTCTGCTGCCCATCATGTTGTTGAAATCATATTGTCTTATCTTGTTCCCTTTCTATGTTTATTGATCATTTTGTTCTATATGATATGTAGTTGCTTTATTTTTGGCATTCTTAATAGGCATTTGCACTAGGGTCAATCAGAGCCAGCCCGTCCTGGCCTGGCCCAATCAGGGCCAATCAGGGCGGGCCAGGGCTATGCTGAGCCCTGTAGGGCGGGCAATGGGTTGAGGTTTTTTGGCCTTGACTCAGGATCAGGGTGGGTTAGGGCCGAGATAATGGGATTCAGGGTTGGGTTAGGGTTTTGAAAAACCCGACCCAACCTGACCCTTCTGTAGCCTTACATCAAAGGTCAAAAACCAATTAAAAACGAAAAGACAAGCTAGATTTGTGCAATTATTAAAACATGGTCATGCATCAAACCTCCCTGCTCTATTTGGATGCCGGTAGATGTTGGGAGGATTTGGAGAATAACAAGTCAAAGGGAGATTAAAAGCAAATCAAAAGGGAATCGGTCAACGGGGAGATTGAGCGCAAATCTCCCACACGTTGTTTGGTTGGGTTAGGACATTTTTTTGGGGAAATGTTATCAGCACTACTGTATTTTGACGAGGGCACTCTCACTTTCTTAAAAGTACAGTATGATCCGTACCATTGGATGATCCAAACCGTCCATTAGATGCGCCACAGCCTAAATAGGTTGTGTCCCAAAAATTATTTCCATAGGTTGATCCTAACCGTCCAATCTATAGAGGGTTAGGATCAACCCTCTAACATTCAGATCGGAGGGTTTGGATCAACTTACGGAAATGATTTTTGGGGCACAACCTACATGGGTTGTGGCCCATCTAATGGACGGTTTGGATCATCCTATGGTGCAGTACATACTGTACTTTTAATAAAGTAAGAGTGCCCTCATCAAAATACAGTAATGCTGATAACATTTCCCTTTTTTCTTTTTATAGGAATTTGCTAGCCACCTTCGCCGAGGCCACTTGCTCGGCTTGTGGCCCATCCTTTGATGCAAAGTTTGGAAGAAGTAACATGGCCATGGGGGCAAGGTGGCTAGCAAAAGCATAAAATGGAAAAAATAGTAATCATTAGGATTTATTAGATTTGAAAGATTTGACGTAGGGGGGTCAAATAAATCGTATAATGACACAGGGGTCTAGCTATAGCCAAAATGACATAACGGGGTCAAAATTTGGTTTTCAAAATTTTCAATGACGAGAATGCCCTTGTGGCAGAAATAGGTGATATGACTTAAAAGTATTTCAGTTTCCCTCTCTTTCTCTTCCCTCTTCTCTCATCCCTCTTCTCTCCTCCCGTCTGTGTTATTTTTTTTTCCGTCCTCTTCTCCGGCGATCTCTACGGCTCTGTTTGGTTCGTGAATCTCGGCGGGAAGGGGAAGGGGAAGTGAAAGGGGATTTGTGCAGAATGGCAATGAAAGGACCTTATGGGGGTGGGGTTTTGAAATAACGTTTGGTTGTAGGGATGCTTACTAGGATTTTGTTGGAACTAAATTCCCAAATGCCATTTGATTACAAGAATTTAGCGGAAGATATGCGACGAAGCAGTGCGTGGAGCCTCATCCGTCGTTTGAGAAGGCCATTCCTGTTGAAATTCTAATACAGAAACTCGGTTTTGGGGGTTTGCCATTCGGTTCTCATTGGAGAGCCACGTGGGCCGACCGTATCCCGACATTGTTGTGGGTGTTTTGACCATCGGGTTTTAAAAACACAACCAAACGACGTGCCGGCATCTAAAATTCCCACGAAATTCTAATGAGATGCCTCATTTTTGACAACCAAACAGAGCCGTAGGCAATCTCTCCGGCGATATCGACGAAGGTGAAGCACGTATGAAACCTGGAAAACAGTAAACCCTACTTGGTCTCAGTTTATTTTTCATGATTTGTCTTCGGTGTGAGTACGAAGTAGAGATGTAGTTTGTAGTCAGTTGATAAATTTGTATTCTCACCTGTCATAGTAGAGATGTAGATGTAGTTTGTAGTCTCACCTCTCATACTAAAAGCTTTTGAACTACATTTATGCTTTTGAACTTTTCATGAATAAAATGTTTCTTAACATCCACTTATTTTGAGCAACAAATTGTTGAAAAGATAAACATTAAAGAAATTGATGCTTTAACAACAGGAGTTGAGTGTATATTTAGAGAAAAAATAAACCATTTGTGGCAAACACACCGTTCTTACAGTTGGGGTACATGTTTCCAGATGGCATTCTTATAAAATCACATATCTTTCTCCGTTGCCTTCACCCCCTTGTTATCTTTCATATTATTTTCTTTACTATCTGAAAGAAATAATTTGCAAAGATTTTATTTAAGAGAAATGTGGCAGTGTGATATGATAATACGCAAAGGGTGGTTGTGCTCCATAAGATATTGCTATTATTAGTATTTCAAAACTCATGCTATCCCATTTAGCTTTGGTGTTAAATGTGAAAGTGCTTGCGAAAAGAAGACAGACATGAGTTTGAAGAGTGTAGGGATTGAATTTTTGAGGGCCTATAATCCCTTCTCTAATACCATGCATAGCTCCCCTCTATTGCCCTTGAGAAGCCCCCCTTAGGTACTAATAACCCCTTCTTTGTAGCTGAAAACCCATGCCTTTCAACTTGAGCACCATCTTTGGATTTGCTGCACCCTCCAAGGGTACTTCTCCTACCCCATTTGAGGGCCCATAATCCCTTCTCTAATACCATCCATAGGTCCCTTCTATTGGCCTTGAGAAGCCCCCCATAGGTACTAATAACCCCTTCTTTGTAGCTGAAAACCCATGACTTTCAACTTGACGATCATCTTCTGGATTTGATGGACCCTCTAAGGGTACTTCTTCTACCCCATTTGAGGGCCCATAATCCCTTCTCTAATACCATGCATAGCTCCCCTCTATTGCCCTTGAGAAGCCCCCCTTACGTACTAATAACCCCTTTTGTAGCTGAAAACCCATGACTTTAACCTTGACGACCATCTTCTGGATTTGATGGACCCTCCAAGGGTACTTCTTCTACCCCATTTGAGGGCCCATAATCCCTTCTCTAATACCATGCATAGCTCCCCTCTATTGCCCTTGAGAAGCCCCCCTTAAGTACTAATAACACCCTTTTTTGTAGCTGAAAACCCATGACTTTCAACTTCAGGACTTTCTTCTGGATTTGATGGACCCTCCAAGGGTACTTCTTCTACCCCATTTGAGTGCCCATAATCCCTTCTCTAATACCATGCATAGCTCCCCTCGGTTGCCCTTGAAAAGCCCCCCTTAGGTACTAATAACCCCTTCTTTGTAGCTGAAAACCCATGCCTTTGACCTTGAGGACCTTCTTCTGGATTTGATGGACCCTCTGAGGGTACTTCTCCTACCTCATTTGAGTGCCCATAATCCCTTCTCTAATACCATCCATAGGTCCCCTCTATTGCCCTTGAGAAGCCCCCCTTACGTACTAATAACCCCTTTTTGTAGCTGAAAACCCATGACTTTCAACTTCAGGACCATCTTATGGATTTGATGGACCCTCCAAGGGTACTTCTTCTACCCCATTTGAGGGCCCATAATCCCTTCTCTAATACCATGCATAGCTCCCCTCTATTGCCCTTGAGAAGCCCCCCTTAGGTACTAATAACCCCTTCTTTGTAGCTGAAAACCCATGCCTTTCACCTTGAGGACCTTCTTCTGGATTTGATGGACCCTCCGAGGGTACTTCTCCTACCCCATTTGAGGGCCCATAATCCCTTTTGCTGTAATTTAATTAAGAAAATATTATATCCTTGCCAGATGTAACATGTTAAACTAATTTCTCGTAGATTTCGTCTTTAAACTAGATTTCGTACTGTGACCTGTGTACTTGAAATGCAATGTTCACTTATGTTAAATTATTTCCATGCTTCAGTCTGGTATTAAATGTACTGAGAATCAAAATATGTTATCATCTTCTTCTCATGTTTAAGTCTTAACCATATCATATACTCCTTTTGCAGACAAGTTTTCAATCAGGAAGGTCATATTTTCTTCTTTCAACGTGTGCCTCCGAAGGTTTTGCTTATGTCGGCCTCTACTTATTCGCCTTGAGAAGCCCTCTTTACGTACTGCTTCTTATCATATCTTGTCTGCCCTTTGCAGGTCTTCGTAAACTGGCACGCACAATGCTTTCTCTGCTGTTACACTATGATGGCATACTGAATGATGAAGTTAATTGGGAATATGTTGGTGGGAGTAAGAAATTGTTATTGGTAAGTCCCCGAATGAATCTTAAAGAATTGGAGGCTCTAATCCACAGTCGAATTGGGAGTATTGGAGGAGGGGTGTCACTATCCATCAAATGTCGATATGTTGTTGATCCATATATAAGCACTCTAATCGACGTCGATAGCGATGAAATCTTCCAATCGTTGGTTAAGGTGCTTGAGAAAGATAATTTCAACTCTGTGATGCTATACATAACAAAAATTGACAATGGCCTAAATTCATCTTATTCTTCAATTCTGCCTACAAACAATGTCATACCTTCTACTTCCTTTTCACCTCGAAATCCCTCTCATAACCTGCCCATACGTTTGACTTCTGTACCACCGATTCCCTCTCAAAATCCCTCTCATAATGCATGCATACCTCTTACTTCCGTTCCACCGATTCCACACCTAAGATATCCATCGGAACGAGTAACTGTCACTCCCGACTCTCGTTTTGAAGTAGACTTACAGAATTGGGTAATACAAGCATAGGAGGTGACTCGGCACAATTAAGTTCAAGGTATGTCTTGTACAATTTTATTTATATTGAAGTACTCAATCTACTATCCTAATTTTATATTGTTGAACTGTGTAGGGTACGAGTTGGCCTAAATGAAAACTTCTCGGACGATATGTATGAGAACCCTACCTCCGAAGATATCATTGTCCCCGGGAATGATGCAGATGTGCCGTTGGAGCATATTAACGTTTTGGAGGATGATTTTCATGTCTTTGGTTGTGATTTCGAAGAATTTAGAACTGAAGATGACAATGATGATGATCCTGCAGAGGATGATGATGAGGATGATGACGAGGCTGAGGTTCAGGATGAGGAGGGTGATGAGGCCGCCCATGATCCTGAAAATTATAATGGAAATGAAAATCAGAACGAAGATTCTGGTGAAAATCGTAGGCCAACAGAAGTGGCTCCCCCTACCGCCAATGGTTGGCCATTTCTACCTGGTGGCACAAGTCGGCCACTGGAAGTAGACGACATGTATGTTGGGGCTGATGAGGTAGATGCAGATAATCTTCAGTTCGATGAGTTAACTGTTGGGGCTATGTATCCAAATATGAAGCAGTTCAAGAAGGCCGTTAAGGAGTATGCAATTCGGCAGCGATTCATGTTCAAGAAGTCACGGTCAACTCCCAAGAAGTATGCCGTTGTATGCAAAGAACCAGGTTGCAAGTGGCGTATATCAGGCATTAGCCGTATGACTTATGTGTTAGTGAAGAAGTTTGTGAGCGACCATACGTGTACATCTCACTTAAAGGGCAATGATAATCATCTAGCTACATCCCCATGGGTTGCCGAGACATGCTTACCCCTATTTGACCGTCCAGAAGATGTGGGGACAAGGATCATAAGACAGTACATGAAGTCGCACTGGGGTATGACCATGACCTACCGTAGAGCACACCTTGCGATGAACATCATCCTTGAAATAAAGTGTGGAAATGTGGAGGACTCGTACCGCTTGCTCCCTGCACTGATAGTTGAGATGATGAGAACAAACCCGGGCACCTACATGCGTGTTTTTCGAGCGAGAGATCTACGTCCAGGGGGAGATGATAAATTTGCTCGCTTATTCTGGGCATTTGGTCCCAGCATACGTTCTTTCCAACGAACACTCAGATCGATAGTTTTGGTCGATGGGACGCATCTACGTGGAAAGTATCTTGGAATCTTACTGATCGCAGTTGGGGTAGACGGGAACAACGGCTTAGTTCCATTAGCTTTTGGTGTTGTCGAGACTGAGAACGAAGATAGCTGGTGCTGGTTCCTCTATTTGGTGAAGCGGCACGTATTGCCTGAGGGGATAGGCGCATTGACCCTGTGCTCCGATCGACAAAAGGGGTTGATGCAAGCAGTGCCTAAAGTAATGCCTATTGCAAACCATAGCTACTGCATGCGTCACCTCGCCGCCAATCTGTACACCGACTTCAAAGACCCTTCACTTAAGAAATTGTTCTGGAGAGCTGCTAGGGCTTTGAGAGAGAGTGTTTTCATAGACACAATGGAAAAAATAAAGGCGAGGAATGAAAATGCACACAACTGGATAGCCGCTATTCCGAAGGAAAACTGGGCTAGTTTCTACTTCAAGGGGGAAAGATATGATGTGTTGACCACCAATAGATCGGAGTGTTACAATGCAGTGCTAAAGGATGCCAGAAAATTGCCGATTGCAGCTGCGGTGGAGCTGACTCGTTTTAAGAGCTCCGAATACATACAGAAACGTCAAGCGATGGGCCTTCAATGGGAAACAAAGTGCACGCATTATGCAGAAAAACATTTGGGACTGGCCAGGGAACAGGGTCGCGGATATACTGCTTATCGAGCAGGTGTGCACGAATTTGAAGTAAGGTCCCGTGATCATCATGATGTCGTAAACTTGCTGCAACAAACCTGTACATGTCGTGAGTTCCAAACGCTTGGGCTTCCGTGCGGACATGCCATGGCAGCCATTGCCATCACAGATTTTGATGAGTACGATTATTGCCATAAATGGTTTCGTATACAGATGTATCGGGAAACGTACTGTGAGGTGCTTCACCCTACAGTAGATCGCACTCAATGGGAACTGCCTCCAGAACCTCTACAGACTGTATTACCTCCAATAGCGAAAAGACCACCTGGACGGCCGCGAACGAGAAGAACTAACCGCGAATTGCAGAGTGGAGTGCATCGCAAATGTACGATCTGTGGAAAACTAGGCCACAACAAAAGGACTTGCAGAGAACCTCCCATGGAGAGACAACTCCCTGATGAATCTTCCATTGGACCCTCTGCCCCCGTTTTCAATAGGTACATGATACGTAATATATTGAGGTCAATAAGTAGTATAGAACATCCCCGATTCCATACTTATTCGGTGTGGTGGTGGTGTTGTAGGTCGGGTGTACCTTGTGCAGCTCCTTTTTCACGTAATTATTCCGCGGATAATGCATTGGAGGCTCTAGTTGGATGAAGGAGGAGAAGTGGATTAATTGAAAGTGTGCACAGTAATTAGTTGCTGTATATAATAATTTTTTGAGGTGTGCATAGTTGAAGGCTGGCAAGTTTTCTGAGGAGAACCCAATTTTTTGAAGGTGGAATATTCTATTTTTTGGACCCTACTGTAATTAATGGTATACTGTAATTAGTGGTGTGCATAGTTGAAGGCTGCCCAGTTTTATGAGGGAAACCCAATTTTCTGAAGGTGGAATACTCAATTTTTTGTTATACTGTAATTAATGGTATACTGTAATTAGTGGTGTGCATAGTTGAAGGCTGCCCAGTTTTATGAGGGAAATTCAATTTTTTGAAGGTGGAATACTGTATTCTTTGTTATACTGTAATTAATGGTATACTGTAATTACTGGTATACTGTAATTTTTGGAGGGAAACCCTGTTTTCTTAAGGTGGAATGGGTTGTCATAGTTGAAGGCTGCCCAGTTTTCTGAAGCTCGAATGAGTTCTACCTTGCAAGCATTGTTAAAATAAGCTTTTCCCTGCTGGTAAGAAAATTCAAGAACTGAAAAATTAAATTGGTTGTATATATATGACCTTTTTGTTCATTTTGCAAAAAGTTTGTCATTTTGCAAAAAAGTTTGCAAAAAGCTTTTCCCTGCTGGTAAGAAAGGGAGCAATAAAGTTTGTCATTTTGCAACCTTTATTTATTGACCTTTTTGTTCGTTTCATGGGCATTGATGTCCCAAAAAAATGGAGCATAGAGCTTTACTCCCCCTTAATATATGCATATTATTATGACTTGGGAGCTCAAATATTCTCCGCCTTTTGTCATCACCAAAAAAGGTGGAACAAAAGGAAAGAGAGTAGGTGTGAGCCAATGAAAGTGTGTACAACCACTCAAAGTACATAGCATCCACGACACATCATAACAGTGACAGAATTATATAAAACGGAATACATCCCAAAAAGATCCAACTTACTATCCAAGCAACTACCTAAATATGATCCATACAACCAACTGATAATCCAAACACTATAGAAACATATAGATAAGGCTAATATAAAAAGAAATCTGAACAACACAGGATCCATCATCAGAGAACTAGAGCTATCTACTGTTCCGAAGGAGGCGGTGGGTGATGAGAAGAACTGCCCGGCGCTTGGCCCCACTGACCACTGGAGATGTAGCGATAATAGGCGGCCCACTGGTCATCAAAGTGGGAAGTCATGGTGTGGAAGCGAGTCGAAATCGCAGAGTCGACATGGGTAGACAATTGCTGAAACTGAGAGGCCATGGATCGCTCAATGGCCTCCTGCATGTGAGCCAAATCCTGGCGAGTGCAGAACTGAGATGTATCTCCTGAAGGCTGAGGTGCCGGTGCAGGCTGGTCCTCGGCTTCATAGCCTCCTCCATCGTGAACATCGATGTCAATCGCTGCTTCATTAAGAGCCATGCGGTTAAATGTCGGAACATCAAACGGGGCAGTAGGAGTCATGGTCATCTCTCCATCCAAGGTGATGCCGAAGTGCCGGAAGACACGGGTGAGAATCATGCCATATGGCAAGGAAGATCGGTAGCGTTCAGGGGTCTGAAACATGAAGCGAAACATGATATATGGCAGACAAAGCTGGCGGCCCTCTAGGATGCTGTAGATAATATATGCCTCTAAGGGTCTTACGGCTTCACGCATCCCACCACGAGGTATGAAGATGTGGTACATGAAGTTATGGAGCACGCGCGCAACCGGAATGAGGTCGGCAGATTGTACGGGCATATTAGGGTGGTAGCGCCGTGTTATCCGCCCATAGACAGTGTCATGATCAATATCATCAAGTTCATGCGTCCCATCGTCCGACCAAAAATAGTGTAAGAGGCCGTCATGGCTAATCCCAAATACTGTGGCAAAAGTCTGATAGGTGAGTTTGATGACAGTTTTCTTCACCTTAGATTCGATTTTGAAGAAGGAAGGGGAAATGGTGAGATTGGCATAGAAGAGACGCACCAATCGAGGGTAAACAGGTTCGTTAATGTGAAGGATGGGTGTCCAATGAAGGGCATCAAATTTGGCCTTTAAATCAAAATTTTCAAGGACAGGGGGATCAATGTACCTACCGGTGAGGACGCGCCTAGTGCCGACGTCGTCCCAGAGTTTCTTCGCCTTATCCCCAGTGAAATAGGACTTGGCCACAACCTCGGCAGCCACAACCTTGGCCTTGGACTTCTTCCGTGAAGGCCCTTCTTCGTCGGGAACTTCTTCACGAACGTATTCGGGGTCTTCAACTTGGGAGGAGCCTCCGATGTTGAGATTTTTGGTTTTAGGAGGCATGGTGACAGGAAATATGGATGGAGACAAAAGTGATATGTAAAGTAGAAGAGAAATAGCCCTAAAATGGAGGCCAAAAAGAGAAATAGAGAAGGGAAGAAAGAAAAAACGAAAAAGGGGTGAAATGCTAGGGTTTTAGGAAGAAGAGAGGGATTTGGAAGGGAGAAGAGGGTTTTGGAGGAAGATGTAGGGAGAAAATGACGGAACGAAAGAAAAAGTGGACTTACGGTTTCAAGAGAAGTGGTTTAGGTATAGGGAAAGAAGAGAAGAAAAGTGAAGTAAAAAAAAGGAACCGGGTCCAGGGTTATGAAGCTCCTGGGCCGATTCTCGGAGTTCCGAGATGTGGACCCCGATCCGAGGACGTAGTGAGGTGAGGGAAACTGGTCCCTACACCATCCTCTCGATCATCCACAAAGTGAAGGAGAGCTCTGCCAAGGAACTCTCAAAACAGGTGCCACTCTCACAGCATAGCATGAGTGGCGATACAAAAAGAATGAGATACATCCTGATCCGGAGCCAGGGCTTGAAACCAAGACATATCTGAAAATAACTCAGAGTCGCCATCCATGGACATGCCATGGAACCAAAACAAATACTCTGTTTGCAATGGATAACCAGAGATACAAAAGGTCCGTGCCTGATGACGAATGGAGAAGGTCCGAAGAGCGTCCCCAATTCGCCCGAGTGCGAACACTTGGTCTCTTATGCCATTTTTCATTAACTTCGAAGAAGTTTGGGTAAAAATCATGTGAAATGGGAACAATCCTCAGGAGTCGTCTATCTAAGCATGCATTTCCTGAGAATAGAAATAATAAGCACACAAAAAATAAATGAAAGAGGTGCCACCTAAATATTGCTAGGTTATGAGTGACATGCCTAACTGGTGTCTAAGTTCTGGTGGACGAACACATGCATGCTACAGCTAAAGGTATAGGTCTGCACAAGAAAGTAAGAAAACACAACAAAATATACAATATAACACAACAAATCCTAAGACTCTAAATGATTTAGCCCGAGTCCTCGGATGGTCTGATGTTCATCCAAAGAAGCCTACGTATCCCCGCCTCCACGAGAATCAAGGCAACGTAGTTCTTCGCACCTATTCTAAACTAGGATGCCTAAGACACCTAGACCTCTATCTTAGACTCGATCTAAAAGACCGGACTAGTTCTTAAAGCTTCTTGCGCGATTATTTAAATTCCAAATGGATTGTGAATTTTAGGACACCCTATATGCCCTAGCTATATGCAGGTTAGCCCTAAGCTAATGCAGGTGGTTCCTACGACCTATGTGTAACTAGGCTGTGTGTCCTAAGGAAAACAATGGGATCACTAACGCATCTTAGACCTAGTCATCAGTCGGCAATGTGAATCGCCAACTGACCGGACGAAGGCGCTCCTAGCTAGGACAAACTCCTAACTCTAACACAGACACACAACAAGCACACAACAAAAGACAAACTCCTAACTCTAAAACAACACAAACAAGCACACAACAAATAAAAGACAAACTCCTAACTCTAAAACTCTCTATCTAGGACAAACTCCTAACTCTAGAGGAAGATCTTGTTGAAAACAAGGTTTTGAAGAAAAAGGGTTAAAGCATTTATTTACAAAGTTTGGCTGGACTTAAGATAAGAATCTCAAGCTGCACTACGTACCTCGTGGAAGAGGATCAAGCCAACGTAGTTCGAAACGAACTCTCAAACTACGCTTCTAAAAGATACACTCAACACTTTAGATTTTTTTAAAGGTTTTTTATGTTTTTCAAATATTTTTGATATTTTTAAAGTTTTCAAATGTTTTTTTTTTTAGTTTCGAATTTCTGATTTTTTTGGATTTTAAAGCTTTTCCAATGCTCTAAACCTTTAAATGTTTTCAATCTTAAAGGGAACACGCAAGAACAACCACAAACTAGGGCAAAGCCCTAAATCCAAAAGGGGAAACCCCGAACAAGCAACTAACGCCTCAAAGAGACGAACCACAACAAGAAAGATAGCGTCCCAAGAAGAGAGAAAACGATCCAAGATCTCAAACAAGCAAAGCTCTAATAAGACTGAGTTAGTCTCTAATTAAAATGGAATAACGACAACTCTAAAGGAGAAACTCCTAACTAAAAAAAACACCAAAGACGGGAGAACAAATGAGTCAGAGACTCTCTAATAACACTACCGAGTCAAAGACTCACTCTAAAAGAGGAGGCCACTCTAACATGAGGCTAGGTAAGCCTCCTAAAGGGGAAACTCTCTACATGAGACAAGGCTTGTCTCCAAGACACAAATGACGTAAAAAGGAATAAGAGACCCTGTGCATATTTGGCAAAGGTAAAACACCCAGCCGGGCCGGACAGCTACCTAGCCCTAGGGTGCAACAAATGTGCAACCCAATACCTATAAGGGTCGGGGTATGCTGCCAAGCCGAGTAGGGTGTTCTCCCAAAACCAAACGACGCACAAAGAGGAGGTTTAGCAAGAGAATGAGACTGGGTAAGTCTCTTAGACACAGAGGTAGGATAGAGAAAAATGCTAGCAAGACTGGGCAAGTCTCCTATATACAAATGAGGGGTATGCTACTTGGACTGAGCAAGTCCCCTAAGGATGGGCTTGGGCTAGCGCCTTCATCGCCCTCGCAATGAGAGGGGATTCTAGTATCTAAAGAAAATTAACAGAAATCTATAAGACTGTGTTAGTCTATCAAAGAGAGAAGAAAAGGCTACCAGATAATCTCAAATTTTCAATCAATTATTATAAAAACAAAACAAATATTCGCAGAGTATGATTTACAACTAAAGAGTGCACAATCTGTAAGAATATCAACCATAAAATGGTAAACAACATTAATTAGTCCAGACCAGCCGCTGGATAGCCTAATAAAGCAAGAAACAACATTAAACACTTCTATGCCCAACCACAAGTACCACTGCCCCAATATGGGGGTGAAATCAGATGATGCTAAAGTAATCATCTGATATCACAAATACACAGGATAATATTTCTAAGCCCGCCTTGAGATCAGACAGTACTCATGTCGATAATATCGAATAGAGTAGTCATCTGATCTCCTTCTTTCCTAAAACAATTTATTTAAATAAAAGACAAGTTTATGAACCTCAAGAGAGTCTCACCTGAGCAGTCTATTTATTATCATCTTCAAAACCTAACTCAAAGATTAGTACAAGAGAAGAATATTAAAAAAAAATCAAAAGATTATGATAATTCCAATTTATTAAAAATTTCAGTGCATACATGGGACATCAACTTGTGCAGATCCAAGTGTGAAGCGGTGAGCCATAAAACATAAAGACGGGCTCCAAGTAACCTTATCATTGCCCGATCAATGAATGGGCTACTAACAAGTTAAATACTCTGAGAGAAGGAAATCCCTTAACCTGCGAGAACTCTAAGGCAGGAAGGGAAGAGGTTGGCTCAAGAAACATTCCGTCATCGCCAAAATCCGAGGATGATATGCCCAAAATCAATGGAATCCAAAAATGCAAAGAGTATCCCTAGGAACTTGAAGAGACTGTGCCCCAAATAGACATTGCCTTTGAAATAAAATTTTCCATGCGCCCATATAAACATCCAAGATTGAAGTAAAATTAGAGCAAAAGGCTAAACCACAACCTGCTTTTGGATGACAAACATGCATCACAGAACCTGAATATCGTATCAAGCATATAGTAGCAGGCTTCCCAATAAAACCAACATGTTTTCAAAGACACTTTTTGATTAAAAACAACGGGCCGGCTGAAAATAATAGGGGCAAAGAAATGTGTAAATTCAACCCGCATTTGCAACACTCAAAATAGAGACATTACACAACGTGCTTCCTTATCTCAGATTGATTTATTGGGAATTTGGGAAACAAACAACCTAAAACATTTGAAATAAGGCGGTCAATTTCATCTTGTTAGCTCCTCACCATTTAAAATAAACATGGATCTCATCGAAAAGCAACTTACCAATCTAATCTGCCATATTGCAACCACACCTCAAATAACTTAATTCACGGTTAGCAACATTACAGAATTGAATAAACCCATTGCTTATAATCTTCCAATTTCGCTTCTTAAACCAGCCCAGTACAAATCAAACACACGCTTCCAAACAATATTTTCCCAAGCCCCATATAAAAATCACTTCTCATTAAAACAAAATTTTGTAGCGAGAAAATGATAGCCATTTCGAATTAATACATTCTCCTAAAAAGATCGAACCGAAGAGGAAAACCAATCAAATTTGATAACCCAATGAAACTAGACTAAAAATCCCAAACAAGGATCAAGAGAAACCAGATAGTACTGTTAAAAACAACGAACCAATCGAGAATTGCATGCATCCAGCTGAATCTAAGAAGAATAATAGCAGAGAGATTACCTCGTAGCAGATGTTCGTACCCCTCAGATTACTGAGCCGAGAGCTGAACGAGAGAGAGAGAGAAAGCCAGGGTTTGGGGAAATGAGGGCTTGATCGGATTTGTAGAGAAATAGGAGGTGGATGGTGGTGGTGGGTTTGGGTGAAAGGAAATGGGGGTTGCTGTTGGAGTGGGGTCGGATTTGTGGGGTTTTGGTCGGATTCCGGCAAGGTGGCCGGAATCAATGGGAATGGATGTGGAACCGCGGTGGCTACAAGGAGAGGCTGATGGTGATGAAGAGGTAGATGGAGGTGAAGAGGGACGGAGGGAGTGATGGTGGCGGTGGAAAGGGGTTTTAGGGTGCAGAAATGGGTGGAAATAAAATGGGTTTGGGTAAAAATGAGATGGGTTTGGTGGTGATTCGGATGTGGTTGCAGAGGGGAAGAAGGTGTTTGACGGTGGTGGTGGTGGGTTGTAGGAGGTGGCAACTTGGCCGGGTTCCGGCCGGAAGTTGGTCGGAGAATGGGTTTTGGCCGAAGCTGGGTGAAGATGGATGGGAAGATGAAGATGGTAACTGATAGGGTGGGTTTGATCCACGGCAAGATTGCCGGAGAAAGAGGGATGTTGCGATGGTTTTGCCGGATTCCGGCAAACCCACCGGAGAGGATGCGAGGGCGGCTGAAGAAGAAGAAAAAGAAGGCAAAGAATGGAGGTGGAGATGGAGAAGTGGTGGTGGGGATGGGGAGTCGCGATGGCCAGCCGGAGAGATGGCCGGAGATGGTAGCTCTCCTTCTCTCTTCCTCTGCCGATTTTTTTCGTTTTTCCCCTCTTTCTTCCTCCTTTTATCCGGCTGCAGAAAAATCCCTCCTCCATTTTGGAAACCCTAGTTCACGGGTTTTATTCAAAGGAAAATGATATATTTAGCCCCCTTTTCTCCCATGGGCAGCCCCTACCAGTGTATTTATCACTACTCTCTCATCATATGGAGGGTGGCTAGGCATAGGGGAGGGGCAAATATATCATTTCTCTTTTAGGACAAAGGGATTGGTATTGACACACATCCCTTGTCCAAAATAAACCCCCTTCTAGTCTTGTTTAACTAAGAAAATGATATGAGAGCAACCATTTTTATTTTTTTATTTTTTTATTTTTTGGTAAAAGCACTCCCCCAGCTCACCCTTTCTCTTTTGGGTTAAAAGTAGATGGGAACTGACATGGGAACATCTCCGCTTCGATAAAACGCGCTCCTTCAACATTGAATGAAGAAAAATGATATTAGTACCTGTTTCCGGGTTTTCAAAAATATTTTTTATGTAAACGGGGGAACTTTGGATTTTTCAGGCTCTCTCGCACTCACGACTAGATTTTTTTTTTTAGAAATTTTGAGATCGATTTTGAAAATTTGAAATTGACTCTGAATTCGGTTTCGAAACTCGGGTTTTGGGAACTTTAATCAATTTCGGGCACTTTACGGTTCGATCAAAATGGGGTGTCTACACGAGACACTGTGTCGGAGTTCCGAGAACAAAAGGAAATTTTTTTTTCCATTGCCTGAATCTCGGAGTTCCGAGAATTACTCTCGGAACTCCGACAATTTCCGGTTTCTTGTATATGCTACTGGAACGAATCTCGGACTTCCGAGAATATACAGGTTTTTTGGATATGCTACTGGAAGGAATCTCGGAGTTCCGAGAAATGTTCTCGGAGCTCCGAGAATATACAGGTTTTTTTTAGGCTACTGGAACGAATCTCGGAGTTCCGAGAAATTTTCTCGGAGCTCCGAGAAGATACAGGTTTTTTTTTAGGCTACTGGAACGAATCTCGGAGTTCCGAGAAAATTTCTCGGAGCTCCGAGAATATACGGGTTTTTTTTTTAGGCTACTGAAACGAATCTCGGAGTTCCGAGAAATTTTCTCGGAGCTCCGAGAATATACAGGTTTTTTTTTAGGCTACTGGAACGAATCTCGGAGTTCCGAGAAAATTTCTCGGAGCTCCGAGAATATACAGGTTTTTTTTTTTAGGCTACTGGTACGAATCTCGGAGTTCCGAGAAAATTTGTCGGAGCTCTGAGAATAGACGGTTGTTTTCACATTATACTGGACCGAATCTCGGAGTTCCGAGACATTGTCTCGGAATTCTGAGAATCCTTGGAGGTTCTACTTTAGGATCTGCTAACCCATTTATTTTATATTTTTATTTTGTATGAATTGTCTTTTGCTACACAAACTATTGAAATTGTGGCCCATCAAATGGACGTTATGGATCATCCTATGGTGTGGGGTGGAAAGTCCATTTGGAAAGAAGAGGGTGGGTGTTGTAAGAAATTAAGTGTCCAATTTATGAACAACTTTGAGGAAGAATTTTTTTCTTCCCAACAGTTCAACCAACCAAACAAAACCGGAAAAGCACAAAAAACAGGGGTCCCATTGCCAACTATGACAATGAAAATATAAAGTAGAGAGAATAACCACAATTACAAATAAATCATATTTCCATCCAATAGAAATATAAATTCCCCCAAAACTTTATGAACAAATATTTGATGATTTTCAAAGACCTTTACCATATTTCGCAATGAACCCAATGCCACAAACACCATCACTTCACAGAACTTGATTTTTCATTACAAATACATAGTTGTCAGTATGCTGAGATACAAACAAACCCTCCCTCTGTGTCTCTACACCCTGCTTTCTGTCCTACACATATGCGCCCAACAAATAAATGTAGCCCATTTTACCCCATTTTGCTTACAAATACACAGAAAACTTCACTGGAAAGACCATCAATGTCCACCATGTTTACAACATCCATCAGAACTTGAAGAGAGGTTCTTCATTTTTCAGTCATATATCCCCCTTAAGGAAATCACCACAGTCCCCAAACTCTCCGCGCAAGAATCTTTCGCAGAGCTGCAGCCGATAAGCGGGAATGTCAGACTTGCTGAAAGTAAATGGATCATTTGCATACAGATGGTCGATCGCTTTAAGCACGAACAAACCACAGTCGAACCTGCATAACAACAGTTGTATTGAGCGAATCAAAATCATAGCCTAGAAAAATAAACATTTAAATATACTAATATACTGACCCATTGGCCTGTTGTGGGAAATTTTCCATCTGCGCATATTGAAAGTGGTCTATATCACAGCCCCTTTCCTTTAAGTACTCCTTCAACAACACAACCTGCAAGTGGTTAACATTGACAGGTTTAGGAAACAAAAGTGTTATACGTATAGATTTATAAGTAGGAAAACATTAAAGATGCTAACCCACTTACGGTCAATCCTGCTCTTTCCTGGAACTCTATTCCTTTACAGGAATTGCATTCGTGGAAGATTTTGTTGACCATATCGACAATGAGGAGAACCCAATGGTTGTCTTCACATAATGGTAATAGTACCATTTTTACTGCTGCGAGGTGGTGGTTTATAAGTCTACTGTGGAGAGCGTCCTTCGCTGTCCTCCACTTTTCTACCCTCTGGACCTCAGTGACTTCGGTCCCTACTGCAGTAAGAGTTCCCTATAAAAAAAAGGAATTCAATGGGATACTACAGATAAAATCTTATGTAAACCTCAATGTGGGATGATAGAAATAACACTTACATGTACCACCGATGGAACGAAGACAATTCCCCCCATTGTAGGATCTGCTAACCCATCGTCGTTGGAGGACTGCACGTGCTTCCCATATATATCGACAATCTTCAAGGAAGAGAAGTAAATGTCAGATGTACATTATTCCCTACAGTAATGTAGAAATTAATGATAAAAAATGACACTTACAGTGCCAGTCAGGTATTGTCTGACATTCCATAGATGTTGTAGGTCTTCAACTATTAGGTGTACATCATCCGTTTCCATGAGGATATCACTGCAAAATTGTATTAAATTGTTAGTTAATAATTTTCAATTCTGATCAACTTAAATCATGGTATAATATAATTCACATCTACTTGCCTTTTATCATGCTTTAGAAGTCTCTCTATCAGAGCTATTCTCCTTCCCTTACGCATCTTCCCGTCATCCCCTTTCTTCTTGGGCGGTGGTTTAGGTATGTTGGGGTCCTCCCCCTGTTTCTTCCCTTCCTTCTGCCTCCTCTTTCGGGTCTTCCCTGAATAGTAGGGGCTTTTTCTGGCTCTCCCAGGTTTCCTACTCCTTCCATCCATCTTCACACCCCTCACAATGCTCCCTAATTCGGAATCCACCATCTCATCCCTTACACCACTCACTTTCATCTCAACTTCAGTAGATGGTGCCTCTTCCTTGGTCACCTCCATTTCGAACAATCGTTGTAAAGGGTTAAGGATCACCCCGTCTGTGGTGCCGAATATTTCTTCATGTGACTTGGGGTTCTGAGCCGATACATCTATTAGGGTGGCGGCTGCATCCATGTCACATCCAAGGTCAGCTAAATCCGTCCAATCCTCGCACAGCTGCGAAGAGAATCGTGCACCTTGAGATGCATTTTCGCCCTTCCTCTCCTCCTCAACCCCCTCCACCTCAACCCCCTCCATTCTTCCCCCAGTCCCTTCATTTGTTCTCCGCATACGCTCCCATCCTTTTTTCAAATCCTCCTCTTTCTTTCTGACATCTTCCTCTCTTTTTCCAACATCTTCCTCTCTTTTTCTTATTTCTTCCCATGCTGCTGTAATCATCTGCCACTGTCTATCAATTACATCTCCCTCTCTCGCCAAAAAATTTATATGCTTCGACTCATCTTCACTACTTCCTTTCTCCATTTCACTTTCTACTCCCAAAACTATCCCCTCGGATTCCAACCGTTCCTTATCGACTTCCATTGTCTCATCAACATCCTAATGTTTAAACATGACAGTCAATGATCAAATTTAAAAAATCAATAAGTAAAATAAAATAACGTACGCAACATAGTCATGCTCGACTGCATTACCTCATCCTGTAGGTACTGTGACTTCTCTAACAGAGATACTTTCAATGTCACCACCACCTGAATTTTTGGAAAACATAGTCAGTTATCAAGATACTAGTATTGATATATACGTTAACAAATTTTTCATATCTCACCTCCGATTTCTTTATCTGCTTCTGCTCCACTAATCGATATGTCTTTGATTCGTTTGCTTTCCAGTCCCATTTAAGGACACGTGGACGAGCAGTTGGATTGGTGGGAATCCAAAATGTGGTATGCTCGTATAACCATACCTGCATACATACGAAACACCATGTTAATCAAACTATAAACAGCACGGTTAGAATATTAAATGTCATGAGTCCAAATTACCTGAATTACCAACGAGCAGCCACCAAGGTACCTGCCACCCTTGCTGACTCTGTCTAGGTAATCTACGAGCCAGTCATACACTGCCATCGCCCAGTTATAGTTGCCAATGTTTCCTATGTTGTCGATGTAGGGCCAGAAGAGCTCGTCAGCTCGATGTGCGCTTTTTGGGAAAAGGACAGAGGCAAAAAGATGCAGGAGAACATATTTCACTGTCTTCTCTATCGAAACTTATTGCGTTCTCTAACTAATGCTGTAATTTCATTCTCAATAACCGATGCCTTGACGTTGGCCTCTGGAAATGGCCAGCCAGGCACTTTAGGTTGCGGTTTTGTCCTGTCGAATGACAGAACCCTCACCACGTCCATTCGCTCTCCAGTAAGTGGCAGTCCTAATGCCAATGCCACATCTCTTGGAAGGAAGGGGACATTTATACTCCCTAACGTGAACGTGTTAGTGCCGGGAGTCCACTTATCGTGGATAGCTCTTATGAGAGGCCTGTGCATGATAATGTCCTCCATGCCAAACAGATGTCGGAAAGGAGTCTTTTCTATGGCATGAAAATGGACTGGCTTGAACTTTATCCTGTCCATTGCCGATTTGAAAGAAGCTGGAGAACATCGTGCTGGGACGTATGGAGCCTGCAAAACAAATTACATCGCCAAAATA
This sequence comes from Tasmannia lanceolata, assembly GCF_043159265.1. Lineage (NCBI taxonomy): Eukaryota > Viridiplantae > Streptophyta > Magnoliopsida > Canellales > Winteraceae > Tasmannia > Tasmannia lanceolata. Next base: position 69,099,270 of record NW_027518695.1, read on the forward strand.
TATGTCGTAAATGAATTAACTTACTATCATTGATACAATTAACAACATACACACTTACATCTGTTCCTCTCTTCTTCACAGCTGCAGTTTTCGTCTCCTCCCCTTCTAAACTCCTTTCTGTCCTTCTTGGAGGCTTTGTTACTTTCACTCTATCACTTTTTCGCATCACCATCTTTCAAGGCTTTGAATGGCTCCTGACCGGATAAAAACTGTATAACAATGAACAACCAAATCAAAATCACCGAGATCAATTCATAACCCAAAAACTCAGTTATATTGACAATCATTAAAAATCTCGTCCTCATCATCTCTAAAATAAATTACCAAGAAAATCAATAAAATCCAACCCATAGCATAAACTCATATTCCCAATCAGTACTATTATGAAGAAAAGCTACCAAGCAAACCAACAATTATTACAATTCTCATACTTACCTGAAAATATGTATCATGTCTGTAACCTCTAATGTCTGGCTTCTTAGATATGAAGCAAAGCAAAGAAGAAATAAAAGAGCTAACCAATAAGTGCAACCATCAGTGTTCTATATGAATTTTCTGAAAGCACAACAACAAGGACAAACCCCCAAAACAGATTAGGAGGTCTGTTAAAATTCTCATCCACATGGGCATCAGGCGAGTATTAGCTCACATGCATTTAAAAAAAAACTTATAGCATCAGACCTTTTGAGAAACAAAGCAGATAAGCACTAGGTATTGGAATTCAATGACCACCATTGGACTAATAATTTAATAAATGAAATCGAAGATAAAACAAGTGAACCATTACTGCTTCAACAATGAATATGGGTCTCCACATGGTATTAAAGAAGGCCCATCAACTATAAACTGTGCCCTCTACATGGTATTGAAGAAGGTGTTTTTGAAAACCCATTTCTCCACTCCACATATTGTAAAAATAAAAGCCTAGAATAAACAAATAGCAGACGACCATTTGCATTTATTTGACTCCGTAGGTGGAAATGTGGTACCTGATATGTACATGAAATGAAATCGCATTTCTCCATCCCAAAAATTAACGTAAAAAATAAAACCTAGCATAAATGCAGAAGAAGGTCCTGAAGTTGAAAATCAACTCTATTTCAGCTACAAAGAAGGGGTTATTAGTACCTAAGGGGGGCTTCTGAAGGGCAATAGAGGGGACCTATGGATGGTATTACAGAAGGGATTATGGGCCCTCAAATGGGGTAGGAGAAGTACCCTCGGAGGGTCCATCAAATCCAGAAGAAGGTCCTCAAGGTGAAAGGCATGGGTTTTCAGCTACAAAGAAGGGGTTATTAGTACCTAAGGAGGGCTTCTCAAGGCCAACAAAGGGGACCTATGGATGGTATTAGAGAAGGGATTATGGGCCCTCAAATGGGGTAGGAGAAGTACCCTCGGAGGGTCCATCAAATCCAGAAGAAGGTCCTCAAGGTGAAAGGCATGGGTTTTCAGCTACAAAGAAGGGGTTATTAGTACCTAAGGGGGGCTTCTCAACGGCAACAGAGGGGACCTATGGATGGTATTAGAGAAGGGATTATAGGCACTCAAATGGGGTAGGAGAAGTACCCTTGGAGGGTGCAGCAAATCCAAAGATGGTGCTCAAGTTGAAAGGCATGGGTTTTCAGTTAGAAAGAAGGGGTTATTAGTACCTAAGGGGGGCTTCTCAAGGGCAACCGAGGGGAGCTATGCATGGTATTAGAGAAGGGATTATGGGCACTCAAATGGGGTAGAAGAAGTACCCTTGGAGGGTCTATCAAATCCAGAAGATAGTCCTGAAGTTGAAAGTCATGGGTTTTCAGCTACAAAAAGGGGTTATTAGTACGTAAGGGGGGCTTCTCAAGGCCAATAGAGGGGAGCTATGCATGGTATTAGAGAAGGGATTATGGGCCCTCAAATGGGGTAGAAGAAGTACCCTCGGAGGGTCCATCAAATCCAGAAGAAGGTCCTGAAGTTCAAAGGCATGGGTTTTCAGCTACAAAGAAGGGGTTATTAGTACCTAAGGGGGGCTTCTCAAGGGCAATAGAGGGGACCTATGGATGGTATTAGAGAAGGGATTATGGGCCCTCAAATGGGGTAGGAGAAGTACCCTCGGAGGGTCCATCAAATCCAGAAGAAGGTCCTCAAGGTGAAAGGCATGGGTTTTCAGCTACAAAGAAGGGGTTATTAATACCTAAGGGGGGCTTCTCAAGGCCAACAAAGGGGACCTATGGATGGTATTAGAGAAGGGATTATGGGCCCTCAAATGGGGTAGGAGAAGTACCCTCGGAGGGTCCATCAAATCCAGAAGAAGGTCCTCAAGGTGAAAGGCATGGGTTTTCAGCTACAAAGAAGGGGTTATTAGTACCTAAGGGGGGCTTCTCAACGGCAACAGAGGGGACCTATGGATGGTATTAGAGAAGGGATTATGGGCACTCAAATGGGGTAGGAGAAGTACCCTTGGAGGGTGCAGCAAATCCAAAGATGGTGCTCAAGTTGAAAGGCATGGGTTTTCAGTTAGAAAGAAGGGGTTATTAGTACCTAAGGGGGGCTTCTCAAGGGCAACCGAGGGGAGCTATGCATGGTATTAGAGAAGGGATTATGGGCACTCAAATGGGGTAGAAGAAGTACCCTTGGAGGGTCCATCAAATCCAGAAGATAGTCCTGAAGTTGAAAGTCATGGGTTTTCAGCTACAAAAAAGGGGTTATTAGTACGTAAGGGGGGCTTCTCAAGGGCAATAGAGGGGAGCTATGCATGGTATTAGAGAAGGGATTATGGGCCCTCAAATGGGGTAGAAGAAGTACCCTCGGAGGGTCCATCAAATCCAGAAGAAGGTCCTGAAGTTCAAAGGCATGGGTTTTCAGCTACAAAGAAGGGGTTATTAGTACCTAAGGGGGGCTTCTCAAGGCCAATAGAGGGGACCTATGGATGGTATTAGAGAAGGGATTATGGGCCCTCAAATGGGGTAGAAGAAGTACCCTCGGAGGGTCCATCAAATCCAGAAGAAGGTCCTGAAGTTCAAAGGCATGGGTTTTCAGCTACAAAGAAGGGGTTATTAGTACCTAAGGGGGGCTTCTTAAGGGCAATAGAGGGGACATATGGATGGTATTAGAGAAGGGATTATGGGCCCTCAAATGGGGTAGGAGAAGTACCCTCGGAGGGTCCATCAAATCCAGAAGAAGGTCCTCAAGGTGAAAGGCATGGGTTTTCAGCTACAAAGAAGGGGTTATTAGTACCTAAGGGGGGCTTCTCAAGGCCAACAAAGGGGACCTATGGATGGTATTAGAGAAGGGATTATGGGCACTCAAATGGGGTAGGAGAAGTACCCTTGGAGGGTGCAGCAAATCCAAAGATGGTGCTCAAGTTGAAAGGTATGGGTTTTCAGCAACAAAGAAGGGGTTATTAGTACCTAAGGGGGGCTTCTCAACGGCAACAGAGGGGACCTATGGATGGTATTAGAGAAGGGATTATGGGCCCTCAAATGGGGTACGAGAAGTACCCTTGGAGGGTGCAGCAAATCCAAAGATGGTGCTCAAGTTGAAAGGCATGGGTTTTCAGTTAGAAAGAAGGGGTTATTAGTACCTAAGGGGGGCTTCTCAAGGGCAACCGAGGGGAGCTATGCATGGTATTAGAGAAGGGATTATGGGCACTCAAATGGGGTAGAAGAAGTACCCTTGGAGGGTCCATCAAATCCAGAAGATAGTCCTGAAGTTGAAAGTCATGGGTTTTCAGCTACAAAAAGGGGTTATTAGTACGTAAGGGGGGCTTCTCAAGGGCAATAGAGGGGAGCTATGCATGGTATTAGAGAAGGGATTATGGGCCCTCAAATGGGGTAGAAGAAGTACCATCGGAGGGTCCATCAAATCCAGAAGAAGGTCCTGAAGTTCAAAGGCATGGGTTTTCAGCTACAAAGAAGGGGTTATTAGTACCTAAGGGGGGCTTCTCAAGGCCAATAGAGGGGACCTATGGATGGTATTAGAGAAGGGATTATGCGCCCTCAAATGGGGTAGAAGAAGTACCCTTGGAGGGTCCATCAAATCCAGAAGATGGTCCTGAAGTTCAAAGTCATGGGTTTTCAGCTACAAAGAAGGGGTTATTAGTACCTAAGGGGGGCTTCTCAAGGCCAACAAAGGGGACCTATGGATGGTATTAGAGAAGGGATTATGGGCCCTCAAATGGGGTAGAAGAAGTACCCTTCGAGGGTCCATGAAAGTCATGGGTTTTCAGCTACAAAAAAGGGGTTATTAGTACGTAAGGGGGGCTTCTCAAGGGTAATAGAGGGGACCTATGGATGGTATTAGAGAAGAGATTATGGGCACTCAAATGGGGTAGGAGAAGTACCCTCAGAGGGTCCATCAAATCCAGAAGAAGGTCCTCAAGGTGAAAGGCATGGGTTTTCAGCTACAAAGAATGGGTTATTAGTACCTAAGGGGGGCTTCTCAAGGGCAACCGAGGGGAGCTATGCATGGTATTAGAGAAGGGATTATGGGCACTCAAATGGGGTAGAAGAAGTACCCTTGGAGGGTCCATCAAATCCAGAAGAAAGTCCTGAAGTTGAAAGTCATGGGTTTTCAACTACAAAAAGGGGTTATTAGTACCTAGAGGAAGTCGCCATAGAGGGGCCATCAACTGCCTAACATGGTCCCCAAGTTCACAGAAAAGGGTTTCCAGCTACTAGTACCAAAAGAGGGTTTTCAAGGCCAATATAGGGGAGCTCTACATGGTTTTCAAGAAGGTGATTTTGAAATCCCATTTCTCCACTCCACAAATTGTAAAATTAAAAGCCTAGCATTAACATATGTAAATGAAACAAAATCGCATTTCTCCATTCCACAAATTAACGTCAAAAATTAAACCATAGCATCAACAAATACCGTAGCATGCAACTCTATTTTACTCTGTAGGTGGATACGCATGTATGAAATGAAATCCCATCTCTCCATTTCACAAATTAATGTACAAAAGAAAACCCTACAATAAATAAACAGCAGAACGTTTCTCCATTTCACAAATTAATGTAAAACATAAAACCCTAGCAGCAACAAACAACATTTAAAAGCATTTACAACTATTTTACTCTGTAGGAGGAAATGCAGTAACTGACATGTATATGAACTGAAAAAAATCAAAAACATATAGCATGAAAAAGGATTCCCCCCCCCTTTTGCATCTCTCAACCTGATTTTCCTCTTCAAAAATAAATAAAAATGAGATTGAATAAAGGAAGGGAAGGAAACGACGTACCAGGTAGGGTTTCCTTCAAATGCGAGGTTTGATACGTACTTCACCTTGGTCGAGATCGCCGGAGTGATTGCCGTAGAGATCGCCGGAGGGAGGAGATGACGAAATAAATTTAACAGAGACGAGAGGAGAGAAGAGGAAAGAGAGAGGAGGGAAAACGTAAATGTTTTTTATTTTATTTTTTCTTAGTCATTTCACTGTTTCTGCCAGAGGGGCATTCTCGTCATTCGAAATTTCGAAATCCAAATTTTGACCCCCTTCTGTCATTTCCAACAAACCCTTGACCCCTCTGATATTATGCCTTTTATTTGGCTCCCTTATGTCTAATTTCCTTAGATTTGTGATCGAAAAATGGAAACAAAGTAGTAATATTGCAAAAAAATTACGAATACGTGGTACTAACATATGAAAATTACCAAAATAACTATCCCAAACAGAGCATTCTGAAATCAAAAGCCACAAATTATATCGCTTCGAATAATTGTCCGAAGGGTTTATCAAGGGTTTTATGCTGATCCCAGAAAAACCCACCTCTGCAATCAGTTTACCAAACCCGAACCCCTCCATTAGCCATGAGAAGAGCTTCTTTTTCTCTTCTCTCTCACCTTACCCAAACCAAAAACACTTGTAGAATTATCTCAAGATGTTTCCTTTCAGATGTCAAAGAAAACCCATCAATTTTCTCAACCTCTCATCTCAAATCTTGCCACAAAAGCCATGGATTTCTACTCTACACCAACAAAAACTACCAATTTCAAATAAACCCATCTCGAAAACTTGAAACCCTTGTCGAGAAAACCCCTCCTTTATCTCCTAGAAAGAGAAAAATCAAAGACAAAGAAGCCCTTGAAGAAGCATTCGAGTCTGCATCCACAACTGATGAGATTTTTGAAGCATTCAAAGCTATGGAGTCTGCCTTTGATGAGGATGACAAAAGGTTGGGACTAGCTTGTTTAAAAGTAGGCCAACATTTGGATTCTGAAGGTATTGACCCTGAAAAAGCCCTTTCTTTTGCAAGTAGAGCTTTGAAAATATTGGATAAAGATGATAACACATCTTTAGTACCATTAGCCATGGCTTTACATTTGATGGGTTCTGTTAATTATAGCTTAAAAAGGTTTAATGAGAGCTTAGGGTTTCTAAATAGGGCTAATAGGGTATTGGGTAGGATTGAAGAAGGGGGTTTTGGTGGTGATTTTGATGTTAGGCCTGTTAGTCATGCTGTTCAACTCCAATTGGCAAACACGAAAACCGCCATGGGTAGAAGGGAGGAGGCACTTGTTAATCTTAAGATGTGTTTGGAATTAAAAGAGACGATTTTGGATCCTAATAGTAGGGAATTTGGTGTTGCGAATCGGGATTTGGCGGAAGCTTATGTAACTGTTTTAAATTTTAAAGAGGCTCTACCACTTTGTTTGAAGGCGCTAGAGATACACGAGGCGCAATTAGGGAGTAACTCGGTGGAGGTGGCCCACGATCGTCGGCTTCTCGGTGTTATTTATAGCGGGTTGGAGGAGCACCAAAAGGCGTTAGAGCAGAACGAGTTGTCCCAAAAGGTTATGAAGAATTGGGGATTGGGTTCTGATCTTCTTCATGCGGAGATCGATGCAGCGAATATACAAATTGCTTTAGGAAAATATGACGAGGCAATTAATACATTGAAGGGGGTTGTCCAACAAACGGATAAGGAGAGTGAGATTAGGGCATTGGTGTTTATTGCAATGGCAAAAGCATTGTGTAATCAGGAGAAATTTGGAGATTGCAAGAGATGTTTGGAGATATCATGTGGCATTCTTGACAAAAAAGAGCAAGCCTCTCCTTCAAAGGTGGCGGAGGCTTATATGGAGATATCGATGTTATATGAGACTATGAATGAATTTGAAACGGCAATTTCACTTTTGAAAAGATCCCTTTCTATAATTGAGAAAATTCCTCAAGAACAACATTCGGAAGGCAGTGCCTCTGCGCGTATAGGGTGGTTGCTTTTGTTGACGGGGAAAGTGCCACAAGCTATTCCATACTTGGAGAATGCGGCGGAGAGGTTGAAGGAGAGCTTTGGGCCCAAACATTTTGGGGTGGGATATATTTATAACAATTTGGGTGCGGCGTATTTGGAGCTAGATAGGCCTCAGTCAGCGGCACAGATGTTTGCACTTGCCAAGGACATCATGGATGTTTCGCTTGGACCGCATCATGCTGATTCTATAGAAACATGTCAGAATCTTGCAAATGCATATGGGGCCATGGGAAGGTTAGGATGCTTTTCTGCTTATGGATTCATTTTTTCTTTATTTGATTTGCTATTTTATGGGTTTCTGAGATTGTCATATAGTTGCTATTCTATTCGATAGTGGTTATGTCTGATTCTATGATTTCTATGCACTATCTTGTGAAAATTAGAAAATTGCAAGATCGGGAACAATTTGGAGATTATGAGGTTCTGCTTCTGGCTGCAACATGCTATTGGCTGGTGGTCCAGCTTATGGGGTCCAATCAATACGTTCTAATGAGAAATATTTGAATAGCAATCTCATTGATATCATCAATCTCAGATATCATACCAATTCGCATCAATCAATCACTTTTTCGAGATATTTGCTAACAACAACATAGTTGAGGTGGTCAATCAATAAAGATTGATCCGAAATTTGATATGAATCCAATATAACACCTATGTGTACATAAGAAAGGTATCAAAACGATTCTTTTTAATGAATATATCTGATCGGAACTTTGAATATGGAATTCAAAGAGATCAAATAGGAAATGATGCTTTGAATCATCTTACTATTATGCAAGATATGATCAACCAACATTTATCGAATTTGAACATGCAGTTCCTAAAAATGCTTATAAACTTGAGAATTATGAATGAACATGGCATAGGAGAGCCAAGTGAGCTAAGCTTTCTCTCTATTCTGGAAAGCAAATTCTCAATAAGAATTTCTGGGCAGGATTAGAAAGCAGGAGAACAAGGTTTCTGGTGATTTAATAAGGTTTAGAAAGGTTGTTCAGATCTGTAATGGTGATAGAACTGGGTTATTTCAGGCAATAAAGGTGCATACTTTCACATAGGATAAGGATCATATTAGGACTGATGAAGCGGTATAAGCTTTGTGTGCAAGAAATCTGGACTGCTGCAGTTGGTGCGGGGGCCGTCATGGGATGGAAGGGTGTAATGTAAGTATAGGGTTTAAAGGGCTTCTAGAATGATAGAAGGTAATTGTTTGGGCTTGTGAGTGTAAAATAGGTCGGCGTTTTGGATTTCATTGGTAGAACAGTCCACAAAAGTGAACTGTAACGGTACAGTGAGTCTGCAGGGTTGAAACATGGTTTAAAATTTCGGTTTCGTTAACCGTTTCGGACCCCACCGAAAACTGAAATTTCGGTCCGAAATTTGGTAATTTGGTTAGAAATTTCGGACCGAATTTTTGTAACACTTTTTTTAAAAATAAATAATGGCATTTAAACGAAAATTCGGACCGGAATTACCAAAATTTCGGTAAATTCCGGTTTCGGTCCCCACCGAAATCCGAAATTTTGGATTTCTGTCGAAATTTGAAGCCATGGTTTGAAATAGGGGTCTGAGTTGGAATGGGAGGGTTTGAAATTTGAAATAGGGGTCTGAGTTGGGATGGGATAGGAAAAGATTGGATTTGGGTGGAGTTTGAGGTCTGTAATTAAGCAAGATGAAGGTTCTAGAAATGATCTTGTATTTGTAATGACTCAAGGTTGGGCGAACTGTCTTGGGTCTTAAGAAAATGATAGGGTTTGGACAATGGGTTACATGTTTTAATAGTCAAGAAATGATGAAGAATTTGGGCTATGATCCGAGATCCAGGTGATCAAAGGTCAGATTCAGATCTAAAGTTTAGGGTTGCATAGCAGGTTAAGGGGTAGCTCTGATGTTGGTTTTAGGCCAGGCAATGGAAAGGAAAAGGAGGAAAATGGGAAGCAGCAAAAACTGGTTGGCAGTCCAGTTTTGAGTTGTAGGTTGTGATAAGGGTGGGTTATATGGCTTGCTTAGTGATGTAGAAAGGTTTCTGGTTAGTCGTAAATGAAAGTTGGGAGATTTAGTGGTTAGATGAAATGTTTAGGGGCTGTTGCTTGATAAATTGATAAAGGATGGAAAGGTGCTGGTGGAAGGTTAAAGGGTTCAAGATTGCATGCAAAGGCTTTGTTAAATTATAAAAGATTAAATAACGCCTTCTCCAACAGCTTAAGCTTTTGGAGGAACTGTTAAGTTTCACATGGTATCAGAGCAAATGCCTGGGTTCAAACCTCCTTGATAGCAAAAATCCACATGCAATGGCCAAGCCCAAAAAAGAGGGGCCACATGTGCCACGTGTAGGCTAACCCTAGAAAGAGGGGCCACACGTGAGGGGGAGTGTTAAAGTATAAAAGATTAAATAATGCCGTCTCCAACAACTTGAGCTTTTAGAGTAACTGTTAAGTTTCGCAGGCTTGAACAATGTAAACAAAAGAGAGGAGGGTAAGAGGAAAATGGAGGTAGAGAAAATAACCAGAAGTTAAAACAAGGAAAGTAGAGAAGAGAGAGGAGAGTAAAGACAAGAAACAAGAAAAATAAACTGGCATTACACTCGGGATGTCCTACGCATTGCACCATAGGATCTAAGGTATCACACCTTAGGGTAAACTGGCATAACACAAATCTCAGGAAGAAAGGTTTTCAATTTATTATTCTCCAATGACTCACATTAATCTTCAATGGTTCTCAAAGGACAAAGGCCATAACAATGCATGGAGTCTAACTCTTACGTAAGTCATGATTAAGAGAGGATTAGAACTCCTAAAACTCACCTAAATCTAGTTTTAAACACCTATTCTTATACCTACTTGGACTCCTATCAACTCAAGACTCTTTTTATATGGACTTTGCTATTTAAAATAGAATTCTGATATTCTAAGGCCTCCTATTTTCTGCCAATAGTAAATTGACACATGTCCATTGATTCATTCAAGTTTCTAAGAGCAAAATCTTAGTCTAATATTACATGTACTCTTTAATATCCTACTACACAAACTAAAATAAAGATACTAACTCAACTGAAACTCCTAGCAACAATAGGACTCTCTAATCACTGACCAAGAGGATTCATTCTCGGTAAGAATGGACCCCTCTGTGACTATAATTGCTTGATCTCCCCTTATGTCATAAGTTTCTATTGGATCCCAATTGAAAGTGATACGGGTACCCTCTTTGATAATATCCTCAAGATTGATAAAGACACCATGACATGATATTGATACCGTCTTTGATAATCTTATCAGAATGATAAAGATATCCTCTCATGATATTGGCACCCCAATTAATTATGTCCATAAAAATGATGAGGATATCCAAAATTTAGGGTGCCATAGATGGTCCCCATCACACTCCTCCGTTTGGGAAACCTAACTCCGTCGAGTATAGTAGTCTGCACTCTGCAGTACTTGTTTGAGCTTGTCTGTGGTGATCCTTGTGCATGGCGAAAATGAATGTCCTTTAGATCGAACTAGGTGCTTCGAATGTATGAGCAACTTTGGTCTATCATTTCTTCTGATTGTGATGCCCCGCCAACATACTCTTTGACTCTTTGTGCTGAGTCAACTTTTGCATATAAAAACTTGATTTATCTTTATCCGCAGATTTGTAAACTTCACCCTGTGCTTTCTCAATTAAATAGGAGGTATAGAGAGGTAACATTCTCAATTCCATAAAGAGCAAGATCGAGGCTATTTCACCTCTGTCACGACTAAGTTTGCCGCCAAGAAATCAGCCTTCCGCTGTTTTGTGAAGGGCTGAGATGAAGCTCAGTAAAAAGCATGTTTTTTAACCTCAGCCCGTCATAAAACAGCGGAAGGTTGATTTCTATGCAATGCACTTAAGCGGGATGGAGGTGAAATGATCTCAGCAAGATCATCAGTAATTGACTAGGTTCTGTGCACAACTTTGGCTATACCTCAATCAATGTATGGGTCGTGTCTTGAACTTGTTTGTCAACTTTGACTTTGACAACTTCCCTAATCTTAACTTCAGTGGCCACAATTTGATATTTCAGAATTTTGCTTTAGCAACGACTCCTCTATAGGCATGTTGAATAACTGTTGTCGCTTTTTGAAGCATATACAACGCCGGTCTAGCAACGATTCTTCTCTAGACCATCTAAATAGTGAGTACATGGGGTTTTTTTTAATCCTCAAATAATGTAGTCGAACCATGCGTTATTGGTACTGGCTTTGAATTGCAACTGCCACATTCCTTATCTGTAAATAATTGGAAAGAGTCACATAATGCAGGTATTGATTTTGGATCACTAGTGCTGCTCTTGGCTTGAATTCAATCAATCTTTGGGCGGTCAATACACTCATACAAGTTTGGATATGAATGGCTAAAGAAATTAATTACTTGTATGCTCTCGTGGTCAGGTACATCGGTCAAGGTTTCTAGATTCTCAAGCAAGTGGATAGTTTCACGGTAGGATCCTTGTCTTTCTTCCTCTTGAATTTTGAAGAATTTCTGGACAGGATTAGAAAGCAGGAGAACAAGGTTTGTTGTGATTTAGTAAGGTTTAGGAAGATTGTGCAGGTTGGGAGAGATCTATAATGACTATAGAAATGGGTTTATTTCAGGTAATAAAGGTGCGTAAATTTCAGATTGGCTAAGGATGTGAGCACTGATGTAAACTTAGGCAGTATAAGCTTTATGTGTTGCACTATTTCCGGTTGCTGCAATGACTGTTATGGGATGGAAGGGTCTGATACGAATTACAGTCAAGGAGCATAGGGTCTAAAGGGTTCCTAGAATGATAGTTGTAATCATTACGGTTTATGGGTGTAAAATAATATATGGATTCCACAGGTAAAATAGTACACGAACGTTTAACTGTAACGTCACAATGAGTCTGCAGGGTTTGAAATAGGGGCTGAGTTGGGAAGGGGTAGGGAAAGATTGGATTTGGGTGGAGCTTGAAGTCTGTAATTAAATAGGATGAAGGATCTAGAAAGTATCTTGAATCTGTAATGACTCGAGGTCTTGGAAAACTGTCGTGGGGCTCAAGGTATTGGAAAGAAAAAGTTGTGAAAAACTGGTTGGCAGTCCAGTTCTGGGTTGCAGTGGGTGAGAAGGAAGGGTCATATGGCCTGCTGGGTGATGTAGTAAGGTTTATGGGTAGTCTTAAATGAAGGCCCAAGAATTTAGTTGATAGGTGAAAGGTTTTGGTTAAGGCTGTTGGTCGATGGATTGATGATGGGACAATGGAGGTGCAATGTTAATGGTGCTGGATGGGTTCAAGGTTGCATACAAAGCCTTGAACAATGTAATCAAAAGAGAGAAGGGAGCAAGAGAGAAAAGAAATTAGAGAAAGGGAGAAGATAGTAATGAGAAGAAACAAGAAAACTAACATAGCATCACACCAGGAATCTCCTAAGTATCACACCATAGGATCTAAGGCATCACGCCTTTGTGTAAGATGACAGCACACCAATCTCAGGAAGCATGGGTTTCAAGTCATTAATCTTCAATGATAAGGATACACTATTGTTGAGAGTGGACATTTGTAATTACTCCTCTTAAGAGGGGTATTTTGGTCTTTCTATGTAACCCTACTTAACACTCAAATATATATTTGTTATTTACGTATGGAGAGAGAACCAATTCTCTTCTCCACCGTATTCTCCATTCTCTTCTTTTCTATTCTCTCCATTTAATGTTGATCTACCAACATGGTATCAGAGCACCAAGTTAGATGATTAGTGGGGAGGATGCTCAAGAGTTCCCTTCACGAAGACAAAGATCACACGACCTCGTCAGATCATACTCAAAATCGCAACCCTAACCCTAACCCTAGCCACACGACAAAGAGTTCCCTAGCCGCACCCTTGATCCATTTCTCTTTCATTTTTCTTTCACCTCTTCGAACCCTAGATTCATCCTATCTATCCTATAGGATAGTTTTTACACCTACGAAACCCTTGATTTGGGTTTTTCCAAAACCTAACCCTAACTGAACCATATACCCATCTTTCTTCACTTTTCTTCCATTTTTTTCCACCCCTCTGCCCAACCGCCCAAGCCATTTACCCTAGTTTTTCAGTCACACACAAACCCTAGTTTTTAACCCTTGCTAAACCCCCTTCTATACACACTCTATTGCCCTAGTTTATCTCTTTTCATCAAAAACAGTTCATGCTCCCATTTATATTCATGATCTAAATCAGTCATCTTCGATCTTTATCATTTCTTGGTTGATTCTGGGCACTTATTTGGTGATTCTTCTCTATTAATGGTGTTTGTGTGTGGATTATTACTTATTTTTGCCATAGAATCGTATGTTCATGTGTGCAATAGCCTCTTTGGCTGTCTTTGTTATTGATATGATTGTTGTTTGATGGTGATTCTTATTCATCTTGATTGTAGTGGGGTTGTTGTTATTGTTGGAGACCAATAGTGGCTGTTATTTTTTTTATTTTTTTGGAGATTAGTAATATTTAAGGTGATGGTGATTGGTGGTTCTATGCGTGGATTTGCCTAAGACTGTTGATTGGGTACATAGTGCCTAAGACTGTTGTTGGTGGTTCTAGTTGATTGGGTACATAGTGGGTGGATTGTTGGCTCATTGATTGGATCATCGTGTTACGGTTTTGTGTGGATATTCACCATGACTACGCCCTCTGCTTCGTCCACTGTTTCTGTTTCTGGTCCTTTCCCTATTACGTCCATGACTTCCATAAAACTTGATGGATCCAATTACCCTGCCTGGAGTCAATCGGTTAAGCTTTATCTCCGTGGCCAGGCAAAGTTGAGCTTTATTACCTCGGATCCACCATCACGTAAGGACTCCACTTATGATAAGTGGAGCCAGGAAGATGCTCTTCTTCAGTCGTTGCTGTGTCGGAGTATGGAACCTCGGATTTCCAGTCATATGCTGTTCTTAGGATCATCGCGAGCTGTCTGGTTGCGTGCAGAGACACTGTACTCAGGAACTAACAATCTTACGAAGATTTGTGCTGTTTATTCTGACCTCCTCCAGTCAAAACGAGCCCACCGAGCTGCACATCATGTTTCTGAGGCTCCCATTGAGAGCTCTAATGTTGTCCCCTCCACGACTACTTCCTCTGATACGCTGGTGGTTTCCCGTGCTGAGTACGAGTCACTCTTACGTTTACAGGAAAAGGGGAACCAGGCCACTGCCACTCTTGCATTCGAAGGTAGCAACCCATCTTGCTCTCCGAGTCGCTCAAATTCATGGCTCATTGATTCCGGGGCCTTCCATCATATAACTGGTAACAATAGTCTCATTAGTCCTTTCCAACCTTCATCTACTTCTACATCTGTTACTCTAGCTAATGGAGTGATGTGCCCTATTTCTGGTACAGGGAACACTCACCTTGGTCCTACTCTATCTCTTTCCTCTGTGTTATGTGTTCCTAGTTTTCCCTGTAACTTACTTTCTGTTAGTCAGTTAACTCGTCGCCGTAACTGCTTTGTGACCTTCTTTCCCTCTTATTGTGTTTTTCAATACCTTGCAACTGGGAGGAGGATTGGCTGTGGCCATGAGGTGAATGGACTCTACTACTTTGTCGCTGATGGTGACATTCCGCCTACTGCACTACGCACTTCGGCTGACTCCTATATGTGGCATTGTCGTTTTGGTCACCCATGAGCAGATCATCTGTAGCATTCGTCCATTGTGTCTAGTCTAGTTAGTCCCTTTCATTGTGAGTCCTGTCAGTATGGAAAACACCATTATGTTTCCTTTCAGCCGCGTTATGTTAGTCGTGTCTCGCGTCTGTTCGAGTTAGTTCATTCTGATGTTTAGGGTCCATGTCGGACTCCGTCCTTATTTGGCTATCGCTATTTCATTGTATTTGTGGATGATTTTTCAAGGATGTCATGGTTATATGTAATAAAAGATCGTTCAGAAGTATTTACTGTGTTTCATTCTTTTTATGCTGAGATAACTAACCAGTACTCGTGTTCTTTAAAATGCTTGCGCACCGACAATGCCCGTGAATACTCCTCTATTTCTAATGGATTTCATGAATTTTTATCTAGTCATGGCATTATTCATCAGTCCTCATGTGCTCATACCTCAGCAAAACGGTGTAGCAGAGAGGAAACTTAGATACCTCGTTGATATGGCTCAGACTCTTCTTCATCAGATGCACATTTCGAAGTTGTATTGGGCTGATGCGATTCTCACCTCGTGCTTCTTGGTGAACTGTCTTCCGTCGTCAGTTTTACATAATCCTTCACCATTCTCTGTTTTACACCCTTCTGCTAATCCATTTCCCTTACTTACTCCTGTCTTCGGTTGTACTTGTTTCGTCCATGATCTTACCCCGGGGCTCGATAAGTTTGCTCCTCGTGCTATCAAGTGTGTCTTCTTGGGGTACTCTCGCACTCAAAAGGGGTATCGTTGCTATAAGTCCTCAACTTCGTCGTACTTATGTGTCTGCTGATGTTTCATTCTTTGAGGATATCCCATATTTTATCCAGTCTGGTTCTACACCTGTGCCTGAGTCTCAGATTCCGTTGCCGTCACTATTTCCTACCCTAGCTCCCTCACCTGTGGTCCCACCTCCCTCACATGTGACCCCACCTAAGCCATTGCAAGTTTATACTCGTTGGGATAAGGAGTCGTTGCCTCCTTCATGTTCAAATGACACCTCATGCCCGCCAGCTCCTCCACAGTCTGCTAGGTCGCCCCCTGCTCCTGAGGCAATCGTTGCTTCTGATAATGCCCCTATTTCTTCTCGTACACGTTCACATTTTACTCATCATCCCATTTCCAGTGTAGTTTCTTATTCTCGCATGTCACCTTCTTATATGTCGTTTTTATCCTCAGTATCTTCTATTTCCATTCCTCGTTCGGTTGTAGAGGCTTTGGCTCATCCAGGTTGGCCAGCCGCAATGGATGCAGAGATGGGTGCTATGCGATCGAATAATACATGGCAGTTGGTTCCTCTACCTCTAGGGGCACATGTTGTTGGCTGTCGGTGGGTGTTCACAGTTAAATATTTGCCTGATGGGACAATTGAGCGACTGAAAGCTAGATTGGTTGCTAAGGGATACACACAGACTTATGGCATTGATTACATTGATACGTTTTCTCCTATTGCTAAAATTCCCTCCATACGCGTTTTGATTTCTCTTGCAGTCAACATGTCCTGGCCTCTCTACCAGCTGGATGTCAAGAATGCTTTCTTACATGGTGATCTGCAGGAAGAAGTGTACATGGAGCAACCTCCTGGGTATGTTGCTCAGGGGGAGATGAAGAATGTTGTTTGTAGGTTACACAAGGCATTATATGGCCTTAAGCAGTCTCCCCGAGCTTGGTTTGGGAAGTTCAGTGAGGCAGTAATACGATTTGGATTGAAACAGTGCGTTGTAGACCATTTGCTATTTAGCTCTCAGGGTAAAGATGACAGGATATTCCTAATTGTGTATGTAGATGATATCATCATTACAGGAAGCGACAGTGCCGGGTTACCCTACTCATCACCTGCGTCGCTCCATTGCGACAAGTCTGCTATTTATATAGCCATGAATCCTGTGTTTCACGAGAGAACTAAGCATATAGAGGTGGATTGTCACTTTATTCGTCACAAAATCCAAAAAAGAGAGTTACCATTGTGTTCACAAGGTCAGCTGATCAAATAGCAGACATGTTCACAAAACCACTCAATAGGGCAAGGCTTAATGACTTATGGAACAAGCTGGGGATGTATGATATATACACTCCAGCTTGAGAGGGAGTGTTGAGAGTGGACATTTGTAATTACTCCTCTTAAGAGGGGTATTTTGGTCTTTCTATGTAACCCTACTGAACACTCAAATATATATATGTTATTTACGTATGGAGAGAGAACCAATTCTCTTCTCCACCGTATTCTCCATTCTCTTCTTTTCTATTCTCTCCATTTAATGTTGATATACCAACAACTATCATAATTTGGCACCCCTTTGATAATGTCCACAGAACTAATAAGGACACCAAACAATTTAGGGAACCATCCCATCAGAACAGGGTACTGTATATAGGGCCAAAGGCCAGGGATCGAGGTGGCCCGACACAATAGAGAAGAGGAGAAAAAAAGGAAAAGATATATTGAACTGCGAAATAGAAGCCAAACTGTAATCGGGTGGCAGAGACTTCACATGTTCCAATGCAGATATAAAAGTGCCCAAACAGGCCAACTAGTTTGCATCGTTATTGGCAGATCTCAACACATGCTGAAATGATACGAAGTGAGCTTCAATTCTGTCTCGGATCTCACCAATTGCATCCGCACATCTCCAAAGGTACTTATATCCTTGCTCCATCCAATTAATAATATTTTTAGAGTCCCCATCTACAATGACCTGGTCTAGGTCCGAGTCCTCTAACAATCAGATTCTAGCTAGAAGGACCTGAATTTCCCCCATCATTGCATCCATGCGCCCCAAGGGGCCCAATTAAGCCCATCTCATGAAGCCATCATGCTCTCGAAAGATACCTCCGACCCCGGTCAGGTCGGGATTCCCTAGGCTTGACCCATCGAAATTTAGCTTAAGAAAACCATCAGTGGGGGAGTCCAACTAGGGGTCGCTTTGATCTTCTACACTCCACTTAGAATATATTCAATCCATGATCTTCTTAACTCATTCTCGCAAGTTCCTTTGAAATCCATCAATGCACACGCATAGGCCCAACCAGTTACCATGGAGCGGATCTGCCGTTGCCATTTGCGGACTCCTTTAGAGCTACCTCTGGACAACTGATTATTCTTCTCTTTCCAAATGCTCCAAATGACTGTGGGCATGATAAGGCTCCGAAGAATGGGACCCCTCTTTGGCCACGATGCTAGAGACTGGCTTCAAAAATGTCCTCAATAAGTGCCGGAATGACCCAAGCGATATCTAAGAGCACGAAATCAAAATTCCACATCTCTCTAGTGAAACAGCAGTGAATCAACAGGTGGTCAACTGTCTCACCTGCACGAAGACATAATGCAAAGTGGATGATAATGATCTTCCGACTTCCGAGGTGGTCAACAGTTAGGATTTTATTGTGGCATGCTATCCAAGCAAATGCATGCTCTGGGAGACATATTTGTGCTCCATGCTGTGTGGGCTGCCGAGGTAGACGACATTGATACCTGCACAAGGATCGGACCTAGAACACTCCACCCAACTCCCAAACCTAAATGCTTTTGTCCTCAACATCCCTTTTAATATAAGCTGAATCCAAAGTTTCCAGAAACACAACCACCCTATCCATCCATAGTTTCCAGAGTGGGAAGCTAGTACGAGAAGTGAAGAGGGAAGTGATGAGGGTTTTAGAAAAGGGAAATGCGGGAAACGAAAAGCGCTAAAGAAAGTAAAGAGAAAATGTGTGAGATTATAGTAGGTTAGAGAGGAATGATCAATAAAGTTAAGGATTAAAAGTAGAAAAGAATAATTTGCAACTAATTAGAATTTACAATTTCATATGTTTTATTCATGTACACTTAATGTTAAGTTTTTGAAAAATATCCATTTAATTTTCATTTGAAACTTAAGATGAGTTGTCAAGTTTTAAATGCACTATTTTATTAAATACGTTCTTTAAACATTATCATAAGGTGAAAATATTCTTTTAAGAAGATATAATCACCTAAATAGGATGCATACTATTAATTAAGAGGAAACATTTAGTAAGCGTTTGGGAAGCGCGCTTCCCCTAAATTTGTGAAGCAAGAAGAACTTAGCTTCTGAAGTGAGTTTCCGGGGTAGCGAGCTTCCCATCCGACAAGGAAGTTTCCGGTAACTCCATCCCTCTATCGAAAAAGTTTCTGTGGAACTGAACTCTCCAAGAAACTTTGGATCCCTATCTCTAAAATGTGTTCCCAAGTAAGCTCTCTGGGTCCGTGGCCTCCCTGACCTAATTTGGGAATTTAGACTTGAGAGGCATGCACTGACACCATAAATCATGCCAAAATCTTATATGATTACCTTTCCTAATTTTGTACTGAATCTCTCTTTGGAATTGTATCCCTCTTGCCATAATACCTCTCCAGACCGTACTCCCTCTATTTCTATACTCATTTAGAGGGGCCCATCCACCTACGTCTTTGCCATATTTGACTGCAATAACTCTCGTCCGAAGGAAGTTTTTGTCCTCCCCGAACTTCCAATTACATGCGTCGAGAAGGGTTCTGTTAATCATCTTTAGGCTTCGAAAACCCAATCCTCTGCAACTCTTAGGTTTACATACTTCTTTCCATTCTACCGGACAACACTTTCTTTTAAGCTGAGTCATCCCATAAGAAGTTCCTTTGCAACTACTTAATAAGCTTGGCTACGAATATATGGAGATGATACATTTGCCTTATTTTCACCTTTTTTGTTGTTGTTGAATGATTACCTTATTTCCACATTTTGCCCCCTTTTACTCGTTTCCAGCCTCACAACTGGCAACAACTGGTAAAAGAAAGTAATTCTCTCTCATGATTTCTTTCTATTTCTTATCTCTTAACTACTGACAATGACGACTCTACCCTCCTTCCTCTGCCCCTCTTCAACAACTGGTAAAAGAAAGTAATTCTCTCTCATGATTTCTTTCTATTTCTTATCTCTTAACTACTGACAATGACGACTCTACCCTCCTTCCTCTGTCCCTCTTCCCCTTTATGCCGAGAACAACGACGGGTTGTGGAGCAAGCTAAGGCGGATCATGATACGATGATGGTCGCTCCCTAAGAGGCCAAAAACAAAACAAAGTTGAAAAAAAAACACCGGTGTTTAATTTTCTGGTGGACAGTGAGGAGCCAAGAAATGGCCACATCTGTGATCAAATTTCTGTTCTTGAAGAGGGAAAGAGTAAGACGAGGTTGTACTTTGCTTATCTCTTTGTTTTCTTTTCTTCATGGACTTGTTTTGTTTTCTTTTGTGTTGGAAGGTAGATATGTAGGAGGGATTAAAGAGAGAGAGAGAGAGAGATTAAAGGGGAAGGTTGGGACAAGAGGCATAGGAAAACAATGCATAAAAAAAGATAAAGATGTAATAATATTCTTCATTTATCAGTGGATTTCTCTTCTTAAAAACATAGGGTTTTTGGTGGTGAAGGAAAGGGCCGAATGAATGGAGGGATTGGGTCCAATTTGCTAGTCACATGTACACATGCAGGGATATGGGAAGTTTTCAGTTTCTACTTGCTTTTTTTTTACATCTTTGTTTTCCCCCATTATCCTTTTCCTTTTCTTTTATTTTTGGTCTTATATCATGATGGCTTTTATTTTTATTTCCTTGTGGGTCTCTACCCCTTGTAGGAGGCCTTCTCCTTATGTGTCACTAATGTAGTGCGTTTGAGAAATGATCACAAAAAAGGGAAATGATTTCAGCACAACTATGTGATATATGACGCTCATGTATCTTGTCTTTAGCATTTAACTGCCAGTAAGTGCTTTTTGGGGACCATAAAAACCTATGATTTGGCCGACACTTCGAATTTATTGCCGACTCATGTGTCCTGCCGTGTTCGACACGACACGCTTGTCCACACGTGTCGACACTCCTTTGGACATTTTTACCTGTATTGCTGTAAGTGTTAGACTTAATGTGGGTGTGTGGACATGTTTTTGTACCATGTCAAGTTTGACATTTTGCTTTTTTATTGAATATTCTGTTTACCTCATTTAGAGAACTCGTATCCATGTCGAACTGGACACACAAATCCTTATCCACAAATCATGATTACATATACTTTCTATTTTAGCCGTGTCCCTGTTTCTAAAGTTTGCCGGTTTGCCGTGTCCGACACTCCATGTCCGTGTTGACACGGGACGCTCGTGCCCGTGTCCACAAATCATAGATAAAAACCCTTTTACAGCTCTTTAAATATAAAAGACAAGAAACATGAGTGTCATGTATCAAAACATGTTTGTGGTGAAATCATTTCCCACAAAAAATCAACAAATAGTTTCTAAGGGAACATGATTATCAAAAACCTAGAATGACATCAAGAACAAGATTTCGTTTTTAATTTTATCACTTGCATTTTTAACACCAACACGAACATGATTGAGTAGAAATATTGAATAAAATCTTGGAATGTTAGGAAAATTCAAAAAACCAAGAAGTCTTAGAGTGATGGATGAAAATGAAGGGAGGTGAAGAGATGGAAGAGAAGAAAGAGAGGGAGATGAGAGAAATCATGAAGAGAAAGACTGCTTGTCCATTGACCACTCTTTCCCTTATATATTAATGAAGTGTAATATTTATAAGAATGCCACTAATATGTGAGAAAGATGGAAAAATCTAATTTTGCCCCTGTAGACACATATAAAACCTTTATTTCTCCACACTCTCACTTAAGCTGATACAAAGACATCAGTAAGGCCGCCATTGATTTCAGATAGCTTGTCTGTGGTAACCATAGTTGTGAATTTCGTTTTCTTTCAGCCGAAATGGCCGAAACATTTCGTTTCCTCCGGAAAATCGAAATAGAACTGGTTTCTGTTCCGTTTCGTTCGGCGTTTCATCCTGTTTCGGCCGAAACATGGGATTTGGTCCCGTTTTGTCCAAAACAGGCAAAACTAAATGCTTAAATAAGGGAATACTGATGCAGGTGCATCCCCTTTGAATTTACTACATCAGCCCATATTTGCTCATTAGTATAGACTTTTCTTTTGTTTAGTGGTAGTTTGGTCATTTTAGTGGCTTTACATGTGATTTTATGTCATTTTGTACTAGTAGGGGTAGTTTGGTTATGTTGTGCTCTAATTGTCCTTTATGGCCATTTTAGCTTAAGTAGGGGCATAGTTTTCTTTCACATTCTAGACTAGATTTTACAAGGGTTATTCTACCACCCTTCGAGACTAGATTTCGCTTCCATGTATCTAGTCTCTTTTCTACTCTCTCTACGATGTGATCCGGGCTCATCTTCTCAGGTCTTCCCGCCCCTAAAGGCAGACCTAGATAGTGAGAGGGAAAGATGTCCCGCCTTGCATCCCATTATCATCGCAATACCCTAAATCACCTCAGAGTCTAAATGGATTCCTAATAATCTTGATTTGTGAAGGTTTGACCTTTCGCCTGTAATCAATTCGTAGTACCTTAAGATGGCTTTTAATTCGTAACCTTCATCAGATCAGGGGAGCTGAAGCTTAGAAGCAGGAACCTTCCTCATGGGTGCCTTTCCCATTACAGAACCATGATTCGACGCTCCTTAGGATGAGAACTGCTCTCATGACGCTTCCGAAGAGATGGGAACCGCTCCCATGGCTCTCTCAACCTGCTCCTATTACACCATCAATCCTACTATCACCAACTTCCTTGTATCAAACTCGTCCAACTCTTCAAAGGACTTCATTGGAGCAAGCCCAAAGGCATCTTCATAAGACATGAGGAAAGATGAACAAAAATGAGGATGGTTAGAAATTAATACTTTTTTGATATACTTAAAATTTGAATGATATATGTAATGATGGTTAGAAATTACTATTTTTTGATGTACTTGAATTTTGAAAACATTTTTTTTTTTAATGGTAAAGAGATTCCATTAACAAAGGCAGAGATCGGGAGGGTCCCGAAAAGTGCGATAGATAAGCCTACACATGAAACCAGTGTTTAGAAACACGGATGTGACGCAGAACACGGCTAAGAGAAATCCTTGTCGACTCGGCGCGGATGTAACCAAGAACGTGGTTGACTCAGTCATAACTCGGGAGAGTCAAAAGAATTTTTATTGACTCTGTAGGGCAAAACGCGGAATGCGGATGGGATGCAATGCAGAATACGGCCAAGGTAAAAAGGAGTTGACTTGGGACGGTCAAAAGAATTTTTATTGACTATGTAAGACAAAACGCGGAATGCGGATGGGAAGCAATGAAGAACACGCCCAAGGTAAAAAGGAGTCGACTCAGGTGAGTTATGAGTCGAGTCAATGAGTTTTTAAACACTGTATGAAACATAGTCAAGTATACATAAAATGAGGAGCTAGGGAGGGAGGAAGTCAAAGAGCTCGAAACTCTCTTTGGAATCACCCTCTTTAGCTAACCTGTCCGCCTCGCCATTCGCTGATCGCCTTACATGAGTAAAGGATATGGACGCCATTCCAATTTTATCCTGAATATCATCAAATAAGGCGGGAAACCTCCAAGGTACCGCTTTTGAGTCTCTCAGCCATCTAATGATATTGAGGGAGTCCCCTTCCACCACCACCTTGTTCAGGTCAACATTTTGAAGTAGTTTAATTCTTCGCTGCACGACCCGTACTTCCGTGTCATTTGGATCTGCCACCCCGATTGGCCCTTTGAATTTTGAAAAACATATAAAGAAAATATTACATAAATGCTCCCACGATGCTCCCAATCTTAGAGTCCTCTTGATCCCAATGCTTCACCGCCCCTTTGTCCGCCCCCACACCTGCTTAGCGCTTCTAAGAGTTGAAGAGAAGGGTATCATATGCAAATTGTAAGTGGGATACTTCCGAACTTAGTTGTAAATTTCGTTTCGGTGACCATTTCGTTTTGGTCACCGGGACGGTACATTTCGGTCATCCGGTAATTTTGTTTCGATTTCTTTCGACACTTTTCGTTCCCTACGCTGACAATTTTTTTTTTAATAGTTAAAAATATGGAAAAAACCCAAAAAATTAGAAATTGCTAGAATAATATAAGAAACAACTAAATGAACCAAATATGTAAAAGATCCAGCATTTACTTAAAGGAAAATCACTGTTAGTCAGTTGAAATGCTTGTGTTTACTGTTGACCAGTGTGTTGACCAGTACAGGAAAAGATAAAAAAAATTTGGAGACCAAATTATGAGATTTTTTACCTGACTTTTGGGATTTAATAATTTTTGGACATGATAGAATTTGTGAATTTTTAAAATTGGAAAAACACCCCACCATTTGGAAGTTAAGATTTTGACCCAACCCTTTTTTATCGAATTTTGTACTAGAATTGAAGAGTTGACATTTTATCCTTTTAGATTTAGGTCTTGAAACTATTTTTAATAGATCCAAATGGGGGGTATTCCATTATTTACATGTAAATCTTAAGTAAATGTACATTTACTTAAAATGACTTTACATACAAATACTAAGAAGAGAAAAGAACCAACAAGAGGCAAGGAGAGTAGAACAAAAACAACTAAATGAACCAATTTCGGCCGAAATCTGAATTTCATCCGAATTTGCGGATTCCAGAAAATTTCATCCAAAATTACCGGAATTGGACGAAATCCGGAACGAAACAATATTTTTTTGTCATTTTGTTCTGGTTTTTGAACTAAACCGGTACGTTTCAGCTAATTTTGTTCCCGTTTTCGAACGAAACCGGTATGTTTCAGCCATTTTGGCCGAAACTAAACGGTATTCACAACTAAGCTTCCGTCCCACCTATATCAATTTTGAAACCTTCTATCAATCCTTTCTCTCTTCCTTTGGCTGTCAATCTGTGTAGGGTCTATGCAACAATCACAAACAAGAATGGGGACATGGGATCTCCTTACCTTAGTCCCCTGGAGGTTCTAAAGAACCCTTTAGGAGAGGCATTGATGAGGACTGAAAACCATGCTGCTGATACACATTTCATCATCCACAGTCCCCATCTGATGCCAAATCCCATTCTATTAAGCAAATAGTCTAAACACTCCCATTCAACGGGGTCATCTGATTCCAAATCCCATTTTGTTAATCAAATAGTCCAAGCACTCCCATTCAACATGGTCATAAGCTTTCTCCATGTCAAGTTTGCATACTATTCTCCCATTTTCGGATTTTGAGTAGAAATCCACCACCTCATTTGCAATCAAAGAGCAGTCTAGACTTTGTCTTTCATGGATAAATGCAGCTATTAGGGATAATCTTGGGCAGGGCTTTCTTTAGACGTTCCGCTAAGATTTCTGCAAGAACTTTATCCAAGCATCCAACTAGACTGATGGGCCGGAAATCAGCAATATTAACGGGCTTCTTTTACCTTTGGGATCAAGGCTATGAATGTTGCTTCTGCAACCCAATCTAGCTCCAAACTTTCGTAGAACTATTTGAAGAACCTCAATGTCTTCCCTAACAACCTCCCAGCACCTCTGGAAAAAATCTAGGGAGAAACCGTTTGGGCTCGACGCTCCATCCTTTCCCAAAGAAAAAGTCCACTCTCTCTATCTCCTCCTATGAGAAAGGCCTCTCCAAATTTTTTATATCTTCCTCCTCGAGACTACTAAATTCAATCCCCTCAGGGACTGGGCTAGCGATTCTTTCTAACGAGTAAAGGTCAGCAAAGAAATCCACAATTTCTTTCATAATTGTCTTCTTATTATCCGGCATATCTCCATTTACCTTCAAGACTCCAATCCTATTTCCTCGGCTTCTTTCACTGGCTGTACCATGAAAATAAGCGGTATTTTTGTCGCCCTCTTTCAGCCATCTAACCCAAGACTCTTTCCTCCCTGAGATTTCTTCCTGCAAAAGAAAACGGTTATATTCTTTTAATCTTCCCACAACTTCCACTTCTTCCACACTGGCTGGGCCTCTTTCTTCACCCTCTGCAATCTCCTTGTTTCTAGATGTCGGCCAATTTTTCCATTCTTCCCCCGTCCTTCGATTGTCTAGATACCATTCCTTTAGCTTCATCTTGATGTATCAAAGTTTCCTCCCTATCGCCGCATCCATTGGCCCCATCTGCCCCGATTTCATTCCACCACACACCCAGTCTCTCCTCCATCTTGGGTGACTCTAGCCAAGCTATCTGAAATCTGAAAGGAGTAGGGCCCCAGTATTCCAGCCCTAGGATCCAAGATAAGGGGGCAATGATATGAGATTGAGTGAACTAGAGCTTATTGACATACTTTTGGAAAGCTGGGGAGCCAAAGAGGACCATGGTTACTGGAAACTTCCTAGTTAGATGGGAAGCTTGCATCCCAGAAACTCGCTTCGAAAGCTATTCTTCTCACTTCCCAAATATAGGGGAAACGCGTTTCCCAAATGCGTCCTATTTAGATTATTGTTTCTTTTTAAAAGAATATTTTCTCCTTTTGACAATGCTTGTTAAAGTATAAAAGATAAATAATGCCTTTCTCCAACAGCTTAAGCTTTTGGAGAAGTTGGTAAGTTAACATGGTATCAGAGCCAAAGGTCTCGAGTTCAAACCTCCCGGATAGCAAAAATCCACTAGCGATGGTCGGCCCAAAGTGGGACCACATGTGCCACATGTTTGCCAAGTGGGCCATATGTGCGGGGGAGTGTTAAAGTATAAAAGATAATTAATGTGAATCTCCAACAGCTTAAGCTCTTGGGGAAGTTGGTAAGTTAACATGGTATCGGAGCCAAAGGTCTCGAATTTAAACCTCCCGGATAGGAAAAATCCACATGCGATGGTCGGCCCAAAATGGGACCACATGTGCCACGTGTTTGCCAAGTGGGCCGCACTTGCGGGGGAGTGTTAAAGTATAAAAGATAAATAACGCCTTTCTCCATCAGCTTAAGCTTTTGGAGAAGTTGGTAAGTTAGCAATGCTAAAAGAGCGTATTTAAAAAAGAGTGCATTTAAAACTTGGAAACAATCTTAAGTTTCAAATAAAAATTATGTGGGTATCCAGGATGAGGTGCCGTGTTGTATGTTATTTGCAGATGACATAGTATTAATAGACGAAACCAAAGCACGAGTAAATGCTAAGTTAGAGTTATGGAGAACTACTTTGGAATCCAAAGGTTTTAGACTGAGTAGGACTAAGACATAGTATATGGAGTGCAACTTTAGTAATGTAAGGATGCGGGACGAGGATGTAGTAAATATGATTGAACAGGAGGTACCTAAGAGGGATATCTTTTGCTATCTTGGTTCAATTCTACATAAGGAAGGAGAGATTGAAGTGGAATGTAACCATAGAATAAGAGCAGGTTGGTTGAAGTGGAAGCTTGCCTCACGAGTTCTGTGTGACCGTAAAATCCCTACCAAGTTGAAGGGAAAGTTTTATAAGACAGCTGTGAGGCCAGCCATGCTGTATGGCTCAGAATGTTGGGCCACCAAGAAGCAGCATGTGCATAAGATGAGTGTAGTGGAGATGCGAATGCTTAGATGGATGTGTGTCCACACAAGGTTAGATAGAATTAAAAATGAAGACATTCGTAAAAAGGTGGGAGTGGCACCAATTGAGGAGAAGATGAGAGAGCACCGCTTAAGATGGTTTGGACATATCCAACATAGGCCTTTAGATGCTCCAGTGAGAAGAGGCGACTTGTGCCAAATTGCTTTAGTAAAAAGAGGTAGGGGCAGACCGAAAACAACTTGGGTAGAAATAGTGAGGAAAGACTTGATAGCTAGGAACATAACAGAGAACATGACCTTTGATAGGATAGAATGGAAGAAAATGATCCATGTAGACGAACCCAACTACAGATGGGATTAGAGCTGGGTAGATTCTTTTCACCTTCTTCTTGAAATTTTTTTAAAGGATTCATTTTGCTGACCCCAACTAGTTTGGGACAAAGGCTCTGTTGAGTTGAGTGCATCTTTCCCAAACACCTAAACATTAAATATACATGAATAAACAATTGAACCCATCGTCAAAGAGGTGAGAGGACCTGATGGGGATATCCATGGAAAAAGCAGACGCCTTAGTGACATATTAACATCTCCTGAGCCTCAAGAGCCGGAAAAGTTCAGTAATTTTCTAAGAATAGGGGATGTCCTCGGAATTGCTTATGATGAAAATTTGGATAAAACTAAAGACATGTATCGTGCCATACGAGAAAGGGATGCCAAGGAAAGGGAGGAAAGAATAGAAGAGGATGGTCTTGACCATAAGGACCGATAGTAAAGGGTCGTAAGTAAAAAATTGGCTCCATTTTGACATAAGCTTCTTGGTTAAGGCAGATTATGAATCATCTATGAGCCCAATCATTGGCCAAGAGGGGGAAAATAGTTATCCTTGTTTAAGGACAGAAGGAATTCTTGGTAGGGGTGAGATATTATGGCTTTTTTAGAGTCTTTTTAGGGACATATGTGATTCGGAAGTGGAATTCTTCTATTAGTACTAAAATCTGCTGGTTCCAAACGCAGATAGATGGCTAATTTTAGTCTGAAGAGGAAGAATGGAGTGGAATTTTAGGGATAACATTTCTTGTAACACTTTTGTCTATCAGCAGTATGTTTGCATTTATCTCTTCAGCAGTGGTTACTCGCCTTTAGTTATAGCCTGACGTGAGCTGTTCCTTTGCTTACGCGTCTCTGTAGATTTGCTCTACTTTTACAAGCATGTAAGACTGGAGGCAGTGTTGGAAAAGTATATTCCAGGTTTTTTTAGGCTCGGCTGAAGGGTCATCAGGTTTGCCTGAGAGGTAGCCAACCTACTTTCAGTATCGAAAAGTATGGGGATAGCTAAAAGAAAACAGGATGAAGTCTGAGCAGGATTGTCTTTGCTTCAACGTATTTATACGGTGTTGGTTTAAACTGTTTTGGGTTTGGGTATGCCCGTTCCAATCTTCCTTAATATTTTGTATTGTAGAATGGGACTCCTGGTCCCGTCTAACTTCTATATTAATAGATTCTATGTCGCTTTTCAAAAAAAAAAAAAAATTGTAAATTCCTAAAACTTGCGATTCTAAATAATCACAAAGTCTTCTTGTCAACTTGTAATCCTTACCTATATTAATCATTCTTCCCTAACCTACTATAGTCTAGTCTATGTACTTCATGTTCACTTCCAATTAGTCTTATTACATGCTTCATGTTGACTTTCAATGACACTTTCAATGACACTTCCCAGTTCCCACATATTTTCTCTTTAGTTTCTTTAGAGCTTTTCGCTTTTCTCTCCCCGCATTTTCTCATTTCTAAATCCCTCGCTTCCCGCATCGCTTCTCGTATTCGCTTCCCACTCTAGCAACTATGGAAAGGACATATAAGGGAGCGGTCGATCCTACTCCGACTCGCTTTCCTAGCCCAAGTGAATTGAGCCCCCAACAGAGGCAAATCAAGTAGCTCATGTCGGGTAATAGAATCTGCAAAAGCTACCATGTTCTGGCTGGATCTGTTGCACCTTGCACTCACCTCGATTGAACTCATAGAAGTCTCCCCCCAGTGCACCGGGGGTTGAATGATCTCTCACTCACTTCCTCCGACTCCTTCCATAATCGGTGTCTTTCCTCCCTTCAATGAAGCTAATCCCTCATCTGATGCCCCAAACCAACCACTCTATCCACAAGTTTATGAATCAAATCCTGCCCCGGTGGGTAAGCCCTTACAATCGATAGAAGGGGGCTACTATGTGGAATCGACTTCAATTGCCGATGACGACCCCCCCCCCTCCACACACACACACACACACAGAGACAGAGGGAGAGAGAGAGAGAGCACCCAATTGCACACAGGGAAGCAAAATCCCAGTGACTTCGAACTCAACCTTTGATGTCTGCCCTATTCAACGCTGCTATCTTCTTTTCTTGGATGCATATGATTCTTGATTTATGTTTTCTAACCATCTCTTTGACATGGACCTTTTTTTTCCAGGGAGCCCAGCCCGTTACATTCCAAGATAGAATCTTCATGGGGAATGGCAATGGCGAGTACTTTCCCCCCTATGACTACTACTTCCTCCTCCTTTCCATTTCAAACAACTCTGTCCTGATCCATCATAATTATCCTCTGACTGTAGCCGGGCCAATTCTCTTAGCATCTTCTTAGCTGCCTCCAAACTGGACCCATCCAACTTTTCTCTCATTTGAAACTCCCGGACTTCTGCCTGATTAAATAGGCCCCTCAAACTCTCCTCTAAGCCTGCGAATGCAATGCCCAAAATCTTAATTGTTGACAATCCGTGTTTCACGAATATTTCAATCAAATCCTTTTCTGGGCCTTGCCATGCTAGCGGAAACACCTTGTCTTCTGTGCACAACACTATAGCCAACCTGTCATTTTCCAATCCCTTCCCCATATTTCCATTGCTTGCAGATTCCAACCTTTCATTCTCCATGCCATTCCCCATATTATCATTACTTTCTAGTTCCTCTCCCCCAACATTGTTCTTCCCCGCTGTCTCCGACTCATTCTCAGGTGCTGCAAGAGAATTTTCATTCAAAAGGGGTTTGGATCTGGAAGATTACTATCTGGGGTTTTATTAACTTCAATCTACATGCTCGTGCCTTGACTTGTACCCTGTAGATCACCACAGAAAGAAGTTGATTGTAGATTTTAGAATGAAGAAGTGTGGGAAACAAAATTAGTACTTGTGATGCTCAAGAGAAAGAAGTTAAGATTAGCCAGTAGATTTCTCATGTGTACAGAAGTGTATCCATTGTCAAGACACGTTTCTATACATAGTATGGTGGCAAGTATTTTCCTTTCATGATGTTTCAAAATGTGTTGGGTCTATTCAAACAGAGTTGAAAGCCTTTTTGATGAGTTCCAGTCATTTTTACATTAAAGTGCGCAGTTTAAAGTATTGACCCTTCCCATTCGAGATTGAGTTTAAGTGAGCGATTTTTATATAGAACTTTTGGGGCTCAACAGTTCCAGATCCTGATAGGAATCGGAAGTAGCTAGTTTCAATTGTGATGTGAAGAAGAGAGTATCTACTAAGTGGAATCCACCTCTGTTAAAATTTTTATGAAGTTGAATTTTGTCAGAGTTCCAGTGGCAAGTCAATAAAAATGATATCATTAAAGTGCTCTCCAGTCCAATTGGTGTTAAATATTTGAACAATTCAAAGGGAAGACAGCTTCTTATTGACCTTCAATCTTTCGAAAAGAGCATTTCGGTCCTTTGAAGAAGGTTAATTCAATGCTATTGCTTGGGCATAAAGACAGTTAGGAGTAGGTTTTTTTTTTTTTCTAAAAGAACACAGTGAGAAGGTTCTTCGAGGCTGGCAGGCATTAGAGTCAATAAGTAGGATATTAACAGACTTTTATGTTTCTTATTCCATATATGTGATGGTGGATAGTTTGGCAAGCGAATGACTATCGGGGCATGAGTTTGTAACTGGGCAAGCTCATCGCCTTATGTAACTTTTTTTAATTCTTTTTAAATTTCTCTGTTATATATAAAAGAAGACATATATTGAGTTTATTTTTTCATTATCTTGGAAATTTTATGCACCAGTATTTTGTTTCTCCAACTGTTCCTTGGGTTCTCTTATCTTAGATTACCTTCATGTTCTTCCATATCCCTAAGCGAAGGACATCGAGGTATTTTCTTTATATTTCCAGCATGCATGTAACTCAATGCACTCTTTGAATTGATTTAAAGAATTAATCTTTCTCCCCTTCCATATTTCATCACCCACAAAACACCATGGGTTCTATCAATAATAGAGGACATCAGGACACTCAACCTAATAATATCATGTGAGCTATCTAAGTGACTCAATGTGGAAGTACTAATAAGTTCTCTATGCGGCTCTATAATTGTCCAATCTTTTTCATTATGAGGGAGTAATGTGATTAATACTCTGTCTTGAGGTGCAGCTACGGCCTTGCAATGGAGTTCCAGCAGCGAGTAATTGACGCGTGGGGAAACCATGGGCCAAATGCGATTGATGAGTTCAGAGAAGCTCACCGACTTCTTGAACAGCTAAAGAAAAAGGCACGCGGATCATCGGATGAGACTCACAGAAAGGCTTTGCCGCTGCCCCATGCTATTGATTCTGTTTCTGTTTCCACCAAAGGCATCTAACTTGATGCTGAGGTCAGTTATGAAGTACATTGATGTTTGGGAATTCGTGTTGAGATTTTACTATAAAATCTGGTTGGGTTTGGGTTGATTCCAATTCTTTTTTTAGCAAAAGCAAAATCTGACCCAACCCAAGTTGTACCTCTATGCTTACTCTTGAATCACATGTTTCTTGATAGATTTTCAACCTCATCAGCTTCTAAAACAGAGCTCATGGTCCCCAATGCTAGAATTTCATGATTCATGGTCAGGTCCATCGAATGTATATTATCTTTTATTTTTCTCGCTAATCCCAATTGTTTAACTCATTTTTATTGCAAATCAAATGTTTATATTTCTGCATTTGGACTGAAACTAATTTTGGACTGATGTGCTGTTTCTCTTCATGAAGCCTCTAATATTTGTACCTTTATTAACTGGTGAGCAGTAAATTCGAAATCATTATATCAATTGTGGGGTTTTACGAAGTTTTTACTCTTCAGAAGGATTGTGCGCCCTGTGCCCATATCATGTGGAGTTCGATAGGTTGGGACTGGAGGATAGTTTAGCATTGGAGAAACCATTCGAGCTGTTCGCTTGGGAGAGATCGAGCTCCAGGCCTTGATGGTTTTTGTTTAGCTTTTTTTTTCAAAGTTGCTGGCATTATGTCAAGGAGGATATTTTGAAGTTCTTCAGGGAGTTTCTTGAAGGGGTGTACTTAGATAGAGGTACTGGTGCGACTTTTATTGCCTTAATTTCTAAAGTGAATGGTGCTACTAAGGTGTCAGACTTCCGCCATATTAGCCTTGTGGGTTGCTTATACAAAATTCTGACAAAGGTTTTGGCAAAACGTCTTAAGCCGGTCCTCCTTATGATTATTTTTGATAGTCAGTGTGCCTTTGTCAGTCAAAGGCAAATTTTGGATTGCTCTCTGATAGTTAATGAGGCAGTGGATTTTCTGTCTAAAGCCATCACTGGGGGTATTGTGTGCAAGCTAGATATGGAAAAAGCTTATGATAGGGTGGAGTGGGCATGCCTAGATTATCTCCTTGAGAGGATGGGTTTTGGATCGGTGGAGAGGATGGAAAAGAAGTTGTGTATCATCAGCTTGGTTTTCTATTCTCATCAACGGCTCCCTAGGGGTTTTTTCAAATGTTCGCGGGGTTGTGTCAAGGAGATGCACTCTCCCCTTTTTATGTCATTGCTATCGAGACCTTGACCTGTCTTTTTGTAAGAGGAAGAAATGCTGGCTTATTTGAATGTTTCAAAATTGGTCATAACAGGGTGGAGGTATCCCGTCTCCAATTTGCAGATGATACTCTTCTTTTTGTTGCTCCCCAGATCCTTTAGGTTTTGAATTTGAAGGTTTCTCTTAGATGCTATGATTTGATTATTGACCGAAGGTCTAATTTTCATAAATCCTGGATGTTTGCTCCGAATTATTGGCCGAAGGTCTAATTTCCATAATTTCCACTTGTGTTTCTTTCCCCAAATTGTTTGAGGTCGCCTCTACTAAGGATTCTCTTGTGAAAGACTACTTTGTGCGCTATGAGGGTCGTGTGAACTGGCGGCTGGGTTTTATAAGAAATTTATTTGATAGGGAACTGGAATCGGTGTCTAGATTTCTGGAAGTGGGTGCTATATTAAATTGTCTGGGGTGGACAAAAGGGTATGGATCTGGGAATCTTGTGGAGTGTTTTTCTGTCAAATCATTCTACTCCCACCTTGTGCTCTGTTTTTTTTTTCCTTCCATTGCAGCTAAAATTTGGAGTATCAAAGCCTCGCTTAGAGTTTGTACCTTTGGTTGGGCCGCGTGTCGTAGGGCAGATTCAAACGATTAATTTCCTTCGAAAATAAGGATGTGGCTTGCAGACCATTGCTCGCTTTGTCTTGAAGCTGGGGAATCGATTGATCATTTATTTATTCATTGTAGAGTGGCCATTGAAGTATGGAGCCGTATTCTTTCCGGGTTTGGTATTCATTGGGTTTTCTCGTCTACCCGTTATTATCTTCTTTTGGAATGGGAGGTAGTCCGTTGGAAAAATAAAGGCTAGGTGCTTTGATTTATTTGCTTTCTTGCTAATTTGTGGGTCATCTGAAAAGAAAGGAATGCTAGAGTTTTTGACGGAGTGGCTAAATCACCCTTTTTTTATTCATTAAAGTGATAGCACTGTCTATTGCCTGGTTGCGAAGTTTCTCCTCATTCCGTTTTGTGTCGGCCTTTGATCTGTCGGAGGGTTGGCAAGAGGGTTGTGCCAGCGTGGAAAGGCACCCTCACATCGTTCAAGATTAGGAGCCCCCCTGGGTTGCTCAAGCTCAACTTTGATGGCCCATCTTTGTTCTGCCGGTATAGGTGGTCTTTGACTCTTCCGGCATTGCTCTTTAGGCTTTCTCTAGTCCTCTTGGGATCGCTGATGCTAGCGAGGCAGAAGCTAGGGCTGTTTATGAGGTATCAAATTTCTTGATCGGGCTTGTTTGGACAAGGTGATAGTGGAGGGTGACTCAAATTATGTGATCGGATGGCTTTGTGGCTTGGCTGCCCCCCATGGAGATTTGCTTCCTTTTTTGACGAGATGTTTGATCTCGTGTTTGGGTCGTGTATTGTCTTGAAGCAATCCACAGATCTGCCAATAGTGTGGCGGATAGGCTTGCCAGAGATGGTGTGGGGAAGTTGGGTTTGGAGTTGTTGACTTCGTTCCCCCTTGACCGTGATTCGTTTCTTCTTTCTTATTTTTCTTTGTATTTATCTGTCTTTTTCTGTACTTTGGGTGGACCACCTCGGTCTTCCTTTTAAATATTTTATTATATATTTTAATATTTTATTATATATTTATAACAATTATAAAAAACAATTGGAGAACAATCAAATAACAATAACATCACCAAAATGGCAAAATCTAATATTATTTCATATTTCATAAGTTCCAAGTACATGATCGCATCATTCATTAGAGACAACGTTCGTCGCCTCATCTCCAATATCTTCCTCTACATCATCTATAAAAACAATGGCCTCCAACTCCCGCTCATCCAATTAAAGAGACTAGTAACTTCAAGCACCCCAACATCCTCAAAAGAATCAAATGAATCATCACCTATGTCCCACATCTTTGTCTCTCCCTGTTTATATTGCGGAGATCGTCTTGATAGAAGACAAAGATTGATATGAACAAAAACCAAGTCTTGTGCTCATTGTGAAGTTATCTTGTTCCTCTTCAGGGAATGCACAAATGAGTAAGTGCTCCAATTATTCTCGGCACAAGACGAAGAAGCTTCAAAGCTAGATTTGAAGCATAGGAGCACATGTACCATGGACAACCCACCAATCATGAGGCTCTAAAGTAGCTCGGTCATTGATTGAATCAATGCCATTGAATAATTCAGACTTCATAGAGAAGTGAGCAAACTCCACATCAGCCTTCGTGCGATCGCTGAATTGGGAAAGTACCTTTTGAGGCACTTTACCCTCTCTGTATGAATCTCCATATCCCTATGTGGAGGAACTCGATTTGAACCTGCAGTAAGCCATTCTTCTCTATAATACCTTTAAGAATTGAAAAAAAATAATTTAGTTTCAAGTTAAAAAGTAAAAAATAAACATAGCTACTAATCCAAATAAATTTTAAAGTTACCTAACTTGGATTCAATTAATGTGCCAAGTAATGAAGTTGAGTGTTGCTTGTATTCCAACGATCAAAACGAATTTCATGCACCACTTCATAATAAAAGCTAGACGACTCTTCTTTCGTCTTTCTTTCTTGCCTATATATTGCCGTCTTCACTTTCTCAATAATTGTGTCCCACATATTATAAACCAAATGAAGACAAGGCTTATCTGTGTCACATTCTCTAAGCATGTCATACATTCTCTAGATGGTTGCGGCAATGGCACTTTCGTGGGAGCATTTTACCTCATAATCTCTTTAGTTTTTTCCTCCAACCTTTGCGCTGTAACTAGATCACTCGTTTTCACTTTAGGACATGCTCTGATTCCTTGTCCGGCTATCTTTAACAAGTGAGCCCTAACCCTTGTGTTTGAGCTACTAAAACTCTTCTGACAATAATTGCATTGCAACTTAATATTCCCTCCACCCTTAGGATCTCTATCAAATCTAGACACATGCTTCCATAAAGGCTTTGGGACATCTTCATCACTAGAAGGTTTGTGTGCGGCATTGACCCTAGCACTTGATGAAGACATTCTTAAATCTATTAAAAAATAAAAACAATTTTAGTACGCAAAGTAGTATACCCAACAAAACAAGGCAACAATTAAAACCTAAATAAGTTTTGGTCTGACTCTTTTATGCTCTTAATCAATTGTCACAATCTCAAACAAACAAGGCCTAAATGTAACATTGTGAGCCCCAAACAGATTTTTGGACTCAATCTCAAACTAGGCCTAAATCAATTGAAAAATCTAAAATAAACAGGGTCTAAATTAAAATAAAATATACAGGGCCTAAATGAAGAGAGAGAGAGAGAGAGAGAGAGAGAGAGAGAGAGAGAGAGAGAGATAGGGAGTGATAGAGAGAGAAAAAGATAGAGATAGAGATAGAGAGAGAGAGACAGAGATACACACCCCTTTATGTTTTCAAAAAAAGTGTGTCGGGGTGCGCTAGGGATGCGTACCCCAGTACACCCGACACGTTTTAAACCATTTTTTTAAAAAACAAAAAACGGGGGTGGGTTTAGAAAATATGGGAGGGGGGTTTAAAAACAACTAAAGAGACCTACTATTCTTTTCCATCCCAAATCTCCCTCCTCTCTCTTGACCTCTCTCCCCAACCCATTCTCCCAAAACCCTACCCCTGCTCTTTCCCCTCCTGCGAGCTCCCCTGCCCTCCGGCTGGCCCCCGACAACCCCACAATGTCCCCCTAACCCCCGGCTTCTCACGATAACACCCCTCTCTCTGGGACTCTCTCGCCTCCTCTCTCTCCCGGGGACTCACTGTCTCTCACCTCTCTATGTTTGTCTCTCTATCCTCTCTCTCCGTCTCTCTATTCGCACTGTCTCTGTCTCTCTATCTCTTTTTGTCTCTCTTTATTTCTCTCTCTCTCTCTCTCTCTCTCTCTCTCTCTCCCTCTCCGTATCTCTCTCTCTCTCTTTATTTAGGTCCTGTATATTTTAATTTAATTTAGGCCTTGTTTATTTTTGATTTTTCGATTGATTTAAGCCTTGTTTGTTTGAGATTGTGACAACCGATTAAGAGCCCAAAACTGATTATTGGATTCAAAATTGTGAAGTTTTGAGTCCATTAATCTGTTTGGGGCTCACAATGTTACATTTAGGCCTTGTTTTTTTGAGTCCGTGACAATCGATTGAGAGCCCAAAAGGGCCAAACCCAAAACTTATTTAGGTTTCAATTGTTGCATTGTTTTGTTGGGTTTGCTACTTTGCGTACTAAAATTGTTTTTGTTTTTTAATAGATTTAAGAATATCTTCATCTGGTGCTAGTGTAAGTGCCGCACATACACCTTCCAGTGATGAAGATGTCTCAAAGCCTTTCTGGAAGCATGTCTCTAGATTTGTTAGAGATCCTAAGGGTGGATGGAATGTGAAGTGGCAATGCAATTATTGTCAGAAGAGTTTTAGGAGCTCATACACAAGGGTTAGGGCTCACTTGTTAAAGGTAGCCGGACAAGGAATCAGAGCATGCCCTAAAGTGAAAATGAGTGATCTAGTTACAGTGCAAAGGTTTGAGGAAAAAGCTAAAGAGATCATGAGGCAAAATGCTCCCAAGAAATTGCCATTGCCGCAACCATCTAGTAGTAGATAATTGGGTTGTACAAGTATGTTTGTCCCTCCAAGTTTTGATTTAAAGAAGAGAAAGACAAGTGGAAGTGTGAGTGCAATTGTAAAGGCATTCAACATGGTGGCCCGTGATCAACTACATGCCCAGATTGCTAGGATGTTTTACTCCGGTGGCTTGCCATTTCACCTAGCAATGAACCAATACTACGCTAGTTCATACACTTTTGCGGCCAATAATGCACTTTCGGGTTATTTGCCACCGAGGTACAACTTGCTAAAGACAACTCTACTATAAAGAGAGGGGTAATATTGATAGTTTGTTGCAACCTATTGGAGATACATGGAAGGAGAAAGGCGTGAGCATTGTTAGCGATAGATGGAGCGAGTCACAAAGGAGGCCTCTCATTAATTTCATGGTGGTAACGGAAGGTAAGCATATGTTTCTTAAGGCGATAGATTGTTTGGGGGAAACAAAGGATAAATATTTCATTGCTAACTTTTTGGAGGAGGTAATTAATGAGGTTGGGCATGATAATGCTGTCCAAGTAATTACCGATAATGCTCCAAATTGCAAGGTGGCCGGACAACTTGTTGAAGCTCAATTTCCTTCCATTTTTTGGACCTCGCGTGTGCTGCACACACTCAACCTTACTTCGAAGAATATTTGTGCAACAAAGAATGTTGAAACAAATCAAGTTGCCTATGAAGAATGTAGTTGTATCTCGGATGTTGCGGGAGATGTTATGGTTATCAAGAATTTCATCATAAATCATTCGACGAGATTAGTCATTTTCAACGAGTTTAATAGTTTGAAGTTGCTTTCCATTGCAGAGACACAATTTGCAAGTGTGATTGTGATGCTTAAGAGATTTAAACTCTTAAGGCAAGGTCTTCAAGCAATAGTGATTAGTGACAAATGGACTTGCTATCAGCAGGATGATGTTGAAAAAGCAAGGTTTGTGAAAGAGAAGGTGTTAGATGACATTTGGTGGGATTTTATCGAGTATATACTTTCATTTACATCTCCCATGTATGACATGCTTAGAGAGTGTGATACGGATAAGCCTTGTCTCACAACTGCTTTGATACCATTTTGACGCAGGGTAAGCGGTGAAAATGACGAAAAAATTCAGATCCGATTTAGATCTGAAATCTACAACAAATGTGCGGAAATTCCCATGAAAAGAGGGCTGATTTGCAAGAAATTTAGGGATTGGAATGTCTAAAATACGGATCGGGAAATTTATTCTCTCAATAAACTATGGATAAAAAACAAGATGAAATTAAAGATTCAAACAGGAATTCATATGATCTAAGAACTGTAAAGAAGGATAATGCAAAGAAAATTGGATAGAATTCCCAAGATAGGAAAAGAAAATTACATACTTCATGTGATCTTGCACTCGACAAGATTTTCCCACGTAAAGGTGCCGGATCTTGCACTCGACAAGATGAACAGGCGATCCGAAGAGGAAATGCACATCACTCCATGACGGTGCAAATCTCTAACGGATGAAACCTCCATCTCCTTTCTTAGAACATCTCTAAGCCCACTACAAACTCCAAACTCTCCAAAAATTACATTTTCAAAACTCCCCTAAACTCTATCCCATCCCTTATTTATAGACATTTCAGCCCCTTTAAGCGGCCGACACATTAGTGATCCACACACCTATACTTATGGCTCACTTACTGATGCAGATTTTAGGCCTAAATAAGAGGATAGAATTAGAAGAATATGAGAAGAAGAGACGAAAATAACCTGAAGAAGAGACGAATTTAGGGAGAGAAGAGAAGAAATCAGAAGAGAGAAGAAGAAAACAAGAATTAAAGGGAGAAGAATCTTTATTCAATATCAATAATCATCAAAATTTTACAATAAAACTGTAAAAAGGTCTATAAATAGGCAATTAACAACCTTAAAGATAGAAATCTACTAAAATAAGAATTCCTAAAAGACTGAACTTCCTAATTCCAAATATCATGGAAAATAAAAGCCTAAAAACTAAATAACATGGAAAATAAATCCTAATGGGCAAATATGTCACTTATTTAGGCATAAAATCTGCATCACTTACTCATTTACACATGTAAATACACAATTAAATGCATCTGCTACTACTAATCCACATCATAGCTTCCCTATCCAAGCCAAATCATAGGTTCTTCATCTCTAAACCATGCCTATCCAAATTTTGGTAGCTGATCAATGTTCACGCCATGCCAAGGCTCAGCCAATGTACATCAGATCTACATCAATTACTTTGTCAAATGAGGTAGGACATAAGACAGACAACAGAAATATCATCTCTAGTGCAAGAACACGAAGGAACGTGGAGATGAGGAAAGGTTCATGGTGGTGTCCCGGTAGTTGATTGGCTAGAGTTCTCCATCGTCCCGGTAGTTGATTGGCTAGAGTTCTCCATCGGTTGTAAAATTATGTAAATGTTTCGTCGTACTTATGTTTCATGTTGGTGAGATCGTCAAGATATATTTCAGTGCCTAAGTTATATGAGGAATTTTCAATAAAAGAACGAGACAGTTGTAGAAATGAGGTAATAGATTGGCTTGGGATTTGTGAGAACCAAGTGAAGGCTATGCCATTGAGACTTTAGGGAAAAAGTTGCATTAATAAGGCTTCGTTTTGTTAGACATTAACACTTAAAGGTTAAAGATTTTATAAGAGAACAAGGGTTTCGAGTCCCACTGTAACGAGTGAAATGGGGAATGATAAAGTTCAGGGGAAAGGAACATGATGAAGTTCGGGGGAAAGGAACAAAGGATATGTAGTTAGGGTATGGGAGAGAGCATGGTTCTTGTATTGTGATTGAATAGTTGTCATGGCTAGCTAGTTGTTCAACCACAATGTCTTGTATGATTTTGATGAGGACCGGGTCTAGGCCAAAGTGTAAGAGGGCCAGTTCTTGTTAAATTCGTATACTTGTAGGGCATACATGTTGATGCAGATAATAGGCCAATAAGTGGCATATTTGCCCATTAGGATTTCTAGGCATTTATTTTCTATGTTATTTACTTTATAGGCTTTTATTTTCCATGTTATTTACAATTAGAAAGTTTAGTTTTTTAGGAATTCTTATTTTAGTAGGTTAATATCTTTTAGATTGTTAATTGCCTATTTATAGGCCTCTTTACAGCTTTATTGAAAACTTTGATGATTATTGAATAAAGATTGATATTTCTCCCCTCTACAGGTTTCTTCTCCTCCCTCTAATTTCCTCTCTTCTTCTCTCCCAGATTTATTCTATTCGTCTTCTTCTCTTCTAATTCAATCTCTTTTCGTCTATTTCTCTCCCTTTCCTCAATTTTTCTTCACGGTGCTACATCACATGTAGGGGGGATATCTATTATAATATTGCAGGATGGGGATTTTACTGTTCACGATGGCGTGGACAGTCCCCCCATCTAGCGTTTGATCTACGTGGCACCTAGACTCAAAGACTTCAAGAATCCCAAACAAATGTTATCCCTGGATTTTCGCCCATACCAAAAATTTCGAAGAGAGTTTCATGAAAGTTCCTCTCTCTATGTTTTCCTGACGCAAGTTTTTCTATCTCTGCCTCTCTCTCGCTGTCTCTCCACGGCCCAACTCTTTCTCTCTACTCTAGACGAACTTAATTGAACGAATTCTCTCTCTACACATACTAAAACCTCGGCTAGCATCCTAAAATCTCTATCCCTTTATGTCTCTCTTCCGATAATAGAGTTCTTCTTATTTCGGCAATCCTCTCTCTCAACTTCGGTGAACATGGATTTTTTCTTATTTCGGCAATCCTCTCTTCCTAAACTTCGGTATTTTCCAAAAAAAAAGCCACTTTTATGGATTAATGGTAATAGGAAATTTTGGGGTTTTATGAAAGAGCATGGCATCTATGTGAGATCGAGAATGATATTTTTTATGAGCTTTGAAGTAGTTGATCAAGAATTCTTTCTCTGATCCTACGAGTTTTTAGGAGAATTTCTTTCCTTGAATATGTTTGGATCCTTTGTTTGGTTTTCGCCTCCATCTCTCAATTTTTTTTTTGGGGTTTCAGGCATGCCTCGAATTTTTCTGCTTCTCTCCACGATTATTCATGTCTCAACCTCTGCCGAATTCTTCAAGCATTTTTAATGTATGTTTCTTTATATTGGTTGCTTTGCTTTGGGATAGTTTCTTTGATGATCTCATGGTTCTGATGATGCTTTGTACAAGAATCAATTTTTTTTCCATCTCTTTTTTCTAAAATGGATGCCTTTGTTGGTTGTATTGACAACCCTATATGAAATTTCCAGGTATTACAGGCCTTTTTTCCTTCCGAAGAACCTACTTTCCTGATGTAGGTCTTTAGTGCTCATACATGCTTATTTAGCTTCCCATGTTTATGTTTCTTTGTTGTTTCAGAATGGTATGTTTTTATTGTTCTCCTACACACTTTGTCAATTTTTTTTTCTGAATGGTAGTATATTAACTAGGTTAATAGTGCTTTTGCAATTGGGATCTTGGTGGCTATAATTTCATTCTTTTCAGTTTGCCTTTGCAAATGTTACTTTTTATTGTTATTCCTGTTTTGTAGCTGGATTTACATAGTGGGACTGATTTGTTGCCTTTGTTTTTGTGCCTTTTCATATCTGAAACCAATTTTGGTCTGATATTCTGTTTCACTTCATGGGGCCTCTAATTTTTCTACATTTATTAACTGCCACAACCCTGGAAACTAGAACTGAGGGTTAAGAGGGATTGCTTCTACTAAGGCCCTTCTGCTTTGAATATTCAGATCAGATTGTGAGTCCCAAACTGATAATTGGACTCAAAATTACATTTACCCTGTTTGTTTTGAATTTTGATGTTTTGAATTTTGAGAACCAATTGTAAGTTCGAAACTGATTATTATTGGACACAAAATTACATTTACACTAAATTTGAGTCTGAAACTGATTAGTGGACTCAAATTTAAGATTAATCTTGAGTTCCATAATCAGCTACGAACATTTTTGATGCATCACAAACTTGGGCATCTTTGGACTTTTCTTTCTTTTTTTGGCAAGCCATCATTTTCCTCTCTTTGTTTTTCGGATGGTTCTGCCATTACCCACGAAGCTTAGTGTTTGCATTGGTAAAGCTTTGAGATACTGGAAGAAACAACGCTTAGTGATAATTTGCATTGTTAGGTGGAATTGTTGTTTTCTTCAGGCAAATGTTTCAGGTATTTATTGTAACTCATGCTTATAGTTATCTTTCTATTTCCTGCATACGGTTGCTTCAAAACTTCATTTTACACTAGCATCAATGCTCTGTATTTTTTTCTATAAGTTCTCTCTGTCAGTTTTGTTTGCATAAATGTATATGATTTACCATAATTATTTATGTGAAAATCTTTTGAATGTCAAATTCTACACAGTACAATTGACCGATGATAACTATTTTCACCCTCAATGTACAATAAAAAGGAGGTAGTTCAGAGTTTTTTTGGGAAATGTCCCTTCTGTTCGTCTTTTATCTACCTTTACTTTTGGGGTTTTCCTTTTTGTTTA
Source organism: Tasmannia lanceolata (assembly GCF_043159265.1). Taxonomy (NCBI): domain Eukaryota; kingdom Viridiplantae; phylum Streptophyta; class Magnoliopsida; order Canellales; family Winteraceae; genus Tasmannia; species Tasmannia lanceolata. The sequence goes on from NW_027518695.1 coordinate 69,142,386, forward strand.
TTGTCGAAAAAACAAAACAAAAACATAAAATAAAGACAAAGCAAAATCCAGAAGAAAAAACAAACCAAAAAACTGAACTGACACTCGACACCTATTAATAGGTACCAAATCAATCAGAAAGAAGAGGCAAAGTTATGAAGGATTCTTTCAAGGTATTGAGATTCATTACAAAGCTGAAAAATTATTGTGCTTGAAGCACTTGGGCAAGATATCCCTTGCAAATTCAGGCTTTCAATTCTTCATCTATCATGTTGTCCTTAAAAATTAGCTAATTAAAAGTTCAGATGTGTAAGATATGCTCAGTTCGTGTCATTCCTGTGACTGTTATGTTACTCGATCCGCAGTTCCATATTTAGATAACAACCTTTCTTCCTCTGTTTTACGCTTTACGCTTTGTAATTACCTACACCAAATACAACAAAGCTAAAAACTTAGTGATAATTTTCACAAATGTAGACTTTTAAATACATTGAACCTCATTCTTTCATTTTTCTCCCTTCAGTCTCTCTTTCCTTTTGTTATTTAGATTTTTGGATATTGGAATGGTTGTGAAACTTGAAAGGCCCTATGTTGAAATTTTGTAGTTGATATGGGTTTTTCCAACATGGATAAGAGGGGCTGCTCCTACTAAGTCCATGTTGTTTTTGAATTCAGAACAGATTGTGAGTTCCAAACTGATTATGGGACTCAAAATTACATTTACCCTATTGTTTTTAAATTTTGACAACCGATTGTGAGTCAGAAACTGATCATTATTGGACTCAAAATTACATTTACACTGTTTGTTTTGAATTTCGAGAACTGATTGCGAATCTGAAACTGTTTAGCAGACTGAAATTTAAGTTTAATCTTGAGTCCAATAACCAGTTAAAGACTTTCTTTAATGCATCACAAATTTGGGCATTGTAAACGGTTGAAGCTCCGTTTGAATTTTTGGACTATTTTTAATAAGGGACACCTTTTCGATGTAATTTTAGACCTATAATTACGCCATGGGAAGTTTTCTCAATTGTGATCCTTTCTAGAGGATTTCAGGGTACGTTAAGAGAACCTTTAATGAAATTTCTCGGTTCGTATGGTCCATTATGAAAACTTTATATCACCACTTTAAGCTTCTTTGAAATTTACCTCTTTAAAAAAATTAATGATTTATTACTTTTTTAGTTCAGATGAGATCCCTCTGGTGGGCTTGATGGCGTATGTTATATGAAACCATATTATGTATTATTTTTTTGCAATCTACTTTTCCTCTCTGCTTCTATAGGCTCTCTCACCAAATTATTGCGCATTATTACAAGTTTATTTCTTCCAATAATATGTCACTAATCTATATGGATGAATTCCTTTTTCGATTTTGTATACTCCCACAGCTAAGCAGGTATAAACATCAACTAAGAAATTGTATAATCCCACAGCTAAGTAGGTATAAACATCAACTAAGTTTATTTCTTGAATGCTATTTACGTTTGTACTATGAACAATTTCATCCCATGAACTAGATTTTGAAGAAACTTTTTCTTTTTCACGTTTTCAAATTTTTAATAGAGGCTTTGTTTTCCATTTTTTCTTATTTAATTTTTCTATTCTAAAATTGTTAATGCTTCTCATCATTTCCCATTAATTTTTTCTCTCGCCCCGTGCACTGCAGGGGGTTTCTTACTAGTATTTGTAATAAGTGAGCGAGGAGTGGCATTCAAGTAATTGAGAGATGTAGTGAGGGTATTCTTGTAATGTGGGGAGTCTAGTGTTGGTCACCCCATATAAATAGGGGTTCTTTTGAATTTTAGGGGACTTTAGCAGAGATTTGAATTGTAAGAGCTGGAGCTCAAGCTTTGGGAGAGAAAAATCACTTGTTAAAGGTGCTTGAAGATTGTTCGAAGGGAATTCCAACTCAAGAAGGCCATCCACTTTATCTACTTCTCAGTTTTGAGCTTTAGACCGAGCTAAGTTTCCTTTTATTGTTATCTTCATTGAAATTCAATAAAGAATCAATTCATCTCTGTTTTTGCTCAACTTATGTTTTACTTCAATTTTAGCCTATTTTCTGCATTTTCTGGATATTTTCTGCAAATTCCAAGAACATATTGATTTTAGGACTGTTTTGATCTGTTTTTGTGTACAATTTCTACTCAAACTGTTATAAATAGCGTCTCTGATCCGATTTTATAAATTCAGAAGCAGAACCTCAAAATTCCACATCAAATTTAGTATTAGAACTGATCTTTATTGAATTCCAGCATATTTTGCTGATTGTTTTTTTGATAGATAACTTTTTGCTGAATTTATGCACATTTTTAAGAAAACCCCAGGCATGACCTTAAAATTCCAGATTTGAGAAGGAATTTCCATTTTCTTTCTGATCCTAAATTCAAATCTCCTCACCACCTTCATTTGATTTGACCCCCTTTGTGAAATTTCAGTGTATAAAGTTATACCTTATATTTAGGGAAGTGATATTTACGCCCCTTTTGATCACCAGGGACACCCAACGTCAGTGTATCAATGGCAAAAAGGGAGATGATGTACTTTATGTCAGTGGCTTTGATTGCAAAGTACACTGGCAAATGGGTGTCCCTGGTGATGAAAGGGGCGTAAATATCATTTCCCTATATTTATGGTCCAAAAACATTATCATCAAAGGGAAATACTGTATTACATCTCATGTGTATATGCATGTATAATCAAATCTAGAAAAAACTATGAGTCGCCAATAAATGAAGGGAAATGATATCAGCACAACCATGTTTTGATATTTGCATTAACTCAATATTACTTGAAGAGCTGTCAAAGGTTAGCTCTCACAGGCCAATTAAAAAGAAAAGACAAGCAGGGTTTTTGCAATTATCATAACATAGTTGTACTGATATCATTTCCCAAATGATATCCGTGGAGGGGTTGGAGCCCATACATTTGAATGCATCAAATGACGTACGCAAATTGAATTAAAATCAGACAAGCTGGGATTGAAACTTGTTGAAGAGGCCCAATCCTCCTTTTTTTTTTGTTTGAGGGTTTGCTTGTGCACAGTTTATACACTCATACAGGCCAGGAGAATCATGTAGTTTAGGCTCATGCAGCATGGAATGAATAATCTCTTAGTCTAAATGACTATAGAGGAAGTCTTATGAGTTACCTAAACAAGACATTGCCCTGTAAAAATCAAATGGCCAATTGTATGCACCATTGTATACCCTAGCCTCAAATGCCACACAAAAATGGATGCCTCCTGTATACATGGAAACTGTTCCTTGGTTGAGGAAAATCATCCATCTAGTAAAGGAGTAGTCTTTCTTCGGTAACTTTTAAGCCCTGCATGGCTCCAAGCTTATTATGAAGATTGAAACATGAGTTTTCTAGGTAGACTGAGTGTTCAAGAATGGCTGATATTGGCTAAAAGTTCGGCAAACTTTTTAGATTTACAAAGAACTGGAATATCATATCTTATGTACCTGCCCCTTAGCGTATTTGAATCCTTGGGGTTGATACTTTTATATTATTACCTAGGAAAAATATGTCTTCAATGATTAAGTACACTACATGTTCCTTTTAACTGCCCAATAATTGTCGTGAAATCAATCAAATAATTAAAGATTTATTACATAAATATTATCATTGCTGCATACTCTAACAATAATCCAATCTGAAAAAGTTCTAAGGTTTCAACTTCATAATTAATGATTACCCAAGTGGGAGAATGTAAGAATTTGTGGCTTTCATTGATTACGGCCGCATGAGTAGTTTAGATTGTTGAGATTGCCAATGCAAAATTGTCATATAAACCAGATTAAGGAGGCGATTATGTATGCCTAATTACATTAGGTGTACCCTAAATCTAGGACAACATGGCTTAATCTATCAGTGATCATGATGGAAATTACTCTGAGAGATCTGATCATATAAGGGATTGTCCTCCACTACCATATGCAACAGAAGAGACCTAGTCCCATTGCAAGGATCAAAGGAAAGAGAGAAGTAATGGAAGATATCGTCTCGCAGCAACAGAAAAAAACCAAAACTTTGAGTGCCTTTGATGGCATACCAAGGTTTGTCTCAACAGTGTTGATTGTTATAAATCCTGATGGTATTATATTTATATCTAAACGGTTAGATCAAATTAAAGTTTTACAATTTGGTCACATAATACATTGATCTTCTCATGACGGTGTCGCATGATGTGACTTGGCACCATTATAATTTGGCATGCTCCTTCAAGACCAAATAATTCTTCATCAGTTATAAAATAGATCAAACAACTGAAAAATTAACCCAACAGACAAGAATAAAACTTAGTTGCTAAGACAAGATGAATGAACAAAAGTTCTTGGTCAGTTTGCAAATGCTTGGAATAGAGACATCAAGGCAGATTCATCTCTTAGTGAAATGTTCATGTCACGCCCTTGTAAAAACATATTATTGTGAACTTTTTGATAGCATAGGAAGCATTAGATCTCTAAGGCACAGCCTTTAAGGTGTCTCCCTTTTCTCCTAGAAAAATACCTGTATCTTTGGCTTCTAGGCTTCCCTTCTTTTGTTCTTCACAAGTAGAGTAAGATAAATCTTGAGATTGGATGTGGCCTTGTTGGTCCCCTTCTTTGCCCCAAAGCACCATGTAAAGACCCATGATGACAATTACACCTCCCACAATGCTAAACAAAACCAGACAAAAGCAAACCCTTAGAACATGATCCAAGCCATGTAGTTTTTAAGTAAACTACCAATGTTGGTAATCTGCCCAAATATTAACCGTTCATCGTGAACCATGTACGGTGTGATTGGAATAAATAACCTAATGGGGCGCATTGTAGATGGGTTGTTGTTGTCATCAAGACCGTCCGATCAATTAAATTTTGCATCTCGCACGTAAACCATGAGCCATTTTCATCCCGACCATCCATTTTGCAGAAGAAACGGATGGGAAGAATGGGGCTGGCTAACAACTTTGGTAATCCGATGGCTACTAATGCATGGAATGCTACCAATATTGTTGAAAAGGGGTTAAACATGGTCACAAAAACAGGCCCTTTACTTCTGTGCACCACAGTTGAATGAAGATGATCAGACCAGAGCATACCACTCCCTACAAAACATCATCCAAGGGTCAGAATTCCATGAAAACTCAACTTTTTATTTCATAATAAGGCCCCTTTCGGATTGCAGGAATTTTCTGGAAAATTTGGAAAGAAAAATATTCTAAATTTTACTACTTTTTTACACACAAAAGAAGATGACTCGAACCAACCAGAGGGACCTTCAATTTATAATAAGAATATATCATAATCATATCATTTCCCTCTAAATTGTAGAAAAGAAAAAAAAAATCCTAAGAAAAATTTTCCACCATAAATGTTTTTATTACAATCCAAACAGGGCCTAAGGATTTAGATTATATGAAATAAAAGAAAGAAAGCAAGGTCTACTCACAGAGTATATGATACTCCAGAGGTCAATATTGAATCCAATGATCCATTTTGCTGGTTCATGCTCTACGCACACTGCAAATACAGCTGATTGTGCACCCCCAACAAAGCTCATCCATGTTGTAAGTGAAAGTTGGGCTGGATATCTCTTTAATGTGACTGCCTGTAATTGATTCATAGAAGACATTTATGCAATTTTTTTTAAAGATAAATCAAGGGACATAGATAACAATTGAAACTAGAATTAGTCAAGTTAATATTCCAGGGAAAAATATTCAGGGTAGACAAAGCTGCCCTTTGAGTCAAGAAGATTTGATTGTTACTCCCATCCTTCCTCACCATTGGGTAAGCTAATATTCCAGGAAAAATTCATGGTAGCTAGACCTGCTCTTAGAGTCAAGAGAATTTGATTTTTACTCTTTGGTCTGTGTTCAAAGAATTCATGTAGGTGGATTGCGGCTGTAGTTTTAATCAGCCGTGACCATGGATGCCTGAGGGTGGAACTTTTTTGCGAAGCAAGAGACCATTGGAGGAACCAGTAGAATTGCGAGAGAGGACTGGATTTTCGTGATCATCAGCCCTAAAGATTAGATTAGGAGAAGAGATAAGATGGCTTACCAGATAACCCAATCACCCGGTTATAAGCCTTTCTAATCTGGGCCGCACATGTGATCGTACGGCCGTGGCATGGCCCAAAAAGTTAATAATTGTTAGGGATTTTTTTAACTATTCCCATCACACACAGAATGTCCAAGATCAACGGCTCTGAGAACCCTAAGGAGGAGGTATGTATTTACCCACATGCATTCGTTAGCAAACTCACCCTTCCCGCCAAAAAACTCCCGCCAAGCAACGTCTACTTTACCCTTCCATCTCTCTCATTTCTCTCTCTCTCTCTCTCTCTCTCTCTGTCTCTCTCTCCATGGAATCCAAAATAAATCCCTCCTCTCCTTCACACCCACTAGGACCCGAGAACACAATCTCTTCTACCTCACTCAGTACCCAATCAAGCTTGAAATCTGCTCTTTGACAAAATCAAACTATTATATCAAGAACCATGGAGCTTGAAAACCCCCAAAAAGCTAATTCATCTCCCATAGCGGAGTCGAAACCGCGGTGTAGCCCTTTCTTTGAAGGAAGTAAAGATGATGGCTCAAGAGCTTGAAAAATCACAAAAAGGTTCTTCTGATCACCAAGATAGTTTCAAATCAAGCACAGATCTCTTATCCGGGGATCAGACCCATATCAGTTCGAGCTTTCGCAAGGCCTCAAAGGATAAATCCAATCTCAAGCTCCTTGAAAAGTAAGTTTTATCCCCCTTTTTTGGAGTTATTTAATATTGTTATAAACTTATCTGGCATTTGGATGTGATTCAATAAAATAAATTGATTTTTTATTCTATTTTCTAGAGTTTTTTTCTGCATTTTCCAGATTTCTATTTGGGGAAATTCATTCTATTCATATTGCTTTTCCTTTTTGTTATTTATGGGCATTTTTTAGGTTTTGGGCCTTGAAAATTGAAATGCATTTTATGTAATAGTCAATTGTTATATCCTTCTATTTTTTTGTTGTTTTTGTATAAATATTATGGTGATATTTTTTGTTGTCCTGATGTTCTTAAAAATTATTAGGTTTCTGGTTTGAAGCAATTAACCCATCTGGGTTCATCATCATTAATGTTGATTACGCGATCTTAAATACCAGATCAGTAGCCTTTAGAAGATGGTTAGAACAAAAAAGTATGGAGATTATGTAGTCAGTCCAGATCTGCTCTGCTCTTCATTTTTGTTTCTTTTGGGGATTTTTGCACTGTTCTATGTCATCAGAAGATCCATGAGCTTGAGTTCAGAGTTCAGAGTTCAGTGTCCAAAGTATATTTACAGAACTAATGCTAACACTATAATTTGCTGGAACTCTTATATTTCACTCTTTATTTTGACTTTGGCATTTTTAGATATTTTCTTTATTGATAAAATATGATTGTGGGTTGTCAACATAAGTTTGGAAAGTGTTTAATTTTGTTCTATATTGGAGCAATGCTTATAAAATTCTGTTAATTTTACCAGGTTGATTATGTCCTGAAATTTTAATATTTGCTTGGATGATTAGGTATGAGCTGTTGGGAGAGTTCTTTGACAGGTTGCAGAGTTCAATTAGGCTGACTCAGTTGAAAGGAGCAACCACAACATTTTCAAACATTTCTCCAAAGATTGAAACTTTAACTGATAGGTATCTTTTTATCTTACCAGGAAAATTTTATTAGGCATTTAATATCTCTTTTTTTTAATTTGTTTTGTAGTTTACCTATTATCACTTAATTTGCACCTTTTCGTGTAATATTTCCAACAGGTCCCTAAATGCTTACGTTAACATACAATATATACTAAGCTTTTTTTGAGTATTTAGGAGGTTTTCTTATGGTCATTTGGCACAATTGAAGTTCATTTTGCCCGAGGCCATTTGTATAAAGAAGATCCTTGTGCACGATGAGAGGACGCTTTGTATGAAGCCAGATCTTCAAGTTACCTTGAAACTTGATGCATTAAAAAATAATGGAAAGAAAAATCTTGATGGTTATTCAATTTTGGCGAAGGTGTTCCGAGCACGGCTTTTGGATTTTGTCAATGCACATCCTGAGATGTTAAAACTGTATATAGCTTGGATACATTAAATAGATGTTAAAACTATATTTTTAAACAGTGAACCCCTCAAAGACAAATAAAACAATGCGTGCAAATTGATTAAGTCATTATATAGTCTAGTATAAAATAGGGCAAGGAACAATGGCATAAAAAATTGAGTGTGATGTTGTCTAATAGAATCATTATTAATGAATCTGATGAGTCTGTAGAGTAAATTTAATGAGCACAATGGTGCGATATTATATTTCTATGTGGATGAAAGGTTGATCATTTTTATTTTTATTTTTTTGAAATAGCGATAGGTTGATCATCTAAATTAGGGCTGCAACTCGAGCCAGGTTTTACCCGACCCGCATCGACCCGACCCGAAAATAGCCTGGGTTGGGTTCGGGTTTCTCGGGTTTCGGGTCGAGCCGGGTTGAGCATCCAAAAGCCCGCATGAATCTCGGGTCAAGCCGGGTTTGAAGGGGCCCGACCTGACCCGACCTGAGTTACATAAGTTATAGTATGTATTTTTTTTTCTTATTGTTAGTTAAAAGTTAAAAGTGAAAACCTACGCACGCACTGTTATAGTATGTGAGTGTAATTTCTGCTTCTATGAGTTGAGTTGATTCAAGTGTTTGATTCAGCATTGTCTGATTATAATTACAGCATTGTTTGATTACAGCATTGTTTGATTCAAGTGTAATGTGACTGTAATTACATCATTGTTTGATTCAAGTGTAATGTGAGTGTAATTTCTGCTTCTATGAGTTGAGTTGCCTTGCCAAACAAGAGTTTTCTTTAAAAAATTGCGTCAACGTGAAAAAACCCGACCCGACCCGAGATTTATCATAGGTAGGGCCGGGTTTGGGAATCGTGGGTTTTCCGAAAAAAAAACCCGACGCGAGATATTTCTCGGGTAGGGTTGGGTTCTCCAAAACCCGACCCGCCCAAGCCGAGTTGCAGCCCTAATCTAAATAGACATTAAGGCAATAAATGACACTGAAATTTTTTTGGTCTAATAAATTTGATTCGAAAGACTTGGGGGTAAAACCAAGGTTTAAAATTTCGATTTCGGTACCGGTTTCGGACCTTGAAATTTGGTACAAAACGAAAAAACAATATTTTATTCATTATTAAATTTCGGTAATTTCGGCTGAAATATTAAATTAATATTTAAAAAACAGATTTTTTGTGTCAAATTTCGGAAAAACTGAAATTTCGACCGAAATTCCGAAATTTCGACCGAAATAAATGACCATTTCGGTTTTGTGTGGTTTCGGTGTCGGTCTCCACCAAAATCCGAAACTTTTGTCCGAAATTTCGGATTTCGGTCGAAATTTAAAACCATGGGTAAAACTAATGTTATCCTCTTTGTTAAAATACAAGAAAATCCAATTGATTATCAAAATCACACTATGCTGAGAAAGTGGTTAAAAGATGAATCGATAGGATTTTAAACCTTCTATCTACCATTTTCAAAAAGAAAAAATTTCTGATTTTAAACCTATTACATCCTACAGCTCGAAAATAAAAATATGTAGTAAAAAAAAGTGAATGGTATGAATCAATTGGAATACTCATGGTATGAATCAATTGGAATACTCCAAAGGCACAGGTAGCTTGATATACCTAATGAATCGTATATCAAGCTACACCTGCAATCTCGAAAATACTCATTAGGAAGCATTAATGAGGGTGTAGAAATATCTTCAGAGTACTATAAATTATGGTCTAAATTATGCTAAATATCTAGCCGTGTTAGAATGACTTAATATTTAAAGTTGGGTATCTGGTTGTTTGGAAACCAAGTTTAGTAGTTTATTCGTCCCGTAGAGAAAGCTAATGAGTCTTAGAAATCAACCAAGCAAACAGTCACAGCTGCTTCTTTTTTCCAATTGAAAATTGACATATCTATTGATAATAACAAACAGGCATAGCTTATTAGTGCGGAAAAACCCGGTCGGATTTCTAATCCGATCAAATAGTCCCTAAAATAACTTAATTTGCAGCTTCTATGGTTATCATACATTCTGCCTCGATAAACGAAAATTAAATCACTGATTGTAGCGCTGAGTTCCAACTGATAGCTCCACCCTCCACCTGCAACTGTATCTAATACTCTGCATAGGTTTCCAACCTTTTGGCCTTTCATAATAACCATGGCCTCTTTCATAACCTTCAACACTCCACCTTCTGTAATATACTTCCATCCATTCAAATTTAATACTCCCAATGATATCAAATTCTTCTTTAGGTCTGGAACATGTCTTGCTTCATTAACAGTTCGTACACTTCCATACAACATCTTAATTTTTATGCTCCCAATTCCAATGGAATTATAGGTCATATCATTACCCATTAACACTGATCCACTGTTGCACACGTTATATGTATCAAACCAGTTCTTATTATGACACATATACCATTAACATCTTGAATCTAAAAATTCATGCATCCGACAAATAATTCATACCCGTGCTAACTGATAGAACATCAGCTATCTAAGAATCATCTGTTAGAGTTAGTGCCCTATAAGCCGGTATATTTCGTATATCTTGTCACATTAAAATTAATAAAGGAAATATTTCATGACATTTATTGGGTATTAACAGATTGAATATGTGTGGCACATATTCTTCCTTATATACCAACGTAGGAATACCATGCTCAAGGATTCACAGATCTTAAGGAGCAAGGAGATATGGTATTCCGGTTCTTTGCAGACCTTAAAAGTTCCTGGTTGGGGTCGAGATTTGGACATCTCCACCTGTACACAACCAGCACCCGTCTACATGCATGTGTCATGGAGTGACTTATCTCAGTCATTTGAGCAGTGGACCCTAAGCAAAAAGAGAGTGCGACAATAGGGATTGCGCACTAAACAGGATCACACTAGAATAGCCTGTGGGCATAAGTTAGTAAGTCTATTCTGGCACATATTCTTCCTCATATCCCAACGTAGGAATACTATGCTCAAGGATTCACAAATCCTAAAGAGCAGGGAGATATGATATTCAGGTTCTTTGCAGACCTTAGAAGTTTCTGGTTGGGGTCGAGATTTGAACATCTCCACCTGCACACAACCAGCACCAGTCTTGTCTACATGCATGTGTCATAGAGTGGCTTATCTCAGTTACTTGAGCAGTGGACTCTAAGCAAGAAGAGTGGGTGCAACAATGGGGATTGCGCACTGAACAAGATCACACTAGAATAGCCTGTGGACATACGTTAGTAAGGCTATTCTGGCGCATATTATTCCTTATATTCCAACGTAGGAATACCATGCTAAAAAATGCACAGATCCTAAGGAGCAGGGAGATATGGTATTCCGGTTCTTTGCAGACCTTAAAAGTTTCTAGTTGGGGTCGAGATTTAGACATCTTCACCTGTACACAACCAGCACCAGTCTTGTCTACATGCATGTGTCATGGAGTGGCTTATCTCAGTTACTTGGGCAGTGGACCCTAAGCAAGAAGAGTGGGTGCGACAATAGGGATTGCGCACAGCGCAGCGAACAGGATCACACTAGAATAGCCTGTGGACATAAGTTAGTAAGGCTATTCCACTAGACATGACCCTTTACATGTCCTTAGACCTGAGAGGTCATATTGGTCAATGAGCTCGGCCTTGATTCTTAGTCTATCTAACCGTGGTCCTAGAGATATTAAGAGGGTAGAATGCTCGTCCAAGGAGGGAGTTTGCTTTACCCAACTCCCCTTTTTTATGACAAGGCAGAAACCCCCGACCCGACATTCATTAGTTTTGAATAAAGAAGTCTTGGACAAACCCACGAGGCTAATAGTGATGCTCGGCATGGAATTCTCCACCACAACTAGGGGGATATCATCTACAGTTTCAGTCAGAGCACTAGACCTATAAAATAGCTTGGCCAAGCGAATTGGATGAATGGTTTATCAAATGTTTTATTAAAACACTAGTATTTTTCTTAAATGATTTTTGCAAATGCATTTGTGGGCCCCTGACTACTTGACTGGAAGGTATAGCGTGAGTGGGCCCAGAGGTAGTAATTGTCCAACTCCCGTAGAACTAACTTAGTAGATTTGAGAATGGAGAAAGGAATTGGAAATATCAGATGTGATTAGGGGTACAATGATTTGACGGTCATCATCAGGCTTAGGTCTTGATGGAGGATACTGATCCAATGCGATTGTAGTTATTGACTACTGAGCAAAATCGCAGTGGGGCCATTATTGGGTTTTGCAGGATCGACGGTAAGATCCCTACAACGAACCCACTCATAACTCGAGTGACCCATTTATATCATTTGGATAAGGGTCCCGCATTTACTAGATTGCAAGGACAGACTAGATTCGTCGCATTTGATGTGAGGGAAAAGATTTATGTAGTTCCTTTGGTGTATACACACCACCGTATGATGCATTTGGAATACCCAAAGAGTTAATAACTTAGGGGTATTTTGAAAATTATAGAATATTATGGATAGAGCTTTTATCTCATTCGATGGGAGGAAATAAGTTTATGTAATAAGAAAAATTAAATACAAGTGTGTATTTAGCTTATAGATCCGTTTTACTAAAATAGTCAACTCTCTGACCTTTTGGCCAAAATGAGTACTCGTTTCGAGCAACTTTGAAAGGATTACAACTTTGTAGTTTATGACTTTTTCATATTCGGCCATCTAATAGTCAAAAAACGAAATCGAAAATTGGCTAGCAGCTTTGTAACAGGAATTCAATTTGAAAAATGAAAAATCGATTTGGGTTTTTGCATTAGGGTGGGACCCACATGCACCCCACATGCAAAAATGCCCCCTTCGAACAAAAACACATTTTCCCTTTGTGGACCCCGATCCGAGGACGGTGAGGGAACAAGTCCCTAACACCCTCTGGATCTCCACAACGTGAATGAGAGCTCTGCCAGGGAACTCTCGGAACGGATGCCACCCTCACAGCATAGCTCGAGTGGCGATATAAAAAGAAAGAGATATGTCTCGATCCGGAGCCAGGGCTCGAAACCGAGATGTACCTAAAAAGAACTCAGAGTCGCCATCCATGGACGAGCCATGGAACCAAAACAAATGCTCTGTTTGCAATGGATAACCAGAGATACAAAGGGTCCGTGCCTGGTTACGAATGGGGAAGGGGTTAGGCGCCCCCAATTCGCCCGAGTGCGAACACTTGGTCTCTTATGCCATTTATTATTAACTCCAAAGAAGTTTGGGTAAAAATCATATGAAATGGGAACAATCATCAGGAATCGTCTACCTAAGCATGCATTTCCTGATGATAATATAATAAGCGCATAAAATGAAATGAAAGATGTGCCACCTAAGCATAGCTAGGTTATGAGTGACAAGCCTAATGGGTGTCTAAGTTCTGATGTGCAAACACATGCAAGCTATAGCTAAAGGTATAGGATCAGTACAAAAAGTAAGAAAACACATCAAAACATACGATGACTACACAACAAATCCTAAGACTCTAAATTATTAGCCCGAGTCCTCGGATGGTCTGGTATTCATCCAAAGAAGCCTACGTATCCCCGCCTCCACGAGAATCAAGGCAACGTAGTTCTTCGCGCCTATTCTAAGCTATGATGCCTAAGACACCTAGCCCTCTATCCTAGACTCGATCTAAAAGACCGGACCAATTATTAAAGTTTATTGTACGATTATTTAAATTCCAGTGAATTGTGAATTTTAGGACACCCTATATGCCCTAACTAAATGCAGATTAGCCCTAGGCTAATGCAGGTGGTTCCTACAACCTATGTATAACTAGGCTGTGTGTCCTAAGGAAAACAATAGGATCACTAACGCATCCTAGACCTAGTCATCAGTCGGCGATGTGAATCGCCAACTGACCGGACGGAGGCGCTCCTATAACTCTAGGACAAACCCCTAACTCTAAAACAAACACACAGCAAACAAACAATCAAACAACCTATCAAAAGAAAAACCCTAACTCTAAAACTCTCTATCTAGGAGAAACTCCTAACTCTAGAGGAAGATCCTTTGAAAACAAGATTTTAAAGGTTTTTGAAGAAGGTTTAAAACATTTATTTACAAAAAAGTTTGGCTGGACTTGGGATGTAAATCCCAAGCTGCACTACGTACCTCGTGAGAGAGGATCAAGCCAACGTAGTTCGAAACGAACTCTCAAACTACGCTTCTAAAAGAAACACTCAACACTTTAGATTTTTTTTTTAAGGTTTTTTATATTTTCAAATGTTTTTTTGATATTTTTAAAGTTTTCAAATGTTTTTTTGGATTTTAAAGCTTTTCCAATGCTCAGAATCTTTAAATGTTTTCAATCTTAAAGGGAACACGCAAGAACAACCATAAACTAGGGCAAAGCCCTAAATCCAAAAGGGGAAACCCCGAATAAGCAACTAACGCCTCAAAGAGACGAACCACAACAAGAAAGATAGTGTCCCAAAAAGAGAGAAAACGATCCAAGATCCCAAGCAAGCAAAGCTCTAATAAGACTGAGTTAGTCTCCAATAAGAGCGAAGTAATCAACAACTCTAAAGGAGAAACTCCGAACTAACAACACTAAAGGGGGGGAACAAATGAGTCAGAGACTCTCTAATAACACTACCGAGTTAAAGACTCAACTCTAAAAGGAGAGGCCACTCTAACATGAGGCTAGGTAAGCCTCATAAAGGGGAAACTCTCTATATGAGACGAGGCTTGTCTCCGAGACACAAATGACGTAAAAATGAATAAGAGACCCTGTGCATATTTGGCAAAGGTAAAACACCCAGCCGGGCCGGACAGCTACCTAGCCCTAGGGTGCAACAAATGTGCAACCCAATACCCATAAGGGTAGGGGTATGAAGCCAAGCCGAGTAGGATGTTCTCCCAAAACCAAACGGCGCACAAAGAGGAGGTTTAACAAGAGAATGAGACCGGGCGGGTCTAAAAGGAATAAGAGACCTTGTGCATATTTAGCAAAGGTGAAACACCCAGCCGGGCCGGACAGCTACCTAGCCGTAGGGTGCAACAAATGTGCAACCCAATACCCATAAGGGTAGGGGTATGAAGCCAAGCCGAGTAGGGTGTTCCCCAAAACCAAACGGCACACAAAGAGGACTAACGAGAGAATGAGACCGGGCGGGTCTCCCAAACACACACAAAAATGGGCTCCAAGTAACCTTATCATTGCCCTTGCAAAGGGGGAAGCAAGGCTAAGACTCACCCTTATTTTAAATAAAATACCACTCTTCACTCAAATTTTTGAAAACCTTTGATCCAATGTCCGATCCGATCTGACAGTTATTTTACTCTATTCAAGTAGAACATCGTATTAAATTTTGGGACGAAACGGATTTGAAACACTCATGCAGATCGTGATTTTAAGCATACACATTTAATAATGAATTAAAATCATTTAAATGCTTAAAAATCATGCAAAAATCTAAAGAAAATGATGATGTCCTTTTTATCTCTTTGAATACAAGCGGGCCCCACATTAGCGGGTCCCACACGAGCGGGTCCCACACCAGCGGACCCCACACAAATGGGTCCCACATCAGCGGGCCCCACGCAAGCGGGTCCCACATAAACGGGTCCCACACACAGCGGGTCCCACATCAGCGGGCCCTACATAAACAGGTCCCACACAAACGGGTCCCACACAAAGGGGTCCCACATCAGCGGACCCCACATCAGCGGGCCCCACACAAGCGGGTCCTACATAAACGGGTCCCACACACAGCGGGTCCCACATCAGCGGGCCCTACATAAACAGGTCCCACACAAACGGGTCCCACACAAAGCGGGTCCCACATCAGCGTAAACGGGTCCCACACAAACGGGCCCTCATAACTAGAAATATCAAAATCTCAGAAAATCCAGCGAAGACTTCCTTTCACAGTAGTTTTTTTCTCTTATTATTATTATTATTTTTTTTTAACCAAATTGTTAGGAACATCCATTAAAACAACGAAAGCAGATTCCTATTCAAATCTACTCAAATACAATCAACTGAAACATAAACTTTGTATATAAAAAAAAAATAAAAATAAAAAAATAAAAATCACACAGGAAAAGCTAACATCCAGAGAAAACATGATTTAAATTTCCAGTTCTAAGCATAAGCATTGAAAGTATATAAAAATAAAATGAGAAGAATTATGAAGGGAAATACCTTCTTTTACAAAGATCGGAGAAGACGATCGGAGCTAAGGTTTGGATCGGAAATGAATCGGAGATGGATCGGAGAAGTATCAGAGAAGGATCTCAGATCGGAGCTTAGATCGAAAAAAATGAATCTCAGATTTGCAGAAAAGGCCGGAGGAAAATGGGGGAAGACGATCAGAACACGGCCGGAGAAAATGGAAGCCGTAGGATTGGAGGTGTAGAGGTTGCCGGAGAAGGCGGTGGTGGCGGCCGGTGAGGGAAGAGGAGATGAAGGTTGGATCTCCGGCGGATTTGCCGGAGATGATGAGCTCTCTCCCTCTGCAATTCTCTCTTTCTCTCCCTCTTTCTTTTTTTTTCTTTTTTTTCTTTTTTTTCTTTTCCTTGGTCTTTCTCTGATTTTTTTCACTGTCCTCTCTCTCGTTCTCCCTTCTTTTCTTTTTTTTTTTTTGGTTTTCTTCTCCCTGGTTTTCTTCGCGAGAGAGATCAGAAGACCCATCATGAGTCATCATGATGGGAGAAAATGAGAATTTTTTGTCCCCCTCTTGTCCCCCCCAAATTCCCTTAAATTTTGCAAAAAAATAAATAAAAAAATAAAAAACAATTTTCAAATGGCATCGGATGCCATACGAAAACCAAAATTACTCATTACGCCCATTTTTAAAACCAAGAAAATGATGACTGTCCTTATTCTCTCTTTGACCACATAAGCGGGTCCCAAAACAGCGGGCCCCACACAAGCGGGCCCCACGCAAGCGGGCCCCACACAAGCGGGTCCCACACGAGCGGGCCCCACACGAGCGGATCCCACATCAGCGGGCCCCACACAAGCGGGTTCCACACAAGCGGGCCCCACACAATCGGGTCCCATATCAGCGGGCCCCACATTCATTCATTTTCCGCCTGACCTCGGGATTTCATTCGAATACGCGGGTTTAGGGTCCTGTCAAAATGGGGTGTCTACACTTAGCTCGTTCGCTAGGCAAACGTGGTCGGATCTTGACGAAATTTCACAGGGACCTTGGTGGGACCCTAAGCTAGCTCAGGGTGCAATTTGGGACCCCAACGCACTGATTTGGGAAAGTTAAGCACAAAACATGGAGGTGCAGGGCACGGTCAAAATGGGGTGTCTACAGATGCCCCTCTTTGGCAGAGTGTGCTTGTCACACGATTGGCAAAGCTGACAAGACAACACATTTTGGCCGACCCGATTGTCAAAACAAAATAATTTTTTTGGGTTTTGATTCTAAAATGGTATTCACAAAGGTAAAATATCAAAGTAACACTATGAAACTCAAAGACTAAAAGCAAAGGGGAGATAACTTCTCACTGACTCTTAACTCGGTGCTTGCATTGAAGAATGAAGATTTTGATTGACAATTTAAACCAAGAATCACTTGGCTAATTATCGGGTGCTAAAACGGGTAAAAAAATATTTGAGAAGACTCAAATTATCAATACCGGAATACAAGACGGGTAGAGAATGTTTGAGAAGACTCAAACTTTCAATACCGGATTACAAGACGGGTAGAGAATATTTGAGAAGACTCACATTTTCAATACCGGATACATCGAGTTTTTATCCTGGAATCGAGAGCCAGATCATTCAAAACGGGTAAAGAAATATTTGAGAAGATTCAAACTTTCGATACCGGAATACAAAACGGGTAGAGAACGTTTGAGAAGACTCAAACTTTCAATACCGGAATACAAGACGGGTAAAGAATATTTGAGAAGACTCAAATTTTCAATACCGGATTTCAAAACGGGTAAAAAATGTTTGAGAAGACTCAAACTTTCAATACCGGAATACAAGACGGGTAGAGAATATTTGAGAAGACCCAAATTTTCAATACCGGATTTCAAAACGGGTAACGAATGTTTGAGAAGACTCAAACTTTCAATACCGGAATACAAGACGGGTAGAGAATATTTGAGAAGACCCAAATTTTCAATACCGGATTTCAAAACGGGTAAAGAATGTTTGAGAAGACTCAAACCTTCAATACCGAAATACAAGACGGGTAGAGAATATTTGAGAAGACTCAAATTTTCAATACCGGATTTCAAAACGGGTAAAGAATGTTTGAGAAGACTCAAACCTTCAATACCGAAATACAAGACGGGTAGAGAATATTTGAGAAGACTCAAATTTTCAATACCGGATTTCAAAACGGGTAAAGAATGTTTGAGAAGACTCAAACTTTCAATACCGGAATACAAGACGGGTAGAGAATATTTGAGAAGACCCAAATTTTCAATACCGGATTTCAAAACGGGTAACGAATGTTTGAGAAGACTCAAACTTTCAATACCGGAATACAAGACGGGTAGAGAATATTTGAGAAGACCCAAATTTTCAATACCGGATTTCAAAACGGGTAAAGAATGTTTGAGAAGACTCAAACTTTCAATACCGGAATACAAGACGGGTAGAGAATATTTGAGAAGACCCAAATTTTCAATACCGGATTTCAAAACGGGTAAAGAATGTTTGAGAAGACTCAAACCTTCAATACCGAAATACAAGACGGGTAGAGAATATTTGAGAAGACTCAAATTTTCAATACCGGATTTCAAAACGGGTAAAGAATGTTTGAGAAGACTCAAACCTTCAATACCGAAATACAAGACGGGTAGAGAATATTTGAGAAGACTCAAATTTTCAATACCGGATTTCAAAACGGGTAAAGAATGTTTGAGAAGACTCAAACTTTCAATACCGGAATACAAGACGGGTAGAGAATATTTGAGAAGACCCAAATTTTCAATACCGGATTTCAAAACGGGTAAAGAATGTTTGAGAAGACTCAAACTTTCTTTACCGGATTACAAAACGGGTAAAGAATGTTTGAGGAGACTCAAACTTTCGATACCGGATGGGGTGATGATATCTCGAATTTTTTTTTATTCTGAAAATGACGGTCAGATCACTCCTAACATAACCTCCTAGAGGTCAGAGAGGATGAAAAATAGTTAAAACATAGCATAGCTAGAAGCGATTAGGAAAACATGACTTTTACCCAAAGTACAACTCAAAGAAATTTGATGAAATCTTGCGGGCACTGGCCCCTTTAAACAAGTAAACCAAAAACTCTGCCTATATTTTGAAAATTGCAAATCTGAATTCCAAATTCCAATGAGGATTTTATATTTTTTTTATTTTTTTATAATTGAAAAGAAACTGGAAATCGAGGGCCCAGAGTAATAACCATGAAAAGCCGCACAGGGAATATCAAAAGTCCGTGGCATTATGCCACGAAGAGCCAAGATGACAAAAATCGAGGGTCCACGGTAATAAACCATGAAGAGCCTAGCAATAAATCTGAGGTCCATGGTAATCAACCACAAAGAGCCCAGCTGGAAAGGAATCGGGGGTTCCCAACAATAAACCGTGGAGAGCCAAGCATTAAACCCGGGGTCCGCAGCGATGAGCGACAAAGAGCCCAATAGGAACAAAGATAAGCAATGGGAATGAATGGAATGATCATGGATAGTGGGTCCATGATATACCTTAAAGGATATATAACAAAGAGCCACTCATAGAGCAAGGGTCCATGGTGTACCTGACCGGTAGACCATGAAGAGCCAAGAATGAACAAGGATAATGACAAGCACTGGAGATGGATAGAATGAGTATGGATAGTGGGTCCATGATACAACTTGAAGGGCAGATCACGAAGAGCCACTCGGGAAGCAAGGGTCCATGGTATACTTGAATGGTAGACCACGAAGAGCCAAGAATGCATAAGACCTACACAGAAGACTTACTGATTGGAGAATTGATTTTTCTGGGATTAAACGTCTCTTGCTAAGAAAAATGGGAGTACGAGTTCCTTGCTGAGGATCGGACTTAAGTACTCGACGGGGCTTTCAGGTGTTTACCCTTCTTTAACAAGTGAAAAGCATTCTGCTAAGGTTTGACGATTGTGGGAGCAAATTCTAGATTCCGCTGGGGAAATTGATTTTCTTTAGAACTTGACTCTTTTAAGAAAGAGGGCTCATCTGAAGAGTTCAAAGATTTGGCTCAAGACGTGCTCGCATCTCTCTTACTTCAACTTGTTGTAAACACTGGCACTGATTGCCTTTGTATGCTTGATATCTTTTATGACGCAAGTCATAAAAGATGCCCCTAGTGTATTGTACTTCCATGACAAGAGTCTCAAGGAAAGTAGAACAAGGATAGATAAAGAAATTTTGGATTTGCATGGGTTCTTTCTTTGGAATAAAGATGGGATAATGGCTAAGCTCAAAGACTTCTCCTCTCATTGACCACTATGTGAGGTTCGCTCTTTCCCCTACCAACTGCATGAAACTTGACATATTCAGTCTGTCAGAGTAGGATACCTAAACCAGGATCTTTCATTTTGGAAGGTATACACCCCTTCCTTCCAGTGCCATACAACTTTTTAACCTTGAAAGAAAACAAATATGAATGAGGAATAGACTCCCAAGGACTCTATCAAAGAAGGTATAGATTATTCAAGGGACTCGACTACATTTTGATTCACTTTTAGATAAAATATGTTATTTTTTTATGGTAAGGCTAGCCACTCCTACAGTAATCTCGAAAACTATGTCAAGAGGCACTTCCTTCCGTCATCGGGATTTTCGTCATGGTTATTAACCCCTTCGGATTGCTCAGTCTTAATGCCCCTAGTTTAGAAAAGTATCAAAGCAAGTCTTGCCGACACTACTCGGATTCTGGGATCCTGCCTTGTTTGAGAATGCTTCTCCGTCTCCTTGATTTCTCTCTTCAAAAGAAGTCACTACTCAAACTTTGAAAATTCTGCACAACTGAAGAACTCCTTCGGTATCTCATCAATTTTCTCTTCATGGGAATTCTTCGCCTCTGACTAGATTGCCTCTTCAAAATTTCAATCCAGCAGACCGCTACCCTTACTTTGCATAAGCCAATCCCTTTGGTTAATGACTTAGCAAGCACATGATTTCATTTAGGTCGCCCTTTCGGGTTTTCAACCTAGTGGATCTTCAGACTCTCGTTCTTTTTTCTGTTTTTGCTTTCATTTGCCTTGAACCTTTGCTTGTTTCACCAGAAGGACTTTCTAGGTGGGCTTGGGTTCAAAAGGGGTGGGATATTTAAAGTTCAAACGATTTGGACCGAATCTGGTCTTGCCAGACTACCTACGTACCCCAAAAATGGAGGATCAGATCCGCGTAGTTCGCTGTGGGATTTTTCAAAGAATGGTTTAGCATTTAGCTTCAAAATTTTGAAAGGGATTTTATCCCAAGGTTTGACCGAACCTGAATTAATCAAGTTGCCTACGTACCCCTGAAGAGATGGGGATCAGGTCCGACGTAGTTCGGGCGCATAAATGCCCCGGGTTTATAATGTGTTTGAAAAGAAGTATTGGCTTTAAATTGTTGGCCCAAAGGGTTCTCAAAAGGCTTTTAAAACGTTAGGATTTTGGCTATTAAGGCTCAAACGTCCAATGATGGCCTCCTGATGTATTTGATGTACAAGCTCTTTTGCTTAAGGTTCAAAGCCTTTGAAAATTTTTTATTTTTTTATTTTTTTTCAAGGAGTCTGGCGGTTTTCTGGCAAAACTTCAATTACTGCGCTCCATTCCCATCTCGAAGATCTTGAATTTATGCTTAAGGTTTCACAACCCCTTGTCTTTCTCTTTTTTTTTTTTTTTTTTTTTTTTTTTTTTTTTTTTTTTAGGACTCAAATTTATCATACTTCCTTGCTAGAAACTCTTCTCTCAATATTTCATCAGCTCCAAAAGATGTCTGATGTTTCGCTCTTTAAAATCTTCACTTTTCAACTGGATGTCTAAAGCCAATGAAATCTTGCTTTGAGCAACGATAGGGCATTCCCCTGGTTTATCCTTATAGGATCAAGCAAGACTACCTTAAACCCCCCCTAAACAGGTTTATCAATTCTTTGCGCTCATCGGGAGATAAAGTTTTGCCATTCCATCTTTCTCGAGTTTTTGGATTTCGATACCACTATCAATGGCTTCGATTTCTTCTTCAAGTGGCTATGCTCGACGCTCTTCCTCTCGTTTGACCTTTTGAGATCTCGAGGGGAATTTCATCTGCAATCTCATCCAAGAGGGTGTCTTTAGTTATTTAAACATTAGATCTAAGAGTGAATCATAGAACATCAAAGATTTTAAATCAACAACTTTTTTTGAATTGAAGACTCTTTTGAATTGAAAACTCTTTAGTTCATCAGTAACTCTTTTTTTTTTTCGACACGCCTCAATGGGCTTTACATTGAACTTGACAAAGGATGGAAACAACAGACTATGAATGAACACGACTGACAAACATGACAAACTTTTTTTTTTTTTTTTTGACATTAACATAGTAAGACTTACCAACTCTAAGAGAAGAAAGTTGGTACAAACTTAATGAAAGACAAACCTTAACAACACATGACATTTTTTTTTTTCGATACAGATGAACTGGCACTGAAAATATGAGTAGTACACCTTCTTCCATGATGTCAATGACTTGGGGTTCAACCCAGATATATGTCCTGTTGACTTGATTAGGTGAAATGAAAGGAGACTGGTTCAACAAATGGGTGAGGTCAATTAGGTCAGACTCATGTCATGGAATTGACAGACACTGACTTTAGTATGAGGCAATCTTATGGAAATGTTATACACAAGTTGAAACAAGAGATAATACAAACACATCTCTCCCTTGAATAAAACTAACAGCAGAACTGTAAGAAGGATCATGGTAGGGTAAGCACATGACTTATCAATAATCCTAAAGGATAGCGATCATACTGAAAATGAGTTGAGTAAAATCCGGCAGCATGACGTCCCTAAAAGGATCGTGGTAGAGTAAAGTCATGGCTTATCGATAACTCTGAAAAGATAGCGATCACGCTCAAGGTGTTTATACAAAATTCGGCAGCATGACGGCTATATAGGGTGATCCCCACAACTCAACATAAGGGTAAATGAATAGAAACTCAGTAATGTAGGACTCTCAGCAATGATACTTGCACTCAAATAATGATGGCAAGATAAGCACACAATCGGTAAGCAGAATATGGTCACCACGGAGATGTAATCACATGAAGGACTGACCATGAATGACGACGCTTGGTCATGGGTTGGATTTGCGACCAAAAGATATATCATGGCTATAGAGACACCGAACAAGCCATCGACCAGATCTAAGACACAACAAAGAATGGATATACAATCAAAAGGGCAGCAAGTAGACTGTGGCCATAAGAGTGACAAGTACGGGCCACCCGTCAGGTGAATCCGAAAGAATGCACATATAATTGATTAAACCAGGAATCCCCACTAGAAATGGGTCCTAATCTAATCAACCGACAGAATCATATACACACAAGAGATATGTACAATCTGAGGACGAGATGACAGATTATGGTTTCAACAATGGCAAGGGAAATGACACCAACCAAATCAAGAGAATATAGATATGATGAATTAGACCAGGAATACCCACCGAAAATGGGTCCTAATCTAGACAATCAACTCAACAAATGGTGTAGGTACAAGAAGGTAACTAGAAATCGACTCAGCAAATAAGTTATGTACAAAGGAACGACACAATTATACACTCAAGAGACAAAAGGCAGACCATGGTCAGAATAATGATAGAGGAAAATTACTGACCAGGTCCGAAGGCTGGGGAATGAAACAATGTGGCTAAGGGATAAACCAGAAAACTTCATTGATAGACAGGCCCTGGTCTAACAGCTAGCAAAAAGAATGGATAACAAAGAATCAAGAAATGAACCCAGGCTATAAAAGGTGGTGAACAAGAATCATTGGCCTGATCCAAAACTGAAATAGTAAACGAACTCTAATCAATGATAATAGGTCAGAAAATCTCAGTAGAAAGTAGGCCCCGATCTCAACCAACAAAAACAGATATAAATCCGAGATATAGGAATAATCATATGATAAAGATGACAGGGTAGACCGCGATCTGGATGATGACCAAGCAAGAGCAAGAGTCATCGACCGGGTCTGAAAGAATGGTACGACTGAACTAGATAGAGAAACCTTATTCGGAAGGATAAGCCCTAATCTAAGAATAATACAATATACATACATATATATACATATATATACACCCTAACCAGGGGCACCAGCCCTAATCTATCTAACGGAGTCGAGAAAGTCTCGACTCGCGACAGACCAGTGAGTGTACTAGGACCGCGCTGTAGCCACATAAAGTGAGCTACCCTAGTCTACAAATGGGACAAGGCTCCTAACTCTAAGCTTCACATGTGTGAGCAACACATGTTCAACCCCATATGAATGCAATATACTTATATAAACACGGGTACTTCCTAGTTGGATTTCACTAAGTCAATACGTATATACATAATATATAAAACAAAGTAGGGCTCCGGACTCAATCTAATGGGTACTATGCGTATGAAACATACTTAATATGTATAACAAAAGTACGCCCAATGTTATACATAGTATGCTTCATTGCTCATCGGCTGCTGTAAACACAAGTACGCCCAGTGTTTACGGCTGCAGCACCGGCGCATAGCTTGGAAATAGATTCAACAGTACCATCAGGGTGTAATGACATCCCAGTCGGGCACGCATTCAATCTATCCCGTGGAGCCAAGAAGGAAAAACAATGAAATAAATAACAAATATGATAATGCATGATGTGCAGTGTGTGAATCCCTTGTTTTAATCACGCACCTGTCTGGTGCCCCTGGATTCTAAGCGAAAAAGTTCCCATTTAAAATGATTTTAATCCAAATTTCTCCAAAGTTAGCAAAAATGGCATTTATATAGAGTTAGGCAATGTTTCAAGAACTCCCCAGCAGAGTCGCCAGCCTGTGGACCCCGATCCGAGGACGGTGAGGGAACAAGTCCCTAACACCCTCTGGATCTCCACAACGTGAATGAGAGCTCTGCCAGGGAACTCTCGGAACGGATGCCACCCTCACAGCATAGCTCGAGTGGCGATATAAAAAGAAAGAGATATGTCTCGATCCGGAGCCAGGGCTCGAAACCGAGATGTACCTAAAAAGAACTCAGAGTCGCCATCCATGGACGAGCCATGGAACCAAAACAAATGCTCTGTTTGCAATGGATAACCAGAGATACAAAGGGTCCGTGCCTGGTTACGAATGGGGAAGGGGTTAGGCGCCCCCAATTCGCCCGAGTGCGAACACTTGGTCTCTTATGCCATTTATTATTAACTCCAAAGAAGTTTGGGTAAAAATCATATGAAATGGGAACAATCATCAGGAATCGTCTACCTAAGCATGCATTTCCTGATGATAATATAATAAGCGCATAAAATGAAATGAAAGATGTGCCACCTAAGCATAGCTAGGTTATGAGTGACAAGCCTAATGGGTGTCTAAGTTCTGATGTGCAAACACATGCAAGCTATAGCTAAAGGTATAGGATCAGTACAAAAAGTAAGAAAACACATCAAAACATACGATGACTACACAACAAATCCTAAGACTCTAAATTATTAGCCCGAGTCCTCGGATGGTCTGGTATTCATCCAAAGAAGCCTACGTATCCCCGCCTCCACGAGAATCAAGGCAACGTAGTTCTTCGCGCCTATTCTAAGCTATGATGCCTAAGACACCTAGCCCTCTATCCTAGACTCGATCTAAAAGACCGGACCAATTATTAAAGTTTATTGTACGATTATTTAAATTCCAGTGAATTGTGAATTTTAGGACACCCTATATGCCCTAACTAAATGCAGATTAGCCCTAGGCTAATGCAGGTGGTTCCTACAACCTATGTATAACTAGGCTGTGTGTCCTAAGGAAAACAATAGGATCACTAACGCATCCTAGACCTAGTCATCAGTCGGCGATGTGAATCGCCAACTGACCGGACGGAGGCGCTCCTATAACTCTAGGACAAACCCCTAACTCTAAAACAAACACACAGCAAACAAACAATCAAACAACCTATCAAAAGAAAAACCCTAACTCTAAAACTCTCTATCTAGGAGAAACTCCTAACTCTAGAGGAAGATCCTTTGAAAACAAGATTTTAAAGGTTTTTGAAGAAGGTTTAAAACATTTATTTACAAAAAAGTTTGGCTGGACTTGGGATGTAAATCCCAAGCTGCACTACGTACCTCGTGAGAGAGGATCAAGCCAACGTAGTTCGAAACGAACTCTCAAACTACGCTTCTAAAAGAAACACTCAACACTTTAGATTTTTTTTTAAGGTTTTTTATATTTTCAAATGTTTTTTTGATATTTTTAAAGTTTTCAAATGTTTTTTTGGATTTTAAAGCTTTTCCAATGCTCAGAATCTTTAAATGTTTTCAATCTTAAAAGGAACACGCAAGAACAACCATAAACTAGGGCAAAGCCCTAAATCCAAAAGGGGAAACCCCGAATAAGCAACTAACGCCTCAAAGAGACGAACCACAACAAGAAAGATAGTGTCCCAAAAAGAGAGAAAACGATCCAAGATCCCAAGCAAGCAAAGCTCTAATAAGACTGAGTTAGTCTCCAATAAGAGCGAAGTAATCAACAACTCTAAAGGAGAAACTCCGAACTAACAACACTAAAGGGGGGGAACAAATGAGTCAGAGACTCTCTAATAACACTACCGAGTTAAAGACTCAACTCTAAAAGGAGAGGCCACTCTAACATGAGGCTAGGTAAGCCTCATAAAGGGGAAACTCTCTATATGAGACGAGGCTTGTCTCCGAGACACAAATGACGTAAAAATGAATAAGAGACCCTGTGCATATTTGGCAAAGGTAAAACACCCAGCCGGGCCGGACAGCTACCTAGCCCTAGGGTGCAACAAATGTGCAACCCAATACCCATAAGGGTAGGGGTATGAAGCCAAGCCGAGTAGGATGTTCTCCCAAAACCAAACGGCGCACAAAGAGGAGGTTTAACAAGAGAATGAGACCGGGCGGGTCTAAAAGGAATAAGAGACCTTGTGCATATTTAGCAAAGGTGAAACACCCAGCCGGGCCGGACAGCTACCTAGCCGTAGGGTGCAACAAATGTGCAACCCAATACCCATAAGGGTAGGGGTATGAAGCCAAGCCGAGTAGGGTGTTCCCCAAAACCAAACGGCACACAAAGAGGACTAACGAGAGAATGAGACCGGGCGGGTCTCCCAAACACACACAAAAATGGGCTCCAAGTAACCTTATCATTGCCCTTGCAAAGGGGGAAGCAAGGCTAAGACTCACCCTTATTTTAAATAAAATACCACTCTTCACTCAAATTTTTGAAAACCTTTGATCCAATGTCCGATCCGATCTGACAGTTATTTTACTCTATTCAAGTAGAACATCGTATTAAATTTTGGGACGAAACGGATTTGAAACACTCATGCAGATCGTGATTTTAAGCATACACATTTAATAATGAATTAAAATCATTTAAATGCTTAAAAATCATGCAAAAATCTAAAGAAAATGATGATGTCCTTTTTATCTCTTTGAATACAAGCGGGCCCCACATTAGCGGGTCCCACACGAGCGGGTCCCACACCAGCGGACCCCACACAAATGGGTCCCACATCAGCGGGCCCCACGCAAGCGGGTCCCACATAAACGGGTCCCACACACAGCGGGTCCCACATCAGCGGGCCCTACATAAACAGGTCCCACACAAACGGGTCCCACACAAAGGGGTCCCACATCAGCGGACCCCACATCAGCGGGCCCCACACAAGCGGGTCCTACATAAACGGGTCCCACACACAGCGGGTCCCACATCAGCGGGCCCTACATAAACAGGTCCCACACAAACGGGTCCCACACAAAGCGGGTCCCACATCAGCGTAAACGGGTCCCACACAAACGGGCCCTCATAACTAGAAATATCAAAATCTCAGAAAATCCAGCGAAGACTTCCTTTCACAGTAGTTTTTTTCTCTTATTATTATTATTATTTTTTTTTAACCAAATTGTTAGGAACATCCATTAAAACAACGAAAGCAGATTCCTATTCAAATCTACTCAAATACAATCAACTGAAACATAAACTTTGTATATAAAAAAAAAATAAAAAAATAAAAATAAAAATCACACAGGAAAAGCTAACATCCAGAGAAAACATGATTTAAATTTCCAGTTCTAAGCATAAGCATTGAAAGTATATAAAAATAAAATGAGAAGAATTATGAAGGGAAATACCTTCTTTTACAAAGATCGGAGAAGACGATCGGAGCTAAGGTTTGGATCGGAAATGAATCGGAGATGGATCGGAGAAGTATCAGAGAAGGATCTCAGATCGGAGCTTAGATCGAAAAAAATGAATCTCAGATTTGCAGAAAAGGCCGGAGGAAAATGGGGGAAGACGATCAGAACACGGCCGGAGAAAATGGAAGCCGTAGGATTGGAGGTGTAGAGGTTGCCGGAGAAGGCGGTGGTGGCGGCCGGTGAGGGAAGAGGAGATGAAGGTTGGATCTCCGGCGGATTTGCCGGAGATGATGAGCTCTCTCCCTCTGCAATTCTCTCTTTCTCTCCCTCTTTCTTTTTTTTTCTTTTTTTTCTTTTTTTTCTTTTCCTTGGTCTTTCTCTGATTTTTTTCACTGTCCTCTCTCTCGTTCTCCCTTCTTTTCTTTTTTTTTTTTTGGTTTTCTTCTCCCTGGTTTTCTTCGCGAGAGAGATCAGAAGACCCATCATGAGTCATCATGATGGGAGAAAATGAGAATTTTTTGTCCCCCTCTTGTCCCCCCCAAATTCCCTTAAATTTTGCAAAAAAATAAATAAAAAAATAAAAAACAATTTTCAAATGGCATCGGATGCCATACGAAAACCAAAATTACTCATTACGCCCATTTTTAAAACCAAGAAAATGATGACTGTCCTTATTCTCTCTTTGACCACATAAGCGGGTCCCAAAACAGCGGGCCCCACACAAGCGGGCCCCACGCAAGCGGGCCCCAC
The DNA here is from genome assembly GCF_043159265.1 of Tasmannia lanceolata. Classification (NCBI taxonomy): domain Eukaryota; kingdom Viridiplantae; phylum Streptophyta; class Magnoliopsida; order Canellales; family Winteraceae; genus Tasmannia; species Tasmannia lanceolata. The sequence continues at coordinate 69,171,449 of NW_027518695.1, forward strand.
ACAAGCGGGTCCCACACGAGCGGGCCCCACACGAGCGGATCCCACATCAGCGGGCCCCACACAAGCGGGTTCCACACAAGCGGGCCCCACACAATCGGGTCCCATATCAGCGGGCCCCACATTCATTCATTTTCCGCCTGACCTCGGGATTTCATTCGAATACGCGGGTTTAGGGTCCTGTCAAAATGGGGTGTCTACACTTAGCTCGTTCGCTAGGCAAACGTGGTCGGATCTTGACGAAATTTCACAGGGACCTTGGTGGGACCCTAAGCTAGCTCAGGGTGCAATTTGGGACCCCAACGCACTGATTTGGGAAAGTTAAGCACAAAACATGGAGGTGCAGGGCACGGTCAAAATGGGGTGTCTACACCCTTCTTTGTGGATATATTAAATAATAGTTTATATCATTAGTTTCCTATTACTTTAGAGAGAAAATAGAAAAAGTAGGGAAAGAGATAAAACTAGAAAACTAGTTTTCATCTAATCTAGGATTGCAAGAGATATTGTAGAAATTGGAAACCCATCTATAATATATATCTCAATGGGACGTTTTGGGCTGAAAAAAAAAAAACAGTTGGAAAATTCGTCAACCTCTCCTTCTGAAAACGCCCCATGTTGCTTTCTTCTTCTTCTCCTCTATCTCTCTCTCTTCTAGTTCTCCAATTCTCCTTCTAGTTTTGTAAAACAGAAACCATGAAAGCTCTATGGATTAAATTCGATATTCCCATCTAGGGTACCGATATCATCAGCACCTCAACAAGAATAAAATTTATAAGAAATCCCCACACGCAATTCGAAGGAATCCATCGGTTCAACTTGTGAGTCCGCGACGATCCTAGCCGTTTGAGTAGATCAAGCAGATGTTGTTCTTACGGACAGCCATAAAGGTAATTTTTTTATCTTCTGTTTTATTTAAATCATCAGATTATCTAGACCCTAAGATCCTAGGTTAACGGGCGAAATCGGCGAGAAATTTTTTATTCTATACGATTTCTAGTTCTGCTGCGCGTAGTGATTTCACATGAGGGTGAAAACCCTTCCAACATCATCTGCTACCACGCTTGCTTGATCTGAAGAAGATTATTTTTTTTTCTTCTTTTCCTCATGAAACTCTTTGCAATTTCTTTTCATATAATATCCCCCCTCATTGTAATAGTAGCATGCAAACTTTTCTTTTCCTCTCAATTGAGAACGAAACCCATTTCCTTTTGATTCGTCTTCTTTCGATCATTCCCAAGATCTATGCGTCTTTTATTGTACCACAAGGCCTTCAATTTGTGATTCCTCACTGCATGGTTTCTTTCTCATCTCATTTGAAAGAAGAGCAGTAATCACTTCTTCGGTTTCGAAAGGATCCGTTCAATATTGCAACATTGTAACTAGATGCTCATAAGAAAGCGGAAGAGATGCAAGAATAAGCTGAGCCTTGTCCTCATCATCAATCTTAACATCAACACTCAATAATTGAGATATAATCAAGTTGAATGTACTGAGATGCTCCAAAAACTTTAACCTTCAAGTTTTTATTTTAAAAACTTATTTGTGAGTGATTTAGTCATGTATAAACTTTCCAACTTTGTCTAAAGTTAGGGTGATGATTCTTCATCGATTACGTTGTACATAACCAGGTCTACAAGACAGAGTCGAGTAGTACTCACCGCTTTCAACTCCAACTCTTCCCAATCATCATCACTCATTGTTTCTAGTTGGTTCGATTTTCCATGCAACTCCTTGTGTAATCCTTGTTGCATAAGAACTTTTACTCTCCTTTTCCAGAAACTGAAATTTCCTTTTCCATCGAACTTCTCTAATTCGAATTTGGTTGTCCCATTTGTTCCCATTGCAATCTAAGAAACCATTGACTCAGATACCACTTTGTGCGGAAAAACCCCGTGGGGCTAGAAATCCAATCAAATAACACAATCAAAGGCAAAATGGAAACAACAACAAGAATTACAAGAGAGCAACACATAAAGAGAACACACACGAATCCAAGAGATCATTCATGACCTTTATTAGAAGATTGTACAGGTTTTTTGACAAGTATCTATCAGGATTTCCATAGGTTGATCCTAACCCTCCGATCTATAGAGGGACTGAATCTTAGGTTAGGATCAACCTATGGAAATGATTTTTGGGGCACAACCTATTTAGGCCGTGGCCCATCTAATGGACGGTTTGGATCATCCCATGGTGCGGGCCATACCGTACTTTTTAACAAAGTGAGGAGTGCCCTCATCAAAATACAGTAGTGCTGATAACGTTTCTCTAGGCTTATTATCCAAAGCAAAATAAAGAGAACCAATGGAGTTGTTTCCTAATGGCAATGGCAATGGAGTTTTTTTCTAATGGCAATGGCAATGGAAATGGAGTTTTTACCGTTTGGAAGGCTTGGGGAAGAAGAAGATAAAAGGTGAAAAGGGTTAGTGAAAGTGCATTGGGATTAGCGCTTAAAAGGTGGAGGGAAAAGCAAGAAGGGTATTCTTGTCCTAGACAGCCCCACTTTCATGATTTCAAAAAGTGTACCCTTGACTCATAATTTCAGCAAAACTTTGCATTTTTTTAATAATTTTCTCTGTATTAAAGTGGATGGTAATGCTGGAAAAAGGGGTGGAAATATCTGTTTACTAAAAACAATAGAAAGGAATACAATGAATATTTTAGGGCATGATATTGACAACTATGCCTATCATGGAAATACACCTTTTTTGAAATTTGACTAATCTCAGCCTTTCACGAAAAAATGATAGGTCAACATATATTTTAGAAATTAGAGGTCATTTCTATTATAGCTTGGAAATAAAGAGCATCAAGCGATATATGTTAATCAAAATTCTTATTTCTAGAAGGAACAGAACATATGGAAGTGAACACATACACAGAGTTGTATGAGCCACTGAGAAAGCTCTAATATGAACCACAACATGTGGGTGGCAATACCACCTCCCTTTAGACAAATGCAATATAACATAGAGTAGATCAAGATTCCTAGAAGGTAAGCAATCGTACTCTACAATAGACATAAGTATGTTTAGTTGCTTCCAGAGGAAATTATAGGGAGACGAATTTTTCACCCCCATGTAGGGTGATGACGCCCCTTTCAATATGAATTGTGGACAGACTTTAATGCTATTTGACGTCAAATCACATTAATAGAGGGCTGCATTATCCTACAAGGGGGTGAAAAAATCATCTCCCAAATTATATTCATACTTGATAATAGCATTTATTGGATATGGCACATAACAGTGGTGCGTATTAAATTATTAGTAGGATGAGAACACAACGATCTACAACCAAACACAATAATTGAATCTAAAGAAGATAAACTCTATAGATTTTTAGTCATCGGATAAGAACACAATGATCTACAAGCAAACACAACAATTGAATCTAAAGAAGCTAAATTCTTTAAAAATATATTTTCCTACATTTTCAGTTTTACTTGTCTTACATATAAGAGACCATATTATCTTACATCTGGTGCTCAGAAAACCATTAAAAGTTTTTAAGAACCTAGGAGTAAGGAGCTAAAAAAGAAATAAGTTTTCGTCCAGATTTCCTAGCCATTCTTCTAGAGGGAGCATAGTTTCAAAACTCCCCCGCATCATCGTGGACTACTCCAAGACGACTCCTTGTATCCGAGTCTCATCCGAGCCAGTGTTTTTCCTTATAAAGTTAATCAAAACTCCTTCGACTCTCCCAATTTATGACCGCGTGTACTCAGCCGTGCTAGTGGACATTTAGAAATACCTAAATATTGATGGTATTGTAAAGAAATATAAAACCAGACTAGTTACGAAAGTCTTTAAGCTAAAAAAGTGAATAAACTTCTTAAACACATATTGACCGGTGACTTCTTTAATACATATTGATCAGAGTGACTGATAAACAATTCGGACATTAACTGCTATAGCGGTCATTTATAACTTGGATATATTAAATAGATGTTAAAACTATATTTTTAAACGGTGAACCAAATGTGAAGGCTTTTTGTGCTTCGAGACAAATAAAACAAAGAGTGCAAATTGATTAAGTCATTATATAGTCTAGTATAAAATATGCATAGGAACAATGTCATAAAAAATTTGAGTGTGATGTTGTCTAATAGAATCATTATTGATGAATCTGATTAGTACGTTGAGTAAATTTAATGGGCACAATGGTGTGATATTATATTTCTATGTGAATGATAGGTTGATCATCTGAATAGACATTAAGGCAATAAATGACACTGAAATTTCTTTTGTCTAATAAATTTGATTAGAAAGACTTGGGAAAAACTATTGTTATCCTATTTGTTAAAATACAAGAAAATCCAAAATAAAATTTTATCAAAATCACACTATGTTGAGAAAATGGTTAAAAAGTTGAATCAATATGATTTTAAACCTTTCGTCTACCATTTTCAAAAAAAAAAAAAAAAAAAAAAAACTATGATTTTAAACCTATTACATCCTACAACTTGAATATAAAAATATGTAAAAAAAAAAGTGAATGGTATGAATCAATTGGAATACTCCAAAATCATAGGTAGCTTGATATACCTTATGAATTGTACAAGACTTGAAATAGCATATGTAGTAGGCAGGACGTGCAACTACACCTGCAATCTCGAAAATACTCATTAAGAAGCATTAATGAGGGTGTAGAAATATCTTAAGAGTACTATAAATTATGGTCGACATTATGCTAAACATCTAGCCATGTTAATGATTTAATATTTAAAATTGGGTATCTTGTTGTTTGGAAACCAAGTTTAGTAGTATATTCGTCCAGGTAGAGAAAGCTTAATGTGTCTTAGAAATCAACCCAGCAACAGGCATAGCTTATTTGTGCAGAAAAACCCGGTCAGATTTCTAATCCCCCGATCAAATAGTCCCTAAAATAACTTCCTTTGCAGCTTCTATGCTTATCATACATTCTACCTCGATAGTCAATAATTCAATCACTGATTGTATCGTCGACTTCCAACTGATAGCTCCACGTCCACCTGAAACTGTATGTTCCACTAGTCTATATAGGTTTCCAACCTTTTGACCTTTCATAATAACCATGGCCTCTTTCATGACCTTCAACACTCCACCTTCTGCAATACACTTGCAGCCATTCAAATTTAATACTCCCAATGATATTAAATTCTTCTTTAAGTCTGGAACATGTCTTGCCTCATTAAGAGTTTGTATACTTCCATACATCATCTTAATTTTTATGCTCCCAATCCCAATGGAATTATAGGTCATATCATTACCCATTAACACTGATCCATTGTTGCACACGTTATATGCATCAAACCAGTTCTTATTATGACACATATGCCATGAACATCTTGAATCTAAAATCCATGCATCGGACAAATAATTCATACATGTGCTAACTGATAGAACATCAGCTACCTCAGAATCATCTGCTGCCACGCATGCTTGATCTGAAGAAGATGCTTTTTTTCTTCTTATCCTCATCAAACTTTTTGCAATTTCTTTTCATATATCCCTCCTCATTGTAATAGTAGCATCCAAACTTTTCTTTCCTCTTGATCGAAATCTATTTCCTTTTGATTTGTCTTCTTTCCATCTTTTCCAAGATCTTTGCTTCTTTCCTTGTACCACAAGACCTTCAGCTTGTGATTCCTCACTGCATGGTTTCTTTTTCGTTTCATTTGAAAGAAGAGCTGCAATAACTTCTTCGGTTTCCAAAGGATCCTTTCCATATAGCAATGTTGTAACTAGATGCTCATAAGAAAGCGGAGAGGCGCAAGAATAAGTAGAGCCATATCCTCATCATCAATCTTAACATCAACACTCAATAATTGAGATATAACCAAGTTGAATGTATTGAGATGCTCCAAAAAGCTTGAACCTTCCTTCATCCGAAGTGTATAAAGTTGTTATTTTAAAAACAACTTGTTTGTGAGTGATTTCGTAATGTATAAACTTTCCAACTTTGTTTAAAGTTTGGGTGCTTCGATTTTCCATGCAACTCCTTATGTAATCCTTGTTGCATAAGAACTTTTACGGTCCTTTTCCACAAACCGAGGTTTCCCTTTCCATCGAACTTGTCTATTTCAAATTTGGTTGTCTCATTTGATCCCATTGCAATCTTCGAAACCGTTGGCTCTGATACCACTGTGCGGGAAAAACCCCGTCGGACAAGAAATCCGATCAAATAACACAATCAAAGGTAAAATGGAAACAACCACAAGAATTAACAAGAGAGCAACACATAAAGAGAACACACATGAATTTATGTGGTTCGGTACAATGGCCTACATCCACAGGTAAGATCCTTTCTTCCACTATTAGAGAAAAGATGAAAAAATTACAACGGCATTAACACAATCTCGTAAACCTGTAACCCTCTTTACTCTTTCTTGGATACATTTCTCTCTCAAACCCCTTTCTAAATACAAGAAAGAAAAACCCCCTTTCTACAAAACGGAAACCTAAAAGAGACGGGGGGGTGTGTGGGGGGGGGGGGGGGGGGGACTATGGATCATCTTCTAATTCACTATAAGCTTGCAACAGAGGTATGGGGCAAAGTATTGAGTAGATTTGGGATTACATGGGTGTTCCCGACATCTTTTGTAGAGCTATTCGAAAGCTGGGCTATGGCACCATGGAAGTGTAAAGGTAAGATTCTTTCGTATGTGTCACATTCTTAGCTACCATCTGGGTACTATGGAAAGAATGCAATGCAAGAATCTTCAAGGGTTACTCCAAGGGAGCACAGTACCTATTCAATAAGGCGATTGCTTTAACTATCTTATGGCCCTTCAGATTTGTGTCGGCAAGATCTGTGGCACGGTTGGAGAGAGATATGTAGCACATGTAGCAATAATCCTAAAATGGTCCAAGCATGGTCCCCTCCGTCTCAGGGGATCCTCAAATTGAATTTTGATGGCTCAAGTTTGGGGAATCCAAGACCTTCTCTTATGGAATGAGAAGGGGGATGTGATTTGAGCATGGGCATTTAGTGTGCCAATAGGGGTGGCAGACTCTAACGAGGTGGAAGTTCGAGCCATCCACCAAGGAATTAATTTTCTTCAAAGTGAAGACACGAATAGGGTGGTGGTACAAGGGGACTCTCTCAATGTCATTAGGTGGCTAAGAGGCTCACATACGGCACCTTGGAGATTTGCTACACGATTTGATGAGATTCAGGACAAGATTGGACCCTCTTCTATATCTTTCAATCATATAAGGCGGTCAGCAAATGGAGAGGCTGACAAGCTTGCTAGAGAGGGTGTACATAGGGAGAGAGTGGATCTTTTCGACTTCCTCCCTCCAAGCTGCTTGCGTTTTGTTTTTATTTTTTCTGTTATTTCTCAGCTCATTGCTCTCATTTTCTTTGTATCCTTTCAGGACCTTCTCGGTCTCCGTTTTTTCAATGAATTTATGCTTATTGTTAGAAGTGTATATGTGCTTAAGGGCACTTTGGTCTTTGTACTCTTTCACCTTATATAAATACACAAGTGAGGGGGAGCTAATCCTCAACTCACTCATTCCCTTCCCTCTTCTCTCTTAACATGGTAGGGTTGATTCCCTAGGGCCACCATTGTTTCCCTTCTTCTTCTCTCCTCGCCACCATTGTCACCCTACAACCTAACCTTAACCCTAACTGTACCTGACGCACCACCCCCATCCCTCCCTCACGAGAGCCCGACCCTAACCTCTCACCTCTCACCTCACTCCACCTCTCCTCCCCTCCACCTCTCATAGCTCCTCCATTTCTCGCCTCACTCCACTCTTCACTTTTCCCTCCACCTCTCGCCTCTCTCCACGACTCCACCTGCCTCCTCTCAACCCCAAACCTCAAACCTGACCTCGCCCAGACCCAAAACCCTAAACCCCACTCTAGCCCAACACTAAAACCCTAAACCCACCACGCCAGCCCCTCGCCCCTCCCAAAAAGCTCAACCTGACGCCTCCCACCTCTCCTCCCCACCGTAAAACCCAAACCTGACCCCCCTTTCTTCCCCAAACCCGCACTCTTCCCCTCCACCGTACAACCACCTCCTCCCTTTCCACACCCACCATCATCCTCCCTAACTCTCTCTCTCCAACTCCTTTTACGTTTAATCATTTGAAACCCTCCTTCCTCTGCCCTCTCATCTCTTGGAATCCTAATCTCTCTCTCTAGCATCATCTCCATGATCTAAATCATCTCTGTCACTCTTTTTCTCTTTCTCCGCAGCTCCGATCTCATCGGTTAGTTGGTAACCCTATGTCTTCGTTTGCTATGTCTCCTTCGGGGCCGCGGTATCCTATCTGGGCCCGCCTTGTGATTTTTTCCTTTTCTATCGTTCTTCTGTCATCGTTGTGGTTGCGAGTTTCCTTCTATCTCTGTCTTCATGGATCTTCCTGTCAGCATGACTCCTGCTGCGAGCTCGACTCCTCCACCTGCGGCTCCTAGTTACTCTCCTTCTGTGAAGCACTCTTACCCACAGATGACTTCGGAAAACCTCGACGGGTCCAATTACCTCAACTGGCGTATGGCGGTTGATAAGTGCCTCCTGGTTCGAGGTAAGGTCGATTTCATTTAGCGTGATCCTCCTTCTTCCATGGATCCCTCCTATGCTCGGTGCGGCAGGATGATGCCCAGATCCGCACTCTTCTCTGGCAGAGCATGACCCCTCGCTTTGTTGGCATGAAGATGTGCCTGAAGACTTTTAAGGACAGATACAATTGTCCTCTATTCTGGGGTTGATAACCTCACTCGCATTTGCGACACCTACTGGGAGTGGATGTGCCTTCAGCATGGCAATACACCTCTAGCTGCATTTTACAGTTAGTTCATTTCACTATGTCAGCAGTTAGATGTCTTCATGCCCCTCACAGCTAATCTGATTGTTCTCGCCAGGCAACGAGAGCAGCTCCAAGTTGTCCACTTCCTTAATGCCTTGTGCCCTGCCTGACTTTCTGCACCTTCGACAGCAGATCATTGGCTCCGGCTCCATTCCCTCCCTCATGGAGGTTTATTCTCATGCCCAGCAGTGTCTCCACGGTAATTCCTCTCATGTTGTCTTTGTTGATGGTTTTGTGCTTGTAGCATATGATAGTGGTGATTGTTCTGGTCGCGGCAGTGGTACCATTGGCGGTGGTAGGGGTCGTAGAGGCCGTGGAGGTGGCTGAGATTTTGGTGGTGTCCGTGGTACTGGTGAGCGTGGCCGCCCTTAGCTACCATCTGGGTACTGTGGAAGGAATGCAATGCAAGAATCTTCAAGGGATACTCCAAGGGAGCACAGTACCTATTCAATAAGGCGATTGCTTTAACTATCTTATGGCCCTTCAGATTTGTGTCGGCATGATCTGTGGCACGGTTGGAGAGAGATATGTAGCACATGTAGCAATAATCCTAAAATGGTCCAAGCATGGTCCCCTCCGTCTCAGGGGATCCTCAAATTGAATTTTGATGGCTCAAGTTTGGGGAATCCAAGACCTTCTCTTATGGAATGAGAAGGGGGATGTGATTTGAGCATGGGCATTTAGTGTGCCAATAGGGGTGGCAGACTCTAACGAGGTGGAAGTTCGAGCCATCCACCAAGGAATTAATTTTCTTCAAAGTGAAGACACGAATAGGGTGGTGGTACAGGGGGACTCTCTCAATGTCATTAGGTGGCTAAGAGGCTCACATACGGCACCTTGGAGATTTGCTGCACGATTTGATGAGATTCAGGACAAGATTGGACCCTCTTCTATATCTTTCAATCATAAAAGGCGGTCAGCAAATGGAGAGGCTGACAAGCTTGCTAGAGAGGGTGTACATAGGGAGAGAGTGGATCTTTTCGACTTCCTCCATCCAAGCTGCTTGCGTTTTGTTTTTATTTTTTCTGTTATTTCTCAACTCATTGCTCTCATTTTCTTTGTGTCCTTTCAGGACCTTCTCGGTCTCCGTTTTTTCAATGAATTTATGCTTATTGTTAGAAGTGTATATGTGCTTAAGGGCACTTTGGTCTTTGTACTCTTTCACCTTATATAAATACACCAGTGAGAGGGACCTAATCCTCAACTCACTCATTGTAAGAACCGGTAAAATATATATATATATAAATATAAAAATGGCCTCATAGGTGGGTAATCATCGGCCATTACTCATTTTCCCCAAGTTAATCGGGCATGAGGACATCTGGCATAATGGGGCGTACACGATTCGAACCCAAGTCTAAGCTAAGATTGAACGGCTTCCTACCACTAAGCCACCGCCCCAGATGTCAACAAAAACGGAATAGATATATATATATGTTAAAAATTTCCAATAGTCACTATTCACAATTACTATTCACAATAGTCACTATGCGAGATTACTATGCAGAAATACTATGCAAGTTCACTATTGAGATACACTATTTAAAAGTATTATTCACAGTAGGACCCACCGAGTACTATTCATAAGCGGGTCCCACATCAGCGGGCCCCATACAAGCAGGCCCCACATAAGCGGATCCAACACCAGTGGGTCCCACATCAGCGGGTCCCACACGAGCGGGCCCCACGACCAGCGGGTCCTACCACCAGCGGGACCCATCCCTAGTGGAAACGAAAATATATCGCACCGACGAAAATAATAATAAACAAATCGTAAATAGTAGCAAAAATACTATTGACCGACGAAAATAATAATAAAAAAATGTTATTTACTATGCAAAATACTGTTAACCGACGAAAATAATAATTTAAAATAGTAAATAGTTTTTACTATGCAAAAGTACTATGCAAAAATACTGTTGACCGACAAAAATAATAATTTAAAATAGTAAATAGTCTTTACTATGCAAAAAGTACTATGCAAAAAAATGTCTATAAATAGAGGAGGAGGAGGAGAAGAAGAGAAGAGAAGAGAAGAGAAGAGAAGAGAGAGAGAGAGAGAGAGAGAGAGAGAGAGAGAGAGAAAGAGAAAGAGAAAGAGAGAGAGGAAGAGGAAGAGAAGAAAGAGAGGAAGAGAAGAAAGAGAGAGAGGAAGGAAAGAGAAAATCCACTACCAAGTAAGTCTTTTATAATAGTCTCTCTTTCATGGTTGGTTCTACCACCTAAATTTATTTGAAGCAATGATCTCTTTCATGGTTGGTTCTACCACCTAAAATTATTCGAAGCAATGATCTCTTTCATGGTTGGTTCTACCACCTACCTATATGGATAAAGTAATGGTTGGTTCTACCACCTATATACTTAACGGTGAAATTTATTTGCTAGCATAGTAACCGTAAAGTAAACTTTATCAACTTATGGTGAAATGATAACATGCGGGGCCCACATAAATAGTGACATGATGGGGCCCACATAAATAGTGACATGATGGGGCCCACATAAATAGTGACATGCGGGGCCCACATAAATAGTGACATGATGGGGCCCACATGAATAGTAGCATGTGGGGCCCACATGAATAGTGAACACAGGGAACCTTATTTTAGGACATAAATGGACACAGAAAGGACAAGTGTTGTCTGTGTGATATTAAAAGGACCTAGACTAAAATAAGTTGACCTATTTCACTTATTTGCCTACAGGAGCCATCTCGTCCTACTGCGACTATAAGAAAAGGCAGGTGACAGCTAGACCTTGTCTTGTAATGGTGTTCAATATAATTGTCTATGCAATGTAGCTCTGCTTATAAATTGCCTGATAAATACCTGCTTAGTGAATTTATACTCGCTTGCCTGGAATCAAATGAATTGAAATGAATGCTGGAATCAAATGAATTGAAATGAATGCAGGAAGAAAGGCAAAGGTAAGTAATTGCATACATGTTGCATACATGGGGGAAAGTGAAGGGGAACTTAAGGGTGTGGTGGAATCATCCTGGGACCTAAGGTCCAAAGGCCAACGCGAGAAGCGTGTACTGCCTTTCGTTGGCAAACCAACCAAAAAGGGAAAGTATCCCCGAGGGATAGTATCCCCGGCTCGGCAAATGCGAGACCGTAATCCAAGTCCATAACGTCACTACCTTCAGACAGGGGTAGTGGTTAGCCGTGCGGCAAGGACACCGGCAGAAAAAAATAAAATAAAATGAAAAAGTCAGAAAAGAACTGACAGAAAAATAATTGGGGGAAAAGCCGGATGTACCTGGGGAATGTGCTGTCTCATAATTATTGCATGCATAGCATACATTGAAATTATTGTCATTCCTTTTATTTATATTGCCATGGGCATTGTAATCTTTATTATATTGTTTCTAGACATTATTGAGGATGTGGATTATATTGTATACACTGTTATTATTGTCTCTTTTACTTTGCTCGGTCTTTGGATGACCCTGCTTTGACGTTGATTCCTCCACCACAGGGGTTGAGGCATTAGATGGCGGAGCATTTGCAAATGAAGGAACCATGGGATAAGGGACTGTGTGATCAGAGAGTTCGTTCCTGGAGTCCTTGCATTTTGACGTCTTACGTCATGTATCATTTTTAAGTTGTAATAAGATTCTATCGGGATCGTCGTTGATGCTTGTATAAAAAAAAAAAAAAAAAAAAAAAAATATTTCCATGATTTTTACTTTCTTTTGCTCGTAGCGACACGACGGAAATCGGGTCGTTACAGTTATGGTATCAAAGCCATACCTCCTCTAGTACGATATGCCAACAAGGACGTTGGGCCCTTTTAGGGGGTGGATTGTAATAGTCCCACATCGGAAGCGGAGAGAGAAAGTTCCTGGGTTATATGTTGTAGATCCACATTCCCGGGTTTACGGAAAATCTGGTGCTTGTGGGTTGTGTCGTTAAGTAGGGTTAGATAGCTAATAGGTGACATATGATGTGTCACATTTCAAGGGTAAACTGGAAAAAAATAAAAATAAAATTGATAGTGGTCCACCATCAAAGAACTTGTGCCCCCACTGTGGAAGGATTCACGTTGGGCAATGCTGGAGAAGAAGGGATTGCCCTAAGGCACCAGCCTTCATCCAAAACCGCCCACCTCCGCCACAATATCAACCGGTGCAAACAATCAGCAGAACCAGGGAAGAAGAAATCAGTACCGCCCTCTGACCCAAGATAAGAACGCACAGCCAGGAACTGAAAAGCGTTTCTTCGCCCTAATCAACGAGGTACAGGATGGGGCCTAATCAACGATGACAACGAGGTACAGGATGGGGCAACAGAAGGTCAGAAAACTTATTTATAAATTATGGATTATGGGAAACAAGGGAATTCATAGGAGTAAAATGTCTGCCTAGAATAGAAGATTAGTAGTATTTAAGAGGCAGTGCAGATTATGATGGATTTCACAAGACGTTAATTTCTAATCAAAATTAAGATTTACAAAGTAAAGGAGATGATCTTAAATTATCATGTGTCGAGATTCTGATTATCAAGATATCTAGGTTATGGGCGTAGGAATTTCGGGGACGAAATTTTTTTTTAAGGGGGGTAGAATGTAAGAACCGGTAAAATATATATATATATAAATATAAAAATGGCCTCATAGGTGGGTAATCATCGGCCATTACTCATTTTCCCCAAGTTAATCGGGCATGAGGACATCTGGCATAATGGGGCGTACACGATTCGAACCCAAGTCTAAGCTAAGATTGAACGGCTTCCTACCACTAAGCCACCGCCCCAGATGTCAACAAAAACGGAATAGATATATATATATGTTAAAAATTTCCAATAGTCACTATTCACAATTACTATTCACAATAGTCACTATGCGAGATTACTATGCAGAAATACTATGCAAGTTCACTATTGAGATACACTATTTAAAAGTATTATTCACAGTAGGACCCACCGAGTACTATTCATAAGCGGGTCCCACATCAGCGGGCCCCATACAAGCAGGCCCCACATAAGCGGATCCAACACCAGTGGGTCCCACATCAGCGGGTCCCACACGAGCGGGCCCCACGACCAGCGGGTCCTACCACCAGCGGGACCCATCCCTAGTGGAAACGAAAATATATCGCACCGACTAAAATAATAATAAACAAATCGTAAATAGTAGCAAAAATACTATTGACCGACGAAAATAATAATAAAAAAATGTTATTTACTATGCAAAATACTGTTAACCGACGAAAATAATAATTTAAAATAGTAAATAGTTTTTACTATGCAAAAGTACTATGCAAAAATACTGTTGACCGACAAAAATAATAATTTAAAATAGTAAATAGTCTTTACTATGCAAAAAGTACTATGCAAAAAAATGTCTATAAATAGAGGAGGAGGAGGAGAAGAAGAGAAGAGAAGAGAAGAGAAGAGAAGAGAAGAGAGAGAGAGAGAGAGAGAGAGAAAGAGAAAGAGAAAGAGAAAGAGAGAGAGGAAGAGGAAGAGAAGAAAGAGAGGAAGAGAAGAAAGAGAGAGAGGAAGGAAAGAGAAAATCCACTACCAAGTAAGTCTTTTATAATAGTCTCTCTTTCATGGTTGGTTCTACCACCTAAATTTATTTGAAGCAATGATCTCTTTCATGGTTGGTTCTACCACCTAAAATTATTCGAAGCAATGATCTCTTTCATGGTTGGTTCTACCACCTACCTATATGGATAAAGTAATGGTTGGTTCTACCACCTATATACTTAACGGTGAAATTTATTTGCTAGCATAGTAACCGTAAAGTAAACTTTATCAACTTATGGTGAAATGATAACATGCGGGGCCCACATAAATAGTGACATGATGGGGCCCACATAAATAGTGACATGATGGGGCCCACATAAATAGTGACATGCGGGGCCCACATAAATAGTGACATGATGGGGCCCACATGAATAGTAGCATGTGGGGCCCACATGAATAGTGAACACAGGGAACCTTATTTTAGGACATAAATGGACACAGAAAGGACAAGTGTTGTCTGTGTGATATTAAAAGGACCTAGACTAAAATAAGTTGACCTATTTCACTTATTTGCCTACAGGAGCCATCTCGTCCTACTGCGACTATAAGAAAAGGCAGGTGACAGCTAGACCTTGTCTTGTAATGGTGTTCAATATAATTGTCTATGCAATGTAGCTCTGCTTATAAATTGCCTGATAAATACCTGCTTAGTGAATTTATACTCGCTTGCCTGGAATCAAATGAATTGAAATGAATGCTGGAATCAAATGAATTGAAATGAATGCAGGAAGAAAGGCAAAGGTAAGTAATTGCATACATGTTGCATACATGGGGGAAAGTGAAGGGGAACTTAAGGGTGTGGTGGAATCATCCTGGGACCTAAGGTCCAAAGGCCAACGCGAGAAGCGTGTACTGCCTTTCGTTGGCAAACCAACCAAAAAGGGAAAGTATCCCCGAGGGATAGTATCCCCGGCTCGGCAAATGCGAGACCGTAATCCAAGTCCATAACGTCACTACCTTCAGACAGGGGTAGTGGTTAGCCGTGCGGCAAGGACACCGGCAGAAAAAAATAAAATAAAATGAAAAAGTCAGAAAAGAACTGACAGAAAAATAATTGGGGGAAAAGCCGGATGTACCTGGGGAATGTGCTGTCTCATAATTATTGCATGCATAGCATACATTGAAATTATTGTCATTCCTTTTATTTATATTGCCATGGGCATTGTAATCTTTATTATATTGTTTCTAGACATTATTGAGGATGTGGATTATATTGTATACACTGTTATTATTGTCTCTTTTACTTTGCTCGGTCTTTGGATGACCCTGCTTTGACGTTGATTCCTCCACCACAGGGGTTGAGGCATTAGATGGCGGAGCATTTGCAAATGAAGGAACCATGGGATAAGGGACTGTGTGATCAGAGAGTTCGTTCCTGGAGTCCTTGCATTTTGACGTCTTACATCATGTAACTATTTTTTTTTTTTTTTTTCAACTGTAACGACACGACGGAAATCGGGTCGTTACACTCATTCCCTTCCCTCTTCTCTCTTAACATGGTATGAGAGCCCTAGGGTTGATTCCCTAGGGCCACCATTGTTTCCCTTCTTCTTCTTCTCTCCTCGCCACCATTGTCACCCTACAACCTAACCCTAACCCTAACTGTACCCGACGCACCACCTCCATCCCTCCCTCACGAGAGCCCGACCCTAACCTCTCACCTCTCACCTCACTCCACCTCTCCTCCCCTCCACCTCTCGCCTCACTCCACTCTTCGTTTGTCCCTCCACCTCTCGCCTCTCTCCACGACTCCACCTGCCTCCTCTCAACCGCAAACCTCAAACCTGACCTCGCCCAGACCCAAAACCCTAAACCCCACTCTAGCCCAACACTAAAACCCTAAACCCACCACGCCAGCCCCTCGCCCCTCCCAAAAAGCTCAACCCGACGCCTCCCACCTCTCCTCCCCACCGTAAAACCCAAACCTGACCCCCCTTTCTTCCCCAAACCCGCACTCTTCCCCTCCACCGTACAGCCACCTCCTCCCTTTCCACACCCACCATCATCCTCCCTAACTCTCTCTCTCTCTCCAACTCCTTTTACGTTTAATCATTTGAAACCCTCCTTCCTCTGCCCTCTCATCTCTTGGAATCCTAATCTCTCTCTCTAGCATCATCTCCATGATCTAAATCATCTCTGTCACTCTTTTTCTCTTTCTCCGCAGCTCCGATCTCATCGGGCAGTTGGTAACCCTATGTCTTCGTTTGCTATGTCTCCTTCAGGGCCGCAGTATCCTATCTGGGCCCGCCATGTGATTTTTTCCTTTTCTATCGTTCTTATGTCATCGTTGTGGTTGCGAGTTTCCTTCTATCTCTGTCTTCATGGATCCTCCTATAATCATGGATCTTCCTGTCAGCATGACTCCTGCTGCGAGCTCGACTCCTCCACCTGCGGCGGCTCCTAGTTACTCTCCTTCTGTGAAGCACTCTTACCCACAGATGACTTCGGAAAAACTCGACGGGTCCAATTACCTCAACTGGCGTATGGCGGTTGATAAGTGCCTCCTGGTTAGAGGTAAGGTCGATTTCATTGAGCGTGATCCTCCTTCTTCCGTGGACCGCTCCTATGCTCGGTGCGGCAGGATGATGCCCAGATCCGCACTCTTCTCTGGCAGAGCATGACCCCTCGCTTCGTTGGCGTGAAGATGTGCCTGAAGACTTTTAAGGACATATACAATTGTCCTCTATTCTGGGGTTGATAACCTCACTCGCATTTGCGACACCTACTGGGAGTGGATGTGCCTTCAGCATGGCAATACACCTCTAGCTGCATTTTACAATTAGTTCATTTCACTATGTCAGCAGTTAGATGTCTTCATGCCCCTCACAGCTAATCTGATTGTTCTCGCCAGGTAACGAGAGCAGCTCCAAGTTGTCCACTTCCTTAATGCCTTGTGCCCTGACTTTCTGCACCTTCGACAGCAGATCATTGGCTCCGGCTCCATATCCTCCCTCATGGAGGTTTATTCTCATGCCCAGCAGTGTCTCCAGGGTAATTCCTCTCATGTTGTCTTTGTTGATGGTTCTGTGCTTGTAGCATATGATAGTGGTGATTGTTCTGGTCGCAGCGGTGGTACCATTGGCGGTGGTAGGGGTGGTAGAGGCCGTGGAGGTGGCTGAGATTTTGGTGGTGTCCGTGGTACTGGTGAGCGTGGCCGCCCTTATTGCACTCACTGTCAAGTGGCCAGGCATCATGTGGATACTTGCTATGCCTTGCATCCCGAGCTCCATCTACAGTGTTCTCCTCACATCACCGCCGCCAGTCTTCCTGATGCTCTGTCCACAGCGTTCTGCTCACATCACCACCGCCAGTCTTCTTGATGCTCCGTCCACAGCCAGTCTTCCTGATGCACCTACCTCCCCGCCAGCCCAAAGGCCCCTGATGGTACTTTCATTGTCTCAAGGGTAGACTATGAGGAGCTTCAACACTTGCGTGCGAGCAACCGACCTACTACTGCAAGTTCTGCCCAGCAAGGTAGTTCACCACCCTCCTTTCTCACTACCTCCAATTCTTGGATTATTGATTCCGCGGCCTCAAACCACATAACTGGTAATCCTGTTTCCCTTAGTTCGTTTCCGTCGTTTCATTCTATCTCTCATTTCATTACTCTCGCTGATGGGACCACTGCTCCCATCTCTAGTGTTGGTAGTATTTCTTCACATTCTGGACTTACTTTGTCATCAGTTCTTTGTGTTCCTAAGTCTCCTCTTAATTTACTTTCTGTTAGCCAACTTACTAAAAGTCTTAACTGTTTTCTCTGTTTTCCCTTCTTATTGTCTTTTTCGAGATCTCTTGTCTGGGAGGACAATTAGTTCAGGTCGTGAGGTGGATGGGTTGTATCGTCTTGACTGTAGTCCCTCGCGTGCCATTTTGCATAGTTCGGTCAACGCTTATCAGTGGCATTGTCGCCTTCGCCATCCCTCTCTCCAGAGACTTCAGCATACATCCTTCTAGTCCGATTCAGTCCTTTCAATGCGAGTCTTGTGAACTTAGAAAGCATCATCGTGTGTTCTTTCTGTCCAGAGTTGTCAGTCGGGTCTCGAGTCCCTTGAGTCCTTTTGAGTTGGTGCATTCTGATGTTAGGTATTCCTCAAGGACTGTCACTTTTTTGGATATAGATACTTTATCATTCTGGTTGATAACTTCTCTCGTATGACATGGTTCTTTTTTCTCAAAGACCGTTTTGAGGTCTTTCATTCTTCTCGCACATTTCACGTTGAGATTACTAACCAATATAATTGCACCCTTAAATGTTTGTGCATTGATAATGCTAGGGAGTACTTTTTTACTTCTAATGGTTTTCAGGATATCTTATCTACTCATGCAATAATGCATCAGTCCTCTAGTGCTTACACCTCTCAACAAAATGGTGTGGCTGGGAGAAAAGTGCGGTATTTACTTGATATGGCCCGCAGTCTTCTCTTTCAAATGCAGGTCCTTAAAGCCTAATAGAGTGATGCCATCCTTACATCATGTTTCTTAGCTAAACGGCTTCCCCCCTCTATCCTTCATGATACCTCTCCCTTCTCCGTCTTGCATCCTCAATGTGATTCCTTTCCCCTCACTCCACGGGTCTTTGGTTGTGTGCTTTGTCTAGGGGTGGACATGGGTCGGTTCGGTTCAGTTTTGGGGTATCCCCATAACCGAACCGATCCCCTATCGGTTCCCAAATTTGGGAACCGGAACCGAACCATGGTTCCACAGAACCGAACCGAACCAAAACCAAACTCGATCGGTTCGGTTCGGTTCTGGGTTTACCCAAATCACAGTGCAAAAAGAGCTGAATTGAAAATCCAAGAATTTGATCCGGATCCAAATAGCAATGCAAAAAGGGTTGCAAATGTGAGAAATCCAAATCAAAATCTTCTCGGCAACCAAAAATAACAGGGCCCAAGTAAATCTTCTCGGCATCCAAAAATATTCGTTTGACTAAGGCCCTGTTCGTTTGATTAAAGGCCCTATTCATAATCTTTAGGCCCTGTTCTTTTGAACTGATTAAAGGACTCACATTTGATTCTCAAAATCCAATAATAACAGGGCCCAAATAATCGTAGGGCTCACAAGTCACAACCGAACTGAATCACATTCGATTTTCAAAATCCAAAACAAACAGGCCCAAGTAATCACCCCTTTCACGTTTTTTGTGAGAAAAAAAACATAAAAGAAATAGAAAAAATCCATACCTTGCAATGAAAGAGAAAAAAGCAGTGGGCTTGCTTGTTCTTCTTCTCTTTAAATCTTAATGCTTGAATAGTTGAAGGCAGAGACATGGGAAGGGAGACAAAGAGAGATGAGATCTAGGGTTTTCTTTTCACCTCTTTGGCAAATAGCAATCGAGGGTTTCAAATTTTCTCCTCCCTTTACGTAAGTTAAAAGTTAAAACGGGGTGCCTTTATTAGTTTTTTATTCGGTAAAAATGCAAAAGTCAAAACGTTAAAATAAGGGGGGGTGATTTTATCCATCTGGGAGGGAACATCACTGCCCTTTCTAAATTTTTTGTTAAATGTTAGTTTTTTAAAATATAAAGAACTGTGAACTGGACCGGTTCGGTTCGGTTCTGGGTCCCAAGATCCCAAACCAAGAACCGAACCGGCTAATGTCAGTTCCCAAAAAATAGAACCGTAACCGAACCACAAAAATTTAGAACCGAACCGAACCGAACCAAATAGGCCAGCTCGGTTCGGTTCTTCGGGTTAGACCCAACCCATGTCCACCCCTAGCTTTGTCCACAACCTCTCTCCTGGCCTCGATAAGTTGGATCCTCGGGCGGAGAGATGTGTCTTTCTAGGGTACTCTCACACCCAGAAAGGTTATCGATGTTATAGCCCTCGGCTACACCGCTTATTTGTTTCCGCCGATGTCACCTTTTTTTAGTCCGTCTTCTTCTTTACTGCTCCCGAGAGCAGTAACGTTGTGCCTGAATCTCAGGTTCCTCTCCTTCTTCCTGTTTTAGCTGATCTTGTTGAGTCTCCTCCTTCTCCATTGCAGGTGACTTCGGCTCCTCCTCCTCCAGCTCCTACGAGGGTCTATCAGTGGTGTCCGAGGCTAGATGTCCCCACCCTACGCCCGAGGCAGCGTCTTCTCAGTTGGAGATACAAGCTCCTCCATCTCAGGTACCTCTTCTTCCCTCTCCAGGTGATCCTGTAGATTCTTCTATTGCCTCACATACTCATTCTTGTAAGACTACGCATCCCATTTCCTTTGTTCTTTCTTATGATCATCTCACCCCCCCCTGTTTCATAGCTGTGTCTTTCTTATCTTCTATTTCTTTTCTGCAACCTGTGCCCGAGGCCCTTGCTCATCCAGGTTGGAGTGCTGCAATGGATCTTGAGATGGTCGCTCTTCAGGCCAATCATACTTAGAATTTGGTCCCTCTACCTCATGGTGCTCAGCCAATGGGCTGTCGTTGGGTCTTTGCCATCAAATACATGCCTGACGGGACAGTTAAGCGCCTTAAGGCATGCTTGGTTGCCTAGGGATATACACAGACATTCGGGGTTGACTATATAAAGACATTCTCCCCGGTTGCCAAAATTCCCTCGATTGCAGAATTGATCTCTCTCGCTGTCAACCGGAAGACCCTTATACCAGCTTGATGTCAAGAATACCTTTCTGCATGGCGACCTCACTGAGGAGGTTTATATGGAGCAACCTCCTGGGTATGTTGCTCAGGAGATGTCCTCCTAATTTTGCCGATTGCGGAAATCCCATTATGGCTTAAAGCAATCTCCTTGAGCATGGTTTGGGAGATTCAGTGATGCTAGTAAGCACTTTGGCATGAAACAACGTGCGGGTGATCATTCCGTTTTTAGCCATCAGTCTGATGCCGGACATGTTCTTCTCATAGTGTTTGTGGATGATATTATCAGATGAGACAAGTTCTCTTGGACTTATTAGATGAGACAAGTTCTCTTAGGTGAAACCTGTTGTCGTGCCTTGGACCCGAATGTGAAACTTCTTCCAGATGAGGAAGAATTGTTAAATGATCCTGGCAGGTATATGAGGTTCGTTGGAAAACTTATATACCTCACACTCACTCGTCTAGATATCTCATTTGTTGTAGGGGTAGTCAGCAAGTTTATGAGCTCACCACTTACCACTCATTGGACAACAGTACTTCAGATTATCAGGTATTTGAAAGGTACTCCAAGGAGTGGCTTGCTATTCAAGAGACATGGGCATGAGAAGTTGGAAGGATTTTGTGATGCAGAGACTAGGCATGGTCACCAGCATATGGGGGATTCACCACTAGATGTTGTACCTTTTTTGGGGTAACTTAGTGCCATGGCGAAGTAAGAAACTAGCCAAATCAATTACAAAAGCAGGATACCGAGCCATGTCACATACGAGTCGAGAGCTAATCTGGTTGTGCTCTCTCCTATCTGAGATTCTTCCTCATCCCCAGCTCGGCTACGATGCGACAATAAGGCTGCTATTCACATTGCTGCCAATCTTGTTTTTCATGAGAGAACAAAGCACGTAGAGGTGGACTGTAATTTCATACGCCAGAGAATCCAAAAGGGCGAGATATGCACTACCTTCACTCGATCAGTGGCAGCTAGCTAATATTTTTACCAAGTCATTGAGTAAAGCTAAGCTAAATGATATTTGTAACAAGCTAGGAATGCATGATATATACATTCCATCTCGAGGGGTGTCAGAAGTGAATATCAAGGACACCTCTTATACTCTTTCACCTTTTATAAATACATAAGTGCGGGGGAGCTAATCCTCAACACATACCATTAAAAAAGGAAACCACAAGAGAAAAATCAAGGACACCTCCCCTTCTAGTCTTCTTTACTACACGAGAAAACCCTTCGTCTTCTTCATTCCACAAGGGGAAAATCAAACCGTGTGCATTCACCTTCTCCCAAGAAATGAGAATGATCTGTAATCTCTTTCCTTCTCTCTTATCTCAAGAGAAAAAACCATGGGTGCTTCTTCTTCACCACACTTTTTCCAAGTAACAAGATTTTCACTGTCTTCCTTCTCTCATGCACAAGGGAAACACTTTCAAAAGAATAATTGTTCTCTTATTTTGATTTTTAAATTCAACACCCCATTTCATGTGTTTGCATGTAATACAGTTCCAGTAACCGTCTCCCAACTGCTTGGGAAACAAGACACAAATACAACATGATCCTTAGTCGAATCGAAGTTCGTTGACTTAGAAACAAGTGAAGAAGCATAAGGACTTGAAAACCTTCAAATGTTTTTTTTATTTTTGAATTTTACCTTCTAATGTATATTTCAAGCTGAAATACACCAATTTTTTTTTGAAATAACAATCTACAATGGTTGTTAAGATGCAATATCAATTGCAAGTAGTAATAATGTATATAGTCTGTAATCCTTAGAGATATGACTTCATAAAATAATTACTGAAGAATTGAGTGATCAAAAAATATTGCAGATTATCTTACTAAAAATAAATTTAAAAAATTAATCATATGTACATTGCAATACGGGTCAAAAGCCCAATGATTAAATCATCAACTCAACTCAACTCAACTCAACTCAACTCAACAAAGGCTCTGTCCCAAACTAGTTGGGGTCGGCTAAATGAATCATTTAGAAATTTTTCATGAAGAAGGTGAAAGGAATCTACCTGGCTCAAAATGACCAAGTCTAATCATGGCCCTACTTGGGTTCGTCTATGTGGATCATTTTCTTCCATTATCCCCTATCCAAGGCTGTGTTCACTGTTATGTTCCTAGCCATCAAAAGTCTTTCCTCGCTATTTCTACCCAAGTCGTTTTCAGTCTGCCCCTACCTCTTTTTACTCCATCAACTTGGCACGAGTCACATCTTCTCACTAGAGCATCCAAAGGCCTACGTTGGATATGTTCAAACCATCTTAAGCGGTGCTCTCTCATCTTCTCCTCAAGTAGTGTCATCCCTACCTTTTTACAAATATCTTCATTTTTAATTCTATCTAACCTTCTGTGGCCGCACATCCATCGAAGCATTACCAATGATTAAATCATCAACTCAACAAAGCCTTTGCCCCAAAAATCATCAATAGAAAAAAAACAGCATATAATATTGGAGATCCAACCTATCAAAAAAATAATTATAATTAATATTGGAGATCCTAATAAGTTTAATAGGGACAATTACTTAATCGAGAAATTTGTTTTGTATCGTAATTAAGAGAATTAAATTCTTTGTGCTAATTTATATGATATGTGTGGATGTAACCTGTAACGTGAGGAAGTTATTACTCTTAATGATATCCTAGGAAGTACGGGTACGGGTACAAGGTGCAGCTACGACACGACATGGGTACGTCGGTACGTGATTTTCCAAAAAATCAGGTGCGGGTATGTCGCAGGTACGCCGAATATAATATAATTTAATATTTTATTATATATTTATAAAACTTAAAAAAAAACAATTGAAGAACAATCAAATAACAATAATATCACCAAAATGGGAAAGGGCGACAATAAATTCGCACCCCTGTAGGATAATTCGCACCCTTTAAACGAAGGTAGGTCGAAGACTTTAACGCTTTTTAACGTCAATTCACACTAAAAGGGTGCGAATTATCCTACAAGGGATGCCCATGGCAAAATCTAATATTACTTCATATTTCATAAGTACTATATTTCATAAGTTCTAAGTATATAATCGCATCATTCATTAGATACAATGTCCGTCGCCTCATATCCAATATCATCCTATACATCATCTGTAAAAACAATATGCACAAAGGAGTAAGTGCTCCAATTCCTCTCGGCACAAGACGAAGACGAAGGCTGCATAAGAAGCTTCAAAGCTTAGCTTTGAAGCATATGTACCATGGACAGCCCACCAATCGGACAGCTCACAAATCATGAGGCTCTAAAGTAGATCGGTCATTGATGGAATCAATGTCATTGAATAATTCGGATTTCATAGAGAAGTGGGCAAAGTGCACATCAACCTTCGTGCGACCGCTGAATTGGGAAAGTACTTTTTGAGGCACTTTACCCTCTCTGCATAAATCTCCGTATCCCTATGTGGAGGAACTCGATTTGAACCTGCAGTAAGTCATTCTTCGTTATAATACCTTTAAGAATTAAAAATAATAATTTAGTTTCAAGTTAAAAGTAAGAAATAAACATAGCTACTAATCTAAATAAATTTTAAAGTTACCTAACATTGGATTCAATGAATGTGTCAAGCAATGAAGTGGAGTGTTACTCTTGTTCCAACGATCAACAGAATTTCATGCACCACTTCATCTCTTCCCCTATCCTGTTATCGAAACTGTGCTTAATTTTCGGCAATGGATTCTCAGTCTCTGATCTGTTGACCTGTGTTTTTAGGTTTAATTCCTCTTTATTCATTCCTAACTTGATCTGCCTATCTCTTAAACTTGCTATTTTCTCAAGTAAATCTTAATTCTAAAGCTACTAATCATCCTGGAACAACTCTTCAACTCTGCTGTTCCGGAGGCTTGAAGCGACACTTTTCTCACTGGAACCGGATTTGGAGTTGGCATTGTTACACTGGGGAAACCATCTTCTTTTGAATTTGGGTGTTCGTCCACTTATGGAGCTTGTATTAAATCCGTCAAGAATTCAAGCAAGACACGAAGTATCAGCTCACAAATTAATCCACTGATCTGTAGCCTCTTTAGAAGAAATTCAGATTGAAGCATGTAAGAATTCCTGCTATCTGTTTGCATCCTTGATACCCAATCCTTGAATTGCTGGAAATGTAGGCGCTGAAGATCACGGTCATTTCTTGCCAAATCTGTATCGTCAAGGAAGTGTAGAAGTTTCAGAGTACATATTCCAAGAATTTAACATCATTATTAGATTTTCTTTGAATGCCAAGAAATTTAGTGAAGTTGGCAAGTCGAATGCATGAGGAATAGCAGCTGAAATCTGCTCACAATGTTGTATCATTAACTGCCTGGAAGGTGTTTGATTAAAGTCCCTAAAGAAGCAAGAACTCAGACACATTAAGGTTTCCAAGCAGAACCGTGTGAAACAACCCATAATAGTAGTATCTGATTGGAGTGGCTGCTTCCTTTTAGGTTTGCAAAACTAACATGCAGCAATTGCATGTTATTGAACAGAAGATGCAAACTTTGATTGTCTTTGAATGATTTGGCAATCATCACCTCCTTTCCCAAGTTCAGCTTCTTGCTTGCATGGTTTGTGCTTATTGAAAGACCTCAAAGAAACCTTCTTTTCTTATGGAATTAAGCACTTTGGACCTTTTGATGCTATGTTAAATGGCTGAGATCTGGATTAGAGAATGTATGTTAGTACTGCTCTATATTAATAGGTTCAAAATGCTCCTGAAATTCCCTCTTTTTTCACCACTGAACTGTTTTACATTTGAAGTTAAAGCTTCAATCATCCCAAGTTAGTGAGGTGGGTTTAGGCACTTGAAGCAACTGAACTAAAGGAGGCGCATGCAAACTGATATGTATAGTGTTAGTGAGGACTAGAAAGCTGTTGAACAATGATGTTGTCAATTGCAGTTCACAGTCAATGGTTGGAAAGTATGGGAGAGCAAGGTATCGGGTGCTTCAAATGAGCAGGTTCTCTGTTCTATTGAACATTTTGGGGCCATAGTATGCAGCAATTGAATTTCTCCAAATCCTATCCAAGGGGAGAAGAAAATTTTGAGATGAGAAAGTAGATGTTGTTAAGGAGTGCTACTGATGTGGATCGAGTGAAAGAATTTGTCCTGAGGAATCCATTCCATTTATTAGAAGTGAACAATATATGGGTGCCACAGAAAAATTTTAGTGTCTGTTTTGGACATGACCTTAGCTCCTATTGGCACATGTTGCTGCATTTCTTTCCCTACGCCACAGTTTCTGGTGCTGTAGGGTCATGCTTGGCGTTGTTTGCAAAGCCATTGTCTAACATATATTGTAGAAACAAAGGGAAGCTCATCTCAAAGCAAATCCTAAGCAAGGTTGTTACCAAGAATCTCTCCAATAGATTTTTACTTCACCGGGGAAATGAAATTCTGGATCATTTGAAGTAATTCGGAACGGAAATGTGATTCCAAGTTAAACTTACTGAACTTGGTTCACTCTTGTAAGTTTTATGAAGGAAATAGCATCCTTAAACATTGCTATAGGCTTTCAGAGAAACCAAGCTATGCCAAAGATCTGCAATAGTGTACCTAATGTAACTGTCATGTTGATAGGAACACCAACATGCTCATGATCGCCTCATTATCATTATCTTTCGTGGAGAAATACAAGCGTGCCTGAAGCCAAGCAATGATGTATTAATGGTGGATCTGTTTAGATGAGCAAAGCCATCTAAAGGCTACTCTACAATTCCAAGGATGCAGAAACTTGTAAAGGAGATGATCCAACAACTTTTGGCAATGATAAAGGTAATCCAAGGTACTTATAACAACACAGTCCCTAAGGCTGAAATGTGTCTCTTGAAAGAGAAATGGCTATGCTATGTGAGCCATTTGAATCAGTGGAATGTGGTAGGTAATTTTGAAAAGAGATAAAATGTTGAACTCACTTTGTAGCAGTTGGTGATACATGGATAGTGAACCCTGTCATTATAGTGGAAAATCATCTTTTGTGTAAAACAAATAGTAAAGGGAAAAGGATTCTCCTAAATAGAGACGTTTGAAGGTGTCAATTTTTGCGGTTACGCATAGGTACCGAAGTTTTGGGGGGGTACAAATACACTCTTGGGATTTCATTACAGCTTTCGAACAAGGCAGTGAACTTACTCGGGAGCTGGTTCGGATTGGCAAGAAGCATTACTCATCACTATATATTCCTTTCATCACTAGAACCTGACCAACAATCAGAGCCATCAAAAGGGTCTGGATCAAGTCCAGAATCAATTTTTTTGTATTGCAGGTCGACTCTTATGTGTTACCTGTTTTGTTCATGTTCAAGGGAACTCTTGAAGGAGGGTCATTTCTACAGCTTATTGATTTGGAGGGTTCTGCTGCATACCATAAAGTGCAGCAATCTGCACCTTAAAGTGAACAAGTGGAGGCTGTTGCAAGTGTGATGAATCAGTGAGGTCTGAAAATGATTATGTTATGCAATAAATCGAAGTGTGCAGAGTGGTGGCTTTCACAAAACAGACACTTGGTTTGTGGTTTCAAGGTTGGAGGAGTGATTTCTGTAACAGATGGTTCAGTAATGTTGAAAGTAGCAGAAGTGTGCAGAGTGGTGGCTTTCACAAAACAGACACTTGGTTTGTGGTTTCAAGGTTGGAGGAGTGATTTCTGTAACAGATGGTTCAGTAATGTTGAAAGTAGCAGCAAGCTGCAAGGTCATTGCATTTTGATGTTGATTAAAATAGCAACAACGACTGAAATAAGCGTTAGATCTAGAGAAGTACAACCAGCCTGGGGATGTAACCTCTCATTAGTCATTACCATTGAAGAGGCAACATTTCATGATATTCAGGCGAGGAAAAATGGAGTAATATAATATAATCATTAAAATATAAAGGTGGAAGTGCTGATGGCTTAGAATCACGATTACATCAACCTGCAGAAACCGAGATGAATTGTCACAACAAAGTTGGGTCCTGAATGTAGCAACGCATATGGATTACACATTGAACAAACTGCGCTAGTTGAGATACCTTTTGGTTGGAAACCGGGCATTCAAGAGAAAACATAATCTTGGGATTGTCTGTCCATGCGTTCTCGAACCAGTCACAACTACCCGACATTGCCTTCATCAACCAAGTTAAGAGGTATTGAACAGAATCGAAGTGGCCTTTGTGTTGAGAACAGTCCGAGCTTGAGGACAAGCTCATTCTTACCGGGGGGGGAGAGTATGATGTAGATCTGATGTACACTGGGTGAGCCTTGGCGTGGCGTGAACGTTGATCAACTACCAAGATTTGGTTAGGCATGGTTTGGAGATGAAGAACCTATGATTTGCTTGGATATGGAAGTTATGATGTGGTTTGGTAGTAGCAGATGCATTTAATTGTGTATTTACATGTGTAAATGAGTAAGTGTGCCATAAGTGTAGGTGTGTGGATCACTAATGTGTGGGCCACTTAAAGGGGCTGAAATGTCTATAAATAGGGAATGGGATAGAGTTTTGGGGGAGTTTTGAAAATGTAATTTTTGGAGAGTTTGGAGTTTGTAGGGGGCTTGGAGGTGTTCCAAGAGAGGAGATGGAGCCTTCATCCGTTAGAGATTTGCACTGTCATGAAGTGATGTGCATTTCCTCTCCGGATCGCCGGTTCATCTTGTCAAGTGCAAGATCCGGCACCTTAACATTGGAAAATCTTGTGGAGTACAAGATCACATGAAGTATGTAATTTCCTTTTCCTATCTTGGGAATTCTATCCAATTTTCTTTGCATTATCCTTCTTTACAGTTCGTAGATCATATGAATTTCTGTTTGAATCCTTAATTTCATCTTGTTCTTTATCTGTAGTTTATTGAGAGAATAAATTTCCCGATCCTTATTTTAGACATTCCAATCCCTACATTTCTTGCAAATCAGCCCTCTTTCATGGGAATTTCCGCACATTTGCTGTAGATTTCAGATCTAAATCGGATCTGAAATTTCTTCGTCATTTTCGCCACTTACCCTGCGTCAGTAATCCAACACGTCATCATAAGGTGCCTTTGAGGCTAGTGGAACGTTCCCATTTTGATCACATCTCCCCTCAACCACACATTCTTACAAAAACTCCTAAACTACCTCCATACACAAGCAACATAACACCAATCAACACTTGTCCTATAGACCAACTCAAACACAAAAACCACGAGACAAACAACCACTTAGGTCACTTGATATTAGCTATACTGACATATTCAACAACCTAGCTAAAAGCATGATCTGTCATCCTCGAACTAAACCCGATGCACCTAAACATAAAAATATAGGGAAGACGAATACTATTGCTTTCATAGAACACTTGGACACCTAGTAGAAAATTACAATGCTTTTAAATACTTTGTCCAAAAATTAATCACTAAAGATAAGTTATAAATTGCTCAAAGCACCTCTCCAACCAACCAATCCTCCACCCCTAACCAACCCACCCCAACCTACCAAGCAGAGTTAGGCATTTACATTAACCCCCTCCCCTCCCACTCCTTAGATACACATCTAACTCCCTCTAGTTCCACCTTACATATTGGCAACACATTAGAGATCCATCACTCAGATACACATTCATCCTCCTGTACTTTCCATTATCGACCTCCTTTCCAAACAACATTTGTCTATAAACCGCCCCTCAACATACAACCACATCACCCCAAGATACGCAAGTCTCCCTGCTTCACCTCCTCCAGACTTCTCTATCACATATGACTACACTCAATAATATCTTGCAACAAACATGGGGCCCCACAACTATGTCTCCATCTGACTTAGAATCTCTTATTAGCCCGCGCCTTGCCCCTAGCTCCAATAGTACTCCTGCCCGTGTAGTCTTGTAACAAATATTTCCCATAAATAAACCCTTCTAATAGTTTACAGCAATAATTATTATAGGGCGATGATACCCCTATAACAGAAATTCCAAAATTTCGGCCCAAAATTTCGGACTTATTTAAATAATCATTTCAAAATTTCACCAAATTTCGGATTTCGGTGGGGTCCGAAATCGGTACCCAAACCGATATTTAAAACCTTGCCACTAACCATGAAGGGGTTTAGACACTGAGAAGAGCCAATTATTTAAAGCTGAAAAAGAAAATAAGAAAGAAGCACATCTGCAACTCTGAGAAAGCAATATATCAGTAGTTGATTGAAAGTCCGAAACAAAGAAAATAAATGGGACTGCTAGATATGTACATATAAACATGTGGTGCAATATTATTTAAAGTCGATCTTATTTGCAGGTAGGACATTGAGACCATTTTGGAAGTCATTAACTAAGATCATATGCAAATAATCTTACTGCCAAAGTTGCTTCTTAATTGTAAATATTATTTTATGTCAATTTTATTTGCAAGTAGGACATCGAGGTCATTTTGGAAGCCTAAGGGTATCTAGAAAGGCCCTTAATCTTTCTGAAAGGGTGGGTGTCAACTTTGAACTCTCTCTAAACAGAGTTTATACTCTATAACATGAGCGCTTCTCCTTTCCCCTTTACTAATTCATAGTGAATGCACGACTATATAGTGGGTATGAAGTCTGTACCATGCACTTCCACTTTACTCACTTCAGCTTTCTCTTTTATTGTAGCAAGTGGTAGGTTAATGTTTCACTCATTTTGAAGCTTGTTTTATGCAATTAAGTTCAATAGTGCCTAGAATTCTAGCCCATTAATTTTCTTTATGCTCTTGTGTTTGTAGTAAGCATTTCATGTTATGGATGTTCCTGGTGCCTTCTGTTTTATGCTTTCCTGGGTCAATAATATCTTATTGATCAAACTAGTTCATATTTTATCTTGTTACAGATTTTGTTGACGGAACCTGAGAGGGGTGAATTAGAAAAGATTAAATGTGCTGCAAAGTCTGTTGTAGTTACAACCTATCAACTAATCCTAGAAGCATTATTCCTTGTGCATCAAAGAGAGAGCTTTCCATCTTCGTTAGCTTCACTTAAAGGGATTGTTAGGTACACTCTTCTTCCAGTGAAGGTCCTCCAAAATTTGTTAAAAGCCTTTTATTCTACAGTCGAAGTGTCTCAAGAAATACTGCCCTGTGAGCATGAAGTTTCTACGATCGAATTTTACAAAAAGCCTGACAAGTCTATAGGACAATTATTAACTAATGAGTTCCTAAATGAAGTATTTAGATGTTCAAATAATTTCAGTTTTCAAATTTATGTAGATTTGCATCACTTTATTTTGCATTTTGCCTTAAAATAACCGATACAAACGTATATTTTTATGACAAAATCATCGTTGTCTGAAATGCCATGAACTGTCGAAAGAACATGTTTATTCTTTACATTCATGAGAATACAAAGTTAATATTACAAGTAAATCAGCTTGGTAAGAAGTCAGTTTTACCAGGTAAAGAAGAAGGGAAAGTCTGGACGAAGAATCGATGCATAGAATGTGAGAGGGAGAACTCGAATTCAAAACCCAAAAGGAGACTGATCTCGAATGAAGCACTTCACATATCATTCAGGAAGTTCCTAGACGTTAGCTTGTTAAATGACTGCACTTTTGGCTCCAAAAATTCAAATCACAAAAAATATCTTCATTTTTATGAGTAGGGCTATGATATTAATCTTCTATTATTTCCTTGGATAGATTTATCACTTGTTTAGATTATTATGCCTCCTAATATTCGTGGACAATGAACAGATTTGTTTCGATGGTTGCTATGTTTGAGTATTCGTCTATTGATAACTATACTGCATGTATGCCACGTCCAATTTTAAAGTTCAATAGAGAAATTAAAAATGATGTTATGGTGAAGATGATTGTGATGTTACAAGCATTATTGTCTGGGCTTTAGCCTTACTTCAAATTCAATATGATTTGATCGAAAATAATACTGAAATCAGTCTTTGTGTTAGAAAGTCATCTGGAGACAATAAATATTCAGTGGCATGCACACAGGCAAACGAATTTTATAAACTATGAACATCTATTTCGTAGTTTGTAAGATTCTTTTGCTTGTACGCATGCTACTGAATATTTATTGGCCCAAGATGACTTTCTAGCACAAAGACTGATTTCAGTATTATTTTCGATCAAATCATATTGAATTTGAAGTGACGCTAGAGCCTAGACAATAATACTTGTAATATCACCAAAATCACCATCACGGATAGACAGAACAACATCATTTTTAATTTTTCTATCGAACTTCAAAATTGGTTGTGGCATACGTGCAGTGCAGATATCAATAGACGAATATTCAAACATAGCAACTATCGAATCAAATTTGTTCATTGTCCACTAATATTAAGAAGCATAATAATCTAAAGAAGTGATAAATATATACAAGAAAACTAATAGAAGATTAATATCATAGCCTTATCAATAAAAATGAAGACATGTTTTGTGATTTGAATTTTTGCAGACAACAGTGCGGTCATTTGATAAGCTAATGTCCAGGAACTTCCCGAATGATATATGAAGTGTTTCATTCGAGATCAGTCTCTGTTTGGGTTTTGAATTCGAGTTCTCCCTCTCAAATTCTATGCATCGATTTCACATCCAGATTTTCCCTTCTTCTTTACATGGTAAAATTGACTCCTTACCAAGCTGATTTATTTGTAGTATTAACTTTCCATTCTCATGAATGTAAGAATAAACATGTTCTTTCAAAAGTCATGACATTTTGGACAACGGTGATTCAGTCATTAAAACATATGTTTGTATGGGTTATTTTAATGCAGAATGCAAAATAAAGTGACGCAATTCTACATAAATTTGAAAACTGAAATTATTTGAATATCTAACTACCTCATTTAGGAACTCATTGGTTAATAATTGTCCTATGGACTTGTCATGCTTTTTGTAAAAGTCGATCGTAGAAACTTCATACTCACAAGTAGTATTTCTTGAGACGTTTCGATTGTAGAATAAAAAGCTTTCAAGAAATTTTCAAAGACCTTCACTGATAGAAGGGTCAGTGTACCCAACAGTCCATTTAAGTGAAGTTAACAAAGATGGAAAGCTCTCTCTTTGATTCCTCTTATCCCATTGATCTTGTTGCAAGCAGGTATTTGTTTGGATTTAAGGTAGTTGTTTTCTGTTGCCCTGTTATTAGAAATTTTATCTAAATTTTGGTCAATCTGCTACGATCCACTATTTGTTAATGAAATGGTATTGTGATTGTTCAATGCTAACTCAAATTGCAAGATATGCTAATCTTTACACAAGTTTAAAGTCAGTGAATGAGACTCCTTGGGGGAATAAGGGCTCCATCTGATTTAATTGAGGTAAGCTTCGGTGGTATGAAAGGTCAATAATGAAGCTGTAAATGGGCTTTGAATGAGGCCTTTGAGTGGTTTTCTCATCAAACACGAGGCCTATGTGGAGTGAGATATGCTCACACGATTTAAAACATGGCTTCAAAGGTTTTTTTTAGAACTTATGCCTGCTTTCTATTTGAATGAAAACCTGTGATACTACACAGTTTCAGCACATCCAACGAATAACATGAAGACAGGCATCTGTGGCATTAAATTCCTATGTGTTTTAAAGATGGTGATTGTTGATGGATTTACATTTATCTGAATCTTACGGTTCAATTGAACTCAGCTCTGTTGTTGCATGGACAATGATTTCCAAGAAGGTTATTTTCTTCAGAGCCTCGCCACTTTAAGGTTTTGATTTAAACTACCTACCCCCAGTCCAAAGGTTCACTATTGGAAACGACTACCTTTTGAAAACCTTAGAAACAGGAGTTTGATATAATTGAATGAGTTAACTGTTGATATGGATTAATGCCCAGAAATTAAGTTTGAAATGATATCTTCAAAATAAAACTCATGCTTGATTAGGCATCTTTCCTTATCCCAAACGTCAGGCAATTCGTTGGCTCTCTTCAAAACAGTCCATATGTTTCCTTCGTCGAGATCCCCATCTTTCCTTAATTTCAGGCCTTGCCACTTCACCTTCAACACCCTATTAGTTGCTCACAGCATCCTTTTCCCCAACTTTGATTCTCAGGCCTTTTTTCCTTTACAATAAAGAACCCAAAACTTTCATTCCGTATACTAGAGAATACGGAGTTACACCTGTAAAGGATCTGATCGGGTGTCCTCTAAGCCCACAAGGCATAAGGAAGTTTGTTCGACCAATCATTATAAGTCTCTATCGTCTTGCTGATAATAACCTTGGTGTTCTTATTTGCTGCCTCTCCAGCTACATTTGTCTGAGGTCTGTATGGAGATGACTTGTGATGTTTGATTTTGAACTCTTCACACAGGTGCACTACCTCTTTCTTGAAGTGAGATCCATTGTCGGAAATCAGCTCATGAGGTACTCCATATCTACAAATAATATTTACACGGATGAACTTCGCTTCCGTTTCGATCCCAGGTATCGTCACCTCAGTTTCAATCCTAGGTACCCATCGTCGCTTCAGTTTCAATCCTAAGTACTGTCGCTTTGGTTTCGATCCCAAGTATCGTTGCTTCAGTTTCGATCCCAGGTGCCATTGCTTCAATTTTGATCCCAGCTACCATTCCTTCAGTTTTGATCCCAGCTATCATTCCTTCAATTTCGATCTCAGGAACCATTGTGGGAACCTGATAGTGATCAGCTTCTTTAATAGGGACACGATGCAGACCAGCTTCTGTACTGGGCACATGTTCACCAGCTTCTTCAATATCCAGTATTTGGGTTGTAGGGACATGAGTGGCTTCTATGCTGTTATCATCTGCATGTGGAGTGTATGAACGCAGTCTATCAAAACAGTCAGTCAACTTTCTTATGATGAACGGAAAATCTGGCCATTCATCAGATTTTTCATCCCAACATGTGTCGAGCAATGCGGCAAGGCTAGTGAGAATATTTTAGGTGACACCCGCATCTTAACCAGCTTCGGCCCTGTTCGTTTAGGATTATCCACCGACCTTTTGTAATTATATCAACCACTTGTTACCATTATCTATTATTAATATAATCTATCATGCTATAATTGTGGTCTGCTACATCATTTAATCATTGATTAATTACACATCCTATAATGTCCAAAATGCCCTTTATGCAAAAATTACAGCTTTACAAACAAAAGTTCAAATGTAATTACAAGGGAAAGAAAAAATACAACCAACTTTGGCATATCATGTCAAACACACTTTGTCTGCTGATATTGGCACTACATTGTTTTGATAACTGCACAAACTTAATTTGTCTTTTCTGTTTTATTTGGCTTCTAAGAGCATAACTACAAGGAAAGAAAAAAACAACCATCATTGGCATATCATGATTCATGTCAAACCAAGGAAGCAGGATTCTTCCCTAGGAGCGGGGAACCTCGATTCCCGAGTTCTCGAATCCGAAATGGGAATCTTCTCGAATCCCCAAAAACTGGGAATCCCGGTTCGGATTCACCGGAAACCCGATTCCCACTTTTAGGAATCACGGTTTATGATTCGCCGGGAACCCGATTCTTACTTTTGGGAACCGTGGTTCAATGTTATGTGAAACGTGATTTTCCGGCGATTCCCCGGCGATTCCCTAGCGATGCCCAACTCCCCAGAGATTCCCCGACAATTCCCCGGTGACTCTCCGGCAATTTCACGATTCCCGCTTTCGACCATCCTGGGAGCCTTTGATTCCCACTTTCGATTTCTTTTCTGGCAACCTTGTGTCAAACACCCTTTTTCAACTGATATTGGCACTGCCATGTTTTGATAATTGCACAAACTTAATTTGTCTTCTTTTTTATTTGGCTTCTAAGAGCCTAATTACAAGGTAAGGAAGAATACAACCACCGTTGGCATATCATGCCAAACATCCTTTTTGACACTACTATATTTTGACGACTACTATATCAACACTAGCAAGCCGAAAAATAGGCCCCCACTATTAAAAAATATAGAAACATAGCATGTCCCACCTTCAGGCAATCCTGACTGTCTATTTGGTGACCCCTATCTTAGATTTATAATGGGTTAAAAAGCATCCAAGCACATGCCAAATACGCAACACAAAACTGGTCTAATTAACATGTGAAATATATTGACATTGCAAAAACCAGAAAACTTAAAAGCACAGAGAAAAACCACCATTGAGAGAAAGTAGTATGGCTATGTAGAAGAGAAGGGAAAGTCTTCCTTTGCACATTCTCATGTAAATAGTCATTTCTTTATTATGTTTGGTCACAGATATAAGATCAGGCAAACAGAAACCTGAAAACAAGACAAAAGCCCATGAACCTCCTCACTCGAGGAATGCCAAGTTCTGCATGAAAATGAGGTCATTTGCACAAGCAAATGATTGCTACTCATGTTTCAAACTAATTTCACATTACATCTGTTAATGAGAGACATGCATATGGGTTGGAGAGAAGAGGACATTTGCACAAGTAAACTCCACTCTTACTATTGTGGTGTAGGTTTCACCATATAACCCATCAAAAAAAAGGTTTCACCATATAACCTCAATTTGTAAACTTGGTTGCTCTCTACTTTGGTACATGTGTTTTGGCTTTCTACCTGTGTTTTTTAATCTCAGTCCATTCACTTCTTTTCCAATCTGCCAAATTGGGAGCTTCTAGAGCTACCTTGTATATGGCGCAGTCTCAGCCCCCTGAAGTGCACTTGTCATCATCTTTTATATAATAAATGTTATCTTTCTTCTTAAAAAATAATAATTTGAACATCCTTATTGATAGTTTTCTTTCACACCAAGCTTAATATGCAGTCAAATCAAGCAGTAACTTCTGGCCACCCACCCACCAAGCGATGGAGAGACGGCTTGCAACATCCACAAAACATACAAGGATTGGCATTTATTTTTCCTAAAATAGGCCCATGCCATTCTACCAAAATCATAAACAACAGCTAGTAGTATCTCTGCTTTTATGATTTAACTAGGGAAAATGGTGAGTGCAGAGCAAGAAAAAAAGTGTTCTGTTATCTCTATAAAATTGTGTGGTTCATTCAAAAATTACTTTTAACAGCTTTCATTCAAGATGCGTAAAACAAGCATTAACAATAGCCTTCTTCTTGCCATTCTTATTACTCTATAGAGAAATTAGATTCCCCATTTTAAATTTTTCTTCTTACAGCTACCAAGAACATGCCGAATAAGCAACACACAAGTGCAAAAAATTGGTCAAGAAGTTTAATTCCTGGAAAAACTAGAAATCTTATAAAAAAATCAACAGAATCAAAATTTTAAGGAAGATAAAAGAATAATAAAACCTATATCTTCTCAATCAAACACAGGATCAAAACTACCAGATCATGATGAATCAGAATCAAGATCCCAAACATTCACTTTCACAGCATAAAACTGCCTAATGATAAAAAAACCCTAGCTTCTTACGTCCATGTCCGCTAAACAATTGGAAGGATCAAAGAGAGGAAAATAAATGAAATAAATGCTAAGAGAGATTTTTTAAATAAAAAAACTTCAAGAGCCAAGAAACTAACACCTATTAAGTCCTACAAAACTGAAGATTTCACCAAAAAATCCATAAAAAAAGTGATATTTCTTCATACTTGGAAAAAAAGAGAGATTTTCTTTGAAGAAAAATAAGAACTTACCAAAAAGTAGGGTTTGATAAGCAACGAATTTCAAAGATGATGAAGAAGAAAAGAAAATTGATTTCCTCTCTGCTTGGAACAAGATTGAAACCTAATACTCGAAAATTGGAGAAAAGAGAAGATTGAAGGAGTTAGGGTTTCTTCCTAGGGTTTGTCGAGAGAAAGTAATAGAGTTAAGGTTTCACAGGTAGGGGAGAGTGTTCAATCTAGTATTTTTCACATGTTCTAGGGTTTCTAGCTCCCACCTCTTTCTCGGGTTAGGGTTTCGAAAGTAATGTAGATAAGGTTTTCGAGAAAGGCATCACTGCATCAGGGTAATATTGTCATTTTGGAGGTTATTTGAGGGTATTATTGGAAAATGATTCGGAATTTGGGATATCTCTGCCCCCCAAACGCGCCCAATCAGTTATAAATTATAATCACCAATTTTGGTGATTATACTGGTATGTATATTTTATTACAATCTGATAATCGGATTGTGATTTATAAGCGATTATTATACAAACACTTGTTCAGAATAATCAATTGTACGATCAGTTCTTCTAGACAATCAATTATTTATAATCTCAAACGAACAGGGCCTAAAAAAGAGGCTGAGATCAAATATAGCTTAGAGCCAAAAATATACTATAAAAAAAGGAAAATGATTTCAGCGCTCCAATGTTTTGATAAACATGCGCTCACTCGTTTGTCGTGTAGTATTTAAAGGGTTTTAAGAGCTTTTTGAGAACCGTAATATCCTCAAATACTACACAAACAAGTGGAGCTCATGTTTATCAAAACACTGGAGCCCTGAAATCATTCCTCTAAAAAAGACATTTATAAATTGAACCTAAGGAAGTCAACAATTTTTGCCAATTCAAATTAAAACAGCGGATAGTTCTAATCTTACTTTGACTTATGCAACTATGTATGACGGCAAAAACCAGACACATGGTCAACCTTCAAATGGTATTAGCATAATAAGGCAGTAGAGACCAAGTGAGGGCAATCCTCAACATTGTCAAGGGCAAAGCTGAGTCATTGATGCAGCAATAGCTCAGCCTATGTCAAGGGCAACGTGGAGATGTTTAGGGTTGCTTTACTCTTTATCGGTCGATACTAAGCTATCATCTTCCATCTTGTTCCATGTGTTTCCTCCGGTGTTTAAAAACTCCTTGACTCCGCAAGGAACTCGCTCAAGTTGACTCCTTTTTACCACGGCCGCATTCCGCGTTTTGCCCTACAGAGTCAATAAACTGCTATAACTCTCCCGAGTCATGGCCGCATCAACCGTGTCAACCGCGTTCTTGGCCGAGTCCGCGCCTAGTCGACAAGGATTTTTCTTGGCCACGTTCCACGTCAAATCCGCATTTGTAAACATTGGTTTCCTCTTTTAAAACACTGAATCAAGAATGCACATCTGAGAACAATCTCATTCAAACTAAATAGAGATCAGGGTTGCTTGATCAGACCTCGGTGACACTAATGAGTAATGAACTCTTAAATTAGAATAAAATGCATAGTCATAACTTGAATGTATAGAGAAAAACTATTCCAGAATGTGTGACACATGTTTACTTTTTTCTTTTTCTTTTTTTGTGTTGGAAAGTTGCCTTATTTCCAGCCTTGTTTCTCATTTGCAGTGGGATTCGTTTGAGGCAAAAAGGAAAGCCATCTTTTTAGGTTTTGGGGGAAAACCTAAATACTAAAAAGAGAGTGGGTTTTCTTGTGTGGAAAAATCAAGAGAGGGAAAGAGAGAAAAAGAAAAAAGAGAAGTGAAGAGAGAGAGAGAGAGAGAGAGAGAGAGAGAGAGAGAGAGAGAGAGAAGAAGAAGAAGAAGAATAGAGGGTTTTCTATTTGGGTTTTCTTCTTGCGGTATTCTCTTGGGTTTCTCTTGGGGTTTTCTCTCGGGTTTTCTCTCGGGTACGATCTTAGGTTTGAGAAGCAAGGAAAGGGTTGCGGGTTTGAGATTAATCCATTGTAATCCTTGTATATTGTTTTCCTCATAGTGGAAGATCGTGTTTCTCGCCCGTGGAGTAGGCTTTGCCGAACCACGTAAAATCTTGGTGTTCATCTTGTGGCTTATTTATTACTTTTATCTTTTCCATTTAATTTGTGCACGATCGGATTGGATTGCCCGACGGATTTTCTCAACATTTTGAATGGTATGTGTGACACTTGTTTTTGTGCTTCAAATTGGTTGCTTTGCTATATCTTATGTTTGGAAAACTTTAAATTGCTTTTAAAGCATACAGTTTATTTTCCATTTTACCAGGAAACATGTTAATGACATTTTTTCAAAAGAACTTTTTGTTTTTGTGGCCATTAATCTAAATTGGAGTGTCATTTTTTTATGGTTGTAGCCATGGTTTTAAATTTCGATCGAAATCAGAAATTGTCGAGACCGAAACAAAATCGCACTGAAACCAAAATTTCCGAAATGTACCAAATTTCGGTCGAAATTTCTGCGAAATAATTGATAAATTAATATTATTTTAATCCTTTACCAAATTTCGACCAAAATTTTGGTAATTTCGGCTTAAAAAAATGATATTTCGAGAGCATTTACCAAATTTCGGCCGAAATTTCAGTTTCGGGAAGGACCGAAATTTCGCCCGAAACCAAAATTTAAAACCTTGGTTGTAGTTTATGATAACGCTAACAGTATGCGAGATTTATGGAGCTATGGGGATTGACATGATTTCTTACATGCATGCAGTCAAACACCTCTTTCTGCACTATTCTTTGGTGGGTTTTGATCTGTTTGCCATTTTTAATTGGTGGGTTCTCAATTTAATTTTCTGGCTTTTCTACAATGGTAGATTATCGTAGCTTGATTATGTTATGCTAGTTATTCTTCATTACACGAACATGGGGGATTCCTCATCTTTGTTGCGTAGGCTTGATAAGGTAACGAAGGGAATCCCATGGACAAAAGTTGAGCACAGGTAATTACCATTATTCCACACTAACATGCTTCTTTGGAAAATAAAGATAAGAAAAAGAAAACTCGTGTTACTCAATCTGAATTCTGCAATTATCCACCAGTTGAAGTTGATATAAGATCTCCTAAAAAGTAAGTTCTTGAATTTATAATATGCACCACACCAATTTTGATCTTCATAAGATCTTTGCCATTTCAGAGCTTAGCATTGTTTCATTGTTGTTGGTGGGAATACTGTATAGTGTGTTTTTGTAGAGTTGCTTCAAGGCGCGTAATCGCTTTCCTTAAGACAAATTTCACCTCCACCAGTTGTGTGCAAAGGGATCCGTGAATTGCCTCAAATATACAATAAAGCCTTGTAGGAAGATCATACAAATGTTTGATGACGCTTTGCACAAGCGGAATCAAACCCAAAATGCCCTTCTAGTATTTCAAGCCTTAGAGAAATCTCTAAATACTGTTTCTGCAGAGTAACAGTATTTAGAACACTGTTTTTAAGAAACTCAAGTTAGAAAAACAAGTAGGGGATTTCAAGAGAGAGAAAGATACAACAGTAACTGCCATAAAAAGTACGGATTTGCTACTCCTTTTATAGAGCTTTTGATGTCTTTCCATAGTGAAAAGCATCCCTTCAAGGAACCCTTTAGATTGGTTTGAATAATGGTCGTTTGATTGCAACTCTTCACGATACAATCGGTTTGGGTCATCCACAAAGTGTCTCTTATGTTTAAAAACATCCATGACTGTTGGGAAGTAAAAGGACACAAAAAAAAACATGTTTTTTAATCAAAGCCCTTCACAAAAATGTGAATGGTTGAGTTATGGGCTGAGTCACTTAGAAGCCACGAAGGTGAAACAGACCCTAATTATATTCATGCCCAGCTAAATAAGAGGCTGAGATCAAATATAGCTTAGAGCCAAAAATACTATAAAAAATATATATAAATTGAACCTAAGGAAGTAAATAGTTTTTGCCAATTCAAATTAAAACAGGGGACAGTTCTAATCTTTACTTCGATAAAGTTAACTTATGCAACTTTGTATGACGGCAAAACCAGACACATGGTCAACCTTCAAATTGTATTATCATAATAAGGCAGTAGAGTC
Organism: Tasmannia lanceolata; assembly: GCF_043159265.1. Taxonomy (NCBI): domain Eukaryota; kingdom Viridiplantae; phylum Streptophyta; class Magnoliopsida; order Canellales; family Winteraceae; genus Tasmannia; species Tasmannia lanceolata. The sequence continues at coordinate 69,212,936 of NW_027518695.1, forward strand.
GCACGACGTAGCAAAGTACTGACGGCTGAGACCAAGTGAGGGCAATCCTCAACATTGTCAGGGGCAAAGCTGAGACATTGATTAAGCAATAGCTCAGCCTCTGTCAAGGGCAACGTGGAGATGATCTTCATAAATGTTTCTTCCAATTCGTCGTACATCAGTTTCAGATCTGGTATTGATGAAACAATACATTTTCTCCGGTAAGCAACCAACACCGGTAGCCAAACACTTACAAACTTCAAACGAACCTGGAAAAAAAAGCCTTAAGTAAAACTACAGCAACCACAATCAGTTCAAACATGTAAATTTTCTTTCTTCAAGGCTTTTTTAGCAGCTAGGGGATGTCCAGTGCCGCTAATTTTCTAGATGTCATCAACATTTCTTTTCATAGAAGAGTTCCTGAAAAGCTCAATTATCTATCCTCAACCACACAAGCAACAATTATCATTAGGGCTGCAACTCGAGCCGGGTTTTACCCGACCCGCATCGACCCGACCCGAAAATACCTGTGGACCCCGATCCGAGAGAGAGGCGGTGAGGGACGTGCCCCCACGCGCTAACAGTCTCTATGGATCATCCACGTGAATGGAGAGCTCTACCAAGGAACTCTCGAAAGAAAAATGCCTCTCATAGCATGAGTGGCGATAAAAAGGTGAAATACCTCTCGATTCGGGGACTAGCCCAGATTCGAGGCGTACCTTAAACAAAGAAGAGTCGCCATCCAAGGAAAAAGGCAAATGGGCCCTGGATCCCATACTATGCTCTGTTGCAACGGATAACCAGAGATATAAAATAAGGTTCGTGCCTGGTTACGAATTCGGAAGGTCTAAAGAGCACCTCATCCGCCCAAGTGCAAACACCTGGTCTCTTATGCCATTTACTTAATAATTTTGAAGAGCTTTGAGCGAAAATCATATGAAATGGGAATGAATATCTCTGAGAAGACGTCTATCTAATCATGCATGTCTCGGAGATGAAATCAAAGGCACACAAGATAAAATAAAAGAAACATGTGTCACCTAAGCATAGCTAGGTTATAAGTGACATGCCTAATGGGTGTCTAAGTTCTGATGAACAAACACATGCATGACACACCAAAAAAGTATAAGGTCTGCGCAATAAAGTAAGAAAACACTGCAAAACATAGAAAATGACTCGATACCATACAACCCTAAAACTCTAATCTATACCTAGGCCCGAGTTTTTAGATGATCTGATGTTCATCCAAAGAAGCCTACGTATCCCCGCCTCCACGAGAATCAAGGCAACGTAGTTCTTCGCACCTATTCTAAGCTATGATGCCTAAGACATCTAGACCTCTATCCTAGACTCGATCTAAAAGACCAGACTAGTTCTTAAAGCTTCTTGTGTGATTATTTAAATTCTAATGGATTGTAGATTTGAGGACACCCTATATGCCCTAACTAAATGCAGGTTAGCTCTAAGCTAATGCAGGTGGTTCCTATAATCAATGTGTAACTAAGCTGTATATCCTAAGGAAAACAGTAGGATCTATCGCATCTTAGACCTAGTCATCAATTGGCGATGTAGATCGCCAACTGACCGGACGGAGGCGTAAAACTCCTAGCTAGGACTCACTCCTAACTCTAACACAAACAAATAAAACACACAACAAACAAACAACGAACGAGGGAGCAACTCCCGACTCAAAAACTCTCTAACTAGGACAAACTCCTAACTCTAGAGGAAGATCCTTTCGAAAAAATAATATTTTGAAAGATTTTTTGTAATTTTGAAAGATTTAAAATGCTTATTTTTAAAGGTTTGGCTGGACCTGGGATGTGGATCCCAAGCTGCACTACGTACCCTGTTGAAAGGGATCAAGCCAACGTAGTTCGGAACAGATTTCCTAACTACTCCTAATGACTCAAGATTTTTGAGATTTTTGGTTTTTTAGATGTTTTTGTTGTTTTTAAGTATTTTTTACTCAAGGGGGACAAATCCTATCATTATAAGGGGAGGACAGACTCCTGATATCCCGCAAAGGTTGGACAGCATCCTATGCTTTGCGGGGGAAAAGAACAGAAACACAGCTCTGCAAGGGTTGGACAGCATCCTATACCTTGCAAGAGTGGATAAAAACATGATACGATGAGAGGTAGAATAGAATCCTAACCCCTATGATGATAGAATTTGATTCCTGAACAAGAGGATTGACTCTCTAGACTAAGGACGGATTCCTGCGCTAGTGGACTAATCAAACTAAGATAAAGCTCAACAAGTAATAAGGAAAGACCTTGTGCATATTTGGCAAAGGTAAAACACCCAGCCGGGCCGGACAGCTACCTAGCCCTAGGGTGCAACAAATGTGCAACCCAATACCCATAAGGGTAAGGGGTATGATGCCAAGCCGAGTAGGATGTTCTCCCAAAACCAAATGATGCACAAAGAGGAGGATGCTAATAGAATGAGACTGGGCAAGTCTCTTAGACATATAGGTAGGATAGAGAAAAATGTGAACAAGGAAAAAGAGACCTTGTGCATATTTGGCAAAGGTAAAACACCCAGCCGGGCCGGACAGCTACCTAGCCCTAGGGTGCAACAAATGTGCAACCCAATACCCATAAGGGTCGGGGTATGATGCCAAGCCGAGTAAGGTGTTCTCCCAAAATCAAAAGACGCACAAAGAGGAGGTCTAGCAAGAAAATGAGACTGGATAAGTCTTTTAGACACAGAGGTAAGATAAAGAAAAATGCTAACAAGGAAAAAGAGACCTTGTGCATATTTGGCAAAGGTAAAACACCCAGCCGGGCCGGACAGCTACCTAGCCCTAGGGTGCAACAAATGTGCAACCCAATACCCATAAGGGTCGGGGTATGATGCCAAGCCGAGTAAGGTGTTCTCCCAAAACCAAAAGACGCACAAAGAGGAAGTTTAGAAAGATAAATGAGATTGGGTGAGACTCCTAAACAAAAAGATGAGCTCCAAGAGAGGTGCTGATGAGACATGGCATGTCTCCTAAGGATAGACTCACTAATGAGACAAAGCTTGTCTCTAAAGGATACAACTTTCTCTGTCTGAGACATAGCCTGTCTCCCTGAGAGGGCTCTAGAGAACTCTTTCATTGCCCTTGCAATGAATGGATTTCTAATTTCTAGGGGATACACACCATAAAGACTTGGACAAGTCTTTAAATAAATGAGAGGAGTGCTACTTGGACTAAGCGAGTCCCCTAAGGATGGGCTTAGGCTAGCGCCTTCATCGCCCTTGCAACGAGAGGGAATTCTAATATCAAAGAATTTTAACAGAAATCTATAAGACTGTGTTAGTCTATCAAAAAGAGAAGAAAAGGCTACCAGATAATCGCAAATTTTATTCTAAGAATAAATCAAGTGCTAAGCAAAGAAGAATATACAATCTAATAGCAATCATAAAATGATAAATAACATTAATTAGTCCAGACCAGCCGCTGGATAGCCTAATAAAGTAAAAACAATATCAAAACACTTCAAAACCAACCACAAACCCCAATACGGGGACTCCAATGAAATCAGATGATGCCAAAGTAATCATCTGATATCATATACACATGATAATATTTCTAATCCCGCCTTGAGATCAGACCGTACTCATGTCGATGATATCGAATAGAGTAGTCATCTGATCTCCTTCTTCCTATTAACAATTCATTTAAATAATAAGGAATGAGTATAATAAGCTTTGAGATAATCTCACCTGAACAATCCATTTATTCTTCGAACCCTAACTCAAAGCTTAGTATGAAAGAGAAGTATTAAATTTCCAACAGATTATAGAAACACATTAAATGATATTTTCAATTTGTACAAATTTTAATACATAACAGGGCATCAACTTGTGCAGATTCAAATGTAAAAACTGTGAGAGTGAAATATAAGCAGATTTGTGCAAATAGTGGGGCCGATGAGACAAAGCCTACCTCCAAAAGGGGTTTGATTTTTCTAAGACACAGCTTGTCTCCTAAAAGAAGGCTCTAGATAACTCTTTCATCGCCCTCACCACAAATGAAGGACCTAATAACCAAAGTATCTAAAAGACTAAGTAAGCCTACTATGTACAAGAGGGGAGTACTAATAGGACTAAGCAAATCTCTAAGGATCGGATAAGGTCTAGAAGCCAAAATAGGAAACTCCTAAACTACACAACTATGAATCCATAAAGATCCGAATGTACCCCGAGAAAGGGTGTTTTGGCTTAAGAGGTGGTCACCTCTCATCACCAAAACCCAACAGAAACGCTCCTAAAACTAGTAAAAATCTCAAGACTAAAGGTAGGGAAGTCTCCTAAAACCGAAGATAAACTCTAAAGAAGAAGATAAAGAAAAGAAGATGAGACTCCAAATATCTCAATTTTTCACATCCAACCCTTCCACTACCTGTCAAACCTAAAAATTCAGGTTAGGACAATAAGCTAGACCTGACCTGTGATGGGTTGACAATACTCAATATATATATATATATATATATATATATATATATATATATATATATATATATATATTTTAATATATATGAGCCATCACAGATTCTCAATACAGGGAACAAGACATCTATGGAATTTTCAAATGACAAAACATCATCCATCAAGAAAAGGTGCGAGAGCAAGCAACAGGAACAACTTGGGAAATAAATTGGACAACAAAGAAAACTCAGGTACTAGTAATGATTTTTAATTGATTGACATGCAAGGAAAAGAAATGCTAAATGGACATAGCCTAATTTAGGTAACTTCATTCAACCTTCTTGCCTCATGAAATTGTCTTTATCAGACTATTTAGGCTTCTCAAGAGAAATTTCTACAAATCAGACAGTATAAGCTGGAAAGGAAGAGTTGGCCCTATGCAAGTATCAACAGCCCATGATTAACTTCTTCTTTACAACATTTTGATAACGATACTACCAGCTTTACCCATTTGACTTAATGTTGATTAGGTAAATGAAATTGCTTACATGCGAATCAACCATTAAAACAAATGATTACAAGAAAACATGATAATATCATATCAAAACACTGTAGTGAAAATATTAATCCACTATGATCATCCAAGGGAGATGATATTAACATCACTTTGTTCTAATACACCTAAAAAAAACAACTTATTCTCCCTATTAGGCCTGAATATACCTTGTTTGAATCCCAAATATTTTATGAGATCACATAGGGACAAGGTAGCTAAATTTTGAAATTGCCAAATAAGAGTATGAGTTTATCCACTGAATTTCAACCATTAATTAAAGGAATGCACAGCAATGAACATAACATATGGCAGTTTCCATGAATAGTCATTCATTCTCTAACTTGTTTCAGGACAGAGTACTTGGTGATTTGAATAAGTTAAAGTTTATAAGCAAGCAACACTATTAGATAGAATTCAAGGATTTTTTAAACTTTCAGATCCATGGATTAACTTTTAGAAAATAGCGATTGTAATTAAATTTCCCTAGAATTCAACTTGTAATTCCAATACTCTATTAACAAAATCATAGGTAACAACTTAGAATTTAAGAAAATGCACGTTTCTTCTTAGGATGCCTAGGAATTCCTCACCATTTCAATCATAATAATTCAAACCTTCAATATGAATTAAGAGAAATAGGAGAAGATTACCTGAACTTTTAATGACGATTCCAAATTCTGAAGAAATTCCTTCTACTTCTTCTTCTTCTTCTTCTTTAAAAATCAAGATTAGACTCAAACCCTAACAAATCAACCTCCTTCCTTTCACAGAAATTCTGAAAACCCTTTCCCACTCTCTAAATTGTAATCAAGAGATCTTCCCAGGTCTCTCCCTTTTTTTTCCGATGCTCTCTCTATCTTATTAAGCTCTCTGCTCCTTTTCTTTGCTCTCAGATCCAAGATCTATGATCTGAGATCTCTCTCTGGAGCTGCTGAAAATTAGAAAATAAAGATTGGAGAAAAAGAAAGAGAACAAGATGATGGAGGTGATGTGAAGCTATGAGATGATCGAAGCTTAGATCATGATTTAATGGAGGAGGGTTTGAGGATATTTTAAGAACAGAAGGCCTTGGATCTTAGGGTTAGAAGTTTTGAATCTAAGGTTTTCGAAAGAGCTAAAGCTTGCAGATAAGTTAAAGAAGAAAACAAGGAAGAGATGTAGATCGGAAAAGGTTAGCTGGAATTCGGGATTTCACCGGAGGAGGTGGATTTGCCGGAATGTGGATCATAAAGAACGGATCTAAGCTTTACCATAGGGGAAAATGAAACGGCTGGAATGAAGATGGAGAAAAGAAAGAAGATCTGACAGAAAATGGCCGGAATCCGGTGAAGATCTGGCTAGAGAAGACGATCGAAAAAAGAAAAAAAAATGGTTAGGGAAAAACGAGATCTGAAGGATCTATAATCTGTGATCTGGTAGGGAAGATAATGGAGGTGTTGACAATGACCGGCCGGAGAGTGAAATCCCACCGGAGAAGATGGAACTTTACCGGAAAAATAAATAAATTTGGAAGATGATCTCAAAGATCTGCTTCTGTCTCTCTTCTGCCTCTCTCTCTGTTTCAGAGATCTCTTCTGTAACTGGAAAATGACCAGAAGCCGGCCGGAGTACTGCCGGATCTCAAGTAAACGATCGGAAGGGATGAGGGATTCAAAATCTAAATTTAAATTCAAAACACAGAGAAACCGGAGGAGAAGAAAAGGACCGAAGAAGATGACCGGAGTTTTGCAGACAATTGATCGGAAAATACTACCGGAGAAGAAGAATACGCATGAAAAGGGGTTTTGATATCTCATATCTGGTTCTCTCTCTCGTCTGCGAAATTTTTTTTTTTTTAAAAGCTGGTGAATTTCCATTTTTATAGAAAATTTGGGAAATGATATTGGCACTACCACTGATAAGCGCACAAATGTGCGACCCTGACCGGATGATTCACCCCCTTACAGCTTGATAACTGCACTAACTCCGCTTGTCTTTTTCGAATTTTTTTCGTTGGATCTTTCTGGAATTTTGCAGGGATTTTTCTGGGGTCTTAAGGCTTCTAAATATGTGTTCATGGGCATTTGAAGCATTTGGTTGACCTAGATTTTCATTAAAAAGTAAGGATTTTGGGATAAAAATCAAAACCTAGTGGGCCACCCCTTGATTGCACTACATATACTCTCTCAACCCGTTTGCTGGACAAACGCGCTCGGCTCTTCCTGAAACTTTGCAGGGGCTTAGCTGGGACCCTAAGCTAGCTTGGGGAGAAATTTGGGATCCTATCTCACTGATTTGATGAGGTTTTGCTTAAACATGAAGGGATTAGGGCACGGTCAAAATGAGGTGTCTACAGATGCCCATCTTTGGCAGAGCGTGCTTGTCGCGCGAATGTCAAAGCTGAACTGACAGCACATTTTGACTGGCCCAAGATTAAAGAGTTTAAAATTTTTGATTTTTGATTTTGGAAAACGATATCCACAAGATAACATGGTGAAGTAGCCTTTCACCAGACTCTGACTCTGCAAACGCTGGTGAAATAGCCTCTCTCCAACTCTTAACTCAGTACATATTGACGAGATAGCCTCTCTTAAAGAACATTAAAGGATAGATTTGATTGTAAATGATCTTGAAATTTGGAGAGAAAATGGATTTGAATGCTGTGTAGAAACGGACTTGAATGCCGCGTGGAAACGGACTTTTAATGCCATGTGAATATGGACTTGAATGCCATGTGAAAATGGACTTCAAATGACTTTGGATGCCGTGTGAAAACGGACTTTGAATGCCATGTGAAAATGTACTTGAATGCCATGTGAAAATGGACTTGAAATGACTTTGAATGCCGTGTGAAAACGGACTTTGAATGCCATGTGAAAATGGACTTGAATACCTTGAAAACATTTTTTAACTTTAAAAATCTTTCAAATGGTGAAAGAAATGACCAAACTCCAAATCGCGGAGCCATGGGCAAAAACATCTTTTAAAATCTTTCAAATGGTGAAAGAAATGACCAAACTCCAAATCGCGGAGCCATTGGCGAAAACAACTTTTAAAATCTTTCAAATGGTGAAAGAAGTGACCAAACTCCAAATCGCGGAGCTATTGGCAAAAACAGCTTTTAAAATCTTTCAAATGGTGAAAGAAAAGACCAAACCCCAAATCACGGAGCCATTGGCGAAAACAGCTTTTAAAATCTTTCAAATGGTGAAAGAAATGACCAAACTCCAAATCACGGAGCCATTGGCGAAAACAACTTTTAAAATCTTTCAAATGGTGAAAGAAATGACCAAACTCCAAATCGCGGAGCCATTGGCGAAAACAGCTTTTAAAATCTTTCAAATGGTGAAAGAAAAGACCAAACTCCAAATCGCGGAGCCATTGGCGGACATATTTTTTTTTTAAATGAAATGAAAATTCATTGAAACGATTGAAGAAATGACCAACTTTGATCGATTTCACAAGGTGAATAAGTCATTCTTTGCCAAGAATGATTGAAAATGCATGATCTTTGCCGAAGATAAAACTCAAGGAACTTGAAGAAAATTTCAGGTATTGACCATTTTAGAATGAGTGAAAAGCATTTTGCTGAGGATTTGACGATTGCAGGAGCAAATTCTAGACTCCGCTAGGGATAAAATTTTCTGAAAACTTGACTTTAAAAGAAAACAATTTGATTGAAGAGACTGGCTCAAAGATTGTACTCAAGCTTCTCTGGTTTTCATTTGCTGAGAATAGTTATCCCAGTTATCATCACGTTTGATATATTTTATGACGTAAGTCATAAAAGATGCCCCTAGTATGAAATACTTCCATAACAGATTCGTAAGAGAGCAAAACACAGGAAATGGTTAAAAATTTTCATTTCATTGAATACTTGAGGTTACAAAGCTTTCAGGTTTACAACAGGCTGTATCTGCCCGACAATTGCCTTTCAATTCTGACGATCTCTGCCATTTCATATGGGCTTGAAAGACTACCATATAGACTTGAGAATCAATCATCTTCTGAACTTCACTCTGCTGCGCATCACTCTTGAGGGGATACAAATTCATCATTTTTATTTTTTTTTCATCACCCCAGCCTTGGGAGGAATATTAACCATACAGGACTCTGGAATTTGACCTTGACTCGACATAGAAAAAGACTTGGACAACCAGCAAATGAGGACTTAAACTCTAAGAGAGACTAAATCTGCTTCTTAGTCTGATAAGTATTTTTAAAATGGTACAGTCTACCACTCTTAAAATCTTTTGAAAACCGTATTTAAAGGTGTTTCATTCCTTTTTCCGGTATTTCCATCATAGTTATTATTCATTTGGATTGCTTAGTCTTAACCCCCTTAGCCTTGAGAGTGTCAGAAGAATTTCTGCCGGTGTTTACTCAGACTTTGGAGTAGTGCTGCCGAAGAAATGAAAGTCTTGCTGGCTTTCAGAGGTTCTGTCCTTTATGAAGTCACTGCCATGACCAAATCGCCTTTTCAGGTTTTCGATCTGGCGGACCGCATGCCTTAATTTTTACCTAAGCCGCCCTTTCAGGTTTTCAGCTTAGCGGGCGAATGACCCTAACTTTTGCCTAGACTGCCCTTGCGGGTTTCCAGTCTAGCGGGTCTAAGACTCCATTATTTTTTTTATTTTCTTTCTGTTTCTCTACAAACCTGGGCCTAAGTACACCAGAAGGACTTTTAGGTAGGCTTGGGTTCAAACAGGTTAACATTTGGTAAGTTTTCATGTATTTGACCGAATCTGGCCCTCCAGACTGCCTACGTATCCCCAAAGAAATGGGAATCAGGTCCGCGTAGTTCGCCCATTTGGGTTTCAAAAATTGTTTTTTTTTTTTTTTTTTTGTTCTTTCTTTCCTTCTTTTTTTTTTAAGGACTTGAAAGGTTTGAAGGATTTGACCGAACCCGAATTAATTAGGCTACCTACGTACCCTGTAGAGAGGGATCAGGTCATGACGTAGTTCAGGCTATTATCTTTTATGACGCAAGTCATAAAAGATGCCTCCGGTTTGAGTTTATCAAAGAATGAAAGTTTTTTTATTTTATTTTATTTAGGCCCAAAGTGTTTGCAAATGGTTTTTGACTTTGAGGTTGTTGGCTTTTGAGCTCTGATCGATCAAAGACGGCCTCCTGGTGTATCTAAGCATAGTACTTTTTTAGTTGGTCCAGGTTTGTAGGTTCTGTTAATTTTTCTCCATTTTCATTAAGGAGTCTTACGGCTTTTCCAGGCAGGACTTCATCAACAATGTAAGGACCAGACCAATTTGGTCTGAACTTTCCTCTGGGATCAAACACCGGTGCTCGGTAAGACTTTAAGACGAGATCTCCTGGTTTCAGGTCTCGGACCTTGACTTTCTTGTTAAAGGCTCTTTCAATTCTTCTCTGATACCCTTGGATGTGATACAAGGCTTTCAGCCTCTTTTCATCAATCATCTGCAATTCCTGATGTCTGGCTTTGGCCCACTCAGACTCTGGCAGATTTGCTTCCATCATAACTCTTAGAGACGGGATTCTCACTTCAACAGGGAGGACTGCTTCCATTCCATACACCAGAGAGTACGGAGTTACACCTGTAGAAGATCTGATCGATGTCCTGTAAGCCCACAAAGCAAAAGGAAGCTTGTTCGACCATTCCTTATAAGTCTCGGTCATCTTACTGATTATGACCTTGATATTCTTATTCGCTGCTTCTACAGCCCCGTTTGTCTGCGGTCTGTAAGGAGATGACTTATGATGCTTGATTTTAAACTCTTCGCACAGGTGCACTACTTCTTTCTTGAAATGAGATCCATTATCAGAAATCAGTTCATGAGGTACTCCATATCTGCAGATGATATTCGCACGAATGAACTTTGCAACTGTATTGGAAGTTATGGAAGCATATGAAGCAGCTTCTATCCATTTTGTGAAATAGTCAATGGCCACCAAGATGTACTCGTGTCCACTTGACGATTTAGGATAGACTTTTCCGATGATATCAATTCCCCATACTGAAAATGGCCATGGCGAGGTCATAGAATGCAGCTCTGATGGAGGTACATGAATAAGATTCGCATAGACTTGACATTTATGACATTTCTTCACGAATGCGAAACAATCTGTTTCCATTGATGGCCAATAGAAACCAAGTCTAAGGATCTTCCTTGACAACATTTTACCGTTCATGTGAGGACCGCAAACACCTTCATGTGTTTGCTCTATGAGCTCTGCAGCCTGATCTTCATCAACACACAGAAGCTGAATACCGTCAAATGACCTTCTGTACAACTCTTCACCACAAATAATGAAGTTGGCAGCGAACTTCTGAAGAGTTTTCCTCTCTTTGCTGGAAGCTTCAGGCGGATGCCTCTTGCCTGAAATGAAATTTCTGATATCTGTATACCATGGCTTTCCGTCTGGACACCTGGCGGATATTTCAATGGCATTCACATGTGCTGGAGCCCATTGCAATCTTACAGCTAAAGGTTGAACCTCCATTGTAGCAGAAATGTCCAACATTGATGCCAGAGTAGCCAAAGCATCAGCAAAGTGATTTCTTGTCCTCGATAGATGAGTGAAGGTGACATTCCTGAACTTTTTGACCAGAGATTCGAGATAAGTGTGATATGAGATCAACCTCGCCTCTTTTGTCTTCCAATCCCCATTTATTTGACAAATGATCAGGATTGAATCTCCAAATACATCGATGTCTTGAATTCGCAAAGCCAAAGCTGCCTCAAGTCCTGCGATGCATGCTTCATATTCTGCCATGTTATTGGTGCACTCAAATTGCAACTTGATGGATAATGGAATGTACTCCTTCTTTGGAGATACCAAAACTGCCCCTATTCCTTGACCATGATTATTGACAGCTCCGTCAAAGTACATAAGCCACTTGGAACTCGGAGTCTCTTCTTCAATGTCCATGATCTCCTCATCAGGGAAATCAGCTTTCAGAAAAGCATTCTCTTCAATAGGAGCATCAGCCAGCTGTTCAGCAATGACCCGTCCCTTAATTGATTTCTGAGTAACATAAGTGATGTCAAACTCAGACAACAATAGCAACCATCTAGCTGTTCTTCCAGTAAGAGCGGGTTTTTCGAACAAATACTTTAACGGATCCATCCGTGAGAGCAAAAATATCTTGTTCGACAGAAGATAATGTCTAAGCCTTTGAGTCGCCCAAACCAATGCTAAACACGTCTTTTCCAAGACAGTGTACTTGATTTCATATTCCAACATTTTCTTACTGATGTAGTAGATGGGCTTTTCTTTCTTAGACCCGGCATCTTGCTGAGCAAGCATACAACCCATTGCTGTATCCGTGATAGACAAATACATCAACAACGGTTGACCAGGAATGACTGGGGATAGAACAGGCGGCAAAGACAAGCATTGCTTGACCTTTTCAAACGCTTCCTGACATTCTTCATTCCATTTCTTAGAGGAATTCTTTTTCAATAACTTGAAGATGGGTTCACACGTCATAGTTAAATGAGATATGAATCTCCTCAAGTATTGCACTTTGCCAAGGAATCCACGAATCTGCTTTTCTGTCTTTGGTGGTTGCATTTCTTGGATAGCCTTGATCTTCTGAGGGTCCACTTCGATTCCTCTTTCACTGACCATGAATCCAAGCAACTTCCCTGACGTGACCCCAAATACACATTTATTAGGGTTCAAGCGAAGCTGAAACTTTCGGATTCGCTCAAAGAACTTTCTCAAAGCGATTGTATGCTCTGGCCGAGTCCTGCCTTTGACAATCATGTCATCTACATAGACCTCGACCTCCTTATGAATCATGTCATGAAGAAGAGTAGTCGCGGCCCTCTGATAGGTGGCACCAGCATTCTTGAGACCAAATGGCATCACTCTGTAGCAATATGTCCCCCACTGAGTAATAAATGCCGTCTTCATCATGTCCTCAGGCGCCATTTTGATCTGGTTATACCCTGAGAATCCATCCATAAAGGATAAGAGTGCATGTCCAGCGGTATTGTCAACCAGGAGATCAATGTTCGGAAGCGGAAAATCATCTTTCGGACTGGCCTTGTTCAGATCTCTGAAATCTACACACATCCTGACTTTCCCATCCTTCTTGGGCACCGGTACAATATTTGCAAGCCATTGAGGGTACTCAACTACTTCGATGAATTTCACTTCGAGTAGTTTCTTAACCTCATCATGAACTTTCAACTCCCATTCTGTTTTAAGTTTCCAGAGTTTTTGCTTCTTCGGCTTGATGCCCGGGATTAAAGGTAATTTGTGTTGGACAATGTCCTCACTCAATCCTGGCATGTCATCGTAAGACCAAGCAAAAACCTCCTTAAACTCTTTTAGCAAGGTAATTAATTCTTCACGCTCCTCAGGAGATAAAATTTTGCCAATTCGTATTTCCCGAATTAAGGTTTCATCACCTATATTTACGGTTTCAATTTCCTCTTCAAGTGGTTTAGCGCGGCGACTCTCCTCTTGTTGAATCATATGCTTGATTTCAAGGGGAGTTTCATCGGCTTCCTCATTAAAGGGGGAGTCTTGATTGTTATTATTAGTTACTTGATCAAGTTCAGAAGCAGAATCAGCAGAAGAGACAAGTACAGGAATATAAGCAAAAGAGTCTTTTATTTCATCAGAATTAATGATTACATCAGATGACTCGCCCACATCAGGCGTTACAGACTCTGAAACAGAATGAAAAAATAAGTCGACATCAGTATCGACACAACCAGAAATATACACAGACGAAGAATCAATGAATACATCCTCAGACTTGGACTCGACACCATCAAGGACAGACTCGTCACCCACTCCAGAGGTAGACCCGACCTCTACAGTACCTGCATCAAAAGAAAAGTTAGAAATGACAGACTCTGGGACGGACTCAGAAACTGATACAAATTTTGAAACAACTGACTCTTTTGAAGAGACTGGAGTATACTGAAGGACTACTTGGGGTATAACCTGTGAGGTCCAGTTATCCAGAGGTCCCTCGGCTGGGGTGATATAGTCCTCTGGGTCAACAAAGGGTGTGTCTCTCCCAATCATAGCAATGACTGGTGCCTCGGTCTGAAACAAAGAATTCAGGAATTCTGGCTCAAAGTTCTCAACCCAGTCTGAGTCTGATTTCTCTGTTATTATTGTCTCTGTAATCTGCTTACTGTAAAAATCTGCTGGCAGCTCATCTGCGAAGAAGATCTCAAGACCAGGCAGCTTTACCCCGCTCTCATTATACCATGGCTCTGAAAAACCGTAATAAGGGCAATCAGCTCCTTCTTTCCGGAATCTGCCATTCATGATCATACTGAAGGGTCCCATTGGAAACTCTAAGCCTCTGCGGCGACATTCTGCCCATTTTAACATGTAGGCTCTCATTTCTTGTACCTCCTTGCGAGTCGGCTTGTATCCCAACCCAAACAACCCGTCAGATGCTTTCAACTCGGGCCGCTCAGTCGGACCCTGCATATTCTTTCCCAAACCTGCCCCTGGGAGATATCCAAATCGGCGCATCATCTTGACTACCCGAGTATTGGTGCTAGAGAGAAACATAATTTCTTCACTCATAGCCTCTTTCATGGTGATAGCCGAAACCTCCACTGAAAATCCTGTCAGACTGATATCTCTTGTGTTTTCAGTAACAAGCTCTTGAGATATTTGTCCAACTTCTGGCTCGGGATCTCCTTTGACAGTGATCACCCGATTGTTTCGAATGAATTTCAGTTTTTGATGAAGTGTGGAAGGGATAACTCCCACCTTGTGCAGCCAAGGTCGACCAAGCAAGAGGCAAAAAGAAGTCTTGATATCCAACACCTGAAATTCAATGTCAAAGGTTTCTCCTCCAATGACAATCTCAGTAGCCAAGGTTCCAATAACGTCCCTTCGAGTACCATCATATGCTAGTATACCTTGCTCAGACGGTATGAAGTCTTCAGGCCCAAACCCCAGAGTAGTGGCAGTACTCAAAGGACATACATTCAGAGCCGACCCATTGTCTACTAACACCTCTGATACTTTCTTTCTGTTGCACAATATGGTGATTTTGAGAGGACGAGTATGGTCCTTTCCCTCTGACGGTAAATCCTCATCTGAGAAAGACAAGGCTTTTGAAGCTTTGGTCATGGCTACCAGACCGACCAACTCATCTGGAGTGATCTCAACTGATACCTGGGACGAGTTCAATTCACGAAGTACAACCTGTCTATGCTCCGGCGATGCCATCAGTAAGCCCCAGATAGAAACATTAGCTTGTGTCTTCTTGAGTTGATTCAACAAATTGTCTTCTTCTTCCTCAAGCCTCTGTTTCTGTTTCTGATTGTCAACCCCTCTTGCAACCTCAGCTGGATTATCAACTCTGAGTTCAGCTGGCTTAAATACTCGTCCACCTCGTGTGACGTGGCGGAGTTCATCACATTGATCGTTCAGGAGCAACAAATCTTCATCTTCTATCCTAAGGATGTAAGGGGTTTTTATCTCTTCTTCCTCATCATCACTCACCCTTAAGACATATAGAGATTCAGAATCTTTCTCCTCATCTTCACACTGGAAAATATATGACTGGTTTGATGGCCCAGCCACATCAGGGTCGTTCCAGGATAAAACATATGGCCTTTCGGATTCTGCCCACTGATCTTCTTCTTCAAATTTCCAGACATAGGGTTCTTCGGATTCCACAGCACATATGAAGGAAGCCGCATCAATGACAGACTCCTCGGCGCAAATGACATTGACCGAGGATGGAGGCGGCATTGCATGTGTAGGAAGGGGGTTTCTAGTTACATTTGGTAACTCGATTGACAGTTCCTTCCTATCAATCATGTTTTGAATTTGGTGTTTCAAAGCTAAACACCTGTCAGTAATATGGCCCGTGTTGCGGTGATAATCACAGAACTGATCCTCTCTCCAGGATCTCGGCAACGGGTTGGGAGGAGGCTTAATATCAGGTAGCTTGATCTTTCTGTCCTTCAACAGCTTCTTCAAAGCTACGGACAAAGAATATGGAAGGGGATCAAAATGACGAGGAGGCTTCTGCTCCATCGGCGGCCTTCTCACTTCAGTGACTACCCTGGGTGGGGGCCTGACATAATTGACATTATGTACTTCCTTTGGCGCCATCACAGGTCGCTTCCCTTCTCTGACATCAGACGAAATTCTTGATTTCAGGCCTTTAGCCAATGCATCTTCTATCTGGGTCCCAGTTTTAATGAGATGGTTAAAAACGAGGAAATACTGGATAGCCATATGGTGATAATATTGTGGTGACAGATTTTTCACCACAATCTTGATTTGATCCTCATCTGACAGACGATGAGTCATTTGCGCGGCTTTCCTTCTCCACCTGCGGATGAAGGAAGTAAAAGTTTCATTATGGCCCTGTTTCAAAGCCTTCAAATCTCTCTTAGTCACGTCGATTCCCTCCTCCATGGAGAACTGCTCGACGAACCTATTTGCAATATTCTCTAGAGTTCTGATCTCTTCAGACTTTAAGCTTAAAAACCACTTTTTAGCCACTCCGACCAAAGATCGGGGAAATAAGAGAGCAACCTGCTCCGGAGATAGACCATGCTGCTGTAAAAGCGGAAGAACCGACATTAGATGGCTTCGAGGACACCCGGTCCCATCGTACTTATCCATGTCCGGAACTTTGAATCTAGGAGGCAATGTGACTCCTGGATACAACATAAAATCGGCCATGTTCAACTTCTTCGGGCCTTGAAATTTTATGTTTTCCACCTCTCGGGCCAACATATCCATTCTGTCCGCTATCGCTTTGCCCTCATTGGCTCTATCTATATTGGGATGGCAATTCTCTTCTGCATACTGCTCATCATCGAGATCGTCTTCGACATTTAAAACTGCAGGCCGGGCCATTGCAGGAGGGGGAGGAGGTAAAACAGAAGGGTGCTGAGCCACATGCTCTTTAGAGGTAGATTCTCTATCATTTTTCAGACGGGCTATCTCCTCATTCATGTTATTCATTTGCTGGAGCATAACCTTCATCATCTCACTCATCTCAGCTATAGCGTTTGCAGATTCAGCCATCTGTTCAGGAGCAAATTGAACGGGCGAAGGGATTTCCTGGAGATTGGAGAAAGGTAATGCAGGGGAGGTAAAAGAAATTGGTGAGGAAGAAAAACGACTCAGCCTGGAATCAGCGGACTGACGGGACCAGGTTGATTTTGAAACGAGGATTTTCTTAGGAGCAATGGCTGCTCAATCAAGAATCCTGATATGGAAATATAAACACTAGATTAAAATTTTGATAATCGAGATAAACTATTTTGATCAAATAATGACAAAAGAGGCAAAACCACACTTTCATTAATAAAATTCAAATTGTGATTACAACGGATGAAAAATATTAATCTCTAATCACAACTGGATAACAGACTGACAAAAATGAGAAATGCAAAAATCAGAATAACAAAACATGATACGGATCTTCAAGGCTCTTCAATTCGAGCTCTTTTGCTTGCGGGCTTTTTCGATATTTCTCCACGTCGGAATTTGCGAGATAAACCTAACCTCCTTTCTATATTTTTGTTTCCCCAAGCAGCCACAATGGATCGGACGAGATCAGGAGTGAGATCTTCACAAAGAGGAGGGACTATGATTCCGGGAGGACACGGAATTCCCGTAATCTGGTGGAGAATTCGCATGGGTGCATAAAAGGAAGATTTCTCGGTACCCATGAGGTAAACAAATGAATGCGGATAAGTGCTGGTAAAAACATGGAAACATGAATGACTTACCCAGCGAAACTGACTCTCCTCTACATGTTGCAACCAATTGTGCCATTCATCGATGGACTGAGGTTGATGGGCTATTGGTTTCCAGGTATGGAAATTCTTCAGGGTATATGGATTTTGGTTTTGTCGCTGAAGAATTTGAAGTTTTTCACCAAGCTAGACATACAACAACTTGACACATCCATTGAAATTGTCCTTGATCTCTTGGGAAGCAATAAGATCTAGTCCCAAGAAGGTCACTGCTAACATGGTAGGGATAGGATTCCTCCCCTCATTGATCTGATCTACCACTCTTAATAGTATCAAAGATGCAACATGGGAATTTCTGCGAAGAACATGACGTGCGAAGACCATAAAAATCAAAGCATTACGTCGGCAATCCTGAAAACGAGAGTTAGTAGGATCGACGTTTTTCGAAAAAAGTTTAATAAGGTCTTGAATTTTTACGCACGTATCCGTTAAACATGGCAGAGCATCCACAGTCTCATTTTTGAACAGTTTACAAAACAGACCATGAGGAGATTCTATCCTTGAAGGTTTGATCCAGAGTCCCTCAGATGGGAGCTCTAGCATGGTACACCAATCTTCAAATATGGGACAAAGTTCAAAACGGCCAAATCGGAAGACATGAAGAACAGGATCCCAAAGTCTAGCAGCTGCTTGGAGAAACTTCCAATTTATATCCCGACTGTTCAAATAGGTGAACGAATTGATGAAATGATCAGCCATATTTCTCTGCGATTGTTCACGCGGAAGAGCTTTAATGGTATCGGCTATCCAGTTGTCCAACAAAAGGTTTGCCATGATCAGACCTGACACAAAGATAGGACGGGATAATGAGGAAATGAAGATAACTTCGAATAAACAAAGAATAAAAATAAACTTAACGATCAAGCACAAGAAGGATATTATTGATGACATCGAATGTTCCACTACTGATGAAAGATGATCAGAGACTCAGAAACGAGACCACGGTCACAAAATGACAAAAGTAGATCATAGACCGGATCTAAATCTGGAAGATGGATGTCAAAACTGAACGATCAAAGAGATCAATAATAGACTATGGCCATAAAGACAGCAGACAAACTGTCGACCATATCTAAAGACAAAAGAAGAAAACAATCTGAATAATATATGACACAACCAAAGAATGGATAAATGAAGTTTCAATCTAAGGGATAAAAACAAGTGAATTTTATCATCATCGAGTCAAGGAATAAACCGTAGCTATGAGGGTGACAAGTAGAAGCCACTAGCTAGGTTTAGATCTGAGAGATGCATAGACACGACTGATTGATTTAATGCCAGAAATCTCTACTAGAAAGTAGGTTCTGATCTTACAATCAAGAGATATATGGACATAATCTCAAAGAAAAGACCAACAGAGAGGCCACGACCATGAGAGGGGCAAGTAAAAGCCACTGGTCGGGTCTAGATCTGAAAAACAGACTGATACAACTGATTAGATTAGACAAGGAAACCTCACTAAAAAGTAAGCCCTCAATCTGATAATCAATATATACATATATACATATATATCCTAACCAGGGGCACCAGCCATAAATATAATCCCACAGAGTCAAGACACTTGACTCAAGACAGACATGTGAGTGTACTAGGACTGCGTTGTAGCCATATACGGTGAGCTACAATAATCAATGAATAGGACAAGGCTCCTAAATCTAGGCTCCAACATGTATAAGCAACACATGTTCGTCCTTATATGAATGCAATATATATATATAAGCACATGCAGATCCTAATTGGGTTCCACTAAGTTAGCAAATATATTCATATACATAATATATGTAAAATGAAAGTAGAGCTCCGGACTCAATATATCGGGTACTATGCTTATGATCCATACTTAAAATGTATAACACAAGTACGCCTAGTGTTATACATAGTATGCTTCATTGCTCATCGGCTGCTGTAAACACAAGTACGCCTAGTGTTTACGACTGCAGCACCGGCGCATAGCTTGGTAATAGATACAACAACACCATCTGGATAGTGATATCCCATGAGGCACGCATTATATCTATCCCGTGGAGCCAATAATAATAAAAATCAATAAAAGAAAATAAAGAACAAAATGATGTATGCTGTGCAGTGTGTGAATCCCTTGTTTTAAACACCTATTTGGTGCCCCTGGATTCTAAGCGATTGAATTCTCATTTATAATGACTTTCGCCTAAAATTCTTCAAAGTTAATAAAAAAAATGGCATTTTAACAGAGTTAGGCAATATCTCGAAAGATTTCCCCAGCAGAGTCGCCAGCCTGTGGACCCCGATCCGAGAGAGAGGCGGTGAGGGACGTGCCCCCACGCGCTAACAGTCTCTATGGATCATCCACGTGAATGGAGAGCTCTACCAAGGAACTCTCGAAAGAAAAATGCCTCTCATAGCATGAGTGGCGATAAAAAGGTGAAATACCTCTCGATTCGGGGACTAGCCCAGATTCGAGGCGTACCTTAAACAAAGAAGAGTCGCCATCCAAGGAAAAAGGCAAACGGGCCCTGGATCCCATACTATGCTCTGTTGCAACGGATAACCAGAGATATAAAATAAGGTTCGTGCCTGGTTACGAATTCGGAAGGTCTAAAGAGCACCTCATCCGCCCAAGTGCAAACACCTGGTCTCTTATGCCATTTACTTAATAATTTTGAAGAGCTTTGAGCGAAAATCATATGAAATGGGAATGAATATCTCCGAGAAGACGTCTATCTAATCATGCATGTCTCGGAGATGAAATCAAAGGCACACAAGATAAAATAAAAGAAACATGTGTCACCTAAGCATAGCTAGGTTATAAGTGACATGCCTAATGGGTGTCTAAGTTCTGATGAACAAACACATGCATGACACACCAAAAAAGTATAAGGTCTGCGCAATAAAGTAAGAAAACACTGCAAAACATAGAAAATGACTCGATACCATACAACCCTAAAACTCTAATCTATACCTAAGCCCGAGTCTTTAGATGATCTGATGTTCATCCAAAGAAGCCTACGTATCCCCGCCTCCACGAGAATCAAGGCAACGTAGTTCTTCGCACCTATTCTAAGCTATGATGCCTAAGACATCTAGACCTCTATCCTAGACTCGATCTAAAAGACCAGACTAGTTCTTAAAGCTTCTTGTGTGATTATTTAAATTCTAATGGATTGTAGATTTGAGGACACCCTATATGCCCTAACTAAATGCAGGTTAGCTCTAAGCTAATGCAGGTGGTTCCTATAATCAATGTGTAACTAAGCTGTATATCCTAAGGAAAACAGTAGGATCTATCGCATCTTAGACCTAGTCATCAATTGGCGATGTGGATCGCCAACTGACCGGACGGAGGCGTAAAACTCCTAGCTAGGACTCACTCATAACTCTAACACAAACAAATAAAACACACAACAAACAAACAACGAACGAGGGAGCAACTCCCGACTCAAAAACTCTCTAACTAGGACAAACTCCTAACTCTAGAGGAAGATCCTTTCGAAAAAATAATATTTTGAAAGATTTTTTGTAATTTTGAAAGATTTAAAATGCTTATTTTTAAAGGTTTGGCTGGACCTGGGATGTGGATCCCAAGCTGCACTACGTACCCTGTTGAAAGGGATCAAGCCAACGTAGTTCGGAACAGATTTCCTAACTACTCCTAATGACTCAAGATTTTTGAGATTTTTGGTTTTTTAGATGTTTTTGTTGTTTTTAAGTATTTTTGACTCAAGGGGGACAAATCCTATCATCATAAGGGGAGGACAGACTCCTGATATCCCGCAAAGGTTGGACAGCATCCTATGCTTTGCGGGGGAAAAGAACAGAAACACAGCTCTGCAAGGGTTGGACAGCATCCTATACCTTGCAAGAGTGGATAAAAACATGATACGATGAGAGGTAGAATAGAATCCTAACCCCTATGATGATAGAATTTGATTCCTGAACAAGAGGATTGACTCTCTAGACTAAGGACGGATTCCTGCGCTAGTGGACTAATCAAACTAAGATAAAGCTCAACAAGTAATAAGGAAAGACCTTGTGCATATTTGGCAAAGGTAAAACACCCAGCCGGGCCGGACAGCTACCTAGCCCTAGGGTGCAACAAATGTGCAACCCAATACCCATAAGGGTAAGGGGTATGATGCCAAGCCGAGTAGGATGTTCTCCCAAAACCAAATGATGCACAAAGAGGAGGATGCTAATAGAATGAGACTGGGCAAGTCTCTTAGACATATAGGTAGGATAGAGAAAAATGTGAACAAGGAAAAAGAGACCTTGTGCATATTTGGCAAAGGTAAAACACCCAGCCGGGCCGGACAGCTACCTAGCCCTAGGGTGCAACAAATGTGCAACCCAATACCCATAAGGGTCGGGGTATGATGCCAAGCCGAGTAAGGTGTTCTCCCAAAACCAAAAGACGCACAAAGAGGAGGTCTAGCAAGAAAATGAGACTGGATAAGTCTTTTAGACACAGAGGTAAGATAAAGAAAAATGCTAACAAGGAAAAAGAGACCTTGTGCATATTTGGCAAAGGTAAAACACCCAGCCGGGCCGGACAGCTACCTAGCCCTAGGGTGCAACAAATGTGCAACCCAATACCCATAAGGGTCGGGGTATGATGCCAAGCCGAGTAAGGTGTTCTCCCAAAACCAAAAGACGCACAAAGAGGAGGTTTAGAAAGATAAATGAGATTGGGTGAGACTCCTAAACAAAAAGATGAGCTCCAAGAGAGGTGCTGATGAGACATGGCATGTCTCCTAAGGATAGACTCACTAATGAGACAAAGCTTGTCTCTAAAGGATACAACTTTCTCTGTCTGAGACATAGCCTGTCTCCCTGAGAGGGCTCTAGAGAACTCTTTCATTGCCCTTGCAATGAATGGATTTCTAATTTCTAGGGGATACACACCATAAAGACTTGGACAAGTCTTTAAATAAATGAGAGGAGTGCTACTTGGACTAAGCGAGTCCCCTAAGGATGGGCTTAGGCTAGCGCCTTCATCGCCCTTGCAACGAGAGGGAATTCTAATATCAAAGAATTTTAACAGAAATCTATAAGACTGTGTTAGTCTATCAAAAAGAGAAGAAAAGGCTACCAGATAATCGCAAATTTTATTCTAAGAATAAATCAAGTGCTAAGCAAAGAAGAATATACAATCTAATAGCAATCATAAAATGATAAATAACATTAATTAGTCCAGACCAGCCGCTGGATAGCCTAATAAAGTAAAAACAATATCAAAACACTTCAAAACCAACCACAAACCCCAATACGGGGACTCCAATGAAATCAGATGATGCCAAAGTAATCATCTGATATCATATACACATGATAATATTTCTAATCCCGCCTTGAGATCAGACCGTACTCATGTCGATGATATCGAATAGAGTAGTCATCTGATCTCCTTCTTCCTATTAACAATTCATTTAAATAATAAGGAATGAGTATAATAAGCTTTGAGATAATCTCACCTGAACAATCCATTTATTCTTCGAACCCTAACTCAAAGCTTAGTATGAAAGAGAAGTATTAAATTTCCAACAGATTATAGAAACACATTAAATGATATTTTCAATTTGTACAAATTTTAATACATAACAGGTTAGGACAATAAGCTAGACCCTTCCACTACCTGTCAAACCTAAAAATTCAGGTTAGGACAATAAGTTAGACCTGACCTGTGATGGGTTGACAATACTCAATATATATATATATATATATATATATATATATTTTAATATATATGAGCCATCACAGATTCTCAATACAGGGAACAAGACATCTATGGAATTTTCAAATGACAAAACATCATCCATCAAGAAAAGGTGCGAGAGCAAGCAACAGGAACAACTTGGGAAATAAATTGGACAACAAAGAAAACTCAGGTACTAGTAATGATTTTTAATTGATTGACATGCAAGGAAAAGAAATGCTAAATGGACATAGCCTAATTTAGGTAACTTCATTCAACCTTCTTGCCTCATGAAATTGTCTTTATCAGACTATTTAGGCTTCTCAAGAGAAATTTCTACAAATCAGACAGTATAAGCTGGAAAGGAAGAGTTGGCCCTATGCAAGTATCAACAGCCCATGATTAACTTCTTCTTTACAACATTTTGATAACGATACTACCAGCTTTACCCATTTGACTTAATGTTGATTAGGTAAATGAAATTGCTTACATGCGAATCAACCATTAAAACAAATGATTACAAGAAAACATGATAATATCATATCAAAACACTGTAGTGAAAATATTAATCCACTATGATCATCCAAGGGAGATGATATTAACATCACTTTGTTCTAATACACCTAAAAAAAACAACTTATTCTCCCTATTAGGCCTGAATATACCTTGTTTGAATCCCAAATATTTTATGAGATCACATAGGGACAAGGTAGCTAAATTTTGAAATTGCCAAATAAGAGTATGAGTTTATCCACTGAATTTCAACCATTAATTAAAGGAATGCACAGCAATGAACATAACATATGGCAGTTTCCATGAATACTCATTCATTCTCTAACTTGTTTCAGGACAGAGTACTTGGTGATTTGAATAAGTTAAAGTTTATAAGCAAGCAACACTATTAGATAGAATTCAAGGATTTTTTAAACTTTCAGATCCATGGATTAACTTTTAGAAAATAGCGATTGTAATTAAATTTCCCTAGAATTCAACTTGTAATTCCAATACTCTATTAACAAAATCATAGGTAACAACTTAGAATTTAAGAAAATGCACGTTTCTTCTTAGGATGCCTAGGAATTCCTCACCATTTCAATCATAATAATTCAAACCTTCAATATGAATTAAGAGAAATAGGAGAAGATTACCTGAACTTTTAATGACGATTCCAAATTCTGAAGAAATTCCTTCTACTTCTTCTTCTTCTTCTTCTTTAAAAATCAAGATTAGACTCAAACCCTAACAAATCAACCTCCTTCCTTTCACAGAAATTCTGAAAACCCTTTCCCACTCTCTAAATTGTAATCAAGAGATCTTCCCAGGTCTCTCCCTTTTTTTTCCGATGCTCTCTCTATCTTATTAAGCTCTCTGCTCCTTTTCTTTGCTCTCAGATCCAAGATCTATGATCTGAGATCTCTCTCTGGAGCTGCTGAAAATTAGAAAATAAAGATTGGAGAAAAAGAAAGAGAACAAGATGATGGAGGTGATGTGAAGCTATGAGATGATCGAAGCTTAGATCATGATTTAATGGAGGAGGGTTTGAGGATATTTTAAGAACAGAAGGCCTTGGATCTTAGGGTTAGAAGTTTTGAATCTAAGGTTTTCGAAAGAGCTAAAGCTTGCAGATAAGTTAAAGAAGAAAACAAGGAAGAGATGTAAATCGGAAAAGGTTAGCCGGAATTCGGGATTTCACCGGAGGAGGTGGATTTGCCGGAATGTGGATCATAAAGACCGGATCTAAGCTTTACCATAGGGGAAAATGAAACGGCTGGAATGAAGATGGAGAAAAGAAAGAAGATCTGACAGAAAATGGCCGGAATCCGGTGAAGATCTGGCTAGAGAAGACGATCGAAAAAAGAAAAAAAAATGGTTAGGGAAAAACGAGATCTGAAGGATCTATAATCTGTGATCTGGTAGGGAAGATAATGGAGGTGTTGACAATGACCGGCCGGAGAGTGAAATCCCACCGGAGAAGATGGAACTTTACCGGAAAAATAAATAAATTTGGAAGATGATCTCAAAGATCTGCTTCTGTCTCTCGTCTGCCTCTCTCTCTGTTTCAGAGATCTCTTCTGTAACTGGAAAATGACCAGAAGCCGGCCGGTACTGCCGGATCTCAAGTAAACGATCGGAAGGGATGAGGGATTCAAAATCTAAATTTAAATTCAAAACACAGAGAAACCGGAGGAGAAGAAAAGGACCGAAGAAGATGACCGGAGTTTTGCAGACAATTGATCGGAAAATACTACCGGAGAAGAAGAATACGCATGAAAAGGGGTTTTGATATCTCAGATCTGGTTCTCTCTCTCGTCTGCGAATTTTTTTTTTTTTAAAAGCTGGTGAATTTCCATTTTTATAGAAAATTTGGGAAATGATATTGGCACTACCACTAATAAGCGCACAAATGTGCGACCCTGACCGGATGATTCACCCCCTTACAGCTTGATAACTGCACTAACTCCGCTTGTCTTTTTCGAATTTTTTTCGTCGGATCTTTCTGGAATTTTGCAGGGATTTTTCTGGGGTCTTAAGGCTTCTAAATATGTGTTCATGGGCATTTGAAGCATTAGGTTGACCTAGATTTTCATTAAAAAGTAAGGATTTTGGGATAAAAATCAAAACCTAGTGGGCCACCCCTTGATTGCACTACATATACTCTCTCAACCCGTTTGCTGGACAAACGCGCTCGGCTCTTCCTGAAACTTTGCAGGGGCTTAGCTGGGACCCTAAGCTAGCTTGGGGAGAAATTTGGGATCCTATCTCACTGATTTGATGAGGTTTTGCTTAAACATGAAGGGATTAGGGCACGGTCAAAATGAGGTGTCTACAATACCCTGGGTTGGGTTCAGGTTTCATGGGTTTCGGGTCGAGCCGGGTTTAGCATTCAAAAGCCCGCATGAATCTTGGGTCGAGCCGGGTTTGAAGGGGCCCGGCCCGACCCGACCCGAGTTACATAAGTTATAGTATGTACATTTTTTTCTATTGTTAGTTAAAAGTTAAAAGTGAAAACCCACGCACCCACTGTTACTGTATGTGAGTGTAATTTCTGCTTCTATGAGTTGAGTTGATTCAAGTGTCTGATTCAGCATTGTTTGATTGTAATTACAACATTGTTTGATTACAGCATTGTTTGATTCAAGTGTAATGTGAGTGTAATTACATCATTGTTTGATTCAAGTGTAATGTGAGTGTAATTTCTGCTTCTATGAGTTGAGTTGCCTTGCCAAACAAGAATTTTCCTTAAAAAATTGCGTCAACGTGAAAAAACCCGACCCGACCCAAACCGACCCGAGATTTATCATGGGTAGGGCCGGGTTTGGGAATCGTGGGTTTTCCGAAAAAAAACCCGACCCGGCCCGACCCGAGATATTTCTCGGGTAGGGTTGGGTTCTCCAAAACCCGACCCGCCCGACCCGAGTTGCAGCCCTAATTATCATCTTCCGTGCAAAACCCCATATGTGGATTATATGTTGGACAATCAAATATTTGTAGTAGGTAAAAGGCATAAATAATTCTCGCTAACATAGTTTTGAAGAGGGGTCACAGCTACGTAAGTTTTACAATGTATAGTTGCATGATCTGCTTAAACTTTCCAACAAGCATGAGCAGATTATGTAACACATATGTTATTCAGCCCCGCAGATTTCATGTTCCACCATTAAACCTCCAAGAACAATCCAGGAACACAAATTTTGATAGATCTACTCAACTAGAGATGAAAGAAACTAACAGGAAGATACCGATCTATAGATTGTAGCAGAAATGAAATTGAAATGTAATATCTGATCTCAAATTCAGATGAGGTGACGCAAGAATCCTTGAACAGAAAACGCAGCAGAACCGATCCGGATCAATTCTAAATCTTGCATTCAAAAAGAAAATGTAGGATATATGGAAGATCTGAAAAGATCCGTTTTGTTTCGGCCTATGACTTATGGGAGGGATGTAAGGAAATCTGCTTCAGTGTTGAGAGCCAGCCCTCTATTGTGCAAGAGTGGCAGCCCCCGCCTCAAGGGTTGCTGAAATTAAACTTTGATGGTTCTAGTTCTGGAAATCCTAGTCCGGCCGGCATAGCTCGCATTCTCAGGGATTCAAGGGGCGAAGTCATTTGGGCTTTTTTTGGGCCTATCTGGATAGCAGATGCCAGTGAGGTCGAGGTTCGTGCCGTCCACCAGGGGATTACCCGCCTGGAGAAGGATTGCTTGGACCGTGTGATTGAGGAGGGTGATTCCCTCATTAGGTGGCTCAGAGGATCCTTGTTTCCACCTTGGAGATTTGCTCAGTTCTTCGATGAAATCTTCGATAAAATTGTTGATTCATCTATCATCTTCATGCACATCAAAAGATCAGCCAATGGTATTGCGGATCATTTAGCTAGGGAAGGCGTAGAGAAGTAGAGTTTGGAGCTGATTTTCTGCCTCCTTGATTCAGGGTTCTATACTTACGTTTTTCTTTTCTTCTTCTTCGTCTCTGAGTTCTCTTCGGGTTGACTCCCTCTATCATCCCTCTATCTAGGCCTACAATTCCATTTCAATTCCAAGGGATACAACAAGGAAGAAGAGCCTACAACTCTCTCTACAAGACTCCAAACCAAAACTTAAATCTACAATCTCAAAAATCCATCAACTAAAAGAAAATAATATGAGCTAATATGAGCTGGGCTTTATATAGACAGCACTTACAAACTAAATTCTAACCACCTAACTACCAAAGGTAAAATGACTATTAAGGACTACTACTATCATTCAAAAAAGAAGAAGAAGAAGAAGAAGAAGAGAGCACTACTAAGTTTTAATGAATAACAGTACATTAGTACAACGACTAAACCAGTGCAGTTAATGACTAAGCCGGTGTGCTAGGTGACGCACTGCATTGGTTAGTAATGTGATGCTTATCTGGCAAAAAGTGAGAATCAATCCCCATGTGTAGGGGTTTCTTACAAAAAGATAAGGTTAAGAGGCATTCCCTACATCTCTTTCGTTGTAAAGAAAATGGGAAGGAAGGTTAATGCACTAAGGCACTTATCCAATTTGTTAGTGGTCTAAGAAGGCTTGTTCCTACATGGGTCTGCAAGGTGAGGATGATAGGGCTGCTCAAGGCAAATTGATTGGAGCACTAGGTTATATACTAAGGCATGAGAGGAAAGCATTATATCAAACAATGTAGAAACATAGCATGATATTCATTATGTGTATGATATTCATACTAGCAGGTGGCTTGTCTCTGCGTGTCAAAAGATATCACCGGTTTAAACATAAGCATGTCGGTCATAGTAAAAGGGGTTCTAGGGTTAAAGAAAAAAGTCCGGGAACATTTCTAAATCCTGCCATCAGAAGCAAATTTACGGACCTGTTAGAGGATCTATGGAAAGAGGCGTCTTGCTTGGCGCCTGGGATTGAACATCAGAACCCTAAGAAGTCTTTGAGATCGCCACCAAGGGATGACTTTCCTCAGAATTTTCTGAAGTATAAATCGAGAAAGAGGGATGATGATAAGTCCCTAATGAGGGGAGACTTATATGCCAACAGTTGGAAGGAGGATTGCAGGTCAAAGGAGATGATGGAAATTAATATAGCAACGCAAAAAGCGGGTAGAGTTGAAGATCTGGCTGAAGAACCATTATCTCAAGAAAGAGACCATATTTGGGCACTTTGTTTGAAGAAAAAGAGGCGGTCGCATGGAACATCTCGGAAGATATTGACCATCGGGATGTTGAGATAAAGAAGTCAGAGAAGAAATCACACCAGGGTGATAGAAAGATGGTTAAGAAGATATTGCGCAGGGGTGAAATAAAGGCAGCTAAGAAGAAGTCGCACAAGAGTAGATTGGAAGTTCGGGACTTCGGGGCTCACTGTAAACGAGGTTTTAAATTTCGACCGAAATCCAAAATTTCGGACCGGGTTTCGTTCAAGACCGAAACCGAAAATGGGTAAAGCCGAAACGTTACAAAATTCCCCCCAAATTTTGGGTCGGGGATTTCGCCCAAAATTTTTTACGGGATAAAATATTACGTAATTGATTTTGTCAGATTTCACCGAAATTTCGGAAATTCCGGTGAGGACCGAAACGCATTTCGAAACCTAAATTTAAAACCTTGACTGTAAATCATGGACCGCTAATGGGGTAAAAGGGTGGAAATGAAGATAGTATTATGGACTATAAGAGGTTTGGGATCGGATAAAAAGAAGCGAGCGGTGAAAGATCTGATCCGTTGCAGACAATTAGATCTGATTGCAATTATTGAATTGAAAATCATTGGGGTGACGGATGATCTAATTAATAAATTATGGGGAAGAAAGAATTGAACGTGGGTGGTAAAAGAGGGGGTGATTATTGTAATCTGGAAGAGTCATCAACGGCAGGTTGAGGAGGTGAGCATCAATTGTTTGTCTGTATCAATAGTATTTACATCAACCATTTGGACGGAAAGAGGGATAATAATGATTGTTTATGGGCCGGTGAAAGCAAATGAAGGAAATGCATTATGGTTTGAGTATTAGAGATCAGGGAACAATGGCAGGGTCTGTGGATAGTGGGTGGGGATTTTAACACTATCAGACTTCCTATGGAGAAGAATAATTCGGGAAGAATGGAAGGAATAGAACGATTCGGACCAAACCACAACCGAAATGAAAGGCACCGCCGGCAGGGTGGTTGAAGCTTAATTTTGATGGGAGCTCGAAATGCAACCCTGGGAAGGTAGGGATAGGAGGGCTGATAAGGGACGATTAAGAAGCTATGCGGTTGGCAAATGAGGCGGTGGATAACATGGCAAATGCTGGTGTCTTCAGGGATGAAATATTGGTTGTATCCTCTTTGTAACTTTTTCATGCTTTGGGTTTCTGGGTCTTTGATCCACTCCTTGTAAATTTGTAATTGGGAAGGGACAACTTTTTCCGTCCTACTTATTTGAAGATTAATAAATTGTCAATTTTCAAAAAAAAAAAAAAAGAATTTAGAATTTCTTCCAAGAGTTGCTAAGTAGTTAAAAAATATCATAGGACAGGCATAATCCCATAGTATAATACATGTCATCAAGAAAAATAGCCAAATAACAATTCGAAAGAAGAAAAATTAACATCAATGGATGACTGTTGAAGTTAAGAGTAATAGTTCAAGAAGAGAATGCAAGGCATCTTTCAATAAAAAAAAAGAAAGAGAAATGCAACGCTGAAACAAAGAAACATTAAAGCAAGAACAAAAGGAGGAGAGGGGAAAGTCTTCGTGTGGTAGGCGAAACCCTACCCACTATATCTATTATAAATAAAGAGGAATGGGGTTTTACTGTGCAGATGTGCAGTGTCATTTCTTCATAGGGTTAAGATCATAGTTAGGGTGGCTAGGGTTTCATTTTGTTGAATAAGCTTCTCCAAATCATGTAAGGTATGATGGGGACGACAGAAGGAGAGGCAATTTCATTAAAGACCTCTTCTTTGGGTAGCCTCATGAGGCAACGGCTCTCTGACATGTGCTTCGAAAATTGAAAATGAAAGGCGCATTTCTTACACAGACAAGGATTACAACGATGAGCACCACAGAGTGTTTAAGCTGCTTCCACTTTCTGTCAATTTATCCTTTTGCAGTTTAGTTTCCTAGGTTTACAACAGTTTTTCTTCCAGTAATGTGACCCCAGGAAAAAACTGCACTTTAAAGTCTTCTTACGGAGAGAAAGTATCCCTTCACTTATTGCAGTTTTTAGCTTCTTTGCATCTTCCCATGGAAAAAAGAGTTTCACTTTCAACTGAGAAACCTTTCTCCCCAAAAACATTTTCTCCTCACATAACAACAAATTTACTACCTCTAACATTCTTAGGTCCTATTTGAGACACGTTTTCTACCTTGCTCCCAAAATGCAATTGTATTGTGGTGGGGTTTTGAAAACATTATGATTTTTTTCTCCCAACTTATAATAAGTTTGGGTATTGAACTTTTGTTCTTTAAGGTTTGAGACATGTTTCCTCTTCTGTACA
This sequence comes from Tasmannia lanceolata, assembly GCF_043159265.1. Taxonomy (NCBI): domain Eukaryota; kingdom Viridiplantae; phylum Streptophyta; class Magnoliopsida; order Canellales; family Winteraceae; genus Tasmannia; species Tasmannia lanceolata. Next base: position 69,244,260 of record NW_027518695.1, read on the forward strand.
TTTTTATAGTATAGATAGCCTTCGAATTCAATAGAGATATATTATACTTTATTAATGCAAACAGGGATTGTGAATGCTTACCTATATTTAATTGTAACGATAATCAACTACCAGCTTCTTTTTGAGAGAGAGAGAGAGTTGCTATGCTCGAGCGCACCTAAGCTTAGCTGCGCTCGAGCACAAAAACAGGGTGGGGCCACATTTTGGGTGCGATCCAAAGCATTCATTTGATGGGCCCTTTCATGGGTAGGGTGTCCACCAAATATCAGCTCCATTGGATCACCTTAGGGTGTCCATTTGAGGGGCCAAAACTGGACAGATTTGTGGACAAACAGTATCTGTCCATTTTTGGCCCCACAAATGGACACCCATTGGTGATCCAATGGAGCTGATTTTTGGTAGGCCCCCCATCCATGATGGGGCCTTCCAAATCAATGGTTAGGATCACCCCCCCCCCCTCCCAATGTCCCCACCCTATATATATATATATATATTATTAATATTTCTTATTATTTTTTTGAGAAAATTATTAAAAAAAATGCAAAGTTTTGTCTAAATTGTGAATAAAGGGTAGTGATTTGAAATTTATAAAACAAGTGCTGTCAGGTGAGATATTATGGCTTTTAAGACAAATATACCCCTCCTACCTCTTTTTTCCCTCCACCTTTTTGCACCTATCCCTATGCACTTATTACCTTCTCACCTACCACCTTCTTCTTCCTCGAGGCTTTTCTAACGTGGAAAACTCCATGGAAGGGTTTTGAAGGTTGCCATTTACCTACCACCTACTTCTTCCTCAAGGCTTCAAAAACATGGGAAACTTCATGCAAGGTTTTTGAAGCTTGCCATTGCCATTGTAGTTATGAAAAAAAACTCCATTGCCAACGTTTCCAAGCTCCATTGCCATTGTAGTGTTGAAAACAACTCCATTTGCAACGTGATAAAGCTCCATTGCCACTGTAGTTTTGAAAAAAAACTCAATTGCCAACGTGATAAAGCTCCATTTCTACAGGTTTCCGTCGGATTTCTGATGTTTGTTTCGGACTTCCGACTCGGAAGTCCGACCCAACCTTCGGATTTCCGACGGAAACGAGTAGATTTGCCATTTCTACTGGCTTCCATTCGGAAATCCGGAGATTGGTTCGAAAGTCCGAACCAAACTTCGGATTTCCGAAGGAATTCCAGTAGGACACCAATTTACTGGTTCCACTCGGAAGTCCGACGGTTGGTTCGGACTTCCGACTCGGAGTTTAAGGCAGGGTTCCCGAGTGGTTCCGGGGTATAAAATGTAGTTCCCTAGTGGTTTCGGTGTATAAAATGTGGTTCCCTAGTGGTTCCGGGGTATAAAAGGTGGTTCCCTAGTGGTTCCGAGGTATAAAATGTGGTTCCCTAGTGATTTCGGGGTATAAAATGTGGTTCCCTAGTGGTTCCAGGGTATAAAATGTGGTTCCCTAAAAGTTATGAGGTATAAAATGTGGTTCCCAAGTGGTTCCGGGGTAGAAAATGTGGTTCCCTAGTGGTTCTCTAGTGGCTCCGGGGTATAAAATGTGGTTCCCTAGTGGTTCCGAGGTATAAAATGTTGTTCCCTAGTGCTTCCCTAGTGCTTCCGGGGTAGAAAATGTGGTTCCCTGGTGGTTCCGGGGTATAAAATGTGATTCCCTAGTGGTTTTGAGGTATAAAATGTGGTTCTCTAGTAGTTCCGGGGTAGAAAATGTGGTTTCCTAATGGTTCTGGGGTAAAAAATGTGGTTCCTTAGTCGTTCCGGGGTATAAATATGGCTCCCTAGTGGTTCCGGGGTATAAAATGTGGCTCCCTAGTGGTTCCGGGGTAGAAAATGTGGTTCTCTAGTGGTTCCGGGGTATAAAATGTGGTTCCTTAGTGGTTCCGGGGTATAAAATGTAATTCCCTAGTGGTTCCGGGGTATAAAATGTGGTTCCCAAGTGGTTCCAGGGTAGAAAATGTGGTTCCCTAGTGGTTCCGGGGTATAAAATGTGGTTCCCTAGTGGTTCTGGGGTATAAAATGTGGTTCCCTAGTGGTTCTGAGGTATAAAATGTGGTTCCTTAGTGGTTCCGGGATAGAAAATGTGGTTCCCTAGTGGTTTCGGGGTATAAAAATGTGGTTCCCTAGTGGTTTTGGGGTATAAAATGTGGTTCCTTAGTAGTTCCGGGGTATAAAATGTGGTTCCCTAGTGGTTCCGAGGTATAAAATGTGGTTCCCTAGTGGTTCCGGGATAGAAAATGTGGTTCCCTAGTGGTTCCGGGTTAGAAAATGTGGTTCCCTAGTGGTTCTAGGGTAGAAAATATGGTTAGAATGAATGGATCCCATAGGATGATCTGAACCAATAGGATCACAGAGAGTTAGAATGAATGGATCCCATAAAAACAGCCTTAACAAATCAGAGGGTTATGATCATCCTGTAGAGAAGATTTTATGGCACTACATGAAATGGCCCAGCAAGTAAATGGTTTAGATCACTCAAATAAGCAGGCCCCACTATATTTTTTCCCTCAGATCCTCCACTGTCTGTCTAACTATAATATGGGATTTGGTAGGGACTTTCGCATGAACAGGCTCATACAATTGAAGAGGCTACTCTAAAAAAGCATCATCACCATTGTTAGGTCATCATCATTTCAAATGTCGTACAACAAGATTTGATATGGATTCTTGGAATACCCTGAAACCACTAGGGAACCACATCTTATACCCGGGAACCACACAGCTTATACCCCGGAACCACTAGGGAACCACATCTTATACCCCGAAACCACTGGGGAACCACAACTTATACCCCGGAACCACTAGGGAACCACAACTTATACCTCGGAACCACTAGGGAACTAGATTTTATACCTTGGAACCACTAGGGAACCACATTTTATACCTCGGAACCACTAGGGAACCACAACTTGTACCCCGGAACCACTAGGGAACCACATTTATACCTCGGAACCACTAGGGAACCACATTTTATACCACGGAACCACTAGGGAACCACATTTTCTACTCCGGAACCACTAGGGAACCACATCTTATACCCCGGAACCGCTAGGGAACCACATGTTATACCACGGAACCACTAAGGAACCACGTGTTATATCCCGGAACCACTAGGGAACCACATTTTATTCATCGGAACCACTAGGGAACCACATTTTATACCTCGGAACCACTAGGGAACCACATTTTCTACCCCGGAACCACTAGGGAACCACATTTTCTACCCCGGAACCACTAGGGAACCACATTTTATACCCCGAAACAACTAGGAAACCACATTTTATACTCTGGAACCACTAGGGAACCATATTTTATACCTCAGAACAAGTAGGGAACCACATTTTATACCTCGGAACCACTAGCGAACCACATTCCAAGAGGTTACATAGTGGTTCCAACACTCTAAATTGTGGTTCCAAGAGTCCAACTTGTGTTTGGTACATTATAATAGTATTTTAGTGGTTTTAAAAGTCATCATGGCTCTATCATTGGTGTTTAAACCTATTGGAACCATTAAGTAGGCCTCGGAACCACTATTTAATGGTTAAATAGTGGTTCCAAGACTGTAAATTATGGTTCCAAAGTGGTTGGTACATTGTAATACTACTTTATTAGTCTTCGAATGGATAACGATTGTATCATTGGTGTTTAGAACATATTGGAACCATTACGTAGGCCTCGGAACCACAATTTAGTGGTTCCGAGAGGTTACATAGTGGTTCCAACACTCTAAATTGTGGTTCCAAGAGTCAAACTTGTGTTTGGTACATTATAATAGTATTCTAATGGTTTTAAAAGTCATCATGGCTCTATAATTGGTGTTTAAACCTATTGGAACTATTAAGTAGGCCTTAGAACCATTATTTAGTGGTTAAATAGTGGTTCCAAGACTGTAAATTATGGTTCCGAAGTGGTTAGTACATTGTAATACTACTTTATTTGTCTTCGAAGGGATAATGACTGTATCATTAGTGTTTGGAACATATTGGAACCATTATGTAGGCCTTGGAACCACAATTTCGTGGTTCCGAGAGGTTACATAGTGGTTCCAAGACTCAAAATTGTGGTTCCAATAGTCCAACTAGTGTTTGGTACATTATAACAGTATTTTAATGGTTTTAAAAGCCATCATGACTGTATCATTGGTGTTAAAACCTATTGGAACCATTACTCAGGCATCGGAACCACAATTTAGTGGTTCCGAGAAGGTTAAATAGTGGTTCCAATACTGTAATTTATGGTTCCTAAGTGGTTGGTACATTGTAATACTACTTTATTGCTTTTCAAAATGATCATGATTGTATCATTGGTGTTTGGAATATATTGGAACCACTACGTATGCCTCAGAACCACAATTTAGTGGTTCCGAGAGGTTACATAGTGGTTCCAAAACTCTAAATTATGGTTCCAAGAGTGCAAGTTATGGTTGGGACATTGTAACAGTATTAAATTGGTTGTACAACTGATCATAAGTGTATCATTGGTGTTTTAAACATGTAGGAACCATTACGTAGGCCTCGGAACCACTAAAAATAGTGGTTCCAAGAGTGTAAATTATGGTTTCAAGAGCCTACTAGTGTTTGGTACATTTTAATAGTATTGTATTTGTTGTGAAAGTGATCCTGAGTGTATCATTGGTGTTGTAAACATGTTGGAACCATTACGTATGCATCGGTGCTGCTAGTCACTGCGATTTCAAATGGGCTTGAGAGAGTGCTACCCTCTGAACTATGCTCTGCTTTGTTTCATCTTCGAGGAAACACACCTTCATTTTTCCCTTCTTTTTTTATCCCGGCTTTGGGAAAAATACTGACTACACAAGACTCCCCACACAAGACTTTGGAACTTGACCATGACTCAACAGAGGTTAGACTTTGACTTACAACAAACGAGGACTCCAACGAATACATGACTTAGAATCAGAGAGAGACTGAATCTGCTTCTTAGCCTGATAAGTGTTTTAAGATGGTACAGCCTACCACTCTTAGAATCCTTTGAAAACTGTGCTTAAAGATGTTTCATTTCTCTTTTCAGGTTTTCCATCATGGTTATTATCCCGTTGGATTGCTTAGTCTTAACCTCCTTAGCCTTGAGAGTGTCAGAAGAAGCCCTGTTGGCGCTTACTCAGACTTTGGAGTAATACCTTAGAAGAAACAAAAGTCTTGCTGGCTTTCAGGAGTCCTGTTCTTTTAGGAAGTCACTGTCATGACCAAATCACCTTTTAGGTTTTCGATTTGGTAGATTGCATGCCTTATATTTTGCCTGAACTGTCTGCCCTTGCAGATTTTCCATCCAAGAGGCTCAGCACCCTGATTTTTGCCTAAATCGCCCTTTCGGGTTTTCAGCTTAGCGGGTGAATGACCATAACTTTTGCCTAGACCGCCCTTTCGGGTTTTCAGTCTAGCGGGTCTAAGACTCCATCATTTTTCTTTCTTTCTGTTTCTCTACAAACCTGGGCCTAAAATACACCAGAAGGACTTTTAAGTAGGCTTGGGTTAAACATGTTAAACCTTTGATTTGTTTTTATGTATTTTGATAGAATATGGACCCTCCAGACTGCCTATGTATCCCCAAAGAAATGGAAATTAGGTCCGCGTAGTTCGCCCATATGTGTTCAAAGGATCACTTTATTTTTCCTTTCTTTTCTTTTTTTAAGATTGCGACCGAACCTGAATTGATCAGGCTGCCTACGTACCCTGTAGGAATGGATCAGGTCGTGACGTAGTTCAGATTTTTTATCTTTTATGACACGAGTCATAAAAGTTGCCTCTAGTTTGTGTTTATCAAAGAAGAAGTTTTTTCTTTTTTGGCTCAAAGAGTTTGCAAACGGTTTTTGACATTTGGGCTTTTTGGCTTTTAGGTTCTAATCGACCAAGGATGGCCTCCTGGTGTATCTAGGCATAGTATTTCTTTAACTGATCCAGGTTTGTAGGCTCTGTTAGTTTTTCTCCATTTTCATCGAGGAGTCTTACGGCTTTTCTTGGCAAGACTTCATCGACAATGTAAGGATCCGACCAGTTTGGCATGAATTTTCCTCTGGGATCAAACACTGGTGCCATGTAGGACCTTAAGACAAGATCTCCTGGCTTTACATCTCTGACCTTGACTTTCTTGTTGAAAGCCCTTTCGATTATTCTCTGATATCCCTGAATGTGGTATAGGGCTCTCAACCTCTTCTCATCTATCGTCTGTAGCGCTTGGTATCAGGCCTTTATCCATTCTGTCTCTGGCAGATTCGCTTCCATCATGACTCTTAAAGATGGGATTCTCAACTCAATAGGGAGGACTGCTTTCATTCCGTACACTAGAGAATACGGAGTTACACCTGTAGAGGATCTGATCGGGTGTCCTCTAAGCCCACAAGGCATAAGGAAGTTTGTTCGACCAATCATTATAAGTCTCTATCGTCTTGCTGATAATAACCTTGGTGTTCTTATTTGCTGCCTCTCCAGCTACATTTGTCTGAGGTCTGTATGGAGATGACTTGTGATGTTTGATTTTGAACTCTTCACACAGGTGCACTACCTCTTTCTTGAAGTGAGATCCATTGTTGGAAATCAGCTCATGAGGTACTCCATATCTACAAATAATATTTACACGGATGAACTTCGCAACTGTATTCGAAGGTATGGAAGCATATGAAGCAGCTTTTATCCACTTTGTAAAGTAGTCAATAGCTACTAAGATGTACTCATGTCCACTTGACGGCTTTCGATAGATTTTTCCAATGATATCAATCCCCCATACTGAGAATGGCCACGACGAGGTAAGAGAATGTAACTCTGAAGGAGGCACATGAATGAGATTTGCATAGACTTGGCACTTATGACCATGGTTTAAAATTTCAGTTTCGGTACCGGTTTCGGACCCCTGAAATTTTGAAATTTCGGTCAAAATCTGGTACTCAAACAGAATGATTATTTTATTTAATACAAAAATTTCGTTGAAATATTACAAGTTTACAACCCACTTTCTCTTTTATAATTTGATTGATAATGACACCTCAAGACTTCCGTGTACAACACTCAACCAACTCTCTCTTTTTTAAATTATAATTTGATTATGACACATCAAGACTCAAGAGTCAAGACTTATGTGTACAACACTCAACCAACTCTTTGTCTTATATATTTTAATTAATTGTGACACCTCAAGATTCAAGACTTACGTGTACAAAACTCCTCTTTCTCTAGCTTCGTGGGTAACGGCACTGGATAAGCATAGAAAACAACGGAATGCAAAATCTGCTACTCTCAGTCATCCTCAAGATTGGATTCGCAGGAAAAAATGGAGGAAGCAATCGGCGAGGATAATATGACGTGGGGTTCAACCAATAGTTTATTAAAAAACAGGTTTTTTGGGTTCACCACATAGGAAATCGAAATTTCGGTACAAATTCTGAAATTACCAAAATTTTGGACCGAAATTTCTGAAATTTCGGCGAAATAATAAACCATTTCGGTTTTAAGTGATTTCAGTGTCGGTCTGCATCGAAATCCAAAATTTCGGTCGAAATTTTAAACCATGCTTGTGACACTTCTTCACGAATGCGAAGCAAGTCTAAGGATTTTCCTTGACAACATCTTACCATTCATGTGAAGGCCACATACACCTTCATGTGTTTGCTCTATGAGTTCTGCAGCCTGATCCTCATCAACACACAGAAGCTGTATCCCGTCAAATGACCTCCTGTACAACTCTTCACCACAGATGATGAAGTTTGAGGCTAATTTCTGAAGAGTTTTTCTCTTTTTGCTTGAGGCCTCCGAAGGATGTCCCTTGCCTGAAATGAGATTTTTGATATCCGTGTACCACGGCTTTTCATCTGGACATCTAGTCGTTATCTCTATCACATTCACATGTGTCGGAGCCTATTGTAATCTGCAGCTAAAGGCTGGACTTCCATCGTCACAGAAATGTCTAACATTGAAGCCAGAGTAGCCAGTGCATCGACAAAATGGTTCCTGGTCCTCGACAAATGAGTTAAAGTGATACTTTTGAATTTCTTGATAAGATATTCTAACTAAGTGTTATATGGGATCAATCTAGTTTCTCTTGTCTTCTATCGTCCATTAATCTAGCAGATTATTAAAATTGAATCCCCAAACACATCTATGTCTTGAACCCACAATGCCAGAGCCGCTTCAAGTCCTGCGATGAATGCCTCATACTCTGCCATGTTATTTGTACATTCAAACTACAACTTTATGGATATCAGGATATACTCTTTTCGAAGAGACACAAGCATTGCTCCTACTCCTTAGCCTTGGTTATTTACAGCTCCGTCAAAGTACATTAACCACTTGGTACTCGAAGTCGCTTCTTCAATATCCATGATTTTTATATCAGGAAATTCAGCTTTTAGAAAAGCATTCTCCTTTACAGGAGCATCGGCCAATTGCTCAGCTATGACCCGTTCTTTAAAAGATTTCTGAGTGACATATGTGATGTCAAACTCAAATAATAACAACAACCATCTAGCTGTTCTCCCAGTAAGGGCGGGTTTCTCAAACAAGTACTTCAACGGATCCATCCATGAGAGTAAAAGTACTTTGTTCGATAGTAAGTGATGTCTAAGTCTTTGGGTTGCCCAAACTAATGCTAGACACATCTTTTCCAAGATAATGTACTTCATCTCGTACTCTAGCATTTTCTTGCTGATATTGTAGATAGGTTTTTCCCTCTTAGACTTGGATCCCGCTGAGCCAGCATACGGCCCATTGCCGTGTCTGTAATAAATAAGTACAATAGCAATGGTTGACCAGGAATGACTGGGGATAGGACAAGAGGCAAAGATAAACACTGTTTAACTTTTTCTAACGCCTCCTAACATTCCTCATTCGACTTCTTAGGAGAATTCTTCTTTAACAACTTGAAGATGGGTTCACATGTCATAGTTAGATGAGATATGAATCTCCTCAAGTATTGTACTTTTTTAAGAAAACCCCAAATTTGCTTTTCTGTCTTTGGCGGTTTCATTTCTTGGATTGCTTTGATCTTTTGAGGATCTACCTCAATTCCTCTTTTACTTACCATGAATCCGAGCAACTTTCCTGATGTAACCCCAAATACACATTTACTTGGGTTTAAACGGAGCTGGTACTTTCTGAGTCGCTCGAAGAATTTTCTTAAGGCAATTGTGTGCTATGATCGAGTCTTTCCTTTAACAATCATATCATCTATGTAGACTTCAACCTCTTTGTGGATCATGTTATGAAGAAGAGTTGTAGCAGCCCTTAGATAGGTGGCACCAGCATTCTTGAGTCCAAAAGGCATAACTCTGTAGCATTACGTGCCCCACTGAGTTATAAATGCTATCTTTATCATGTCCTCGGGTGCCATCTTAATCTGATTGTAGCCTGAAAATTCATCCATGAAGGATAATAAAGCATGACCAGCAGTGTTATCTTCCAAGAGATCAATGTTCAGAAGTGGAAAGTTGTCATTCAGACTTGCCTTGTTCAGGTCCCTGAAATGCACACACATTCGAACTTTCCCATCCTTCTTGGGCACCGGTACGATGTTTGCAAGCCATTCAGGATATTCCACCACTTGGATAAATTTTACTTCCAAAAGTTTCTTTACTTCCTCATAGACTTTCAACTCCCATTCTGTCTTGAGTTTCCGGAGTTTTTGCTTCTTTGGCTTCATGCCAGGGATTAGCGGTAATCGATGCTGAATGATGTCTTCACTTAATCCAGGCATGTCATCATAAGACCAAGCAAAAACTTTCCTGAACTCCTTGACCAAGGTGATTAATTCTTCGCGCTCATCAGGAGATAAAGTTTTGCCAATCCGTATCTCCCGAAATAAGGATTCGTCACCAATATTTACGGTTTGAATTTCTTCTTCAAGTGGTTTTGCTTGGTGACTCTCCTCCTGTTGGATCATATGTTTGATTTCAGGGGGAGTTTCATCGGCATCCTCATCAGAGGGGGAGTCTTGATTGTCATTATTAATTTTTTGATCAAGTTTAGAAGCAGAATCAGAAATAGAAACAGAGATAGGAATGTACACAAAAGAGTTCTTTATTTCATTCATAGAAGAATCAATGATTACATCAGTAGATGGATAGCCCACAACAGGCTCTACAGTGGACTCAAAAGCATAATTTACATCATCATGAGAAACATCAACAACTGACTCAATTGAACTATTTACAAATGACTCATCAAACTTGACAACAGACTCGTCTTCAGATTCGGCATTTGGAATGAACGACTCAACAATCCCAGGAATGAACTCGACCCCTACGGTACCTGCACCAAAAGAAAAGTTAGTGGAAACAGATTCTGTATTTGACTCGGAAACAGACTCATACTTAGAACTGACTAACTCTTTTGGGAAAACTTGACTGTACTGGAGGAGTACCTGAGGAGCATCCTGTGAGGTCCAGTTATCCAGAGGTCCTACAGCTGGGGTAATGCAGTCTTTTGGGTTTATGAAGTGTGTGTCTCCTCTAATCATCGCAATGACTGGTGCCTCAACCTGGAATAGGGAGTCTACGAGTTGCGGTTCAAGGTTCCCAACCCAATCGGTTTCTTGCTTCTATATTTCTGCAACCTGTTCAATGAAGGAGTCCTATGGTAGCTCATCTGCAAATAAAATCTCTAAACCTGGCAGTTTTGTCCCATTTTCATCATACCATGGCTCTGGAAAACCGTAATACGGACAATCAGCTCCTTCTTTCATGAATCGGCCATTCATGACCATGCTAAACGGACCCATAGGCAGTTCCAGACCCTTACGGCGCAGCTCGGCCCATTTCAACATGTAAGCTTTCATTTCAAGAACTTCCTTTCGAGTTGGCTTGTACCCTAACCCAAATAACCCGTTCACTGTTCTCATTTCTGGCCACTTAGTCAGGCCCTGCAAATTTCTTTTGAGACCGGCTCCATGGATATACCCATATTGTCGCATCATTCTTTCTACCTGGGCATTAGTGCTTGACGAAAACATAATCTGCTCATTCATAGCCTCCTCTAAAGTGATAGAAGAGACTTCTAGTGAAAACCATGTCAAGCTGACATCCCTATAATTTTCATTAACTGGTTAATGAGAGAAATTTAAAAACATTAATTGGTGTAAAAAACATAGTTTAATGGCTGGGATCATTGATCCAAAATTAATTAAGTTGACTAGTTTAATCGGATCGTCAATTTGATCGATTTTCGGAAAAATAGTCCGCCGTTAAGAATCGACGGCTCTTGTTAATCCAAATAATTAAATATAATATTTCTATGGAAATATTGGATTTAAAATATCAAAGAAAAATCAGAAATTAATGATTGGAAAAAATTGCTTGAAACTTGCAACAAAATCTCCTAAAAATGACAATTTTTCCACTTTTGAGAGGTTGGTTTCTCTCTCCTCCTCCTACATTTTTTCCAACATGGAAGAACGTGTCAAACTTATTCGCTCCTTATTTGGAGGTATTTTGAGTAATTTTTAAGCTATTTTCATTAATTTAAAGCCAAAAATACAAAACTAGACAAAAATTGTCAAATTAGGAAAAATGATTTTATTTCCAATCAAAGACAACCAAGACTTTCTATTTTCTAGAAATCCTTCTCATTTTTTATATTTTTGGCTGTCCCTAAAAGGTTTCCAAGTATAATAAAAGAACATTCTAGCATTTTCTCATCTCACCATTAATATATTTCCAATTTTTGATCTTTTTATCACAATTGTTGCTTTTCTCATGCCCAAACTTAGCAACCAAGGCAACCCAAGCTTTATAAATAACCCCATATCCCTCCCAATAGAGAGAGCCATGAAATTTCTTCCCCCCACCCTCTAGAAATTCGCCCACCCACTCTCCCTCTCCCTCTTTCTCCCTTCTAGTTTAGTTATTTAATTTTTCAATCCATCTCTCATTTTCTTCAATCCTTCATTCCTAAACTCTAATATCATATTCAAATCTATATTAACCTCTCCTAAACACCCAAACCAAACCCTTATTCTCATCTTCAAAAATTTGCCAATCTTTTCTTGATCGAATTCTTTAATTCGGTCATTTCGGCTATTTTCGATTGCGAATTATATCAAAGTGAGAAATCAAAGGAATCACTAAGGAATCATTATCAACAAAAGGAGTTTTCATCAAAAGAATTCAAGCTTAAGGTAGATCATCATTATCAAACTTTGGAAGAGGTAGGCCGAAAGATTTAGTTTTTATGATTTTTTCTAAAAAAAAGAAGATAGTCATGCAAATTTCTCCTAAAAATTTTGAATTTGGGGGAGTTCCCAAGTTTGAGTTTTCAAATTTGTAAAGTTTTCAAATTTGAGTTTTCAAGATTAGACGTCCTTCAAATCAACAAAGGAAATTAGCCAAATTTAGGTTTGTCTCAATTTGCTTTAGAAAGAAAATTATCAAATTTAGAAAGTTTCCAAAGTTGGAATTTCAAAATTGGACACAATGTTTTCCAATTTAGCAAGTTTCTAAAGTCGAATTTCTAAGTTGGAAACATTGATTTTCAAGAAAAGAAAGTTTTCAAAGTAGAATTTCTAAGTTGGAAATGTTGATTTTCAAGAATAGAAAGTTTGCAAAGTAGAATTTCTAAGTTGGAAACATGGAAGCCCCTAAATTAGGAATCCATAGAATGGAACGAGGCTGGTCTCGTTGGAATCTTTTTGACGAGAGGATTCCAAAGAACCATAGAATGAGCGAGGAAACAAGAAAATGTGAAAGAGGAACGTCTATATTCAAGACCATGGTGAGCCATAATCTATTCTAAATTGCGTTTCTTTTTATTTTTTTGAAAGAAACACGTTTTATCGATGGCGTTTGATGGGGTCCGGACTCAGCACTGATGGGATCCGGACTCAGCACTGATGGGATCCGGACTCAGCACTGATGGGTCAGAACTCAGCATCCAATTGGCTGCTGGCACGTGGCCCTCACAAGGACCGTTGGAAGGCCAACACCTGTCCCTACTAGGTGTGACACCTGGACCAATCAGGGACTTCCACCCGCCCTCCTTAGGTATGAGACCTGGTCCATACAGAGGCCCCCACCTGTCCTGGACAGGTGGCTCAGAACTACCACCTGTCCTAGACAGGTGGCTCAGAATCACTATAAATAGCCTTCACTTGTGCTAAGGTGAAGGATCTGAAAATCAAAACTCTAAGCTTTTGCTCTGACATTGCTCTGCACTCCTGCTCATACTGACTTGAGTGTCGAAGCGCCCGTCCGGAGTACCACTCCGGGTTGGTCCTCTGACCCTTTTTTTCTTCTCTGTACCCTTGTGCAGCGCAGGACTCCACCAGCCCTTCAGCCGTGACTTGTTAGCCCGGACCATCCAGCCCTACCATAACCTGTTACCAATTTTAGACCTAACAGATTTGGCGCCATTCGTGGGACCCCGCAACAAAAAGCTGTTCGGAACCTCACTTAAGCAATGGTAGGAAAACACGGAAAGCATGTGCCAATCTCCCGGACGACCCGGGCTACAGCCCCCCGCGAAGGGAGAAGCGAGCGATTGGCCTCGCAGATAGAGGTTGGGGCGCCAGGGGAGCGCAGTTCGACTCGCTCGGACCGTTCAGACCCTACTCCGACCCCGAGGGAGATGCTGGCCCTTTTCCAAGAAATGACTGCTGTGATTGCGCAGTTCAGGAATCCGGCCACCGCACTCCAGCAGCATCCAGCCGAAGCCTCTCAGCCCGCCCAGAGGAGGGGAAGCTCCCGCAGATAGCGCACGCCTCCGCCCCGGGAGCAGACTCGCCACTCTACAAGACGAGATCACCTCTCCCGGGACAAGCATGTGCGTCCCGAGCCTCGCTTACATCACCGGTCACGATCACCCTCCGTACAGAGGCATGGCAGCAAGAGAGACGCCACGCACGGAGAGGGATCGCGGCACCGGCGAAGAAGTCCGGCCAGTCAGTCCGGATCGGCTATGAGCCCGCCAGCAAGGAGAGAGAGGCCCGTCCACCGAACTGAGGAAAGAGAGGACCCGGTGTTGCGAAGGATCCAGCAGATCGACCACCGGATCGAAGAGCTCGCCAGAGAGCAGGGCCGACCTGCCTCCCGGATCTTCACAAGCGCTCAACCATTTTCAGACAGAGTGCTCAGCGCGGAGGCCCCCGCGGGCTGGAAGATGCCCCAGGTTCTGCAGTATGACGGGACCACCGACCCCGTGGACCACCTGGAGACTTTCAGGACTACAATGCTCCTCCACGGGGCGTCGGATGGATTCCTTTGCCGGGCATTCCCCACCACGCTAACCGGAGCAGTGCGGGACTGGTACTCGCGGCTTAAGCCCAGGTCCGTGGACAATTTTGATGATTTTGGAGATAACCTGGCCCGCCATTTCATGAGCAGCAGGAGACCCAGGAAGACGACCGCTTCGCTGATGGCCCTCAGGCAGGGAGATGATGAGGCCTTGAAAGTGTTCGTTGGTCGCTTTAACAGGGAAGCTCTCCAGGTCCCTAACCTGGATCCCTCCGCGGCCACGAATGCCCTTCTGGCCGGTGTCCGATCAACTGATTTCAGGCGAGCAGTGGCTCGGCGCAACCCGCAGTCTCTCGCGGACCTGATGGCCGGGGCGGAGGAGTACATCTCGGTGGAGGAAACTCTCGCCGCCCTGGACTCCGCTGGCAAGAGAAGGCCCGAGGAGAAGAACCCTACCAAGCAGCGTAGGGATGATAAGTCTCAGAAGAAGGAGAGAAGCCCTCCCCGCAGGGAGAGAAGCCCTTCTCGAAAGGGGAGAAGCCCCCAAGCGAGAGAGCATTACACGCGGCTGACCGCGTCCAGAGCACAAATCCTGGCAGCCATTCGGAAAGAGGACTTCATGCGTTGGCCGGAGAGGCAGAGCTCATCGACGAAGAAAAACATGTCCCAGTACTGCAGGTTCCACAAGGACCACGGCCACGACACCAACGCGTGCCTTCATCTGAAGGAGGAGATCGAGCAGTTAATCAGCCGTGGGTACCTTGGAAGGTACTTGAAGAATGATGACAACAAAAGTGAACGCAAGGAAAAGCCGAAGCCCAGAGGCAGAAGCCCTCGCGGCGCTCAACCTCTAGGCGACCGCATTCAAGCTCCGGCCCCGGCCAGCCCCCCTCCTGAGGTACCTCACCCTCAACCGCATGGTGTTATTGGTACCATTTCAGGAGGGCCGACCGCAGGAGGAACCTCTTCATCAGCCCGCAGGACATATGCCCGGCAGGTGAACGCCGTCCATACCTGCAGCAAGAAGGCCAGGCTAGAGAACGAGATATCTTTTTCAGATGCAGATCTCGATGGCCTGATCCTCCCGCATGATGATGCCCTGGTGTGGACCCCGATCCGAGAGAGGGGCGGCGGTGAGGGACGAGCCCCACACGCTAACAGTCTCTATGGATCATCCACGTGAATGGAGAGCTCTACCAAGGAACTCTCGAAAGAAGTGCCCCTCACAACATGAGTGGCGATACAAAAGGTGAGATACCTCTCGATTCGGGGACTAGCCCAGATTCGAGGCGTACCTTAAACAAAGAAGAGTCGCCATCCAAGGAAAAAGGCAAATGGGCCTTGGATCCCATACTATGCTCTGTTGCAACGGATAACCAGAGATATAAAATAAGGTTCGTGCCTGGTTACGAATTCGGAAGGTCTAAAGAGCACCTCATCCGCCCAAGTGCAAACACCTGGTCTCTTATGCCATTTACTTAATAATTTTGAAGAGCTTTGGGGGAAAATCATATGAAATGGGAATGAATATCTCCGAGAAGACGTCTATCTAATCATGCATGTCTCGGAGATGAAATCAAAGGCACACAAGATAAAATAAAAGAAACATGTATCACCTAAGCATAGCTAGGTTATAAGTGACATGCCTAATGGGTGTCTAAGTTCTGATGAACAAACACATGCATGACACACCAAAAAAGTATAAGGTCTGCGCAATAAAGTAAGAAAACACTGCAAAACATAGAAAATGACTCGATACCATACAACCCTAAAACTCTAATCTATACCTAGGCCCGAGTCTTTAGATGATCTGATGTTCATCCAAAGAAGCCTACGTATCCCCGCCTCCACGAGAATCAAGGCAACGTAGTTCTTCGTACCTATTCTAAGCTATGATGCCTAAGACATCTAGACCTCTATCCTAGACTCGATCTAAAAGACCGGACTAGTTCTTAAAGCTTCTTGTGTGATTATTTAAATTCCAATGGATTGTAGATTTTAGGACACCCTATATGCCCTAACTAAATGCAGGTGATTCCTATAATCTAAGTGTAGCTAGGCTGTACGCCCTAAGGGAAACAATGGGATCACTAGCGTATCCAAGACTTAATCATCAGTCGGCGATATGAATCGCCAACTGACTAGACGGAGGCGCTCCTATAACTCTAGGACAAACTCCTAACTCTAACACAAACACAAACAAACCACACAACACATCAAAGACAAACTCAAAACTCTAAAACTCTTTATCTAGGACAAACTCCTAACTCTAGAGGAAGATCTTGTTGAAAAACAAGGTTTTGAAGATTTTTGGTATTTTTTTCTAAAATGGGTAAATGATTTATTTACAAAGGTTTGGCTGGACCTGAGATAAGAATCTCAAGCTGCACTACGTACCTCGTGGAAGAGGATCAAGCCAACGTAGTTCGAAACAGATTTCCTAACTACTCCTAATGACTCAAGATTTTTGAGATTTTTGGTTTTTCAGATGTTTTTGTTGTTTTTAAGTGTTTTTGACTCAAGGGATACAAATCCTATCATCATAAGGGGAAGACAGACTCCTGATATCCCGCAAAGGTTGGACAGCATCCTATGCTTTGCGGAGGGAAAATGAACAGAATAACAACTCTGCAAGGGTTGGACAGCATCCTATACCTTACGAGAGCGGATAGAAAAAACACAAGATTTGATGAGAGGTTGGATAAAATCCTAACCCCTATGATGATAGGACTGACTCCTGAAAGAAAAACAGACTCTCTAGCTAAGGACAGACTCCTAGGCTAAGGACTGACTCTGAAAATAGGATTCTTAAGAAGGAGGTGCTAATGAGACAAAGCCTGTCTCCTAAAAGAAAAAGAGATAAAGAAGGGTGCTAGTGAGACTATCAAGCTGAGATAAAACTCACAAGTAATAAGGGAAGACCTTGTGCATATTTAGCAAAGGTAAAACATCCAGCCGGGCCGGACAGCTACCTAGCCCTAGGGTGCAACAAATGTGCAACCAGATACCCATATAGGATAGGGGTATGAAGCCAAGCCGAGTAGGATGTTCTCCCAAAACCAAATGATACACAAAGAGGAGGTTTAGCAAGAAAATGAGACTAGGTAAGTCTCTTAGACACAGAGGTAGGATAGAGAAAAATATTAACAAGGAAAAAAAAAGACTTTGTGCATATTTGGCAAAGGTAAAACACCCAGCCGGGCCGGACAGCTACCTAGCCCTAGGGTGCAACAAATGTGCAACCAGATACCCATATAGGATAGGGGTATGAAGCCAAGCCGAGTAGGGTGTTCTCCCAAAACCAAACGACGCACAAAGAGGAGGGTTAGTAAGAGAATGAGACTAGGCAAGTCTCCTATATACAAAGGAGAGGTATGCAACTTGGACTGAGCAAGTCCCCTAAGGATGGGCTTGGGCTAGCGCCTTCATCGCCCTTGCAACGAGAGGGAATTCTAATATCTAAAGAATCTTAACAGAAATCTATAAGACTGTGTTAGTCTATCAAAAAGAGAAGAAAATGCTATCAGATAATCGCAAATTTTATTCTAAAAATAAATTAATTGCCAAGCAAAGAAAAATATACAATCTAATAGCAATCATAAAATGATAAATAACATTAATTAGTCCAGACCAGCCGCTGGATAGCCTAATAAAGTAAAAACAACATCAAACACTTCAAAACCATCCACAAACCCCAATACGGGGACTCCAATGAAATCAGATGATGCCAAAGTAATCATCTGATATCAAATACACATGATAATATTTCTAATCCCGCCTTGAGATCAGACAGTACTCATGTCGATAATATCGAACAGAGTAGTCATCTGATCTCCTTCTTCCTATTAACAATTTATTTAAATAAATAAATAAACAAGTATTATAAGCCTCAAGATATTCTTACCTGAACAATCTATTGATTACCGTCTTCAAACCCTAACTCAAAGCTTAGTATAAAATACAAGTATTAAATATTCAGCAGGTTAAATATATTAAATGATATTTCTAATTTGTACAAATTTTAGTGCCTTGCAAGGAGGAAGCAAAATAGAGACAGATTATGTGCTAAACAGTGAGGGTGAAATGTGAACAAATCTGTGTATATAAAAAGACTAACATATATGCAAATTTTGTGTCAAACCAAGGGCCAATATATGTGCAAATTTCAATGTTGAACTGAAATCATAACATTGGGCAAATGTGAATATTGAACTAAAACAGAACAGTGGGTAGATTTTGTCAAAACTGTGAGCTGAAATATGGGCTGAATATGGACAGAATTTATGCAAAGACTGGTGCATAACTTGTGGACAGATTTTGTCAAAAACTGTGCGCAAAACAAGGCTGGTTCGTTACACCAAGGTGGGGGTTGTGCATATTAAATGAGGCATGAGGGTTGTCCATGTGAAGATAAATGGCTAGTCCAAATAACCATGAGATCAAAACAAATGAAATCAGAAATTGACAATTCAATATGGTGATTGGATCTCATAACCATAGAACAAATGATTTTAAAAAATAACTATCAAGATTAAATCACACCATTCTGTCACTAAAGGAATGCTATGCCTACTGTTTTACCAAGCTCTCTATTTATCTCAACACATATATGACACCAAATTATCTAGATAAAATTGTAATCAAAGCAGAACTCTGAATATATTCCCTGTCATTGTTCTACTGATATGAGTATTCCTCTACACAAGCACAAATTATAACCAAAGAGCGTAATATTCTACAAGGACATCGCTATGTACTTCTAAACATATATGAATAGCGATTGAGACATATAGAAATCTATAAAAATTGTAATTTTATAACCCCAAACATAAATCATAACTAGAAAGCGTTTAAAGTCTACAAAATCAGAAACCATATACCCTCAAACAAAATAAACTATAACTGGAAAGCATAGAAATATACAAAGGCAGTAGTTATATACTTCCAATAAAAATAAAAAATAAAAACAAAACTGGAGTGTAGAAACCCACATGATGTTAAATATATGCTTCTAAACACAGAGGGATCATAACTAGAGAATGTAAGAAATTAAAGGACAGCAGCTACTATGCAATTCTGTCTAAACTCCAAATTCATGGCGGTCAGACTCAAACAATCTCCACACATACCACTGAATCGTTAATTAGCTGTTCACAACTACTAAAGCTATATATATATAAAAATTCAATTTCCTACAAATTGGTGAAGAATTACACAAAACTGTGAGTTTACATAAATCAAGAGAATTAAATCACACCTGATTCTTATAAAAAACAAACAAATTTCAACTCTACCATACACATTTTACAAGCAGATTATCTTTTAAAGCCTTGCAATGACTTTAATTGAGGTAATCTATATAATATCTCAATACAAACAGGAAAAGAAGAAAGAAAAAGTGACCGAAGAAGTTCCTGAGCTTATTCTTAACCAATTTCTATATATTTAACAAATCTGAGCAGGCATTCAATATATTTTATTAAAGCATCTTACTTACCTGAATTTAAATCTCGAACTGATCGAAAGTGATAGAAATTGCCCAAGCCTTTCAGATCTCAGCAACAAACATCATGTTCAGATGATAAGAACGATGAATCTAAGGTTTCTATGAGCTTGAACTAAGGTTTCAATTAGAGAATAACAAAGAAAACTGGCACAACAGCTAAAGAAAGAAGAGAATCCAAAGGTGAGTAGCCTGAAATGACGATTTTCACCGAAGAAAACTGAAGAAGAAGAACGGATCTATAATTTGGAAGGTTATTTAGGGTTTCCAACTAAAATTTATGGTTTCTAAACAAACCTAGGGTTTGAAAACAAAAAATAAAGAAAAGGGAGGTTGCCTGAAGCTATGACAAACGATCGGCAAAAATGGGGAAAGAGGTTAGGGTTTCTAACTTGAATTTAGAATTTAGACAGATTCAATCAACAGAAAGTGAGGTTTATTGAGGCTTGAGTGAAGAGAAGTATGTCGGAAAAATGACCGGATTTGCCGGAATCTCGTCGGCAACTAGTCGAAGAAGATGGAGAAGGTGCTGGATCTGGCGAGATCTGGGGGAGGAAATCTCTCTTGCTTCTCTCCTTCGCTTGCTCGATCTGCAGATCTCTCTTTGATTTTCTCGGAGATAGACCGGAGGAGGATCGATTGGCCGGAGAAAGATCGTTGCCGGAGATTGTGATTGTCGGAGACGAAGGAATGGAGTCGGCCGGACTTGCAGAGATGACCGGAGAGGAGGTGGATCGGATGCGGCTGAGCGATGGTGGAGGAGAAAGTCGCCGAAGAAGGTGACCGGAGTTTTGCAGACAATTGATCGGAAAATACTACCGGAGAAGAAGAATAAGCATGAAATGGGTTTTGATATCTCAGATCTACTTCTCCCTCTCGTCTGCGAAAGATTTTTTTTTTTTTAGCAAAAATGAAGTCTTCCCCTTTGTAACGAATAAAAAGGCTTTATATAAGAGAATGCTAAATTCGCACCTCCCCCATTACTTTGGACAGCCCCATCTAGGATAATTCACCCCCCCCCCTCTTCCGGTTTATACTAAGGCATTCCCTCGGCTCGTTTACCAGGCAAATGCGCTCGGATTTCGATGAAAATTTACAGGGACCTAGCTGGGACCTTAACCTAGCTAAGGGCGGAGTTTGGGATCCTAGCTGATTGATTTGGTTGGATTTTTGCTCAAACACGGGAGGCTCAAGGTACGGTCAAAATGGGGTGTCTACAGATGCCCCTCTTTGGCAGAGCGTGCTTGTCACGCGAATGTCAAAGCTAAACAGACAAACCATTTTGGCCGACCCGAAAAAGGAAGCAAATCAAATTTTGATTTTTATTTTTGAAAATGATATTTACAAAGATAATACGGTGAAATAGGCTTTCGCCGGACTCTGACTCTGCAAACGCTGGTGAGATAGCCTCTCTCCAACTCTTAACTCAGTACATATTGACGAGATAGCCTCTCTTGCAAAACATTAAAGGATAGATTTGATTGTAAATGATCTTGAAATTTGAAGAGAAAATGAATCTGGATGCCGTGTGAAAACGGTCTTGAATGCCGTGTGGAAACGGACTTGAATGATTTGGATGCCGTGTGAAAACGGTCTTTGAAATACTTGAATGCCGTGTGAAAACGGACTTGAAATGCCATGTAAAAATGGACTTGAATACCTTGAACGCCGTGTGAAAACGGACTTGAATACTGCGAAAACATTTTTTTTTTATATCTTAAAATCTTTCAAATGGTGAAAGAAATGACCAAACTCCAAATCACGGAGCCATTGGCGAAAACAGCTTTTAAAATCTTTCAAATGGTGAAAGAAATGACCAAACTCCAAATCGCGGAGCCATTGGCGAAAACAGCTTTTAAAATCTTTCAAATGGTGAAAGAAAAGACCAAACTCCAAATCGCGGAGCCATTGGCAAAAACATCTTTTAAAATCTTTCAAATGGTGAAAGAAATGACCAAACTCCAAATCACGGAGCCATTGGCGAAAACAGCTTTTAAAATCTTTCAAATGGTGAAAGAAAAGACCAAACTCCAAATCGCGGAGCCATTGGCGAAAACAGCTTTTAAAATCTTTCAAATGGTGAAAGAAAAGACCAAACTCCAAATCGCGGAGCCATTGGCGAAAACAACTTTTAAAATCTTTCAAATGGTGAAAGAAAAGACCAAACTCCAAATCGCGGAGCCATTGGCGAAAACAGCTTTTAAAATCTTTCAAATGGTGAAAGAAAAGACCAAACTCCAAATCGCGGAGCCATTGGCGAAAACAACTTTTAAAATCTTTCAAATGGTGAAAGAAATGACCAATTTTGATCGATTTCACAAGGTGAATAAGTCATTCTTTGCCAAGAATGATTGAAAATGCATGATCTTTGCTGAAGATAAAACTCAAAGAACTTGAAGAAAATTTCAGGTATTAACCCTTTTAAAATGAGTGAAAAGCATTTTGCTGAGGGTTTGACGATTGCAGGAGCAAATTCTAAACTCTATTAGGGATAAAATTTTCTGAAAACTAGACTTCAAAAGAAAACAATTTGATTGAAGAGCCTGACTCAAAGATTATGCTCAAGCTTCTCTGGTTTTCATTTGCTGAGAATAGTTATCCCAGTTATCATCACGCTTGATATCTTTTATGACGTAAGTCATAAAAGATGCCCCTAGTATGAAATACTTCCATGACAGATTCGTAAGAGAGCAAAACACAGGAAATGGTCAAAAATTTTCATTTCATTGAATACTTGAGGTTACAAAGCTTTCAGGTTTACAGGCTGTATCTGCCCGACAATTGCCTTTCAATTCTGACGATCTCTGCCATTTCATATGGGCTTGAAAGCCTGCCATATGGACTTGAGAATCAATCATCTTCGGAACTTCACTCTGCTGCGCATCACCCTTGAGGGGATACAAATTCATCATTTTTTCATCACCCCAGCCTTGGGAGGAATATTAACCACACAGGACTCTGGAATTTGACCTTGACTCAACATAGAAAAAGACTTGGACAACCAGCAAATGAGGACTTCGACGGGCACAATGACTTAAACTCTAAGAGAAACTGAATCTGCTTCTTAGTCTGATAAGTATTTTTAAAATGGTACAGTCTACCACTCTTAAAATCTTTTGAAAACCGTATTTAAAGGTGTTTCATTCCTTTTTCCGGTATTTCCATCATGGTTATTATTCCCTTGGATTGTTTAGTCTTAACCCCCTTAGCCTTGAGAGTGTCAGAAGAATTTCTGTCGGTGCTTACTCAGACTTTGAAGTAGTGCTGCCGAAGAAATGAAAGTCTTGCTGGCTTTCAGAGGTTCTGTCCTTTATGAAGTCACTGCCATGACCAAATTGCCTTTTCAGGTTTTCGATTTGGCGGACCGCATGCCTTAATTTTTGCCTAAGCCGTCCTTTCAGGTTTTCAGCTTAGCGGGCGAATGACCCTAACTTTTGCCTAGACCACCCTTGCGGGTTTTCAGTCTAGCGGGTCTAAGACTCCATTATATTTTTTTTTTATTTTCTTTCTGTTTCTCTACAAACCTGGGCCTAAGTACACCAGAAGGACTTTTAGGTAGGCTTGGGTTCAAACAGGTTAACATTTGGTAAGTTTTCATGTATTTGACCGAATCTGGCCCTCCAGACTGCCTACGTATCCCCAAAGAAATGGGAATCAGGCCCGCGTAGTTCGCCCATTTGGGTTTCAAAAATTGTTTATTTTGTTCTTTCTTTCCTTCTTTTTTTTTTAAGGATTTGAAAGGTTTGAAGGATTTGACCGAACCCGAATTAATCAGGCTACCTACGTACCCTGTAGAGAGGGATCGGGTCATGACGTAGTTCAGGTTATTATCTTTTATGACGCAAGTCATAAAAGATGCCCCTGGTTTGAGTTTATCAAAGAATGAAAGTGTTTTTTTTTTTTTTTAAGCTCAAAGTGTTTGCAAATGATTTTTGACTTTGAGGTTGTTGGCTTTTAAGCTCTGATCGATCAAAGACGGCCTCCTGGTGTACTTAAGCATAGTACTTTTTTAGTTGGTCCAGGTTTGTAGGTTCTGTTAATTTTTCTCCATTTTCATTGAGGAGTCTAACGGCTTTTCCAGGCAAGACTTCATCAACAATGTAAGGACAAGACCAATTTGGTCTGAACTTTCCTCTGGGATCAAACACCGGTGCTCGGTAAGACTTTAAGACGAGATCTCCTGGTTTCAGGTCCCGGACCTTGACTTTCTTGTTAAAGGCTCTTTCAATTCTTCTCTGATACCCTTGGATGTGATACAAGGCTCTCAGCCTCTTTTCATCAATCATATGCAATTCCTGATGTCTGGCTTTGGCCCACTCAGACTCTGGCAGATTCGCTTCCATCATAACTCTTAGAGACGGGATTCTCACTTCAACAGGGAGGACTGCTTCCATTCCATACACCAGAGAGTACGGAGTTACACCTGTAGAAGATCTGATCGATGTCCTGTAAGCCCATAAAGCAAAAGGAAGCTTGTTCGACCAGTCCTTATAAGTCTCGGTCATCTTACTGATTATGACTTTGATATTCTTATTTGCTGCCTCTACAGCCCCGTTTGTTTGTGGTCTGTAAGGAGATGACTTGTGATGCTTGATTTTAAACTCTTCGCACAGGTGCACTACCTCTTTCTTGAAATGAGATCCATTATCAGAGATCAATTCATGAGGTACTCCATATCTGCAAATGATATTCGCACGGATGAACTTCGCAACTGTATTGGAAGTTAAGGAAGCATATGAAGCAGCTTCTATCCATTTCGTGAAATAATCAATGGCCACCAAGATGTACTCGTGCCCACTTGACGATTTGGGATAGACTTTGCCAATGATATCAATTCCCCATACTGAGAATGGCCATGGCGAGGTCATAGAATGCAGCTCTGACGGAGGCACATGAATAAGATTCGCATATACTTGGCATTTATGACATTTCTTCACGAATGCGAAACAATCTGTTTCCATTGAGGGCCAATAGAAACCAAGTCTAAGGATTTTCCTTGACAGCATTTTTCCATTCATGTGAGGACCACAAACACCTTCATGTGTTTGTTCTATGAGCTCTGCAGCCTGATCTTCATCAACACACAGAAGCTGAATACCGTCAAATGACCTTCTGTACAACTCTTCACCACAAATGATGAAGTTGGCAGCGAACTTCTGAAGAGTTTTCCTCTCTTTGCTGGAAGCTTCAGGCGGATGCCCCTTGCCTGAAATGAAATTTCTGATATCTGTATACCATGGCTTTCCATCTGGACACCTGGCAGATATTTCAATGGCATTCACATTTGCTGGAGCCCATTGCAACCTTACAGCTAAAGGTTGAACCTCCATTGTAGCAGAAATGTCCAACATTGATGCCAGGGTGGCTAAAGCATCAGCAAAGTGATTCCTCGTCCTTGACAGATGAGTGAAGGTGACATTCCTGAACTTTTTGACCAGAGATTCGAGATAAGTATGATATGAGATCAACCTTGCCTCCTTTGTCTTCCAATCCCCATTTATTTGACAAATGATCAGGATTGAATCTCCGAATACGTCGATGTCTTGAATTCGCAAAGCCAAAGCTGCCTCAAGTCCTGCGATGCATGCTTCATATTCTGCCATGTTATTGGTGCACTCAAATTGCAACTTGATGGATAATGGAATGTACTCCTTCTTTGGAGATACCAAAACTGCCCCTATTCCTTGACCGTGATTATTGACAGCTCCGTCAAAGTACATAAGCCACTTGGAACTCGGAGTTTCTTCTTCAATGTCCATAATCTCTTCATCAGGAAAATCAGCCTTCAGAAAAGCATTCTCTTCAATAGGAGCATCAGCCAGCTGTTCAGCAATGACCCGTCCCTTAATTGATTTCTGAGTGACATAAGTGATGTCAAACTCAGACAACAATAGCAACCATCTGGCTGTTCTTCCAGTAAGAGCAGGTTTTTCGAACAAATACTTCAACGGATCCATCCGTGAGAGCAAAAATATCTTGTTCGACAGAAGATAATGTCTAAGCCTTTGAGTCGCCCAGACCAATGCTAAACACGTCTTTTCCAAGACAGTGTACTTGATTTCATATTCCAACATTTTCTTACTGATGTAGTAAATGGGCTTTTCTTTCTTAGACCCTGCCTCCTGCTGAGCAAGCATACAACCCATTGCTGTATCCGTGATGGACAAATACATCAACAACGGTTGACCAGGAATGACCGGGGATAAGACAGGAGGCAAAGACAAACATTGCTTGACTTTTTCAAATGCTTCCTGACATTCTTCATTCCATTTCTTGGAAGAATTCTTTTTCAATAACTTGAAGATGGGTTCACATGTCATAGTTAAATGAGATATGAATCTCCTCAAGTATTGCACTTTGCCAAGGAATCCACGAATCTGCTTTTCTGTCTTTGGTGGTTGCATTTCTTGGATAGCCTTGATCTTCTGAGGGTCTACTTCGATTCCTCTTTCACTGACCATGAATCCAAGCAACTTCCCTGACGTGACCCCAAATACACATTTATTAGGGTTCAAGCGAAGCTGAAACTTTCGGATTCGCTCGAAGAACTTTCTCAAAGCGATTGTATGCTCTGGCCGAGTCCTGCCTTTGATAATCATGTCATCTACATAGACCTCGACTTCTTTGTGAATCATGTCATGAAGAAGAGTAGTCGCAGCTCTCTGATAGGTGGCACCAGCATTCTTGAGACCAAATGGCATCACTCTGTAGCAATACGTCCCCCACTGAGTAATGAATGCCGTCTTCATCATATCCTCAGGCGCCATTTTGATTTGATTATACCCTGAGAATCCATCCATAAAGGATAAGAGTGCATGTCCAGCGGTATTGTCAACCAAGAGATCAATGTTCGGAAGCGGAAAATCATCTTTCGGACTGGCCTTGTTCAGATCTCTGAAATCGACACACATCCTGACTTTTCCATCTTTCTTGGGCACAGGTACAATATTTGCAAGCCATTCAGGGTACTCGACTACTTCGATGAATTTCACTTCGAGTAGTTTCTTAACCTCGTCATGAACTTTCAACTCCCATTCTGTTTTAAGTTTCCGGAGTTTTTGCTTCTTAGGCTTGATGCCAGGGATTAGAGGTAATTTGTGTTGGACAATATCCTCGCTCAATCCCGGCATGTCGTCGTAAGACCAAGCAAAAACCTCCTTAAACTCTTTTAGCAAGGTGATTAATTCTTCACGCTCCTCAGGAGATAAAATTTTGCCAATTCGTATTTCCCGAATTAAGGTTTCATCACCTATATTGACGGTTTCAATTTCCTCTTCAAGTGGTTTAGCGCGGCGACTCTCCTCTTGTTGAATCATATGCTTGATTTCAAGGGGAGTTTCGTCGGCTACCTCATTAGAGGGGGAGTCTTGATTATCATTATTAGTTACTTGATCAGGTTTAGAAGCAGAATCAGCAGAAGAGACAAGTACAGGAATATAAGCAAAAGAGTCTTTTATTTCATCAGAATCAATGATTACATCAGATGACTTGCCCACATCAGGCGTTACAGATTTTGAAACAGAATGAAAAAATAAGCCGACATCAGTATCGACGTGATGAGAAACATGTACAGCCAAAGAATCAATGAATACGCCCTCAGACTCGGACTCGACACCACCAAGGACAGACTCGTCACCCATTCCAGAGGTAGACCCGACTTCTACAGTACCTGCATCAAAAGAAAAGTTAGAAATGACAGACTCTGGGATGGACTCAGAAACTGACACATACTTTGAAATAACTGACTCTTTTGAAGGGACTGGAATGTACTGAGGGATTACTTGGGGTATAACCTGTGAGGTCCAGTTATCCAGAGGTCCCTCGGCTGGGGTGATATAGTCCTCTGGGTTCAGAAAAGGTGCATCTCTTCCAATCATAGCAATGACTGGTGCCTCGGTCTGAAACAAAGAATTCAAGAGTTCCGGTTCGAAGTTCTCAACCCAGTCTGAGTCTGGTTCCTCTGTCACTACTGCCTCTGCAATCTGCTTACTGTAAAATTCTGCTGGCAGCTCATCTGCGAAGAAGATCTCAAGACCAGGCAGCTTTAGCCCGCTCTCATCATACCATGGCTCTGAAAAACCGTAATAAGGGCAATCAGCTCCTTCTTTCCGGAATCTGCCATTCATTATCATACTGAAGGGTCCCATTGGAAATTCTAAACCCTTGCGGCGACACTCGGCCCATTTAAACATGTAGGCTCTCATTTCCTGCACCTCCTTGCGAGTCGGCTTGTATCCCAACCCAAACAACCCATCAGATGCTTTCAACTCGGGCCGCTCAATCGGACCCTGCATATTCTTTCCCAAACCTGCCCCTGGGAGATACCCAAATCGGCGCATCATCTTGACTACCCGAGTATTAGTGCTAGAAAGAAACATAATTTCTTCATTCATAGCTTCTTTCATGGTGATAGCTGAAACCTCCACTGAAAATCCTGTCAGACTGATATCTCTTGTATTTTCAGTAACAAGCTCTTGAGATATTTGTCCGACTTCTGGCTCAGGATCTCCTTTAACTGTGATCACCCGATTGTTTCGAATGAATTTCAGTTTTTTGATGAAGTGTGGAAGGGATAACTCCAACCTTGTGCAGCCAAGGTCGACCAAGCAATAGACAAAAAGAAGTCTTGATATCCAACACCTGAAATTCAATGTCAAAGGTTTCTCCTCCAATGACAATCTCAGTAGCCAAGGTTCCAATAACGTCCCTTCGGGTTCCATCATATGCCAGTATACCCTGCTCAGACGGAATGAAGTCTTCAGGCCCAAACCCCAGAGTAGTGGCAGTGCTCAAAGGACACACGTTCAAAGCTGACCCATTGTCTACCAGTACTTCGGAGACTTTCTTCTGGTTGCAAAGCAGGGTAATTTTGAGAGGACGAGTATGGTCCTTCCCTTCTGACGGCAAATCTTCGTCTGAGAAAGACAAAGCTTTTGAAGCTTTGGTCATGGCTACCAGGCCGACTAACTCATCTGGAGTAATCTCAACAGATACTTGGGACGAGTTCAGCTCACGAAGTACAACCTGTCTGTGCTTCGGCGATGCCATCAATAAACCCCAAATGGACACATTAGCTTGTGTCTTCTTGAGCTGATTCAACAAATTATCTTCTTCTTCCTCAAGCCTCTGTTTCTGCCTCTGACTATCAACCCCTCTCGCAACTTCAGCGGGATTATCAACTCTGAGTTCAGCTGGCTTAAAGACTCGTCCACCCCGTGTGACGTGGCGGAGCTCATCACATTGATCGTTTAGGAGTAACAGATCTTCATCATCTATCTTAAGGATGTATGGGGTTTGTATCTCTTCTTCCTCATCATCACTCACCCTTAAGACGTACAGAGATTCGGATTCTTTCTCTTCATCCTCACACTGGAAAACATATGACTGGTTTGATGGCCCAGCCACATCAGGGTCGTTCCAGGATAAAACATACGGCCTTTCGGATTCTGCCCACTGATCTTCTTCTTCAAATTTCCAGACATAGGGTTCTTCGGATTCCACAGCACATATGAAGGAAGCCGGATCAATGATAGACTCCTCGGCGCAAATGACATTGACCGAGGATGGAGGCGGCATTGCATGCGTAGGAAGGGGGTTTCTAGTTACATTTGGTAACTGGATTGACAGTTCCTTCCTATCGATCATGTTCTGAATTTGGTGTTTCAAAGCTAAACACCTGTCAGTGATATGGCCAGTGTTACGGTGGTAATCACAGAATTGATCTTCTCTCCAGGTTCTTGGCAACGGGTTGGGAGGAGGTTTAATGTCAGGCAACTTGATCTTCTTGTCCTTCAATAGCTTCTTCAAAGCTACGGACAAAGAATACGGAAGGGGATCGAAATGACGAAGAGGCTTCTGCTCCATTGTCGGCCTTCTTACTTCAGTAACTACTCTGGGTGGGGGCGGCCTGACATAATTGACATTATGGACCTCTTTCGGCGCCATCACAGGTCGCTTCCCTTCTCTGCCATCAGATGGTACTCTAGATCTCAGGCCTTTAGCCAATGCATCTTCTATCTGAGTCCCAGTCTTAATAAGATGGTTAAAATCAAGGAAATATTGGATAGCCATATGGTGGTAATATTGTGGTGATAGGTTTTTCACCACAATCTTGATCTGATCCTCATCTGACAACCGATGAGTCATCTGGGCAGCTTTCCTTCTCCATCTACGGATGAAGGAAGTAAAAGTTTCATTATGGCCCTGTTTCAAAGCCTTCAAATCTCTCTTAGTTACATCGATCCCCTCTTCCATAGAGAATTGTTCGACGAACCTGTTTGTAATACTCTCTAGAGTTCGGATCTCCTCTGTTTTCAAACTCAGGAACCACTTCTTAGCTGTTCCAACAAGGGATCTAGGAAATAATAGAGCAACTTGCTCCGGAGATAGACCATGCTGTTGTAAAAGCGGAAGAACTGACATTAGATGGCTTCGAGGACACCCGGTCCCATCGTATTTATCCATGTCCGGAACTTTGAATCTAGGAGGCAATGTGACTCCCGGATACAACATAAAATCGGCCATGTTCAACTTTTTCGGGCCTTGAAATTTTATGTTTTCCATCTCTTGGGCCAGCCTATCCATTCTGTCCGCCATCGCTCTGTCCTCATTGGCTCTATTCAGATTAGGATGACGATTTTCTTCTTCATACTGCTCATTATCAAGATCGTCTTCGACGTTCAAGACAGCAGGCCCGGCCATTGCAGGAGGGGGAGGAGGTATAACTGATGGGTGCTGAGCTACATGCTCTCTGGAAGTAGACTCTCTGTCATTTTTCAGACGGGCTATCTCTTCATTCATATTATTCATCTGTTGAAGCATAGCCTTCATCATCTCACTCATCTCAGCTATAGCGTTTCCAGAGTCAGCCATCTGTGCAATAGGAAATTGGACAGGCGAAGGGATTTCCTGGAGATTGGAGAAAGGTAATGCAGGGGAGGTAAAAGAAATTGGTGAGGAAGAAAAACGACTCAGCCTGGAATCAGCGGACTGACGGGACCAGGTTGATTTTGAAACGAGGATTTTCTTAGGAGCAATGGCTGCTCAATCAAGAATCCTGTAATGGAAGTATAAGCACTAGATTAAAATTTTGATAATCGAGATAAACTATTTTGATCAAACAATGACAAAAGAAACAAAAACACACTTTCATTAACAAAATTCAAATTGTGATTACAAAGGATGAAAAATATTGTTCTCTGATCACAGCTGGATAAGCAGACTGACAATGATGTGAAATGCAGAAATAAAAAAAAACAAAACATGATATAGATTTTCAAGGTTCCTCAATCCGAGCTCTCTTGCTCACGGGCTCTTCTGGTAACTCTTTCCGATGGACCTTAGATGATAAAGCAAATCTTTTATATGTAACCTTATTTCCCCAAGCAGCTACAATAGACTTTATGAGATCGGGAGTAAGCTTTTCGCAAGAAGGAGGATTTACAAATCCGGGAGGACATGGATTTCCCGTGATCTGGTAAAGTAAACGAGTGGGTGCATAAAAAGTTGACTTCTCCAAACCCATAAGATACACAAATGGGTGTGGGTAAGTACTAGTGATAACGTATAAACATGAATGACTCACCCAGTGGAATTGATCCTTCTCCACGTGCTGCAACCAATTATGCCACTCATCAATGGATTTGGGTTTATTGGCCATTGGTTGCCACGAAAGGTGATCCTTGAGGGTGTACTGAAGGGAGCTCCGCGGCCGAAGGATGGTGAGTTTTTCACAAAGCCACAGATAAAGCAGTTTGACACACCCATGGAAGTTATCTTTAACCTCTTGCCGAGCAATAAGATCCAGCCCAGAGAAGGTTTCCGCTAGTATGATTGGGACAGGATTCCTTCCTTCGCTAATTTGGTCGACCACACTCAGTAAAGTCACTGGGGCAATACTGGAGTCTTCACGAATAACGTGACGTGCAAGGACACCAAAGATTAAAGCATTGCGCCGACAATTTTGAAAACGGGAATCGGTAGGGTCAATGCTTTTAGAAAAACGCTCAATGAGGTCATCGAATTGCACGTACGTTTCCTTGAAATAGGGTATAGCATCAACAGTTTTGTTCTCGAAAAGCTTACAAAAAAGGGAACGAGGAGACGCTATACTCGAAGGTTGGATCCAGAGTCCCTCAGGTGGGAGTTCTAACAGGGCGCACCAATCTTCGAATATAGGACAGATTTCAAAGGGACCTAATTGAAAAACATGAAGAATAGGATCCCAAAGTTTTGCAGCTGCTTGAAGAAATTGCCAGTTCACACCGGATGCGCTCAAATGATTAAACGTGCTGATGAACTTGTCGGCCATACTCCACTCTGCACGCTCGCGCGGAAGAGCTTGAATTGACTCACTTATCCAGCTCCTCATCACTTTGTTCGACATGATTATACCTAATCACAGATAGGATAAGATCAGGAAAAAGTGAAGATGATCCTGAATAACAAAATGATAGGGATAAATTTGACCGATCATATGGGAAGGATACAACTGGTGACACTGATTTTGTTCATCCATAATCATAGACTTTCGAATAGATCAGAAAGGTAGACCACGGCCACAAAATGACAGAAGTAGGTCATAGACTGGATCTCAAATCTGATGATGAACACTGACAACTATATGATCAAGAGGATCGATAATGATAGATCATGGTCACAGAGATAGCGAACAGGCTATCAACCATATCTAAGACAGAGCATGTAGATAACAAAATTCAACCCAATAAGTAATATCCATATACAACATGGATCTATGACACATCAAAAGAAAAGGTACACAATCGAAGTATAATATACATACATGACATGGATCTGTGTACACAACATGAATGAACTCACGATCAGAGGGAAATGAAGATCATGGCCACGGAAGCGACAAGTACAAACCACTAATTAGGTGATTCTGAAAGAATATACATATTATTGATTAAACCAGGAATCCCTCACTGAAAAAGAGGGTTCTAATCTAACCAACCAACAAAACTGAATATATAGGAGAGATTCGCCTAATCTAAAGACAAAATGACAGATATAGTCCCAACAAAAGTAGAGGAAACACTATCAAATGCATCAAGAGATTGCAAATAGGATGAATCAGATCTGGAACATCTACTGCAAAAAGGACCTAATCTGAACGACTGACTCGACAAATAGGGTATGTACAAGAAGATAGCAAAACTGTACATCGACTCAATGAGTAGTACATGTACGAAGGAACACTACCATACACTCAGGAGACAAAACATAGACCATGATCAGGATAAAGACCGGGGAAAACGATTAACCATTTTGGAAGACTGAAGAATGAAGCTATGTAGCTGACAGTTAGACCAGAAAATTCTATTGACAGACAGAACCTGGTCTAACAGGTTAGCAGAAAGGCCGATCAGGACAACGAGGAATCAGGGATTAGATCATGGCCATAAAAGGTGATAAAAGAAAGTCATCGGCTAAACCCACAACTGAAAGAACAAGAAAGCTCTAACTGATAATAATAGATTAAGAAATCTTCTGGACATAAACCTAAGATACTGGAATAATCATATGATAAAAAATCACAGGATAGATCACGACCCAGGCGACGACCAAGTAAAAGCAATGTCATCGATCAGGTCCGAAGGAATATACGACTTGAGATAGATACGGAAACCTAATCTAGGATACAGGTCCTAATCTACAAATAGATATAATACATGCACGTACATATATACATACATACCCTAACCAGGGGCACCAGCCCTAACCTGATCTAGCAGAGCCAAGAAAATCTTGACTCAAAAGTGTCTGTGAGTGTACTAGATAACGCGGCGGGCAATCACGGCGTGACTTGCCCTTCTACACTACATGGGTAGGCTAACTTCTATCCTAGGCTCACATATGCTGGTCGCACATGTTCGTCTTATATGAGTACATATATATAATGTCCTAGCAAGGGTTCCCTAATTTTGGTTCTAAAGGGAGCAGCTAATATATATACATAATATAATGAAATAAAAGTAAGGCCCAGGCATTTCTGCAGGGTACTATGCTTATGACCATACCCTTGATGTATAATGCCAGCACACCCAGCATTATACAGAGTATGTTCATCGCTCATCGGCTGCTGTAGAACACCAGCACACCCAGTGTCTACGGCTGCAGCTCTGGCGCATAGCTTGGAAATAGATACAATAGTACTAGTAGGGTAATGACATCCCATCTGGCACGCATTGTATCTATCCCGTGGAGCCCATAATAACAAAAATCAATAAAAGAAAAATGAAAATAAAAAATGATGTATGTTGTGTAGTGTGTGAATCCCTTGTTTTAAACACCCATCTGGTGCCCCTGGATTCTAAACGATTGAATTCCCATTTATAATGATTTTAGCCCAAAATTCTTCAAAATTAGTAACAAATGGCATTTTAACAGAGTTAGGCAATATCTCGAAAGAGAATATCCCCAGCAGAGTCGCCAGCCTGTGGACCCCGATCCGAGAGAGGGGCGGCGGTGAGGGACGAGCCCCACACGCTAACAGTCTCTATGGATCATCCACGTGAATGGAGAGCTCTACCAAGGAACTCTCGAAAGAAGTGCCCCTCACAACATGAGTGGCGATACAAAAGGTGAGATACCTCTCGATTCGGGGACTAGCCCAGATTCGAGGCGTACCTTAAACAAAGAAGAGTCGCCATCCAAGGAAAAAGGCAAATGGGCCTTGGATCCCATACTATGCTCTGTTGCAACGGATAACCAGAGATATAAAATAAGGTTCGTGCCTGGTTACGAATTCGGAAGGTCTAAAGAGCACCTCATCCGCCCAAGTGCAAACACCTGGTCTCTTATGCCATTTACTTAATAATTTTGAAGAGCTTTGGGGGAAAATCATATGAAATGGGAATGAATATCTCCGAGAAGACGTCTATCTAATCATGCATGTCTCGGAGATGAAATCAAAGGCACACAAGATAAAATAAAAGAAACATGTATCACCTAAGCATAGCTAGGTTATAAGTGACATGCCTAATGGGTGTCTAAGTTCTGATGAACAAACACATGCATGACACACCAAAAAAGTATAAGGTCTGCGCAATAAAGTAAGAAAACACTGCAAAACATAGAAAATGACTCGATACCATACAACCCTAAAACTCTAATCTATACCTAGGCCCGAGTCTTTAGATGATCTGATGTTCATCCAAAGAAGCCTACGTATCCCCGCCTCCACGAGAATCAAGGCAACGTAGTTCTTCGTACCTATTCTAAGCTATGATGCCTAAGACATCTAGACCTCTATCCTAGACTCGATCTAAAAGACCGGACTAGTTCTTAAAGCTTCTTGTGTGATTATTTAAATTCCAATGGATTGTAGATTTTAGGACACCCTATATGCCCTAACTAAATGCAGGTGATTCCTATAATCTAAGTGTAGCTAGGCTGTACGCCCTAAGGGAAACAATGGGATCACTAGCGTATCCAAGACTTAATCATCAGTCGGCGATATGAATCGCCAACTGACTAGACGGAGGCGCTCCTATAACTCTAGGACAAACTCCTAACTCTAACACAAACATAAACAAACCACACAACACATCAAAGACAAACTCAAAACTCTAAAACTCTTTATCTAGGACAAACTCCTAACTCTAGAGGAAGATCTTGTTGAAAAACAAGGTTTTGAAGATTTTTGGTATTTTTTTCTAAAATGGGTAAATGATTTATTTACAAAGGTTTGGCTGGACCTGAGATAAGAATCTCAAGCTGCACTACGTACCTCGTGGAAGAGGATCAAGCCAACGTAGTTCGAAACAGATTTCCTAACTACTCCTAATGACTCAAGATTTTTGAGATTTTTGGTTTTTCAGATGTTTTTGTTGTTTTTAAGTGTTTTTGACTCAAGGGATACAAATCCTATCATCATAAGGGGAAGACAGACTCCTGATATCCCGCAAAGGTTGGACAGCATCCTATGCTTTGCGGAGGGAAAATGAACAGAATAACAACTCTGCAAGGGTTGGACAGCATCCTATACCTTACGAGAGCGGATAGAAAAAACACAAGATTTGATGAGAGGTTGGATAAAATCCTAACCCCTATGATGATAGGACTGACTCCTGAAAGAAAAACAGACTCTCTAGCTAAGGACTGACTCCTAGGCTAAGGACTGACTCTGAAAATAGGATTCTTAAGAAGGAGGTGCTAATGAGACAAAGCCTGTCTCCTAAAAGAAAAAGAGATAAAGAAGGGTGCTAGTGAGACTATCAAGCTGAGATAAAACTCACAAGTAATAAGGGAAGACCTTGTGCATATTTAGCAAAGGTAAAACATCCAGCCGGGCCGGACAGCTACCTAGCCCTAGGGTGCAACAAATGTGCAACCAGATACCCATATAGGATAGGGGTATGAAGCCAAGCCGAGTAGGATGTTCTCCCAAAACCAAATGATACACAAAGAGGAGGTTTAGCAAGAAAATGAGACTAGGTAAGTCTCTTAGACACAGAGGTAGGATAGAGAAAAATATTAACAAGGAAAAAAAAAGACTTTGTGCATATTTGGCAAAGGTAAAACACCCAGCCGGGCCGGACAGCTACCTAGCCCTAGGGTGCAACAAATGTGCAACCAGATACCCATATAGGATAGGGGTATGAAGCCAAGCCGAGTAGGGTGTTCTCCCAAAACCAAACGACGCACAAAGAGGAGGGTTAGTAAGAGAATGAGACTAGGCAAGTCTCCTATATACAAAGGAGAGGTATGCAACTTGGACTGAGCAAGTCCCCTAAGGATGGGCTTGGGCTAGCGCCTTCATCGCCCTTGCAACGAGAGGGAATTCTAATATCTAAAGAATCTTAACAGAAATCTATAAGACTGTGTTAGTCTATCAAAAAGAGAAGAAAATGCTATCAGATAATCGCAAATTTTATTCTAAAAATAAATTAATTGCCAAGCAAAGAAAAATATACAATCTAATAGCAATCATAAAATGATAAATAACATTAATTAGTCCAGACCAGCCGCTGGATAGCCTAATAAAGTAAAAACAACATCAAACACTTCAAAACCATCCACAAACCCCAATACGGGGACTCCAATGAAATCAGATGATGCCAAAGTAATCATCTGATATCAAATACACATGATAATATTTCTAATCCCGCCTTGAGATCAGACAGTACTCATGTCGATAATATCGAACAGAGTAGTCATCTGATCTCCTTCTTCCTATTAACAATTTATTTAAATAAATAAATAAACAAGTATTATAAGCCTCAAGATATTCTTACCTGAACAATCTATTGATTACCGTCTTCAAACCCTAACTCAAAGCTTAGTATAAAATACAAGTATTAAATATTCAGCAGGTTAAATATATTAAATGATATTTCTAATTTGTACAAATTTTAGTGCCTTGCAAGGAGGAAGCAAAATAGAGACAGATTATGTGCTAAACAGTGAGGGTGAAATGTGAACAAATCTGTGTATATAAAAAGACTAACATATATGCAAATTTTGTGTCAAACCAAGGGCCAATATATGTGCAAATTTCAATGTTGAACTGAAATCATAACATTGGGCAAATGTGAATATTGAACTAAAACAGAACAGTGGGTAGATTTTGTCAAAACTGTGAGCTGAAATATGGGCTGAATATGGACAGAATTTATGCAAAGACTGGTGCATAACTTGTGGACAGATTTTGTCAAAAACTGTGCGCAAAACAAGGCTGGTTCGTTACACCAAGGTGGGGGTTGTGCATATTAAATGAGGCATGAGGGTTGTCCATGTGAAGATAAATGGCTAGTCCAAATAACCATGAGATCAAAACAAATGAAATCAGAAATTGACAATTCAATATGGTGATTGGATCTCATAACCATAGAACAAATGATTTTAAAAAATAACTATCAAGATTAAATCACACCATTCTGTCACTAAAGGAATGCTATGCCTACTGTTTTACCAAGCTCTCTATTTATCTCAACACATATATGACACCAAATTATCTAGATAAAATTGTAATCAAAGCAGAACTCTGAATATATTCCCTGTCATTGTTCTACTGATATGAGTATTCCTCTACACAAGCACAAATTATAACCAAAGAGCGTAATATTCTACAAGGACATCGCTATGTACTTCTAAACATATATGAATAGCGATTGAGACATATAGAAATCTATAAAAATTGTAATTTTATAACCCCAAACATAAATCATAACTAGAAAGCGTTTAAAGTCTACAAAATCAGAAACCATATACCCTCAAACAAAATAAACTATAACTGGAAAGCATAGAAATATACAAAGGCAGTAGTTATATACTTCCAATAAAAATAAAAAATAAAAACAAAACTGGAGTGTAGAAACCCACATGATGTTAAATATATGCTTCTAAACACAGAGGGATCATAACTAGAGAATGTAAGAAATTAAAGGACAGCAGCTACTATGCAATTCTGTCTAAACTCCAAATTCATGGCGGTCAGACTCAAACAATCTCCACACATACCACTGAATCGTTAATTAGCTGTTCACAACTACTAAAGCTATATATATATAAAAATTCAATTTCCTACAAATTGGTGAAGAATTACACAAAACTGTGAGTTTACATAAATCAAGAGAATTAAATCACACCTGATTCTTATAAAAAACAAACAAATTTCAACTCTACCATACACATTTTACAAGCAGATTATCTTTTAAAGCCTTGCAATGACTTTAATTGAGGTAATCTATATAATATCTCAATACAAACAGGAAAAGAAGAAAGAAAAAGTGACCGAAGAAGTTCCTGAGCTTATTCTTAACCAATTTCTATATATTTAACAAATCTGAGCAGGCATTCAATATATTTTATTAAAGCATCTTACTTACCTGAATTTAAATCTCGAACTGATCGAAAGTGATAGAAATTGCCCAAGCCTTTCAGATCTCAGCAACAAACATCATGTTCAGATGATAAGAACGATGAATCTAAGGTTTCTATGAGCTTGAACTAAGGTTTCAATTAGAGAATAACAAAGAAAACTGGCACAACAGCTAAAGAAAGAAGAGAATCCAAAGGTGAGTAGCCTGAAATGACGATTTTCACCGAAGAAAACTGAAGAAGAAGAACGGATCTATAATTTGGAAGGTTATTTAGGGTTTCCAACTAAAATTTATGGTTTCTAAACAAACCTAGGGTTTGAAAACAAAAAATAAAGAAAAGGGAGGTTGCCTGAAGCTATGACAAACGATCGGCAAAAATGGGGAAAGAGGTTAGGGTTTCTAACTTGAATTTAGAATTTAGACAGATTCAATCAACAGAAAGTGAGGTTTATTGAGGCTTGAGTGAAGAGAAGTATGTCGGAAAAATGACCGGATTTGCCGGAATCTCGTCGGCAACTAGTCGAAGAAGATGGAGAAGGTGCTGGATCTGGCGAGATCTGGGGGAGGAAATCTCTCTTGCTTCTCTCCTTCGCTTGCTCGATCTGCAGATCTCTCTTTGATTTTCTCGGAGATAGACCGGAGGAGGATCGATTGGCCGGAGAAAGATCGTTGCCGGAGATTGTGATTGTCGGAGACGAAGGAATGGAGTCGGCCGGACTTGCAGAGATGACCGGAGAGGAGGTGGATCGGATGCGGCTGAGCGATGGTGGAGAGAAAGTCGCCGAAGAAGGTGACCGGAGTTTTGCAGACAATTGATCGGAAAATACTACCGGAGAAGAAGAATAAGCATGAAATGGGTTTTGATATCTCAGATCTACTTCTCCCTCTCGTCTGCGAAAGATTTTTTTTTTTTTAGCAAAAATGAAGTCTTCCCCTTTGTAACGAATAAAAAGGCTTTATATAAGAGAATGCTAAATTCGCACCTCCCCCATTACTTTGGACAGCCCCATCTAGGATAATTCACCCCCCCCTCTTCCGGTTTATACTAAGGCATTCCCTCGGCTCGTTTACCAGGCAAATGCGCTCGGATTTCGATGAAAATTTACAGGGACCTAGCTGGGACCTTAACCTAGCTAAGGGCGGAGTTTGGGATCCTAGCTGATTGATTTGGTTGGATTTTTGCTCAAACACGGGAGGCTCAAGGTACGGTCAAAATGGGGTGTCTACACCTGGTCATCACCATGCTGGTGGCCAACTGGGAAATGAAGAAGATCTTGGTCGACAACGGGAGTTCCGCAGACATCCTCTATTATCACGCTTTCGAGCGGATACTGATCGGAACCGACCGCCTGAAGCCGGCCAACTCGGATCTGTTCGGGTTCTCCGGAGAAGTTGTCAAAGTCGAAGGGCAGATCGAGCTTCCAGTTCTTATCGGGGAGCCGCCCTGCCAGTCCGTCGCCATGGTAAACTTCTTGGTGGTAAGGGCCAAGTCGGCCTACAATGCTATCTTGGGCCGCCCCGGCTAGAATCTCCTTCTAGCCGTTCCCTCCGCCTATCATCAGAAGATGAAGTTCAGTACACCAGGGGGTGTAGGGGAAGTCAGAGGGGACCAGCCCCAGTCGAGGCAGTGCTATGCAGCGGCGCTGAAAGGAAAGAATGCGTCTGAATCTCTGCCGATCGAGCTGTTTGATCTAAGGGATGAAGCCCAGATCACAGTAAACGAGCCGGCCGAGGACGTCATATATGTCCCGTTGTATAGCGATGACGACCAGAGGGTTGTGCAGATCGGCTCTGCCCTGCCAGAGGCCGCGCAACAGGATCTTGCTCAGTTCCTCAGAGCGAATGTAGATGTCTTTGCCTGGGTCCCTTCAGACATGCCCGGGAACGACCTGCAATCAGCACCCATGAGCTCGGGGTTGATCAGACCTGCAAGCCCGTGAAGCAGAAGAGGAGGCACTTCGCGCCAGAAAGGCAAAGGGCCATCAGAGAAGAGGTGGAAAGGCTTCTGAAGGCAGACTTCATCCGTGAGATCCAGTATCCGGACTGGCTCGCGAATGTTGTGATGGTGAAGAAGTCTAATGGGAAGTGGAGGACGTGCATAGATTTTACAGACCTGAATAAGGCCTGCCCGAAGGACAGCTACCCGCTCCCAAAGATTGATCAGCTCATCGACGCTACCGCAGGTCACGAGCTGTTAAGCTTCATGGACGCCTTCTCAGGATATAATCAGATCAGAATGCATGAGCCCGACATTCCGAAGACATCCTTTGTAACCGATCAGGGGACTTATTGCTATCGAGTTATGCCTTTCGGACTGAAGAACGCAGGGGCCACCTACCAGCGGCTCGTCAACAGGTTGTTCAAAGAGCAAATCGGCCGCAATATGGAAGTCTACGTGGACGATATGCTGGTCAAGAGCATAGCTGCCTGTAATCATGTTGCCGACCTCGAAGAAGCATTTCAAGTCTTGAGGGAGCACAACATGAAGCTCAATCTGACCAAGTGTACGTTCGGCGTCTGAGCGGGCAAGTTTCTGGGCTTCATGGTAAGCCAGAGAGGGATAGAAGCGAATCCTGAGAAAATCAAGGCGGTGATGGAGCTGACTCCACCCAGAACTATCAGAGAAGTACAGCGCCTGACCGGTCTGGAAGCTGCCTTGGGGCGGTTCATCTCTAAGTCCGCAGAAAGATGTCTTCCGTTCTTCAACGCAGTCAAGGGTATAAAAACCGCGCCCTGGACTCCGGAGTGCCAAGCGGCATTTGAGGAGCTGAAGCAGTACTTGTCCTCTCCACCGTTGCTGTCAAAGCCAGAGCCAGGAGAAGAGCTGATTCTGTATCTCTCAGCGGGACCTTTGGCAGTCCCAGCAGTACTGATCAGAGAGGAGTACCACCAACAAAAGCCAATCTACTATGTCAGTAAGGTCCTCCATGATGCAGAGACAAGATATCAGCGGGTCGAGAAGCTCGTATACGCCCTCGTTATGGCGGCCAGAAAATGAAGGCCGTATTTCCAGGCGCATACGATCAAAGTCCTGACAGGACAGCCCCTGAGGCAGATCCTCCACCGCCCAGACACTTCAGGTCATCTTGTGAAGTGGGTCGTGGAGCTCAGCGAGTTTGACATTAAATATCTGCCCAGGCCGGCAATCAAAGCCCAGGTTCTTGCGGATTTCATAGCTGAATGTACCATGCCAGATTCAGACCCCGGGTCAGAAGCAGCGCTTCCTACAGCAGCAGAACCGGCTATATCCGAGCAGCAGGTCGAAGCCGAAGCGGTTCCGCTTACAGGGCCCGAGGATGCACCTCCTCCGACCAGTCCGCTTCCGTGTTCTGAAGAGCCGCTCTGGGAGGTGTATGTTGACGGATCTTCAAATAAAGGTGGCAGCGGTGCCGGGCTAATCCTCACAGGGCCAGATGATTTCGTCCTGAATTATGCCTTCAGGTTTGGATTCCGTGCGTCAAACAATGAGGCAGAGTACGAAGCTCTCATCGCCGGAATGAACCTCGCCGCTCAGGCCCGCGCTCAGAAACTGAAAGCGTATTGTGATTCGCAGCTAGTCGTATGTCAGATTCAAGGAGTATATGAGGCCCGTGAAGAGCGAATGATCAAATATCTGCAAAGGGTCCGTGTCCTGGCCGGCAAGTTCAAAAGTTTTGAGCTCATCAGAGTCCCCTGGGCTAAAAATACAAAGGCTGATGTGCTCTCAAAG
Organism: Tasmannia lanceolata; assembly: GCF_043159265.1. Lineage (NCBI taxonomy): Eukaryota > Viridiplantae > Streptophyta > Magnoliopsida > Canellales > Winteraceae > Tasmannia > Tasmannia lanceolata. Next base: position 69,286,494 of record NW_027518695.1, read on the forward strand.
CTAGCGGCTTCAGGCTACACCGCTCTAAAAGAAATCCGTATGGAGTTCCTAAAGACCTCCAGTATTGATGACCAGCCCGTCGTAGTAATGCAGATCGACGACGAGCCGTGCTGGATGGATGAGATCATCAGATATTTGCGCAGCGGAGAACTCCCCGGGGAGAAAAAAGAGGCCCGTAAAGTCGTACAGCGGGCAGCAAGGTTTTCATTTGACGGCGAGACTCTGTACAAGAGATCTTACACCCTCCCGTACTTGAAGTGTATCCGGCCAACCGACGCCCTGTATGCCCTGCGAGAGACCCACGAGGGGATTTGCGGAGAACATCTTGGGGGCAAGGCCCTGGCCATCAAAGTCCTTCTAAGAGGCCTGTACTGGCTTACATTGAGACAAGATGCACTGAGCCTTGTGAAGAAGTGCGAGAAGTGTCAGAAATTTTCTCCCACCGTTCACCAGCCTGCCGTGCCAATGGCTCCGATCATCAGCCCTCTCCCTTTTGCTATCTGGGGAATGGACATCTTAGGTCCTTTTCCGCCGGCCTCCGGAGGTCGCGAGTTCGTCGTTGTCGCCATCGACTACTTTACAAAGTGGGTAGAAGCTGAACCCCTGGTCAAGATCACCGAGCAGAACGTCCAGAACTTTTTCTGGAAATCAGTGGTGTGCAGATTTGGGATACCCCGGGTCCTCATAACGGACAATGGCAAACAATTCGACTCGAGGAATTTCAGAAAGTTTTGTGCGGATCTGAAGATTGAGCAAAGGTTCACTTCCGTGGCACACCCTCAGACGAATGGGCAGACTGAAGTGACGAACAGGACTCTGCTGCAGGGGATAAAGAAAAGATTGGATGATAAGGCCGGACGCTGGGCTGACGAGCTGTACCATGTGCTCTGGGCATATCGGACTACCCCACGCACTGCAACGGGTGAGTCGCCTTTCAATCTCTCCTTCGGAACAGAGGCTGTGATCCCGGTTGACATCGGCGTTCCTTCCCCAAGAATTGTTCACTTCAATGAACAGCTTAATGGGGACGGGCTCCGTGCCAACCTCGACTTGCTTGAAGAGGTCCGTGAGGAGTCACAGATCAGGGCCGCAGCGTATAAGCAAAAGGTGTCTAGATAGCATGACACGAAGATCCGACCAAGGGAGTTCCACACAGGCGACCTAGTTTTGAGGAAAGCGGCCGTCTCCCAGCCAAGAAGGGTGGGCAAACTCTCCCCGACTTGGGAAGGGCCGTACCGAGTCAAAGAGGTCATCCGTCCAGGAAGCTACCGCCTAGATACACTTGACGAGCAGCTGCTGCCGCACGCCTGGAATTCCAGAAATCTTCGAATATACTATCAATAGTCTTTTCCTTTGCTTTTGAAGGCCTGTAAAGAATCTCTGTAATGAAATTTCAAAAAAGAAATAAAGTAGAGTTGTCATTAAACTGTGTTCCTCACTTTTGAGTCACTAATATATGCCAACTCCTCCAGTCAAAGACTCTAAGTGTTTGCAGACTTAGCTCTTATTCTAAGTGTTTGTAGACTTAGAGAACAGCAGTGGAGCACTCCGGCGCGTCCAATCTGGTGTGGAGACCAGTTCCGACCACATGGACCCGCCCTAGTGAAAACCACCTCAAAAGACCTGCCCGGCCTAGCCGTCTACATCCGAAGCCGGCCAGGATATGGCGCAATCGCTAAACGCCAAAACACCTGTCCGGCCTAGCCGTCTACAGCATTTGCCGGACAGGATATGGCGCAAACGCCAGGCGCCAAAAAGACTCTAAGTGTTTGCAGACTTAGCTCTTATTCTAAGTGTTTGCTGACTTAGAGAACAGCAGTGGAGCACTCCGGCGCGTCCAATTTGGTGTGGAGACCAGTTCCGACCACATGGACCCGCCCTAGTGAAAACCACCTCAAAAGACCTGCCCGGCCTAGCCGTCTACATCCGAAGCCGGCCAGGATATGGCGCAATCGCTAAACGCCAAAACACCTGTCCGGCCTAGCCGTCTACAGCATTTGCCGGACAGGATACGGCGCAAACGCCAGGCGCCAAAAAGACTCTAAGTGTTTGCAGACTTAGCTCTTATTCTAAGTGTTTGCAGACTTAGAGAACAGCAGTGGAGCACTCCGGCGCGTCCAATTTGGTGTGGAGACCAGTTCCGACCACATAGACCCGCCCTAGTGAAAACCACCTCAAAAGACCTGCCCGGCCTAGCCGTCTACATCCGAAGCCGGCCAGGATATGGCGCAATCGCTAAACGCCAAAACACCTGTCCGGCCTAGCCGTCTACAGCATTTGCCGGACAGGATACGGCGCAAACACCAGGCGCCAAAAAGACTCTAAGTGTTTGCAGACTTAGCTCTTATTCTAAGTGTTTGCAGACTTAGAGAACAGCAGTGGAGCACTCCGGCGCGTCCAATTTGGTGTGGAGACCAGTTCCGACCACATGGACCCGCCCTAGTGAAAACCACCTCAAAAGACCTGCCTGGCCTAGCCGTCTACATCCGAAGCCGGCCAGGATATGGCGCAATCGCTAAACGCCAAAACACCTGTCCGGCCTAGCCGTCTACAGCATTTGCCGGACAGGATACGGCGCAAACGCCAGGCGCCAAAAAGACTCTAAGTGTTTGCAGACTTAGCTCTTATTCTAAGTGTTTGCAGACTTAGAGAACAGCAGTGGAGCACTCCGGCGCGTCCAATTTGGTGTGGAGACCAGTTCCGGCCACATGGACCCGCCCTAGTGAAAACCACCTCAAAACACCTGTCCGGCGTAGCCGTCTACAGCATTTGCCGGACAGGATACGGCGCAAACGCCAGGCGCCAAAAAGACTCTAAGTGTTTGCAGACTTAGCTCTTATTCTAAGTGTTTGCAGACTTAGAGAACAGCAGTGGAGCACTCCGGCGCGCCCAATTTGGTGTGGAGACCAGTTCTGACCACATGGACCCGCCCTAGTGAAAACCACCTCAAAAGACCTGCCCGGCCTAGCCGTCTACATCCAAAGCCGGTCAGGATATGGCGCAATCGCTAAACGCCAAAACACCTGTCCGGCCTAGCCGTCTACAGCATCTGCCGGACAAGATACGGCGCAAACGCCAGGCGCCAAAAAGACTAAGTATTTGCAAACTCGGAGACAGAAGTGGATCAGTCCGACTAATGACATCCGGTTAACCACTCCGGCTCGGCAGAAAAATGAGGAAGAAGCACAGACAACATACGTACAAAAACAAGATAGCCGTACAGACAGTTAGACAAAATTGAATTTGTATTCGTATTACAAAAGTGCTCTTCTCGCCGAGCTGGCTTACAAAGATTGAGCCTCTCGGGCCATTACAAAATTTTTTTTTACAAAAAAATAAGAACTGGAGGTCTGCCCGGCCACTCAGGCCTCCCCGTCGGCCGCCTCGTCAGTGACCACCTCTGCAGTAAGGGCTGCATCCTGGCCGGCCTCGGCGGTTGGAGGGGTGACCTCGGAAGCCAGAGCGACTTCCTGTTCTACCTCGTTGGGTTGGGAGGATCCCACTTCACCTTCTTCCTCCTCGTCCTCTTCATCCTCTGGAGGTGCGTACGGGACGTCCAGTCTGTCCAGAGAGATGTCGGGATAAGCCTTCTTAACCTGCTCAGAGCAGAGGAGGAACCCCGCCTTATAGGCTTGGAGGCCCAGGTTGAAGAACTGTGTGTCCTTCCTCTCTTCGGCCTCCCGTACTGCCACTTTTACGGCAGCCTCGACGGCCGCCTTTTCCCTCTGGTCGGCTCTCTCCCTCACAGTTAGGAGATCCTGCACGGCTTGGTTCTTGACCCTCTGCACCTCGTCCTTGAGACTGTTGCATTCGGCCTCTTTGACCTGGACGATTTCACTAAGTCCGTCCTTGTCCCTCTGGAGCTCGCCCTTCTCGGACTGTATCTGTGTGAGCGTGTCAGAGAAGAGATAACTCTTCTTTGCCATGTCTCTTGAGTATACTTGGAGCTGATAGAGGGCGGAGGCGATCGCCTCTGCGCAGGTCTCCGGTGCCTCTTTCTCGACTTCTCGTCGGTCATTCGGGAGGATGCCCTGGAACATCAGTTCTGTGGCCACCCGGCTATCACCCAGGCCGGTGTCCGTCTTTTGCACCGCCCAGTTTGGGCGAAAAACATTATCAGCTCTCGCCGCCGTGGCGGCGGGGATACCCAGCACTGGCCCGCTGTGCCGGGGCTCTGCCTCCCGTGCAGACCCTGAGCTCTGCCCGGCTCGGCTTGGCCGGCTCGGCTTGATTGCGAGCTTGTGAGTCGCCCGGCTACTTTTGAGGGGATTAGCCAGCGCGACCATCGCCGGGGTTGACTCCGGCACCTTCCTTTTCTTGCCCTTAGGTTGGGGCTGCTCATGCGTTGGGGACGATTGGGAGCTCTGCCTTATTCTGTCCATCATGGACATCTGCTTCACCATTTCTGAACGTAAAAAAAAAAAAAAAAAAAACAGAACAGAGTTAGAATTACAAAAATTGGGGGGCGAAGGAGTCAGAGGAAAAGAAAGGAACATTTCAAAATATAAGAGCTGGCCTAAGAACATTTACGTACGTGCCGGCGTCGCACGGCTGACACCGAGCTCCACCAGGACGGCCTCCTCGGAGAATTCCGAGCAGTTTGTTTGACCGCGCTTCAGCTCTTCTTTGATCAAAATAAAGGTCATGTAGTCGTAGCCTTTGAGGACCGGCTTTCGACTAAGACTCTTGGTGTCCGGCGTTCTCCACTCCAACGAGAACGGCCATTGGGAGCTCTGCTCGGTGTCCCAAGCATAGAAAAACCTGTTCTTCCATGTGTGAATGGAAGTAGGTATGCCAGTGATCATTTTCACCTCGGGCCGTTGGCTGATGTAGATCCAACCGCCGTCCTTATGCCTCTTCAGATGCGCACACCTTCTGAAGACGGGCAGGGTGGGGTTCCTACGGACCCGGACTCCCAAAAGGTGCAGGAAGCCGACCAGCGTCCTCCAAGAGTTCGGCACGACCTGTGTGACCGCCAGCCCGTAATAATTCAGCACCTCAACAAAAAATGGATGCAAGGGAAGTCTGAGCTCGGCCCGTAAGGCTTCTTCGTATAGGCATAGATCTGCACTATCGTTGCTGGCCCGGTCCCCTTCAACGGCCGCCCTCAAAAGGTACCGGTCAGGAATACAGTATTTCCCCCGGATGGCCTGAAGTTTGCCCGGGCCTAGATGATTCACCTCGTACAGAGCCCCAACGTTGTACTGCGGGTTGGCCTCCATCCGTGCCTCTGCTATTACCTCTACGGGTGCGCGTGGCAAGCGAGGAACTTCAATATGTTCTTCGTCGTCGCTGGTTTCTACCCGGTGCGGTCCGTCCCCACGGACCGGGATTGTGTCTAAGTCCACAATCTCTTCCTCTCCGCTCTCCTCGTCTACTACAATTATTACCTCCTCGTCCTCAACACCAGCCTCCGCAGGAGAGGCCGGCCCCGTCCTCTCCGACGCCCCGGACCCACTACTACTACTAGTCGAGCCGGACTCCTTTGAGCCGGAGTCCGACTCGGAACTGGTGCTAGACATTAAAAAGGAACAAAAGAAAAGCTAAAAGAAATTACCGAACTGAGGTGCTGATTGAAGATCTCCGGGCTCACTGATTCGAGGCGGGCAGAAAATTGACTAGCCGAGCAGCAGAGAAGGAGAGGAGAATGTAAAAAGTGAAAAATGAAGAGTAAAAACTCTGGTATATATAGGCTTGCAAGAGCGGGAAAAATCCCGCCCTTTTCCCACCAGCCGGAGTGCGCCACGTCGCCTGCCGCATTAAATGCGCCGCTCGCATTAAATGCGCTGCTCCGCATTAAATGCAAGGTACAAGTTCCAAAGCGCTAAGTGATGACGCCTGGAAGACAACATATCTGTCCGGCCTGGCCGTCCAACGCCTTAACCGGAGCCGGACAGGATACGGCGCAATCACAACGCGACAAAATACCTGCCCTGCTTTGCCGCCTAGAAGGCTTAGCCGGACAGGATATGACGCGTTGGCTGGAAGACAACATATCTGTCCGGCCTGGCCGTTCAACGACGAAGCCGGACATGATACGGCGCAATCACAACGCGACAAAATACCTGCCCTGCTTTGCCGCCTAGAAGGCTTAGCCGGACAGGATATGACGCGTTGGCTGGAAGACAACATATCTGTCCGGCCTGGCCGTTCAACGACGAAGCCGGACATGATATGGCGCAATCACAACGCGACAAAATACCTGCCCGACTTTGCCGCCCAGAAGGCTTAGCCGGACAGGATATGACGCGTTGGCTGGAAGGCAACATATCTGTCCGGCCTGGCCGTTCAACGCCGAAGCCGGACAGGATATGGCGCAATCGCTACGCGACAAAACACCAGCCCGACTTTGCCGCCCAGAAGGCTTAGCCGGACAGGATAAGATGCGTCCGCTAGGCAACAGAGAGGCTGTCCGGCCTAGCCGCCCCGTCCAGGAGATCTGCCCGGCAACGACGCCCAGAGAGTTTTGCCGGCCAGACTTCTGGTTCGAATTTTGATCAGACTGGATTGCACATGGGCTCCTGCCCGGCCGTGCTCCTTCAGGCCAGGCCACAAGGCCGGACCAGGCCGCCCAGAGGCCCCCTGGCCACTGCAGTTCTTCTGGCCCCCAGATGAGGCCGGCCTCAGATGCCCAGAGGCCTCAAGGTCGGCCAGATGCTGTTTTAACCCTCTTTTTGCTTCCCCTGGCCGCTGTCACGACTCGGAGAACCAGGGGGCAACTGATGGGTCCGGACTCAGCACTGATGGGATTCAGACTCAGCACTGATGGGTCCTAACTCAGTATCCAATTGGCTGCTGGCACGTGGCCCTCACAAGGACCGTTGGAAGGCCAACACCTGTCCCTACTAGGTGTGACACCTGGACCAATCAGGGACTTCCACCCGCCCTCCTTAGGTATGAGACCTGGTCCATACAGAGGCCACCACCTGTCCTGGACAGGTGGCTCAGAACTACCACCTGTCCTGGACAGGTGGCTCAGAACTACCACCTGTCCTAGACAGGTGGCTCAGAATCACTATAAATAGCCTTCACTTGTGCTAAGGTGAGAGATCTGAAAATCAAAACTCTAAGCTTTTGCTCTGACATTGCTCTGCACTCCTGCTCATACTGACTTGAGTGTCGAAGCGCCCGTCCGGAGTACCATTCCGGGTTGGTCCTCTGACCTTTTTTTTCTTGTCTGTACCCTTGTGCAGCGCAGGACTCCACCAGCCCTTCAGCCGTGACTTGTTAGCCCGGACCATCCAGCCCTACCATAACCTGTTACCAATTTTAGACCTAACAGCGTTTAATACTATGTTTATAACTTTTTTACAAAAAAACACTATTTTTAGTAAAACATTGAAAACACTTTTAAAATTGGTGCGCATTAAATGCATTTTTTGGTCTACTTTCCAACTTTACCCCGCTATATTTTGTAAATGACAAAATTTTAAACATTTTTTTATGTTTTTTACTACAATTTTTTAAACAAATACCGTGTCAAACTCGAATTTTTCTCATCCCCCCCCTTTTTTTTTTTTTTTTGCCAAATCCGGTTTTGCCAACTATGATCAAGTCTCTAATTTGGAGTTGGGATTTGATTCCAATCCTGTCCAATTCCAGCATTTGGTTCAAAAAATGAGCTGAATCAAGGGGATGGCATTGACACCGGGGCGAAGTTAGAGGTGGAAATGCCAGAATTTGTTTCCTGCTCCAAGAGGTGGTATTCTAATTTCGGAATATGATGTCAATTCCTATTCCTGATTCCGACATCAAGCACTAGAATTGGCGTCTTATTTTGATTCATCTTGATTCCCACATTTGGTTTAAAAAAAAAAACGGAATCAAGTGGGCAGAATTGATAAGCAGAATAGAATTGAATGCAAATAAAAATATACGAATCTGTTTCTTGCCTCAATAGGTGATTTTCTGATTCCACCCTGATAGGAATGAAATTTTTTTGAAAAATTTGGCTGCTGACATTGGCACTACCATCTTTTAATAATTGCACAGACTTAGCTTGTCCTTTCTGTTTTAATTTATATCCTAGTTTTCGGGAAATGTAATAACTTTCGACAGCTGTTTAAATAATAAAAGACAAGATGAGTTAGTGCTATTATTGAAAAATGGTAGTGCCAATATCAGTAGCCAAAAATTTTTATTTTTATTTTTCTCATTCCGTTTGAGTTGGTGCTATTATTGAAAAATGGTTGTGGTGGGCCCGACGCCGATGTAATTCTCTTGCTATTGTGCCCAAACTTCTCTTCGTTAATCTGATCCAATATATTTTCACCCCCCCATGCACTACGCATGCGCCCCCATTATAAGGTGATTTGACGTCAACAGTGGGCAACTTTAACGTTTTTTGACGTCAAATCACGTCATAAGCAGGGCGCATGCGTACTGCAGGGGGGTGAAAATATCATCGCCCTAAATTAACCCCAGCTGGATTGTTCAAGAATGACACGTGGTACAAGCAAAACCCTAACGAGAGGCAGAGAAGGGTCATCGAACGTGGAGAAGACCAGACACGTAGCAGAGAGAGAGATGCTCTCTATCGTACAGATATCACTATAAATCTTTTCAGCCGTTGATCTCTGACTTGTGGAGGGTGTCTCTACCGTTGGATCTCCGACACAGGGCACGAGGGCGTGGGCCTACTCAATACTGTGGTCAGCCATCTCTTTCTCTCATTAAATTTGGGTTCTGTGATTAGGGTTTGTGCTTGTTTATATAGTTACATCTTTTTATTAGAATGTTTGTGAATTTTAAATTTTTGGACTGTTGGTATATTTGTGATTTTGGGTATTCTAGTTTTGATTGTTTTACTTTTTAGGAGGATTAGTTTTTGGTTTTGAATTGGATAAGATTTGGTTGGTTTGTTTTCAATTAGGAGTCTAGTTCTTGGATTTCAATTTATGTTCTAAGTGTTCACATAATTTGTTACTATACACAAGAGAACTTGTTTGATGGTTGTGTTTCTTTTTCTTGCATATTGATGTTTTGTAGGGTGTAGGAGACAAATTTGTGCTTTGAATGTGCACAAATTTTCGCATAAAGGCTGTAAATGTGTCATTCATTAAGATAAGAAATGTTGAATTCATAGTGAACTTAATGGGAATGCCTTTCTCTCTTACAATCCTTACCTAGATCTTAGATCCAATTTAGAAAAGAATTCTGCCTCATGTATATCTTTCGATAATTCTTTTTTTTGAAAGATGAATTTCATTACCGGAAAAGGTCAACATGCAGGGGATAACTTATCCCCCACATGCGGCAGATACAACCCATCAGTATTACTAGTAATAGATTACATCAGTTATATTAATTTCCATTTCCCGCAAGTTCGGGCACAGTAAAAATAGACATTGATTCCAGTTGAACTCATTGGCCAGATGGTCAGCCATCTCATTGGCTGATCTTCTCCTGTGTACTATATATCAGGATGGATTACGCGTACTAAATCCCTGATTTCAACAATGAGATCATGGATTTTCCATGGCCCATTGGATTGCATTCGTTGAGTCACCCTCCACGATAAACGATAAGCTGACCAAGCTTGTTCAAGGAGAACCATTTGAGGCCAAATAAGAGAGCTCTTATTTCAGCTTCGTTTGCATCACATATGCCCACGGGTCCGAGTAGGACATTAAAACCTTCTCATTGGAATCACGAACAAAACCCCCGATCCCAGCCATTCCGGGATTTCCAATAGCACTTAAGTCAAAATTCAACTTAAACCATCCATTTCGGTGGTGATATCCATTTCGGGGTAATCTTTTCCTTCACATTCAGCTCCCGTATTATGGCATTCTAGTTTCTCAATATGTCGTCAATTCTGTAAGAAAGCCTCATCCTGTCCTTGATACATGAGATAAGCTCAACTTTGATTTCGAAATTAACCCAATTCGTCCGCTTTGACGTGTCTTCAAAGATCCGATTGTTCCTTTCCTTCCAAATGTTCCAAATTATAATGTCTGGGAGGAGTTTCCACATTGCTACACCAGTTTTACCAAAAGGTACTCCATACCAGTTCAATAACAGTCTTTTAATACTCTTTGGGAAGACCATGCCACACCAAAAGATCTCATAATGTCCACCCACTGTTTATAGGAAAATGGACAGTGTAAGAGTAGATGGTCTAAGGAAAATGGACAGTGTAAGAGTAGATGGTCTAATGTTTCCTCCGCCTGCCTACACAAAACACACCAACTTGCGATTTGGAACTTTCTTCTTTTGAGCCTGTCACATGTATTGATGCTCTTATGAACGACGGTTCATGCAAAAACCACCACTCTTGGAGGAGCATTTGCCTTCCATATGATTGCTCGACTCTTCGCTTTTCTACTCCCATTATTCAAGTCGGAGAAGAATGACTTGACAGAGAAGCTTCCATCGGGGTCGGGCATCCATATTCTCTCGTCAGATACAAAGCACGAGCAATAGAAAGAATTAAGGGTATGGAGCATTGACGTAAAGCTCTCAATTTCTTTATCTTTGAGGTCTCTACGTAATCGAATATCCCAAAACCCCCTCCCATTATCCGCAATCCTAACCAAGTAATCTGAAACTTTAGACTCATCGTTGATGGCAAGCCTAAACAAATTCGGATAGGTGTTCTTTAGTGTATTGATCCCCACCCATAGATCCATCCAGAATCGGACCTCATTTCCTTTCCCAACTTTGTACCGGACAAGGGACTCAAAGTGAAATCGTGATGCACAAATAGATATCCATACTCCCGACCCTTTACCACCTACTGGATTTCTAGCATTCTATTCCCCCCACTTGTTCCCGTATTTATCCCCAATAACTTTGTGCCATAAGCTTTCCTTGTCTTCCTCATCCCTCCACAACCATTTGCCTTGCAATGCCTTATTACGCACTCTTATTTTCTCAATTCCCAACCCTCCATGCTTCTTCAATTTGGATACCTTCTTCCAATTAATCAGATGTTTGGTCCTCTTCATTTTTCCATCCCCTTCCCAAAGAAAGTCTCTTTGTAGTTTTTCTATTCTTAGTGCCACTTTTGACGGGATCTTATACAACGACATGAAGTATATCAGCATGTTAGCAAGAGCGGCTTTAATCAAAGTGATTCTACCACCAAGTGAAATGTATTTTTTCTTCCAAGTTGCTAACTTGCTCTCGATTCTCTCCACCACCGGGTCCCACTGTGCCGCAGTTGGTACCCCATAGCTTAGCGGAAGCCCCGAATCAGTGATTGGTAACTTCTCTTCTCTGCACCCTATACTTTGAGCATGTCTTTCCACCACTGCTTGTTCCACATTGATGCCAGCCATGGAACTCTTGGAAAAATTGATTCTTAAACTGGATGTTATTTTAAACCAACGAAATACCCTGTTCAAGTTTTCAACAGATGCACCATCATCCTCTACAAACACGAGTGTGTCATCAGCAAACTGGAGATGACTCACTGTTTCAGAATTGTTACTGGGTTTCAGTCCTTTGATGTAGCCTCTCTGCTTTACTCTTGATATCATAAGGCTCAATACCTCAACAATCATAATGAATACATAGGGTGATAGTGTGTCCCCCTGCCTCAGCCCTCTCGAACTTTTAAAGTATCCTTCCGCTGATCCATTCAAGAGAATTGAGAACGAGGCAGTTGAGACCAGAGATGTGTCCCATCGTTGCCATTTAACCCCAAAACACATCTTTTCTTGAATGAAGTCCAGCACCTTCCAATCCACATGATCATAGGCTTTTTCAATATCGATCTTCACAATCAACCCCCTTTGTCCATTCCTTTTCACGGACTCAAGAATTTCATTAGCTATAAGGATCCCATCTAAGATCTGTCTCTCATCAACAAAAGCTCCCTGAAATTTTGATATAATATCACCCATGACGCCCTCCAGCCGTCTAGCCATAATCTTTGCCACAATTTTGTACATGCTATGAAATAAACTAATCGGTCTGAAATCCTTGATGCCAATAACCTCCTCCTTTTTTGGAATAAGCGTAATAGAAGTCGCATTTGCGTCCCTGCATAGAATGCCGCGTTCGTGGAATTCATGTATAAATTGCATTACGTCCTCCTTAATAATTTCCCAATACTTCTGATAAAACGCCATGGGAAATCCATCTGGTCCCGGAGCTTCTGGGAACACAATTTAGAGAAAAAGTTGATTAGAAGTTCCTTGATTATGTCCTTTTCTTCTACCAATCTTCCCCCCTACAAGAGACAGTTAATTGCATTAATCCTTCTTCTGACGTTTGCCATGCGATGAAAGAAATTGGAGTTTCGGTCCCCTTCTTTTAGCCATAGTGCCCGAGATTTTTGTCACCAACATATTTCCTCCCTTCTAAGAATATCTTCATGTTCTTCCATAAGGGATAATCTTTCCATGTTTTCAGAAAACTCCAACTGTGCCATTTCTTCTTTCCGTTCCAGTGCTTCTAAAGAGGCTAATATTTCCTCTTTACGGAATTTTTTGGATTCATCCATTTTCTACCTTTCCTTAATCTCGTGCTTCACTGTTTTCAGCTTCTTGTGTAGAATGAATCCCTCCCATCCATCCATGAGTTCCTGATTCCACCATGATCGAATCTTTTCTTCGAAACCTGGGGTTTCACATAACGCCAGATTAAATCTGAAAGGTCGAAGCCCACCCGAGAATTCTGCAGCTTCAAAAAGAATCGGATTATGATCTGATGTAGGTCTTGGTAACGCTCATTGATGGATCAACGGAAAGGTCTCATCCCATTCTCTTGAGATAAGAACACGGTCGAGTCTACTCGTCATCAGATTCTCCTGTTTGTTGGTCCATGTATATTTCACACCTTCCAATGGCAAATCAATAAGATAGGAATTCTGAATGAAATTTGAGAAATTCCTCATACTAGTTGTGATTGTAGTCGGCCTATTCTTTTCCAACGGGAATCTGATTGTATTGAAATCCCCCCCAATGATCCATGGTCCCTGCCATTGCTCCCGAATTTCATTGAGTTAGGCCCACAATCCACTTCTCTCCGACGCCCTGGCTGGTCCGTAAGCAGCCATGAACCTCCACCTTTCAGCCCGGTTACAAGATCTAAAAAGAATGGTCACATAGTAACGTCTGATACAAACCTCTTCCATTACAAAGTAGTTGTCCCTCCGTATGATGATAATTCCGCCCGCTGTGCTTACTGCGTCTTTCGCCACCCACTCCCTGATATTTCTTCCCCACAGTTTGTTAATAATTGAATCCGTGACACCCATAACTTTCGACTCAAAAATGGCAATTAAGTCTCCGCAGCTTCAAAAAGAATCGGGTTATGATCTGTTGTAGGTCTTGGTAACTCTCGTTGATAGATCAACGGAAAGGTCTCATACCATTCTCTTGAGATAAGAACACGGTCGAGTCTACTCATCACCAGATTCTCCTGTTTGTTGGTCCATGTATATTTCGCACCTTCCAATGGCAAATCAATAATATGGACATTCTGAATGAAATTTGAGAAGTTCCTCATTCTAGTTGTGATTGTAGTCGGCCTATTCTTCTCCAACGGGAATCTGATTGTATTGAAATCCCCCTCAACGATCCATGGTCCCTGCCATTGCTCCTGAATTTCATTGAGTTCGGCCCACAATCCACTTCTCTCCGACGCCCTAGCTGGTCCGTAAACAGCCATGAACCTCCACCTTTCAGCCCAGTTACAAGATCTAAAAAGAATGGTCACAGAGTAACGTCTGATACAAACCTCTTCCATTACAAAATAGTGGTCCTCCATATGATAATAATTCCGCCCGCTGTGCCTACTACGTCTTTCACCACCCTTTCCCTGTTATTTCTTCCCCACAGTTTGTTGATAATTGAATCCGTGACACTCATAACTTTCGACTCAAAATGGCAATTAAGTCCAATTTTCAGTCATGTTTGAACTCCTTAACAACGCTCCTCTTCCCGTCCGAACCCAGTCCCCTAACGTTCCAAAAACCGATCTTCATATTTGCAATTTGTATTCCCCTAACAGCGCTCCTCTTCCCGTTCGATAATTCTTTTATAACTGGATTGAGAATTTCTCTTTAACTGTTACCTTATTTAGGGCCTTATAATCCATGCACATCCTCTGGGATCCATCATGTTTATGGACTAAAATAACTGGGGATGAAAACAAGGACATACTTGACTGAATAACATTAGAAGATTATAGTTCATTAATAATTCCTTCAAATTCTGATTTTTGAAAATATGGGTACCTGTAAAGCCGAACTGTAAGGCCGTCCTGGCACTGGATACGCCCCACCTACCAGCGGAATTTGATGATCCTTAGATCTTGGCGGAGGAAGTCCCTTGGGCTTGGTAAAAAATATCTGGGAATTAGTCCGAGATTCGTTGCACCTTTGGATCAATCTGTGTTGATTTGAGCAGTACGATGGAATCTCTATGCTAAATAGTTTCCCAGCTCCCTTAAGGTGTTTGGTCATCTTCTTTGGTCTCACAACCTTTGATGGTACATATGGGATTCCTTTGGGAGTACTCATTCTCCTTATCTCTAAATTGCATGGATAAGGATGAGAAGTCCCAAAGAACGGGCTCTAACGTGTGTAACCAAGCTGCTCTGGGAACTGCGCCATAGCCCCCGAGACACGATAAGTAGAAATAAGCTTTGATGGGAACTCCTTGGGATCAGATCTGGACTCCTTGGCATTGACTATTCCCCTTCAGTTTTCCTCGTTAGCCCCCATCACCTCAAAAACGGAATCTGATTATTGGATAAGAAATTGGGTTTGCGTATGATCATAGGATCTATGAAATTTTTGAGTCGATCCGCTATCTGTAAGGATAGTGAGGCGGCACACAAATATCTCTGACATTTTGATAAAATGACAAAATCCCAAAATAATTCCGAGAATTTAAAAAATATAATGATATATTCATTTACCGCAATAATATCATTATATTTTTATGATATTTTTTTATATTTTACGTCTTTTCTTAATTTATATATTTTGAAATAATTTTTTATCATTTGATTTTTCCCGATATAAACCCGAAAAAATATTTGTGACAGGTTTGTGGGGCCCACAGACCCACAATATTGTGTAAGGAGATTTCTAGCACCTCCTCTGCATCCATAGTATTCTCGGCCTATTCTTCCATTGTTGTGTCATCTTCTTCAAGTAATCCCTCACTCAGAAAAGCTTCTGAATCTTACTTCAGTGATTGGGCATGAATCTCTCATCACAGTGGTAGCACAAGCCCTTTTCATTTTGTTCTTGAGCTTCTGCAAGGGTTAGCCTCTTAGTAACTGGTGGCGAACTCGATGGTTGACTTGAGGTAGTAACCAGACGTGTACGATGCGGTATGCTTAGTCATAGCGCCCACAGCCTAATCTCCTCTTCCTCCTGGAGCCGTGTTAAGTAGAAAACTTCAGGAAGTGTGACTTGTTTCATCTTTTGTACACCAACACTTAACTCTTCCTTGAGTCCCACTGATAAAACTTCAATGATGTAGGATTCAAATAAGCCCCTAACCTTGTTGGACAGCATCTGGAATACCTTTTGAAATTCCAAAACCGTGGAAACTTGGCGAAGCTTAGATAGCCGATTTGCATAATTTTGACTATTTGCAGCACCGAACGGGTGTCCATAGCTTCCACCATGTTGTTCCATGTCGCATCTGGCTTATATTCGGTGTATCATTGGTACCTCTCAGGATCACTATCCTTGTTTAGGGATGCCACTAATAGACATTGTTCGTATGGAACATGATGTTCAGAGCTTCAAAGTGTACTTTCGCCAGCACGGAGGTTAATTATTTGTGACACTTCCATCTTAAAGAATGGCACTGCAGTGGACCAGCAGAAGATATGTTGGATTGGCCTACTGTATATTCAATCAAAGCTCGAGTCATTAGGCCAAGACTAGAGCACAGGCGAAAGTTTATTAAAGGAATAGAATTGTATGATACTTGATCATGTATGATCATGTATGATACTTGAATTATGGAATAGAATTGTTTATTTCTCAAAAAAAAAATAAAAAAAATTCAATCAAAGCTCTTAGGGGATTTTTGGGGCTGACTGGTTACTACATAAAGTTTATTAAAGGTTATGACAGAATCGCGACTCCTTTATCGCTCTTTTAAAGAAGAATGCTTGGGGTTGGAATTCCATGACAGATTTGGCATTTCAAAAATTGAACGAAGCCATGATAAGGGCGCTGGGTTTAGCCTTGCCAGATTTTACTCTTCCCTTTGTGATTGAGTGTGATGCATGTGAGACTGGTGTTGAAGTGGTTTTGATGCAGCAAGGAAGGCCCATTGCATATCTCAGCCAAACACTTCATGACCGTAATCTCTCTTTCCACAAATGAAAAGGAATTGCTTGCATAATCATAACCGTCCAAAAATAGAGGTTATATTTCACGGATGTCGATTAATCATCCGCAGATATCAACGTAGTCTCAAGCATTTATTACAGTAGAGGATTATCACTCCTCAGCAAAAATGATTAGCTAAATTATTGGGATATGATTACTAAATCGAAACCGTTCTATAGAACTGCATCACATTATTGCAAGTAAATCCCTGTATTCTTATCGTTTATGGAATCTGTTTCTAATCATCCTGAGTTTTATCATATTATAGTTTTGCTTCTATGTGCCTTTGGATTGTGATATTGATCAACTATGCTCATTTATATCTAAGAGTTAGGAAATGAAAATATAGTTCATCTCTCCGGCGCGAGCTTCTCCGGCGTGAGCTTCTCCGGCATGAGCTTCTCTCAGTGAGCTTCTCCGGCGTGAGCTTCTCTCTGGCGAAATCTAGTTGGGGCTTCGTGTTAAGATTAATCCGAGGAAGAATTTGTGGATAAATCTATGAATGCCATAGGACTTGGTGGCCACGGTGATCTTCTTCTCTAGCGACTGATGGGTGGCTGGTAAGCGATTCGGAGAGATTCAGAGTTGGGTGGAATTGGAGAGGGAGTTCTTCTCTGGCTAGCCGTAGTAGCTTTGTCTCCTCCCCTAATTCTCTCCATTTCACCCTCGAACTCTTCCCTCTCCGATCCTGTTACTGAAGTTTCTCATGTAGAGTTTTCTACGTTGTACACGTCGGGCTCATCGTATTCCTCTTATGTTTCTTTCTGCTTCTTCTACTTCTGTATCTTCCGTTCCGGTGTCATTTTCCATTTCTGTGTCTTCGTGGGTATCGGAATCGGAGTCTGGTGGATAAATCCTGTCTAGTGTCCTACACATTTTCTTTGAAAGGAGAAGGCTTTAGTGAGGTTTGTTCTCTATGAGTGGAGCCAAGAGAGCTCCTCTGAGGGCCTCAATCGGTGTAAGTGGAGTAGTGGGTGTTCGACCTTGATGGGCTAGTGGGGCAAACTTGATTCCTCTTGGGGATCGGAGGAGTTTGGCAGAAGGAGGAATCTCTGTAGCTTCTGGAGCCAATATGATACCGCTTGGCCCTGTATCTGATACTGGGTTGGGAAACAGCTCCCAAAAAGATGAGGGGGCGGATTAGTTTCCAGTAAAAAGCAAATCTGGGAGAAGAGCTGAAAGTGTTTCCAAAAGACGAAAGGATGGGGACCTGGGAGATTGGAGGTGTTGTAAATGTGCTTTCAGAAACTTCAGAAAGAGGGTCAGATGCTGGAAATGCAACAAATTTTGGTCCAGTTTGGATTTCAATTTCCCAGTGCAATCAGAAGTGATGGTGAGAAGGGTGCCTGTTTCTACTCCAAAAGAGCCTGATCAAGGGAGAGCTAGAGTGGAGAAATTACTTCCTACTACTTCGTAAGGTATAACATTTAGTCTCGAAGTCGTTCCTTTGAAGTCTATTAGCAATGCAGATCTAGGTTTTTGGGGGAAGATGAGGGAGGGATGTGATGGTGATTTGGAGGCGATGGAGGCCTGGCTTTCTCGAAATAGTAGTTTTGGGGTAGAGGTAGTGGTTTATAAAATTGCAACTCTAGAAATTCAAATCTCCATTCCCTCGGGCATTAACAGATTTCAATTAATTAGGGATTGGGACCTTGCAGTTAACTCTCCTCTTGAGGATCTTTTGTTGTGGGATGCAAAATTTCTTAAGGCTGGGAATCCATACTGGTGGAAGATAGAAGGAGTTCCGCCTGAAGCCTGGTGCGCATACAACTTTCGTCGAATTGGGAAAAAATAGGTAAGGTGATGGAGGTTGACTCGTCTTGCTACACGGGGTATGGTTATGAGGCGGGACGGATGTTGATTTTGTCAGAAGGCATCCCTGGTAAAGAGCTATCCATTCAAAGTTCTATTGATGGGGCTCTCAGGTGGATTCTAGCTTCAAGAGAAAGAGTTGAAGAAGAAGAGAATTCTATAAAAGTCTCTGCAATTTCTGCGGTTGATCGATTGGATAGGAATGACGAGAGGTGGGTCTCCTTTAAACCTGATATTAAAGGGGTTTATGCAGATGAAGCAGGTGAAAATCCTTTTAATTTCGATAAGGATGTATTCAATGCCAGTCAAGAAGATTCTCCCTCGGCGGTTGAGCCGGAGATCACTGATAGGGAGGAAGGGGAGGTGGAACCGGCGGTCATTTCGAATCAACACTACCATGCGCTGCATGGGGCGCAGGATAGTGGTGCTACAGCTGGCGGTAATTTTGAAATTCAAAAATCCGGTTCCCCAGAAGGCTACAGATAGAGGAGTATGTGTGGTCCTGTCAATGACGTCTCATCAGGGGAGGGGACCTCTTTTCTGGTCAACAGCTTTTATGATATTATCTCTGCCTCATCCCCATCGTCTAATCGAGATGCATCTCGAGTCTCGGTTTTCGAGGTGTCATTAGTGGGCCCTCTAGATTCTCCTGGAAGAGAAGATATTTCATCAGCAGGCCCTCTAGTTTTTTCACCTGTGGGCCCTAAAAGTCCAGAGGAGCCTTGGACCTCTTTTTCTCCAGTCGATTCTGATGAGCCTTGCGCATGGTCTCATCAGGAGTGTGCAAGTAGGCCTAATATTCTATCTCCTTTTACCTTAGAAAAAGGTTCGAGCCCTTCCCAGGATTTTATTCTTGATAGACTATGGGATCGAACCTATGGCTCTCCAGCAGATCAATTGCAGCTACCTGTCTGTGGGGAGGATTTTTCATATGGTTCTCCTTCTTCTTCCTTGAAGGGTTCCATGGCTCAGAGGTGTTTTCATGATTTAATTCTAGTGGGTGGTCTTCGAACCAGACTGAACTTCGAGATAGAGGAGGCGCTTGAGGGGGAAGGACAGAGGGGGAGTAGTCTGGTGGAGAATCGTTGCGAGCTTAGGGTCTCTAATTTTATTCTTCCTGTTGGCAGTTCATTCCTTCTTTGCTTTTTGGGTTACAAAAAGATGTTGATTGATTTCAGTGGTTTTGGAGGGCTGGTGAATTGTTTCTCTGGCTGCGCTAGGGAGCATCCTCTTCGCCTTCTCGTAAGGGTATCGCTCGGAAGTTTCTTTCATCTCTCTTCTCTGAGGTGGTGTAGCAAGGCAGTGTCTTTTTTACTGCCTTTCGTTTCTGAGCGTTCTCCTGTTTTGCCTGAGAATGTTTTTGGGTCTGGCTCTCATCAGGATGTGGTTGATCTGATGGTGGATCACACTTTGCAAATTAGTAATAACCCGGGCTTAGTTTTTACGGGACTTGAAGAGGAATACAGATCTAGTATCAAGGAGGCTGAGCTCAGGGAGGCTGGGGGTGTTACAAGTTCAAATACCCTTTCTGAAGCAAATTTGAAAAGGAAGGAAAGAGAGCTGGTAAGATTAAAATCCAATATCAATTATGATTCAGGGTCGCTTAGTAAATGCCCTAACTCCAAGAAAAAAGGGAGAGCCTTCGGTGTCAGGGCGGGGAAGATTACCTCTGTTTAAGGTTGTTAATGAAGATCTTATCTTGGAATATTAATGGTTTGGGTTTACAGGAGAAAAGAATCCAAATTAAAGAATTAGTTAAAATTTGGAAACCTGAAGTCGTGTGCCTTCAGGAAACAAAGTTGGCGCATATTAGTAGAATAGACATGAGAAGCATGGGGTTCAAAAATGAGTGGGACTTTGCTTTCTTAGCTTCTAAAGAAGCTTCGGGGGGCATTCTGGTGGCTTGGGACAAGGGTAAATGGGTCATTAAGGATGTATGGCATGGAGTTTTTTTCTCTTTCAGTAGCTTTCCGAAAGTCGGGTGACAATTCTGTTTGGTTATTCTCTGGAGTCTATGGTCCTACACTATCAGCTGACAAGAGTCTTTTTTGGGAGGAATTGGCAAAGATGAGAAATCTCTGCTCTTACCCTTGGTGCATCGGGGGAGATTTCAATGAAATTTTAGAAATAGGGGATCGGTTAGGGTGCCAGCGAGTCAATACAGGTATGAGACATTTTTCTGACTTCATTGCGATCAATGAGTTGGTGGATCTGCCGTTGGGCGGTGCATCTTTCACTTGGGCTAGAGGATCGATCAGGTTCAGGCTCGACAGATTCTTACTTTCGGGAGAATGGTTGGCAAGAATTCCGGAGGTCTATCAGAAAGTTCTAGCTCATTCAGTTTTTGATCATTGCCCTATTCTTTTAGATCCTAAAATGGAGTCGTGGGGTCTGGCTCCTTTTAGATTTGAGTTAGCATGGTTGGAAGATTCCCTTATGGAGGCTCGATTAGTAAGATGGTGGACTGATTGCGTCTTTGAAGGTCCAGCTGATGTAATCATTGGCAAAAAATTAAGATTCCTAAAGTCAAAATTGAAAGAGTGGGCTAAGGAGAAGAAAGAGCTTGACCACGGCAGGAAGCAGATCCTGGAGGATAGAATGCTGGAGCTAAATGCCCTAGAAGAGTGTGGTCTGGCGTTAGAAGAAGACTATGAGGAACAAGGAAGGTTAAGCCAAGAGCATAAAGGGCTGCTGCTACTCGAAGAAATTTCTTGGCGTCAAAAATCCCGAGTCAAGTGGTTGTCTGAGGGTGACAAAAATACAGCCTACTTCCATGCCATGGCCAGCGCCCGCAGGAGAAGAAACATAATTGAATCTTTAGTGGTGGAGGGGGTCTGTGTGTCGGACAAGGAGAAGATTATTGCGGAAATTATTGATTTTTACAGGTCTTTGTACTCAGCTGATGGGATGCTTCGTCCAATTCCTCAAGAGATTCCGTTTGATAGTTTAAGCTTGGAGGAATCTGCTTGGCTGGAAATTCCGTTCTCTGAGGAGGAAATTAGGAAAGCATTGTTCTCTTTAGCAAAAGATAAAGCTCCTGGTCCAGATGGTTTCTGTTTAGCCTTTTTTCAACTATGTTGGGTAGCTGTTAAATCTGACTTACTAAAATTTTTCCATGAATTCTTTGAGGGAGTAGTTCTTGACAAAGGGACAGGTGCTACTTTTATTCCCTAATTCCAAAGATCGAAGGGGCGTCAAAAGTTTCGGATTTTCGTCCGATTAGTTTGGTGGACAGCTTGTACAAAGTTCTTGCCAAGGTTTTGGCGGATCGCCTCAAAGTGGTTTTACTATCAATTATTTTGGACTGTCAAAGTGCTTTCATAAGTAACAGACAAATTCTTGATTGCTCTTTGATAGCTAATGAAGCTATCGATTATTACAGAAGGAATGGGGAAGGAGGGATTCTATGCAAGCTTGATATGGAGAAGGCCTATGACAGGGTGGATTGGGGAGCTTCAGATTATCTGCTGGGTTGAATGGGCTTTGGTGGCCGTTGGTGATGGTGGATCCGAAATTGTTTAGCGTCTGCTTGGTTCTCTGTTCTGATTAACGGCTCTGCCAAAGGTTTTTTCAAATCGACTAAAGGTTTGAGGCAGGGGGACCCATTGTCTCCTTTTCTTTTTGTGATAGTAGCAGAATCCCTTTGCAGATTGATGAAAAAAGGAAGTGAGTTGGGTCCCTTTGAAGGGTTTCTAATAGGCAACAATAGGGTAGAAGTATCGATTCTTCAATTTGCGGACGATACTCTCCTGTTTTGCCCTCCGGTTGTCTCCCAGATTCTAAATCTTAAAGCAATCTTAAGGTGTTATGCGATGGTCTCGGGCCAAAGATCTAATTTTGCGAAGTCCAGGCTGTATGCGATCAACGTTCCCGTGTGTGACGCTTCCTCCTTTGCAGGTATCCTAGGTTGTGCCTTCGATTTTCTACCAGCCTCTTATCTTGGCCTTCCGCTAGGAGTGGGAAGACCAAACAAAAATTTATGGATCCCCATTATTCACAGAATTGAGCGGAGATTGGAAACCTGGAAACGTAACTTGGTATCCAAAGGTGGTAGGCTGGTTCTCATAAAGGCACTTTTATCAAATATTTCGATATATTTTCTCTCTTTTTAAATATCTTGTGAGTGTAGCTCAGAGAATTGAGTAAATCCAGAGAAGATTTTTGTGGGGAGGATCCGGTTCTGCAAAAGGGATTCCTTTGGTTAAATGGAGTGCGGTTTGTCTCCCTATAAAAAATAGAGGATTGGGTCTTAGGAGGGTTCAAGGTTTTAACAAGGCTCTATTGGGAAAGTGGCTTTGGAGGTTTGGCGAAGAACAGTTTTCTTTGTGGGTTAAAGTTATTGGAAGTAAGTATGGGTTCTCGAAAGGAAACTAGTGCTCTGCTGACAATTATAAATTCAAAGGTGTCTCGGTGTGGAGGGATATTTTAAAGGTGGAGGTTCTTTTTTCGAAAGGCATTCGTTTCAAGGTCTATGTGGGGGATAGGATTCGTTTTTGGCTGGATCCTTGGTGCTCGGCTGTGCCTCTCAAGGAGCTTTTCCCTGAGTTATTTATGGTGTCGTCTCAGAAAGGGGCATGGGTCAAGGACTGCTTCGAAAGAGTGAATGAGAAAGTGGTTTGGACTCCCATGTTTAGAAGAGCCTTTTTTGATAGAGAATTAAATTATCTTCAACAATTCCTATCTCTATTAGAAGCTTGCTACATCAAGAAAGCGGGCGCAGATAGACGAGTATGGATTTGGAGCCCTTCTGGCTTCTTTTCAGTTAAATCTTTTTACCATCACATGATTTTTAGTATAGCGGAGCCTTTGTCTTCCTCAATATGGAAGTTCTTTTGTCCGCCGAGAGTTGCTTTCTTTGGGTGGTCAGTTTGCAGTGGTCGTATTCAGACAATGGATTTTTTGAGGAAGCGTGGAATGTGGTTGGTAGATCACTGTCCTCTCTGCTTATCTGATGGGGAATCAATAGATCACCTTTTCATCCATTGCAAGGTAGCTAGAGTCATTTGGGGTCTCATTTTCGCTCACTTTGGGGTCTGTTGGGTCCCATCCAAAACTATGGTTGACTTCATTAGGAGTTGGGAGTGGAATCCTTGGAGAAAGAAAGGCAGGATTCTCTGGAAGATGTGCCTTCTGGCTACGTGGTGGTTCTTGTGGAAAGAGAGGAATGCGCGAGTCTTTGAAGGAGAGGCTAGGTCTCCCTATTGGATTTATGTAAAGCTGATAGCTGCTGCTATATCTTGGGCTCGGAGCCTCCCTTTGTTTCGTTTTGTTTCAGCTTTTGACCTTTGGGAAGGATGGGCAATCATCTGTAAGGAAGGGGTCAGCAAAGTGAAAATCATCCAATCTTGGCATCCTCCTTCAGATGGGCAAATGAAGCTTAACTTCGATGGTTCGTCTCTTGGTAACCCTGGAGAATCAGGAATTGGGGGTTTATGTAGAAATGACAAGGGGGAAGTTCTTTGGGCTTACTTGGGACCTATCGGAGTAGCGGACTCAAATGAAGCAGAGGTCAGAGCTGTTCATAGTGGGATCAAGTGTTTGGATAGATCGGCTCTTGACAAAATTATAGTGGAAGGGGATTCCTTAAATGTAATTCACTGGCTTTCGGGTGAGGCGATCCCTCCTTGGAGATTTTTGCCTTTTTTCGAGGAGATTGAGGACCTGGTTCAGGGTTCTTCTATTGTGTTTGACCATGTTAGGAGATCAGCCAATGCTGAAGCAGATTCTCTAGCTAGGGGAGGCGTTTTTAGGTCAGCTTTAGAGTGGTTTGATTATCTTCCTCCTTGACTTATTGTAATTTTTCTCTTCTCTTTGTTTCTCTTCAAAACCATCTCGGTTCTGTTTTTATATAAATCTGCCTTATTCAAAACAAAACAAAAATGATTACTAAATCGAATATAAAAAGAGACTAGAAATTTGGGTTGTAGATGCTCTCTAGTGTAGTAGGGAGCAAAAGTTTTGCAATTTTCAATCCAATTCCTACGTGGCTAGATCAAGTGTGGGAAGAAGCAAATTCAGATCCTTATCTTCAATACGTCAAGAGAAAGTTGCAGACTGTTACAATTACTACCACTAAATACAAGGAGTTGGACAAGGTTGTATGGAGGAAGGGGAGAATCTTGGTGGGCCTCAGGGCATTCTGGTTTTCATAATACTCTACGAAGAGTTCCAACGAATTTCTATTGGCCTGGGGTAAGAAAGGAAATTAGAAAATGGGTCCAAGGGTGTGAAACGAGTTAAGAGTGAGACTGTCCCAATCCCGGATTATTACAACCTCTCCCTATCCCTGAGAAGGTATGGCATGATATTTCTTTAGATTAACGGATTTTATCGAGGGGTTGCCCAATAGAGACCCAACTTTTACGAGCACATTTTGGAGAGAGTTGTTTAATCTGTAGGGAACCTATCTGCACATGAGCTCGGCTTATCATCCTTAATCAGACAGCCAAACTGCGGTGTTGAATTGTTGTCTTGAAAATTATTTGAGGTGTTTTGCTAGTTCCCATTTGAAGACTTGGGTGAAGTGGTTGCTACTAGCCAAATGATGGTATAATACAACACACCATTCATTCATTGAAACAACCCCATATCAAGCTCTCTATGGGGCTGAGCTGCCTACTCTATTATCATACATTCCTCGGACAACCAAAGTCCAAGCCATAGAGGAAGAGTTGAAGGATAGAGATAGAGCTCTCCAATTGCTTTAGGAAAACCTGCATGTGGCACAACACAATGAAACATTATGAAAGATCACTCAAGGTAGGTGAAACCATGTGCTATGGCTCGAATCCGTAGTCAATCCTATTTCCGATAGGAGCAGTTGACAATTGAATCCAATTTTTCCATTATTTTACTATCCGTAATAGTGTGAAAAGACGCATATATTATATATCATATATGTGTGGACATATGCGTGTGTATCAGGAACTAAGAAAATGCGGATATGGTCGAATGGTAAAATTTCTCTTTGCCTTGGGTCTATCTCAGATTGTGGCCTTACCTCTAAGTGTCAATAGCCGTGAGAAGGCCCATAAAATTGGCATCTAGGTATTTTGAGTCGTACAAGATTATTCAATAGGTAGGATCCGTTGCTTACAAATTGGAGCTGCCTCATCGTAGTAAAGTACACCATGTTTTTCATGTGTCCCAGTTGAAGAAGAAATTTGTTGCACACGTCCAACCGAGTTCAACTCTACCTCCTCTGTTTGAAGAAGGAAATTTAAAACTTTATTCCGAGGCTATTCTAAGCAAGAGGATGGTAAAACATGGCAATGTAGCCGTTACTGAGATTTTAGTACAATGGCAAGGTGCTCCAAAAGCAAATCCCTTTTGGGAACGACTGAAGCAGCTTGAAGAGAAGTTTCGTGGAGTCCGAGTTGTTAGGAGGATTAGTTTTTGGTTTTGAATTGGATAAGATTTAGTTGTTGGTTTTGAATTTGAATTGATGTCATGGACGCATGGTTTTTTAATGGAGTCTTTTGCTAAATTATAGGATAGTACGTATATCTTTTCTTTGAGTCTTTGTATCAATAAAAAGCTCTTCATCTATGAATATACACACCGAAGATCATTAGATCCCTTCTCTTTTTTATCTGTTTTTTTCTCTTTATTTCTCTCTCTTGTAATCCTTCTTTGAGTACTGTTTCGACGATACCATAGCTCGAGGTAGCAGGAAGGGTGGTTCACAAGGGCCTATTCGACATAATTTCAGTTCGGAATGTATCAGAATGGTAGATTTTGGATTGTTAGAATCTGCGTGTTTTTGTTTGGAACAAAGGCTTAGTTGAGTTTAGTTGAGTTGAGAGTCTGCGGTCTGCGTGTGTTTCTCTCTCTGGATTTTTGATTTCTTATTATTGTGTTGGGGATTTATCTCTCGGTTCTTTTATTACTTCTTGTAAGGATGATTGTGGTTTTTTATCCCGCTACTCTTTCTCGGTTGGGTTTTCTTATTTTCTCTTATTTGTATGATTGTGTTTATATATATATATATATATATATATATATATATATATATATATATATATATATATATATATGAGAGAGAAGAGTTCCTACTACCTAGAGTAGATAACTTATCTACTCCCTAGGCTTAAAATATAGTGGGGCACATTGTTTGGGTAATCCTAAGCATTCATTTGATGGTCCCTCACATAGATAGGGTGTGCCCAAAAATCAGCTCCAAAGGATCATCCTAACCCTTTGAAATGTGGAGGCAAAAAATGGACAGATTTGGTAACGCAGGATTGGACTACTGGTCCCGATTGCTATCTTAATATTAATGAAATATGTCAACTTTCAAAAAAAAAAAATGGACAGATTTGTAAAGGTTTATACCTGTCCATTTTTCCCTCCACAAATCGAAGGGTTGGGATGATCATATGGAGCTGATTTTTTGGGCACACCCTATCTATGCGAGGGCTCATCAAATGAATGGTTTGCATCACCCAAACAATGTGGCCCCTACTGTATTTTAAGTGTAGAAAGTAGATAAGTTATCTACTCTAGGGAGTAGGAACTCTTTTCTCATAATCTCTCTCTCTCTCTCTCTCTCTATATATATATATATATATATATATATATAGAGAGAGAGAGAGAGAGAGAGAGAGAGAGAGAGGGAGAGAGAGAGAGAGAGAGAGAGAGAGAGGGAGGGAGGAATGATGAACTGAATGACGCCCTTGCAAAAACCAGTTACAAGGGCGCCCCCATTGGTCCTTTAATTGTATATTTGTTAATGCCATATTGAGGTTTGTTTGTTCCCTAT
Organism: Tasmannia lanceolata; assembly: GCF_043159265.1. Lineage (NCBI taxonomy): Eukaryota > Viridiplantae > Streptophyta > Magnoliopsida > Canellales > Winteraceae > Tasmannia > Tasmannia lanceolata. Next base: position 69,313,379 of record NW_027518695.1, read on the forward strand.
TAAATGCACTTTGTTCACATGGACCAATGGGGGCGCCTTTGTAACTTGTTTCTTGCAAGGGCGCCCTTTAGGTTATCTTTCCTCTCTCTCTCTCTCTCTCTCTCTCTCTCTCTCTTTATATATATTTATATATATAATATCTGTGTGTGTGAGGATAGGGAATTAGATTAATTGCGGACTTTGTTACGGTCCTAAGTGTGGGCTTGCCTAGGTACAGGACTAGGCGAGACCCAACCTGGTATGTGACAGGTTTAAACAGCCTAGCCTAATGCATTCTATCAGTTATGGAGCTTTTGTCATGTTGGTTAGATACCTAACATTTGGTATCAGAGCAGTCAACACGTCATGTGTTCGAGTCACGGAAGGGGCAACCTGTGGAGAGGACTACCTAGTAAAAAAAAAAAAACTAGAGCGAAGCCGTCAGAGTGAAAATTACCACAGAGTGGACCGCAACAAGAAGGGGTGACATGCGGAAAGGGTTACTTGGAAAAAAGGCTAGAGTGAAAGCCGCCATAGAGTCGGTCGCTGAGAATGGTAGATGCGGAAGCATGGTGGAATGTTTCCCCAAGTGGGGAGGCCTAGGTATGGGACTAGGTGGGACCCAGCCTTGTATGAGACATGGTTAAAGGGCCTAGCCTACCTGTTCCATCAGGCATATTGGTTAGGTACCTAACAAACCTTTTGGGTTCTGAATGATAGATTTTGTGTAATAGTAGGATTTAGCTTCTTGTAATTTTTTTCGCTTTTTATTTTTTTCCGGTTTCGACATTGCTTGTTATTTTTTTTATCAATTCAAAATTTTGCTTTAGAATAGTAGATTTTTGTGTGTGTGTTTACAGTCTCATAGCTTCGTTCTTACCGGGTTTTAATCGGTTTGGTTTTCGTGCGATTTTGAGTTTTCTTTTTGAATTTTTAAATGGTTGGGTTTGGATCAGTGTATCTTTTAGGTGTTATTTTTATTTTATTCTTTTGCTAGGATTGAATTTATTTTGCGCTTTCTTTTCATCAATGTAATTGGGTAAGACAAATGTTGATTCATTCAATTGCGATTCAACGGGTTTTTCTCAATGCTGGCGTTACCTTGTTTTCTTTGAATGATACTGGATTGGATTCATTTCCCATCTCATCTGACTTTTCTTAGCCCTTAGCTTCAATTGTCCATAGAAGTGTAGGCTTTTAGTGTTCATGCTTTCAATTGTCCATAGAAGTAGGCTTTTGGTGTTTAAACTTCGGCTTGAGATGTTAAAGATGGGATCGGATTGAGAAAGAGGTCGTGGTAGCCGATGCTAATTGTACCACCTTCCTCTTCTTACGTGGTTGTGGTCTAGATACTATGAACTTTTTGGGTTGCATGTTCTTATGGGTTTTTTTTGGTATTTTAGGTGTCCTCATTGTATTTTTATGGGACACATGATTTCTTGCAGGAACTGAAAACTTGGATCTGTCAGTATGGATTGGGTTTTGGTAATAAAACTTAGATACTAAGAACTAGTTGATATCTGAAAAATTTTGTAGCATGAAAGGACTTGGTAATATTAACCCATAAAGAGTACAAAGCTCCAACTTTTTTTTTGAAACGAAGAAAGCTTCAACTTTTTAGACGAATGGACCTATTTGACGGCCAGTGATATGGATGTTAGAAAGTGTTACATGATCAGAAGCGAGAAGTATGATCTCACAGGGATCTGATCATAACTTCCTCACACCTTAAAAAGAGAAACCATAGAAAATACAAAATGTATGCCATAGGTGGATTGGGGCGTCTATGGGCTGTAACTAACATGAACAATTAAGAACACTAATCCTTAACAACTGACGTACTGGACTATGCATGCATGCTGATGTCAGGTCAGGTTTGAGCCTTATGCCCTTGCAGTTGGATTGCAACATCAATGTTTAAGGTTTCTTTCAGAAGCGAGAAGTATTATCTCACAGGGATCTGATCATAACTTCCTCACACCTTAAAAAGAGAAACCATAGAAAATACAAAAGGTATGCCATAGGTGGATTGGGGCGTCTATGGGCTGTAACTAACATGAACAATTCGGAACAATAATCCTTAACAACTGACGTACTGGACTATGCATGCACGCTGATGTCAGGTCAGGTTTTAGCCTTATGCCCTTGCTGTTGGATTGTAACATCAATGTTTAAGGTTTCTTTCCAACGTACTTATTAAAAATACATGTTCTTTGTCTCCAGGTGGTAAAATATCAATAGAAAATATCAAAAGAATGCAATCACAAAATGTCTTTCCACAGTCCCACTTCAAACCGGAATTGCAAGATTAAGGAATGATTGTTTGCTTACAGAACCATAGTTACCAGGGTGGGAAACGGAAACGGGAAACGAAATGTGAAATGAAAACGAGAAATGCAGGGAAAAAATAGAGGAGAAACGGAAAAAGGGCCGCCCAGTGCACGAGGCTCCCGCCATTGCAGGGTCTGGGGAGGGCTAGATGTATGCAGCCTTACCCCTGCTTTGCAGAGAGGCTATTTTCGTGAATCGAACCTGTGACCACCAGGTCACAATGGAGCAACCTTACCTTTGCGCCAAGGCTCGCCCTCTAGAGGAGAAACGGAAAAAACGAAAGAAAATCATATAAGAAACGCATTGGGAAACGTCTTAGGAAACACATTAGAAATGTTTCAGAAACGACGGAGAAACGTCAATGAAAACATATGAACGACAAGGAAAACATGAAATATATGATTTTGTAGATCTAAAATTTGTTAATTTCAAGTTTATATTTGAATGTTTCTTATTTTTATTTTTTTTACAATATATGCTATTGTTTTCCGTTTTAATATCTATTCCACAATTTTTTGGTGTTTTTTTTTCTGGAACGATTTTTGTAAGTTTCACACATGATGTTTTCCCGTGCATTTCAATATGTTTTCTACGAGTTTTCCATACGTTTCTCAAACATTTCACACATGTTTCACATAAGTTTCCCACATGTTTCCCATGTGTTCAGAAAAGTTTCCGAAACTCGTTTAGGGGAAAAGAGTTTCCCACCCGCCCAAGGAATTTCTGGCTACTATGTACAGAATAATGATCCAGGCATTGGCTTTATGGAGAATCCACAAGGTTCTGTTCCTTGAAACGTAAGAACGAGGCTGATGGGTTGTATGTATTCGGCATGGGTTTCAATTATGATGAACGATTCGCCTAGAGAGTTTTTAAGAGTACCAAAGGTCTGGCAGAATGATCCCCTATCTCCCTTTTATGTTTACTATATTGGTTTGATGCTCTTAGCAGAATAATGTCCAAAGCCAGAACAAGCCAGGGTGAAAATCTATCACCTTCAATATTCGGGTGATACTATGTTTTTTAATTGTTTTGATCTCTAAAAAATTTTAAATCATAAGGCTGTCATCAGATGCTACGAAGCTGTCTCTGGCCAACTTATTAACTTTGCTAAATCTGTGGTCACGAGAGTCTGTATGGAGCATGATGAGGTTGAAGAGTTTGCTAACTATGTGGGATGTAAATCTGATAGCAATCCCAACTCTTAGGTCTCCTTTTATTCTTAGATAGGCCTCCTAAGAGTCTTTGGGATCCCCTGCTTGAGAGAGTGGAAAAGAAATTATGCCCTTGGAAAAACTGTTGTTATCTTTAGTGGGTAGAACGACTCTTATTAAGGCTGTTTTGGCGAATCTCTCTATTTATTATATGTCGTTATCTTAATGTCCGACTTTATTGACCAACAGATTGGAACAATTTCGGAGGAATTACTTGTGGAATGACAAAGAAAACAATAGGAAATACCTATTGGTTAGATGTGATGACATCTGCAAGCCTAATATGGAGAGTGGCCTTTAAATTTAAATTTTGAAAATGATGAATAAGGCTCTCCTCAGGAAACGGCAGGGAAAATCCGGAGAGGATAGAGATAGCCTCTATGTATCTTCTATAGAGGCTAAGTACGGGTCTAGTTTTGAAGGGTGGTCTTTGTCAGATATTTTTAGAGTCCTAGGCACCTCGATTTGGTGGGGTATTTTGAATTCCAGGTGCTCTTTCAAGAGTGTATTCGGTACAAAGTAGGCAATGGGGATAAAATTAGACAAGGTGGACGTGTGGTGATGTGGCAACCTTTTGAAATCTGAATTTCCGATTCTTTTCAATCTTGTTTCCTTATAAAAGAATTGGTGTGTCTGATTGTATCTTCAAAATTAACGAGAATGTGGAGCGGAATATTAGGTTTCGAAGGAATTTTTCAATTGGGTTGTATATATGGTTGGCTCTTTCTTGGCCAGAATTTACTTGGTTTATGTTCATAGGCAAGGTTTTAATAGAAGTCTGAAAATGGTCCTCATTGGGAATCTTCTCTGATTGTCCTTCTATAATCAGATTTCTCATTAGTTGTGTCGCTCGCTCGCTTGGGGAGCATGGTGCTCTCAGGCCCCTCATAGAGTGATGGCCTTATGCTAGAAGGCTTGCCTTGAAAACATCCTTACCGTTGACCATCTACATATTAGACATTGAATCATTGTCAATCACTTCGTTGTGCCTTGCCAATGCTGAGTGTGGATCATCTTTTACTTCATTGTAGATACACATGCAAGATTTGTTCCTTTGTTCTTGCTCTATTGGGAGTAAAATGGGGTTTTCCTGGTCTTATAACTGAGCTCTTTGAGTCTTGGGTCTTCACTCCTTTGTACCCGAGAGGTCAAGCCCTTGGACACCTATTTTTAGTTGCTAAACTTTGTTAGTGTGGACAGAAAGGAATAGGAGTCTTTAAAGGGACATCTAGAGGTGTGTGTACCATTAGAGACAAATCTTCTTTGTCGTTATCCAGTGGGCTATGAGCCTTCCCATTTTCAGTGTATTCCATTGACACTCTTTTCACAGATATTAGGAGGAGATTCATTGAGGATGAATCTCCACTACAGATGCTATTGAGGAGATTCTTGATGCGATTGAGGGTCACAATACCTTTGGTATGTTTGGTTGTGTCACTGACAACATGTTTAAATGTTTTATAGATGCGACTATTGTTGTTATGACTTTGGACTGTCATACAGGAAGGAGAAAAAGGGAAGTCCCAATATAGAGCTTATGTCTATGATTTTTAAATTTACTTTTACTATTTGATCACAGAACTTCCTTTGATTTAAAAGATCATCTAAACCAGGCTTCAATGACATAAAATCATGTCCTAAGTTCACATCACTCCTTGTCCTTGTTGAAAATGTTCTTTTTCTATTATATGTCCATTGTTTTTTAGGAACAACTTCTAACTTGGATGACATGTAGCCTGCCTTTTCTTTCATGTAAGTTGACAAGGAATTAGTGATGCTTGTGAAGTGTATGATAAGGTAATAGAAAATGCTAATGTCCTTTTGAGGTAAGAGTCCTCTACTTTACAACCATTTCTCTTATATATTATATTGAGGACTGCCATTTGCTCATACTCGTATGACAGTAATATTGATGGTAGGATATTGGATGGTGATCAATGTGCCCTTTGTTTTAACCTTGCCCACCCTTCTTTAGTGTTTTTGTGACATCTTTCCATAGTTAAGAAACCACAAAGAGGGGGTGGCCCTGGTAAATACAAGGGTGAATTTATCATTTCAGTAAGATATTATACATGATTATTTGGGTTGATTGGAGTCTCTTAGCTGATTTGATCCTTTCTTTCTTTATGTTTGATTAACTTGGGTCTTGTGACGTACAAAGCCTGAAATTATGTTTTTTTTTTTTACTTCAATTTGTCTGTGTTTTTTCAACTTGTTATCATTGTTTTCAAGTGAATCTTTTCTGTTTGTTTGATCTCTCTCTCTCTCTCTCTCTCTCTCTCTTACGTAAGCTGGGATTGAACCTATGACCTCGTGGTTGAGGTACAAAGGCTCAACCAATTGAGCTACAGGTCCGTTAGTGGATCTTCTTTTGACTGGTTGGGAATTCAGATCTCTGCTAAAAGATTTAATCTAGGTGGGCTATTGACTGAATGGGGTCTGGGGAAGAAAGTACGCCTACTAAACCTACCAAACCAACTGCTGCAACTCAGGTCTCTCTCTCTCTCTCTCTCTCTCTCTCTCTCTCTCTCTCTCAAGGTCGTGATTAGATGCTAACGTTCTGTTTTATATTTACAGGAATTACCATCTACACCCTCATATTCTGATTGGGCAACATCTATGCAGGTGTATCATTGGAATTATGTTGCCTTCATTTATTGTTTCAATGTTTTGGTTCATGGGTTTTGTTTCTTACTGTTTAATTTGGTTTAAAAGCTTACTAATCAGAACCTTGAATAGGCATACTATGGTGCTGGAGGTACTCCACCTCCCTTTTTCACTCCAACTGTTTCTTCGCCAACACCCCATCCCTACATGTGGGGTGGACAGGTTATTTCTAACCTTGTTACGATTTTATAACCGCTAGAATGCTTTGAGAACAAACGTTTTTATTGCCTTTTTTAGTGGTTTCAGCATTTAATGCCACCATATGGGACTCCGCTTCCATACCCTGCCATGTATCCTCCTGGTGGAATTTATGGTCACCCATCCATGGCTTCGGTAATCAAAGCCTCCTTTTCATAATTTTATATTTCCATCGCTGTTTGTGATAATCTTGTGCAAGTTTTCTTCACAAGCAAATCTGCTGGTTATGTTGTAATTATTTTCATCAAAAACAGGATTTCAAACTTCTTACTTGTGCTCTGTAATTCTCCTTTATAGGCCCAAGGAACAGTAATGACACCTTCTGAAACAGAAAGAACGGGAGCAGATGGAAAAGACCGGGTTTCAACAAAGAATTCTAAGGAGAGTTCAGGAAATATGGGTCTTCTGGTCAGTGAAAAATCTAGGAATGGTGGCAAGGCGGCACCCAGCTCTGCAAATGATGGTTCATCAGAAAGGTTCTCTCATCTAAACCTATCTTTGACCATTTTGTATTTGGAGTCGTTTCTATTGTGGATTTGAATGATCATTCATCTTTGTTATCATGTTTTCGTGCTTAATGTTAATTTTCTTGCCGGTAAATAGTGGAGGAAGTGGAATTGAGGGTTATTCAGATACAAGTGACGAGAATACTAACCAACAAGTATGTGTTTGCCAAATTTCTATATTTATGTGATGCCTTATAATTCACTGCCATCCATTTTGTGTAGCTTGCTGAATAAACCATTAATTCTTCTACTTTATTTTGTTTTCTCTTAAGGAGTTTTCGGCAACAAGGAAGAGAAGTTTCGATCAAATGCTAGTAGATGGTATAATTTTCATTTGAAATTGTTCTTTAATTTAATTAATTTCATTTGTTTTAACTTGAAGAACTTGCCTAGGAGCAAATGCACAAAACAATAACAGTGCCACAAACCCACTAGGTTCAGTGCCAGGGAAGCCTGCTGTAACTGTGCCCACAACCAATTTGAATATCGGAATGGATCTTTGGAATACATCCTCTGCGGGAGCTGTACCCATGAAGGCGAGACCTAATGCACCTGGAATCTCACCGGCAGTGGCTCCATCTGCAATGGTTGGACGTGATGGGGTTTTGCCTGAACAACTTTGGATCCATGTGAGTAGCCTTGTAGATTTTGTTAAATTGCATGCCCTAAACTACTTTTCTAAAAAAAATAAAGAACATCCTAAGATATATTTAAGGAATTAAAATTCATAGCATGCTTTTATAAATTACAAAACTATTCTTCTTCGAGAAAAAAGTTGCAAAAAAAAAAAAATCACAGGTTCAAGTCTTCCAAGTTCTACTGCAAATCTATGAAGGAAAAGAAAAAGAAAAAGAAAAAGAAGAAAAGTTCTTTTTTTTTTTGAGAAGCTTGGTCGTTTTTTAGATATTAATGCATTGAGAAGTTAAAAAAAACAGGAAAACATAGAAATGCTATTTTGAATTTGCAAATCATTTTTTCGTAGTTTTGACTCACTAAATTTTTTGAAAGATGCACCATCAACCAATCTAGAACACAAGATAGAGTGAGACAAATAATATTGGCTCAACAAGTTTCTTTAATATTTGTTGTTATATTATTTAATTATGTTTGTAACTTATATCTCCTCCTTTTCCAGGACGAACGTGAACTAAAGAGGCAGAGGAGGAAGCAGTCTAATCGGGAGTCGGCTAGAAGGTCAAGGTTACGCAAGCAGGTATGCTTATGGTTGCACAAATGTTCTATTTAAGCTGTTGCTCCCAATATGGAATCTTGTATACCCAGATGCTTTTGCCCTTAACATAGCTTAATTTCTATGCGCCATTGATGCTACATTTCCTAGGAAATTGTCGTGTTTTGTCAGGCACAAGTTGACATAACTTCTAGGAATCTAGGAAGAAACTTTAATTCTCTTTTCTTGTATTCTATGTCACAAATATCTCCGATATATTCAAAATATAGCGATTTTATCGCGATATTTTGATAAAATGACAAAATACTGAAATAATCCCGAGAATTTAAAAATATAGCTCTATTTTCATTTACTACAATAATATCACAATAGTATCATGATATTTTTACTATATTTAATATTTTTTCTTAATTTATAGATTTTTAAATTATTTTATTTTATCATTTTTCCCAATATAAACCCCAAAAAATAAAAATAAAATTAATATATCCCAAGATTTTCCATTGCCGAGAAATTCCCGAGAACGATATTTGTGATATAGCTTGTATTTTCATATTTTTTTATATTCTTGAATGCTACGAAAATTTATAATCCATTTAGGAAATTAACTTTAAAAAACAAATCCATTTAGGAAACAAACAGTACAGTCATGGTTCAAAATATGGGCCAATACTGATACTATTGCTTGCACCTATTCGTACTGACGGGTCTAGTATGATAGGGACCCCTCTATTACGGCTTACAAAATATCACAAGAGTATCCACCACTGATACGATCGGAATGGAAGGTGTTTCAAACGATATTATCGTTGTAGGGCTGATATGACGAATATGGGGCTGAATGTGTGGTGCAAGCTGGGTTTCAACCATGCATGCCTTCATGCCATGCCACCTAATAGAATAAAAAGATGCAAGCCTTTGTGCTCGCCCCTCACAAAGCCAAGTTCCAGCTCAATCGATCATCACTACGAGACATTACATTCTCGAGGGGGAACCATCCTTTCGTTAGATGTGTCAGAGTTGCACCAATTACCGGGGAATTAAGCTAATGAGTCACACCATGAAGCTCTGGGAGAGGGTAATTGAGCATAGACTAAGAAAAGAGACTAAGGTGTCAGAGAATCAGTTTGGCTTCATGCCCGGACGATCGACTATGGAAGCTATCTTCTTGATTAGGCGGTTAATGGAGAGATTTAGAGAAAATAAAAAGGACCTTCATATGGTTTTCATTGATTTGGAGAAGGCGTATGATAGGGTTCCCAGGAGTGTTATGTGGGGTCCTTGAAAGGAAAAAAGTGTCTGCTATATATGTTGATGTGATTAAGGATATGTACGATGGAGCAGTAACTAGTGTCAGAACCACGGATGGCAAGTCTAGTGAGTTTCCAATTACAATAGGACTGCACCAAGGATTAGCTCTAAGCCCTTATCTTTTTACGCTAGTTATGGATGAGCTTATGAAGGGTATCCAGGATGAGGTGCCGTGGTGTATGTTATTTGCAGATGACATAGTATTAATCGACGAAACCAAAAGAAGCGTAAATGCTAAATTAGAGTTATGGATAACTACTTTGGAATCTAAAGGTTTTAGACTGAGTAGGACTACGACAGAATATATGGAATGCAACTTTAGTAATGTAAGGAGGCGGGACGAGGATGTAGTAAATATGACTGGACAGGAGGTACCTAAGAGGGATATCTTTCACTATCTTGGTTCAATTCTACATAAGGAAGGAGAGATTGAAGAGGATGTTAACCATAGACTAAGAGCAGGTTGGTTGAAGTGGAAGCTTGCCTCAGGAGTTCTGTGCGACCGTAAAATCCCTATCATGCTGAAGGGAAAGTTTTATAATACATCTGTGTGGCCAGCCATGCTGTACGGCTCAGAATGTTGGGCCACCAAGAAGCAGCATGTTCATAAGATTAGTGTAGCGGAGATGCGAATGCTTAGATGGATGTGCGGCCACACAAAGTTAGATAAAATTAAAAATGAAGATATTCGTAAAAAGATGGGGGTGGCACCAATTGAGGAGAAGATGAGAGAGCACCGCTTAAGATGGTTTGGACATATCCAACGTAGGCCTTTAGATGCTCCGATGAGGAGAGGCGACTCGTGCCAAATTGATGGAGTAAAAAGAGGTAGGGGCAGACTGAAAACAACTTCGGTGGAAACAGTAAGGAAAGACTTGATATCTAGGAACATAACAGAGAACATGCCCTTGGATAGGATAGAATGGAAGAAAATGATCCACGTAGAAGAACCCAAATAGAACCAGGATTAGAGCTGGGTAGATTCCTTTTACCTTCATGAATTTTTTCTAAAGGATTCATTTAGCTGACCCCAACTAGTTTGGGACAAAGGCTTTGTTGAGTTGAGTTAAGTTGAGTTGCCATTTTCTAATGGGATTTGCTTGATTTAAGGTTGTATGATCTAAAATAGATATGAAAACATGATTTTAAGTGTGAATAGAATCCATATTTCTTCTCACTTTTTTTATGTGGATTAGTTGTAATACATTGAAAACATGAATTCTTCATTGGATATACATGTTTGCAACAAGAGTTGAAGAGATTTAAGTGTTATTTATGTTAATTTTATTATTTTCTCTATTTTTTATTTTATATTTCTTGTGATATCTAATCTTTGAATGATAGATTTTGTGTACTATATTGTTTGGTTGCTTAATGATATAGTTTCTAGTGTGGGAAGCAAAAGCGGAAAGCAAGAAGGGAAGCAAGAATTGTGAAGGGTTGGGGAAACATCGTGGAAGTGGAAGCGTAAAGGGAAGTCCTTGGGCACCAAACATGATGGTCAGGAAGTGAAAAACTAGTGGGAATATAAAAAAGTAAAAGAATTAAAAAAATTAGTGACAATTAGAAATAAGTTTAACAATCTATTTTTCAATATGTGTTAACTTTACATGCAAGTGAATTCCAAGTTTCCAAGTAACATATGCAAATCAAATCCAACCACCATAAAGAATCAAAATTCTAACTAATATTAAATCCTAATTCCTGCAGCATAACCAATTTGCATGCGAATCCAACTCCCAACCATTAATCAAAATATCAAATACTGAAGCTAATACAAAATTTTCTCAAGTCTAAAATGGACAACTAAATAATTAACCACTTAAATGATTAAAGTAATGTCACTTTTCTTGTCAATTTAACATAAACAATTTATGATTCTTATGTGATAAATGTGCCTTGTATTCTATGTACTTCTAGTTCAGTTCAAATATAGTTCTCTTGTTTTGCATTGGAAAGTGATGACGATGCCCGGGGGAGGTATCAGGTCCTGGAGAGCCACTCCCTGCATGCCATTGCATGTGGGCCTGACCGCTGACTCTGCACATGGAGCACAAAGAGTGGGTCTCCCGACCTTGGCATCTCCTTAGGCATCCTGTTAGCACTCATGTTTTGCATTCAATGATTAAAATCTTTATTAGAAATCCGAGGTATACTTGGTTTTAATAAAGACATAACTAACGTGAGGACCTAGCAAAATCCAATATCAAATTATGCCATAGGAGTTATAATCTTTATTTGACACCTCAAGAGGAAATCTTCATGTGACAGTAAAATGATGAATATGAATTTGTTACAACATTATATGAAATGCTCATGTTCAATTTATGAACAAATATAGAGAGATCCATTTCTAGGAGCAAAACTTCTGCACAATGTCATCCTAGGAGAAATCCTAATTACTAGGATCAAATCGTAATGTTGATTAATATTTCCAAACAGAATTTCCCAACAATTCGCAGCATCAAAATAACCAAGTCAATAGAAAACTCTCAACATACATCATTGATTTGCATGAGTCGACTGGGTTTTACTTGGGGCAAGTTCCTATCCGAGTATGAGCTTTTAATCACTGCAATTATGTATAGTGTATTTCCTTCCTTAGTGATTGTTTCTTTGGCGTTTCTTTACTATACTGCTTAGAAGCCTAACCCTGCCTATCATGTGTTTGTAGGCCATTCTATACCCTGAACCAAGGTTTTAAATTTTGGTTTCGGTCGCCACAGAAACGAAAATGTTTCGGTTTCAGTTGAAAATTTCGGTGGAAATCCTGTAAAATCAATGAAACGTATGCAAATGATAGAATTTAAAGATGGAACTTAAGGAAATGCTAGAAACGCACAAAACTTAAAAACCATCACATAAGAAAGATAACCATCCATAATAGTTTAAAAGAATCGAACACCTAGTGACATGCACTGTCAGGCTTGTATGATAATTTAGTGCATAACAAATTTTCACATATAATTCATGCAAATATTTATACATAATACATGCGCCACAATTTGCATGCAATTCATATGAATGTAATTATGTAATTCATATGTATACTACTATTACACTTACGATTTTGGTTTCTGCGTTGCGGTCGTTTCGGTGGGGATGGAAACAAAATCATTTTGGTCATTTTTAAAACCATGCCCTAAACTCACTCAAAACTAACTTGTACTCTGCTCTACTCAAGCTGCTATGTTTGCTCTTACATCCACTCCTGGCTGCTAAGCTCTTGTTGTAATACGGGCTGTGAGTAATATTCACTTGGATTAAGTTTTTAGTTTAGTTGGCTTTGTCATGAGTCTATCTTCAATAATAGCATTGAAGGAAAGGAAGAAGCTGTTGGCTTTTCGAGAATAGTGGCCTACTTTTAACTTTATTTTAGAGTATCCTCATCCAGGTTATGCTAGAAATATGTCTTTAGCGCATCCTTTAGAAAATCGTTGTCGTTTTCATGAGCTCAGGATAATGGCCAAAGTGATGGTTGAACTTAAAACTATGTTGAGTTTTCGTAGGGGAATCCGGGAAATGCAAGTTTAGTCTCATATATGAAGCAGTATATATATATATATATATATATATATATATATATATATATATATAGAGAGAGAGAGAGAGAGAGAGAGAGAGAGAGGAAAGTTCTTCTAGTCGGCCCCCTAGAAAAGGTTCTCTAGTCTGCCCTCTTAAATACCATTGGATCAAATCCAATCTAATCTGAGCCATCCAAACCTGAAATCCATAGCGTAACACAAAACCCTCATTCGACGGAAAGAGTTTCGTCTCTGTCTCTATTGAAATCTAAGGTTTTGGGTTTTGAAAAAAAACACAAGGAAGCAGACTCCCTCGCTCTCTCCACCCTCTCTCTCCCTCTCTCCACCCTCTATCTCCCTCTCTCTCTCTCTCTCTCTCTCTCTCTCTCTCTCTCACACACACACACACACACACACACACACACAGATTCTAGGTTTTTCAAAAACCCTAGAAAATCGAACATCTCCACCCTCTCTCGCTCTCTCTCTCGCTCTATCTCTCTCACTACGACGATTTTGAAAAACCCAGCGAGGGGTTTTCTTCAATCGCGCCTCTCTCTCTCTCTCATCTCTCTGTAAGTTTCTTCCTCTCCTTCTGCACATTTTTAGGGTTTATTGATTTTTCAACCATTTTAGGAATTGTGGGGCTATTTTGTGCAACAATGGTTGAAAAAAAACACATTTAAAGCCTCTATAAATGGCTAGAAATTTTTTTCCTGGTTATGGCAATGGATTTTTCAGCCATTTTAGGAATTGTGGGGCTATTTTGTGCAAAAAAGGTTTAAAATAACTCATTTAAAGCCTGTAGGAATTGTGACGCTATTTTGTGCAAAAATGGTAGAAAAACTCATTTAAAGCCTCTATAAATGGCTGGAATTTTTTTTTTGTGGTAATGGCAATGGATTTTTCAATCATTTTAGGAATTGTGGGGCTATTTTGTGCAAAAATGGTTTAAAATAACTCATGTAAAGCCTGTAGGAATTGTGGGGCTATTTTGTGCACAAATGGTTGATGTTTGCTTAATGAAAATAAAGTTCTGACCCAGCTTTGGTTCCTAGCATCCCTGTCAGTATTGGCTTTTTGAGTCGCTGACCTAGATAGCCTAAGGATCGGTCCTATACCTGAAATAAATTTTCAAACCCTGAAATGAATAGATTTTCTTCAGGCGCCTACTCTGGTCCCTCAAGATGTATATGTATATAATTCATAGTTTTCTTGAAAAATTTTGTGTCAATGTATTCTGATGGATTTTCAAACCCTGAAATGAATAGATTTTTTCTGTCAATGTATTCTGATGGATTTTCTCCTGACATTGAATCAATGAACACACTGTTGCAAAATAGAGTTCCATCCAATTTGATTATGGCTCGAATGCCAAAACTGTTATGGATAGATTATTGTAGTGTGTTATTTTTCAATCAAAGCATGAGGTACATGATATGAGGCAAGATCTAGTCCATTTGCTTTTCGATTATTCAACAAATTGGAAAGATTATAGTTAGTAATAACTTGTGATTTAGACTTGTAAAACCCTATTTATTTTTGTAAACTTGAATCAGTGTAATTCTATTATTGTGTTTGCCTTGCCCTGTATGATGTATTTTCAGATTTCCAAATTCTAATCAATTCATTGCCCTGTAGTTTCACTATTGTCTATCATTGCTTTCAGGGGCGATGCCAAAAATTTTGCACAAGGGGCGCAAAAATTATAGTAATTTTTTTTTCTCCAAACAAATGAAAGCAATGTTATAGTTTCCAAAAAAACCCTCATATATATTCCATCACCAACATACATTGAGGTAAACAAAAATGACATCTTACAATTTTAGAATGCAAAACCTAATAACAAGACCCATAAGAAAATTTAATAGGCTTCCTCGACGTGGACTCATTTTTTGGAAATGACACATGATTGTCTCATCATCGATGTTATCAAAAATATCCTTCCCAACATATGGAATCAAGCAATCAGTCATAAATTGATCTGACATTCTATTGCGTAATCGATTCTTCAAGATCTTCATGGCAGAAAAGGCCCTCTCAACGGTTGCAGTTGCGACTGGTAAGATTAGTACCAATGTGATGAGTTTGTAAACAAGTGGATCTCCAATTCCTTTCAAATTCACAAAGTGAGTATTGGACCTCATATCAAGAATATATGTTTCAAGTTGGTTGTCTAATTCTTTTGTAGAATACTGAACTTCTAGAAATTCTTTTAGATAAAACTTAGAGAGTCGAATCAACTTCTCTTTATCAAATGCAGAAAATGAATCACTTGGATTTAAACATGCCACACATAAAAGCAACTCTGTATTTGCTTCATTGAAACGACTATTGAGCTCTTGAAGTTGCAAGTCTATAACTTGAAAAAACAACTCAACTTGAAAATGGTGCAAGACCGTTCTTTTCTCTACATGCCGTCGCACTCTTCCGGGAACATAAGTATCAACCATATTAGGGACTTCTATGTCATGTTTGGCACAAAATGAAGAAATGTCATCTAACAAAGAATTCCATCCATTGTCTCGCATCAATTGTAGCCGTTGTTTTGATATTCTCACTAATATCATGGCATTCACAATATCTTGATCCTTCCTTTGCAATGCTTGCGACAATTCATTTGTAATTCCCAATAAACTTATCACCAAATGAAAGGAAAATGCGAATTCAAAAGTTTGCAATGATTTCAAGAGATTATGTGCTTCATGTCTTTGATCTGAACTTAACTTTATATCCTTGACAATAAGATCAAGTACATCAAGAATAGAGGAAAACATATATTCCAAACTAACCAGTGTTCTATAGTGTGAGCTCCAACGTGTATCCCCCACACGTTTGAGTGTGGTCTCTTGATTAAGTCCTTGTCCATTTGAAAGCTCACCATTTTCAAGTGCTTCCTTAATTTTGGCAGGTTGAATCTCCTGAAGAATATCATGGCGCTTACAAGAACCCCCCACCTATGAAGCACGGGTGCGGGGTGCGGGTGCGACACGACACGGGTACGCGGGTATGCGATTTTCCAAAAAACTTGGGTGCGGGTGCGTTCGGGTGCGTTGAATATAATAATATTTTTTATTAAAAAAAATTAAAAAAATAGGAAAGCAATCAAATAACAATAACATCACCATTCACCAAAATGGAATGTCACAATCTCAAATTAACATGGCCTAAAAGCTCACAATTGGAAATTTGGGATTTAGGGCTTTAGTCCCTAAAGCCCTAAATCCCAAATTCCCAATTGTGACCTCCAAACTGAAAATCAGTTTAGGGCTTCAAAATCACAATTCAATTTAAGATTATGCCAACCGATTGTGAGCTCCAAATTGATTTTTATGTGACTCACAATCGGTTAGGGCTTTAGGGTATTTTTTAGGGCAAATCACAAATAAAAATAATGCAAATCACAAATAAAAATAAAGGAAAGAGAGAAAGAGAGTAGAGACTAGAGATACAAAAAAGAGAGAGTAGAGAGAGATACAAAGAGAAAGAGAGAAGTAGAGAGAGAGTACCCTTAAGTAGGGTTAGGTTAGGGCTCCGACGGTGGTGGAGGCGGCGGTAGCCGGTAGTTGCAGGGAGAGAGAGAAGAAACCGAGAGGGAGAGAGAGAGAGAGAGAGAGAGAGAGAGAGAGAGAGTTGCAGAGAGAGAGGGTGAGGGACGAGACAGAGAGAGGGGTGAGGAACGAGACAGAGACAGAGAGAGGGAGAGAGTTGCGTGAGTGAGGGGGTTTTAAAACCCCTTTTATAATTTAACCCCCCCCCCAAATGTTATTGGCAGCCCTCCTCTTTTTTTCTTTTTTTTTTGTTTTAAAACACTTAAAAACGTGTCGGGTGCGTCGGGGTGCGCACCCAACCGTCAAAATTTAAAAAAAAGGGTTTTTGAATCGGGTGCGCACCCGGGACGCACCCGAGCGCACCCGTGTCGGATACACACCCGATACGGGTATGCGGGCCATTTTGAAGCACCCGTGCTTCAGAGCCCCCCACCACATTTACTACATTTGTAACTTAAAAAAAGAGATCGGAGATGTTCATATTTTTCTTTGCAACACCAACTAATGCCAACTGTAATTGATGAGCAAAACAATGAACATAGTAAACATATTCATTCTCCTTCAAGATTAGTGCTTTCAAACCATTAAACTCCCCTTGCATATTACTTGCCCCATCATATCCTTGACCACGAAGTCTCGATATGCTCAATTTATGCTTGGCCAATAATGCTTCAATTTCTTCCTTAAGGGAAGTAGCAGTGGCGTTGGGAACGTGAGTAATACCTAACAAACGCTCAACCACATGCCCAAGCTTACCTACATAACATATAACTACGGCCATTTGCTCTTTTAAAGTATTTTTCCATACCTAAAAAAAACAAACAAGAAAGACAAAGAACTTTTATCACTATATCACAAAAATATTTAATTATCAATACTCCATAACTGAAACAATTTCCTATTTCCACTCCAAGACCCGGACAAACGTATAACAGATTGACAAATAAGATTAAAATTAAACTGAGATGCCAAGATCATTTTAACCCCTTCAACCCTATCCATTCACAAAAAGAAACAAGAGAAAAACAAATGCAATTCCTTAAGCAAAATGGCTTAAACAAAAAAAAAAACCCACATGAAAATTATACACAAGTCTCACAAAATTGCACTTTTGGGTTATAAAGACCCCAATTCTAGGCTGAAATTAGATGTCAAGATCATTTTAATCCTTCCACCCCTCTCCATTCCCAAAAAGAAGAAAGAAAAAAACAAATACAATTCCAAAAGCTCAATGGCTTAACAAAAAACAACCCACATGAAAATTTCACACAAGTCTCACAAAATTGCACTTTGGATGCAAAATTGCAAATGTGCAATTCTCACAAATTGCACCCAATTGGATTAAACAGACCCCAATCCTAGGCCGAAATCAGACAAGATTATTTGTCAAAAATCAGGAAATAAACATGAGACCAGAAAAGCACAAAACAGTAAAACTAGCCCTAGCATCTTATTTTCCATTTTTGCTGAAATTCCATAAAGAAAATCCCTTTCAAATCCAAGAAAAAAAAAAGCAACTTCCCTTACAGATCTCAAAATCAACTCTACAGATATTCTAACAGATAACAACATAAACACCCATAAATTTTAGTCTACAGAGAACAGAGCAAAAAAAAGAAGACAAAATGCCAACGAAACTTTAAAAGAGAGAGAGAGAGAGAGAGAAAGAGCAAATAAACCCCACCAAAAAAATGAAACCCAAGCTACAAAAAGAGAGAGACAGAGTAGTGAAAGAAAAATCACCTCCGAACTGGTTATGGGCTTCTTCATTGCTTCGTCTAGGGTTTCAAATTTCAAAGATATTAAAGCAATAAAGCTAGGGTTCAAAAGATAAGAAAAGGCATTGAAAGATATAACATTTGCTTCTTTTTTTTGAGGTTTAGCCGCTGTTGACAAGTGGGACCCAGCCAAAAATCGCAGACGCAAAAAAAGCAGCCCAAATTCACTAAACTGTGTTTTTCGGTTTATTTACGATTATGCCACTATCCCAATAAGGGGGGCAATTGTCCCCCTTAATTTTCAAGTGCCGTCGCCCCTGATTGCTTTACTGAATGCTTGTTTATGTTGTCAGTTGCACTTAAAGGATGCACATTCTAGATGCATTGTGTTTGTTCACTTTATAGTTTCTTTACTTGACTTATGTTGGTTTTTGGTGTGAAGGTTATTTCAACAACGCCTATTGTCGATCATTTTCCTATATCATTAATTTGCTTTATTAAATTTCTAGTTTATTCTATCTGATTATGAAGATTATGAAATGCCCTTTGATTGTTGTTTTTCTTATTAGAAGAGACTACTTGATGGATACTAACTTGGAGCAAAGTGTTGGGTTATCAATTGATGACATCGATGCTAATAGGTTACTTTTTTATGAGGAGAGGGAAGCTTTTGGCTTAATAAACAATGAATCTGTAGGCAATCAGTTACTTTTGGACGAGGAAGGGGGAAATCCAAATGATGGTGCCTTACTTCCTATGGTCAACGAGGAGGGTTGTAGTGGTAACACTAGTGAAGATGATGGTGAGAGTCATGTATTAAAGGAACCCTTTCTTAACCAGGAGTTTGAAAGTGTAGAAGATGCATATGAGTTTTATAATCTTTATGGGTTGGCCACAGGTTTTGGTGTAAGGAAATCCAAGACCGAAAAGTCGAAGGCAAATCATGAAATTATCTCAGGAGATTTGTTTGTGCTAGAGAGGGGTTCAAAAATACTAAAGATAAGAGGCAAGTAGGAAAAGAAGTGAAGTTGCGTCGAAGTGTAAGAGATGGTTGTGAAGCGAAGTTGGAGATTAGAAAGAAAAATGAGAAATGGGTTGTGTCTAAAATTGAAGCCAAACATTGTCATGAACTAACCTCTCCTGGCAAAAGACAAATGCATTGTTCACAGAATAACTTCGTTAAGAATGTTGTCGCCAAAAATTTGATAGACACTCTCAGTGGACACGGGGTTCAATCTTCTAAAATTGCTAAGTTTCTTACTTCCACATCTAAAGCTAGTGCTGTCACACCTCATCAAGTTGTGTCCCACGTGGGAGTACGCAGTCAGAACAATATGGGGAAAGAAGCATTCCTAGTAGTCCAACAGTTCCATCAGAGGAGCAGAAGACCCAAATTTCTATTTTGCCATGGAGATAGATAACAAGGGGAATTTGCGATCCATGTTTTGGGTCGATTCACGGGCTAGGAATGCTTACTTGGCCTTTTCTGATGTCATTGTGTTTGATGTGACCTATAGGACGAATAGGTTTCAGATGCCTTTCGCACCATTTACTGAAATTAACCATCATAGGTAATCTACCTTATTCGGATGTGCGTTGTTAGTAGATGAGAGAGAGGAGACATTTACATGGTTATTTCAGCAATGGTTAAAATGCATGTTTGGTAAAGCTCCTGGTTGTATTATCACCGACATGGACATTGCTATGAGAAATGCAATCAGAACCGTTTTTCCAAACACACGTCATAGGTTTTGCTCGTGGCACATACAGAGGCACCTAGTTGAGCATATTGCACCCATGCGAGATTTTGATAGTGAGTTTATTAAGGATTACAATAGGTGGTATTTCAAGAAAAACATACACAAATGTGAGGAAGAATGGGAAAAATTTGAGGCGAAATATGAGATTGAAGAAAACAGTTGGCTAGGTAACATGTGACAACTACAGAGTCATTGGGTGCCAACTTATTTTAGGGACACTGTCACTGCTGGCATGTCATCCAGTGAACGTAGCGAAAGTATCAACTCATTCTTTGACGCTACTCTACAAGAATTTGTCGAACAATATGATACGGCACTTGAAGGTCGTCGAAAAAAAGAAGCTGAAGAAGATTTCAGGACAAGATCTTCAAACGCAATATTATTGTCTTCATGGAAGAAATTGGAAGCACAAGCTGGCAAATGTTATACAAGGTCAATGTTTACCCTATTCCAGATAGAGATGAAGGATAGCAACGATTGTTGGTTTGACTTATTGGGTGAGAATGGCAAAGTGACAGAATACAGTGTAGGATTGAGTGATGAGGAGACTTGGAGATGGTGCAAGGTTGTCTATGAAGATTCTGAAGAAGGTGTGATGGCTACATGTGAGTGTGTTAAGTTCGAGATGGAGGGAGTTTTATGCAAGCACATCCTTCGCATAATGTCCCTGCGGCATTTAAGTAACATTCCCGAGCAATATATATTGAGTAGATGGACAATTGGGGCAAGATTTGTTTTCGATGGTGGGGTGTCTACGGCCGAAGAAGATAATGATGAGAGGACACCTCTTCATAAATGGTTCCTAATTTCAAAGTATCAAGATATTTAGATGATTATCAATGTCCGAAGAGCTTGCTCAAGAAGATGGATGAAACTCTTAATGAATGGATTGCGGATGGTGAACGGCGTAAGAAAGAGAAGCAAAATGCCTTGTCAACTAGCGGAAGCCAAGTACATTCTAACATTGTCATAGAAACCCCAGAGATATCTATTTATGACCCCCAGATTGTGAAAACCAAGGGCCGTCAGAGAAATGCTACACGGTTTAAATCTCCGATAGAGGTATCCCAAGCCGGATGCAAGAGACGGAGGTGTAAAAAATGTGGACAATTAGGCCATAATATGAGAACCTGTAACAAGAATTCAAAGGTATGGATTTCTACTTCCTTGTCTAGTTTTTTTAGGGGAGATAACATATATATCACTTTTTTCATTTACTATGTGTGCCAATAGATGTCGACAAAAAAGGATCCAGAGGAATCAAATGAGGAGGGACAAGAAGATGAAGAGGAAGCGGAAGAGGACCTAATGGCAGATTGAACAACTACAACAGGTTTGTGTAATTTGGTTTTTAGTTGTGATCATAACCCAAACATTATTTTTTCTCATTTTCTTGTTCCTTTTAATGTGTCTGTTATATATAACTTACATGTGCTTTACCATGTTACAGATTAAATGGCAGAGCATAGATGGTGCTGTGGACATCCCAACTTTGGATATTTCATATTGTAGCAGTGAACAAGTTTTAGTAGGATGCTTATGTTTGCTTGTTTAGATTGTAGCAATGAATTTCAGTTGTAATCCCTGTTCTGCACATTGTAGCAGTGAACAAGATAAAAATTGTTGCAATCCCTGTTCTGCACAGTTTTATTTTATTGAAAATGCTCCTACAAGTAGTTTGTTGTACTTTGAGTAGAAAACTCTGTGAGTGCATATCAGGTTCACAGTTATGAGGAAAAAAATGGAGTAGAAAACTCTGTGAGTGCATATCAGTTCACAGTTTTTCAGAAAATTCAAACAGATATCGACATTCTGAAATCGAAAAGTTCTGAGCTTGTAAGCTGTGGGTACTAATACTGTTGTCTTAAACTTGGTTCAGATAGCTTCTGTTAAAGATTCCTTCTCATTTGGAGACATGTGAGTTGGTGAAATTGGCGCTCAATTCTGTACTAGGATGGTTTTTCTCTGAAATAAATCGCAGGTGCGCAGTCCAAATAGCACTAACAGAAGCTATGAAATGCTAAGCTAGGGGCAAATTCTGTGAGTTGGCGCTCAATTCTGTGAGTTGTACCTGAGATAGATCCGTGTCAGTGGAAATGTTAAGCTTGAATAGGTTCTACTTCTACCAACTTTAGACCAGAATACACTGATCTCTTTAGAGATCTAGTGGCTTTCTATGCAATGCAATCCCACCCAAGTGGTAGGATTTTGACGAACTCAACTTTAGACCAGAATCCCACTCAAGTGGTAGCATTTTGTTCCATGCAATCCTATCCATCAATGCAATGCCCCACACTTCAAAATTTTAAACATCCTACTGTTAAAGAACAATTAGGCCATGTTTGGCTGCCATGAAAAGTTTTCCCATGGAATTTTAGTTTATCAAGTGGCAACTGAGAAAGGCCTGACAAAACAAGGAAATGAAAATCTCTAATTAAGAAACCAATTATTTTCCCTGTTTTTTAGCCATTTCTTACCCTCTTCTCAATCACAGGATCTCAGGTCTCTTCATATCCCATTCTCTCTGCATCTCTCTCACCACTTGGTAAACTAATTTCTATGGAAATGCAAAGCCTCGACCAATTGAGCTACAGGCCCAATACATACAGAAGAATGAGCAGAAAAACTGTATTCTGCAATTGAAATGTGATTTTTGTAGTTTCTAAAGAAAAAATCACAGACGTACTGAGTTTAGGATAGGCAATGAGTTAATGAAAATAGGAAAAACAAGAGGTTAGGATTTTAAGTACAGACCCAACTGTACATCATAGTGAATTAGCTTTAATCCATGAGAGGCCCTCCATTCAATCAAGTAAGCACTTGTTCACATATTGAGTAAATCATTAATTTTCCTTTCATTTATTCACCTCAGACTCCACACATGGAAGTGACATATAAAGTTCTCAGGTGTTTAAAAGCTTCATTGTGCCATTGCTTATACAGTTAGTGTTAACATCCAGGTCATTTTTTCACCTCAGAATCCACACATGGTCAATCCTAAAGCAAGACAGGTCAATTCTAAAACACTAATAAAGCATCACAAATAGTCAACCCAATTTACAATGAAGTGTCCATACAGCAAACATAAACAAATTTTTTTTTTTTAAGGTTAAGATCATCCAATCATCACAGCTTTAGGGTCATGGCAATCCAAGGTAAGGGCCTGAAACTTAGGAAGAGATACACCGGAAGAGGTACCAATAAACCAAGAAAAAAAAGCGCAAGAACTCCAACTACTTTATTCCACCCCTTCTCATTGTCTAGTACTTTCGATCGTCGCAGCAAGAGCTTCAATTCAGCTACCGCTTCCTTTGTCTCTTGAACCGACATCTAAAATTGCCTAGAAATAAAATATAACTTAAACCATCTTTACTTACATTGAAATGGGACGAGTAAAGGACCCGTTCTTGGTTACCATGCACATCAGTCTCGGCTATTTTCAGAGTAGCTTTCTTCTTACATTTACATTGAAGCACGGGGATTCTGAACATTTTTGACCTTCCAACACTATTGGAAGATGAAGCCATCAATTTCTTTAACCTCCTTGCAAAAATAAAGAAAATATTAGAAAATGAACTCTCATGTATCATGACAAAATGTGATTTCCATTTCCATCAAAAGCTTTTACAAGAATCAAGAGGATCATGATAACAGTGAAATCCTCAAGTGAAATAAACTAGACCAACCATCTGTTTTTTACTATGAGAATAAATCTCAGGGACTTCCAAAATTCAAATCAAACTAAAGTCAGGGACCTAATACCTCTACTGTGTCTAGCATATGCAAAAATTTTCAAGAAAACTATGAATTATGTACATATACATCTTGAGGGACGAGAGTAGGCGCCTGAAGAAAATCTATTCATTTCTGGGTTTGAAAATTTATTTGGAACCAAAGCTGGGTCAGAACTTTATTTTCATTAAGCAAACATCAACCATTTTTGCACAAAATAGCCTCACAATTCCTACAGGCTTTAAATGAGTTATTTTAAACCATTTTCGACAAAATAGCTCCACAATTCCTAAAATGTATGAAAAATCCATTGCCATAACCAGGAAAAGAATTTCCAGCCATTTATACAAGCTTGAAATGAGTTTTTTTCAACCATTTTTACACAAAATAGCCCCACAATTCTTAATACAGGCTTTAAATGAGTTTGTTTCAACCATTGTTGCACAAAATAGCCCCACAATTCCTAAAATGGTTGAAAAATCAATAAACCCTAAAATTGTGCAGAAGAAGAAGAGGAAGAAACTTACAGAGAAATGAGAGAGAGAGAGAGAGAGAGAGAGAGAGATAGAGGCGGGATTGATGAAAACCCCTCGCTGGGTTTTTCAAAATCGTCGTTGTGAGAGAGACAGAGCGAGAGAGGGTGGAGATGTTCGATTTTCTAGGGTTTTTGAAAACCTAGAATCTGTGTGTGTGTGTGTGAGAGAGAGAGAGAGAGAGAGAGAGAGAGAGAGAGAGAGGGT
Source organism: Tasmannia lanceolata (assembly GCF_043159265.1). Classification (NCBI taxonomy): domain Eukaryota; kingdom Viridiplantae; phylum Streptophyta; class Magnoliopsida; order Canellales; family Winteraceae; genus Tasmannia; species Tasmannia lanceolata. The sequence continues at coordinate 69,337,799 of NW_027518695.1, forward strand.
GGAGAGAGCGAGAGAGTCTGCTTCCTCATGTTTTTTTTCAAAACCCTAGATTTCGACAGAGAGAGAGAGACCCCCTAAACTTTCAAAACCCTAGATTTCCTGAAAGTTCTTCTAGTCGGCCCCCTAGAAAAGGTTCTCTAGTCTGCCCTCTTAAAATACCATTGGATCAAATCCAATCTAATCTGAGCCATCCAAACCTAAAACCCATATCGTAACATAAAACCCTCATTCAACCGAAAGAGTTTCGTCTCTCTCTCTCTCTCTCTCTCTCTCTCTCTCACACACACACACACACACACACACACACAGAGATTCTAGGTTTTTCAAAAGCCCTAGAAAATCAAACATCTCCACCCTCTCGCTCTCTCTCGCTCTGTCTCTCTCACAACGACAATTTTGAAAAACCCAGCGAAGGGTTTCCATCAATCCCGCCTCTCTCTCTCTCTCTCTCTCTCTCCCTCCCTCATCTCTCTGTAAGTTTCTTCCTCTCCTTCTGCACATTTTTAGGGTTTATTGATTTTTCAACCATTTTAGGAATTGTGGGGCTATTTTGCGCAACAATGGTTGAAAAAAACTCATTCAAAGCCTGTATTAGGAATTGTGGGGCTATTTTGTGTAAAAATGGTTGAAAAAAACTCATTTCAAGGTTGTATAAATGGCTGGAAATTCTTTTCCTGGTTATGGCAATGGATTTTTCAGCCATTTTAGGAATTGTGGGGCTATTTTGTGCAAAAATGGTTTAAAATAACTCATTTAAAGCCTGTAGGAATTGTGAGGCTATTTTGTGCAAAAAATGGTTGATGTTTGCTTAATGAAAATAAAATTCTGACCCAGCTTTGGTTCCAAATAAATTTTCAAACCCTGAAATGAATAGATTTTCTTCAGGCGCCTACTCTAGTCCCTCAAGATATATATGTACATAATTCATAGTTTTCTTGAAAATTTTTGTATATGCTAGACACAGTAGAGGTATTAGGTCCCTGACTTTAGTTTGATTTGAATTTTGGAAGTCCCTGAGATTTATTCTCATAGTAAAAAACAGATGGTTGGTCTAGTTTATTTCACTTGAGGATTTCACTGTTATCATGATCCTCTTGATTCTTGTAAAAGCTTTTGATGGAAATGGAAATCACATTTTGTCATGATACATGAGAGTTCATTTTCTAATATTTTCTTTATTTTTGCAAGGAGGTTAAAGAAATTGATGGCTTCATCTTCCAATAGTGTTGGAAGGTCAAAAATGTTCAGAATCCCCGTGCTTCAATGTAAATGTAAGAAGAAAGCTACTCTGAAAATAGCCGAGACTGATGTGCATGGTAACCAAGAACGGGTCCTTTACTCGTCCCATTTCAATGTAAGTAAAGATGGTTTAAGTTATATTTTATTTCTAGGCAATTTTAGATGTCGGTTCAAGAGACAAAGGAAGCGGTAGCTGAATTGAAGCTCTTGCTGCGACGATCGAAAGTACTAGACAATGAGAAGGGGTGGAATAAAGTAGTTGGAGTTCTTGCGCTTTTTTTTCTTGGTTTATTGGTACCTCTTCCGGTGTATCTCTTCCTAAGTTTCAGGCCCTTACCTTGGATTGCCATGACCCTAAAGCTGTGATGATTGGATGATCTTAACCTTAAAAAAAAAATTGGTTTATGTTTGCTGTATGGACACTTCATTGTAAATTGGGTTGACTATTTGTGATGCTTTATTAGTGTTTTAGAATTGACCTGTCTTGCTTTAGGATTGACCATGTGTGGATTCTGAGGTGAAAAAATGACCTGGATGATAACACTAACTGTATAAGCAATGGCACAATGAAGCTTTTAAACACCTGAGAACTTTATATGTCACTTCCATGTGTGGAGTCTGAGGTGAATAAATGAAAGGAAAATTAATGATTTACTCAATATGTGAACAAGTGCTTACTTGATTGAATGCAGGGGCTCTCATGGATTAAAGCTAATTCACTATGATGACAGTTGGGTCTCTACTTAAAATCCTAACCTCTTGTTTTTCCTATTTTCATTAACTCATTGCCTATCCTAAACTCAGTACGTCTGTGATTTTTTCTTTAGAAACTACAAAAACCACATTTCAATTGCAGAATACAGTTTTTCTGCTCATTCTTCTGTATGTATTGGGCCTGTAGCTCAATTGGTCGAGGCTTTGCATTTCCATAGAAATTAGTTTACCAAGTGGTGAGAGAGGTGCAGAGAGAATGGGATATGAAGAGACCTGAGATCCTGTGATTGAGAAGAGGGTAAGAAATGGCTAAAAAACAGGGAAAATAATTGGTTTCTTAATTAGAGATTTTCATTTCCTTGTTTTGTCAGGCCTTTCTCAGTTGCCACTTGATAAACTAAACTTCCATGGGAAAACTTTTCATGGCAGCCAAACATGGCCTAATTGTTCTTTAACAGTAGGATGTTTAAAGTTTTGAAGTGTGGGGCATTGCATTGATGGATAGGATTGCATGGAACAAAATGCTACCACTTGGGTGGGATTCTGGTCTAAAGTTGAGTTCGTCAAAATCCTACCACTTGGGTGGGATTGCATTGCATAGAAAGCCACTAGATCTCTAAAGAGATCAGTGTATTCTGGTCTAAAGTTGGTAGAAGTAGAACATATTCAAGCTTAACATTTCCACTGACACAGATCTATTTCAGGTACAACTCACAGAATTGAGCGCCAATTTCACCATCCTAGTGCTGCTATTTGGACTGTTAGTTCCAACTCACAGAATTGAGCGCCAATTTCACCAACTCACATGTCTCCAAATGAGAAGGAATCTTTAACAGAAGCTATCTGAACCAAGTTTAAGAGAACAGTATTAGTACCCAAAACTTACAAGCTCAGAACTTTTCGATTTCAGAATGTCGATATCTGTTTGAATTTTCTGAAAAACTGTGAACTGATATGCACTCACAATGTTTTCTACTCCATTTTTTTCCTCATAACTGTGAACCTGATATGCACTCACAGAGTTTTCTACTCAAAGTACAACAAACTGCCTATAGGACCATTTTCAATAAAATAAAACTGTGCAGAACAGGGATTATATATGTATATATATTTGTTCACAACAAATTTCACATGCATGAAAAGAAAACCACGCACATAAAATAAATTGGGATCTATTTTCCTCTTATAAGAAGAGGTTTTATTAACTTTGGTAGGGATCGTACACTTCCGGCTTTATTGGCCGTTAATTACATTTCTTGAAGAAATAAAATACCTCTGATTATCCATCAAGAGGTTCCCTATCTAAATACAATTTTTAGTTAATTATCCTTTTGAAATATCTGATTTTTTGTTAACAGATCCTTTCGGATGGAATTTCTTTGTCTTAGAGACTTTCTTCATTTTCCCAAACTTTCTTCATCTTTCCTTTGGGGAGCCGTCATGTTTATCATTCTTCTCCTGGAGGATAAATGTCTTCTCCCTTTAGGGAGTCTCTGGGAAGAGATCTTAAAGGGACCTTTAGAGAGTCTCTAGAAAGAAATTCTAAAGGGATTTCTTCTTTTCTTTCTTTTGAGGGAACCGCCGTCTTTATCATCTTTCTCCCGAAAGAGAAATGTTTTCTCCCTTTAGGAAGTCTCTGATAAGAGATCTTAAAGGGACCTTTAGAAAGTCTCTGGAAAGAGATTCTAAAGGAATTTTCTTCTTTCTCCCGAAGGAGAAAGATTTTTCTTTTGGGGGAAACACCGTCTTTATCTTTAGGGGGAAACCGTCGTCTTTATCATCTTTCTCCCGGAAGAGACATGTCTTCTCCCTTTAGGGAGTCTCTGGGAAGAGATCCTAAAGGGACCTTCAGAAAGTCTCTGCAAGAGATTCTAAAGGGATTTTCTTCATCCTTCTCATGAAGGAGAAAGGTCATCCCCGGAGAAAATCTGCAAAAGAAAGAAAGAAGAAAAAAGAAACTGTTAGCCCAAATCTTTTTCTCACCTCTCTTTTCTTTTTCTTCTGTTTCTCCTTTTGCGTAGCTTTTTCTCCTTGAAGATCCGATCCCCCTTTGCGTAGCTTTTTCTCACCAGGATTGGACTCTGATCCCTTTTCAAATGATCTTTCCTCTTATTTATAGAGGTTCCTTGGGTGGTTACCAATTGCCACCTCACCCCTTATCTTTCATTTCAAGATCTTCACTTTCTCTCCTTTTTTTTTTGAGTCGATGTGAATGCCACCTCACTTATATCTTTGGGTTTCATGATTTCAACTTCCCTCTTTTATGGGAAGTTACGTAACCAATTTTTAAAGTGGGTGATTTGTTTCCTCTTTTGCGATAATTAATTTGTTCCCTTAAATTTAAGGATTTCTTTTCCCTTAGTTGTGGGCTCTTTTTTGTTTTCTTTTTTCATTAAAATATGTTAACTTCATGTAGGGGAGGAGCCAGGAATTTGCAACGGGGGGGGGGGCAAAAAAAAATTTTAACTAAAAGAAAACACTTGCGCAAAATTTATCTAGGAACCTAGACTGGCACCTTAATTTTTTTTAATATGAAAAATAGTACAAAGAGGGGGACATAACACCTTTCCTCCATATGTAAAAAAGTAATTACCAAAAGAAAAGGACTACGTACTTTTAATTAAAAAAAAAACATTTACAATACTCAGACTAGCCTTCATGTGTACAAATGTGCGAAAGGTTGCATCCTACCTTTGGATGCTATGAACCTTTCATTTATGTCTTGTTTTAGATCTCGTACAACTTAACAATATGCTAATTAGCAATGCTAACTTATCCTAACTTCTAAAAATACAGTCCCTTACAATTAGCATATTGTGTGAGTGTGTGTGATGAACTCAGGAACATCTTTCTCTTACAATTAACTAGGGAATTGAAATTTACTCTCCTTTTCTTTTAATAAAGAGGCTACCCTTCTACATGACTACAATTTACACTTTTCTAAGGAAATTGATATCAATACTCTCTCGTTTTGATAATGACACTCAAGTCGTTACTCTCTTTTTTCTCTTCTAATTTTCTTCTTTTAAAAGTTGTTAGAAATTATAATTGCCAAGATGCTGGCTAGTCAGAAAAGTGGTTAATAGAGTATTGAAGTAGTTAATAACCAGTCAGGGGCCCACCTTTGCCTTGTGTATGCAATTAAATTCATTGAGCTGAACAAGAATCACAACTCTTGCCAAATGCTATTAACTATTAAGAACACCTTGATCGGATGATGCTATGCCCTTGATGCACCAAATCTCATTTAGTCTTATACAAAAGTTAAAACATTAATTTTTATTTAGTCATTTATGTTATGCATAGGACTTACATTCTGGATGGGACCAACAACATGTGGCTCACCTCATGATGGTCTACAACATCAACAGTCTTGATTTCACCTACATGTTCCTCAAAGGGACTTAAAAATCATCTTACCAATGATTGTAATAGTAACTTTCTTAATGGACCTATTTTGAAGAAAGTGGGGACTGCTAATATCAATAATAGGGAGTGCAAATATCATTTTTCACCGGAAGGATTTTGATGGCATATCCGTTTCATGAAAGGTAATTTTGTGATTTAGAGGCATCTCTGTCTAGTTTTTCAATTCAATTGAAATGGGTGTAAAAAGGAAAATGAAGATAAAAAGAGAATCAAGGAGACAAGGACCCAAACAGTTCTAAAACTCCAAAACTAGTAGAGAGCTTTCTAGTTTGCTACTCCCAAGCAGTTTTCGAAATCTGAAAACAAACAAAGTTATACTCCCAAGTCCTAATCAGATTTAAAAAAAAAAAAAAAAAACAAGGTGAGGGATGATAAGAGATTGAGAGAGAGAATACCTTTGTGCCTTTCGCAAATCGAAAATCCCGTGAAAGGGAGGAGGATGCTGAGATGGAGATCCAAAGACGTAGAGTCTAGAGAGGGAATACAAGAGAGAACCCTAAATCGTAAAATGAGGAGATTGAATAGAGATCCCTAAATTGTTGCTCTTTACCCTAAAATCTTGCTATTTAGGAATTTAGGAAATACTTAGTCGGATTTGGAGTAAAAGGGTAAAGCCATTGACGGTAGAGGACTTTTGCCCCCTTTACAAATTTTTGTGAAATACAAGGTGGGCAAAGGGTATTTTAGGAAAAAAATTGCCTTACCAAAATATTTTTTCAAAATTTTCGAGGGGGCAACTGCTCTTGCCCCCCCTCTAAATCCACTCATGACTTCATGTTTATCCTTTTTATTTTTTGGAATAACATGACGTGTAACCACCCTTTTTTTCTCTCTTATTTTCTCATGGGATTTTACCTTTATTTCTATTTTGGGAAATTTCGAGTTCAACAATATATATATATATATATATATATTATGTTGCATAATACGAATACGAGTGTCGGAATCCGACACGATTATTGAGTGTCGGATTTGGCAAACCACAAAGAGAACGATTCGTTGAGTAGCCAAAATGTTTTAATCTTCTTACGTAATAATATGGTTATAACAAGAAATATATGAAAAATGTAATTGGCTAAGTAGATATAATATTTTATTCCTATTCACGAAACTTACTAGCAGGATGGGTAAAGCTCAAAACATAAGGTAGTTTGCAAAGTTGTGGTAGTGGTATGAAAAAAAAACAGATAAAAGAGATCTAGAAGTGTCTCAAAGGATCGTGAAGTATTGGAATCCGAGATGTGTCCGACACATATTCTTCTCCCATTTAGAAGAATCCATCTAACATTGATACATATATGCATATGTAAACACACACACACACACACAATGTGGTGTGTGAAATCCATGTAATATGTGTGTGTGTGTGTGTGTTTGTGTGTGCGCGCGCGGCCCAGTGCGCAAGGCTCCTACCATTGCAGGTTCTGGGGAGGGCTAGATGTACGCAGCCTTACCCCTACTTTGCAGAGAGGCTCTCTCGAGTCTTTTCTAGTAAGTAGTGAAGCATATATAATTTCTGTCAGTCACTCCAGTGGCTATAAGACGATGATAAGTGATGCTTTGGATAGTGTAATGCTTTTTAGCACTGCTCAGTTTCTTACTGTGGTGTTTACTTTCTGTTGAACATGCTTCTCTAAGTCAATCAATACATAGCATCAAATAAAAGTGGCCAGGGCATACCCTGAGCCAGAAAGGCTAAACAAAACATATCGAATCCATTGCTTACAGTTCTTACAAAAAGAAGCTTACCCCGACCATGCAGAGACAAACACCCTATCTTACAGTCTTTTCACCCTTCATCCAGCGTCTTCCTCCACTAACAACCACCAAAATTTTAGGATTCATCCAAGACTCAAAGCCATCCCAACCCTGCCGAGTTCAACTAAGAGGTGCATTTCCCAAGCTCGTCCAGAAGACTTTGGAGGTGGGAAGTCATCAAGCCCATGACAACCATTGGGATGTTGATTGGGACTATGGACCTTGTGGCCACCAACAAACCATTGGGAAATGATTTAAGGTTAATTTTCAAACAAAGGGTGAGGCTTCAACAATCTTCTTAAGGGGATTCATGGGTGGGGTGGTGAAGAAAAAAGCTCTTTCTTTGGAGTGGACTCTCTCTTCAGCAAAGTCGGGAAGATGGCATGAGGATTGGGCTTGTCCATCTTGTCACACTACCATAACTTCAAATGACGGACCCGATGTCGATGGTGCTATCAGGATAAAAAGAAATATGCACCCCTCCCTCTTGATCAGAATCCCATTGCTCATCCACAACAGCTTTCGGCCAATGCTGGTGGTGAGGGCGTGTCGTGGCTGGACACTGGAGAAATATCAACATCTGTTGAGAAAGGGATCCCGTCATTATTTGTTTCTGGTAAGGAAGTGGGGTTTCAAGTTGATATCTTAAGAGCATGTTTGGTCGGAAGAAAGAAGGATACAAATGGGACCTTAAATGATCTCTGGGGTTTGGCTAAAAGGTTTTGGGACATGCCTACCTTCACATGTCCCTGTGTCCTAGCGAGGAATGAAGTTCTTTTTATGTTCGAAACAATAGATCAAGTTGCAAAGATTCTGGCTGAGGGGGTCGAAGCATGTGGGAATCAACTGCTATCTCTTTCAGCTTGGAATCGGGACTTTGTCCAGGGAGCGGAAGAATTTTGGGTGAAATTTTATGGAATCCCGTTGCATGCGTGGGCAATATCAACGATGGAAGCTTTGGGAAACATCTTTAGTCCGGTCTTGGAAGTAAGGATGGAAGGTAGACATAGTCAGTGTATGAGCTTCGCATCGGCTAAAATCCTCTCTCCTAGATGGAAACTCTCCTGCCCCTTCGTTCTTCTTCGGATATTGGGTGACTGTTTTATTATAGGAATCGAAGCACCCCCTCCCATAGGAAGCAATGGATCCCATTCATGCTCGGATTATCTCAGTTGTGACCCCCTCAGAATATCAAGCCTAAATGCGTCATATACATTGAACTCGCCGGTTCTAGATCGATCGGACCCTCCTGCGAGTCGTACGATGGTTTGGGATATGCCAGCTGTGAATCCAGCTGAGGACCCCCCGCTGATTGACGGGGGGCTCTTTGGAAGAAAGACCATTGAACCTTTGGGACCCACCCTTTTGAATTCAAAATTCAAATCTTACCACTCTTTCGAAGAAGACTGTTGAACCTTTGGCTCCAATTGAGGAGAAGATGAGAGAGCACCGCTTAAGATGGTTTGGACATATCCAACGTAGGCCTTTGGATGCTCTGGTGAGAAGAGGCGATTCGTGCCAAATTGATGGAGTAAAAAGAGGTAGGGGCAGACTGAAAACAACTTGGGTAGAAACATTGAGGAAAGACTTGATAGCTAGGAACATAACAGAGAACATGACCTTGGATAGGATAGAATGGAAGAAAATGATCCACGTAGAAGAACCCAACTAGGACCAAGATTAGAGCCGGGTAGATTCCTTTTACCTTCATGAATTTTTTCTAAATGATTCATTTAGCCGACCCCAACTAGTTTGGGACAAAGGCTTTGTTGAGTTGAGTTGAGACCAATAAAAAAAAAAGAAATGAAAAAATAAAGGGGTTCTTCTCAAAAAAACCCTGGTTCCATATCCTCTAGAATCCGATGGACATACATCGAGTCCCGTGTCTAGTCAGTTTGGACAAAATGGTCCTTTTTCTGACTGGCCTGATGTCCTCCCTAAAAGGATTGACATGCCAAAAAAAGTTCTTAAGAGGGCGGAATCCTGTCCCGTTGAGCGTTTCAAGCGCATTAGATCAACTAAGGCTAACCATTCTATCGGAATGCTTTCGAATTTGAATAAATCTTTGGGCGTCCTCAAAAAAGGGAAAGCGGAAATCCTCTCGTCTGGTACGACTTTCATGAATCAGTGGAAGCAGAGAGTTGGTCTAGAGCTCTCAAGGGCCTAGATAGGGATGAACCCTCTTGAAAAAAATATTCTCAGGGGAATTCAATTCAAAGCTACATTCAGAAAATGCCCCGAGGAATAGAACAGTTGAGTGGGCTCCAAAAAAGCATGATTTCCCATCTCTTTCCAGGGCATGCGTGGCCCTGAGGTGACCTGATAAAAAGTCATTGGGGGTTTTCCTCTAGATTTCCCCCCTATGGAAGCTAGAAGGATTAGAGGCTTTTTGGAAAAGTAAAAGGTACGAAATAGAGGGAAAATGACTGATGGACATCTGGTGGGTTGGTGTGGAGAAGGGTGATTTGGTTTTTCTTGAATAAAGTAAAAAGATTGCCTCATAAGCTATTGACTTGAAAAAAAAAAAACTTAAAGCGAGGTATTTCCTCTGCATTGCAAAGGACAAGATGGAGTCGGCATTTTTCCTTAAAGTGGAGCTAATTATCATCAGATATAGTACAGCATTTAAGGCACTTGTGGAAATCGAAGGAGATGATTAGAGTCTGTCAGAAACAATATAGGGCCATATTGCTTTTGATTACTAAGCATAGGAATTTTTGTCATACTATCATTGGAAATCGTAGAGGAAGAAAGGCTATCTGTCAGGATAATCGAGTGTATTTGTCACCATAAATGCGTTCACATCGAAGCATGGGAAACCTCTCCTCATTCGCCATCATGGGTGGTGTGGGGGTGGATATTGGTATTTGTAGGCGGTTGCCCCTATATTAAAAAAGAGGGGGAGTTCTTTCAGAGTAACTGGTAGTTTTGAAAAATTCAGACCTTTCGTTTCCCCTCTAAGGAAAATGGACTAGCAGAAAGAGAACTCGCCTCTCCCTTCATCTTCCGGCCACTTGCCGAAAAAGAAAGCGACCCATGGACCTTATGGAAATGGAGGAAGTTTTGCTTAGGATAAGGGGCATGGTCTACAGTGAAGAAAAGGCTTCTAGGTTCTCACCAATCTAACAGGGACTTATAACATAAAGGAAACCCACAAGCCAATGCATAAGCACCCTCATCAAATTCTTAATGGATGAGAGAGGCTTAAGGCGGCTGGAACGGGAGGCGAAGAAAGCAGTGGGGATACAGAAACTGGAAGAGAAGATAGCTGCCGGAAAGGCCTCTGAAGGCAGGATTCTGAAGCCCGAAGACCACTCTACCATAGTGTCAGATGAAGAAGTTTTTCAGTTTGAGGTTAAGTACCTGTTGAAGGAACTGGGCAAGTGTATAGTTTGAGGGGGGCTGTTTGGGTTGGTTGAAGAGAATTTTTTGGAGAAATTCTAGTAGTAGTGGTTGTTAAGGTCTCCGCGGGAAGATCTCAAAGTTGTTTTCGAATTTTCTAGGGGTAGCGAAATCTCCTGAAAATGGAGAAAGAAAGACCTTCTTGAAAGGTGGTAGGATCGTTTAGTCTTCAGACCTATAAGGGTGGATGTATAGGAAAATTGGGAGGGCTGAGTATTGGTTTTACAGTTTTCTTTTTGTTTTTTCTGGACCTGGAATCACCTCCCGTGTCTTCATACACTGTAGTACATTGGGGAACTACTGGTCCCCCTCGCATGTAACCCTCATATGATTTTAATATATTTCTGTCATCTTTAAAAAAAAAAAAAAACCATTGGGAAATGTCCAGTCCTACATTGGATGGATGATTCCAACCCCTTGTTCAAAAAGATAAAAATGATCCTTTTATGCATTTTCATAAGAACTTTTGACCTATGCTATTTGTAGACTTTGCTGAAGAGTGATCCCAAGTTTAGAACGTTACTCTAAGGTCTTTTAGTGGCTATAATCATTGTTTTTAAAATCTTAAGATTTACGATTCAAATCAAATTTTATGTATTTTGATTTGAATCCCATGATTGAATCTTAATCTTACAATTTTCGATTGAATCTTATGATTCGATCGTAAATCATACAATTCATGTTATTTGTCCTAATTAAGTTTTGTATAAAGGATAATAGGACTTTCTTTCAAAAGACTCCCTTTCCTTTCTGCATTAGGAAAACCTTCCAAAATCCTCTAGTGAAAAGGGAAAAGACATGAGGGGAAGAGTTCTAATGAGTCAAATTAGATTGAACCGGTCAAGCAAGCTTGAGGACATTACTTACATCGAGGAGGGAGACAACTATAATGAGGACAACATCACCAACTGACCCATTTTTTATAATTGCTATTTGTCATTTGATATTGAGACTTTGAGAACTAATATGATATTGTGTCATATTATTTTTAACATTATTATCCAATATGCATGGTTTTGGATGAGAAATATATGATTAGCATGTATTTTGTTAGCACGGCAATTTTGTGGCAATTTTGTTAGCAGACAATTCGCATTCTGATAACTAGTAACTAACGATGGTAATTTCAATTAATGGATTTGGATGAAAAAATGAATATTAGCTATTTTATTATTCTATGATTTGTTTATAATTTGTTTATATTTTTTGACTTATATATATATATATATATATATATATATATATTATGATGTATTATTTAATTTATGATCCGAATCATTTCGACCCTTATTACGATTTAGGATTCGATTCTGAGTTTTAAACATTGACTACAAGATCAGCAGTCTCGATCACCATACACATGCATTCGGGTTAGGACTGGACATTTCTCTATTGTCTTGTGGCAGCCACAAGATAACAGTCTTGATCACCATATCCAGATTCCATGTGTATGATGGGCTCGCAACTAGAATTTCAATCCGGGTTGAACGATTTTTTTGGAAATAGTTTTCAACCAGCAATTGACGCGCCTTGGTTATAACCTCACTAGCTGCATAATTGCCTCAAGCGCAAAGATTTCCGGTTGAATGATTTTGCTTGTAACAATTGAAGAAATAACAAGGGATGTTTGAAACATGTTGATGTAGTTTGAAACTCGTCACCACAACACAAAATGTACACGCAGAACATATATTTCATCTAAAATCACTTTAAGTGGTAAGTCGTGGGTTGAGCCCACAGTGAAGGTGCCTGCGTTGCAACCTTTGAGGTCATGGGCTCAATCGCAGTTTACCTATGAGAAAGAAAAAAGAAAAAAAATCTTTCAATTGAGTTTTTCACTTTTTCATGCTTGTCTTAGTGTGTGTTTGATGCCTCTCTCTGCATGACAATGTGTCTAGAATGTTTTGTTAATCTATATAAGATTTTTCTAAATAACTGGTTATTCACACCTTCAGAATATCATTATGATTTGAAGTTCTTTATTACTTTCACGATGGCACTTTCATAAGCCGTACCCTTAAAAAAAGACCTTTCAGAAGCCATTTCCTTGTAATGTTGGCATGCAGTGGTACTTTTCCTCAATGAAGCATTTTTTGAAAGTAGATCACGCTAATGCAGTTTATATACATAGATTTATGAAACCTGATTGTATATTTTCCTACTTCTTTAGGACTTATTGAAGCCTTTCTTGAACTTATGATCATACTTCTCAAGCTTCTATCCTAATTTTATGGAACCCAATTTTATAGTTTGCTTATTGCTTTCACCAGGCTGAGTGTGAACAGCTAGCAGCCAAGGTAGATTCATTGACCAGCGAGAATCAAACACTCAGGAACGAGATGCAACGGCTTGCTGAAGACTGTGAGAAACTCACATCTGAAAATGCATCCATAAGGGTTGGCTTATGAACTTCTTCTTTTTTCTGCTGGTTTCTGACACCTGCACTTTTTTTACTTTTCTGCCCTTATTTATTCTCTTTATTTTTCCATTTACTCTCAATATTTTCCATATCATTCGATGTCAATAGTATTTGTGATCAGAACTCCTTGGAGCTCCATCATTTCCTCCGTAGCTCTAATGTTTTAGGGCACCCTTTAACCAAAAGGGGTGTTTTTAACGATTCCATGTTTGTGGAGCAATCTCTGCCCACATTGTGATTGGTTCTGTTATTCTTTTAGTGAAATCTACCTTTTCAATTTCGAAGTAATAGACCAAGTTCCTTTTAATGTTTGCCATCAATTTCTGAATCTCTCCAAGCTATTGTGTCATTTGATTCTTCCGTAAAATGAAAAAAAATGACCAATTTTAATCACACAAAGCTCCACTGGCACGTACCAGTTTTAAGTGAATACCCATCAGCTAATCATTAAGCTGATGACACTGACAAAAGTGATTTGTTGAAACAGGAACAGCTGATAAGTTCCAGCCAGTCAATTGAAATCTCTCTTAAGGTGATGGGACTGACAAAAGTGATTTGTTGAAACAGGAACAACTAACCCAATTGTATGGACACGATGTGATATCTACATTCGAAGGCAATGACACGAACACACCACTTTTCCAGTCCATTGATGGTGAAGGAAACAGTCACGCACATGACACTTCAAGGGGAACCAATTCCGGTTCTGACCAGAAAAACGACAAGTTCTTCAGTTCAAATAGGAAACTTGAATCTAGCTCTAATTGAATAGACGTATTTGTTTTAGTTACTAACTTTAGAGCCTTAAACCCTTTTTATTTGGCTGATTTTTAGTTCATATACTTATGTATTATATAATCTTCCCGAAAGCTAAAATCTTGCGAAATCTGTGTACATTGCTGTAAAATTAAACTGCAAAAAACTAATGTTTACTGAATTATTTCTCAAAATTGTTTTCATTTGTCTTACATGTCATGACTAGTTATTGCATTAATGAAGACGTGCGAAAGGATATTAAGTTCTCATATTATGATATCTGAAAAAAAGAAATTCATATTCATAGATTCTGATCCAGTTTTTCATTGTTGTTTTGCTTTGCTGAGAATGGTAATGTCATCTTGAAAATGGATTGTCTGGGCCCAGTGAACTGATGCTAAATTCTCAGTAAAATCAGCATTCAGCCAGGCAATAGAATGGAGGAAACCCACAAAAAATATGGTCCTAAACTCATGTTCTGATGAAGCTCAAAGTACTTACGCAGAAGAGCCCTCCTTTGTCACAGATGCATCATGAATGTAAGACCTCAAGCTGTCCTCTATTGCACTGCACATATTGAACAGCCTCATATTCTTACAATTTCCTTTATCATCTTGATGTCTTGTTGGGTTTAGATGGATGGGATGACTTGATGGATTTTAGTACTAAACTCCAATTTGTTGGAATGCTTTCTTGGGCTTTTTATTTTCAAATAGTATATTTTGAAGTCACAAATTGGAGGTTTAGATATGTCTAATAGGAGTGGATTTTGGTTCATGACCCATCCCATAGCTAGGCCTAGCACTTTTATGGTCTTGATCATTGAACACATGGCTCCCACTTGTACTATTGTCAGCCCATTTTTTCTGAGGATACATACATTTAGATATTTCAATCTCCTTTTTCCCAGCATATGTACCGTGTTTTGTGCTGAGGATAAAAATCCCATTAGACGAAATTTATTTCCATTTTACTCCCTTTTGTCTGTCTTTTCCATGAAAATGACTTTATTTTAAGGCAAATCTCCCCCCCCCCCCCCCAGGCACAACTGAATGATATCTCCTCTCCACTGTTTTGATAATGACACTCCTTTATTCTACACGGGAGTATTTAACAACTAATTTAGAGAAGTCATTATTACAAAAGGCAGTGGGAATATCATTTCTTATTTGTGAGTGTGTTTTAGTCCGAATAAAACTCAACTAAAATTGGCAGTTGCACGAGAGGATAAAGGTGGATGAATGGAATCTAGAGGACCTTTCGATCTGGGCTAGAACTTTTGGGGTATCTCATCCCTCACAAGACCCTGTGTTCTTGCATAAAATGAAGTTCTATTCATGTTTGAACACGCGGATCTAGCTTCCAGAGCTTTGAAGATGGGAGCAAAGGCCTGTGGTATTTACCTTCTATCCTTTGCAATGTCGGATTTAGAATACCAACAGGGGGCGAGAGCAGTCTGAGTAAAATTTTATGGAATTCCTCTACATGTATGGGCTACTTCGACTGTTGAAACATTGGGAAGAATATTTGGACCGGTACTAGAAATAAGAATGGGAGGTAGCCATGGTCAATGCATGAGTTATGCTTCGGCAAAAATTTACACATCGGAATGGAAACTGTCACAGCCATTCGTTCGTCTCTGAGTTCAGGATAATCGCTTCACTATAGGAATAGAAATTCAACACACTCATTCATTGGAGAAGGAGGTGCTTCAGTGGGTGAAAAAGATTAATCTGGCGACTCTGCCGCTGGCTAGTGCCCAAACTCGCCGGAATCTTAATCGGGCGCGATTTGCGTTGAGGCCGAAGCCAAATCAGGCTCCTAGAGTTGTCAGGGAGGAAGCATCTTCAAAATTCAAATTGCAAAATCAAGTGAAAGGGATTGGCACGTAAGCAAATCAATTAGAAGATATCCCTAATATTTCCGTTGGGCCACGAAAGTATGGCCCTTCCCATACAGGAAAAAATTTGGCCGTTTCGGAGGGAGTTAATGCTGGACAAGTGGAGCCTTAAAAAAGAAAATTTTGGCGAGAAAAAACAAAAAATACGTATTCCTCTGGATTGAAGGCTAAAGTGAAAAGTGTTAGTATTTTAAATACTAAAAATGAAAGAAACATTTGCTTTTGAAAAAGATTCTTTTTTGCTTTTGAATTTCCCACCCAAAATTTGAAATTTTCAAATTGATTCTTTCTCTTGTACTTTTCCCACTAAAAACCTTTGGAGTGTGCTCTCTTATCTCTCAAAAGTTTAGTCCAAGATGGGAAGTTGAGAAAAATTCTCCCATCCATATAAGAGGGAATGTTGAGCTAAGGCTTGAGCCTTTCAAGGGCATTCAATTTGTTTGCCTTGGGGATTTTACAAAGAGAACCAAAAACAAATAAACACACACACACACGGGTCGGGCGCGGGCGCGGGTGCGTGTGCGTGTGGGTTGGGTTGGGTTTTGGGTTTTTCCTAAACGAGATTATTATTTTTTAATCACCAAGAGTTGTGTTTATTTTAAACACCAAGAGTCATGTTTATTGTAAACCTAATCGTATCTTTTCTATTTTATCCCAAAAGTCACGTCTATTTAATTCTCCCTAAATCTGACCGTTAGATACATCTTTAATAACGTTTAAAGGATGCGTTTAATGTTTTAACGTTGTGTCTTTACTGTTTTTAAAAGGTGTCTTCTACAGACACGTTTTTGCTATAAAAACAGAAGCACACCAACGTTTTTTAAAACACACAACTTCTCTGCTTTCTAGCACTATGTTATCTGTGATAATACAGTGCTTCTCTTTCTTTCTGTTGTTGACAGAACCGAGTTTCTCTCTATATTTCAGAGTGTTCTGTTATTTTATTTCATCTCTGTTTTATTCCATTTTCTGGGCATTCGGAGTGTTCGTTGTTTGGTTCGGATTTATCTGATCGTGTACTTCAGATAGATAGCGACGGTGCGTCGGGCTGTTGTATCCTGGGGGTGATTGCGTTGGAATCTGTTGCACCGGAAGCTTTTCCGCAGAGGCGCAAAATCACCTTAAAGAGAGCGACCTAGTCCGTGCCTCAACTCGCCGCATCGAAAAGGTTATACTAATCATCTATTCTTTCTGTTTTTGACAGAAATCAGTAAACAGGTACGCCATATTATTTATATTAAGAGGAAAATTCTTCAACAATTTTAAGGTGATTTTGTTTCTGTTTTCCTCTTTCTAAAATATGGCATCCCATGATGAGATTATCTCGGATTCTTCAAATCCGAATAAGCCTTTTCGATTCAGTGGTGTTAATTTTAAGAGATGGAAGAAGAAAATATTTTTCTATTTATCCACCAAGAAAGTAGCCCATGTTTTAGATGACCCAAGGCCATGGAGATCAGAACTTGATCCTGTTAGATCTGTAATGAAAAAGAATTGGAAAGATTCTGATTTCCTTTGCCAAAATTTTATTCTAAATTGTCTCTCCGACGAACTATATGATTTTTATAGTGACTGTAAGGATTCCATAACTCTTTGGGAAGCCTTACAGAAGAAATATGTGTAGACACCCCATTTTGACCGGACCCAAATTCGCTATGCTTGGACGAAATCCCATCCAATCATTTCCGCCATGTTTCGCATTTTTCTGTTAAGTGTTGAGAGGTTGAGAGAGATTATTCATAAGAATCCGAGCAAGGGAGAATTTTGACCCATTTGCTGAGCCCGCATTGAGCATTTCAATTAAAATTTGGATCAAGCAAGTTGGCCCATGTAAGAAATATTCAAGTCATCTGTGGAGTTTACTATAGATATTAACGATCAAATTTTATGAGAAAAATGAGTTTGCCCAACATGGAATGGAGACACATTGTGATGATCTTGGCCATTCCTCGATAATCCATAAGTTGATCGGTTCGGATCAGCCCATGGAGGGGGTTCTTTGGAACACAACCAACTTAAGTTGCGGTCCTCCAATTGGATGGGTTGGATCAATTTACAAGGATGATGAGGGGGCGCACGACTAAATTGACTGGCCTACAAGTTGGACAGTCAGGATCATCCTATAAAATGGATTTCTTTTTTTGGATGACCCATTTACATTGCAAGGGGCAGTTTGGGCCATACTGGAAATGATTTTGTCGATATTTGTTGAAATGATTTCGAGTGAGATGTGCGTGCAGTACTAAATAAAAAAATGGTAGTTTATGCAGCCTACATTATAAAATGATCTAAACTATTTATCTAGTGGGTATCATTTGATTACCTCTTTGAAGAGTGCATATTTTGGTAGCAAGTAGGACCCACCCATTATCGGTTGTTTGGTGTTCTCTATTTGAAATTTAGAAAGCAACGAACGTGGTGCCTTCTTTCCTCTCTAAAAGCATCTATAATAATGAAACCATGTGCTTCTAAGAGCATTAGGCCAAATTTTCGTCACTTTCGGTGTATTGTTACAAGCAAGCATGACATGTGGGACCTATTTGAAATAGAAGATGCTGTGACAGCTTTTAAAAAAATAAAAATTAAAAAATTAAAAAAAACAGAAGAACGTGGGCAAAAACGGAGTTTCGTAAACTCTGTTTCGGTTCTCTCTCTTTAAAACTCTGGAGCATCTCTCTCAAGCCCAGAGGCTCTCCCTCAACAGGAGAGCAGAAGCTTAGTAAAAAAAAAAAAGAAGAAGGGAAGACCCACGTTGGACAGACCTCTAGTTTTTCGGTTTTCCCTCTTCTCGGCTTCTCTATCCCCACAGCAGTAGCCGTTTGGAGGCTCTGATCCTTCTCATTCGGCACAGCCGGTCCTCTCCATCTCTCTCGGCTTCCCTCTGTTAGTCTCCCACGTTAGGCTCTCCCCTCTATCCCTCTGTTTTCCCTCTCACTCCACCCTCCATTCTCATAATCTTCTGTTCTGTGTTAACCTCCCTTCCTCTTAGCTCTCTGTATCTTCTCTCATCATCTACAACTCACCAAAGCTACAAAAAAAATATATAATAAGAGGATAAAAAAAAAACAGAGTGCTGTAGATCTCATCACCTTTCCCTCTGTATTTTCTCTCACGAAGAGGTTGCTCCATCATTCCATCAATCTCTCGGTCCCTCTATCTCTCCCTCCCTATCTCTATCTTCCCATTCACAGTGGGAACAAAAACAAAAAAAAAAGGAAAAGAAATGAGAGAAAAAAAAAAACAGAGCCTCTTAAGCTCTCTCTCTCTCTCTCTCTCTCTCTCTCTCTCTCTCTCTCTCTCTCTCTCTCTCTCCCTCATTCTCCATCAATCTCCCTCTCGGCAGTAACAGAAACAAAGAAAAACAGAAAAGCAAAAAAAAGAGAGAGAGAGAGAGAAAAAGAAGAATAACGGCGGACATCGGATCGCGCGTCAGTAGGATTTTTGGATTTCTTCAGCTTTCAGATTCGGCGAAGACTCCATCAGAGGTTGGTACACTGTTCTCGGATTTTTCCAGGATCGTTTAGTATTTTTTATGTATTTTGCATGATTTTTAAGTATTTAATTGAATTTAATTGAATATTAATTGCGTGTGCTTAAAATCACGATCTGCATAAGTGTTTCAAATCCGTTTCGTCCTGAAATTTAATACGATGTTCTACTTAAATAGAGTACAATAACTATCGGATCAGATCGAGCATTGAATCAACGGTCCTTTCGAATTTGAGTGAAGAGTGGTATTTTATTTAAAATATGGGCTGAGAAATTATGAAATTCGAAAAAATAGCCATCTCAGGATGATCTATTTTTTGGAATTTTAAATTTTTCTTGTGTTCATCACATCAGAGCAAGGTTGGAGGATGTTTTCCGGAATCATAATTTTCTCGAAAAGCGTGTTTTAAAAATAGAAAACTCTTCAAAAATATCTTTTCGACCAAGAAAAATAAAATATATACTAAACGGATTCCAAAATTAATGAAATTTTGTGGAAAAATAATATGTTACTGATACATTCTACCATGAAGTTTTCACAATTTTTGGATTGTGTTTGGTTATTATTCTATGCTTTCTTTGAAAAATACCAGATTTTAGGAGAATTTTTACTAACATCAGATCATCATTAAGAGAGTCTTTGACTCATTTGTTTGTGTGATGTTGTTGTCAGTGAGTCTTTGACTTGTGTTTCCATCTCTTTTAGGGAGTCTTTGACTCGTCTATCCTTTAGTTGTTGTCAGTGGAGTCTTTGACTCGTGTTTCCACCGCTATTAGAGAGTCATTGACTCATTTGTACCCTTCTTTAATATTCTTAGTTAGGATTTTCTCCTTTAGAGTTGTTGATTACTTCGCTTTGATTAGAGACTAACTCAGTCTTATTAGAGCTTTGCCTGCTTGGGATCTTGGATCGTTTTCTCTCTTCTTGGGACGCTATCTTTCTTGTTGTGGTTTGTCTCTTTGAGACGCCAGTTTCTTGTTGTGGATCGTCTATTTGAGGCGTTAGTTGCGTATTCGGGATTTCCCCTTTGGATTTAGGGCTTTGCCCTAGTTTATGGTGTTACTTGCGTGTTCCCTTGAAGATTGAAAACATTTAAGAGTCTAAGAGCATTGGAAAAGCTTTAAAATCCAAAAATAGTAGAAATTTAAAACTAAAAAACATTTGAAAACTTTAAAAATATCAAAAACATTTGAAAAACATAAAAAAAAACTTAAAAAAATCTAAAGTGTTGAATGTTTCTTATATAAGCGTAGTTTGAGAGTTCGTTTCGAACTACGTTGGCTTGATCCTCTTCCGAGGTACGTAGTGCAGCTTGGGATTTACATCCCAAGTCCAGCCAAACTTTTTTGTAAATAACTATTTTAAACCTTCTTAAAAAACCTTTAAAATCTTATTTTCAAAAGATCTTCTTCTAGAGTTAGGAGTTTCTCCTAGATAAAGAGTTTTAGAGTTAGGGTTTTTCTTTTGATAGGTTATTTGATTGTTTGTTTGTTGTGTGCTTGTTTTAGAGTTAGGGGTCTGTCCTAGAGTTATAGGAGCGCCTCCGTCCGGTCAGTCGGCGATCCACATCGCCGAGTGATGACTAGAGTATGATACGCTAGTCCACCCTTGGTTTTCCTTAAGAAATACAGCCTAGTCACACATAGGTTGTAAGAACCACCTGCATTAGCTTAGGGCTAATCTGCATTTAGTTAGGGCATATAGGGTGTCATAAAATCCACAATTCACTGAAATTTAAATAATCGTACAAGAAACTTTAATAACCGGTTCGGTCTTTTAGATCGAGTCTAGGATAGAAGTCTAGGTGTCTTAGGCATCCTAGCTTAGAATAGGCGCGAAGAACTACGTTGCCTTGATTCTCGTGGAGGCGGGGATACGTAGGCTTCTTTGGATGAATACCAGATCATCTGAGGACTCGGGCTAATCACTTTTAAAACTGTTGAAACAATCAAATCACTTAGGATTTTCCATGAAATTAGAATTTTAGGAGAACTTTCACTTAGATTGAATCCAAACCAATTAAGAAATCAAGATACACATTTAGGATTCACATTGAAATTAGATCATAGGATGCATGTCACATAGATAGCACATTAACAGAGAGTTGAATGAGCCATTAAAAATGAATTTAAAAGAGTTAACTTTTGGAATTGAAGACCGATTATCGGGCAGGAATGGTGCATGTGGTGGATAAATCCCCATACCTTCCATTCTTGTAACCAGGTAGCGAGTCTAGATTTCTGGTTAATTATGGGTCCTAGATCCCACATCTAGGTGGCGACTCTGTCAGTCTCTTTTGTGTGGAATTCGGATTGCCTTAGTGATCCCAAGTTCACATAAAAGATGAATTAAAATTAATAATAAAAGGCACACGCCAATCGCGTGGGTACGAGAGACCAAGAGATAGTGCGTGGCGGCTCGCGCCCCACCCCTCTCGCGGGATCGGGTCGCATAGACTGGCGACTCTGCTGGGGAACACCTAACTTCATTACAATTCCAAAGGATAACTCATTTGAATCTATTTCAACTGGCTCATGAAAACTCTATCTCTTTTATGCTTGTTAGATTAGTTTGTATGCTTTATTTTCTCATCACATTTACTCAAACTTAATCTAACAAAACCTGAAGGCATCATAGATTGCGCGAACTTATTGCACACACTTACATCACTTTCATCTAAACCCCTGTATCTCACATGCACACACGTCCTATTTTAGGAACCCGGAGTGTTATCTAGCATGGTTGACTAGGATTTCATCACCTGGTGCCTCTGTGCTAGAGAAGCATTCCACCCTTAGCCTAGTACCTTTATGGTACGTAAACGGATCTCTTGTTCACGTACTGATACGCCGGACACTGGTACAGTATATCGAACATGGATTCGCGCTAAGGGAACTCTTGGCCTTACCCCTAGATTAACCCACACATGCATGTAGTATACGAACACATGTGCATCACGTGTGTGAGCCTAGTTTAGGATATCTTACCCAATTGTGTGTGTGAGCCTAGTTTAGGATATCCTACCCATTTGTGTCTAGATTAGGCCGTAGTCCATCTTTCAATGGCTACGATCGGTCCTAGGTACACAAACAAAGTCATGAGTCGAGATCCTCTCTCCACTCCGCTAGATTAGGGTTAGGGTTGATGCCTTCAGGTAACACTGATAAAATGTGCGAAAATTAAAAAACTTTTCCTTTGGGGTTAGGATGTAAATCCCATTCATTTCCAAAGATCTCATAGGATTAGTCATTCATGATCCATCTGTTGAAAGCAATCTTATGCTATCTCATCTCATCTTGATCTCATCTTGTTGTTGATATCCATCATTCAGATTTTAGATCTGGTCCTTGACCCGACTTTTGTCATTCTTATGGCCATGGTCTATTATCTGAGCCATTGATTGATCCATGTTTATCATATATCTTTTACCCCTGGATCATATCGAAATCATTGATGAAAAAGTTTGATCTCACCTGTATTCTTTGAGTGCATGATCGTTGCTGAGATCGAAACTTATTTTGATTAGGGATGTTTATCGTTCCTGACTCTTTCATTCCCAAAAGAAGAACGGTTATACCCAAAGAACACCTTAAGGAATAGATTGAGGATTCTTTCCAAATTAACATACCCGTTGATGTATTTCAAGATTACTCTTTTCTCTATTTGTTCAGAATCTTTATCTCATGATTATTGATCTAGTATGTTAACTTCCAATCAGGATTCTGAAAGATAGCAACCATCGCTTCAAAAAAGGGCACCCAAGCTAAACCTACCTGGTCTAGACCTACCTCAATATCTAGACTTGTTCGTCACTTTGATCCCACTGTGTCACCAACAGCACCTTTACCATCTTCACCAGAGTTGTCAGGTTCTTTTGAAGTCAACCAAATGGCTAATGATCCAGTGGACCCCATGATAACTATACAGGAAATGTTGAGAAATATGTGTCGAGATATAGCAGGGTTGAAAGATGAGGTGACTCATCTAAAAGACCAGAGTACTCAAAAGGTCTCTACTTCTAAAGATCCCGCCATTCAGCCTCCTCCGGCCACATCTCCTAACCTCACCAGACCAGTCATCTCTCCCGTAGAGATCGATCTAAAAGATGAGCAATATGCTGGGGAATACTTTGTCCCTCCGGTTAACAAGGAGAATGAGTTGTTCGATAAGTATGAGAAGATGGCTCGTGACATTGAGAGCATGAAGGTTCAAGCGTCCAAGGGATTCGATATTTCTGAATTTCTGATGTCCCCTAATGCCATATTCCCGCCTAAGTTCAAGGCACCAGACTATGACAAATATGATGGAACTGGGTGTCCGAGAAACCACGTCAGATGGTTCATCACTCTTTCCCAGCAGCATGGCTTAAGTCGAGAGCAGATGGCTCATTTGTTTCCTATGTCTCTTATAGGGGTAGCCAAAAGATGGTTTTTGAGGTTGAAACCAGAAGAGATTAGGACATTAGAAGAAATCTCTAACCGATTCGTAGAACAATTCTCCATGGAGGAAGGGATCGAGGTCACTAAAAGAGATCTGAAGCTGTTGAAGCAGAATCCTCAGGAGACATTCACATCTTTCATTAGGCGCTGGAGGCGCAAGTCTGCCCAACTGAGCCATAGAATGTCAGAGGAAGACCAGATAAAGTTGGTCCTCAAGAGCTTGTCCCCGCAGTACTTTCACTTCATGGCGCCGCAGCACTATCAGAATTTCGATCATTTGATTAAGACCGGCACCCAGATCGAGGATGCTATTGCTAAGGGCCTCCGAGCCAAAACGCTATCTGATGTCCGAGAGGGGAAGAGGCCTATGATCCAACCGAAGGAAGTACAAGCAGTCAGTTATACCAGACCAGTGACCAAGCCTGTTGATGAAGTTGTTAGACCAATGGTGACGAAGCAGTTCAGGCAGTTTGACCCATTACCATTTCCACTGCCCATGATACTTAAGAAGTTGATCAGAGACAAGAAGATCAGACTTCCGGATGTCAAACCTGTACCTAATCCGCTGCCCGGAAACTGGAGAAGGGATCAATACTGTGAATATCACAGGGGCCCGGGACACATGACTGAGAACTGTTTGGCCTTGAAGCACGCGATTCAGAACATGATCGATAAAGATGAGCTTGCAGTTGAAAGGCCGAATATCACTCAGAATCCTCTCCCCAACCACCGTGCTGTTGCTCCTCCCACTACAAACGCTATCTTTGTAGATGAGCCCATCCTTGATCCCTCTGCTCTCATTTGCGCTATTACATCTGATAAAACATATGTTTTGAACTTTGACGATGAAGAGCTCAGAGAATTCAGAGAAAAAGAACCTTATGTGCTGTCGTTTGACGATGCTGAACTCGCTGAGTCATCTTCAGCCCAGTCATATGCGCTTCAGAATGTTGGTCTGGAAGAAGCAAAGGAAGCCACCTATGTTCTAAGGATGGAGGACTTTGAAGAGGATGTCAGTAATGCACCTTATGTTTTCAGAACGGACGAAGACGAACTGCTATTGCTGGATGATCAGTGTAACGAGATGCGTCACATGACCCGAGGTGGGCGAGTGTTCAAACCACCAGAATTGAGTGTAGAAAACCCGGCAGGGGTTGCAAGAAACTCAGAAAATCAGAGGCAGAATAAAGTGAGCGCAGACGAAGAAGATGAGAGCCTGTTAAAGCAGCTGAAGAAGACTCAGGCTAATATCTCGGTATGGGGTTTACTAATGGCCTCATCGAAGCACAGAAAGCTAGTCCTTCAAGAGCTTAATGCAGCACAAGTTTCTGTTAATACCTCACCTGACGAGCTTGTCAGTCTCGTAGCCATGGCCAGAGCTGCGAAAACATTGTCATTCGCTGATGACGATTTACCTCCTGAGGGCCGAGACCATACTAAGCCTCTTAAAATCACAGTCTTCTGTAACAAGAAGAAGGTGCCAGAGGTGTTGGTTGACAACGGCTCTGCACTGAATGTTTGCCCATTAAGCACCGCAGCAACCCTGGGGTTCAGTCCTGAGAATTTTATTCCATCCGAGCAGGGTATTCTAGCATATGATGGCACTCGCCGAGATGTAATCGGGACTTTGGTCACTGAGATACAGATTGGCGGAGAAGACTTTGAGGTAGAATTTCAAGTCTTAGATATTAAGGCTTCATTCTTACTGTTGCTTGGCCGTCCTTGGATGCACAAGGTCGGGGTTGTTCCGTCTACTCTCCACCAAAAACTGAAGTTCATTCGCAGGAACAGAGTGATAACAGTAAAGGGGGATCCTGATCTCGAGATAGGGCAGATCACTCCGGACATAACTGGGGAAAGATCCAAAGATGTCAATTTGACGGGGTTTTCACTAGAGGTAACTACGATCACTTTCAAAGAGGCTTTGAATGAGGAAATTTGTTTCCTGACCAGTACGAATTCGAATGTCATCAGAATGATTCGCCGACAGGGCTATATGCCAGGCGCCGGGTTAGGCAAATATCATCAAGGTTTGACCGAGTTTCCTGTGTTCAAAACATTCAATGGTTTGTTCGGACTGGGTTACAAGCCTACAAAGAAGGAAATTGTAGAGATGAAGCAGTTGATGCTGAAATGGGCAGAAAACCGTCGTCGGGGCTTGGGGCTACCAATGGCACCCATTGATTTGAAAATGAACGGTCGATTCCGAAAAGAAGGCGCAGCCTTTCCTTTCTGTGGCTTTGCAGAGTTTTGGTTGGATGAGAGCACAGGTCAGATGCTTCCGGGGTTTGAGATTTTCTTCGATCTTGAGCTAGAAGATGAGCCAGTGGGTATGCAGATTGTAGAGACAGAGTCTGAGGCTGATTGGACAGAGCACATAGAGCCGAGTCTTCTGAATTCACTTTTCCAAGAAGGGTCACAGACTGTGGCCGTGATTGGCAGGAGCCCGCTGATACTTGACCCAACTCGTCTTATCACCCCGGCTGAGGAACCTCTGACTAACTGGACTTCTCAAGTCCTACCCCAGGTTATTTTCCAGTACAAACGAATCCCTTCAGAAGAGTCAGTCGTCCATAAATACGTGTCAGTCTCCGGGTTTGATTCAGAGTCTATATCTTCTAATGAGTCTTTTGATGCAGGTACCATAGAGGACCATTCACCTGAGATCGGCGACGTTTCTTCCTTTTCAAGCGAGATTGAGTTGGAGTCTGTTCATAATAAAGCATCTGTTGCTGTTTCCTTTTATAGTTCTGAGTCAGTTGACGCAGGTGTCAACATTTCCATCGAGTCTGTAAAAATGAGTCCAAAGTTCATTGTACCCCCCGATGAGGGTAATTCGTCTGTTGATGTATATGATTCAAATTTCAATGAAATGAAGGATTCTTCTTTTGAGTACATTCCTGTCTCTATTTCATCTGCTGAATCTGCTATAAAATCTGATAATCTTAATAATAACAATCAAGACTCCCCCTCTGATGAGGATGCCGACAAAACTCCCCCTGAAATCAGACATATGATCCAACAGGAGGAGAGTCGCCGAGCAAAACCACTTGATGAGGAAGTTGAAACTGTGAATATTGGTGATGAAACCTCAATTAAGGAAATAAAGATTGGCAAAACTTTATCCCCTGAAGAACGCGAGGAATTGATCACCCTGCTTAAAGAGTTCAAAGAAGTTTTTGCTTGGTCTTACGATGATATGCCAGGATTAAGTGAGGAAATCGTCCAGCACAGATTACCCTTAATCCTTGGTGCTAAGCCAAAGAAGCAAAAACTCCGAAAGCTCAAAACAGAATGGGAGTTGAAAGTCTATGAAGAAGTGAAGAAATTGTTAGAAGTAAAATTCATCCAGGTGGTGGAATATCCTGAATGGCTCGCTAACATAGTACCGGTGCCCAAAAAGGACGGGAAAGTCAGAATGTGTGTTGATTTTAGAGATTTAAACAAAGCAAGTCCTAAAGATGACTTTCCTCTTCCAAGCATTGATCTCCTGGTGGATAACACTGCTGGGCATGCTCTTTTATCCTTTATGGATGGATTCTCAGGGTACAATCAGATTAAAATGGCACCTGAAGACATGTTGAAGACAGCGTTCATCACTCAGTGGGGTACATATTGCTACAGAGTGATGCCGTTTGGCTTGAAAAATGCTGGTGCTACATATCAGAGAGCCGCCACGACTCTTCTTCATGATATGATTCACAAAGAGGTTGAAGTTTACGTTGATGACATGATCATAAAGGGGAAGACTCGGCCTGAGCACACTGTTGCCCTGAGAAAGTTTTTTGAGCGGATCAGGAAGTATCAGCTTCGTCTGAACCCGAGTAAATGTGTATTTGGCGTTACGTCAGGGAAACTCTTGGGGTTTATGGTCAGCGAAAGAGGGATCGAAGTGGACCCGCAGAAGATCAAGGCGATTCAAGAAATGCAGCCGCCGAAGACAGAAAGGCAGATCAGAGGTTTCCTTGGCAAAGTTCAGTATCTGAGACGGTTCATAGCACATCTGACGATGACATCTGAACCCATTTTCAAGCTTCTGAAGAAGAATTCCTCGAAGAAGTGGAATGAAGAGTGTCAGAAGGCTTTTGAAAAGGTTAAGCAATGCCTATCCTTGCCCCCTGTTCTTTCACCAGTTATTCCAGGCCAGCCGTTGCTGTTGTACTTATCTATCACGGATACAGCGATGGGTTGCATGCTTGCTCAGCAGGATCTTGAGTCTAAGAAAGAAAGACCCATTTACTACATCAGCAAGAAGATGCTAGAGTATGAATTAAAATACACTGTTTTGGAGAAGACTTGTCTCGCATTAGTTTGGGCAACCCAGAGGCTTAGACATTATTTGCTTTCAAACAAGGTTCTTCTGCTTTCACGAATGGACCCTCTAAAGTACTTGTTTGAGAAACCTGCCCTTACAGGAAGGACTGCAAGGTGGTTATTGTTATTGTCTGAGTTCGACATCAGTTATGTCACTCAGAAATCAGTTAAGGGGCGGGTTATAGCTGAACAATTGGCCGATGCTCCAGTTGAGGAGAATGCTGTTCTAAGAGCCGAATTCCCTGATGAAGAAATTATGGATATCGAAGAAGAAGAGGTTCTCAGTACCAAGTGGTTAATGTACTTTGATGGAGCCGTAAACAGTCGTGGGCAAGGAGTAGGTGCAGTCTTGGTCTCTCCGAAGAAAGAATACATTCCTATCTCCATCAAGTTGCAGTTCGAGTGCACCAACAACATGGCAGAGTACGAAGCCTGTATTGCCGGACTTGAAGCAGCCTTAGCATTGCAGATTCAAGATATTGATGTGTTCGGGGATTCCATCCTGATCATTTACCAGATTAATGGGCAATGGAAAACTCGAGAAGATAGATTGATCCCTTATAATATGTATTTGGAATCTCTAGTCCAAAAATTCAAGAGCGTCACATTTACTCACTTATCAAGGACCAGAAATCATTTTGCTGATGCTTTGGCCACTTTGGCCTCGATGTTAGATATCTCCGCTACAATGGAAGTTCAACCGTTAGCC
Source organism: Tasmannia lanceolata (assembly GCF_043159265.1). Taxonomy (NCBI): domain Eukaryota; kingdom Viridiplantae; phylum Streptophyta; class Magnoliopsida; order Canellales; family Winteraceae; genus Tasmannia; species Tasmannia lanceolata. The sequence goes on from NW_027518695.1 coordinate 69,366,368, forward strand.
ATCAGACTGCAATGGGCCCCTGCGCACGTAAATGCTATAGAGATTTCAGCTAGATGTCCAGATGGGAAGCCTTGGTACACAGATATCAGAAACCTCATTTCAGGCAAGGGTCATCCTCCGGAAGCTTCAAGCAAGGAAAGGAAAACTCTCCAGAAGTTATCTGCGAATTTCATCATTTGCGGTGGAGAGCTATATAGAAGGTCATTTGATGGCATACAACTCCTTTGTGTTGATGAAGATAAAGCTGCAGAACTTATTGAGCAGACTCATGAGGGTGTTTGTGGACCTCATATGAACGGGAAGATGCTATCTAGAAAGATCCTTAGACTTGGATTCTATTGGCCTACAATGGAAACAGACTGCTTCGCATTTGTAAGAAAATGCCATAAGTGTCAAGTCTATGCGAATCTTATTCATGTTCCTCCTTCGGAGTTGCACTCCCTGACTTCGCCGTGGCCGTTTTCGGTATGGGGAATAGACATCATTGGGAAGATTTATCCGAGATCCTCGAGCGGACATGAGTACATTCTGGTGGCTATTGATTATTTCACAAAGTGGATAGAGGCTGCATCTTATGCTTCCATCACTTCGAACACAGTTGCGAAGTTCATCCGTACCAATATAATTTGCAGATACGGAGTACCTCACGAGTTGATTTCAGATAATGGATCACATTTCAAGAAAGAAGTGTTACACCTGTGTGAAGAGTTCAGGATAAGGCATCACAAGTCGTCTCCTTACAGGCCGCAGACGAATGGGGCCGTTGAAGCAGCAAATAAGAACATCAAAGTCATTATCAGTAAGATGACTGAGACATATAAGGACTGGTCGAACAAACTTCCTTATGCCTTATGGGCTTATAGAACATCGATCAGGTCTTCAACAGGCGTGACTCCGTATTCTTTGGTGTACGGAATGGAGGCTGTTCTCCCTGTTGAGTTAAGAATCCCCTCTTTGAGAGTGATGGTGGAGGCCGATCTGCCAGAGTCAGAATGGGCGAAGGCCAGACACAATGAGCTACAGATGATAGATGAGAAGAGGCTGAGAGCCTTATATCATATCCAAGGATATCAGAGACGGATTGAGAGAGCTTTCAATAAGAAGGTTCGTGTCCGAGATTTGAAGCCTGGAGATCTTGTATTGAAGTCCTACAGGGCACCGGTATTTGACCCAAGAGGAAAGTTCAGGCCAAACTGGTCTGGTCCTTACATTGTTGATGAAGTCCTGCCTGGAAAAGCCGTAAGACTGCTCAATGAAAATGGAGAAAAATTAAATGAACCTACAAACCTGGATCAATTAAAAAAATATTATGCTTAAGTACACCAGGAGGCCATCCTTGGACGATTTGAGCTTCAAGCCAATACCCAAATGTTTTAAACTATTTGCAAACCCGTTGGGCCTAGAAAAAAATGAATAATGAAACCCCTTTCCGCTAAAAGAACCTGTGAGCCAAAAGCAAAATCAAAATTTCTTTGTTAAACTTAAACCAGGGGCATCTTTTATGACTTTCGTCATAAAAGATTTTAAACCCGAACTACGCGTTACCTGATTCCCAATTTCTTTAAGGATACGTAGGCAGTCTGGAGGATCCAGATTCGGTCCAGATACATGCAAACATACCAAAGTCTAACCGGTTTGAACCTAAGCCCACCCGAAAGTCCTTCTGGTATACTCAGGCCCAGGTTTGTAGAGAAACAGAAAGAAAGAAAAATGATGGAGTCTTAGACCCGCTAGACTGAAAACCCGCAAGGGCGGTCTAGGCAAAAGTTAGGGTCATTCACCCGCTAAGCTGAAAACCCGAAAGGGCGGCTTAGGCAAAAATCAGGGTGCTGAGCCTGCTGGATGGAAAATCTGCAAGGGCAGACAGTCCAGGCAAAAATTAAGGCATATGGTCCGCCGAATCGAAAACCTGAAAAGGCGATTTGGTCATGGCAGTGACTTCATGAAGAGAGGACAAGGCTTTAAAAAGCCAGCTAAACTTTCGATTTTCTCTGGCACCTTCTCAAAGTCTAAGTAAGCACCATCAAGACTTCTTTTGGTACTCTTTGAGCCAGAGAAGTTGAAATCGAGCAATCTGAAGGGAGGATAACCATGGCAGAAATCCTGAAAAGAGGGTTGAAACACCTTTAAACACGGTATTCAAAAGACTCTAAGAGAGTGGCTTTTACCATTTTTTTTGTTTAAAAAAAAAAAAAAACCTATCAGACTAAGAAGCAGATTTCAGTCTATCTTGGTATTTGAGTCAGGTGTCCGTCAATGTCCTCGTTCGTTGTTTGTCAAAGTCTTTCCTTTGTCAAGTCGAGTTCAATTCTTCAGAGTCCTGTTCCTCCCCAAGCCGGGGTGGCAAAAAAAAAAAAAAAGAGAGAGAGGAGGGAAAGCAGAACTCTCAGAGAAGCAGAGAATTTATGGCCCCTGTGAACAAGTGCAAAGCAGAGCAATTCAGAGGTTGATAGGCTTTCAGCCCAATTCCAGCATTAGCAGATGGTAGTGATGAAGCAGGATTTTGAGCAGAACCATGTTCTTGTATTTTTAAGAGCCTTATAAGCCCAAGTGTTCATCAGAAAAGTTTGTAACCCCAAGTGTACATTAATGAAAGCCTTTGGCCCATTTTTCTTGTGTTGCTCTCCAAATGAATTTTGTTATGGAAGTAATCATACTAGGGGCATCTTTTATGACTCACGTCATAAAAGATGTCAAATACACATTGATATTTGAAATGGACATTCTCCTCAAATAGAGACTAGAGAGTTTGAACACGCTCTTTTTGTTCAAGCTCTCCTGTCGAGTATTTGGCTCGTGTTGCTTTGGTAAAGCTTCAATCTCTAAAAATAAAAAATAAAATAAAAATAATAAAAAATAATAATAATAAGAATGACTCTTTGAGTGTGACATTTGGGACTTTTTAAGTGTCCGCAGTGTGTCCCTACCTAACAAGTTGGGAGTCAGGCATACCTGCGAGGGGGTTTGTATGGATCCGTGTTGCATGACGGGCATACAAATCTGGATTTATATGGAACCGTGTTACACCACGGGCATATAAATCTGGGGTCTTATGAGATAATTTAGCAATTCCTTTGTTGATGTGAGACTCTTTGAGTAGTTAAGACCCTTCGAGTGTTACAGACTCTTCGGGTAGTTGAGACTCTTTGAGTATAAATGTTTTGTGTTGATTTGAGACTCTTTGAGTAGTTGAGACCCTTCGAGTGTTACAGACTCTTCGGGTAGTTGAGACTCTTTGAGTATTAAATGTTTTGTGTTGATTTGAGACTCTTTGAGTAGTTGAGACCCTTCGAGTGTTACAGACTCTTCGGGTAATTGAGACTCTTTGAGTATAAATGTTTGGTGTTGATTTGAGACTCTTTGAGTAGTTGAGACCCTTCGAGTGTTACAGATTCTTCGAGTAGTTGAGACTCTTTGAGTATAAATGTTTTGTGTTGATTTGAGACTCTTTGAGTAGTTGAGACCCTTCGAGTGTTGCAGACTCTTCGGGTAATTGAGACTCTTTGAGTATAAATGTTTAGTATCGATTTGAGACTCTTTGAGTAGTTGAGGCCCTTTGAGTGTCACAGACTCTTCGGGTAGTTGAGACTCTTTGAGTATAAATGTTGTGTTGATTTGAGACTCTCTGAGTAGTTGAGACCCTTTGAGTGTTACAGACTCTTCGGGTAGTTGAGGCTCTTTGAGTATAAAAGTTTCTTTGATGTGTTTGAGACTCTTTGAGTAGTTGAGACCCTTTGAGTGTTACAGACTCTTCGGGTAGTTGAGGCTCTTTGAGTATAAAGGTTTTTGCATGTGTTTGAGACTCTTTGAGTATAAATATTTTCATGTTGATTTGAGACTCTTTGAGTAGTTGAGATCCTTCGAGTGTTACAGACTCTTCGGGTAGTTGGGACTCTTTGAGTATAAAGGTTTCTATGTGTGTTTGAAGCTCTCAGAGTGTTACAGACTCTTTGAGTAATTATTTTAGACTCTCAGAGTGTTACAGACTCTTTGAGAGATTGTTTGAGACTCTCAGAGTGTTACATGCTCTTTGAGTGATTGTTTCACATTTGTTTGAGTGATTGATTTACATTTACATTGATAATGGTTTACATTCTCTGAAGTAATTCTATTGTGTTCGTTTTCATAAGACTATGTCTTAAAGATAAAGAGTATGTTTGTGTTTTGTGTTTGCTTCCCTTAATAAAGTCTTTGCGTTTTGGTTTAGATAGTTGAGTCGTGAGTATTAGAGAGAGGCTATCTCATTGAGATATCGTGATTGCCGAGTTAAGGGTCGGTGAGAGGTTATCTCCCTTTTGCTTGCAGTCTTTGAGTCTCGTAGTGTTATTTTGTTGTTTTACCTTTGTGAGCATAAGTTTAAAACCGAAAAAAAAAAAAAAATTGCTTTGTTTTTATATCGGGTCGGCCAAAATGAGTTGTCTTGTTAGCTTTGCCATTCGTGTGACAAGCACACTCTGCCAAAGAGGGGCATCTGTAGACACCCCATTTTGACCGGACCCAAATTCGCTATGCTTGGACGAAATCCCATCCAATCATTTCCGCCATGTTTCGCATTTTTCTGTTAAGTGTTGAGAGGTTGAGAGAGATTATTCATAAGAATCCGAGCAAGGGAGAATTTTGACCCATTTGCTGAGCCCGCATTGAGCATTTCAATTAAAATTTGGATCAAGCAAGTTGGCCCATGTAAGAAATATTCAAGTCATCTGTGGAGTTTACTATAGATATTAACGATCAAATTTTATGAGAAAAATGAGTTTGCCCAACATGGAATGGAGACACATTGTGATGATCTTGGCCATTCCTCGATAATCCATAAGTTGATCGGTTCGGATCAGCCCATGGAGGGGGTTCTTTGGAACACAACCAACTTAAGTTGCGGTCCTCCAATTGGATGGGTTGGATCAATTTACAAGGATGATGAGGGGGCGCACGACTAAATTGACTGGCCTACAAGTTGGACAGTCAGGATCATCCTATAAAATGGATTTCTTTTTTTGGATGACCCATTTACATTGCAAGGGGCAGTTTGGGCCATACTGGAAATGATTTTGTCGATATTTGTTGAAATGATTTCGAGTGAGATGTGCGTGCAGTACTAAATAAAAAAATGGTAGTTTATGCAGCCTACATTATAAAATGATCTAAACTATTTATCTAGTGGGTATCATTTGATTACCTCTTTGAAGAGTGCATATTTTGGTAGCAAGTAGGACCCACCCATTATCGGTTGTTTGGTGTTCTCTATTTGAAATTTAGAAAGCAACGAACGTGGTGCCTTCTTTCCTCTCTAAAAGCATCTATAATAATGAAACCATGTGCTTCTAAGAGCATTAGGCCAAATTTTCGTCACTTTCGGTGTATTGTTACAAGCAAGCATGACATGTGGGACCTATTTGAAATAGAAGATGCTGTGACAGCTTTTAAAAAAATAAAAATTAAAAAATTAAAAAAAACAGAAGAACGTGGGCAAAAACGGAGTTTCGTAAACTCTGTTTCGGTTCTCTCTCTTTAAAACTCTGGAGCATCTCTCTCAAGCCCAGAGGCTCTCCCTCAACAGGAGAGCAGAAGCTTAGTAAAAAAAAAAAAGAAGAAGGGAAGACCCACGTTGGACAGACCTCTAGTTTTTCGGTTTTCCCTCTTCTCGGCTTCTCTATCCCCACAGCAGTAGCCGTTTGGAGGCTCTGATCCTTCTCATTCGGCACAGCCGGTCCTCTCCATCTCTCTCGGCTTCCCTCTGTTAGTCTCCCACGTTAGGCTCTCCCCTCTATCCCTCTGTTTTCCCTCTCACTCCACCCTCCATTCTCATAATCTTCTGTTCTGTGTTAACCTCCCTTCCTCTTAGCTCTCTGTATCTTCTCTCATCATCTACAACTCACCAAAGCTACAAAAAAAATATATAATAAGAGGATAAAAAAAAAACAGAGTGCTGTAGATCTCATCACCTTTCCCTCTGTATTTTCTCTCACGAAGAGGTTGCTCCATCATTCCATCAATCTCTCGGTCCCTCTATCTCTCCCTCCCTATCTCTATCTTCCCATTCACAGTGGGAACAAAAACAAAAAAAAAAGGAAAAGAAATGAGAGAAAAAAAAAAACAGAGCCTCTTAAGCTCTCTCTCTCTCTCTCTCTCTCTCTCTCTCTCTCTCTCTCTCTCCCTCATTCTCCATCAATCTCCCTCTCGGCAGTAACAGAAACAAAGAAAAACAGAAAAGCAAAAAAAAGAGAGAGAGAGAGAGAGAAAAAGAAGAATAACGGCGGACATCGGATCGCGCGTCAGTAGGATTTTTGGATTTCTTCAGCTTTCAGATTCGGCGAAGACTCCATCAGAGGTTGGTACACTGTTCTCGGATTTTTCCAGGATCGTTTAGTATTTTTTATGTATTTTGCATGATTTTTAAGTATTTAATTGAATTTAATTGAATATTAATTGCGTGTGCTTAAAATCACGATCTGCATAAGTGTTTCAAATCCGTTTCGTCCTGAAATTTAATACGATGTTCTACTTAAATAGAGTACAATAACTATCGGATCAGATCGAGCATTGAATCAACGGTCCTTTCGAATTTGAGTGAAGAGTGGTATTTTATTTAAAAATATGGGCTGAGAAATTATGAAATTCGAAAAAATAGCCATCTCAGGATGATCTATTTTTTGGAATTTTAAATTTTTCTTGTGTTCATCACATCAGAGCAAGGTTGGAGGATGTTTTCCGGAATCGTAATTTTCTCGAAAAGCGTGTTTTAAAAATAGAAAACTCTTCAAAAATATCTTTTCGACCAAGAAAAATAAAATATATACTAAAGGGATTCCAAAATTAATGAAATTTTGTGGGAAAATAATATGTTACTGATACATTCTACCATGAAGTTTTCACAATTTTTGGATTGTGTTTGGTTATTATTCTATGCTTTCTTTGAAAAATACCAGATTTTAGGAGAATTTTTACTAACATCAGATCATCATTAAAATTCATAAAATTTTTACAGAAGTCTTATATTTCACATTTATGGCTACTGTAAAAGTTTCAAGTGATTCGGATCTTGTTTCATGTGTGGTGTAGTGTTAATTTATAATCTGGGCTGAAAATTGAAAAATCAGAAGTTTGTAGTAACTAATTTCTACAATTCATGAAAATCTCACTGCATGCTATTTCTATTCATATCGTATTTCTGTAGAAATTTCATTGAATTTAGATTTATATTTCTACTAGTTTCTATGTTAATTCTGCAATCTGGTCAATTAATTGTTAAATCAAAATTAAATGTGAATTTAATGTAAAAATCTGTAAAACTCACCCAGTAAGCTACATACATTCATATCTTGCTGCTGTGGAAGTTTCAAATCATTTCGAATTTATTTGCAACAATTTCACTTGTAAAACCACTCATATGCTTAAAATCGATAAAATCCATGGAAAATTCGAAATTAATTGAAAATCATATAAAAATTCCTAAAGAACTTTTAAATTCTGTCACATGTTCACTCATTAATCCATTGAAACAGAAATTTTAGAATCTTTAGATTTTCCTGGAAAAATGCCCAGTGCATCCATAATCGTATCCCAATTGCAACCGATCCTTGACAATTTGAATATTTAAGCTATAGCATGTTGTTGGCTCCGAGGTTACTGTCCACGGAAATCCTGAGATCTGCCAGGCAATAAGATGCTATAACCTAAGTATTAAATTGCGCAAGGAAAGAGCGCACGATTCCCTCCCTTGGATGCCATTCTGGGCCGAAATTGGTGTACCCATAGGAGGCATGCTTTGCCTCATTTAAGAGAGTCTTTGACTCATTTGTTTGTGTGATGTTGTTGTCAGTGAGTCTTTGACTTGTGTTTCCATCTCTTTTAGGGAGTCTTTGACTCGTCTATCCTTTAGTTGTTGTCAGTGGAGTCTTTGACTCGTGTTTCCACCGCTATTAGAGAGTCATTGACTCATTTGTACCCTTCTTTAATATTCTTAGTTAGGATTTTCTCCTTTAGAGTTGTTGATTACTTCGCTTTGATTAGAGACTAACTCAGTCTTATTAGAGCTTTGCTTGCTTGGGATCTTGGATCGTTTTCTCTCTTCTTGGGACGCTATCTTTCTTGTTGTGGTTTGTCTCTTTGAGACGCCAGTTTCTTGTTGTGGATCGTCTATTTGAGGCGTTAGTTGCGTATTCGGGGTTTCCCCTTTGGATTTAGGGCTTTGCCCTAGTTTATGGTGTTACTTGCGTGTTCCCTTGAAGATTGAAAACATTTAAGAGTCTAAGAGCATTGGAAAAGCTTTAAAATCCAAAAATAGTAGAAATTTAAAACTAAAAAACATTTGAAAACTTTAAAAATATCAAAAACATTTGAAAAACATAAAAAAAAACTTAAAAAAATCTAAAGTGTTGAATGTTTCTTATATAAGCGTAGTTTGAGAGTTCGTTTCGAACTACGTTGGCTTGATCCTCTTCCGAGGTACGTAGTGCAGCTTGGGATTTACATCCCAAGTCCAGCCAAACTTTTTTGTAAATAACTATTTTAAACCTTCTTAAAAAACCTTTAAAATCTTATTTTCAAAAGATCTTCTTCTAGAGTTAGGAGTTTCTCCTAGATAAAGAGTTTTAGAGTTAGGGTTTTTCTTTTGATAGGTTATTTGATTGTTTGTTTGTTGTGTGCTTGTTTTAGAGTTAGGGGTCTGTCCTAGAGTTATAGGAGCGCCTCCGTCCGGTCAGTCGGCGATCCACATCGCCGAGTGATGACTAGAGTATGATACGCTAGTCCACCCTTGGTTTTCCTTAAGAAATACAGCCTAGTCACACATAGGTTGTAAGAACCACCTGCATTAGCTTAGGGCTAATCTGCATTTAGTTAGGGCATATAGGGTGTCATAAAATCCACAATTCACTGAAATTTAAATAATCGTACAAGAAACTTTAATAACCGGTTCGGTCTTTTAGATCGAGTCTAGGATAGAAGTCTAGGTGTCTTAGGCATCCTAGCTTAGAATAGGCGCGAAGAACTACGTTGCCTTGATTCTCGTGGAGGCGGGGATACGTAGGCTTCTTTGGATGAATACCAGATCATCTGAGGACTCGGGCTAATCACTTTTAAAACTGTTGAAACAATCAAATCACTTAGGATTTTCCATGAAATTAGAATTTTAGGAGAACTTTCACTTAGATTGAATCCAAACCAATTAAGAAATCAAGATACACATTTAGGATTCACATTGAAATTAGATCATAGGATGCATGTCACATAGATAGCACATTAACAGAGAGTTGAATGAGCCATTAAAAATGAATTTAAAAGAGTTAACTTTTGGAATTGAAGACCGATTATCGGGCAGGAATGGTGCATGTGGTGGATAAATCCCCATACCTTCCATTCTTGTAACCAGGTAGCGAGTCTAGATTTCTGGTTAATTATGGGTCCTAGATCCCACATCTAGGTGGCGACTCTGTCAGTCTCTTTTGTGTGGAATTCGGATTGCCTTAGTGATCCCAAGTTCACATAAAAGATGAATTAAAATTAATAATAAAAGGCACACGCCAATCGCGTGGGTACGAGAGACCAAGAGATAGTGCGTGGCGGCTCGCGCCCCACCCCTCTCGCGGGATCGGGTCCCATAATATGATACGGAAGAGGCTAGGTCTAAAAAATATGCGGTTAGCAAGTATTTTAGATATTACATGGTGGATGAGAAGACGGTGATTTCTCAAACCCACGAGTTGCAAAAACTTGTTCACGACATTCTTGCGGAAGGAATGACTATTAGTGAACAATTTCAAGTTGCAGCCGTGATTGACAAATTACCTCCTTCTTGGAAAGAATTCAGAAATTCCCTTCTTCATAAAACTAAGGAATTATCTATGGAAGGTCTTCTTGTTCGTCTTCGGATCGAAGAAGAAAACCGTAACCAAGATAAGAAAGAAGGGAACACTGAAAATGTAACTAATGTTAATGCCATTTCTGAAGTTAAGAACCAAAATCAGAAACCGCAAGTGAATCTGAAGCCCAAAAAGAAGTTGAAGAAAAAGCAACAGAACCAAAACCGAGGTACCTTCAAGCGTCCGAACCAAAACACAACTTCTGGAAAGAATGACTATTCCAAAGTTGTGTGCTATATTTGTGGTCTAAAGGGTCATATTGTACGGATGTGTCGACATAAGAAGACTGCGTCAATCCCTCAAGCCAACGTGATAGAAGAGCCACTTGTGGCTATGATCACTGAAGTGAATATCATTGGAGGATCTGAAGGGTGGTGGGTCGACACTGGTGCGTCCCGTCATGTGTGTTTTGACAGGAAGTGGTTCAAGATGTATGCTCATGCAGATAATGAGAAGAAGGTGCTTCTAGGGGATTCGCATACAACAAAGGTACTCGGTGTTGGGGACGTTGAACTTTGCTTCACTTCAGGGCGGAAAGTGATACTGAAGGATGTTCTTCATACTCCAGACATGAGGAAGAACTTAGTTTCTGGTTTTCTTCTTAACAAGGCTGGTTTTAAACAAACCATAGAGTCTGACCAGTATGTTGTAACCAAGTTTGGATCCTTTGTTGGTAAAGGATATGCATGTGATGGAATGTTCAAACTGAATGTTGAAATAATCAATGAAATTGATTCTTCTGTTTACATGCTTTCTTCTGTTAATTCATGGCATGCTAAGTTATGTCATATAAATAGAAAATATGTACATAACATGAGTGTATTAGGTATGATTCCTAAAGTAGTCTTAGAAGACTTTAACAAATGTGAAATATGTATTAAGGCTAAAATTTCTAGAAAGCCTTTCAAAAGTGTTGAAAGGAATTCAGAACTTTTAGACTTAATTCATAGTGACATTTGTGAGTTAGACGGTATCTTGACCCGTAGTGGTAAAAGATACTTAATAACCTTTATAGATGATTTTTCTAAGTATACAATCATCTATTCAATTAGACATAAGAGTGAAGCCTTAAAAATGTTTAAGGAATACCTATTAGAAGTAGAGAACCAATTCAATAGGAAGATTAAGAGACTAAGAAGTGATAGAGGAGGTGAATATGAATCGTTAGAATTCACTGACTTTGTTAAGTCATTAGGAATTATACATGAAACAACCGCTCCTTACTCCCCCGCCTCAAATGGGGTTGCAGAAAGGAAAAATAGAACACTAGTGGAACTTACGAATGCTTTACTCCTAAGTTCAGGAGCCCCCTCTAACTTATGGGGAGAAGCAATTCTAACTTCCTGCTATGTTCTTAATAGAATTCCTAATTATAAAACTAAAGTCTCACCTTTTGAATTTTGGAAAAATAGGAAACCCAATGTGAGTTACTTTAGAGTTTGGGGATGTTTAGCTTATGTAAGACTTTCTAATATTAAGAGACCCAAAATAGGAAGTAGAGCCATAGAGTGTGCCTTTATGGGTTACTCACTTACAAGCAAAACATATAGGTTTTTAGACCTAAATAACAGTGTAATAATACAGTCAGTGGATGCTGAATTCTTTGAAGATAAATTTCCTTTTAAATCAAGACATAGTGGGGGTACCATGACTATTGGAGATAGTGGGGGTACCGAGCCTAGGATTGAGGTAAACCCTGAAGAAGAAATTGAACCTAGGAGAAGTAAAAGATCCAAAATAGCCAAGGATTTTGGCTCTGATTTCTATGTCTTTAGTTTGGAGGGAGATCCTTCTTCCTTAGAGGAAGCATTATCCTCGTCAGATGCTGACTTTTGGAGAGAAGTTGTCAATGATGAGATGGAGTCTCTGATGTCAAACCAGACTTGGAAATTAGTAGATTTACCACCAGGATTTAAGACCATAGGGTGTAAATGGATTCTTAAAAGAAAATTGAAACCAGATGAAACCATAGACAAGTATAAAGCTAGGCTTGTTGCTAAAGGCTTTAGGCAAAAAGAAAATATTGATTTCTTTGATACATTCTCTCCTGTTACTAGGTTTACATCCATTAGAGTCTTGATTGCAATTGCTGCAATCCATAATCTGGTAATTCATCAAATGGATGTAAAGACAGCTTTTTTAAATGGTAGTCTAGAAGAGGAGATATATATGGACCAACCTAGTGGTTTCATATCTCCAGGTCAAGAAAATAAAGTATGTAAGTTGGTGAAGTCACTGTATGGTCTTAAACAAGCACCAAAACAGTGGCATGAGAAGTTTGATAATGTCATTATATCAAATGGTTTTAAAATCAATGAAAGTGATAAATGTATATATTATAAGTATATTAATACTTATTGTATTATTATTTGCTTGTATGTTGATGATCTTTTAATTTTTGGTTCTAACTTGGAAATAGTTAAACAAACCAAAAATCTATTAAAACAAAACTTTGATATGAAAGATCTAGGAGAAGCAAATGTAATTTTAGGGATTAAAATTACAAGATCTGATAGTGGTATATCTTTAGACCAGTCCCATTATATAGAAAAGATACTTAAAAAGTATAAGTACTTTGATTGTAATCCAGTATATACTCCTTTTGATCCTAGTATTAGATTGTATTCTAATGAAGGTGATAGTGTTAATCAAAAAGAGTATGCTAGTATTATTGGTAGTTTAAGGTATGCTACAGACTGTACCAGACCTGATATAGCATATGCAATAGGCATATTATGTAGATATACTAGTAATCCTAGTATAGAACATTGGAATGTTATATCACGAGTCATGAGATACCTTAAACGAACCATTAATAATGGGATTCACTACCATAGGTTTCCTGCTGTTCTAGAGGGTTTCAGTGATGCCGATTGGAATAATTTGTCAGAAGATTCTAAGGCTACCACTGGGTATGTATTTACTATTGGTAGTGGTGCAGTTTCTTGGAGATCCAAGAAACAGACTATTATTGCTCAGTCCACTATGGAATCTGAGTTGATTGCACTAACCTCTGCGTGTGAAGAGGCTAGTTGGTTGAGAAATTTTTTATCTGATATACCTATTTGGGAAAGACCTGTTCCCGCTATTTTGATTCACTGTGACAGCACAGCTGCTATTAGAAGAGTACATAATAAGTACTATAATGGAAAGTCGCGACAGATACGCCGGAAGCACAATACTGTGAGAGAATTGATTTCTAATGGATCAGTCACCATTGACTTTGTGAGATCTGGTGATAATTTGGCAGATCCCTTAACTAAGGCCTTGTCAAGGGAGAAAATCTGCAATACATCGAGGGGGATGGGACTAAAGCCCATTTGTAAATAGTTACCTATGATGGACACCCAACCTAGGGACTGGAGATCCCAAGAACTAGGTTTTCAATGGGAAAAACGAGTCATAGTGTAACTTGTGGACGATCATGCTATTTTCAAGTTTATCTCAAAGTCCATCCCTATGGTGTAACTCAAGCATGATATCCTGAAGCGTTTGGGAGGTTGAGTTATTACTCTTAATGAGATCTATAGCTCGTATGAGTGGGATGTATAGGCTACAGGAGCATCCTTGATAGACTCACCTACATGTTAGCGTGGAAGTGGGCCGCTTCCAAAAGAGACGAGAGCTTATTCTCATATGCTTACATGGAAACTGGGATGTAGCACATGGCCGTAATGTGCGAGCTTTTTGGAACCAATTGAACACTTTAGTATCATGTGTGTGGTGCACGTCTCTCTGTACCAAATGATTGTAATTCAAGACATAGTCACTATCAATTCCTTACAGTTAGAATGCACTTACACTAAGTAAAGGTTCCAGACATAGTCACCTTTATTATACGTGATACTCTGCTGATTGCCCAGCATTAAGTTTTACTAGTATTTTTTCTATTAAAATAAGTGGGAGATTGTTAGTATTTTAAATACTAAAAATGAAAGAAACATTTGCTTTTGAAAAAGATTCTTTTTTGCTTTTGAATTTCCCACCCAAAATTTGAAATTTTCAAATTGATTCTTTCTCTTGTACTTTTCCCACTAAAAACCTTTGGAGTGTGCTCTCTTATCTCTCAAAAGTTTAGTCCAAGATGGGAAGTTGAGAAAAATTCTCCCATCCATATAAGAGGGAATGTTGAGCTAAGGCTTGAGCCTTTCAAGGGCATTCAATTTGTTTGCCTTGGGGATTTTACAAAGAGAACAAAAAACAAATAAATACACACACACGCGCGCGCGCCGAGCCGTGCCGTGTCGGGGCGCGGGCGCGTGCGTGTGGGTTGGGTTGGGTTTTGGGTTTTGGGTTTTCCCTAAACGAGATTATTATTTTTTAATCACCAAGAGTTGTGTTTATTTTAAACACCAAGAGTCATGTTTATTGTAAACCTAATCGTATCTTTTCTATTTTATCCCAAAAGTCACGTCTATTTAATTCTCCCTAAATCTGACCGTTAGATACATCTTTAATAACGTTTAAAGGATGCGTTTAATGTTTTAACGTTGTGTCTTTACTGTTTTTAAAAGGTGTCTTCTACAGACACGTTTTTGCTATAAAAACAGAAGCACACCAACGTTTTTTAAAACACACAACTTCTCTGCTTTCTAGCACTCTGTTATCTGTGATAATACAGTGCTTCTCTTTCTTTCTGTTGTTGACAGAACCGAGTTTCTCTCTATATTTCAGAGTGTTCTGTTATTTTATTTCATCTCTGTTTTATTCCATTTTCTGGGCATTCGGAGTGTTCGTTGTTTGGTTCGGATTTATCTGATCGTGTACTTCAGATAGATAGCGACGGTGCGTCGGGCTGTTGTATCCTGGGGGTGATTGCGTTGGAATCTGTTGCACCGGAAGCTTTTCCGCAGAGGCGCAAAATCACCTTAAAGAGAGCGACCTAGTCCGTGCCTCAACTCGCCGCATCGAAAAGGTTATACTAATCATCTATTCTTTCTGTTTTTGACAGAAATCAGTAAACAGGTACGCCATATTATTTATATTAAGAGGAAAATTCTTCAACAAAAAGGGCATTGGGAATACTCAAGAATGGTATAGCTGGGGCTAACTCCACAGGAATGATCAGGAACATAAGAAAATTTCAAAAATTTAAGTGGAAGCGGAAAACTGATCATCATCTATCAGGGGCTTAGATCAAGGAAAATGTCTTTGCAAAGAACAAATTCAATCAAGCAAGTTCGGATCATAGCAAAAGGGGTTTCCCAACTAACCATCCTACAGGAAAAATTTATGACCAGCTGGATGGGTTGGTCTTTTTTACCTTTCCATGATGACCGAGGTTTCTACTTGAGAAGTGATTTGGGTCATTGGGAGTTCTTAATTTCCGCTCCCAATGAAGCTGGGGTCCTGGAATATAAGGGGGTTGGAAGATACAGACAGTCAAGGATTTTGTTAATCAGCGAAAGCTTGATCTGGTGGCAGTGGTTGAATAAAAAATAATGGGTGTCACGAATAATCTCATTAACAAATTATGGGGTAGAAATCACCGGGAATGGGCTGCTAAGGAAGCTATAGGATCGGTGGGGGGAATTATAGTAATCTAGACGGAAGGCAAATTCCTTATGGAAGAAGTCAGGATTGGTCATTTCTCGATTTCGATAACATTTACTTCATCAGACTGAGATGTGAAGTGGATGTTAAAGGTGGTTTATGGCCCAGTAAGGTTTAGGGAGAGGAATGAACTATGAAATGATCTATTTTCTATCCGGACTGAATGGTAGGGGGCATGGATTGTTGGTGGAGATTTCAATACGATTCGATTCCCATCGGAAAGGAATACTTCTACCAGAATAACTATAAGTATGAGGAAATTGTCAAACTTTAGTCAAGAAATGGAACTGATTGACTTGCCTTTGCAAGGAGCACGATTCACCTGGTCAAATAATCAGCATCGTTTAATAATTAGCAGGCTTGATCGAATTCTTATACCTGGCGAGTGGGAAGATCGTTTCCCACTTATTAATCAGAGGGCTCTCCCCAAAATCCTATCTGATCACAACCCAATTGTGCTGGAGATTTCGGATTTCTCTGGAGGTCCTCGACCTTTCAAATTTGATCTGGATCTTCTTGAAGTTCCAGGATTTGATGAGAAGGCCAAGCAATGGTGGGAGGAGTCTACTGTTCAAGGCTGGAAGGGATATGTTTTATGCATGAAATTGAAGGCGATGAAATTGAACGAATGGCAAAAAATGGCAGATGAGAATAACAAACGTAGCAAGGAGGAAATTACGATAGCTCTGGAATTCTTGGAAGCCAAAGAAATCGATGGTCCCCTCTCGGCTGTTGAGAAAATTGAGAGGTTGAAGCTTCTGGAGACAAATGCGAGACGACGGATCAAATACTGTTACATGCCTGAAGGAGGGGGGCTTGCTGATAGAGGATATTGGCTTGATCAAGAAAAGAATTGTTGATTTCTACTCAGCATTGTACACAAAATCGGTTGAATGGCATCCGAAATTAGGGGGTTTACAGTTCAAATCAACTAGTCTTGGTCAGCGAATTTCACTGGATTGAGACTTCACGGAGGAAGAGGTTGAACATACCATATTCTCCATGAAAAAAAGACAAAGCTCCGGGTCCGGATGGGTTTCTCATGGCTTTCTTCCAAAGATATTGGGGTATCATGTAGCAAGATATCATGGCTTTTATCTATGAATTTCAGGAGAGGAATTATCAGTGAAGCTACAAAAGCTACATTTATTGCGATCATTCCAAAAAAGGAGGGGGTGATTGGGATTAAGGATTTCAGACCGATCAGTCTAATTCATAGCATTCCAAAGATCGTATCCAAATTGCTCGCTCGAAGAGTGAAAAGTTGTATGGGGGGCATCATTTCACATTTCCAGGGTGCTTTTGTTGACTCGAGACAGATCCTGGACGGGGTCCTAATAGCTAATGCGATTATTGACTCTATCAATACGGGCGGAAATCCCTGTCTAGTTTTTAAAATAGATATTGAAAAAGCTTATGATCATATAGATTGGGAGGTTGTTGATTTCATAGAAGATCGGATGGGTTTTAGCACGAGATGGAGAAAATGGACGAAATCGGTGATATCTTTTAACAGCTTCTCAGTCATTATTAATGGCTCAGTAGAAGGATATTTTAAGAGTTTAAGGGGTCTTCGGCAGGGTGACCCATTAGCTCCTTATCTCTTCATCTCAGTGGTGGAAGCACTTAGCCTGATGTTGATGAAGGCTGGTAGTCCAGAGTTGATCCAGAGCTTTCAAGCAGGGCCTAAAGGTGAGAAAATTATACATCTCCAATTTGTTGATAATATGCTCGTCATTTTGGAAAGTAAAGCCAAAGCTATCCCCAATGTTATAAGGATATTCAAGTGGTTTGAGGTCACTTCGGGTCTCAAGATTAATTTCAGTAAAAGTATGCTCTTGGGCATCAATATGGATCAGCAAGTGGTTCAGAATCTAGCCGGAACAATTGGCTACATTGCTAGGGCCTTCCCGGTTTCTTATATGGGACTGCCATTGGGGTTTGGTGTTCCTTTCGACATCACAATGGGATCCAGTGGTAGAAAGAGTGGAGCATAAGCTAGCTACCTGGAAGAAGAAATACATTTCCTTTGGGAAAGAATCACCCTAATAAAAGCAGCACTTACAAACATGCTGGTCTACTTTATGTCGCTTTTCAAAATTCCGGTCAAGGTAGCTTTGAGAATTGAAAAGTTACAGAAGGATTTCCTTTGGGATGGTAATAGGCAATCTAGAATATTAAGACACATAATGGATTGGGAGAGGGTAACCAAATCAAAGAAGGATGGAGGGCTGGGAATTTGGAAGCTAAGGATGCGCAACGTCTTTACTAGGAAAATGGCTATGGCGGTATGGAAATGAAAAGATGGCTCTCTGGCACCATGTGGTTGGTTCCAAATATGGGTTGCAATGGGGGATTGGAGCATTAAGAAACCAGTAAGCGGGAAGGGATCGGGTTCTTGGAAATCCATTTGCTCGATCAAGGAAGAATTTGATCAAAAGATACGATATGAGGTGGGGAAAGGCACGGAGGTAAGATTCTGGCTGGACCTTTGGTGTGGCAAAACAGTGCTTTCTATGGGGTACCCGAGGTTATTCCGGATTGCAATGAGACCTGAGGCAACCGTGGTGGACTACCTGGTATGAGAGGGATAGATGGGAAAAAGATTCTGGGACATTCGATTGCGAAGAGATCTTAAAGACATGGAAATACAGGACCTTCAACAACTTCTTGCACAGTTACATTCTGTATACTGTTCTAAATTCAAAGATGACGAGCGGATATGGTCACCAGAATCGAATGGTGAATTCACGGCCAAGTCCTTTTTTTGTGATACTAAATACTGGTCAGAAATCAAATAAGAGGCGCATTGGAAATCCCTTGCCCCTCCAAGAGTGGTAGCTTTTGGGTGGACGTTGGTGCATAGAAAAATCAATACTTGCGATCGATTAAAAAGGAGACATTTTCGCCTTGTAAGTATGTTCGTCCTTTGTCATTAGGATGAAGAGACAATGGATCATTTGATGCTGCATTGTCCCTTCTCTTATCAATTATGGTTGAGGGCAATCGGAGCCTTTGGAATGATCTGGGTTTGCCCGAGCTCTATTAATTCATTTATGATTAACTGGCCAAACAGGCCTTTTGAGGAAACTGGTAAGTTACTATGGTCCACTTTTCCTTATGCTATTGTTTGGAATATATGGAAGGAACGGAACAGACGTATCTTTGAAGATCAAAGCAGGACATCTGGACAGTTGGCGACAGACATCATGGTTGAACTTATTTCATGGGCCAAGATTAAGAAGAAAATCCCTTACGGAGTTGAGGATTTGGTAAAGAATTGGTGGTCAATTATTTGGGATAGAACGATCCGAACCAATCCTAAGCCGAAATGGATGGCCCCACCATGTGCGTGGCTCAAGCTCAACTTTGATGGAAGCTCTATTGGTAACCCGGGGAAGGTAGGCATTGGGGGTCTGATTAGAGATGACAAACAAACTACTATAATGTCATTCTCAGGTCCAATTGGGATATGTGATGCGAATGAGCTCTTCTTTTCGGATTGCGATGGGCATATGAGAATAATCAACAACCATAAATAGTTGAGCGAGGCTCGACAAATGCGGTGGCTTGGGCATCGGGCACCTCAAAGGGCCCCTGGTGACTACAAGATCTAATAGCGGAAACACTTGATCTTATAAGGTCGCTTAACCCTAGGATTGAGCATCGAAGGAGGTCGGCAAATGAGGAGGCGGATGGACTGCCTAAATCAAGAGTTCTGAGGAAGGAAATGTTAGTTGTTAGTTCTTTGTAAACCCTTAAGGGTGTGTTTCTGGATCAATGGTCCCTATTTTGTAATATGGAGGGAACAACTTGTCCCAACCAATATTCAATAAATTGTCAATTTTCAAAAAAAAAAAATTGGCCGTTCCACCCAAAGAATGTTCTACCAGGCCATTATTACAATTTGGTAGTGCGAATATCATTTCTTATTTGGGAATTCTAAAGCCCTGATTTTGAGGCCAAAACCGGTTCTTGATTTTAAGTCCAATAATCAGTTTTGGACTCAAAATCAATTCTCAAAACCCAAACGCCCTGTTCTTTTATGGATTTTTTAGAATTGATTTCGTGTCCAAAACTGATTATGGGACTCAATACTGTGTTTATTTTTTAATCCAATAATCAGTATTGGACTCAAAATCAATTCTCAAAATCTAAGGCCCTGTTCATTTTGGATTTTGAGAATTGATTTGAGTCCAAAACTGATTATTGAATCCAAAATTGTGTTTATGCTTAGTAGTTAATTTCACGTCTCTAGCATTGGAATGAAAATTCTCCAATAGATCAATGGCCCTAATTGCTATACACGTGTACTGTCTGATATAGGTCCATAAATAAACTATGAACTTTTTTTTCGTACAGATTTGATTAGGATTCCTCAAATTAATAACCTATAATGAAAGAATCCAATGGGAAATGCTCGTCTTACTATACACATTTCCAATCCAATAATAAATCTAAACCATCCACCTAACGGAATTGGGCCACCTTGAATTACCCATGGGCCAAAAATTGCTCCGACCGCACAATCCGAATCATCTAATAGACATATTTGTATTTTGATTACTCTGGACTCCCCAGCTTTTCTCTTTTCATTTTTTGACCTTCATAGCTCGGAATCATTAGATCAATTATTCACAATCGGTCCAAACACCAGTATAGTCCAGTATTTTTCAAGAAGTACTGTACGGCTTACACCATAGGGTGATCCAAACCGTCCATTTGATGGGCCACAACATAAATAGGTTGTGCCTGAAAAATCATTTCAGATGATCTCAACCCTCCGATCTATAGAGCTCCCTAATAAATCCCCTTAAAATAATGATACATGAAGTATTTATTAGAGAAAAGTGTAGCTACACATACGTGTAGCTAACGTAGCTACACCAACGGCTTAAAATACAGTGGGCCCCACATTGTTTGGGTGATGCAAACCATTCATTTGATGGGCCCTCATATAGATAGGGTGTGCCAAAAAAAATTAGCTCTATAGGATCATCCCAACCCTACGATTTGTGGAGGCAAAAATGGACGCGTAAAAACCTTCACAAATCTGTCCATTTTTGCCTCCACAGTTTGAAGGGTGGGGATGATCTTATGGAGCTGATTTTTTGGGCACACCCTATCAATGTGAGGGTCTATTTAATGAATGGTTTGGATCACCCAAACAATGTGGACCCACTGTATTTTAAGCCGTTGGTGTAGCTAAGTTAGCTACACGTATGTGTAGCTTCACTTAACTCATATATATATATATATATATATATATATATATATATGAGAAAAGTGCAGCTACACATACGTGTAGTTAACTTAGCTACACCGACGCCTTAAATACAGTGGGCCCCACATTGTTTTGGTGATGCAAACCATTCATTTGATGGGCCCTCACATAGATAGGATGTGCCTAAAAAATCAGCTCCATAGGATCATCCCAACCCTATGTTTTGTTGACGCAAAAATGGACGTGTAAAAACCTTCACAAATCTGTCCATTTTTGCCTCCATAGTTTGAAGGGTTGGGATCATCCAATGGAGCTGATTTTTTGGGCACACCCTCTCAATGTGAGGGCCTATCAAATGAATGGTTTGGATCACCCAAACAATGTGGGCCCACTGTATTTTAAGCCGTCGGTGTAGCTATATTAGCTACACGTATGTGTAGCTTCACCTAACACTCTCTCTCTCTCTCTCTCTCTCTCTCTCTCTCTCTCTCTCTCTCTATATATATATATATATATATATATATATATATATATATATATATATATATATATATATAGTGCCTGACCGTCAAGTCCCTTGCGGACGGTACCACCCACATGGGACTTGACGCTCGGGCACCATATAGAGTGGTTCAGGTGATGTTCATTGTTGATGATGGACAGTCAGTAGCAATATGTGATTCGGCATGAAAGCAGGCCTGAAAAATTCGAGTTTAAAACGATATTGGTTCAAAAAAACTTAGTAAAATACGGAAACTTAAAAAACAAAGTTAATAAATAAATAAATAATAAAAAATTAGGGGTGCAACTTGGGTCGGGCTCAACCCGAACCCGGGTTCAGCCCATTTTGGCTCGGGTTGGGTTCGCAATTCCTCGGATTGGGTTAGGGTTGGGAAAAGCCAACCCAAATCAATTTCGGGTCGTTTGGGGCCTTGGCAACCCGACCCGACGGGAACCCGACCACCGTCCTCTAATTTTATCTTGATTTTCTTTGAGTTATTGTATTTTTTTGTTTGTCCCAAGGTGAACCCGACTCAACCCGTCCTGATTTCAGGTTAGATGGGTTGGGTTAGGGTTGACCATCCTCAATCCAAAGCTCGGGTTGGCCTCAGTCCGACCCAAGTTGCACCCCTAAAAAAATGCGTTATAAACTGTCAAGCGGGGGCAAAGTTGGGAAGTTGTCGTTTAAAACTTCGGACTCAACAAAGTCAACTGATATTTGCACTACAATGTTTTGATAATTGCACTAACTCACTATGTCTTTTCTTTTTAAAATTGGTGTTCCTGAATTTTTTTACTAGCGTTGCAATAACTTTTGACAGCTTGTTAAATAATAAAAGACAAGATGAGTTAGTGCAATTGTAAATAACGTTTTGCTAATGCTGCAACCCCAACAAGAACATCAAAATCTCGTGTTGCTGAGATTTAACCAATATATATATCGCGAGAAATTCCCGAGAAACAAAGAGTACAGATATGTACAAAGATCGAAAATCAGAACCACCCGATCATGGCAGTGACACGTGTCATCAAGAGTTTGCACGTGGCAGTTTGAACTAATGCAAAAGCCCACGTAGTGCTTAAGTGCACATTTAAAATAGCCTTTCTTCTACCTCTGAAACTAAGAAAAAACAATTCTCAGGAAAAAAAAAGGCCAAACAGGAGAGAGAAATGTTGAGAAAAGTGTGGAATTTGCAATCCTCTGCTTTTTTCCTTCTTCTTCTTCTTCTTTTCTGTTTTAGTTATGGAAAAGCTCAGAAGTTAGATGAAAATGTATTTAATCTGGACCGTGTGATTACCAAAGAAAGTAGGCGAACCGTGGCCTTGACGGAGTCTGGGACGATCTCAGCCGTTGATATAAACGATGGATATCGAGGGCCTTATCATATTCAATTCATCACCTTGGAACCCAATTCACTTTTTCTTCCAGTTTTACTCCATGCAGACATGGTGTTTTTTGTGCACACTGGTATATAATTCCATCTACCTTTTCTAAATTTTCAGCCCCCTTTTGTTACCCTTTTTGGTTGTTCTCCAGAAAAAGACAAACAAAAGGGGGTGAATATAGAGGAAATGCATGTTATGGCCTCTATAGATTGGAGGGTTGGGATCATCCTATGGAAATTATAAGCACAACATGTTTACGTTGTGGCCCATCAAATGGACGGTTTGGATCATCCTATGGAGTGGGCCATACACTACTCAGACTATATGGGCTTACACCATATAAAAACACTATATTTGATTACTTTTTAGAAGAAAAAAAATTTAATCTTTTTTGTTGGGTTTTCTAATTTATCTTCCTGCATGTTAGTGTAATTAATTTTTCTTGTTGGGTTTTCTAAGTGTTGTTAAGCACCTCTAGCACCCTACAACCCATTGCCCTTGCTTTGCACGTACATCACTGTCCTATGGCTCAGTAAGTGAGAAGATGTCTTGAGACTTGAGTGGAGGAATCTTTATAAACCCTCTCCACACTTCTAACTTTTTCATGCGGGGCTAAACTTTGTCTTCCAAACTCCAAAGGAAATCCAAAGAGAGATAGTTTCTTTTATGATTAGAGGCTTTCTCATATAGGTGATAAATGCAACTACATATGAAGTTTCCTTCATGGTTGGTAATATAATTTTGGAAAGCTCATGTGTTTTGCCTTATGTTGCATGGTTGTAGGAAGTGGAAGGCTGAGTTGGGCAGATGATGAGGACATGCGTCACATGGAGGTAGTACGAGGCGATATCTATCGACTCCAAGCAGGTTCGGTGCTTTATATGCAAAGCCATGCAGACCCTACAAGAGAGAAGCTAAGGATCTTTGCCTTATTCACGAATCGAACCAGCGAAAATTCAAGTGTATGGACATTTCTTGCTCTATTTCATGCCTTCATCGATTTCTTTTATATCAAAGCATTGAGCATTATCAATTAGTAATTCGGAATTTAAATAAAGAAGAGTCTAGGCATAATTACATTGTTAATGTTGAGTGGTTTTGGTCTATGCTTTGAAATTTGGCTGCCCTTAGAATGGACACATATTAGGGAAACAGGGATCATTAAAGGGATACCTTATGAGTAAGTCTTCTTTGCCTTCTATTTTACCCTATGAGTAATTCTTCTTTGCCTTCTATTTTATCTATGTTTCTCCCATGTAGTTGTTCTTTTTCTACATCTATAATACATTGTATATGTACTGTAGGAGGTATTTGTGGGGGCTTATACGACGCTAACGGACTTGGTTCTTGGGTTTGACAAGAAAATCCTTCAAATGGCATTTAAGGTGAGAAATTTAGAAATCTTTCAATTTGCTTTCTACTTGATATATATGAAGTCCTTTAATTTCATATATGTAAATTTACTTTAGCTTTCTGTCATATAGATTTAAAAAGTTGAAAAATGACATGGACTGTGTGACCCTATTACCAAGTGGGCCGCATGTGAGGGGGAGTGTTAAAGTATAAAAGATTAAATACTGCCTTTCTCCAACAGCTTTGGAGAAGTTGGTAAGTTAACATGCTATCAGAGCCAAAGGTCTCGAGTTCAAACCTCCCGGATAATAAAAATCCATATGCGATGATAGGCCCAGAGTGGGACCACATGTGTCACGTGTTTTTCTTGTGGGCCACACGTGTGGGGAAGTGTTGAAATCCATATGCGATGATCGAGAAGTTGGTAAGTTAACATGGTATCAGAGCCAAAGGTCTCGAGTTCAAACCTCCCGGATAATAAAAATCCATATGCGATGATCGGCCCAGAGTGGGACCACATGTGTCACGTGTTTGCCAAGTGGGCCACACGTGTGGGGAAGTGTTGAAATCCATATGCGATGATCGGCCCAGAGTGGGACCACATGTGTCACGTGTTTGCCAAGTGGGCCACACGTGTGGGGAAGTGTTGAAGTATAAAAGATAAATAACTCCTTCCTCCAACAGCTTAAGCTTCTGGAGAAGTTGGTAAGTTAACAATTATTATTATTATCTAGTAAAAAAATGTTGAAACCTGAATGGAACCTCATATTCAGATTGCCGGAGAAAAAACTAAGGAACTCTTTTTATCGGATCAAGCTTCTTTCCAGCAGAAACTGACATCAGAAAAGCACAACACAGGATCCTTAACAAAAAAACTAGACGGTGCTTGAAAGCCCCTAACTGGAATCTCGACATTTCTTCCATGGAAATGGAAGAAATTACACCGGATTTCAGTCAGCAGGAGATTTCCCATGCAGGACTAATTCAGGTGAAAAGCCTCATTTGAGATTACGAGAGAGAAAGAGAGAGAGAGAGAGAGAGAGAGATTCCTTACACCCTTGAGCGATTTGTTTTGACATTTTAAAGCGAGAGAGAAAGAGAGAGAGAGAGAGAGAGAGAGATTCCTTACACCCTTGAGCGATTTGTTTTGACATTTTAAAGCGTTAATTTTTACTTACTGCACCGACAAGATCTCCTGTCATTGGTTTGAATAGATGGATTTAGTGGATTTTGTGGACATTTTCCTGTTGGGCTGAGCATTTTATGATTCCTAGCCGAAGATTCTAAATTTTTCCGACAGTAACATGGTTTTGTATCCTAAGCAGGCTGATTCTCGAAAGGAGATTTGCATAATGTGACTAGGTGGATGGATAGTAGCCACTCCCATTCTTTATAGATAGCAGGCTTCTATGTCTGGTTTCAACATGTATACGAATAGCGATGGACATAGGCTTGCTCGTCTGGGTGTTAGTAGGGCTGCTCTGGAGTTTTTTTATTTTCTTCCTCCCTGATAGTTGTTGCTACGTCCTTTTATTGTATCCGTTTCCCTGTTGTCTCGATCATCTCGGTCGTGTGCCTTCTTAGTTTCTAAGATAATTTATACTTGCCATTCAAATAAAAAGGTAACATGGCTTTGTAAGGTTTCTAAGAATTTGTTGTGATACAGGAACTAACATGAGGATTCAATATGGTATCAGTTTCATTTTATGTTACATGTGTTTCAATAATAATTCCATCTAATATCGCATTGTATTCTTCGTCTGATATTGTACATGTTTTTATAAGGTTTCCGAGGATCTCATAGAGGGGATTACAAGGGCAACTAGACCTCCATCCATTGTACACTTGACGAATAACGAGATGGACCGCTTGGATTGGAAGAAGGGCATCTTCGAAGCGCTTATAGGAGGCAGCGACTTAGAAGAGCTTGGTAACAAGAAGAAGAAAACCAAGACGAAGGCATTTAATATTCTAAAGAAGAAACCAGATGTTGAGAATTGTAATGGATGGAGCCTAGCAGTGAGCGAGGAAGACTTCCATGCATTGAAAGGTTCAGATATTGGGGTTTTCCTGGTAAATCTGACCAAGGTTAGTACACTCTAATTATCTATCAAGCATATATCTTCTGCAAGCATAGTCAAAAAATTCTCTGAATAATTGAAAAATTCTTGAAAAGATCCTGAATTTTAGATGGTGAATTTCCTTAAAGCATGAACTTAGTACGTAATGCATATAGAAAATTACGTGCAATTTTTATGAATTTTCCCGAACTCAACCCAATATTTCCCCATTTTAGTTTTTTGACCATTTGCCTCGCTGAATTATTTCTTCACCAATTTCTCATATATTATTTATAAGTCTGGAGAGGAATTTAGTTAATGGAGGCTAAAGTCACCCTTCTAACCTAAGCTACCCCAAGCAATTAGTCACTTAATTAAGCTACCATGCCATGCATTTTTTATTTAGAAAAATAAGTACAAGTATGGTAGATAATATGCATGGTAACTATAAAACCTAGTAGTTTCTTCCTATACTTATTCTTGAAGTTCTCCCCAAACATTTTCAAAATTTTTGTTTTTCAAACACTCTGCCTCGCTGAATTATTCTCGAATCCAAGTTGATCAATAATTCATTAATTTCAATGTCGTGAGCAAATGGTGCGAGGAATTCAAAATTATTGAAAAAAGACATTGTAGTGAAAACTGAACTCACTTCGCAATCTAGCAAACAAATGCACTTAAGCACCGTTCCATTTTCTTTGTTCATTCTTATATAGAAAATTTAAGATCTTTGTTCATTCTTATATAGAAAAATTAAGTGCAGGTATATACTAAGCTAGGAAGACAATCTTGTCTTGAGGAATCGAACGATATTCAATGCACAAATCGATATTCAATGCACAAATCGATATTCGATGCACATATCGCACAAATCGATATTCGATGCACATATCGCATATGTACTTTGTGATTGGGACTCGTTCAATGCACATATCGATATTCAATGCACATATCGCATATGTACTTTGTGATTGGGACTTGATCTGATGGGCCATCTTTTTCATCATGATTGATCAAAGGTCTAAAATCATCCGATGAGAGAGGGAGGGAGGGGGATAAACTTTTTAGAGTACAAATTTTGTTACTATGCTTGGAACTGATGTTTTATAAGCTATATACTAACATATTATTGACTGTTAAACTTGCAGGGGTCAATGATGGGGCCTCATTGGAATCCAAGAGCAACTGAGATTGCCATTGTCACACAAGGGCAAGGGATGGTGCATGTGGTTTGCCCCAGCACCGCCAATGAGTCGTCTGATGGGTCATATCAGTGCAAGAATTCAAGATTCAGGGTCAAAGAAGGAGACGTATTTGTGATCCCGCGGTTCCACCCAATGGCTCAGATGTCCTTTAACAATGACTCACTTGTGTTCATGGGATTTAGCACCATGGCAAGGATGAATTACCCTCAATTCCTCGCCGGACAGTGTTCAGTTCTGCGAGCTTTGGATGTAGAGATATTGGCAATGTCTTTCAATGTTCCTAACACAACAATTCAGGGACTTTTAGCTGCTCAAACTGAGTCTATTATATTGGAGTGCACTTCTTGTGCTGAGGAGGAGGAGAGGATAATGGAGGAAGAAATTGAGAGACAGAGGCAAGAGGAAGCTAGAAAGAGAGAGGAGGAAGAGGAGGCTAGAAAGAGAGAGGAAGAGGCTAAGAAGAGAGAAGAGGAGGAAGCTAGGAGAAGAGAGGAAGAAGAAAGGAAAGAAAGGGGAAGACAAGAGGAAGAGGAAGCACGGAGAAGAGAGGAAGAAGAAAGGCAAGAAAGGGAAAGACAGGAGGAGGAGGAGGAAGCGCGGAGAAGAGAGGAACAAGAGAGGGAAAGACAAGAGGAGGAAGAGGAAGCTAGGAGGAGGGAAGAAGAGGAGAGGCAAGAAAGGGAAAGACAAGAGGATGAAGAGGAAGCTAGGAGAAGGGAGGAAGAGAAGAGGCAAGAAAGGCAAAGACAGGAGGAAGAGGCTAGAAGGGAGGAAGAAGAGAGGCTAGAAAGGGAGAGAAGGGAAGAAGAAGAAGAGGCGGCCAAGAGAGAGGAGGAAGAGAGAGGAGGAAGGGGAGGAGGAAGAGGAGGAGGGGAACCAGAAAGAGCTTTTAAGAAAATGTGGAGAATCTGAAGGTCGGAGTGGGTAGAGTGAGGCAGTTTTACCTAGAGAATAAAGGGATGAAGTAGAAAGAGTGGTCTTTAGTGTGTTTTTCAATATCCCAATTGCCTCAAAAGGTTTTCTATATTTGTATTTTCTAATTGAGAGTTTTTGTCTGTTCTACGTTTTTTAAGTTTCTTTCTATGAATGTCATCTCTTCATGGATAGATTCCTCATGTTCTGTTAGAATGTCAAAATCATCTTGTCTTTGTTCTTCTATGTTTTTTGGGTTTCTATCAATGTCATCTCTTCATTCATGGATAAATTCCTCATGTTCTTTTAAAATCTCAAAAGCTTGTGATGAAATTAAGTTACTTTCCATAGGTGGAAATCAGGGTGCAGTATGTATTTGTCGTATTTGTCGAGCTTTCAAGAAAATGTGTAGAATCTGGAATTGGAGTGGGAAGAATCAGGCAGTTGTACCTACAGAATAGTAGGGAGAGTGCTCTTTAATGTGTTCGTCTATGTCCCAATTGCCACGTCTGGTTTTCCTTTTCTATATTTGTATTTTCTAATCTAGAGCTTCTGTCTTTGTCCTTCTTTATTTTTTGGGTTTCTATGAATGTCATCTCTTCTATAGGTTCTATGGCAAATTTACGGTCGGCAGGAATGAACTAGATCGAAAAGTGGCAAATTTACGGTCGGCAGGAATGAACTAGATCAAATAGGGGCTGCCAATCTGACGCCAACCCTCCTCCTTTATCCTGGCTAACCCTCCTCCTTTATCCTGGCTTGGGACAGGCTGTGAAAAACATTGGTAGAGTTTGGAGTCCAAAGGTTTTAGACTGAGCAGGACTAAGACAGCGTATATAGAGTGCAAATGTAGTAATGTAAGGAAGCGGGGCGAGGATGTAGTAAATATGGCTGGACAGGAGGTACCTAAGAGGGATATCTTTCTCTATCTTGGTTCAATCCTACATAAGGAATGAGAGATTGAAGAGGATGTTAACCATAGAATAAGAGTAGGTTCCTGGAAGCATGCTTCTGCAACCCTAAAATACCTACCAAGTTGAAGGGAAAGTTTTATAAGACAGCTGTGAAGCCACCCATGCTGTACTTCTCAGAATGTTGGGCCACCAAGAAGCAGCATGTGCATAAGATGAGTCTAGCAGAGATGTGAATGCTTAGATGGATGTGCGGCCACATAAGGTTAGATTGAATTAAAAATGAAGATATCAATAAAAAGGTTGGGGTAGCACCAATTGAGGAGAAGATGAGAGAGCACCGCTTAGGATGGTTTGGGTGAACGTAGGCCTTTGGATGCTCCAGTGAGAAGAAGTGACTCATGCCAAGTTGATGAAGTAGAAAGAGGTAGGGGCAAACCGAAAATAACTTGGGTAGAAACAGTGAGAGAAGACTTGAGGGCTAGGAACATAGCAGAGAACATGGCCTTGGATAGGAGAAAGTAGATGAAAAATAAACCTTGTAGACGAACCCAACTAGTGTCAGGATTAGACTTAGTCAATTTAAACAGGGTAGATGCTTCCCTTCTTCATGAAAATTTTCTAAAGGATTCATTAGCCTACCCCAATTAGTTTTGGGACAAAGGCTTAGTTGAGTTGAGTGTATGAATCTCATCTCTTCATGGATAAATTTGCTCAAGGGATGAATTAGAGAGTGCTCTTTAATGTGTTTGTCAATATGCTTGAGTGTATGAATGTAATCTCTTCGTGGATAGATTGCTCAAGGGATGAATTAGAGAGTGCTCTTTAATGTGTTTGTCAATATGCCAATTGCCTCATCTGGTTTTCCTTCTCTGTTCTTCTATGCTTTTTGGGTTTATATGAATGTCATCTCTTCATGGATGGATTGCTAAAGGGGGAATTAGAGGGAGTGCTCTTTAATGTGTGTTTGTCAATGTCCCAATTGCCTCATATGGTTTTCCTTTTCTACATTTGCATTTTCTAATCTGAGTCTTAGTTCTTCTAAGTTTTTTGGGTTTCTATGAATGTCATCTCTTCATGGATTCCTCATGTTCTGTTAGAATGTCAAAAGCTTGTGATGAAATTAAGTTACTTTTCATATGAAGAAATCAGAGTGCAACATGTATTTGTTGAGCCAACTCATCACAAAGTGGGACTAGGGTGGAAATCATGTTGCAGTATGTAAAACCCTGATTCAATCAGAAAAACCATCTGGGGGTAGCACTGGATTTATAAGTCTATCCGGTTTTCCCATGAAAAATCTTAACTCATCCGACCCAAGTTACAACAGAAATGGTAAGATTGGGAATAAAGTTGTCGCCCACCGGATATCAGTTCTAATCAAAGCGTAGGAATTCCAATCCCAATTACATGACCAAGCACCAGTAGTGAGGGAAATATTAATAAGAGTAACTTATTTTGGCAAGGCTACTGATATTGGCACTTCCATGTTCTGATAATTGCACTAACTCATCGTCTTTTATTAGGGATTTGCTACTGCCCATCACAGACTGCATTTAGCGGATGGACTGTCGCATGTGAGAGCATGTGAGAGCAGCCATCTCACGAATGAAGACAAAATCCACCTGTTTGGCTGCTCTCAAATGCAACAGCCCATCCACCAAATGCCTTCTGTGATGGATACTAGCAAATCCCCTTTTATTATTTATGCAGCTCTGAGACGTTATTACAACTCCCAAAAAGCTCTTACAAGCCAATTAAAACAGAAAAGACAAGCCGTTTATGCAACTGTTATATGGTAGTGCCAATATCTATAGCCATACAACGAAATTAGATTGCAAGAAAAGCATGTTGCCTAAAAAAAGGATATAGTTATGGCTTATATAGAAGGATAGCGCTAAAAATTGAAGGTCCCTCTGAACTATAGTGGTTTGAGTCACCTTTTTCATGTGTAATTTGGAAATGCAGGAAATCCTGGAAAAAAAATTCGATTTACAAATTTTAGTACTTTGTTGACACATAAGAAAAGATGAATTAAACCAACTCTGCTCAATTTTTACTTACAGAGGGACCTTCATTTTTGTTTACTATATCCCTCCAAACTCACGCTAACCATATAGCCCATGCTCTAAATCGTGGAATTAAGAAAATTCCAAGGAAAGACTATCCATTAGAAATGCTTTTGTTGCCATCCAAACAAGAAGATGACTGAATTACAGCTCAAGAACACTCCCACAACCTAATACACGAAAAGCTGAAACTCCCACATCAGGAATACATAAAGGCTTCCTGTTACAAACTGAGAGTTATAATTTCAGAAGACCAACAAAAGCTCCCTCTCTCTTACAAGACAAACTCTACTTCTGAAACTAGAAAATATACAGGGGGAGGGAAGAGGAGATAAGAGACCAAAAGATTTTAAATGGAGGTGGTGATGTAGGAAACGACAACAGTGATGTCATCGAGCTTACCACCGTAATAGCGATATCCAGCATCTTGGGCCGCCGTAGAAAATGGAGTCTGTCGGTCTTTGTCCAGTGCCCTCTGTCGTGCTAAGGCTGCTATCTTCTGCGCAGTCACCTGAGGACCCAAACCGGCTCTAATGGCGTGAACCACAACTGCGGTCACCTCGTTGTTGTATAAGTTGTCAAACAGCCCATCTGTTCCGGCAATTATGACATCCCCCGATGCAACAGGGATTGTAAATACCTGGTTTAAGGGTTCAGACATCCAAATAAAAGATGGATTAGAGGAAATCTTAACATCTTATAAGTGAAAAAAAAAAAAACAGGTTTGTGTCTGGGGCTTAGGTCCTTAAAGTAGCGGGGGACAATTTGGGAAGGGGACAGGTGGAGCTTTTGCTAAAAAGAAAAAGGAACTACGCGAAACCGACCTGAATTTATGGTAAAAGCCTATGTTGCATCAATACGGATACAAGTGTTGGAATCTAACATGGGTAGCAAACATCAAAAAGGACAATTCGTGGATTCACCAAAATATTTTAAATTTTTAATCCATTCTCAAATTTTAATTTTTTACAAAAAAATATGGTCATATCGAGTAATATATTAAAAAATTAATATGTTGAACAGATTAATATTTTATTTTACCATTCAAAAATATATAGTATTTTATTTTCATTTAAGAAACTTATTTTTTGGATTGGTAAAATTCAAAACATATGATAATTGTAAGGTTGTGCTAGTAGAATTCAGAAAACACAGATAAAAGAGTGCCTCATAAAGAATCTTGAAGTACTGGAATCTGAGACGTGTCCAACACGGATTCTTTGCTGACCATTTAGAAGAATCCATGTAACATGGGTAAAAGCTCAACCCGAATTCCCAAAAAAAGACCCGAGCTACACCCCTACCATAAGCACTGATCACCCAAATATCTAGCTTGTATATACTTGGATAAAAATAAAGCTATCAAGTCATTCAAATGTCCCACAAGTTTACATTTTGTTGATGAAATTAGCAAACATCTACGGACCCCAAAGAACCAGTGACCCAGGCAATGACATTGAACGAGGCTCACCATCGAATAAAGCCTAAACCCCCTATAAGTACAGCACGCACCTCGGCCTTCATAGAATCACACCTCCCACTCAGTCTAGGAAAAGCGATCCTCACCTCACCCAAGAGATTCCTATACCGATTGGGCCCACATTACCCATGGACAAGAAATTTAGCTTTGAAGAATTGAAAGTCAGTGGAAGCCACCTGGGCCAACAACCCAAGGAAAGGATTCTCTGGCTGAGTTGTTCTGCAACTGGGTTTCGACTTGAATAAAAATGGGTCAACAAGCAAGAGGACTCAAATAACTTCCAGAGATCAAGAAGCTCGGTTGAGATCTTCAAACATCAAAAGAAACAAAGAAAACTCAAATCAAACTTTCAGAGAAAAGACCTAACAGACCTAATCCCAAGTCCCATCTCCAGTTTAAAAAGTCAATCAATACTTAAATAGGGCTTTCCCTACAACTCCTTTGAATTGAGTAGGATAAATACTCGACCTAGGAGCCAAAAATAAGAATTACCAAGAGATCGAAAAACTTGGTAGAAAATGTTAGAACACAGAAAACTATCCATAATTTTGTCCAAACAAACTAGAATGTGGTTGAATAAATCAAATTCGTAACGATCCATGCCGAAGTGAAAAAACCCAGCAGATTGTAAACCTCTGTTGCAAACTCAAAAGAACTTGCTTTGAGTTCTCTTGAATCAAAAAATTCAGTAAAAGTGGAGTTGACTTGACACAAGTTTGGGTTCAAGTGTCTTGCAAGTTTCTAAATTTGTAGAAGATAAAACATGGCATCATGGATGCTAATACTACCACTGAAGTACTACCTTTCTTTGAGGTGTTTGAATGTAAGCTTTTCTCATTAAAAGTGAAAAATCAACAAAAATAAGCATTATATTCATGCGATAGGGAAAGGGATATTCACATTAATTACACTCATTTATCTTAAATAGCACTCAGGCATTTAGAAACCCATCATCTATGTAGTCATGATGCATCCTCCAATGGGAAAGAGGAAAGAGTAGTTAATCAACTGACCTGGCCAGAACTCGGAAGATCACTTTCACTGCCGCATGCAAGTTGATATGTGAAATTGAAATCATGTTGCTGTGCAGGGGATCGAAAGATGGTGCATCCATCCCTAACTACTATAAACCCACTATCTCCTAAGTTTACAGCATGAAGTCCCTGCACTCGGAAAGAATAGATTAGCACTGACTAGATTACTTTCCAAGAAATAAATAAAACAGAAATATGACGCACAACAATAGCTAGAAAACAGAAATACTAAGTGATGGTCGATTAAAGAATTCTTTTGCAGCCGATTTCTACTCTATCACGTGGCAACAAGAATGGTATCTAAGCCGTTCACAGAAAAAGCCTTGTAGCGGGGGTCAAACCCAAAACACACAATCCTAACTGTTCTCTGGTCAGTGGCATGGGAATGGGGTTTCACATTCAATGGGGAAATGTCTATTGATGAAATGAGTAGGTGATAGAGATTGTAGGCCCAATAAGAGACATATTTGCCCATTAGGACTTTTACGAATTTATTTCTATGTTATTTAGTTTCTAGGATTTTTAGTTCCATGGTATTTAGTTTTAGGGCCTTTATTTTTCATGTTATTTAGAATTACGAAATTTATTTATTTTGCATGGAATTTTATTTCAATTGCCTATATATGGCCCTCATGTATTAGGGATGTATTAGGGATTATTAGTTTGATGATTAATTGAAGTGGATTCAGATTCTCCTCCCCTCTACAGATTTCTCCTCTTCTCCCCTAATTTCTATTCTCCTCTTCTTCTTATATTCTTCTTCTCTTCTTCACTTCTTCTTCTATTCTACTTCCCCTATTTTTCTATTTCTCTCCCGCGGCCCACATCAGTAGGATCATCTGATTGGTATAAATTGTGGGCCATTACTATCGATCACTCTGGTAAAATGGATGATGCTCCAAGATTTGCTGTGTGGTAGATCAGCAATGGCAAATCTATTGCATACAAAATCCACATGAAATTTGAATAGACTTTATCACAAGGACATGTGAAATCTAGAAATTGCAAACCTGTTCAGTAAGAGCTATAATGCATGCCGTTGAGGATCCTTTGGCTTTGGTGCTTGAGTAGGCTTTCTCCAATACTCTCGCAGGATCAATGGAACCTTTTGGCTCCTGTTGAATTGCACTAACTGAATGAGACATGAGTTCTCGAGCATAATGTCCGGAATCAATGCCCAGATCAGCCCAACCGCCAACACCATCAGCGACACCTATAGCTTGCTCGTCTATACATATGAAGTGTGCGTCCTCTCCACCAGTCTCCTCCTTATCTGGGTGTGGTAGGTAAGACGATCCTGAAAGCAATCTTAAGGATCTCTCACCTAGAATTTTCCTGTAGTTAAAAAAAGCCAAGCAACATAAATTAGTTTGAGATGGAGATTATAAACCTGTAAGATGATGTTTAAGTTCATATCCCAAGGGGAAATCACGTCAAAATTTTTGCAATGCATGGTTAGTCACAATTCATAGCCGGCCATTTAAAATAATGGATAAAATGTAAGAAAAGTGGCACGTCGCAAAGGCAGATCATGTGCCTTTCTTGGGCAATTTTGGCTTTAGAGAAAAGGAAATGACTCACCAAGGAGAATGAGAACAAATCTACACATTGTTAACAAGAACTACGAACTCACCATAGGGGTGCTATGACTCAGCCAACTCAAAAACAGACTGAAGATCTGAGTCTGTAATTATTTGGGGAAGTTTATGTGAAATATCTTTTTGAAGAAAAAAGGAAAAAGAAAAGATGTATATGTAAGTGATATAAATGCATGAAATAAAAAAAGAAGGAAATATCTATTTCTAAAAAATAAAAATGAGAAATACAAAATGGCATAAATAACCCCTAAAAATTGTAATAACACGTGTACGACAAATAGAAAATACAGCATAAAAAAGCTGGTTGAAATGATAGATCCAAGCCATCCCAAGGCTATTCCCCTTTGAGGACATGGGCCACATTCCCATGAGTAAGCCCAAGGAATAGTCAGCTGCAAGGGCGAGGATATTTCTGTCGTTTGGCTTGGACCAAGATTTCGAAAATGGGTAATTCCCCCTCCTTATGGGTTGTCGGCATGTAGGGAGGGTCCATCTATGGTTGGCAAAGGTGAGTCCTTTCTCTAGATGGATATGCTTCATTTATTTAGGGGACATCTGGCTACCATGAATTTGCTAAAAATCAATTTTAGCTGATTGATTTTTAGCCACTTCTATCACTTGAAGACACTAGTTTCCTGATTTTTAGCCACTTCCCACGCTCATCTCGATCATGCCCTCCAAAATCTCTCTCCTTTGCCCACTGCCCTACCCCTCTCTCTCCACTTGGAGATACCCATTTATCATGAAAAAAATTACTGGCTGCCAGATATGGCCTTAGTGTTCAATAAAAAACAGATTTGATTTAGAATTCTAGTAGATTTAGAAGTTGTTAGGCTATAGTCTTAGGATTCTTCTAAGTGGGATAGATCGTGATGTGAATAACCTGTGACGCCACGAGTATAAAGCCTTAAGGTAATCTGGAGTGATTCCAAGTAATGTAATTCCCGATTCTTTTCATTTCATTTCCCCTCCTATCCTAACCCCTTTCAACTCATCCCTTCCCCTTTTCCCTTACCCATTTCAACTCACCCTTCTCCAAATTCCCGTAACCTTTCAAATTCACCATTTTAACCTTTTCCTCTTAATTTTCAAATCATCTTAGCTGATTCTTGAATCTCGTACTTGATCCGATCTAAGGATCAAGAAACTGTCTTGAAAATCAATTTATTGTAGATCTCATATCTTCCGATCCAACAGTCCGATCGTGACCAAATTTTCAGATAAAATCCTGTTCTAAACTTCTCATACCATATCATAAATTCAAGATAATTCAGAGCTTAGGTCTAAATTCGAGATCAGATCTCTGAACCATCCAATTTGCAAGATTACATCTCTCTCTATTTATCATTGTCAGATCGACCCGACCGTCATCAAACCTTGGTAGATCGCCAGATCCAATCAGATCTACATCTGCCTATGATTGGAACACTCCAATCAATTCCACGAATCCCAATGTTTTGCCATGGGAGAGTGGTTTGACAGTTATCTTAGAGATCCGGGACTGTTCATCTATCCGATTGCGTCCCCGTTTCTCTCACATGCTTAGATCGCCCAACGACAAAGCGGACGAGTTGGCAAAATCGAGAGTCAATAAGATGCAGATGGAGAAGGTCCAACCATTTGGGGATATGGGATGAACCTCACGTTTCGGGTTGGGTTACAGTATTTCTTGAACTGGGGACTTCTCGCCCCCCTTTTTGGTCTGTAACAGTTGTCATTTTACAGGAAGAAAAAGTTACCTTCTAAAAAAAATGCGAATCTCAAAGGGCGGGGTTGACTCCCCTCTGGTGATCTTATGACTTTGAGAGTCTCCCTCCACAACTAGCTTGTTCAAATGTCTATTGTCAGCTATATTGAATGCCTACAGAACCGTCCTCAATTCTACTTCAATAGTCCTTAATCCCAATGGGCCCTGAAAAAGCTCATCTGGTAGACACGGCCCATCTCTGAGAACAACCCCCCACCACCAAAAAAAAAACACGAGTTGGCCCAGGATTACCAACGCTTAATTCATCTAAGTTTAGCTTAACCCACATGTGATCTAGAGGAAACCATCACTCCTTTCCTTGCAAAAGCAAATCTACTTCCAGCTCTGCCAGAGGTCTGTGTTAGAGGGGAATTTAAAGATAAAATCCATACCTACGATATGATAATTGAAATAAAATTCATCTACTCAAAACACAGGCCTTTGGAAATGTTTTTTAAAACACTGTCATTCTATTTCCAAAGAACCCAAATAGTGGCTAGCAACGCCACCCTCCAAAGGACCCTCCCTTTCATGGGCAAAGGCACAAATACCAACTGTCCAAAGAGCAGATAATATGCGACGTAAATCCCATGACATAGTGAATCTCCCAAGAAGAGACCTTATACCAGTGTTTAAAAACGAGGATGTGACGCGGAACACAGCCAAGAAAAAATCCTTGTCGACTCAGCACGGACGCGGCCAAGAACATGGTTGATGCAGTCATAATTCGGGAGAGTCAAAGGAGCTTTCATTGACTCTGTAGGGTAAAACACGAAAAGCGGATGTGGTGCAACATGTAACGTGGCATGGTAAAAGGGGGTCGACTCGGGTGAGTTCCAAGTCAACGAGTTTTTAAACATTTCTATACACATATCTAGCAATTATGCAATGAAGAAGCAAGTTATCTACTTATTCCCCTACCTCCACACGGAGTGTCTTACGGTTACGCAGGTGATCAACTGTCAGAATCTTATCCTGGAAAGCAATCCACCCGAACACGCATACTCTAGGCGGTGCAGGGATTCTCCAAACTCTAAACAGATGCGAAGAACGAGGGCTTGAAGCAATTAAATAATTTTATTATGACGTATATTATTTTCATATTTTAATTTAATTAAAAATTACTATTTACATTTTACAATTATTTATTTTGATCATTCAATACTTTTTGTAAATATTTAGTTTATAACATAAAGTTTAGTGCAACAATATGTTTATTAAACTAAAGCATATTTTGATCATACCAAATAATAAGATTATTAACATAAAGCTTAGGAAAAAGATAACATGAGTTTGTGATCATGCAAGGACATGCATGAGTAATCAAGAACATTGGTCTTGTATGCAATCATGAGGAGGCCCACATGTTTCTTGTCCCATGCTAAATTAGTACACAATCCATAAGATAAAAAGGGGTACAAAATTCAAAGATATCAAATCAAGGCTAAAAATCACTTTTTGCGTCACATATGAGGACATATATGCGGAATCAAGGCTGCTGATCTTGTACGATATCATGAGGTGACCCACATGGCTCTAGTCCTATGGTGAACAAACATCCCATCTTGTAAGCCATCATGGGGCGACCTACATGATTTTGGTCCCATGCCTAATGAGCATTCTATCCATAGATAAAGGGCCATAAAAAACAATTGTTGATTTGGATCAACATTAATGATCATATTTTGGGTCCCATGTGTAATCAAGGCAATTGATCTCGTAGGCCATCATAGGCCATCATCATAGTTCCCATCCCATATTGAACAGAAATCCCATCCGTAAGATATTTTTTTACTTTGGATAGTAATTTCATTATTCACAAGGGCCAACAGCCGGAAAGACCGAAATGGTCAAATATAAAGAAAAAGAAAAATGAAAACAAACGAGATTAAGCCCTGAAAATCAATGGTTGCTTTTGTGAAGCTTTTATGTTACAGAGGAAATGTTCGTTCCGCATGGACCCATCCCAATGGGTGATCTCATGATGGGCCACAAGATCAACAGTCTAAATTACACAGACATCCTCATGTGGGACCAACAATGCAAAGATTGATCTTGAACTAGTGGGGGACCAATATGCAACGATTGCAACGAATGATCTTGACATGGTACTAATCCAAAGGAGACGGCATCTAGAGCTATAAAGAGTGGGGAGGGGTATTTTAGGACTTAAAGTTGTGGCCCTCACGTCACAACAATATATGGTGTTAGGGTTTTGCATCATTTAAATCACATGGAATTTTAGGGTTTTGCTTTACCAAAACAACACAAGGAAAGATTGAAAGATGCAAAGATCTGGAGAGACTCACCTTACCAGTTAAAGAAGAGACAAGGTGTTGGTTGAGAGACTCAAAGCCCTACTGGGCCTTTGCGGTCAGAAATCTGTTGTGGCTTGGGCTTGCTCTTGTTGTGGCGATGACAGACAGAAAGAGCTTCCAATTGCAGTATGAGGAACCAGGAACTATCAAACACATAAAGAACATATAGAAGTAGTTGGGGTTCCATATCGAATGAGTAAAGAAGGTAAAGAACAGAAGAAGATGAATAGATGGTGACTCCCGGAACTGAAGAACAAATGGCCTACAACCCTGAAAAAGGGCCGAGAACCCTGGAAAAAGGGGGAGATATGACAGCATATTGATGATATGAGGAATTTTTTATTTTATTTTTTTTTTTTTTTGAATGGTACGATATGGGGGATATAGTCAATGTGTTGGTTGATACAACCGATACCCAGCTAATATTACTGCAAATTTATTTTAGCCTCCGGAAAATGATCAAATATCGTATCGGCCTTACCCAGATAATATTACTGCAAATTTATTTTAGCCTCCGACATATGGTCAAATATCGTGTTGGCCTTGATGGACACAGATACGTTCCAATAGATAGGGCCGGTATGATATCAATATTTTGAACCATGCTTTGCATCATCTGCAAACTCAGTTGAACTTACAAAGTCACCAAACTCTTTAGTCTTTCCAAGATAGTGGGGTATAGAAGGATCTTGCAAGCCTTACAGTTCTTGCAGATAGGGATTCTCCTGAAGATGAATTTGAGAAAGCTTCCAATTTTGCAGCCATGGCTTATCATAGAAGTTAATCTCAAAAAGCTTTCTCGAAGGGAAAAGATGCTGGAGAAGAAGCCTCGAGGGCATGCCTACCATTCTTACATAAAAATTGCACCTAAAATGTGAAAGAATGTAACCATCAACCCTTCATTTAAAATGATGAGTGATTAGCAAGGTATGTTTAGTAATCTAATTGAAAACCTAAGTAAAAGTTCACCCGCAGAAAAAGGAGGGGATGCGGATATCAGTTCTAAAGGGAGGATAAGATACTTTTGATCACCAAATAATTCGTCTGTCAGCCATAAAGTTGATTTTGAATGTGAAATACCTACTTCAAGCAGGTTGCAGACTCAGCTAAACTTACGAAGTCATAGAATTCCCATTTACGACAACAAAATAGATAGATCTTGCAGGCCTCACAATTCTGGCCACCATTGCTTCTCCCGAGGGGCATTTGAGAAAGCTTTCCATTTTCCAGCCATGGCATATCACAAGTCTCAAATGGGTTTCTTGAAAGGCAAAGGGCATTGTGTTGGGGGAGAAGCCGTGAGGGGATTCCTATCATTCTTGAATAAATAATAACTAAATTATCAAACGGTGTAGCTATGAACCCCTTTTAAAGCGATGAATGGACGGAAGGATCTATCCAGTAATCTAGTAAAAAACTTGAGGAAAAGGGGCATCCATAGGAAAAAAAATGGGGCGTGGGAATCAGCTCCCTATCGACAAAGACAGAAAAGAAAAGAAGGCAATAAAATAACACGATTGAAGATATAAGCCTAAAAAATACGCACGAAGAAGAACAACAAAGCAACGATAGCCACAGAAGTGACAATTCATGATCAATATATGCCTCAACAATTAAGTTCATAAGGGAAATTCTCCTCACATCTAATTGATTCATCACTCTTGCCACGCTGGAGCTTGGGAGTAAGGATGCCAAACAAAAAAAAACATGGGTTCCATAGATTACAAAATAAAATTAAATAACAAGCAAAATTTCGTATTAAATATGGTGCTCTTTATGTAAAATTATTCAATACAACTGAAGATAAAATGAGGAAAAATGAAAAATGCAATTCCTTATTTTGATAGTGCCACTCATTATTTCATTAAATACTTTTCAAGTTGGGTATTGATAGCTTTTTGGGAATTTTACAACCCTTTATAGTTAATCGGAAGCATGCAAAAAAAATAGTGCCATTATTAAAACAAGGGAGTGTGGACATCATTTTCCTAAAAATAAATGAAGTAAAAAATGGAACAAATCCAGCTAAATATCCTCCACCTTTGTGGGTGAACCATTTCAACATTCATTGGCAAAAACCCCATGACAAAATCACTAGAGACAAATAGCATAACTATTCTTCCTAGGACTTTGCAGAAGAATGCCAATCTTGAGATGCCACACAAAGGAAACAATAAAGGAGGAAGAAAGGTCTCAAAGAGAAACTCTAAGAAACCCTGAAATCAATGTAGCGCAGCTATGACTCGAAACGCTTCCATAGGAAAAAGGAAGGCGATCTTAAGGGCCACGCATAAGTAAAGATATACAAAACTGTGGTGTGAAATAGAAAGAAACTCAAGGGCAGAGGGACAAAACCCACGAAGAAAAAAGAACAAAACCTATAAATGAAAAAGATAACAAAATGAAATGCAAAAAGAAACCCATAACAACAGATTGGGAAAATAAGCCTTAATTGGTTGCGAAAGAGTTCTACACAAAACCCTTTTTAAAATCAAAATATTTAAAAGGGACAAGAAGGGGAAGGTGATTCCAAAGGCTATGCATAAGATCAATGAATACAAAATAGAGAATTAAAATAGAAAGAAATCCAAGTGAAGCGAAAACCACTTAAAGGACTCATTTTATTTTAATGACAAAGTTTCATTAATGGACAAGGAGAAGCCCACCCAACTAAAAGACCCATTTAGAACAATATAACTAAAATAAAATGATCCTTTGGTACAGAGAATGGGCCTTGCGTCAAATCTTGTCAGACGAACAATAGCTTTTCCATTCTTCTTTGGTATCTGCCGCTAGTCCATTTCTGGGTTATGAACAATGCCCATCTTGGCTCAATGCTCATCTTGCATATGTTTAAACAAGCTTTTGGATGTTGCATCCTTTGCACATGTTGATCCACTTCATCTTCAACCTCAATATGAGGTTGCACTACATCATTGATGTAGTTTTTTCACATGTCAAAAAAGAAAAAAGATATTTAACACTATTGACAAACAAACTTGCCATTGGGTGACTGTAAAATTAATGAATTGGATTTGAAAAAATAACTTCAAAGCTGGGCATTTCTATTCTTCAACGGGAAATGATACAAAGATCAGTTTGTTTTAGGATTTTCCCAAACATCCATCCTTGTGTTGTCATCTGTGCCAAGGTAGGTCTATGTTTTTTATTTTTTTATTTTTTTTAAAGTAAGGTAAGGCAATGTTGGCATTTAATCGAAAAAGGGGTGTCTTTTTATTGTGAAGCAGTTATTAATGTGTTGTTGAACACATGTAGGGAGGGGTGTTAGGGACCCCATTGAAAGGCAGAAATGAGTCTCTACCTAGCAGCTCTCTTTCATAAAAAAATTTTGAACATCTCTCTTTCATAAATGTTTCTAGTTTCTACCCATGTTGGAGTGATAGACCCAATGACACCTTTTCATCTAGTTATCCAGTATAGTCAGTCATGGGTTAATTGCACTAGAATGAAAGAAAAGAAAGTATCCCACAATATCTGGAAGAAATAAAACCATTTATTCCGGGCCCAGCTTCATTCTATGATTCGCAATTCTATTAACCTCATAAATTCCATATTCTATCCCTTCATATCATTGAACCCCATCCAAACAGACTCTGTTTTAAGAGAAAAAAAAAAGTGATGAAAACAATGATGAAAAAAAAAAGTCGAGTGACCATGAACACCACCAATGAGATGTATTCACAAATGCACACCAACAACTGCTACTGCTACTGCAATAGTAGTAGTAATAATAATAAAAGATAGATAAAGAAAGCAAGAATGACAGTATATAAGTTCAGAGAACATACTGGTCAGAAGAAGCAACAGAACTCCCATGCTGCTCTTCTCGTGCAGAGCCATCAAAAGACACATCGGGAGCGGCCCCTGCAGAACACGGTGCGGAACATGAGCTCTGGAAGTCTTTCGCGTCTGTGAGACTGAACAGATTAGACTTCCAACTCCTTCCAATTACATCAGACAAGAAATACCCAAAAACCAGATTACTCCCGCATGGTTCTCGATTTCTCAATCTCATGCTTGTTTGTCTGCAATAGTCAAGACTTTTATTGGTGTAAGAAAGAGTAGCTTGAGGCACAAAGTTTGATAGTTGGCAACACTTCAAAGCTGAATTTTCCTGATAAGCACTACCCAATTCAGCTCTAGTTGATGGAGAACCATATGTGGTCATGATTTTCGTCTGAAATGAATTCCTGGGAGAATTTCTGGTACAGTTGGAGATTAGGTGATCAATGTGATATAAGCAAATCTGACAAGAGGGACCAGACACTGAAGGAATAGAAACTGTACGAGAAAGCACTCCAACAATAGATAACGACCTTCGTTGATCAGTTGCACAAGAGTCAGATCTTGCGAAACCAGTTCCAAATCGTGAAACTAGATGCGCCTCCCCAACAGTCGGAAATGGTAGAGAATGGGAGAATCTGGAATTCCCAACCAACCTTCCTCTCCCAAGCAAAAAATATACCGAACTTTCAAGCACTTGTTGCCCTTGGATCAGTTTCTGGACTCCGGATCGGAATGCTATGTTCACTCTCGAAAAATGTGCAAATGGCATCTTACCCTCGTAAACAAAGAAGTCTGCTACCAAAAGATGAATTTCACTTACAAAATTGCCACTCGATAACTCAAGATATAAAAAAAAAATCTCATAACTTCCAATAAATCGAATAGGAGTTACCAATAAATAAGAAGCTTGCATCTGATTTCTATGGAAACATCTGCTGAATTAACAACCTGACACAAATAAAATACACGAAAAGAAAGAGAGTTACAATCTGACTGCAAAAGTAAGAATTCGAGTGAAAGAAAAAAAAACAAAATACAAACAAAGCATGAAGCTTTTTGTGGATTTTGGTATGGATATCATAGGGAGGGTACAAGTGTGAGTGTGTGACACATCAACAGACCTGCAATTATTAGCCAGGGTACATCCCTGGGAGTTTCCTGGGATGTAAATGCTATATGGGCAACTAAACAAGGGTTTTGCTAATGTGGACCCAAATGCCAAGCAAAAACCCTAAACCATCCCGGATTGTGTGCAACCTAGGAGAAAAAAAATATGGGTTTTGCTAACGAGTGCCCAGGAATGTGTTAAGGTGCATTGGGAATGTGTTTTCATACTTATTTCCAACGAAAAAGTCGTAAATGGTTGATAAAAATCGCAAAACATTCTCAAAACGTGCGTACAAACATGTTTCCAATGCACCTTAACGAGTGCCCTTTAGCAAAACCCAAAAAATATTTAATCACTACAAAATAAAAGCT
This sequence comes from Tasmannia lanceolata, assembly GCF_043159265.1. NCBI lineage: Eukaryota > Viridiplantae > Streptophyta > Magnoliopsida > Canellales > Winteraceae > Tasmannia > Tasmannia lanceolata. Next base: position 69,410,865 of record NW_027518695.1, read on the forward strand.
AAAATATCTCATTCTGTTCAAGGAAAAAAAAAACTATGAAATCCGAGATAAACAAAATATAACAAAGGCAAAATGTCTTAACTGTCCTGAAATTTATATAGAAAAATAATTATAACATCGGTTGCCTATGAAACAATAGAAACACAAATCAAACTAGAAAACAGAACATAGTATCTTGATCAAGAAACACTAGATTAAAAAAAAAATCAAACGAATCGAAAGAAACACAAAAATAAGAACCAGATACAACCAAGGTTTTAAATTTCGACCGAAATCAAATTTCGGACTGAAATTTTGGGTTTTGGTCGTTAATGAAATCAAAATCGAAATTGAAAAAAGTCGAAACGTTACCTTATTTCTGACAGAAATTTCGTTTTCCTGAAAAAGATTTATTGGAGAACGTTACTTTTTTCCAATAAATAGACAAAATGTTGAAAGTCATCACCAACCATGTGCCAAGCTGTCGAGCAGCATGCTTTACCACGTCAAGTTCGTTGAATAAAGAATCAGATTTTATCTCTGTTTCTGTTGCTATTTCCATGGAGAGTTTATCTTGACTTTATGATTTGTTTGTTTCTATTTTTATGGAGTCAGTTTAGGTTGCTTGTTAATTCCAAGAAAGTGCTGTAAATCGTGGGACTACTATAGTCTATAAATCCTCGATTTTACAAGCTAAAACCTAAATTGTACCAGACAGAGTGATAAGAAACCTTATCTACGCATTCAAAATCCAGGTTTTAGGATTTAAAACCTAGGTTTTAGCTTAAAAATATAGTTTTGTAAAATCCATGATTTTACAATCTTGGTTTATAAAATCCATGGATCCAAATCATCGAAAAAAATAGAAAATTTTGCGAATAAATCAAAATCAGGAAAATTATAATTACAGAGATCACGGCATTTTACCTGGTTCGGAGAATCGAGGACTCTATCTATCAAAACTCTAACTCTCCAGATCCGTAGAGTATGGAATGATTCGAAGAATTCCAAACCCTAATTTGCGTTCTAGGGTTTTCTCGTATTTCTCTTATATGTTATTTTAGGGTTTTGTTTTATCTTGTAGAACTAAGTAGAAGATTTTTTCTTCCTACTTAGAAGCTGAAGAAGAACGTATTATAAACGCGATATAAAACCCTAATTTGTGAAGATGAAATTACCAAAATGGCCTTAAATTTGTAAAGTGCTAATTGCCAAAACACCCTTTACTCCTCTCAAGGATATTTTAGTCATTTCAACAGCGCAGGCCTTTCCCGCCATATACTATCCAAAATGTGGTCCAAGGAATACTTAATTTGGATGTCTGGCCAATCTGAACCCTACATGTGGTACGTGTAGATAATCCTAGCCGTACTATCCAATGGGCCCACCATATCATCCTATTGTTTATTGTAAGCCACCAAGATGAAGGATCCTGATCATCCAAACTGTACATTTCTTGTACCGATCAGGTGGCTAGGATTGAAAATTTTTGTCCGTAGAAAATATTTTGAGAAATGATTTCAACACTCCAATGTTTTGATAAACATGCGCTCCCATGTTTGTCATGTAGTGTTTAAAGTGTTGTCAGCAGAATATTAGGGTTCTCAAAAAGCTCTTACAAGCCCTTCTAATGGAGTTCACTAGGAATCTCTAGAGCTTTACGATTTTCTTCCACCTTGATATGTTTGTGAGGTTGCTTGTATACATTCCTTCTATTATATTATCTTTGTTATTTGACCATCTCTATCGTTTTAATGAAATTTCCATCATTAAAAAAAAATGATCTTACAAGCCCTTTAAACACTACACGATAACATGGGAGGGCATGTTTATCAAAACATTGGTGCTCTGAAGTCATTTCCCAATATTTTTCTGAAAACTTTTCAAGCTTTTTACCATTTAGTAAACTCATTTTTCATGGTTACTTTTTTTCCAAAATTGAAACTTTTTCATGTTTTTAATGTAAATTGCAACTTTACTACACCCTAGATTTTTTTTTTCTACGAATTATTCTTTTTCATGGGAAACATTCCATAATTTTACTCCTAGATCCAAACATCCCCTAAATTTGAACAAAATTGACCAACATCCACCAATGTGCTCAGTGCTATTTTGGCATGGACACTTCTAAAGCATTGGTTCAAAAGGAAAAAGGGTGTTATCAGTCATGGATGGATGCTTCAGTGGGGTATAGCCTCATCGTAATACAATGTGGCCTCTTACTACTGCATATTGGTGGCACTCTTATATTTTATATTCCCGAAGGCATATTTTTATATAAAATATTAGAAAATAAGTCTATTACCCAATTTTTCTTGCAATCTCACTGCCCCATATATACCACCACCCCTTAAATTTCATTTGTTTTTTAGCATCTAATACTGTGAGAGAGAGAGAGAGAGAGAGAGAGAGAGAGGGAGAGAGAGAGAGATCAGTGGTCTTACACTTGTCATTAGAGAGAGTTGAGTTGACGATCTTCAATTCTTTTGGTTAGAAATATACAGTATATCCACACCCTCCAACTATGTCAGACTGCGATTAGAATCTGTGAATTTTGACACATGTTTTCTTTTCTATTTGCACTTTCTTCTCCTATGGTACATGGTTTCAAATTTCAGTTTCGATCCTTACCGAAAATGAAATTTCGGACAAAATCCAACGAAATCAAATAAAATAATTTTTATCTCATACAAAATTTCGGCCCGAAATTACCGAAATTTCATCTGGAAAATATTAAATAATGAATATAATCTAGATTTTTTTTTTGGTGATATTCTGATATTCCTTAATTTCGGACTGAAATTTCGATCGAAATAAAGTAACCTTCGGGTATTACGGATTTCGCTTTCGGTCTCCACCGAAACCCAAAATTTCGAATTTCGGTCGAAATTTAAAACCATGCTTGTATATAGTATTGTAAAGTATATGTACTTTGAATAACATCTTTTAAGAAGGTACTGTCACGCCCCAACCCCCCTGTGTAGATATTGTCTGGTTCTGGGTCATCTACCCTCCTCAGTTTTGTTTTTCAGCAGCACTAACCGTGCCCGACCCACTTCGTGGGGCCCGCCCCTTGGAGATGCTGAAAATGCGTTTATATAGGGAGAGGAGAAATCCACATATATAGCCTAGTAACTTTTCCTCCCTTTCCGATGTGGGATCTTTCAATCCACCCCCCTTAGGGCCCAGCGTCCTCGCTGGCACACCGTACTAGATGGAAGGTCTCGCTTTGATACCATTATGTCACGCCCCGACCCCCCTGTGTAGATATTGTCCGGTTCTGGGTCATCTACCCTTCCCGGTTTTGTTTTCCAGCAGCACTAACCGGGGATGCTGAAAACGCGTCTACATAGGGAGATGAGAAATCCACATATATATAGCCCAGTAACTTTTCCTCCCTTTCCGATGTGGGATCTTTCAGGTACTCTCTTATATTTTATACTAGGGGACCAACTGTGCAATGCACGGTTTGGAGGCTATTTAAGATCAAGGGGGAAAAAATTAAAATTTAATCCAAGAACAAAACAGATGGATGGAGCAATCCTGTGATTTTTACACTGGGGTAAGGTCATGCAAGAGAACGATAAAGAACAAAACATATTTTTATCATCTAAAGAGGTTAAGAAGAAACTTGTTAAGGTAATGTACACTTTAGTCTTCCAAGCATTGCTGCTAGTGTACATTATTAAGCTACACAAAATAAATGCAAATATGTGAGACCTATGGTTCATCATAACAACCGCAAGGCAAGAGGTCAACTCATTTTAGATCGTTCCTCAATGGCCCAATACCCTAAGTATATTGAACATCGCAAGAAACGGGCATTTCGACAGTAAGCCAAAGAGAAATTAAATTATAACCTTCTTATATCAATTACAACAGTGTAATGTATTATTTACCATCAAATTTTACTTTACAGAAAAGAGTGAGAAAGAATGAAAACCCAGTAACTTAAGTCCTACCTTCCCAAGATGCGATGCTACCATGATGTGTAATAAAATGTATATGACAGAAATTCAAAGAAGAATATACACACATTAAAATAATAACTTTTCCACATATCTCACTATACAGCCCTTAAAATAGTAATTTTTTTCTATAGATTTAGATTAATTGCTAATTCCACCGCGTTCTCCAAAGTTTTCAACACCATTTTCCAAAAATTCAAAAGAATAGAGCAGAAAGAGAGCCATACAATTCCCAGAGCTCTTGAATTTGGTCGATGAATGGCCTAAGCATGGCCAATCCTTCCATGACCTTAGGTTGTTTCTTGAGTAATTCAAGCTTTCGCATCTGATAGGAAGAAAAGCAATACTGCCAAAACTTAAAATACAACAATAGAGGGCAGACCAGTGCACGAGGCTCCGCCATTGCGGGGTCCGGGGAGGGCTAGATGTACGCAGCCTTACCCCTGATTTACAATACAACAATGAATAACAAAAATCATTTGAAAAAAAAAGAAAGAATACATAACAACCAGAAATTCAATTCAACCTTACCCCCCTTTTAAATCTAACACAACTTACAATCTGTATGCCTGATATGACGGGAAAAATGAAAAAGCAGATTTACCCATAGCCTGTGTTTTAAGCATTCATGTTGAAGGGTTCTTAACTTCTTATATACCATGCTTTCTCTTGTGAAAATTCAAAAGAATGGGCGAAATTGAAACTGCCATTGCTTAAAAAGAGAAGCGAACACAACTGTTCATATAGGCCATGCTCTCTCCATTATCTGCCATCCATTTTTTAAAATTTCCCTAAATTTTGTGAGATGTAGAAATAAACGTACAAATCAAAACCCAAAACCATAAACCATGCAGCATTAGAAATGTGGATTGTCTCACATGTCTAAAGCATAATCACATGAGAGCCTCTAATCTTAAATAACAGTATCTAAAAGAGCTCACGTAGAATGACCGTGAAGAAGAAAGTAGGCACTGTTAGGTCTAAAATTGGTAACAGGTTATGGTAGGGCCGGAAGGGCTGATCTGGCAAGTCACAGCCGAAGGGCTAATGGAGTCCTGCGCTGCACAAGCACAGACAAGGATACAAAGGGTCAGAAGACCAACCCGGAGTGGTGCTCCGGACGGGCGCTTCGACACTCAAGTCAGTATGAGCAGGAGTGCAGAGCAATGTCAGAGCAAAAAGCTTAGGGTTTTGATCTCAGATCCCTCACCTTAGCACAAGTGAAGGCTATTTATAGTGGTTCTGAGCCACCTGTCCAGGACATGTGGTAGCCCCTGTATGGACCAGGTCTCATACCTAGGAGGGGCAGGTGGAAGTCCCCGATTGGTCCAGGTGTCATACCTAGCAGGGACAGGTGTTGGCTTTGCAGTGGTCCCTGTGAGGGCCACGTGTCAACAGCCGATTGGTTGCAGATTTTGGACCCCATCAGTTGCCCCCTGGTTCTCCGAGTCGTGACAGCGGCTAGGGGAAGCAAAAAGAGGGTTAAAACAGCATCCAGCCGGCCTTAAGGCCTCTGGGCAGCTGAGGCCGGCCTCAGACGGGGCCAGAAGAAACCGCGGCCGGATAGGGGCCTCCGGGCGGCCTGGTCCGGCCTTGAAGCTTGGCCTGAAGGAGCACGGCCGGACAGGAGCCTCTGGGCTATCCAGTCCGGCAAGAATTTGGACCAGAAGTCTGGCCGGCCAAACCTCCTGGGCGTCATGGCCGGGCAGGTATCCTGTCCGGCTTAGGCGCTGGACGGCCAGGCCGGGCAGGTCTTTTGGCGTCTAGCGATTGCGCCATATCCTGTCCGGCTAAGGCGCTGGACGGCCAGGCCGGGCAGGTCTTTTTGGCGGCTAGCGATTGCGCCATATCCTGTCCGGCTAAGGCGCTGGACGGCCATGCCGGGCAGGTCTTTTGTCGCCTAGCGAATGCGCCATATCCTGTCCGGCTTAGGCTGTGGACGGCCAGGCCGGGCAGGTCTTTTTGGCGGCTAGCGATTGCGCCATATCCTGTCCGGCTAAGGCGCTGGACGGCCATGCCGGGCAGGTCTTTTGTCGCCTAGCGAATGCGCCATATCCTGTCCGGCTTAGGCTGTGGACGGCCAGGCCGGGCAAGTCTTTTTGGCGGCTAGCGATTGCGCCATATCCTGTCCGGCTTAGGCTGTGGACGGCCAGGCCGGGCAGGTCTTTTGTCGCCTAGCAAATGCGCCATATCCTGTCCGGCTTAGGCTGTGGACAGCCAGGCCGGGCAGGTCTTTTGTCGCCTAGCGAATGCGCCATATCCTGTCCGGCTTAGGCTGTGGACGGCCAGGCCGGGCAGGTCTTTGGTCGCCTAATCACTTTGGAACTTGTGCCCCGCATTTAATGCGGACGGCGCATTTAATGCGGTAGGTGATGTGGCGCACTCCGGCTGGTGGGAAAAGGGCGGGATTTTTCCCGCTCTTCCCAACCTATATATACCGAAGTTTTACTCCTCATTTTTCACTTTTCACATTTTACTCTCCTCCTCCTCTGCTCGGCTATTCAAATTTCTGCCCGCTTCGGATCGGTGAGCCCGGAGATCTTCGGTCAACACTTCAGTTCGGTAATTTCTTTTAGCTTTTCTTTTCTCCCCTTTTAATGTCTAGCACTAGTTCGGAGTCGGACTCTGGATCACAGGAGTCCGGTTCGACCAGTAGTACGGGGTCCGGGGCGTCGGAGAGGACGAGGCCGGCCTCTCCTACGGAGGCCGGTGACGAAGAGATAATAATTGTAGACGAGGAGAGCGGGGAGGAAGTGATTGTGGACTTAGACACAATCCCGGTCCGTGGGGACGGACCGCACCGGGTAGAAACCAGCGGCGACGAAGAAGACGTTGAGGCGATAGTTCCTCGCTTGCCGCGCGCGCCCGTCGAGGTGATAGCGGAGGCACGAATGGAGGCCAATCCGCAGTACAACATCGGGGCCCTACGCGAGGTGAACCGTCTGGGGCCGGGCAAACTTCAGGCCGTCAGGGACAAATACTGTATCCCTGATCGGTACACTTTGAGGGCGGCCGTTGAAGGGGACCGGGCCAGCAACGATAGTGCAGATCTCTGCCTATACGAAGAAGCCTTCCGGGCCGGGCTCAGGCTTCCCTTGCATCCGTTTTTTGTCGAAGTGCTGAGGTACTACGGGCTGGCGGTTACACAGGTCGTGCCGAACTCTTGGAGGACGTTGGTCGGCTTCCTTTATTTTTTGGGAGTTCGTCTCCGTAGGAACCCCACCATGCCCGTCTTCAGGATGTGTGCGCACCTGAAGAGGCACAAGGAGGGCGGCTGGATCTACATCAGCCAACGGCCCGAAGTGAAAATGATCACTGGCATACCTACTTCCATTCACACATGGAAGAACAGGTTTTTCTACGCTAGGGACACCGAGCCGGGCTCCCACTGGCCGTTCTCGTTGGAATGGAGAACGCCGGACACCCAGAACCTTAGTCAGAAACCAGCCCTTAAGGATTACGACCACATGACCTTCGCTCTGATCAAAGAAGAGCTGAAACGCGGTCAAATAAACTGTTCGGAGTTCTCCGAGGAGGCCGTCCTGGTAGCGCTCGGGATCAGTCGTGCGACGCCGGCACGTACGTAGACTCTTTAGGCCAGCTTTTATTTTTTGAACTGTTCCTTTCTTTTTCTTTTTTTTATAGTTCTAACTGTGTTCTGTTCTCGCGTCCAGAAATGGTGAAGCAGATGTCCATGCTGGAGAAGATCAGGCAGACCTCCCAAGCGTCCCCAACGCAGGAGCAGCCCCAAACCAAGGGCAAGAAAAGAAAGGTGCCGGAGTCAACTCCGGCAATGGCCGCACTGGCCGAGCCTCTTAAAAGCAGCCGGGCGACGCATAAACTTTCCGTCAAGTCGAGCCGGGCAAATCTCGCCGGACAAAGTTCCGGGTCTGCAGGGGTGACAGAGCCCCAACACAGCGGGCCGGTCCTGGGCATCCCTGTCGCCACGGCGAGAGGCGACAACGTCTTCCGCCCGAACTGGGCGGTGCAGAAAACGGACACCGGCCTGGGGGATAGCCAGGTGGCCACGGAATTGGTGTACCAGGGCGTCCTCCCGCGCGACCGGCGGGACGTCGAGAAGGAGGCGCCGGAGACCTGCGAAGCGGCAATCACCTCCGCCCTCTATCAACTCCAGGTCTACTCAAGGGACATGGCCAAGAAGCGTTATCTCTTCTCTGAGACGCTCACACAGATAGAGTCCGAGAAGAGCCAGCTCCAAAAGGACAAGGACGGGCTTACCGAAGCCGTCTAGATCAAAGAGGCCGAATGCAACAGCTTGAAGGACGAGCTGCAGAGGGTCAAAAACCAGGCCGTGCAGGATCTCCTAAATGCGAGGGAGAGAGCCGGTCAGAGGGAGAAGGCGGCTATCGAGGCGGCCGTGAAAGCGGCAGTGAGGGAGGCCGTGAAGGAAACTGAGAAGAGGAAGGACACACAGTTCTTCAACCTGGGCCTCCAGGCCTATAAGGCGGGGTTCCTTTTCTGCTCCGATCAGGTGAAGAAGACTTTCCCCGACATTTCCCTGGACGGACTGGCCGTCCCGTATGCACCTCCGGAGGAGGAGGAGGACGAGGAGGAAGAAGACGAACCGGACTCCTCCCAACCCATCGAGGTGGAACAGGAAGTCGTTCTGGCTTCCGAGGTCACCGCCCCAACCACTGAGGCCGGCCAGGTTACAGCCCCCACTTTAGAGGCAGTCACCGAGGAGGTGGTCGACGAGGAGGCCTGAGTGGTAGCCCTCTTGGTCCTATCTTTAATTTTGGTTGTGTACTTTTGTAATGGCCCATGAGGCTCATTCTTTGTAAGCCAGCTCGGCGAAAAGAGCACTTCTGTAATATGAATACAAATTCAATTTTGTCCAACTGTCTGTACGGCTGCCTTGCTTTTTGTACTTATGACTTCTGTACTGCTTCCTTGTCTTTCTGCCGAGCCGGAGTGGTTGTCCGGATGTAATTGGCTGAACTGGTCTGTAAGCCAATTAGGACGAACCGGAGTGAACCACTCCTGCCCTCTAAGTCTGCAAACACTTAGAGTCTTTGAGGTGGTTTTCCACTAGGGCGGGTCCATGGTTGGAACTGATCTCCACACCAAATTGGACGCGCCGGAGTGCACCACTGCCGTTCTCTAAGTCTGCAAACACTTAGGCTGAGAGCTAAGTCTGCAAACACTTAGAGTCTTTTGGCACCTAGCGATTGCGCCATATCCTGTCCGGCTGAGGCTGTGGACGGCCAGGCCGGGCAGGTCTTTTGGCGTTTAGCGATTGCGCCATATCCTGTCCGGCTAAGGCGCTGGACGGCCAGGCCGGGCAGGTCTTTTAGGTGGTTTTCCACTAGGGCAGGTCCATGGTTGGAACTGATCTCCACACCAAATTGGACGCGCCGGAGTGCACCACTGCCGTTCTCTAAGTCTGCAAACACTTAGGCTGAGAGCTAAGTCTGCAAACACTTAGAGTCTTTTGGCACCTAGCGATTGCGCCATATCCTGTCCGGCTTAGGCTGTGGACGGCCAGGCCGGGCAGGTCTTTGAGGTGGTTTTCCACTAGGACGGGTCCATGGTTGGAACTGATCTCCACACCAAATTGGACGCACCGGAGTGCACCACTGCCGTTCTCTAAGTCTGCAAACACTTAGGCTGAGAGCTAAGTCTGCAAACACTTAGAGTCTTTTGGCGTCTAGCGATTGCGCCATATCCTGTCCGGCTTAGGCTGTGGACGGCCAGGCCGGGCAGGTCTTTGAGGTGGTTTTCCACTAGGGCGGGTCCATGGTTGGAACTGATCTCCACACCAAATTGGACGCGCCGGAGTGCACCACTGCCGTTCTCTAAGTCTGCAAACACTTAGGCTGAGAACTAAGTCTGCAAACACTTAGAGTCTTTTGGCGTCTAGCGATTGCGCCATATCCTGTCCGGCTGAGGCTATGGACGGCCAGGCCGGGCAGGTCTTTTGGAGTTTAGCGATTGCGCCATATCCTGTCCGGCTAAGGCGCTGGACGGCCAGGCCGGACAGGTCTTTTAGGTGGTTTTCCACTAGGGCGGGTCCATGGTTGGAACTGATCTCCACACCAAATTGGACGCGCCGGAGTGCACCACTGCCGTTCTCTAAGTCTGCAAACACTTAGGCTGAGAGCTAAGTCTGTAAACACTTAGAGTCTTTTATTGGAGGAGCTGGCCTATATTAGTGACTCAAAAGTGAGGGACACAGTTTAGTGACAACTCCACTTTATTTCTCTTTGAAATTTAATTACAGAGATTCTTTACAAGCCTTCAAAGGCAAGAGAAAAGACTATTGATAATATATTCGGAGATTTCTGGAATTCCAGGCGTGCGGCAGCAGCTGCTCGTCAAGTGTCTCTAGCCGGTAGCTTCCTGGACGGATGACCTCTTTGACTCGGTACGGCCCTTCCTAAGTCGGGGAGAGTTTACGCACCCTTCTTGGCTGGGAGACGGCCGCTTTCCTCAAAACTAGGTCGCCTGTGCGGAACTCCCTTGGTCGGATCTTCGTATCATGGTATCTAGACACCTTCTGCTTATACTCTGCGGCTCTGATATGTGACTCCTCACGGACTTCCTCAAGAAAGTCGAGGTTGACACGGAGCCCGTCCCCATTGAGCTGTTCATTGAAGTGAACAATTCTTGGGGAGGGAATGCCGATGTCAACCGGAATCACAGCCTCTGTTCCGAAGGAGAGATTGAAAGGCGACTCACCCGTTGCAGTGCGTGGGGTAGTCCGATACGCCCAGAGCACATGGTACAGCTCGTCAGCCCAGCGTCCGGCCTTATCATCCAGTCTTTTCTTTATCCCCTGCAGCAGAGTCCTGTTCGTCACTTCGGTCTGTCCATTCGTTTGAGGATGTGCCACGGAAGTGAACCTTTGCTCAATCTTCAGATCTGAACAAAACTTTCTGAAGTTCCTTGAGTCGAACTGCTTGCCATTGTCTGTTATGAAGACCCGGGGTATCCCGAATCTGCACACCACTGATTTCCAGAAAAAGTCCTGGACGTTCTGCTCGGTGATCTTGGCCAGAGGTTCAGCTTCTACCCACTTAGTAAAGTAGTCGATGGCGACAACGACGAACTCGCGGCCTCCGGAGGCCGGCGGAAAAGGACCTAAAATGTCCATTCCCCAGACAGCAAAAGGGAGAGGGCTGATGATCGGGGCCATTGGCACGGCAGGCTGGTGAACGGCCGGGGAGAATTTCTGACACTTCTCACACTTCTTCACAAGGCTCAGAGCATCTTGTCTCAGTGTAGGCCAGTACAGGCCTCTTAGAAGGATTTTGATGGCGAGGGCCTTGCCCCCGAGATGCTCTCCACAAATCCCTTCATGGGTCTCTCGCAGGGCATACAGGGCATCAGTTGGCCGGAGACACTTCAAGTACGGGAGGGTGTAAGATCTCTTGTACAGAGCTTCGCCGTCAAGGGAAAACCTTATTGCCCGCTGTACGACTTTACGGGCCTCTTTTTTCTCTCCGGGGAGCTCTCCGCTGCGCAGATATCTGATGATCTCATCCATCCAGCACGACTCATCGTCGATCTGCATTACTACGATGGGCTGGCCATCAATACTTGAGGTTTTTAGGAACTCCATACGAATTTCTCTGAGAGCGGTGTAGCCCGATGCCGCTAGCTTTGAGAGCACATCAGCCTTTGCATTTTCAGTCCGGGGGACTCTGATGATCTCAAAACTTCCGAACTTACTGGCCAGGCTACGCACCCTTTGCAGATACTTGATCATTCGCTCTTCACGGGCCTCATATACTCCTTGGATCTGGCATACAACTAACTGTGAATCGCAGTACGCCTTCAGTCTCTGAGCGCGGGCCTGAATGGCGAGGTTCATTCCGGCGATGAGCGCTTCGTACTCTGCCTCATTGTTTGACGCACGGAATTCAAACCTCAGGGCATAATTCAGGACAAAGTCCTCTGGTCCTGTGAGAACTAGTCCGGCACCGCTGCCACTTTTGTTTGAAGATCCGTCGACATATACCTCCCAGAGCGGCTCTTCAGAACACGGAAGCGGGCTGGCTGGTGGAGCTGCACTCTCAAGCCCGGGAAGCGGAACCGTTTCGGCTTCGATCTGCTGCTCGGGTATAACCGGTTCTGCTTCTAAAGGAGGCGCTGCTTCCGACCCGGGGTCTGAATCTGGCATTGTACATTCAGCTATGAAATCTGCAAGAACCTGAGCTTTGATCGCTGGCCTGGGCAGATATTTGATGTCAAACTCGCTGAGCTCCACGGCCCACTTCACAAGTCTGCCCGAAGTATCTGGCCGGTGGAGGATCTGCCTGAGGGGCTGTCCCGTCAAGACCTTGATCGTATGCGCCTGGAAATACGGCCTTAACTTTCTGGCCGCCATAATGAGGGCGTATACGAGCTTCTTGACTCGCTGATATCTGGTCTCTGCATCATGGAGGACCTTACTGACATAGTAGATCGGCTTTTGCTGGTGGTATTCCTCTCTGATCAGTACTGCTGCAACTGCCAAAGGTCCCGCTGAGAGATACAGAATCAGCTCTTCTCCTGGCTCTGGCTTGGACAGCAACGGCGGAGAGGACAAGTACTGCTTCAGCTCTTCAAATGCCGCTTGACACTCCGAAGTCCAGGGCGCGGTTTTTATACCTTTGACTGCGTTGAAGAACGGAAGACATCTTTCCGCGGACTTAGAAATGAACCGCCCCAGGGCAGCCACTAACCCGGTCAGTCGCTGTACTTCTCTGATAGTTCTGGGCGGAGTCAGCTCCATCACCGCCTTGATTTTCTCAGGATTTGCCTCTATCCCTCTTTGGCTCACCATGAAGCCCAGAAACTTGCCTGCTCCGACGCCGAACGTACACTTGGTCGGATTGAGCTTCATGTTGTGCTCCCTCAAGACTTGAAACGCTTCTTTGAGGTCGGCAACATGATTGCCGGCAGCTCTGCTCTTGACTAGCATATCGTCCACATATACTTCCATATTGCGGCCGATGTGCTCTTTGAACAGCCTGTTGACGAGCCGCTGGTAGGTGGCCCCTGCGTTCTTCAGTCCAAAAGGCATAACCCGATAGCAATAAGTCCCCTGATCGGTTACAAAGGATGTCTTTGGAATGTCAGACTCATGCATTCTGATCTGATTATATCCTGAGAAGGCGTCCATGAAACTTCGCAGCTCGTGACCTGCAGTAGCGTCGATGAGCTGATCGATCTTTGGGAGCGGGTAGCTATCCTTCGGGCAGGCCTTATTCAGGTCTGTAAAATCTATGCAGGTCCTCCACTTCCCATTAGACTTCTTCACCATCACCACATTCGCGAGCCAGTCCGGGTACTGGATCTCGCGGATGAAGTCGGCCTTCAGAAGCCTTTCCACCTCTTCTCTGATGGCCCTTCGCCTCTCCGGTGCAAAGTGCCTCCTCTTCTGTTTTACGGGCTTGCAGGTCTGATCAACCCCGAGCTCATGGGTGCTAATTGCAGGGTCGATGCCGGGCATGTCTGAAGGAGCCCAGGCAAAGACATCCGCATTGGCTCTGAGGAACTGAGCAAGATCCTGCTGCGCGGCCTCTGACAGGGCAGAGCCGATCTGGACAACTCTCTGGTCGTCATCGCTGTACAGAGGGATAGATATAAGGTCCTCGGCCGGTTCGTTCACTATGATCTGGGCTTCATCCCTTAGATCAAACAGCTCGATTGGCAGAGACTCGGACGCATTCTTCCCTTTCAGTGCCGCTGCATAGCACTGCCTCGACTGGGGCTGATCCCCTCTGATTTCCCCTATACCTCCTGGCGTAGCGAACTTCATCTTCTGATGATAGGCGGAGGGAACAGCTTGGAGGAGATTCTGGCCGGGGCGTCCCAAGATAGCATTGTAGGCCGACTTGGCCCTTACCACCAAGAAGTTCACCATGGCGAAGGACTGGCAAGGCGGCTCCCCGATAAGAACTGGAAGCTCGATCTGCCCTTCAACTTTGACAACTTCTCCGGAGAACCCGAACAGATCAGAGTTGGCCGGCTTCAGACGGTCAGTTCCGATCAGCATCTGCTCGAAGGCGTGATAATAGAGGATGTCTGCGGAGCTCCCGTTGTCGACCAAGATCTTCTTCATTTCCCAGTTCGCCACCAGCATGGTGATGACCAGGGCATCATCATGCGGGAGGATCAGGCTGTCGAGATCTGCATCTGAAAAGGATATCTCGTTCTCTAGCCTGGCCTTCTTGCTGCAGGTATGGACGGCGTTGACCTGCCGGGCATAAGTCCTACGGGCTGATGAAGAGGTTCCTCCTGCGGTCGGCCCTCCTGAAATGGTACCAATAACACCATGAGGTTGAGGTTGAGGTACCTGAGGAGGGGGGCTGGCCGGGGCAGGAGCTTGGATGCGGTCGCCCCGTACCTGAGGAGGGGGGCTGGTCCTCGGCTTGTCCTTGCGCTCTCTTCTGTTGTCATCATTTTTTAAGTACCTTCCGAGGTACCCTCTGCTGATCAGCTGCTTGATCTCCTCCTTCAAATGAAGGCACGCGTTGGTGTCATGGCCGTGGTCCTTGTGGAACCTGCAGTACTGGGACATGTTTCTTTTCCCCGACGAGGTCTGCCTCTCCAGCCACCGGATGAAATCCTCTTCCCGAATGGCTACCAGGATCTGTGCTCTGGACGCGGTCAGCCGCGTGTAATGCTCTCTCGGGTGGGGGCTTCTCTCCTTGCGGGAAGGGCTTCTCTCCTTCTTCTGAGATTTATCATCCCTACGCTGCTTGGTAGGGTTCTTCTCCTCAGACCTTCTCTTGCTAGCAGAGTCCAGGGCGGCGAGAGTTTCCTCCACCGAGATGTACTCCTCCGCCCCGGCCATCAGGTCTGCGAGGGACTGCGGATTGCGTCGGGCCACTGCTCGTCTGAAGTCAGTTGATCGGGCGCCGGCCAGAAGGGCATTCGTGGCCGCGGAGGGATCCAGGTTGGGAACCTGAAGGGCTTCCCTATTAAAGCGACCAACGAACACTTTCAAGGCCTCATCATCTCCCTACCTGAGGGCCATCAGCGAAGCCGTCGTCTTCCTGGGTCTTCTGTTGCTCATAAAGTGACGGGCCAGGTCGTCCCCAAAGTCATCAAAATTGTCCACGGACCTGGGTTTGAGCCGCGAGTACCAGTCCCTCGCTGCTCCAGTCAATGTGGTGGGGAATGCCCGACAAAGGAATCCATCCGACGCACCGTGGAGGAGCATTGTAGTCCTGAAAGTCTCCAGGTGGTCCACGGGGTCGGTGGTCCCGTCATACTGCGAAATCTGCGGCATCTTCCAGCCCGCGGGGGCTGCCGTGCTGAGCACTCTGTCCGAAAATGGGGGAGTGCTCGTGAAGATCCGGGAGGCAGGCCGGCCCTGCTCTCTGGCGAGCTCTTCAATCCGGTGGTCGATCTGCTGGATCCTTAGTAACATCGGGTCGTCTCTCTTCTCTGCCCGGTGGACGGGCCTCTCTCTTCTTGCCGGCGGGCTCATAGCAGAGCCGGACTGACTGGCCGGACTCCTTCGCCGGTGCCGCGATCCTTCTCCGTGCATGGGATTTCTCCTGCTACCATGCTTTTGTACGGAAGGAGATCGTGACCGGTGATGTAGGCGAGGCTCGGGGCGCACATGCTTGTCCCGGGAGAAGTGATCTCGTCTTGTGGAGTGACGAGTCTGTTCCCGGGGCAGGGGGTGTGCTCTCTGCGGGAGCTTCCCCTCCTCTGGGTAGGCTGAGAAGCCTCGACTGGGTGCTGCTGGAGTGCGGGGGCCGGATTCCTGAACTGTGCAATTACAGCGGTCATTTCTTGGAAAAGGGCCCGCATCTCCCTTGGGGTCGGGGTAGGGTCTGAGTGGTCCGAGCGAGTCGGACTTTGCTCCCCTACCGCTCCGGCCTCTATCTGCGAGGCCAGTCGCTCGCTTCTTCCTTCGCGGGGGGCCGTAGCCCGGGTCGTCCGGGAGGTTGGCACATGCTTTCCGTTTTTCCCTACCATTGCTTGATTGAGGTTCTGAACGGCTTTTTGTTCCGGGGTCCCACGGATGGCGCCAAATCTGTTAGGTCTAAAATTGGTAACAGGTTATGGTAGGGCCGGAATGGCTGATCTGGCAAGCCACAGCCGAAGGGCTAATGGAGTCCTGCGCTGCACAAGCACATACAAGGATACAAAGGGTCAGAAGACCAACCCGGAGTGGTGCTCCGGACGGGCGCTTCGACACTCAAGTCAGTATGAGCAAGAGTGCAGAGCAATGTCAGAGCAAAAAGCTTAGGGTTTTGATCTCAGATCCCTCACCTTAGCACAAGTGAAGGCTATTTATAGTGGTTCTGAGCCACCTGTCCAGGACAGGTGGTAGCCCCTGTATGGACCAGGTCTCATACCTAGGAGGGGCAGGTGGAAGTCCCCGATTGGTCCAGGTGTCATACCTAGTAGGGACAGGTGTTGGCTTTGCAGTGGTCCCTGTGAGGGCCACGTGTCAACAGCCGATTGGTTGCAGATTTTGGACCCCATCAGGCACTGTCCAGAAAAGAGTGGCAATATCAAATACGGGATTGTAGATATGAACTCACTTTTTGTGAATAATAAATCTGTGGCGGTTGCATCTTCTGTCAACGACAACTCTCACTTCAAATTCTATGCAAAACCATCCGAACCCAATCATGTTGATGCAAATAAAAAACCATAATAAAAAATTACAAACATAATACTCCAGTACCCATTTCAAAGGAAATTTAGATAAACAAATAAAGAAAAACTAGAATCCAGAGAAGAAATAGTAGTATTAAAGGACACCAATAAATTTGCTCCTTCTCCTTTGTCCATCCACTCTCTTCTTCTCCTCACAAAACACATCATCCCACGAACCAAAAAAATTGTATTAATTCCGAGATCATCCTCCACCTTGGCGTAAATGGGAGGTTGTCAATTGATGATGTTTTGGTATGGTTTCAAGTTTCAACAGCAGGGAGAGGGGGCTTCATTTTCTAGAATCTTGTGGCCGTGTGGGGCGACGCCATGGTGCAGAGATAGACATAGATAGATTCTACGAAACAAATTTTAATATGGAGGGAATTATAGAAACCCTGGTATCATATGGTTGCACAGATAGGAAGGGACGGGTGTTGAATGCCTTGTACAAGGAATTCAAGTCTTTTGGAAGGTTTGAAACGGTTTACGAATTTGGAATGGCTTGCATGGGATTCAATGAATTTATTTATTAGGGACGTTTCTTACAGAGGAAAAGCTCATTATAATAAGTAATACCTATGTATTTAAATACAAGGAAAGGTGTAAATATAAATGGTATCAAATTTCACGTTGGAAATTCTGATACCACATAGACTTGAGGGAGGAAGGGGAGGGCAGCCGCCTCAATGTGAATATTGTAACAGCCTTTCCTCCTTATAATATATAGATCACTAGATTTTTCTATTTTTTTCTTTATTAAGCATTAGAAATAAGCGATTATAAATTACCAATGTAGGAACAATGTCAATTCCTGGTCTAGCAATAGAATGTAATAGATTATAAACTTATAAACTTACACCATTAAAGATAGGGCTGGCAATTTCACCCGGGAAAGTGGGGATCCGCCCTGCCCCGCATGGGGAGGGGATTCCCCGATTTGAGCGGAGAAGGGGAAGGGGAAGGGGAAGGGGATTTAAAAAATTCCCCGGTGCGGGGAAGGGGATGGAGTTGGCCCCGCCCCGCCCCGCCCCGTCCTCATTAATGCCATTTTTTTCTTGTATTTTTAAGTGTTTTTTTTTAAATGGGAAAACTACTAGAAACCCCTTGGATCGAAACATATCTACAAGATTCCCCCAAAATTTTCATAATTTACATTAGTATAGTTTTGTCCCTTAAATAGCTTTTTATGTTTTCTTTTACCCATAATCCATTGGGCATTGTCCCTCATTATATTAGTATATTACCCATAGAAATCCTAAAATCTCTCCATCGAACCATCACTCTAAGGCAACATTAAATCCTTTGAAAATCTCCCTCCCCCAAATAAAGGCAACATCTCTCTGATGAGTGATGAGATTTTATATGGTGTGCGCTCGTATAGTCTATTATTTTTCAAAAAGTAATGTATGGGCTACGCCATAGGATGATCCAAACTGTCCATTTGATAGGCTACAATTTAAAAGTACTTTACAAGCCACACCAT
This sequence comes from Tasmannia lanceolata, assembly GCF_043159265.1. Taxonomy (NCBI): domain Eukaryota; kingdom Viridiplantae; phylum Streptophyta; class Magnoliopsida; order Canellales; family Winteraceae; genus Tasmannia; species Tasmannia lanceolata. Next base: position 69,428,925 of record NW_027518695.1, read on the forward strand.
AGATATCCAAACCGTCTATTTGTTGGGCCAATACGTAAATAGATTGCGGCCCAAAAATCATTTCCATAGGATGATTGCAACCCTCCGATCTATAGAAGGTACCATAATATGCAATTCCTCTATAGATCAGAGGGTTGGGATTATCCTATGGCAATGATTTTTGGGCCACAACCTATTTACGTTGTGGCCCATCAAATGGACAGTTTGGACCATCCTACAATGTGCCCATCAAGTGGAAGGTTTGGATCATCCTATGCCTATGGTAGTATGGTGTGCCCATCAAATGGACGGTTTAGATCTTCTTATGGTGTGGCACATACAATACTTTTTGGCAAGTGGGATTGGGAATTAGGGATCTGCTAGGGACTATCGATCAATTAAATGAATCTAAGAGCAACCACCTTTGTCCCCAGGTTAATAAAATGAATAAGACAAAATCTTAGCCTGTGTGGGTTGTGTGGCTACTCTCACATGCAACATCCAAGCCACGACATGCCTGAAGTGATTGTCCCTAGCAAATCTTTAGTTTTAATCATGACATTTAACAAAGTAAAGTGATTGTTCCCGAAGGATGCGGGGCGGGGCAGGGGAGGGGATGGAGATTAGATATTCCCCGTGGGAAGGGGAGGGGGATTCCCCATGATCCCCGCAGTGGGGAGGGGGAAAATTCCCCGCAGAGGGGAAGGGGTAGGGGACCCCAACATCCAGCCCAGACCCGCCCCGTTGCCAGCCCTAATTAGAGAGAGAGAGAGAGAGAGATTATAAATTTATGGAGCATTAATTATGAGAGCTCTAGTTGTAGTTGGTCCAACCTTTTATAGATAGCCGTACACTTAATAGCCCTTGCTTTAGATCTACTATGGCCAAAAAATCAGACTCATAATCCAAATGTAACATTTAATAATATGTAAATTTTGTTCGATCCTAAACATGGACAGAAAAAAACTATATATATATATATATATATATATATATATATATTACACACATGCGCACAATTATTCACATTCAACAGCAAATCTATATATAATAAAGAGGAAGGGAGGTTTACTGTTCACTGCTGATGTGGCAGCCCTCCCCTTCCTCCCTCGCTCATGTCTACATGGCGCAAGGATTCCAACGTGGCATTTCTTTTTATATTTTTCCATTTCAAATTCGACCAACTTGTAAGCCCAAGGGTTCCACTGGGTTAATCATTCATCTTACCTTCTTGTTTTGATGCTAGCAAACTAAATTGATTAGCATTTATGGACTGATGTGTTGCTTTGAGGTGTTGTGTTGTATACGGGATTTTCATGTCATAATCGCCATTACACAACTCTTCACAACACATGACTTGTGGATCAAGGATCAAGGGAACCAAGAGATTGCACCTATATTGGAGTCATCCTCATTTGAAGATGCTCAAGTAAAGTAGCTCAACATGAAGATCCCACAAGTTCCTAAGCAAGTGTCAAGAAGGAGCTTGGAGTTGAACATGCCATGGTGACACTTCATGTACCTCAACATGCATTGAAGATTGGAGGACAAGTCATAAGAGCCAAGACAAGGACAAGATGTTCACCCAAGCTGAAGAAGTCCAAGAAAGTGCAAAGGAGCCAAGTCATTCCAAGAAGACTCAAGGTTCTTATTTTTAGAATGTATTTGGAGTCATCTTAATTTTATGTTTAAACGCACTTTCAAAAGGTTTTCAAAAAGGTTTTCATACTTAACTTTTTACATCTTTAAAAACCATACACACACCCAAAAATGTGTTTGAAAACCTTAGACTTAAGCTCAAAGACAATAGCCCAAAAGCCCATGGATTTTAAACTTAAAATGGAATTTCACTCATAGCCGGTCGACGGGCTATGCCGGGCCTGGTCGAACGCAGGATGGAACCTGGAAATCCAGGCCATCTCGAATTTTATCGGGCTGGTTGACCGGGATGATCCGGGCGACCGCGGATGCGCTTCTGTTTTTACAGAAGTAATCCAATTTTTGTCTAGGGCAGGCGACCACTGTAGATCGGTCGACCGTGATAGGTTTTATGAGCCAAATTTTTGTGCAAACAGTTAGCCCTCGCCGGACGACCGCCATGTGGCCGGTCAACCCGACAGTAAGAAATTTGAAAATAGAATAGGGCGCCCGATAGGAGCGGGCGACCGCAGTAGCCCAGTCGACCGCCGCGGTCGAGCAAACTAGCCGTTGGGGCATTTTCTGCTTAACTTTTTCAAGCCATTTATTTACAGTTTTACCCCAAACGGTCATATTTTCAAATACACTATATATACATGATTAAAACCTATCTCTACAACCTTTTGAACATTAGAGAAAGATCAAATAGTCATTGTGATGGGAACACTTGTTTCCCACACATCTTGGCTTTTCATGGGCCTTCTGCACTTTGTGCTTAAATGCCCTATTTTTCTATGGTGGTTTGTGGATATAGGCATACATTTTTGGATCATGATTCGTGTGTCCAAACATGGTAGACTATCCATGAATGCTCTCATTGAATGAGCCATGGATGTCTCTCTTAGACATGTGATTCTATTGATCCATCTTATAATGTCTAAGTCCTATAAAATTGTGCTTAATTGATATTATATATATATATATATTCTATAGTTTTTCCCTTGTATGCTATTGGTACATGGTAAAGATGGTAAACTTAAATTTAAAAATTACTCAATTGGTACTCTTAGTCCTCTTACCTAGTAAGATGGAGAGTGTACACTCACTTTTAATTAAAATACTAATTTCTTTGGCTTTTAGCCAGCATCTTAACCATAATAAGCCATATGTGCCTTGTGTTATATATATATATATATGTATTATTTGCACATATTTAGGGGGAGCATGGTTTGCTAGGTTGTCACCTCTTTTGGTATCATATGACTACCTATAGCAATCATGCTTTATTGGCCCAAGGATGGTTTGAAAATCATTCACTTTTAAATCCCTTGGTGTCTATGTGGTTTGACAGCCCGTTGGATTCAAACATTGTATGAGTCACTTACAAAGGGAGAGCTATACATACTCAATGTCTGTCCATCCACCTTATCATATGATGTGTGATGTGCATCACATATGATAAGTACACTCATGTGGAGCCACATTGCTCCATGTGTGTTGTAGTTGGGTCTTGTCCTATTCTTTAAATTTGAGATCATCTCTCATCTTTTGACAAGATCCGTTTGCCAGTGCCTCAGTGCCATATCTTCTCAGGTCTTATACTTATCTTAGATAGACTTATATGTTTATATCTCTGCTAATGATAAGTATATTTTTCTAGAGTTTGAAAAATCTCTAGAACTCTTCTTCATAGAATAGTGATTGAGATGATCATCCTATCTCCTATGAAGTAATCTCTTATCATGTGCTCTTAAAGATAAGAACATCTTTAATCATGATAAGATCCAATTGGTGTGCTTTTACATTCTTATCTATAGCATTGTGTATTGTCAGGCCTTGCATTATAAGAATTATCTAAGGCCAATGACAATCTCTTGGAAGAGGGATGATTTAAAAATATTTTTGAGTTTGTCATGTCTCATCATCTCTTTCAAGATTTTAGCTTCGGAGGACCCCACTCAGATCATGTCCTTCATAGCTTATTTATTGTACTTGTCTCCTTCCATCGTGCCAGATGTAATAAGATGGTAGATGTACTCAATTTTTCTCTGTCAATCTCTACATTCTTCCACTGTGAAGGATGAACAGAGACTAAGAAAATTGAAGACTCTGTCTAAAGGCTGGCATGTGCACTTCATGATCATCCTTTCAAGGATGACCCTTTGTTGAAGAAGAAGATTTAAAACAAGTAACCAATCTCTCAATCGAGAAAGATTTGTCAAATGATGCTCCCTTATATGAAAGAAAAGGTCAAGCATCGATCTAAGCTCTTCTAAACATTCATCAGTAGAAGAGTACTGGATAGAAGAAAAGAAGTTCAGTTTTACTTCTTCGAGAGATTTCTAAATACCACTTTTATCATTTCTTGAAGTGATAAAAGAAATGTGGTATTAATCTTCCATTTTGATCATGTATATGGAGTATTATAGTTTTATCTATATATACATGATCTTTGGTTGCCATGGATATGTACCTTATTGATTTCACTCTCTTATCCTTGTGTTTATTAGACAATTTGTCTTAAACTCATATCCTCTGTCTAATAATCATCCATTCATATTCAAAGTGTGATTGGTTTCTGAATTGAGCAATCTGAATGGTTAATGGTGATTAATTGAATCATGGGTTCTATGTTCCTTGAACTACTACAATTAGATTAGATGCACATAGTCAGGGGGAGCTTTGACTTGCAAATATATAATCCTCTAAGGGCAAGTAACTGGAACCCAAAAGTTATCTTATAGTTCTGAGCATGTTCATGCTCAGAAAGAGACTTGTCAGCCCTATGACAAGAAAACCCCCATTCAAAGATACTTGTGAACCTAAATGGTTATGTCATCAATCTAAGCATATTATTATTTAGGTAGAGACTCATCTTCTTGCAAGTTGCAAATGAAGCCCAAGTGTTTAAATCACTCACCTTTTAAACCATTCTGCCTGGTCATGCCCTATCACATAGGTTTCACCTATGGCCAATAACAAATAAAGGGGAGAGAGTCAAATGGTTGCTTTTTTATGTTTATATAGACCATTGTGATATGCTCACATAGTCTATTGCCCCCATAATTGTGCTTAACTTATATATCTTTAAAAAAAAAACTGCTTATCATGCATTTTACTTTCTTTTATATTTTGATAAGCATTCTATGAGCTTTATTGTTATATCATATACACTTTGAATAACTCTTATAAGTTGTTCTTCATCTTGACACCCCACTTGCACTCTCACTTGCATAGCCCTACCTTTTTGCTGCTGCTAAAAGGGAGAATTTTGGGAATTGATTAGGTAGTCCAATTGTATATGCACTACATACTTTATATTCATTTATTATACTTGTGCATATAGTGAGAGGGAGCATTGCTTAAATTATTTTTGTATTTAATGCTCATTCATATATTTGTTTAATATCTCCTACCACCCTAATCAATTTGTTTGCCATCATCAAAAAGGGGGAGAATGTAAGCCCAAGGGTTCCCCTGGGTTAATCATTCATCTTACCTTCTTGTTTGGATGCTAGCAAACCAAATTGATTAGCATTTATGGACTGATGTGTTGCTTTGAGGTGTTGTGTTGTATACAGGATTTTCATGTCATAATCGTCATTACACAACTCTTCACAACACATGACTTGTGGATCAATGATCAAAGAAACCAAGAGCTTGCACTTACATTGGAGTCATCCTCATTTGAAGATGCTCAAGTAAAGTAGCTCAACATGAAGATCCCACAAGTTCCTAAGGAAGTGTCAAGAAGGTGCTTGGAGTTGAACATGCCATGGTGACACTTCATGTACCTCAACATGCATTGAAGATTGGAGGATAAGTCACAAGAGCCAAGACAAGGACAAGATGTTCACCTAAGCTGAAGAAGTCCAAGAAAGTGCAAAGGAGCTAAGACTTTCCAAGAAGACACAAGGTTCTTATTTTTAGAATGTATTTGGAGTCCTCTTGATTTTATGTTTAAATGCACTTTCAAAAGGTTTTCAAAATAGTTTTCATACTTAACTTTTTACATCTTTGAAAACCATATATACACCCAAAAATGTGTTTGAAAACCTTGGACTTAAGCCCAAAGACCATAGCCCAAAAGCCCCTTGATTTTAAAGTTAAAATAGAATTTCACTCAGGACCGGTCGACCGGGCTATGCCGTGCGACCACGAGATGGAACTTGAAAATCCGGGTCATCTCGAATTTTATCGGGCCGGTCGACCGGGATGATCCGGGCAACCACAGATGCGCTTCTGCTTCTACAGAAGTAATCCAATTTTGGTTTAGGGAGGGCGACTGTTGTGGGTCGGTCGACCAGGATAGGTTTTATGAGCCAAATTTTTGTGCAAACAGTTAGCCCTTGCCGGGCGACCGCTGTGTGGCCGGTCGACCGTGACGGTAAGAAATTTGAAAATAGAATAGGGCGCCCGATAGGGGAGGGCGACCGCCGTAGCCCGGTCGACTGCCGCGCTCGAGCAAACTAGCCGTTGGGGCATTTTCTGCTTGACTTTTTCAAGCCATTTATTTACAGTTTTACCCCAAACGGTCATATTTTCAAATACACTATATATACATGATTAAAACCTATCTCTACAAGCTTTTGAACATTATAGAAAGATCAAATCCCTTTTCTCTTTGAGCTTCAAGTTTTATTTCAAAAGCTAAAAACCTCTTTGATCTTCCATTTCTACATATTATCAAGAGGCACTCCATAGGGCTTTACATTTGTATATTCTTGGAGTGAATGTGAGCTATTAAAGTTGTAGTCCGCCTATTAAGAGGCATTGAGAGTTTTACATTTTATTTGTGTTTCATGTGAGGGTCTCCTCTTCGGCCTGTAAAGAAAGGTGAAGACAAGGGTCTCCGATTCGGCCTATGAAGAAAGGTGAATCATGTGCGATGGTGTGTCACCTCGCCAAGGCTTCGTGTGAAGGGCTTCGTTTTGGCCCTTCAGAATGGAAAAGCAAGGGTTTGTTCTCTTTGGAGATGAAGGAGTCGGGTGTACTGCTTCATCATTTTAGTGGAGATCCCAAGGAGGTAAACTTGGAAGAGTGGAGTAGGTCAAGTTGTAACCGAACCACTATAAATCTTGTGTTCTTTGTGGATGTCTCTTTTCCTTCTCTCTTGCACGTATGGTGATTGGTAATCTCTAACCTAACTTGTTTTTGTGCTTTTAATTGAACAAGGGTTAGTAAATGCAGTTGATTAAATTGTTTAAACCCTTAGCATTATAATATCCATTTGAACAAGGGTTAGCAAAATGTGCATGATTAGAAAGTCTAAATCTTAGCTTTCATTGGTATACATATTTGAACAAGAGTTAGACTAATTAGTGCTTAATTAAATGGATTAATTTTTAATCTCCCTTAATTAAGCCTAGAATTTCAAATTGACCAATTCACCCCCTATTGGATTGTCACACCTGTATTTCACAACTAAATCTCCCAAAATTACGGAACGACAATTACTTCTCGATATAAATATCTCCCAAAATTACAGCACGACAATTAATTCCTGATATAAATGAGGAGTTACTATTGTATAATGGCAAGGCACTAAAGAGACATTTCCAATAATGATCCATGTTGCACGATTTTCAACAATTTTATTCTCCTTCTGCCCTAAATTCTATTCCACCACTATTCGACTTTCCAACGGTCACCAAATTCATTACAAGACAAATTCGCTTCGTATTCCAATATTCTTTTTCATGAAATCGCTTACCCTTGATTTTTACAACCCCGCCCATCTCTGTCGTTTCAATCAAGTTGAAGCCCTAATCCTTTATCTCAAAAAATAGGAAGCCCTATTACTCACCGCCCTCCTTCTACCTTCTTCATGCCTTCAAAAGAGAGGAGAAAACCCGACACGAGGATTAGCCCTTTCTCTGTTTATACTAGGATTCTTTGTCATTCATGCTCTTCTTTTTTTGTTTTTTAATACATATGTATTTATTCATATGGGAGTTTTGTAATTCCTTTGCATTTCTCTATTCATTTTGTAGTGATGCTTATATGGGTTTTTATTCTGCACGTAGGAAATTTCATTCATTTCGGATCCGCAAGAGGGGAGAACGAGTATTGATTATGCTCTTGATTTTTCATTTGTTAATACTGTTTTGACATTGATACTGCTGATTGTGGGTTGAGTTTTGATTTTGCTTTGAGCGTGGTTGCATTTGGGCATTGACGTTTTATGATTTAGTTCTCTTTTTTGTTTTGTCATTTTATCTTTGTTTGCTAGGAATGGTTTGGGTTGTGACTTTTATCAATGTTATTACAGGGAAAACAATCACAGTTATATATATATATATATATATATATATATATATATATATATATATATATATATATATATAGTAGAGCAGAACTTTTGATGGGTTTCACAATTTGATTCTGAATTTTGGGTCTGCAATTTTACTTTAGGTCTTTTGGGTGGGGTATGTTCGGCCCCTGTTACCTACCACAGAGGATGGTATTGTTAAAACACTCCTGGAGAAACATGAATCTGAGTGCTTCCAAGCAACAACTTGAAAATATCCCTCCATCTACCTCCCTCTTATCACAATGTGTCACGACGCAATGTCACTGCAGGTTTTTAGCATGGATATCATTTTCCTTTCAAAGAGTTCTTTCCTACTTTCATTTTTTCTCTATTGGATTTGCATTCTTGCCAAATTTTAATTGTATTTCCTTTCCAAGAGTTCTTTAATAGGTAAGAGTTCTTTACTTCTCTGCTTCTTCCATTGAGATTATATTATCAAACAACATGGGCTCATATTTCATTAACCTATGACTGTCTTTATATTTTAGGTCAGAGTATTAGCAAGTATTTCCTTCACGGGGTTCGGCCTCTAGCTCAATTGTATATGGTCACAATTTTGGGCCTAGCTTACTAACAAAAAAGAAGTATTTCCTTCACCATTAGTATTTCTTTGATATCGACACCTTTTGATGAAAACAATCATTTATAGGGAGCTTGAATTTGTTTTTATTATTTGCTCCATTTTCTTTACTGTTCTAGATACTTTTTCTTTGTAGTTGATGATCGCTTTCAACATTTTTCCCTATGTGTTTCAATTTTTTTTATTAAGCACCCCTTTATAGTGGTTTTATAATGTAGATGTTAGACAATTTTTTAGCCACCAATTTGACCATGTTTGTTTTCGTTCTAAGTTAACTTTCTTCCCATGTTTTTTTCTTCTTTCTAAATCATTTCTTACTTCACTCGTGCATCGCACGGTTGGTCCCACTAGTAATATATAGTAATATATATATATATATATATATATATATATATATATATATATGAGGAAATGGTTTGTGTGCAGCTGCACAGATAAGCTATCTGTGCATGGCTGCACAAACCATGGTGGGGCCATATTTTTTGGGGGATCCAAGGCATTCATTTGGAAGGCCCTTCCATGGATAGGGTGTGTACCAAAAATCAGCCCTTTAGGATCATCCTAACCCTGCCATTTGTGGAGGGAAAAAATGGGCAAAAACAGTGTCTGTCCATTTCCCCCTCCAACTTTGATTGGGTTAGGATGATCCTATAGGGCTGATTTTTGGTACACACCCTATCCATGGAAGGACCTTCCAAATGAATGCTTTGGATCCCCCAAAAATGTGGCCCCCACCATGGTTTGTGCAGCCATGTACAGATAGCTTATCTGTGCAGCTGCACACAAACCATTTCCTCTCTCTCTCTCTCTCTCTCTCTCTCTCTCTATATATATATATATATATATATATATATATATATATATATATATATAAATGTTATGATTTTGTAATCAACTCACCTATGATTTCACCCACTCCAATTCACCCTTCTTTTTCATGGTTCTTAATTGGAAAGGTCATCGAACCAAGTAGTTTCTTTGTATTTTCGCCCACTTTCCCATTATTAATAACTGATATTTAAAAGCTAATAAATGTAAGAAAATTATCCACACTCTCTTGTTTTAATGACATGACATATCTATTTATTTGACGATTTTCTAATTAGCTATTAAATGAAAATAATATTTCCATCCCCTCGACGTCATGGTGCAGAGATAGACATAGATAGATTCTGCAAAACAAATTTTAATATGGAGGGAATTATAGAAACCCTGGAAGACATAGGGTTGCACGGATAGGAAGGGACGGGTGTTGAATGCCTTGTACAAGGAATTCGTATCTTTTGGAAGGTTTGAAATGGTTTACGAATTTGGAATTGCTTGCATGGGATTCAATGAAGTTATTAGCAGGGATGTTTGTTACAGAGGAAAAGCTCTCGTTATAATAAGTAACATTTATGCATTTAGAGAAAAGGAAAGGTGTAAATATAAATGGTATCAAATTCCCCGCAGGAAATTCTGATACCACATAGACTTGAGGTAGGAAGGGGAGGGCTGTCACCTCAGCGTGAATTGTGAAACAACCCTTCCTCCTTATAATATACAGATCACTAGATTTTTCTATTTTTTTCTTTATTAAGCATTAGAAATAAGTGATTATAAATTACCAATGTAGGAACATTGTCAATTCCTGGTCTAGCAATAGAATATAAGAGATTATAAATTTATAAATTTACACCATTAAAAGAGAGAGAGAGAGAGAGAGAGAGAGAGAGAGATTATAAATTTACGGAGTATTAATTATGAGAGCTCCAGTTGTAGTTGGTCCAACGTTTTATAGATAGCCGTCCACTTAATAGCCCTTGCTTTAGATCTACTATGGCCAAAAAATCAGACTAATAATCCAAATGTAACATTCACTAATATGTAAAGTTTTCCTAAACATGGACAGAAAAAAACTATATATATTTACACGTGCGTGAGATTATTCACATTCAACAGCAAATAATATATCTAATACTGTATAGCAGAAGAGAAAAGAGAGAATTATTGTCCATTTAACACGTCAATGTGGATGATTTTGACATTTTTGCCCCTCCCCACATATCTGTACATGCTATCTATGTGAGGGTAAAATCGTAATCTACTTCCACAAAGTATCGACACAGGGTACCTCTCTATGACAATTACGGAAAAAAACTACCAAGAAGAGGTAAAGACATGACAATGACGAAAGAACTACTATATATTACGCATGCAGGACACTTACAAAATATTGACGGATTTCAGGCACCTGAAGAGCAACAACAATTATGCAAACCTCTATCGATTGGAGGGCTAGGATCAGCCTATATCAAGTGGAGGGCTAGGATCAACCAATGGAAATGATTTTACGGGCACAACCGATTGATGTTGTAAACCATCACATGGACGGTTTAGATCAACCTATAAAGCCACATAATTTCAATCTTACCCCCCTCCTTTATGCTTTTTTAATAAAAAACCTATAGGGTGATCTTAACCATCCGATTTAAGAGAAACAACATATTATGGAAACCTCTATAGATTGGAGGGCTAGGATCAGCCTATGGAAATGATTTTTGGGGCACAACCTATTTATGTTGTGTTCCATCACATGGACGGTTTGGATCAACCTATGATGTGGTCCGTACAGTTCTTTATCGGCCCATGCATCGCACGGGGTTTTTTACTAGTGTGTGTGTGTGTGTGTGTGTGTGTGTGTCTATATATATATATATATATATATATATATATATATATATATATATATATATATAGAGAGAGAGAGAGAGAGAGAGAGAGAAAGTGATTGTGAGCGGCCCCTCATATAAGCTTATATGAGGTGACTGCTAAAAACATGGTGGGCCCACATTTTTGGGGTGATCTGAGCCGGTCATTTGATAGGCCCTGACGTAGATAAGGGGTGCCCAAAAAAGCAGCTCCATAGAATCATCCCAACCCTTCGTACTGTGGAGGTAAAAGAGGGGGAAAATGGACGGGTAAGTGGGCAAATGTTTACCCACCCATTTTCCCCTCTTTCACCTCAACAGTTTGAAGGGTTGGGATGATCCTATATAGCTGATTTTTTGGGCACCCCCTATCTAAGTCAGGGCCTATCAAATGACCGGTTCGGATCACCCCAAAAATGTGGGCCCACCATGTTTTTAGCGCTCACCTCATATAAGCTTATATGAGGGGCCGCTCACAATCACTTTCCCCATATATATATATATATAGCTGGAGGAAAAAGGAATTTTTTTTCTTTTTAACTGAGATTTACACATCAGCATTACTCTTTTACCATCAACCCCTTTGCTGATATCTAACATCTATCTCTATGAGAAATTATTTGAGGGTAAAATCGTAATCTACATACGAAAAGTACCGACACAGGGTACCTGTCTAAGACAATTACGGAAAAAAACTACCAAGAAGAAGTAAAGACATATGACAATGACGAAAGAACTACTTTATATTACTCATGCATGACACTTACAAAATATTGACGGATTCCGGGCACCTGAAGAGGAACAACAATTATGGAAACTTCTATCAATTGGACGGCTAGGATCAGTCTATATCGATTGGAGGGCTAGGATCAACCTATGGAAATGATTTTATGGGCACAACCGATTGATGTTGTGTTTCATCCCATGGACGGTTTGGATCAACTTATAACCCTCTATAAATCCGAGGGTTCGGATCAACCTATGAAAATTATTTTTGGGGCACAACCTATGTAGGCAGTGGCCCATCTAATGGACGGTTTGGATCATCCTATGGTACGGGCAGTACTGTACATTTTAATAAAGTGAGGAGTGTGATCATCAAAATACGGTGAGTAGTGCCATTATAAAATATGGTAGTGAGGACATTAGCACTATATATAATTTGAAACCATCGTTATTACTTGGATGCTCCCACGCAAGTCGGGTTCAACCCGAATTTGGGTGGGGTCGGGTTAAGCTTTTTCACAAATCGGGTTGGGTTGGGTTGGGAAAAATCAACCTGAATTGGAAATTGAATTGGGTCGGGTTGGGCTGTCGGGCAACCTGACCCGACCCGACCCGAAACCTGAATTTGGGTTCCATCTGAAGAAGTTCTGTATATGTGTTTTTCTTTTTCAACATTGAAATAGTCTCCACAGTCCACAATGGATGGTTTGGATAATCCTATGGTGCGGGCCATACCGTACTTTAATAAAGTGAGGAGTGTGATCATCAAAATATAGTAGTGCGGATAACATTTCCCTTTGTTAATTGTTAGTCCCTGTTTGGTTTGGATTTTGAGAACCGATTGTGAGTTAAAAACTGATTATTGGTGATTCACTATTGGTACTCAAAATCCAAAACAACCCGGCTTGAGTTGAGGTGGTCAACAATTGGTACCATATCAAATCGGGTCAACCCGACCCAACCCAACCCGAATTGGAAATCGGGTTGGGTCGGGTTGAGGAAATTGCAAATCTGGTTGGGTTGGGTTGAACCCAGTCGGATTGGAAATCGAGTTGGGTTGGGTTGGGTTGGGTTGGAAAATATGGGTTTCTAGGGTTGGGTCGGGTTGAGACCCAAGTTGCACCCCCTAACGATGACGAAAAAACTACTTTTCCTTATTCACTATGTGCGAGTCAAATTACGAAAAGTTTGATATTACGAATGCTGGACACCTGTAAAAATATTGACGAATTCTGGGCTCCTTAAGAGGAACAACAATTATGGAAACCTCTATAGATTGGAGGGCTAGGATCAGCCTATGGAAATTATTTTACGGGCACAACCTATTTATGTTGTGTTCCATCACATGACGGTATAGATCAACCTATGATGTGGTTTGTACAATTCTTTGTTGGCCCGTGCATCGCACGGGGTTTTTTACTAATATATATATATATTAATCAATGTTATGATTTTGTAATCAACTCACCTATGATTTCACCCACTCCAATTCACTCTTCTTTTTTTTGGATCTTAATTGCAAAGGTCGTCAAACCAAGTAGTTTCTTTGTATTTTCGGCCACTTTCCCATTATTAGTAACTGATATTTAAAAGCTAATAAATGTAAGAAAATGAAATCCAAGGAGTGACTCAGTTTGGCAACCTAGAGGGGGTGAATAGGATGTTTATAAAACTTTTTCCTTTTAAATTTTTTTACTAATTTCAACCTAGTTTTATCCCTTGTTTAATTAAGTTTGAAATGGTTGAACTTAAAATAATATTACAAATTAATGTAAGTTCAGAACCCTTGTCGATCAGCAAACTTCATTAAGTGATTTAATAGCATAGTTAGCAAGGGTAAGATATTTAGGTTGATTATCAATGCTAACTATTCACTCAATTCTAAATAACAATGCAAGGACAAATAATCAAATAAGAGAGTGAGAGGGAGTGAGAGAAATACCAATCACACAAGTGACACAAAGATTTATAGTGGTTCGGCAAACGGCCTACTCCACCCTTCTCAAGGTTGCACTTGAGGATTTCCACTATTGAGACCTCTACGACGCCCGGCTCCGAGGCTTTTACACTCCAAGGAAATTAAATAAGGATGCCCTTCCACCTTTATAATGACTCTCCTTCACCGCCGAGTTCTAAGCGCTTCACCTAAGGAAATTAAACACGGATGCCCTTGCCACCGATACAAATCAAGAAGAAGATAAAAGCTTTGCCTCTATGTAGGCTACAATGCAAGTTGAAGCTCCAATGATGTTCAAAAGAATAAACAAGTTTAAACCTAAATCAATCTCAAACGATTTTCTCAAATCAAGGCACAAGAGGTTGGTGAGAGAAATTACCCAAAAATAGTTCACAAATGATTTTCTAGGGTTTGTTGAAGTTGGATAATGTTCATCATATGTTTTACCCATTAGATGGGTATATATGGTATCCTAACTCAATATGACTGTTTTAGGGGCAAAACGGTTATTTTCGGGTCAAACAGTCAACTAGCTGTTGGGCCTCCAACGACTATAAATATTTGAACAAATACACTGCTCGTAGTTCTGAGAAACCAAACAGAGATTTAATTTTAAGAACCTGGAGCATTTCTCGGAGCTCCGAGACTGGATTTCCAACAATTAATGTCCAATTTAAAAAATTCATATCTCCTTCGTTTCTCGTCGGATTTTGACGTTCTTATACCCTACGGATATGAGAAAAATGAGAGCTATCTGTTAAAAATATTTTAAAAAATTTTAAACAAGTTTTGATAGGATTTAGTTGCTGGTCCAGGTTGTTTCTTCTTAACTCTGTTTTGTTCAATGTTGTGTTGAATGCCATATGGGTCCTAACATGTTGGTACACCACCATGGCCATTCACTTATCCACTTAAGTCCTTAAAGGGTGTGTTAGTCTCTTTGAAAAATATTTTTTTAAGGGATTTTTATATGTGCCTTGATCAAGAGAAAATACAAGAGAGAAAGGTGATGCATACTACCATTCTAAGTACTCTCTTGATCTTCTCTTGAGCCAATCTTCATTTGATCTTCAATGATGTGCTTAGCTTGCTTTGAGATCTTCTAGGTTGAGCTTCTTTGCTTGACACCTTCCAAGGACGATGCCACCATTTGGTTCAAGCTCCTTTGCAAGTTGTTGATCCATAAGCTTTAGCCTTTATTGATCTTTCTTTGTTTGTTCAATGCTTTAAGATAGTTGATATTGAGCTTCTTTCTTTGATAGATCCTCCAAGGTCTGGTTTGTCCAAGTGTGCTCTAGCTCCTTTGCATTGCGTTTGGTCCATCTTCAAGCATATGCCATCAATGGTGTGTTGGTGCTATCATGGATTGACCTGTGAATTACATGTCTATAGCACAACACTCAAGGCAAACTATTAATCCATAAAAAACTAATCAATATGCATTTGTTAATCATCAAAACAAGGTGATTCAAGGTGCTATCGTGGATTATCCACACTCTCTTGTTTTAATAACATGGCATATCTATTTATTTGATGATTTTCTAATTAGCTATTAAATGAAAATAATATTTCCATCCCCTCTTTTACAGTTTTTGAAAGGAAAATGCATTGGAGAAAAGTTCATCCGTCCGGCAAAGGGTAGCGGATGCATCGGCCACAAAAATAAATACCCAAAATGTAATTAATTCAGATTGCGGGTTGATTTTTCGATGACAACAACAGATGTAAGAGCATCCCCTTAGCTAACACCAGCTCTTACATGACTCATTAATGTAGTAGCTTGCTTTTTCTGTTGTATGTTATATTAGTAGCATGTTTCGTCATTTCCTTAAGTGTACTTGTCCTTAGTGGTCGTTTTGCTTATTAGG
This sequence comes from Tasmannia lanceolata, assembly GCF_043159265.1. Classification (NCBI taxonomy): domain Eukaryota; kingdom Viridiplantae; phylum Streptophyta; class Magnoliopsida; order Canellales; family Winteraceae; genus Tasmannia; species Tasmannia lanceolata. The sequence goes on from NW_027518695.1 coordinate 69,444,676, forward strand.
CGTAGTTTAGGCAATTCTTGATGTAATGGGGTTGCCTATGTAAAGCCTCTTTCTCTCCTTGAAGTTTTGAAATTGAAATTTTTGGGCAGAGATTCTCCTTGGAGAGAAATTTGAGATAGAGTTTGGCTCTTCTCTTTATCTTTCATCCTTTTCTTAGGATTATGAGATTTGAACATTAGTGCCATAATCTTTATTCCATATCTTTCATTTCTCCAAGAATGTCATCACTTCAATTCCACGATTGATCGAGCCCATGTGTCTTCTAGTTCGTGGCATAGATTAAATCATCCGGTGATTCTGCGCTTGATCGAGCTCATGCGTCCCCCTGCTCGCGGCGTAGATCAATATTTATTTATTTTTAGAAATATATCAAAATAAGAGGAAGAATTTCTAGATCTATCCGATCTCTAAGATCGTAAAAAAGGCTACTGGATCCAACTGTGTCAATTGGTATCAGAGCCTAGGTGTATAAGATTTTTTAATTTCACAGTCCTTGAGCCGATGAAAGTCTGAGATCCATTTCCTCTAAAGCATCTTGACTTTTCCCATTCGTGCCTGCTTGTTTAGTGAAATCTTATTGTATAAATTCCAAATATCCTCACTTTTTTTGTAAGTAGCTCCCTCTCTTGATCATTTTTGTTTGAATTTGGGGAAAGTGTCATGAAATTGAAGAGAAAGTTTCTTTTAGATTTGAATAGCAGTTTCTTTGCTGATTTTTCTTGGAATTAAGGGAATTAAAAGCTGAGATTTGATCTCTTTCCTTCTCAATCCATCCCTACTTTACCTTGAGATTCAAGGTCTTCTTCCAAATCATTGAAACTTTGCATCTCTTTGCAAAGTTCAAGCCGCGACCCCAAGCCACACACATAGGACATAGGACACAACAGCGCCGTATACCTGCAAAGAGAACCCTACAAGTATATAAGGCTAACAAAGCAATACCTAGACCATCCATGGCATATCAAATATAAAAACTAAAAGGTCTTACATAATCCAAATAAGCAATTCTTAAACTTTCTCATCCTCCCCAAATCCCATAGTAAACAAATAACATAGTCTCAAACAATGTCTAAACAATACTCGCTGTCTATGAACGCTAAAGAAAACCAACTAGAGATAGCAATCAAGCAATCCCGCCTCCGCACCCTCATCCGCACCACAAGGAACAAAATCTGAAAATGTTTAATCCAGTCAGCAGAAGCCCAAAACAAAATCTGGTCTCCTTCTCTCGTCTCCCAACTACGATTTTGAGGAAATTCTAGATTCTAAAATTCGTGTATCCAAACCGCCCCTTAGTGTTTTACATATGTTTGTAAAGCAACTAAAAATGAATAAAATTCATCCACAAAGAGTCAATTTAATGTGGTTCGGCAATTTGCCTACTCCACAAACAAGCCAAGGCTCTGCTATTTTTTTATTAAGCTGAAGTTACATGGTTCATAATAGAACCCACAATATACAGAGTTTTTGTTGAGAACAAAACGGAAGTGATAGCCTTTTACATGTAATAGCGTGAGATGGCATTAGTTTGAAGTCCACCAATAACCAACAACTTACATCCATATCTTCGGCTATGTACATGACATCATGCACATCCAGCTAGGTAACGTGCAATTCATGCACCTTATCTCGCAACACTCCCCCTCAAGTTGGAGCGAATATGTCAATAGAGCCCAACTTGGTCAAGATTAGATAAAATTGATTCTTTGCTATGGCCTTTGTGAAGATATCGACAAGCTGATCTTTACTTGGAATATACGATGTAGTGATAATCTTAGATTCAACCTTTTTGCGACAAAATGGCAATCAAACTCAATGTGTTTCGTGCGTTCATGAAAAACCGGATTTGAAGCGATGTGAACCGCAATTTAATTATCACAAAACATCTTAATCGGATGATTCATTACAAATCCCAAGTCTTGGAAAAGAAACTATAACCAAATGAATTCGCTTGAAGTTGTTGCCATTGCCCTGTATTCAGCTTCAGAACTTGACCTTGCAACAGCATTTTGTTTTTTGCTTTTCCAAGGAACCAAGTTTCTTCCAACCATAGTGCAATATACTGTAGTAGATCTTCTATCCAGGCTTCCAGCCCAATCAGCATTTGAGTAACCTTCAATGTCAACATGACCGTTTGGCTTCATCCATATACCCCTACCAGGGGATGCTTTAAGATATCTGAGAATTCTTTCCACGGCTGCCATATGACATGTTCTAGGAGCATGCATAAACTGACTTACCAGACTCACAGCAAACATAATGTATGGCCTGGTTATAGTCTGGTAAATTAACTTTCCGACAAGCCTTTGATAACGACTAGTATCTTCAAGAGGTTCACTATCAAGGGGATCAAGTTTTCTATTGGGGTCAATGGGAGTATCTATGGGTTTAACTCCCAACTTTCCAGTCTCTTTCAGCAGATCCAAAACATATTTTCGCTATGAAATGAAAATACCTTTACTAGAATAGGCAACTTCGATTCCAAGAAAGTATTTTAAGATACCAAGATCTTTAATGTCAAATCTTCTTTTAAGATAAAGCTTGAGTCTACCGATTCCTTCATTGTCATCTCCAGTGATGACAATATCATCAACATAAAAAAGTACTATTGTAGTACCAGTGCAACCCTTTTTAACGAACAAGGAAGAATCAGCGCTAATTCTATGAAACCAAACACCCAATAATGCCGAAGATAGTTTAGCATACCATGCTTGAGGAGACTGTTTGAAGCCGTATAAAACCTTCTTTAATTTGCAGACAAGGCCATTCTATTTTTCTCTGGGGTGTCCTAGCGGAAGATTCATATAGACCTCTTCTTCTAGGTCACAGTGTAGGAAAGCATTTTTAACATCCATCTGGTATAAGGGTCACCTAGAATTAACTGCTACAGATAGAAGGACACGGACAATATTCATTTTTGCAACAGGAGCAAAGTTCTCCCTGTAGTCCACTCTATAAGTTTGAGTAAACCCCTTAGCAACTAATCTTGCTTCGTGCCATTCAATAGAGCCATCACTAGTGCATTTTGTTTTAAAAACCCATCTACAACCAACATGTCTTTTTCCAACAGGTAATCGAACAATTTTCCATGTGTGATTTTTGTCAAGGGCATCAAGTTATTCTTTCATGGCCTTCCTCCACACAGATTAGGAATTGGCTTCAAAATAGCTATTTGGTTCAAGATTATTGGAAAGAGAGTTAAGAAATGCAGAGTATTTTGGAGATATATTATTATAACTTACTTGATTTTGAATCGGATACGAGACATCATGATAAGTCAGAAAATCCTTTAGCATGGATGGTGGACGAGAAGGACGAGAGGTTCTGCGCAGAGAAGGAGATTGAGCAGGAGGTAGGGCCATGGGGTCTTCCTCAACTTAGTGGTCTTCTTGAGAATCAGCTTCAATAGACACATCATGGTTTTTCTCTTCATTATCATGACTTTTCCAACAACTTCAGTAGTTGTTTCTTTATTTCCCATTAAAGGAAAAGGCATATCAGACTCCTCCTGAGTCATATCTTCTAAACATTCTTGATGAGAATTTTGAAAGTAGGACTCAGATTCAACAAAGCTAACATCTCGGGATACGTACATCCTTTTGTTTAATGGATCATAACACTTGTAACCCTTTTTAGTGGAGGAGTACCCAAGAAAAACACATTTGGTGGCACGCCTGCCTAACTTATCATGATTTTCCTTATGTATAAAACGTACACATCCAAAGATACGGAGATGGGAAATATCAATTTTCCTTCCTTTTAAAATACTCATGGGTGAAGTATTATTCAAAATTCTACTTGGTAAACGGTTAATCAAATAACAAGCCGTCAAAACAGCTTCGGAGCAATAAGGTTTAGGAACGTGCATTTGAATCATTAGAGACCTCATTACTTCTGAGAGGTGTCTATTTTTGTGTCCAGCAACTCCATTTTGTTGTGGTGTTCCGACACAAGAAGTTTGGTGAATAATGCCTAGATTGGCTAAGAACTTTGAAAACTCCTTATTCACAAATTCATTCCATTATCAGTTCAAAATGTCTTTATCCTGGCATTGTATTGATTGGAGATGAGGCTATAAAATTCTTTTAAGGTTGAGAATGTTGGAAAGTTTCTAAAAAACCTAGAGTTTCTAAACTTGATAGAATCCCTAAAAGATAAGGATTGCTATGTTTAGGCTTCCTACTTTGAGTGTGGCCTTGCACGTTTAGTAACCTTTCATGTTCATAGGGTTATACCTTAACTTTGGAAACGTTTGGTGAAGGAAACTAAGCTCAAATATCACTTTCTATTCAGAATTTAATTGCCAAATGAATTTGGACACTTTAGGAAAGCTCTATGAGAGCTTTTGCCTATAAAAGAGACCATTGGTCCCTCTTGCCATACACCACAACACTAGAACTCATTGAGAGAGAGAGAGAGAGAGAGAGTTCACTTTTGAGAATTTTCCCATAGACCTATTGGTGTGCAAGGTAAGAGAAGAACAAGGGGTGTTTCTAGGCCTTCATTGTGCTTAGAAAAGATAGAAGATTCGTTAGATTTCAAGCTTCAAAGTGGCGGTCATGGTGAAAGGTACATCAAACCCATCTCATTAAATTCAAGATTTTCTTTGATTGTCATTGCCCAAGATCCAAAGGGATCATTAAGTTAATGTTTAGAACAACATTTGGTATCAGTGCTTGGTTGAAGGCTTTGAAATCAAAGAAAATTAAGATTTTTGGGTTTTTTTATGTGATTCTTGAGTTGCCAAAAAAGTACAAAAATTGTCAGAAACCGACGAGTTTTCCCCTCATACCCAAGACCATTGCCCTAAATTTTCATCAAAAACTAACGGTCAGATTGAAAGATGTACTTGTCTAAAGTTGAGTGGTAGTTTCTGTAATTTTTAAACAAAGTTGCAAGTTTGAAGAGAAGAAGGTGACCTTCAGAGGTAGTTTTTTAAGAAACTACCATAGTTAGGTAGTTTCATCAACCTGAGACCACAAAACCGAAAAAGGGGTTTCTATACATGTCGGCATCATTGTGACGCCGCGCGCGTCACGGTGACAAACAACTAGAAGGGGGTGAATTATCCTCAAACGTTATCAAGTATAGAAGGGGGGTGAATTATCTTCAATGTTGATCAAATCCAGAAGAGGGTGAATTTATCCTGAAGTGGCCGAACCAACCGGATCTTACATCGGCCGGTTCACACACTTTCCGGCTGGTTCTCAGCCGGTTCGAACTAGTTTTGAGACCCTCTAGGTCCCCTCTATCTTTGGTAAAAAAATTACAGTCATAGCCCTTCATTTTCTATGAAATATGAACTTTTTGGCATATTTGGGTTCCCCTACTATAAGCTTTTTTAAGCCATTTTTGGAAGAAAAAAAAACTTTACAAGATAGGAATGTATCCTAAGGTTTTCCGGCGTTCCGGATCCATTGGCATAGGTTTCGAAGTCATCTGAGGATTGGATCTTATAGCTCATGTGTAAACATACTTGTAGGCCTTCCTCTGTGAGTTGTTTTTGGACCCTTTAAGGTTCTTGGTTTCGTTTTCTCACAACTAATAGTTGTTTTGTCTTGCTTAGATGCATCAATTGCACAAAATATCTTCTTGTGGTTTACATGTTTGGTTTATTTTTATGCACCTAAATACATATTGTGGATGTTATGTATGCCTCGTTTGATCTATTAACCCTTTTGATTTCTCATTCCTAAGTTTTTGAGGCATACTATTAATTGGGTACATATTAATTTTATTATTGGAGATAAATTTAATATGAAGATGTGCTTTCAGGCTCTTTTTAAAATATCCAACAATATTTTATGTGTACTTTTGTGTTTGGATTTAGTTGGATTATTTAAGAAATATTTGTGCATGTTTTGTAAATGACCTTTGGATCCATGCAACAAAGTTTTCAAAGGATTCCTAATGTTTTTTAAGCACAAATTAAGAGCCTAACATACACTAAGGGATTGAGATCTTATGAGTTGCATTATTAGTTGGTTGTGGTTAAACACTATTGTTACAAGTGTATGTATTTAGTTTCCCTTGTGCATCCAACTATAGTTTCTACAAGCTCATTGTTCACATAAAAGGTTTTTGTGCCTATATGTAAAGGATTATTTGGATTCACGCAATAAAGTTTCCAAAGGATCCCTATTGGTCGTGAGGTACAAATTTAAAGGCTTACATATGTATGCACACTGTGAGAGTTTGCAATCTTGGAAATTGTGTAAGGGCTTTGATCGGCCCAACGGAATGTCATTGCTCCTATGTTTGTGATTGCAAAATTTCATAATTGTAGCCTCTGTGCATGTGATTGAGATATTTAATTTCTAAGATAAACACTTCGTTGGATTTTATCTTCTATGGCCAACTTTAATGATGCAATCTCCTTAAATTATTGTTTGCGTGTGTATATTACAATCTATTTTATAAAATCATGTTCAACTGGCTACCACTAAAGCTTGAAAAGGTTTAACCCAACCAAGAATGCTTGTACGAGTTGTTTGGGTGGTATAAGAAAGTTGCAAATGAATAACCAAGCTTGGAATTCTATTCTGCCCAACAATGATGGAATTCCTAGTGCTAAGTTGTTCATTTTCACTTGCCTCGTTGCGAGAGCCCACTGTGTGTCGTGATTCGGCCCAACAGAAGGGCCACAATGACACGACGGGTGTCTCGACATGATCACATAAGGATATTTTGAGTGATCTTGTAAAGACCTAACAAATCATGGAATAATAGGTGTTAAAAGTAGTGAGCTTATTAGGAAATTTAGGTCCATGATATTGAACCCTAAAGGTGTCTGATTTGGATACCTAATTGTATTAAAGTACATTGGTAGGATAAAATGGATCGATAAAGCTCTAGGCTACATGAATAGACTATACATTGCTGGAAGGCACACTCACCAAAATTCACAAATGGAAAAAACTTGTGAATAGTGGAAGTGTAGTCTAAGAACTCCATTTTGTGTGCAATCCGAGATACTCGTTCTAATTCAGAATGCAAAAGAGGTTGTGAATGTAGCCGATGAACTTTTCGAATGATCGTTCAAGACACTCGTGAGTACCCTTAAGATAAGTTTGAATAACCCTAAAGGAAGTTGACCAAGAAGTCTTTATGAGCATATTTTTGAACTCTTGAAATTTACACCCTTGATAATGCTCACTATGAGGTCATTTCAAAGGCAACATATCGAGTTTGGCAAATATAGTGACCCAACAGGGTCAATTGGTTAGAGATTAAGATTTGGTATTTAGTGTCACTCTTGTGGTAGAAGGATGACACATCAAGTAACAATACCTTAAATTTGTGATGGATAGAAAATGTGATGGGACCATTGTGTTCAATTCATTTTTGAAGGGTTCTGAGATCAGTAATGACAGGTAAGTAAATCGATAACTCATCCCATAGGCTTTTGAAATGAGCTAAGTATTCAGTGGTGTTTCTGTCTTCCTGTTGAATCTTAAAGATTTCTTGCTTCAACTCGAAGATACGAGCAATATTGTTTTGTTCTCCATATAACTCTTTCATAGAATTCCACAAATCCTCGGCATTCTCAGCAAAGGTAAAAATTTCAGCAATTTTTGGCTCCATAGAATTCAAAAGCCAAGACATAACACGGTGATCATTGGATTGCCATTCCTCATAAGAGGAATCATCAACACTTGGGGCCTTATTTTTTCCATTAACGTAACCTAACTTTGATCTAGCACACAAAGATATAGAGGCAGCCCTTGACCAAGTTAAGGAGTTATGCCCATTGAAATGTATACTAGTAAGTTTTATCACTAGTATTATATTCTTTTTCATGTATGATGGTTTTTGTACTTGCTTCTCCTTTCTCAGCCATGGAAACTAAACAAAAACAACTAACCTTGAAACTTTGGAAGAAGGCTGAACTTGGAGTCACATACGCACCATCGGATCTCCACGTGAAGATTACGAGCAATCTTCAACTCAAGGCTAGTAAAACCTGCTCTAATACCATAAAGCAACTAAAAATGAATAAAACTCATCCACAAAGAGTCAATTTAACGTGGTTCGGCAATTTGCCTACTCCACGAACAAGCCAAGCCTCTGCTGTTTTTTTATTAAGCTGAAGTTACATGGTTCATAATAGAACCCACAATAGACAGAGTTTTTGTTGAGACAAAACGGAAGTGATAGCCTTTTACACGTAATAGCGTGAGATGACATTAGTTTGTAGTCCACCAATATCCAACAACTTACATCCATATATTCAGCTATGTACATGATGTCATGCACATCCATCTAGGTAACGTGCAATTCATGCACCTTATCTCATAACAGTTTGCATTGTATTTAGAAGTGGACTTGTTGACTGTTATTGAATGAATCTTGCTACCATAAAGCCTAATCGATAGGTCCAAAATCAGGGTGAAAATGTGTTGATCAGTGTGCGTGCACTTGAAATTACATGCTCATTTCAGAATTTTGGTATTAGGTGCTCTGTTCTTCCATGCTTGCACCTAAGTTGTTTAAACTAAAACCTAAGTTGAGTTATACCGGCTAAACATCAGTTCTATGTACTTTTAGAAGGCTATTTGATGTTTGAAAGCTATTCTTCATTGATCTACCGGCATGCAACTAAATTGGAAGTGCTGTTGGCTTAGCAGTTAGCATCAGTTAGTCACTACAAGCTACATTTGAGTGCTTTAATGGACTGAGTTAACAGACGAGTTGGGAATGAGTTTATTTTGTTAAAATAGAAATGCATGCTTGCACTTGGAATAGGGTCTCTATGAAGTTTTGCGTGCTAACTTTGCTAATTACCATAGAAACAGCGCGAAGCCCTTAACGAGAAGCCAAAGTCGCTCCTTAAAGTGCTAGTTACAAGTTCCAAAAGAATCGATGAAGGCTCTTCCATTGCTGTTGTTTTGGGCATATGAAGATAGATTGACTTCTTGAAGAACCTTTAAGGAGTTGAACTTGACAGTAAGCACCAAGCTCATGTCACCTTGGTGACTTTTTGCTACTCCATTTTTCACTGAATTGGACCTTGTGAATTCAATACTATTGGAAAAGCTAAAGTTCTGATTTGAATGTTTCTAGGAAACATGAACAGCTCCTATGGTAGAAGGGTGGCTATTGAAAGTGAGGCCTCAACCTTCCTATTTGTTGTGTTATAGCATGGCTCCAATTTATTGAAACCGAGAGGTTTTCCTTTGAACAGGATGGTATTGCATTCCTTGGTGGTGAGGCAACACTCTCTGCTTGTTGCTGTTATGGATCATCTAAGAGAAGTCTTTTCTTGTCCTCCATGTTAATTCTATATTGTTTTGCCTCAAATCTCCAATTTCTATATCATATGTAATGAAGTTACTGGTGCATTTTGGAAGTGGATGGATTCCAATACAATCTCACCGGTTGTTGGTACTAAGTTTAGGATGGTTACTGGCTACGGTTGTGCCGGTCATTGATCCAGTCATTGATGCCTTATCTAGTCACCATAACAACCAGTTTTATCATGAAGCTCATGTTTATTCTCTTACAATTCTTTTTAATGGCAAATCTAAACCAGAGGCATCGTCTTGGGCATGAACCTGCAATCATGGTCAAGAGACTGAAAGCCACTACTCTAAGGTGATAAAATTCTGCTCTTTAATTGGGATAACCAGTCATCTATATTGTGCTACCAAGTTTGTTGCCTCAGTTAACTTCCTAAACATTGGGAGTCCTTTGAATAATATTTAAAGATTTGTATCCTTTTACAGCTTGCTTATGGGTTGAGAGTGATGTCAATCAATCACTTGAATATTTCTTCAAATTGCATTATCCTTTTGGAACTGCTTGACAGTCCAATTTCTGCGACCGTGAAGACTTGAAGATATCCAGAGTTTGAAATTGGTTGTCCATAGAACTGCTGGAAGTTAGAAGTTATTCCAACGAAGACTCCTGAAATTGAGCACATCATCGGTTGACTCCTAAAATTGAGCACATAATCAGTTGCTCATGGAATCTGTAACCAATCACATGCCCTGTTTGTTTGAGATTGTGACAACTGATTGTGAGCCCCAAACCTATTATTGGACTCAAAAGTAAACATAATTTTGAGTCCGATGATAGGTTTGGGCCTCACAATCGGTTGTTACAATCTCAAACGAACAGGGCCTTAGTTTTATTAGCTACTTTCCATCCCTAGCTGGACAAAATTCATGGACTCTGTGCTAGAACTTAGTTCTAAGCTCAGACTATGATCAGACCTGAGAACAAGAAGTTCCGGAGCAAGCAGGCCCTTGCCAAAACACTATGATCAGCGGGAATCAAGTGGACAATAATATATGAGGAAGTAAGCTTCTTGGGGGCTGATCATAGAGGAGGAAAAAAAACACTGATCACAACTGGTTGTGAAACCATTCAAAGGGCATGCTATAAAAAACTCTGGTATCAGAGCTTCATTGATCCTACCTTGGCCTGGATGGGCCACGGTCATTCCCATCACAAACCCCCTGTTTCTCCATCACCTGCTATAGCTTGGAGTTCTCCACAGGTCCACCATCAATCCCCACGCACTGCCGCAACAAATCGAAAACGGGCCCGTTTAGGCCAACCCTAAAAAGAAGGGCCACACGTGACGGGGGTGAAAGTATAAAGATTAAGTAACGCCATCTGTGAGGGTTTAAGCTATTGGAATAATTGGTTGTTTCACATGGTATTATCAGAGCCAAAGAGCCAAGGTTCTAGGTTCAAAACTCCTTGATAATAAAAATCCACATCTAATGGCCAACCCAAAAGAGGGGCCACATAGCTGCTATGCGAAAGGCAACCCTAAAAAATAGACAGCCTAAGCTTTTGGAGTAATTGGTTGTTTCACAGTGCCACTATCAAAACAAAAGGCATTTTAGGAGACAAAAGGAATGGGCTACAGCCAAACTTGAAACTCCACACACAGACAAGACGCGGTTTTAGCAAAATTTTTCTCTAATAGCATTAGTTTGTTTTTCTGCATTTAACACCTCTCTTCTTCTCTGTGTTTCATCTCCTCTGAAAGCTGCCTCCACTTTCAAATGCAAGGAATATAGCTTAGAATTTCATTACCATCATAGAAAGAAAAGAAACGAAAAAAAAAGGGAAAAGAAAAAAACATTACTAAAAAGACCATATAACTTTTCTTCTTCTTCTAGAGTAACAAAATAGGCAACAACAACAACAAAAAGATTTCTATGGCAAAAAGGAAACATCCTGATCAACCTTACATAAGTGCTGGGCTGTTGGCTTTCTTTCTGCTCCTTCCCATGATTTTCCAACATCAAGCCCACTTCCAATTGAGCTTATCAGAGCTGAAAATCCGCCTGCGACCGCAGCACCACCACCAATCCCCAAACCAAGAAGATCTAGAGTAGTTGGTTTTGTCCCAAATAAAGGCGATTGACCCATCATCAATTCAGGCAATCCTAAGCCCGTAAGCCCAAGTCCGAGCCCGTTTGCACTACTCTGTGTGACTGAAGTTTCAGACTCTGGTGTGGTTGTGGAAGAAGAGAGCCCAAACCCGCGGAGAAGAGAAGCATTTGAGGCAGCAGCTCCCATTTCAGCGGCTTTTTGAAGTAAAGCTGTGGCAGACATGTGAGGTGGAGGGGGAGCGAATTGGCGGCGATCTTGGGCTAGTGTAGTGGTGGAGATAGGGGAGAATAGAGTTGAAGTGTTGGAAGAGAGGCATAGTGAAGTGGGTTCTGCTGTTGCTTGCTCAGCCGTGCCGCGTTCTGAATGAGCCATGGCATTGATCATGTCTGAAAATGCTGAGCTCTGTGGCCCTGTGGGCGCGAAAATGCTTGAAAATAGATTACTACTATTACTACTACTTCCTATGCTGCTGCTAATGCTGCTTCCAATTACAGTCATTGGCGGTGGAAGCTGTAAGATTTCCGTTTGGTTTTCCGGCTCTGATTCAAAAAAAGAAAAGAGAAGGGTGATGTATAAATGATTGAATAACACAAACTCTTAACAGCTTAAGCTTTTAGAGTAATTGGTTACATTGCTCAAAACTCAACAACTACTTGACATTAAAAATCGAGAGCAACCCGAAAAAAGGAGCCACACTCAAGTGGGAGTGTGCAAGTATAAATGATTAGATAAAACCAACTCTAACAGAAGCTTTTAGAGTGCTGGGTTGTTTCACAAAAGATAAGCAAGTTACTATTTGGTGAAGAGTTTGCGCATGTGTGTGTGCTTTTTAAAAAAGAAAAGGAGAACCAAAGAAGCGTGGATGATATAGGCACAACCATGTTTTAACAATTACATAAAGTCAGCTTGTGAGAGCTTTTTGGAAGCTGTAATAATCCTTGAAAGCTCTTTATGAGTTAGTGGAATTATTAAAGGGAAATGACATCAGCTCTACGATGTTTTAATAATTGCACAAACCCATCTTGTCTTTAGTATTAAGGAGCTGTCAAAAGGTTATTACATATACCAAAAAGGTCTCACAAGCCAATTAAAGAAGAAAAGACAGCATAGTTTGTGCAAATATCAAAATATTGTTGTCCTGATAACATTACCCTATTATTTTTTTAACCGCTTGTGCTTCTAATCTTCCATTACCAAACAAAACCAACATCAAAAAATCCAAGATTTTGGTGGGTTTTTATTTTATGGAACAAATCCCACAAAACCCTCCATAGAAACAATAAAGAAACAAAAATTTAAAAAACTTCAATATCTCGGATCTTGTTCTTTTTTGGTTTTTCCATTTTTTTTTTTAATCAATCTTACCTCTCTGTTGAACAGGCAAGACCTCAGATATAACAACAGCGGGAGAAGGAGAATCAGTGGCAGAATCCACAGATTTATTCAGCTTTGGATCTTCCTCCAAAGTCAAGTTTTCCACAGTCTGGGTCTTTACATTCTCCTCAGCAAGTGCATCACAGAAAGCCCTGTGCGTGATGAAGCTATCCCTCCTAAAAAAATTAAAAAAAAAAAAAAACAGCAATTACTCCAAAAGCTTAAGCTGTCAGAGTTGGTGTTATTAATCATTCATACTTCGTTCAACTTTATTAAGTTGATCGGGTTCTGAAAAGAGGACTTCGCAATAGCTTTGACATGGTTTAAAATTTCGGCCGAAATGTGTCAGTTTCGGTTGAAGCCAATACGAAATTCACATAAAATCAGAATTTTATAAGATGTGAGCTGAGCTGAGCTGAGCTGAGCTCAGCTCAGCTCAGCTCAGCTCGAGTTGTTGAGTTGAGTTCAGTGACATCTTATAAAATTCTGATTTTATAAGATGTCACTGAAAATGCCAAAAATTCATTTTCAAGCTTATTTATAAGATTTCAACCTAAATTTAAAGATATCCATCAGAATTACCAAAATTTAAAAATTACTGAAAATTTAACCCATTTTTTCATAATTTTGGCACAAATTTCCACTGAAACCAAAACCGAAATTTAAAACCTAACTTTGATGCTATACTATATGAAACAACCAATTACTCGAAAAGCTTAAGTGGTTAGAGTTGGTGTTATTTAATCATTTATACTTCAACACTATTGCCCTAAGTCCTGGTTTCAAAACCCAAACAACTCCTTGATATATTAAACTTCCACGAAGTATAAATGATTAAATAACAACAACTCTAACAGCTTAAGCTTTTGAAGTAATTGGTCGTTTCACATGATACCAGAGCTATTGCCTCATTCAGGTATTCAAAACCCAACAACTCCTTAATATTACCACGAGCTTTTAGAGTAATTGGTTGAGTCACAATTAGCTCTTAGAGTTGGTGTTATTTAATCATTTATATTCACAACAAAAAAGATAACTACAGAAAATAAAATCCTAATGGCGTAATCCAATAAACAAATTGAAAGTCCAAGAATTCAACTTCATCAAGAAGGAGACCTTGAGAACAGAGTACCGCAATCGCATCGATACTCCCTAGTCCCACAAATCTTCGAATGAGCTTTCCAATCTGATTGTACCGCATATTTCTTCGAACACTTATCACACTTCCATTTTTTCTCCCCGTGCTTCCGGGAGAAATGCTTCTTAATTCCGGTCAGATCTCCGAGCGCCCTCGCCGGATCATGGTGGAGGCAGGACGTCTCCGGGCAAACATAAACGCGCTTCTTGACCTCCTTGGTAGACCTTTGCCGGAGCTTCCATGGCAAATTGTGACCCCTTCTATGGAGCTGCAAATTCTGGTCCCGCTGAAACCCCTTGTTGCAGATCTCACACACGAATCGGTTCGTTGCCATTAGGGTTTTTGGGGATAGTGCAATTACCTCCGCATCCGGATCTATGAAAAATAGATTGCAAAATAAATAGTAATTGTAATATTAAGCTAATTAACACTATAACTAGCTTGTTTTTTGTTACAGGAGTAAAAGGGTTTTTTCCTTTCTTTTTGTTTGTATCTTTGGTGGGTTAGAGGCAAGGTTTTATGTAGTCCTCTTGTAACTATATTTTCATATTAATAAAATTTTAAGGTGCCGCCCTGGTTTCCTAGATAAATTCCAGGCTAAAAAAACATACAAAACACTATAAGCAGGTCATTATAAGTTCTATTTTCCTCTGTTTAGCAGTTTACCTACTAGCATTCCTGATCAGTCAACAATAGATTGAAAAATAAATCGTAATTGCAATATTAAGCTAATTAACACTATAAACAGGTCATTCTAAGTTCTATTTTAGAACTCCATAATCTACTCTCCATTTGCATCAAGTACTCAGGATAAGATGCAAGGTAATCTTTCAAAAATAAAATAAAATTATAAGTTCTATTTTCCTCTGTTTCTCAGTTTACCTACTAGCATTCCTGATCAGTCAAAAATAGATTGAAAAATAAATCGCAATTGTAATATTAAGCTAATTAACACTATAAACAGGCTATTTTTGTAAAAAAAAATTGTAAATTAAAAAATAAATCGTAATTGTAATAATAAGCTAACTAAAACTGGGCTATTTTTGTAAAAAAATGTACATTGAAAAATAAATCATAATTGTAATATCAAGCTAATCAACACTATAAACAAGCTAGTTTTGTAAAAAAAAAAAAAAAAAGGATTGTAGATTGAAAAATAAATCATAGTTGTACCAAGGTTGCCAGAGCAGGAATCGAAAGCGGGAATCAAAACGGGAATCGAAAGCGGGAATCAAAGGCTCCCAGGGAAGAATCCTGCTCAAGGTTGCCAGAGCGGGAATCGAAAGCGGGAATCGAAGGCTCCCAGGGAAGAATCCTGCTCAAGGTTGCCAGAGCGGGAATCAAAAGCGGGAATCGAAGGCTCCCGGGAAGAATCCTGCTCAAGGTTGCGAGAGCGGGAATCGTAAGCGGGAATCGAAGACTCCCATGGAAGAATCCTGCTTCCTTGGTTGTACCATTCAAAAAAAACCATAATTCTAATATCAATCTAACTAACACTATAAACGAGCTAGTTTTGTGAAAAAAAAAGAAGATGGTAGATTGAAAAATAAATAGTAAGAGTAATATTAAGCTAATTAACACTATAAATGGGTTATTTTTGTAAAAAAAAAGAAAAAAAGAGGGATTGTAGATTGGAAAATAAATCAAAATTGTACCATTCAAAAAAAAAAAATCATAATCGTAATATCAATCTAATTAACACTATAAACAAGCTAGTTTTGTAAAAAAAAAAAAATTATTGTAGATTGAAAAATAAATAGTGTATATAACATTAAGCTAATTAACACTATAAATGGGTTATTATTATTTTTTTAAAGAAAAAAAAGGGACTCTAGATTGAAAAATAAATCATAATTGTACCATTAAAAAAAAAAAAAAAAAACCCATAATTGTAATATCAATCTAATTTACACTATAAAAAGACTATTTATATAAACTTCTATTTTCCTATGGTTTATAATTTACCTGGCATTCCTGGTAGACTCCTTTTCTTCTTTGTCACCCCCACCGGTACAGAATTCTCCAATTCCATGTGTTTTCAACTCAACTCAAACATATGCTAAATTTCTAGGCCTTTCTTCTCAACCTTCCTCAAAAGTGATAAATACACAAAATTTCTAGGGTTTTTTGAAGCATAGGATTTTAAGAACTTCACCAAATTTCTTGTTTCTTTACTCCCTAACAAAAAAAAAACCAGACCCACCTCACATTTTTCAGTCCCTTGAATCCATTTTTCACAGAGAGAGAGAGAGAGAGAGAGAGAGATTGAGTTTAAACTTTAAACGGGGTCTTCATTAAAGCTGGGACAGTTAACCCTAGGGTTAGTTTTCTAACCTGAGGTTGGAGTCAAAGAAAATTAAACCCCAACCTCTAAGTCTTCCTCTGTGGATTTTGGACGGTTGTGATACTTCCACGTGTAAGAAGATGCGAGACTCTGTAGCTTTCAAGCATCTGTCGGAGGACTTCAGACTAAGTGGTGCCGGCGCTCTTTGTCGTGTAGTGAACGTGTTGAAAGTTTCGAATTTTTTCTTTTCAGAAAAAATACAGCCCCCAAAATTACCTACCTCCACCCTTGTTGGTTCGTCGTATCTGATATTTGTCTAACTTTTCTTCCCCGAGCCACCCCATACTGTTAGGTTTTATGCCGTGTTGTTTAGTAAGGGATGTTTTTAACACCTCACCTGTTTCTTAAAGACACCCTTTTTACTTCTTTTTTTTTGACTTCTTTTGATTACTCATCTACTGAATGTGATGCCTTTTGGTAATGTCATTTTCAGTTAACAGACAAAGAGAAGGGGTGTTTTTATAAAAAGGAGGG
Source organism: Tasmannia lanceolata (assembly GCF_043159265.1). Classification (NCBI taxonomy): domain Eukaryota; kingdom Viridiplantae; phylum Streptophyta; class Magnoliopsida; order Canellales; family Winteraceae; genus Tasmannia; species Tasmannia lanceolata. The sequence goes on from NW_027518695.1 coordinate 69,461,358, forward strand.
GTAAAAGAGTGCAACGTGAGATTTCATTCCAAAAGCACATATTTTAGATAGGGAGATGATAAATTTGCGCCCCCTGTTGGATACCCTGTAACGTGAATTTTGTGGCAGACTTAACGCTTTGTCATGTTAAAGGGGTGCGAAATATCCTAAGCGGATGCGAATTTATCATAGCCCTTTAGATGTAGTTTTTTTTTTTTTTTTTGAGCGAAAAGGAATTACTTTTGCAATTAAGTGCTTTGTGGGTGATTTCGACAATGGTTATCAACAAAACACTTAGCTCTATTTGTTTTGGATTTTGATGATAAGGTCAACACACCGTGAGGCAGTTAGTCTTGTTGCTGAAGGAGTGGCTAGAGAGGAGTTAGAGATTTTCGATTCTCTCCCTCCCCTTGAGGATTTTGTGGTTGTTTGTTCTTGGGTTTGTTCTGTTCTTCACCATGATCTCTTTGATCATGTCTTTTTCTAATTAATAAAGATAAATCTGATATATTGGCCAATATATATCTTGATTCTTGACCGATATCTCAATGATTCAAGATTTCAATCTCTTCGAGAAAATCTCTTCTAATTAATGAAGACAAAATTTCATCAACGGAGCTATAATTACTATAATATGAGAGAAAAAGTATAGTAGGACCCACATATTTGGATTATCTAAACTATTCATTTGTTGGTCTCTTTTATTTGATGCAAAATGTGTTGTAACTGAATTAATAATTTTAAAACCGTTTTATTTAATTTTATCTTTACTTTAACGATCCTTATTAATAGGAAATTAAAGTGGGAAACTTTTTGGAAGAAGTGGGACGTTATAGGAAGAGAGATTTAAGGGCGTGCGTATCTTCCCAAGATGCAACCCATCTTTCTTCATAAACTTCTTCTTCTTCTTCCATTGTGGATATTTGGAAAATAAGTATAATCTTCTTTCATGATTAAAAAAAAAAAACCCTGCATCGATTTTTCCACTTGATTTTTCGTCTTAATACATATTTTATAGTTTATTGTGGTTATGATACAGGCGATTGAGAGTTCGAGAGATCGATTCCCCTCACGGAATAGACCCAATGGATTGTCATATCTTGGGAGATTAACGCGGACAAACTCAGTGCAGAAGGCGAAATATCGTCTCTAAGGGTAGCACTATTTTCGGCGTGCCTCGATACCAAAGACAGGCTATTTCTTAACTTTTCTCATGAATATTTTTATTACTTTGATTTATTATTAGCGAATATATAATAATTAATATTAACAGAAAATTCCTTATATATTTCTTGAAAAAAATCTCCAACAATCTTAGAGACGACAGCGCTAGGAAATTTTTTGTTAAAGTAGATATGTTATGGTGTTTATATGCATATAGAATTTTTTTGTTGAGTGATGGGAATGGTTGAAAGTGGATGGAAAATTCGTTATTTTTGCTTTTAATCAGTGTTTTCTTGTGTATGTGCATTTTAGTATAGCATGCTTAAGCAAATTCATGTGTCTATAAAATATGATAGTCTGTTAATATGTTTTATATTTCTGTTATCACGGCTATTCAGATTTCTATTATCACATGATCTGTACGTGTTTTCCAATATGATATCAACTATTGGAATGTGATTTCCGGATTGAAAAGGAAATTTATGGGATTATAGATTTTGGTTTTATTCTCTATGGTGTAATTGAGTAATGGGATATAACTTATAAGTGAAGGAAACGTCAAATAATCGACAAATATAAAGAACATATAGATAAATGAAAAAAATAAAAAAATCGTAAGTACTGGCAAAATTTTGAGATGTATTAAAATATTACCAGACTACACTTAAAAGAGATTCTCCTATTGTATGACTGGTTTTAGGTTTCTTTACAAAATCAGAAACCAGCTACCTGTCCGATCGAGCAGATGGAGATCTACCTTAGTCCGATCGAGCAGATGGAGATCTACCTTAGTCCGATCAGCTTGTTTGAAGCGAAAACGGATCTCAAGCAGTGGCAGACGAGGTGAAGATTGCGATCGGATAAGCGAACTACCAGATTATCTTCTTTCCAATATACTCTCCTTTTTTGCCTGCCAAAGATGCAGTATGGATATGCATTTTGTCAACCAAATGGAGATACCTTTAGATTCAGATCCATAATTTCAATTTTTCAATTAATCTTTATCCGCGTCTAGAAAATCATGAATAGGAGATACCTTCTGGCAATGAGGGATTTGTTGAATTTGTTGACCGATTAATGAGTTTTCACAAGGGTTCAAAGATTCAGAAATTCAGGCTCTCCTTTGGATATCAGAAATGATTTGATTCTTATGTCAATGAATGGATTCGTCTTGAATTACAAAAGCAAATTCAATTACTCGACCTGGATTTTTTTTTAAGCTCCTTGTTCTACTAATCTTTCTCATAAATATGTGCTCTATAATTTCTTTGGAGTTCCTCTTTGTGCTAATCCTCCTGATAAATTTCAGTTCTTTGCTTCGCTCTTTCATGTTGGATCGTTAAAGTGTTGAAACTATACCATTGCGTCCTTCAATGCCATCGTTTCAAGGCTTTTGGATCACTCAAAACCTTATATCTATCGCATAACATTTTAAACAACTTCTTTCAGGAACTGATAACTTGTTGTTCACTACTTGAAGATTTGGACATGGCACACTGCGGCGGCTTCCCAGCACTGCAGTGGCTTCCCTTACGACGTTCGTCTCCGAATTTCATCTATGAATCTGCAACTGATGTGCTTGAAGCTACATAGGTGTCATCTTTTTAGCAAAATAGAAATTGACTCCCCAAATGTTATATTGTTAGATATATCTGATTATGGGTCGAGCACTAAGTGAATGTTGTAGGCTGGGCTACTCCCTAAAGACAGTTACGAAAACAAGATATGAGCGCATGACCTTAAAGCGCTAAACCTGCTTGAACTTAGTAACTGCCTGTATTGTGTGAGTGTTAAGATGAGGTCTGAACTGAAGGACATATTTTAAGACTTAGTTCACTAAGGCTGATTCAGACCGAAACTTGCTAACACTAGGTATAGATTCAAGTCCGGAAGACACCTACACCCATTGCACAGTAAAGTCGCTTGCCCGTTTATTTAAAATTTTAAATCATATGGGGGATTGTTGTAACTTATTTTATAATCTTAAAACCATTTTTATTTGATTTTATCTTTACATTAACATTCCTTATTAATAGGAAATTAAAGTGGAAGGGACGTTATAGGACGAGATTTAAGTGGCATGTGTATCTTCCCAAGATGCAACCCTTCTATCTTCAAAAACGCCTTCTTCTTCTCCCATTGTGTATATTTAGAAAATATAGAAGTACAGTCTTCTTTCATGGTAAAAAAAACCCTGCATTGGTTTTTCCACTTGATTGTTCATCTGTTACATATTTTATTTTTTATTGTGGTTACGATACGAGCAGTTGAGAGTTTGAGAGATCGATTCCCCACACAAAAAAAGACCCAATGGACTGTTGTATTGTGGAAGATTAACGCCGGCAAATCCAGTGCAGAAGGCTGCTTATCGTCTCTAAGGGTACCGTTATTTCCAGCGTGACTCGATCCTAAAGACATGCTATTTCTTAACTTTTCTCATGAATATTTTTATTACTTTAATTTATTATTAGTGATTATATAATAATTAATATTAACAAAAAATTCCTAATAGATTTCTCAACAAAATCTCCAACAATCTTATAGATGATAGTTCTAGGAATTTTTTGTTAATATTGATATATTATGGTTTTATATGCATGTTACGTAGTTATTGTTTCAGTGATGAAAATGGTTGAAAGTGGATGAAAATTTTGTTATTTTTGTATTTTAATCAGTTTTTTCTTGTGTGTGCATTTTGGTATAGCAGGCTTAAGTAAATTCATGTGTCTATAAAATATGATTGTCTGTTGATACCTTTTAGATTTCTATTATCACAGCTATTAAAAAAAGATTTATGTTATCAATTATCTATATGTGTTTTTCAATATGATCTCAACTGTTGGAATGGGATCCCATGATCTATCTTGCAATAGATGTAGGAAATGTAGTTTAATTGATTCGATTGTACATGAAATTCAGAGTTTACGAAGACAACAAGATTCAAATTGAAAAGGAAATTTATGGGATTATACATTTTGGAATTTCTTCTTTGTGGTATAATTGAGTATTGGGATATAAGGGAAGGAAACATCAAATAATTGATTGGAATATAGAACATATAGATAAATAAAAAAAATAAAAAAATCTTTAGTGTTGGCAAAATTTTCATATATTAAAATATTATCAGACTACACTTAAAAGAGAGTCTCCTGCTGTGAGACCGGTTTCAGGTTTCTTTACAAAACTAGAAACCAGCTACCTGTCTCTACCACCCCTACAAAACCGCCAGCTACCTTTCTCAACCACCCCTATAGAGCCATCTATAGTGGAACCTTTGAGTAGTGCCGCATGGATACTTTCCATTGGTCATTAGTGGTAATTTCGGTCCCGTATCATATTCTTTTCCGAGTAGTGCTATGTAGACCTAGTAGGACCTATGGTGGTGCTATGTAGGGAGTTCCTATTGTAGGTCCCTCCATCAATATCCCTTACAAATTTCTTTTTTTTTCTACTTCTGGTAACAGCGGGCGATTAGGAGGGGTAGGATAAGGTTTGTAGAAAAACCATCTCATTGCATGTCTTCTTGTAAGAGAAGACAGAGCCGAAGGATAGTGATCTGAAACTAAGATGTTATGTAACGAGCCCAAGCCCTTTCTTAGCTTTGTAGCCCTATTCTTCCATCATCTTCCACTTCTTTCTGGCAAAAAGGGAATAGCCGGTCCTCTTGGCAATGGAAGCGCTAGAAGATGGTCCAAGCAATTTTACCATATGATCGAGTAGATGGAGATACCTTAATCCGATTAGCTTGTTTGAAGTGAAAATGGAGATTAAACAGTAGTAGAGGAAGTGAAGATTGTGATTGGATAAGCGAACTACCGGACCATCTTGTTTTCAGTATACTCTCCTTTTTGCCTACCAAATATGAGGTGTGGACATGCATTTTATAAGCATATGGAGATACCTTTGGATTCATATCCATAATTTTGAGTTTTAGATTAGTCTTTACCAAAGTTCAGAAAATCATGAATGGGAGATACCTTCTGGCAATGAGGGATTTGTTGAATTTATTGACTGATCAATGAGTTTTCACAAGGGTTCAAAGATTCAGGCAATAAAAAATCTTGCATCGATTTTTCCACTTGATTTTCACTTTTATATTTTATTGTGATTGTGATACAGGAGGTTGAGAGTTTGAGAGATCGATTCCTTGAACAGAAAAGACCTAATGGATTGTTGTATCTTGGGAGATGAACACCGACAAACCCAATGCTGAAGGGGGTGTATCGCCTCTAGAAGTAGCGCTATTTCCGGCGTGCCTAGGGGTGCAACTAGGGTCGGGTTGGGTCGGATTGTGTTGAGGGCAACACAACCCGACCCGAGGAACCATTTTTTCCAACCTGAACCCGACCCAACCCGAGTTTTTAAGCTTACAAAAAAATTTGATAAAAAATATCAGGTTTCACCCAGGTTGGGTGGCCCAAACCCTCAACTCGAACTCGACCCGAATTCAACTCGGGTTGGGAAATCTCAACCCGAACCTAAACTCGGATCGAACTCAACTCGACCAGACCAGACCTTTTTTCGGGTTGAACCCAACCCGAGTTACAACCCTAGGAGTGCCTCGATCCTAAAGACATGCTATTTCTTAACTTTTCTCATGAATATTTTTTATTACTTTGATTTATTATTAGTGATTATATAAAGTGTTTATATAATAAGGGAAATGATTTTAGCACTCCACTCTTTTGACATGTGGCGAAAGCTTCTCGTTGTTTTGTTTTTAATTGACATGGTCAAAGTTTTTTGGGAACTGTAAATAACCTTTTGACAGCCCTTTAAACACCAAGCTTTCGCCACATATCAAAGGAGTGGAGTTCTAAAATCATTTCCCTATAATAATTAATATTAACAGAAAATTCCTAATAGATTTCTTAACAAAATCTCCAACAAAATGAACGGCTCAAAATATTAAAATAATGATATTATAAAAACCTTAACAAATCAAAGGGTTAGGATCATCTCATGGAGATGTTTTTTTTCTTTTGTGACAAGGCATATCTAACGGCAAGGGCCAACAAATTTATGGTTAGATTATCCAAAATAAGTGTGCCAAATCCAAGGATTATGATCATCTTATGGAGTAGATTTTTGTGGCTAGTAACCAACAAATTATGGGTGCCCTTATAAACAAGATGGGGTGCCTTTGTTATCTCTTTTATTAGTTAGACACATGCATTAGCAAAATCTACTACTATATAGCTAGAGAAAACGAATTTCTTTTCTTTTTTTGTGAGATTTACACATCAGCATTACTCTTTTACCATTAACCCCTTTGCTGATATCTAACATCTATCTATATGAGAAATTATTTGACAGTAAAATCATAATCTACATACCGTACTACATAGCTAGAGAAAAAATGAATTTCTTTTATTTTTTAGTGAGATTTACACATCAGCATTACTCTTTTACCATTAACCCCTTTGCTGATATCTAACATCTATCTATATGAGAAATTGTTTGACGGTAAAATTGTAATCTACATACCGAAAACTACCGACCCAGTGAACCTGTCTATGACAGTTACGAAAAAAAACTACCAAAAAGAGGTAAAGACATATGACAATGACGAAATAACTACTTTATATTCTCATGCAGGACACTTGCAAAATATTGATGGATTCCGGGCACCTAAAGAGGAACAACAATTATGGAAACCTCTATCGATTGGAGCGCTAAGATCAGCCTATATCAATTGGAGGGCTAGGATCAACCAATGGAAATGATTTTACAGGTACAACTGATTGATGTTGTGTTCCATCACATAGACGGTTTGGATCAACCTATAACCCGCTATAGATCGGAGGATTCGGATCAACCTATGAAAATTATTTTTGGGGCACAACCTATGTAGGCAGTGGCCCATCTAATGGACGGTTTGGATCATCCTATGGTACGGGCCATACCGTATATTTTAATAAAGTGAGGACTGCGATCATCAAAATACGGTGAGTAGTGCCATTATAAAATATGGTAGTGAAGACATTAGCATTATATATAATTTGAAATCATCGTTGTTACTTGGATGTTCCCACGCGAGTCGGGTTCAACCCGAATTTGGGTTGGGTCGGGTTAAGCTTTTTCGCAAATCGGCTTGGGTTGGGTTGGGAAAAATCAACCCGAATTGGAAATCGGGTCGGGTTGGGCTGTCGGGCAACCCGACCCGACCCGAAGCCCGAATTTGGGTTCCATCTGAAGAAGTTCTGTATATGCGTTTTTCTTTTTCAACATTGAAATAGTCTCCACAGTCCACAATGGACGGTTTGGATAATCCTATGGTGCGGGCCATACCGTACTTTAATAAAGTGAGGAGTGTGATCATCAAAATATTGTAGTGCGGATAACATTTCCCTTTGTTAATTGTTAGTCCCTGTTTGGTTTGGGTTTTGAGAACCGATTGTGAGTTAAAAGCTGATTATTGGTGACTCACTATTGGTTCTCAAAATCCAAAACAACTCGGCTTGAGTTGAGGTGGTCAACAATTGGTACCATATCAAATCGGGTCAACCCGACCCAACCCAACCCGAATTGGAAATCAGGTTGGGTCGGGTTGAGGAAATTGCAAATCGGGAACTACTTTTCCTTATTCACTATGTGCGGATCAAATTACGGAAAGTTTGATATTATGAATGTAGGAAACTTGTAAAAATATTGACGAATTTTGGACACCTTAAGAGGAACAATAATTATGGAAACCTCTATAGATTGGAGGGCTAGGACCAGCCTATGAAAATTATTTTACGGGCACAACCTATTTAGGTTGTGTTCCATCACATGGACGGTTTAGATCAACCGATGGTGTGGTCTGTACAATTCTTTGTTGGCGCGTGCATCGCACGGAATTTTTTGCTAGTAACAATAATGCCACCAAGTTTTTAGCTCGAGAATTTAAGCAATGCGAGGGTTCAGAATTGCCTTCTTCTTTTAGATAGTGGGATTATTAAGATTTTACACACACCGTCCGATTTACCTACGGTGAAAATTTCGATAACATCTGAAAAAGGCCGATGATATTTTCAACCCCCCCCCCCCCCCCGCGGCAGTACGCATTCGCCCCACTTGTAACGTGATTGGACGTCAAAAAGCGTTAAAGTTGCCCACTGTCTATGTTACAGGGGGTGAATGGGTGTACTGCAGAGGGGTGAAAATATCATATCCCAATTCCTATAATTCATCTAAAGATGACAGGATATTAAAGCAGGCTCTGCCAAGAAAGATTAATTGTCAGAAATACCCCTTGAAAGCTACGTTGCATAGAGACGTCTGCTTTTAGGTTACTTAAAAAAGTAAAAGGTACTTTTGTCTTTTTACAGTGGCAACGTCTCATCTATAGAGTATAGCCTGTAGATACATCGGAGTGCCTTTCCCTAAAAATCGGCCGTAGTAGAAAAGTAATTAAAAAGATAAAAACGTGTCGGACTCTCCAATCTCTGAGGGTAGTTTAGACTTTAGACCACAAAGTAAAACTGAGGATCCTAACCATTGATTAGTAAAACTTGCTCTTGCATTGAAATTGTATGAAATTGAGTGAAAATTGAATCGGGGTTGGTTCAAGTTATCTTTGTTCCTTTCTATAAAATTAGAAACTTTTAGAAATATTTTTTCTTTCCAAACTTTGCAAGAAAATCCCTGCAATCCAAACAAGGCCTTAGTTTGTAGGCCATTGATATGGCCTACCCATCCATTGATAGCGGGCCCCACTAGAGATTTGGCTATGAACAACATATGTGCATATCTATAGTCAAGAAATTAGGTGGGTCCACAAATTTTCATAGTGGGCCCCATTAAAATGGTTGGAATGCTGAAAAGGGAGTGGGAATATCATTTAACCTTTTTCTGGATTTGGAAGAGGAAAAATAAAGAGACAAAAAAAAAAAATGCACAGCTTTTGGTGAATTGGTGGTGATGATAAGGATGGGGTTTAAGAAGCTTGAATACACCCAAAAGCCCCCCATGTTTTTCCTCTATTCTCATCATTACTTTCATTGACTATGCTCTATATCAACTTTCTATCAAACATCACCTTTATATTATCCTATTTTATTATGTATCTTTTAAATATTTTAGCTTGTTTATTTCTAATCCTTTTATTTTATTTATTTTTTTGTTACTTTTGTGGGACTTCTCATCTTAGTCTCCATTACTTTATGGAGAAATTGATTAGAATATGGTATTAGTTATTTTTAATCATGAAACAAACTTCAACCTTATTTGTAGTTAATATTAAAAAATCAAGATTTTGGTGCAAGAGGAAGTCTAAACTGAAGGGAGCCCTTGCAAAAAAGAGGTGAAAGGGCTCCCCCATTGGCGGAGGAAGCCTAAACTGAAGGGAGCCCTTGCAAAAAAGAGGTGAAAGGGCTCCCCCATTGGCGGAGGAAGTCTAAACTGAAGGAGGAAGTCTAAACTGAAGGGAGCCCTTGCAACAAAGAGGTGAAAGGGCTCCCCCATTGGCGGAGGAAGTCTAAACTGAAGGGAGCCCTTGCAAAAAAGAGGTGAAAGGGCTCCTAGGCGAAAGGGCTCCCCAAGGGGAGCCCTTTCGCCTCCTTTTTGCAAGGCCTCCCTTCAGTTTAGACTTGCACTTGGTGCAATTGCCACACTTCTCCTTTTTGTGGTTTGTCAAACTATTATAACATAAAAATTAGTTGATATGTCATATGTTACTAAAACTAATTAATAATTTACCAAAAGTTATAAAGATAATTTGAATTTCCTCCTCATCATTTTATCAGTCTATTATAATCTCTTGTTTCCTTAATGGGCTTGGAACGATCGAGACGTTTTATTGTAAGGGCCCTGTTTAGATTGCAAGAAAAACTTTTGTGGGGGAAAACATTTTCTTGGGAAATTTTTTTCATTCCACAATTTAGAAGGAAATGATATGATTAGTCAATTTAATGGGATATTATCATAAATCGAAGGCCCATTTAAGTGAAAATTGAATTGGGTTGGTTCAAGTCATCTTATTTCGCGTGAAACATAAAGTAGGGACTTTTAGAAATATTTTTCCTTTCCAGACTTTTCCATGAAATTCTTGCATCTTTCATTCTTAATTGTTGCTTAACACGTCTTAAGAACATTGAAATCATATTTACTGGATAGAACATTTTTTTATCCAGCAAAAATGCGATCGAACCCACATCCTCGATGTTTCAACCCCTTCATTTGTTCTACTTAGGTGAGCCATCACGGCCCTGTTTGGATTCCAGGAATTTCATGGAAAAGTTTGGGAAGGAAAAACATTTCTAAAACTTCCTTCTTTATGTTACACGCGAAATAAGACGACTTGAACAAACCCAATTCAATTTTCACTTAAAAGGGGCCTTCAATTTATGATTGAAATGAGGATTGGGCATGTAGCTCAATGGTTGATCTTAACCATCCGATTTAAGAGGAATTATGGAAACCTCTATAGATTGGAGGACTAGGATCAGCCTATGGAAATGATTTTTGGAGCACAACCTATTTATATTGTGTTCCATCACATGGACGGTTTGGATCAACCTATGACGTGGTCCGTACAGTTCTTTGTCGGCCCGTGCATTGCACGGGATTTTTTACTAGTGTGTGTGTGTGTATAGAGAGAGAGAGAGAGAGAGAGAGAGAGAGAGAGAGAGAAAACGGTTCTTACACATGTGTAGATAAGTTATCTACACACTAGCTTAAAATACAGTGGGGGCCACATTATTTGGGTGATCCAAACCATTCATTTTTAAGGCCCTCACATAGATAGGGTGTCCACAAAAAATCAGATCCATAGGATCATCCTAACCATTCGAACTGTGGAGGCAAAAAATGGACTAATTTGTGAAGGTTTAAAGACATCCATTTTACCTCCACAAATCGTAGGGTTGGGATGATCCTATGGATCTGATTTTTTGTAGACACCCTATCTATGTGAGGGCCTTTAAAATGGATGGCTTGGATCACCCAAACAATGTGGGTCCACACTGTATTTTAAGCTAGTGTAGAGAACTCTCTACACATATGTGTAGGAACCGTTTTCTCATATATATATATATATATATATATATATATATATATATATATATATATAGAGAGAGAGAGAGAGAGAGAGAGAGAGAGAGAGAGAGAACGGTTTCTACACACGTGTAGATAAGTTATCTACACACTAGCTTAAAATACAGTGGAGGCCCACATTGTTTGGGTGATCCAAACCATTCATATGATTGGCCCTCACATAGATAGGGTGCCACAAAAAATCAGCTCCATAGGATCATCGTAACCCTTAGAACCGTGGAGGCAAAAAATGGACAGACTTGTGAAGGTTTATACACGTCCATTTTATACCTCCACAAATTGTAGGGTTGGGATGATCCTATGGAGCTGATTTTTTATGGGCACCCTATCTATATGAGGGCCAATCAAATGAATGGTTTGGATCGCCCAAACAATATGCCCTCCACTGTATTTTAAGCTAGTGTGTAGATAACTTATCTACACAAGTGTGTAGGAACCGTTTTCTCTCTCTCTCTCTCTCTCTCTCTCTCTCTCTCTCTCTATATATATATATATATATATATATATATATATATATATATATATATATATATATATATATACACACACACACACACACAAGCTTAAAATACAATGGGGGCCCATATTATTTGGGTGATCCAAGCCATTCATTTTAAAGGCCCTCACATAGATAGGGTGTCCACAAAAAATCAGATCTGTCAGATCATCCTAACCATTCTAACTATGGAGGCAAAAAAATGGACTAATTTGTGAAGGTTTAAAGACATCCATTTTACCTCTACAAATCGTAGGGTTGGGATGATCCTATGGATCTGATTTTTTGTGGACACCCTATCTATGTTAGGGCCTTTAAAATGAAAGGCTTGGATCACCTAAACAATGTGGGCCCCATTGTATTTTAAGCTAGTGTGTAGATAACTTATCTACACAAGTGTGTAGGAACCGTTCTCTCCTATATATATTTGGTAACGAAGGGTGTCCCCACCCCTTCGGGGGTAGGACTATTTCCCTACGGATGCGCCCAATCACGCGGAAACCACGCGCATTGGGTAAGCAAGGGGGGATTCGAACGCTCGTCGCTGGGGAGCAAACCCATGACTTTACGCCAAAGAGCCACACCCTTCCAGGTTTATGGACACTATATTTTCACATAACAAACATGATCACTTCAATGAAAACAATTGTATCAATAAATTTGGAAAATAATTTTCTATGTTATCCACGAGATATTTAAGAAAGTCACTGTACACCCATATGAGTCTGGTCGGGTTTTGGGTTTTTTTTTCTTTAAATCCGGCCCTACCCAAGATTGAATCCGACCCTACCCAAGACCCATGATTTCTAAACCCGGCCCATGTTATTTCCGGGTAGGGTTGATGCGGGTCGGGTAAAACCTGACCCAAGTTGCACCCCAGTTGCACCCCTAATAACCATATTATTTCCCTCTATAATCATACAAAGAAATTTATTTTCGTCAAAAATATTTTCTTGCAATCCAAACAGGGTCGTCACGTAATAATTCTTTCATCGTAATTTGCAGGGCATCATCGTTCTGATTGGCAGTCATTATCTAGGGCCTGTTTGTTTAAGACAACCGACTGTGAGTGCTAAACTGATTATTGGACTCAAATTTAAATGTAATTTTGAGTCCAATAATCGGCTTGGCACTCACAATCAGCTGTCATAATAGTAAACGACAGGGTCCTACATATTTTATTTGAACTATGAAAGATGAAATGAAAAGCATGTGAAAATGGAGAATTTATATGATGGGTGGCCGTGAAAACACGTGAAGTCTACAAAAAATAGGTACGGTCCACTTTTTTCGATGATGATCCAAACCGTACATCTGTTTGGGCACAACGTAAATAGGTTGTGCCCCAAAAATCAATTCCATAGGATGATCGTAACCCTCCGATCTGTAGAAGATTCCATAAATGATTTTTGGAAATCTCCATATTCAGATCAGTTCAGATCGGAGGGTTAGTATCATCCTATGGAATTGATTTTTGAGGCACAACTTATTTACGTTGTGCCCAAACAGATGAACGGTTTGGATCATTGAAAAAAGTGGGCCGTACCTACTTTTTTTAGACTTCATGTGTTTTCACGGCTACCCATCATATAAATTCTCGTGAAAATGATACAAAATTTCTTATGTTTTCCCTTCTGTTTTGGAGTTGAGAATTATAATTATATAATGGGTGTTAAAATCCCCCCAAAAAAAATAAAAAATAAAATTCTAAAATAGAAATGATGAAGATTTTTCAGTGATCATAAGTACACTAGAAGGTGGTGTCCCAGGGAAGAAAGGGGGTGAATATATCCCTTCCCCTTTTCCTGGATATTTCTAGACGACTAGACCTGGCAAAACCGACCCCGAGGGCACGACCCGACCCACTCACAAATTTGCAGGGTACGGGTTGGAGTTTTAGTGACCCGTGAAAATCAACCCACCAAAACATGGGTCGGGTCGGGTCAACCCGTGGGCTTTGTGGATTTTTTTTAATATTTTTATTTTTATTTAAAAAAAAAAAACCAAAGGTTAAGATCACATGAACACACCCCCTATTTTTCAAAATGGGCGATTGGAAGGTACAACCGACACCATAGGATGATCCAAACCGTGCATTTGATGGGCCATAATGTAAATAGGTTGTGCCCAAAAAATCATTAGCATAGGATGATTCTAACCCTCCGATCTAAACAGAGACTCACAATATGGAAACTTCTATAGATCGAACGGTTGAGATCATCCTATGTCAATGATTTTTGGGGCACGATCTATTTACGTTGTGGCCCATCAAATGGACAGTTTGGATCATCCTATGGTGTAGGCTGTACCGTCCATTTTGAAAATTAGGAGGTGAGTTCATACATAGAAGGGGTGAATTTATCACCGCCCAATAAACACTGTTTTGGAAAAATTTGCGGGTAACCCACGGGTCGACCCGACCCACCCATACTGGGTACGGGTCACCTGGTTGTTGACCCGTAGGAATGTGGGTCATTTTGACCCGCAACCCGCTGGTCGACCCGACCCACCCGTTTGCCAGGTCTAGATATTTCATATATGTTGGGGGCCCTCCCTTTCTTATGAAAAAGCTTATGAGTGTACGTTAGGGTCAATGACTACTCATTCATTTGATGTGTCCTTCCTTATTATGACTCTTTCCTTATATCTTATTAGAGAATGAAATCAAATCAAGATCAAATATTGTGATATATATTAGAAGATTTGATTTGATTGGGTTATATTGGTTGGTTGGGTTAGATTAGGCAAGAGAATAAGATAATTATGGAAAGACACTATCCTAATCTAGTTCACTTGCCTAATCTAACCCAACCAACTAATATAGCCCAATCAAATCTTTCCATAATTATCTTATTCTCTTGCTATATTTATCATTTGAGTGTACTATAAAAACACTGCTTGTGCTTAATGTAAATCATCCAAGATTAATATAATTTTCTATTATTTTACATATCTAACTTTGAAAAGATGCACAAAAAAATACCAAAAAGGAGAAAGGAAATGGGGGAAATGGGGAGGAAACATCTTAGAGAGGGGACCTATCAGAAGATCTTATAAAGGAGATTACAGTGGGACCCACCAGAACATCTTACAATGGAGAGAGAATAATATTCTTTGTTTTAAAAAAAAATACAATGGGGCCCATATTATTCGATGATTCAAACCATTCATTTATTGGGCTACGTCATAAATAGGCGTGATACAGCTTAACACCTGAGAGAGAGAGAGAGAGAGAGAGAGAGAGAGAGAGAGAGAGAGAGAGAGAGAGAGAGCACAAAAAATCTTAGGGAGATGAGTTCGATCTTTGGCCCCAAGAGGTGGTCTATCACTGTATGTGGCCACCTGCATTCACTCCCACCTTTCCCAACAAAGACTAAAAAACCTGTTGAAAGGGGAAAGGTGGTGATGGGGTACGAAAAACAACAACTAATGACCTGTCGACATGTGGCCTCAGAAGGGCCCACCACAAACCCAACTGCTGCGCAGGGGTAATTCGGTAATTGCCTAAGAGTGGGTGAACCTAAACCCACAAAAGGTCTTACACCTATCCTGGGGTAGGTAATCCAACCATCCCAAGTCTCCCTCTATAAAAACCCTCTCAAGGCTCAGAGCAAGCGGTAATAACTTCTAAGCTACCACTCCTAAATTTTTGGCTCTGCACTCCTGCTCATACTGACTTGAGTGTCGAAGGGCCCGTCCGGAGCAACGACTCCGGGTTGGTCTTCTGACCTCGTGTGCTCTTGTGCAGGACTCAGCTCCTTCACTTCGGCTCCTCGGGTCCTCCAGCTCAGCTCTTACGTCACTGCCGTATCTGTTACCGATTTTAGGCCTAACATATTGGCGTCATCCGTGGGACTCCGAACTAAAAGCTGTTCGAATCCCCTATACAAAATGGCAGGGCGGAAGAGTGCTCGGGTACCAACTGCACGAACTACCCGAGCTGTAGTACATCGCGAGGTTCGAAGTGACTGAATCACCTCGCAGGTAGTAGCTCCTTCTGCAACAGCAGAGCAGAGCGTGGCTCATTTAGAACACCTCAATCCCACTCCCACTCCAGATCAAGTGCATGCTCTCTTCCAACAGATGACTGCTCTTGTCGATCAATACCAACATCTGATCCAAGCGCCTCCCCAGCATCCCCCAGAGGCCCCACGACATGTACAAGAAAGGTCGAGTGCCCACAGGGGAGAGCCAGCGCGCCCTAGTGAAAACCGGACCCACCACTCCCCAAGGCGAGTCCATCATTCCAGAACCAGGCAGGCCCATATAGAGCCTCGCCACCGCAAGAGGTCACGATCTCGCTCCACGCAGAAGCACCAAGCCAAGGAAGACCGAGCGCCGTGGGAAAAATCCTGGCATCATCGAAGGAGTCCACAAAGTCACTCCGGCTCCGCCGCGAGCCCCTCAGTAGAGAAAAATAAGTCGTTGGGCCGAGCAAACCGGAGGGCTAACCCAATGTTACGGAGGATAGAAGAGATAGACCACGGTATAGAAGAGCTGGCAAAGGATCAAGGCCGGCCTGGTGTGAAGACGTACTCAAGTAAACCTCCGTTCACCGATAATGTTATGAATGCGCCAGCACCCAGAGGTTTCAAAATGCCGACGGTTCCGCAAAATGACGGAACCACCGACCCTGTGGACCACCTGGAGACGTTCAAGACTATGATGCTCCTCCACGGCGCCTCTGATGGATTCCTCTGCAAGGCATTCCCGACCACCTGTAAATGCGCTCCTAGCGGGCGCGAAGTCTAATGACTTCTGGCAATCGATAGCTCACCAAAACCCGCACTCACTGGCGGATCTGATGGCTGGAGCCGAGGAGTACCTAGCCGTGAAGGAGACTCTGGCAGCCTTAGATTCAAACCGGAGGAGGACCTCTGAAGAAAAGAACTCTACCAACCTGCGTAGGGATGATAAAGCCTCGAGAAGAGAAAGATCCCCGCAGAGGAGGGAAGAGAATTACACCCCCCCCTCAACACCTCCAGGAGAAGCATACTGGCCGCAATCGAGGGAGAAGAATTCGTAAGATGGCCAACCAGGATGATCTCAAAAGGAAATAAGAGAGACAAGTCGAAGTATTGTAGGTTCCATAGAGACCACGGGCACGACACAGATGAATGCTGGCAACTCAAGGAAGAAATCGAGCTGCTGATTAATCGGGAATACCGAAAAAGGTATGTTAAAAGTAATGGCGACGGAAAAGAGCGCAAGGGGAGAAGCCCTCATGGCCAAAGCCCTCGACGACCACCACCGTTTCTTGTGCGGAACCAATCTCCCCCGTCGTCCAGTCCACAGCCGGAGATACACCGATCCCAGCCCAAGGGGGTCATCAACACAATTAAGGGCAGACCAGCCGCCGGGGTACATCATCTGCTGCTCGAAAAGCCTACGCACGCCGAGTCAACGCCGTGCACACGTGCAGCAAGAAGATGAGGACAAAGAACGAGATCTCCTTCTCAGACGTAGACCTCGACAACTTGATACTCCCCCATGACAACGCCCTGATCATAACCATGCAAGTCGCGAACTGGGAAGTGAAGAAGATCCTCGTCGACAACGAGAGTTCGGCCGACATTCTCTACTACCATGCATTTGAGCAGATGATGATAGGAAATGACCGCCTAAGGCCGGCGAACTCCTATTTGTTCGGTTTCTCAGGGGAGGTCGTGAAAGTGGAAGGACAGATTGAACTCCCAGTCCTCATCGGAGAGCCGCCGTGTCAAGCTTTCACAATGGTCAACTTCCTGGTAGTGAGGGCCACTTCGGTCTATAACGCTATCTTGGGACGTCGAGGTCAGAACCTCATCCGTGCAGTCGCCTAAGCGTATCACCAGAAAATGAAGTTTATAACACCAAACTGCGTGGGAGAAGTCAGAGGAGATCAACCACAGTTCAGGGAGTGTTATACCATGGCACTCAAAGGCAAAAATGCATCAGAATCGTTGCCGATTGAGCTACTTGATCTGAGAGACGAAGCCCAGGTGACTGAACCCGCCGAAGACCTCAGAAAATCCTATCAATAGCCTGCCGCCCGACACAAAAGCGGATGCCATTGTAATTACGCTTGTGTGGATAATGAAAAAGGCTACTGCTTCTTTGCAAAGTTCCGAGTTCCTCAGACCATGCCGCTGCTTGGTTCACCCCGGCTCGTCTCCACAAAGACTGGAAGCGGACTCCTGGTCGGGAACGGGCCCGCGCAGAAAAACCAAACTATCTCAGAAACCCAGTTCACTAAAACTTGGGTACTCGCTGCTTCGTTTGCCCTGGCTCGTCTCCACAAAGACCGGGAGCGCACTCCTGGTCGGGAACGGGCCCGTGCAGAAAAACCAAACCATCTCAGAAACCTAGTTCACTAAAACTTGGGTACTCGCTGCTTGGTTCGCCCCGGCTCGTCTCCACAAAGACCGGGAGCGCACTCCTGGTCGGGAACGGGCCCGCGCAGAAAAATCAAACCATTTCAGAAACCCAGTTCACTAAAACTTGGGTACTCGCTGCTTGGTTCGCCCCGGCTCGTCTCCACAAAGACCGGGAGTGCAGTCCTGGTGGGGAACGGGCCCGCGCAGAAAAACCAAACCATCTCAGAAACCCAGTTCACTAAAACTTGGGTACTCGCTGCTTGGTTCGCCCCGGCTCATCTCCATAAAGACTGGGAGCGCACTCCTGGTCGGGAACGGGCCCGCTCAGAAAAACCAAACCGTCTCAGAAATCCAGTTCACTGAAACTTGGGTACTCACTGCTTGGTTCGCCTTGGCTCGTCTCCACAAAGACCGGGAGCGTACTCCTGGTCAGGAACGGGCCTGGGCAGAAAAACCAAACCTGCTCGGAAACCCAGTTCATGAAAACTTGGGTACTCGCTGCTTGGTTCGCCTCGGCTCGTCTCCACAAAGATCGGAAGCGCACTTCTAGTCAGGAACGGGCCCAGGTAGAAAACCAAACCCTTGCAAAAACCCAAGTTCAATAAAACTTGGTCATCCGAAGCCTTTCAGAGCATACATGGCCGGACATGATATTTCACTTCAAAATCCTGGTCGTCCTAAGCCATTCAGAACATCTCCAGTCAGACTGGATATAACGCGTGGGTAAAACTTAACCTGAAGAAGGGTAAGTTGTAGCTCATCTGTTTTTCAGCCGACCTGAGATGGACGACCTGAAATGGCTGACCTGAATCAGTTTCCAGTTCATCCGTTCCTCAAGCCGACCAGGATATAGCGCAATGCGCTACAGGACAAAACTCTGGTCATCTGAAGCCGACCAGGACTCGGCGTGATTCGCTACAGGACAAAATTCTGGTCATCTCAAGCCGACCAGGATATAGCGCAATGCGCTACAGGACAAAACTCTGGTCATCTGAAGCCGACCAGGACTCGGCGTGATTCGCTACAGGACAAAATTCTAGTCATATCAAGCCGACCAGGATATAGCGCAATGCGCTACAGGACAAAAATCTGGTCATCTCAAGCCGACCGGATATAGCTTGATTCGCTAAAAGACAAAATTCAGTCCGGCCCCAGCCGGACATAATATGGCGCGTCCGCTAGACAACAAAAATCAGTCTGGCCCAAGCCGGACAGAATATGACGCGTCCGCTAGATGACAAAAATTAGTCCGGCCCAAACCGAACAGGATATGACGCGTCCGCAAAACGATAAAAATCAGTCTGGCCCAAGCCGGACAGAATATGACGCGTCCGCAAAACGATAAAAATCAGTCCGGCCCAAGCCGGACAGAATATGACACGTCCGCTAGACGACAAAAATCAGTCCGGCCCAAGCCGAACAGGATATGACCCGTCCGCAAAACGATAAAAATCAGTCAGGCTCAAGCCGGACAGAATATGACGCGTCCGTTAGACGACAAAAATCAGTCCGGCCCAAGCCGGACAGGACTTGGCCGGACAGATTCCCCAGGCCGGATAGACGGCTTAGTCGGACAGATTTCCCAGGCCGGACAGACGGCTTAGCCGGACAGGTTTTCCGGACAGATTTCCCAGGCCGGACAGATTTTTCCGACAGATTCCCCAGGCCGGACAGATTTCCCAGGCAGGACAGACGGCTTAGCCGGACAGATTTTCCGCTCCGCTTCTAGCCGTCCCAGGCCGGGCAGACGGCTTGGCCGAACAGGTTTTCCATCGAGCCATCCCGAACACCGGCTCATTCTACAATTTAAGAATACAACTCCTCACACTTCTCCAAATCACTACAATGACTTGGAGAATTGGGGGGCAACTGAGGGGGTACGAAAAACAGCAACTAATGAGCTGTCGACACGTGGCCCCGGAAGGGCCCACCACAAACCCAACTGCTGCACAGGGGTAATTCGGTAATTGCCTAAGAGTGGGTGAACCTAAACCCACAAAAGGTCCGACACCTGTCCTGGGGTAGGTAATCCAACCACCCCAGGTCTCCCTCTATAAAAAGCCTCTCAAGGCTCAGAGCAAGCGGTAATAACTTCTAAGCTACCACTCCTAAATTTTTGGCTCTGCACTCCTGCTCATACTGACTTGAGTGTCGAAGGGCCCGTCCGGAGCAACGACTCCGGGTTGGTCTTCTGACCTCGTGTGCTCTTGTGCAGGACTCAGCTCCTTCACTTCGGCTCCTCGGGTCCTGCAGCTCAACTCTTACGTCACTGTCATATCTGTTACCGATTTTAGGCCTAACAGGTGGCATTTACACATTCATTTTGAAGAAACCCCAACTTAGTTTCACATTAAATTCCCCATTCGAATTGAATGCATTAATTCCAAGGGCTTCGAAATTAAAAAGAAAGACCCAGCTTTCACATGCCACATATTTACAGTAATTGGATCATCTCTTGGGGCCACTACTGATGGGATCCATTTAAAAATCCCATAGTTAGAAAATCGTAACCGTCCAATCAGTGGCCAACTAAAAAGGTTCACACTCGATGTGTAAAAATCTGTAGATTAGACGGTCAGGATGTTCCAATTGATGTCAATGCTTGATTAGGGCGACTATCCATAATGAGTTGTTACAATCAAGGTTTCAAATTTCAGTTTCGAAATGCGTTTCGGTCCTCACCGAAACCGAAATTTCAAAATTCTGGGCGAAATTAAATGAAACCCATAAACGGCTATTTTTTCTCCCAAACCAAAATTTCTGAAATTTCTGGATAATATCAAATAATTATCAAAAAATCCAGATTGTCGAAATAAAGTAACATTTCGACTTTACCCAATTTCGATTTCGTTAACGACCGAAACCCGATATTTCGGTCAGGAATTTCAGATTTCGGTCGAAATTTAAAACCTTGGTTATAGTCACTAACTTTTTTCTCCTATAAAGAAAAGGAGATACGATGTAAACCATAAAGATTTCAGGGCCCACAATCAAATTGAAGTTCAAAAATTCATGAAATATGCAAAAGTCTCCTAATATGGCAAAAAGAGGGATTAGGGGGTAGCCCTGGTTAAGGACCATCTTTTAGTGGTGGGCCCTCTTCTTTATAACCAATCTCTCTTTCGACAGATAATGACAGACGCTTTCTACGGGAACATTTTATTTTCTAATACCTTTTAGCTATGCAAATTCTCTTTTGAGAGCTCCTCCAAAGGACCATCTCTCTCTTTCACAGTTTCTTCAACAACTTACACTGTCACACAAACCCTAGGAAAAGCTCCAAGACATAACTTATCATCAGTTTTGGGTCACAATCGATTGTGAGTCCAAAACTGATTAGGCCCTGTTCGTTTCAGATTATGACAACCAATTGTCAGCCCTAAACCTATCATTGGACTCAAACTTAAATTTAATTTTGAGTCCAACAATAGGTTTTGGGCTAATAACAGGTGTCATAATCTCAAACGAACAGGGCATTATTGGACTCAAAATTAAACGTAATCTTGAGTCCAATAATCCGTTCTGGATTCACAATTGGCTCTCAAAATCCAAAACATACAGGCCTTAGCCACGTTTTATATTTCCAAAAATACATTTACGTAGCCCTTCGTGTCATCCAAAATCATCGGCTTGACTAAAGGCTTGAGTTAGCTTAACATTGGCTCAACCTTGAGTAAACCAAGGGTTAGTTGAGCCAATCCATGGCTTAACTAACCTAAGTTTGACCCATGGGCGGATCTAGGGGGGGTCAAGGGGGGGGCAACTGAAATTCAGATTTTTTCATTCATCAGAAGGGAATTTGCCCCCTTTCCCCCTCTCTGACACTACATTTGCCCCCTATCTCTACGTTACACCTTGCCCCCACACTCTCTCTCTCTCACACACACACACCCCCCTTGAGATTTTATATGTAGTGTGCATGAGAAGTCCGGTGTTTTAAAAATGGGTATTGTGGGTCCCACTTCATAGTTTGATCCGATCTGTTTATGTAGGGCCACAAAATAAATAGTTGCAACCTGTAAATCTTCTCCGTAGGATGATCTCATCCTAACCCTCCAAGGATTTCGAAATATAGGGGTTTTTATAACGGGCAATCTCATTTCTATTATGCGGTGTAGACAATTTATGCCCAACAAATGAACGGTTTGGATCATTCTAGGAAGTGGGCCCATATCTTTTTTGAAAAATACCAGACTTCATGGTCATCACGCGTTAACAACATATAAACCTTAGGAATCATTGGGTTTTTAAAGCAAAAGGGTGTACGGGTGTAATATAGTGGGCCCCACCCATCGAAACATGATGTGTCAATAGTAGGCCCCACTACAACAAAATGTGATTTGTAAATTCGGGCTCCATATGCACGGGTTAGGAGGAGATGGTGGGTCCACCTAGCAAAATATGAAGTGTAAAATGGCGGGCCCCAACATGCTGTAAGAACCATTCTCTTGCTCCATATGCACGGGTTAGGTGAAGTATGTGAAGATACTTTTACCCTCACGTGTAGCCTAGGCTGCCTAACCACCACTAGGTTGAGCCAAAAATGGATGCTTTTACTAGGGCTGCACATTTAAACCGCCTAAACCGATAAACCGAACCGAACCGGGACTTTCGGTTTGGTTCGGTTCGGTTTTTAGTGGCATTGGTTCGGTCACGGTTTCGGTTTTCCATAAACCGTTTGGATCGGTTCGGTCACGGTCTAGGAAAAATTTCAACCGGAAAATCCGAACCGAACCGATGGTATTTTTACCATTTTTTTATTTTTTGTTATATATATATATATATATATATATATATATATATATATATATATATATATCAATTTTCTTTACTTGGCACACCCAAATCTAATGTATTTAACTGAAAAGAGAAGAGACCGACCAAAATGGGTGTTTCCAAGTAAATAAATGGGCGGAAATATAACACCAAAGACCAAAAGAATAACTTATTACACGCTGAAAACTGAAAAGGAATAACCTCATAACGGCAAAACCCTAGCTGACGGATTTTTCTCTCAAATCTCTACTCTTTCTCCACTCGCTCGACCAAAACGACAAAACCCTAGCCTAAGAAGGATTTTGTGCTTTTGATTCGCGAAAGAAGGATTTTGTGCATTTGATTCAGTAGCTGCACATTCGATCTGCGAAACGGCAAAACCCTAGCATTTGATTCGGATTTTTCTCTCAAATCTCTACTCTTTGAGGTATGCTTGAATATGCATCCCTTTTTCTGCATTCGATATGCTTGAATATATCATTACCCCCTAAATCGTGTAAACTGAAGTAAAATTTCATCAAAAATGTTTTTTCTTGTAATCCAAACAGGGCATAAAAGTAGCAGCAATCCAACTCAAGGAAATCGGATAAACCGTGAACCGAACCGAACCGATCCGGTCAAGTCCGGTTTGGTTCGGTTCCAAACGGTTCGGTTACGGTTTGGAAATTTTCCAAACCGATGGCATCGGTTCGGTTCAAGGAATCCCCCTAAACCGAACCGGACCGAACCATGTGCAGCCCTAACTTTTACCCTCATTGGCTTTTTCTTTTTTTCCCTTTTTTGCTTCTTTTCGTATCAAACCTCTACCAATTTTTTGAACAAAATTACACAATGTCTAATAAAATAGGCTACTGATATTGGCACTACCATTTTTTGATAATGGCACAAACTCATCTTGTCTTTTACTATTTAAACAGCTGCCATTCGTTATTGCAGTTCTCAAAAGCTCTCATAAGCCAGATTACAGAGGAAAAGACTGAGTTTGTGTAATTATTAAAACATGGTAGTGTAAATGTAGCCATAATAATTTTTACCAAAATCTGTAATGAAAATCTCTCTTTTATTGACAAGTAATCACCTAATAATGTCGTAGACCCTCACTAGAGATTATTTAAGGGAAGTGATATATCCGACCCTTTTTATTACTTGGGACACCTAGGGCCAGTGTACATGGCAATCAGCCCCATTGAATCCTTCTAACATGAAGTACATCAGCCCCTCTGCAATCATTGATACACTGCTGCTGGTTGTCCGAAGTAATCAAAAGGGGCGGATTTATCACTTTCCTTTTTTAATACATACAGATTAGTATGGGCAACACTTACCAGTTCTTTCCCATGCTATACTCTAGTTGGGTCATTTTCCTTTAATTTTTCCCCAATATGGAGTGTCAATGACCCAGACGGTCCGATGGACTATCCGAATCCGAACTAACAGGGTCTAGATAAATTAGCAAGATCTATGGACACATTTTATTATTCCCAGTTGGATGCAGACAACTAACAAATATCCCTGGGACAATCTTAAATCCGATTTTATTATACTATTTTATGAAATTACCCTCTAAATATTTAAAACTTTGGTATTATGCCGGGGTATTTTAGTAAAAATAAGCCATATTTCAATTTGTGGCGGTGAATTAGTTGCTTCTTTCTTATCTAACCATCCATTTAACACCCACAAATTGGACGGTCAAAGTCGTCCAATCCAGATGGATTTCGATGCATGGGCCCATCCATAGCAAGGCCTAACGGATAAATGGTTTGAATCATTAAACAAATCAACCATTTGTAATTTCAATATAAAGGTTTTCTTTGGAAAAATATGTGCACTCATCATATAAGAACCCCTTATCCATGCATTCCATGAAAAATATGCTCATTAATTCAGCATTTTTCAAGATTGTAATGTAATTTAGACCAAGGCAAAATCATGGAATTTACTCAATATTTTAGATAAATTTCACATAGGGAATATGTGCACTCACTTTTTTCAATACTAGCCCTGTATCTTTGTGTAAGCCCAAGGGTTCATCCTCTTAACTTGTTTTGATGATTAACAAACGGATTTCACTTTGTTTGACCTTTTTCTAATTCGCTGTTAAAGGCCTTCACAGATCCCAAAAAGCAATCAAGGCCCAGTCAAAAAAATAATAATAAATAGAGGAAAGCATTATCAAAACAAGGGAGTGAATATACCATTTCCCTTTCAAATAGTGTGTAAAACCAAGGAGGGAGAATTGATTGCAACAAAAATCTTCAAGGAAAGAAGATCCATTTATAGTGATGCATATGGCTTAAACAAAATCTCTGTATAGCATATAAGAATTGCCTATCCATACCCAAATCATGTTGTGCTCCTTTTGTCCCACCCAACTGATTTCACAACGATCCCGCGCTTTGACTTAGGATGGCTGAAAGAATGCTACATTATCACTAATCCCCAGCTTGGACTTAAGATGGCTGGAAACAAGAACAAAAAATGATCAGAATAACGATAATAAGGATAAGAAAAACAAGAATAAGAGTACACTAAATGATAACAAGAAAATATAATTCAAGCCTGATGTGGTAGCAGTTGAGAGATATGGGTCCCAGAACAGTACAAGCTCCAAAAGTAAAAAGAGCGGAATAACTTACTATTTGACACATGAAATTGATAAAATCATTGCCTTCTCAAAGTTCAAAACCAAATTTGTCTACCAATTTTCTGTTCCGTTATTTCCTTCTATTGACAATCAAATAAGCTTCAAAGCCCAAAAGCATTTCCTCTATCAATATTCACCACCTTCAAAACCTAGAGACATTTTCATATAATAGTAATTTGAATCACCATCATAATACATAATACCTGTGAAATTTATCAAGACTTTGACTTAATCATGATCCAATGAACTAGATATGCTTCTCAGTTTCCTCTAGCATTTTCACCTCGGGTAGAGATCAATAAGAGATGACAACCAATGATTGTTTCTGTTTATCTAGACCCAGAAGCATTTCCTCTAGTAACTTGTACACATGGAATTGATTAGAACGTTCCCTTAATCGTAGTTCTTCAGACCAAATATGTTATCCGACAATGCGAAGTGGATTGCATCGCAAACCACGATGAATGCGTAAAACTACACCAAGAACAACTTCAAGAATGCAAAGACGAAACAACAAACAATGTGAAGAACTGACAATGCGAAGAAGCAACTAATAATGCGGAGGACAAACAATGCGAAGAAGAAACCGAAGAATGGTGAGATACATCAACTAGAGATGACAACACGACAGACGAGGAAGAACAACCACTAAACAACCACAACAAGAAGGACGAAGAACATAAAGGAATTACAAACACTCCCCTCGGACGAGAGTACATGAGCCCGGAGACAAAAACAAGACAAGAAAAGACAACACCAAGGAAAAGACAACACCAAGAACTACATGACAACACTCCCCCTCAAGTTGAAGGGATTCGACCTTCAAATTGCAATGAAAAGAAGACTATCATGGCACAACACCTCTTTTGAACATTTCGCCAAACACTTGTGTGCACTGTTGAGGCCATAGAAGCCAAAAAAATATTAGAAAAGAGAAAATAAAAGGGATAGGGTGGAGTTTTATGAATGGATAAGAGTTTGGTGGAGTAGATCTAAGACAAAGGCCATAGACGCCAAAAAAATATAGAAAAGAGAAAATAAAGGATTTCGGGTGGAGTTTTGGGAATGGGAAAGGATTTTGGGGGGGTAGATCTAAACAAAGACCAAAGGCCATAGAAGCCAAAAATATATGCAAAAGTGAAAATAAGCGTTCAGGGAGTTGTGGGGATGGAAAAGGGTTTTGGGGTGAGATTTGGGGTTTTGGGTGGATGGCCAAAGAAGCCATAAAAATATAGAAAAGAAAAAATAAAGGTTTAGGGAGGAGTTTGGGGGATGTGGATGGGAAAGGGTTCATGGAAAAGGAGGAGTAGAGGGTTGCGGCAAACACCCAAGAGGAAACTGAGATTTCTTTTTCCTTTTTTTTGTGTTGAGATTTACGGCAAACCTGAAGGAGGGTTGCCGTAATGCAGAGATAGATTACGAGAGACAAAGAGAGATTTGAGGGATTAGGAGAGAGAACAGCAAGAGAGAGATTTTCTATAAAGAGAAATACGACAAACCAAAAGGGGTTTGCGCAAAAGATGGGAGAGATTTTCGGGATTTTGTAGAGATATTAGGGTTTGGGTTGTTGGCAAAACCATAAAGAGAAAAGAAAAATAGAGAGATGGAGAGAACGATAGGTAGAGAGAGAATATAAAGGGAGAATTTTTAGGGATTTTTTTTGTTGGTTTTTCGCCAATGGTAAGGGATACTGCGTGCAAGAGTGAGAGGGAGAGAAAACCAAGAGATTTGAGAGAGAGAGAGAGAGAGAGAGAGAGAGAGAGAGAGAGTATGGCATGAGTTAGGAGATGGCTGTTCTTTTTTCCTTCTTCCTTTCCTAAGGATCTCTGCTCTGGTACCACGTTAGATTTAGGGTAGGAGGAAGAAGAAGAGGAGTAGAGATGATGGAGAGTTTCCACTAAGGAGCTCCCATGTTATATGATGTATATGTAGGAACCCAAATAGGGTTACAAGGTACAAAGACTACAATACCCTCAATACTACATATAATGCCTAAACTATGCTTACACACTCATCAACAAAGAACTAAAAGAAGAGTACAATAAAAGAAGAGTTAATCATAAAAGAGCTAAACACAATATTTAATAATAAAATAGAATGTCACACTTGACACCGTACAAAAACGTATCGACATACCCACATTAAGTCTAACACTTCTAGCATTACATTTAAAAGTGTCGAAAGGAGTGTTGACATGTGTGGAGGTCGGACACGACACGACACGTGTGTCAGCAATAAATTCAATGTGTTGGCTAAATCAGAAGCCTGTACAAAAGTTGAGCGTTATGATCAATTTTATGCTAAGATTTATTTATGTATTGAATCTAGATTAGGGGTGCAAAGGGTCGGGTTTAGAAATCATGGGTCTTAGGTAGGGTCGGGTTTTTGTTTGAAAAACCCGGCTCAATCTTGGGTAGGGCCGGGTTTAAAGAATAAAAACACGAAAACTTGCCGGACTTATATAGGTGTACTATGACTTTCTTAAATATCTCTTGAATAACATAGCAAATTATTTTTCAATATATTGTTATAATTGTTATAATTGTTATAATCTCTTGAATAACATAGCAAATTATTTTTCAATATATTGTTATAATTGTTTTCACCGATGTGAATCATGTGATCGTGGATGTGGAAATATAGTTTCCTTCTTAAATTTCGACACTCAATTACATAAATTTAGGGATTTTTGGTGTGAAGATTTGTTTTTATTTTCTACAATCTTTAAAATTAGTTACTATCCTACGCTAAATTTCAGAGATTTTTGGTGTGAAGATTTTTTTTTCTACAATCTTTAAAATTATCTGCCTCTAATCGATGGGTCTGTCACATTCCTCTGGTAAGACTCTTGGAAGGGAAGAGCAAAAAAATCAAGAGCTGGACAGAGAAGCCATGGGAGATTATGTTTGTTTTATGAAAAAATTTATGTTGCCTTTCTAGATGCATTGCTTGCTTGTAATGATTATCATTGTTTGTTTGAGAGATTATTAATTATTATGCATCTCTATTATTTAAAGGTTTGTTGTTTTCAACAAGGATTGAGTAGATTTAAAACACTGCTGAGCACTTTTTTTCACTAATCTCTTTCCTGTATCCCTCAATACGAGATTGAGTGTTTTCTTTCAATAATGAAAATTTCTTTATTAACAGTGGATTCTTCTTAGAATGTTTTAGCGATAACTTGTTGCATAATATTGTCACTGATCACTACTAGTGTTATAGACCAACTACTAGATTCCATTTGCAAAATGTGATTGATTATGTACTTGAAATCATTCAAAATCAGTAAGTCATTTCCTCTTAGAAGTTATCTCAATGTATCAAAAAATAGGATTGTCACAATCATATATCGAGAATGTGAAAAAACCCTACCCGACCCAACCCAACCCAACCCGAGAAATTATCTTGGGTAGGGCCAGGTTTATGAATCTACTAGATCACGATCATATTTCTCGGGTAGGGTAGGGTATTCCCGAACTGCCCGACCCGAGTTACAGCCCTAATCTAGATCTGTTTTCTTTCGAAAAATCTGTAACCAAAAGCTACCCACCGACTTTTGGCCATATTATTTTGATAAAGTTTCATCATAAATTGGTATCAGAGCGCCATTCATAGTTTTTTTTTTTCCACATAAATTGGTATAAGAGTGTCATTCATAGATTTGTTTCCGTATGGGTATCTCCAGGCGGCAACAAACTTGAGTAAAAATGGCCCACCAAACTTTAACACTATTTTGTACTCAGAAGTTGTTCAAGTGTCACATGTCATAAGTGGCATTTGAAATATTAGTGCAGTCACATCTCAAAAGATTCACACGACAGTGTTCATTCTTCTCATCAGTTTTTAATTTCATGGAACAGCTTCCATTCTGACAACATACTAAGAAGTACAAAACTGGTAACCACAAAATAATATATGATTTTTACAAGCTCTAAGAAAGACATATAAAGGTAGTCTGCCACCTAAGTAATCCATAAAGCACACTCCCAGGTCATATCACAACAATCTCATCCTGTGACGGGCATAACCAGACCGGACCACATAATAGAAGTCACAATGTTTAATATCAATGAAACTCATCCCTCTGTCTACAGCAAAGCCAAAACTCTTTTTTTTTTTCGAATGGCAAGAGAAGTTTTATAAAAATAGAACAGACTGAAGAGGTCTGAAAGAGAAGTACAAGAAAAGAACAAAGTCAAGCCTTGGCCCAAATTAAGGAGGAAGAAAATCGAACACCTCAATACTCTCTCCGAATATCCCGTCTCTAGCTAACCTATCCGCCTCACCATTAGCAGAAGCTTGACATGATGAGCAGACAAAGTTGCACAACGCACTCTATCATGGATTTCATCAAAGAGAGCAGCAAATCTCCAAGGAGTTGGATGTGTTCCTTTAAGTCACCTCATCACATTCAATGAGTCCCCCTCCATCTCCACCTATTCCAATTCTATATTTTGTAGAAGTTTTATTCCATGGTGTCCTCCCCTCCATCTCCACCAAAACTCTTCTTATGTAACAGTTCCCACACCCTTCCGTGATTCACTATTGCACCACAACATTACTTTGAATGCATGACACAGAAATCCTTCAAAAGCATCAGTATCTACAATGTAGAGTGTAGTGCATGGACAAACTTTGTATAATACACATGCACTGCCACCAATTCAGGCATGAGACATCACCAATGCAGTTCAGTGGCAATCTTCTATTTAAACAGTTTTAACACAAAGTTCCAATGTTTAAAACATGACTCCGAAAATAAATTCTCCTTAAGGATAACTTCTGTTATAAGTAGTTTGTTACAAGACATAATCTAGAGACAAATTCAGCTTCCATGTGGCTGTCAAAAGAACTCTAAAACTTTGAAACCTATAAAGAAAAATTGATCCATGCTAGAACTCTGTCAGAAGAGCATCAATACTGATCGTAAGACAATGAATTAATTTATTTTTTCCATTATTTCTTAGATAATTTAGATTACTTAGTTTATTTTTGTCTTTTTCATCGTTTTTTTAGATAATCTAAGCTTACTTAGTTTCATTGTATGTCTATTAGACTAGATAAATTCATGTCTACTCTTTGTAATTATGGTGAGCTGATAAGTATAGTTCAGGTAGCTCCATTTGCCATTGATTGGTGCCGAATCGAATTGTTTTAACATAGTTCTCCATATTGTTGTTCCTATGATTCGTTATTCTGTTTAAATGTTCATTTCTAGTGAGACGAGATTTTTTTTTTTTTTTTGAAATGGTATTTCTAGTGAGACGAGATTATCTGATGCACTTTCCTTTTTTATTAGAATGAGATTATCCAGATAAGGATCCTTTGTTTCAGTTTTTGTTTATTCGTGTGAATGGCATGATCTATCCGGTAAGCCAAAAGTAGAGGGATTTTTGGGTTTCTTGAGTGGTTGCCCATGGTGCCTTTGTAATTTTGGAACTCTGTAACTTGGACATGAGTAGATATGGCTTACCCATGGATGGCGAAAACCTGACATGTTGAGAACGCATTGAAAGTTGAAACACATATTAGGATTATAAATACTATAATTCATAACAGTATTGGATGTGGGAAGAAGGGCATGGATTTACCTTCTGTAGAACTCTGATGCAGAGCGCGATCCATTGTAGAAAATAAACCATAGGAGCACAATCATCAATATATCTACAACAGTTAAGAACATAAAAGACCCAGTATCGTCCTACTCCCAATTTTTTAAGGGAAAAAACTAAGAAGCTTTTTTTCAGATGAATTCGCATCTATTTGAATATACAGTTCTTGCTTAGTAAAATCTCCAATTCAGTTTCATTTTGAAAATCTAAACAATAGTTTAAAAGTCACATATAAAAAGCATAAAAAAAAAGACAGGAATATGCATGGAAAATCTAATAAAAGCAACAACTACCGGACCTCAAAAACTCTAAAAGCAACAAATTAGATATAAAGCAAACCAGATTAAAATGACAAAAACCAAATCTAAATGTCAGAAAAACACCATAAATGTTTTTTTTTTGAATGGTAAAAACACCATAAATGTATGTATAGATTTCTAAAAGGTCAGTTCTTTTCTAAACATGAAAAACCCATCTCCAGCTCACAAGCTCATCTAAGTCTCAATATCCTAGAATAACAAGAAGAAAATACATATCTTCCCCTCATAAATACCCACCCCAAGAATCTTCTGGTCACAAAGATCCACCTACCTGCTTGTGGGAAGATCTATCAGTCCTGAAAACCAAACCCATTTCCAAAACATCAATGACATCAAACCCAATAAGAAAAAATGGGGGTGAGTGGTGATGGTGTGAAAGGATACTGAAGAGATATCGCTCCCACCAATCCAACATGTAGAGTCCAAAGGTAACATTGTAGAGGTAGATCTTGCGATTGATCCAGTTCATTCTGCTTTGAATCTGCAAGGAAAAAAAAGGAAGCAAAATCAGGAATGGGAGATGAAGGATATGGAATGGAAATTGAAATTGCAATAGAATTATAACATCTTATAGCATGTTTGGATGTGCTGAAGTTTTTTCCACAGAAATCTTTTTCCTGAGAAAGGATTCAGTGATAATAAATCTACTATTTGGTTCACAGCCTTCCATTTCCTGGAATTTCAAACTTTAAATTCTGCTGTTTAATTCATATTGGTTAGCATTTACATGGAAAACTCTCTCATATGTATTCGATTTGCAATAAAAACTCCCAATAATGTTACCAAACATCATGTTTGAAAATATAGGAAAGTCTTACATCATACAATACTACTACTATTGTCCAATTTGAAAATGAAAGAATACTCATAATGTGCATAAACTGCAGGCATATAGGTGGAGACTTGAAAATTTTAGATGAGACTCTGCAATGAGGTTCTCTGATTGGTTCTCTGTATTTTATTTAACATAAAAGTTGAGAGTTGGAAATTGCAAGGTTGCCGTTGCATTTGCAATCTAAGAGTTGTGATCATGAGAAGGTTGGGTGAGAGTACTATTTGATTGAAGATGACTCATCTATTATCATCTATGAACTGAACCTTAGTTCAAGACGTGAGAACATAAGGGAAGGTGTCTCACAACTTCAATGAGGGTAACACTAATAAGGTAATTGGGTCTCTTTCCAACTATAATTATGTATAATTACTTCTGTCTCAATAGTACCTTAAACAAAATCAAAGAAGAAAAGCTAACTTGTCAAATTGATTCACTTGCTACCACAAATCAATTCATAAAAGCAGAACAGTATCAAAATAAACAATTACAAGAACGAGTCTATTTACGTGCAGTGTATTTCCTTTTGAAGCTAACCAGAGTATTTCTTCTTTGAAGCATAGATCAAGTAACTGTTAGATGAATATAAACATAGATCAAGTAAATAAAATCCCATTATTCTGTGAATCTTTGGATCCCATGGATGACCAATTACCGGCACCACGCTCACAGCTACCAAGGAATAAATGCAATCTTTCGGCTAGGGGAAACAGTTAAAGCTTCATGATCGAAGGATATCTTTAGAGGAAATTTTCAACTGCTTATACATAGAAAGATTGGATCATGCATTGGATGCAGATTGCACGACCGGTTTGAATGAAACCTTCCCTACTATAAAACATTGCCCACAATTTGTGTATCTCTTAGCATATTTGTGCGTGTGCGTGCGTGTTTGGACAGTTTCAATCACTTATTAAAAGGGCGGCCCAATGCACGAGGCTCCTGCCATTGCGGGGTCTGGGGAGGGTTAGATGTACGCAGTGTTACCCCTGCTTTTTAGAGAGGCTGTTTCCGTGACTCGAACCTGTGACAACCAGGTCACAATGGAGCAGCCTTACCGTTGAGCCAAGGCTCGCTTTATACAAGGCACTTAAAGAGATAATAATAGAATGATAAAGATAAGGATGGAAACTACTAATCTAACCTACCTACCTACAATTACTTAGTGTTACATGCCTAATTGGCCGTAACACTCAACAACTCAACAAAGCCTTTGTCCCAAACTAGTTGGCCGTAACACAAATAAACAAAAAGAAAATAGAAAAGAAGGGGAAGAGAGGTTGATTCGAGACAACCGGACCTCCTAATGGCTCGATTCGAGAGGAGCCATGAGTCTCCTAAAACAAAGTTTCCCTTGTGCTGTAGATTTCTATTCTCCCCCATTTTCATTAACATAAACTTCTTAAACACAAGCATAAAGGTAGTGCCACATAACTACCCCATTAACCCACTTACATAACACATAACAAGTAACCAACACCCACTAACAAGACACATCATCAACAACTAACTCCCACTACCGTAAACCAAGGCTTTAAATCTCGGTTTCGGTTTCGATCATCAGCGAAACCGAAACATTTCGGTTTCGATATGAAATTTCGGACGAAATCTTGTAAAAATTTCCGAAATTTTTGAAATTTCCAAAACATTTCACCGAAATTTCGGGTGAAATTTTGTACTTCATCGAAACGTTTCACCGAAATTTCACTGAAACGAAACATTTTGGCCGAAATATCCGAAACATTTAGGCGAAGTTTGGTACTTTTCCGAAACAATGTGTATTTTGTTTCGTTTTCAACCGAAACCGAAATATTTCGGCCGAAACGAAACATTTCGGCCGAAATTTAAAACTATGCCATAAACCCATAAGCCATAACTACACAATAACTACCTTTTAGTTAATCCCATATACACCATAGTAAGACATGCACATATAATTCCTTCCCTCTTACAAACAACTTTGTCTTCAAAGTTGATTTTTTTGGAAAATACATTATTCCACTGGGGTCCCAAATTCTATAGGACACAATTTTGTTGAACATCAGAATTGATATTATGCCTTCACGTTCTTTATGAAATATGATCGTGATCTTTGGAATCTCACTTTGGAAATCAGTTGTGATCAAAGTTGCGAAGAAATTGGATTTTTCATGATTATCAATTATCACTTTTTTTCGTCCGAACATCAAAATCTTCAAGCTTCAGCCTTCATCTCTGCGTATTTCCTCTCTCTCTATGCTGATTTTTTTCAAGCCTTCCATAAATTGCCATTGTCCGTCCATCATTTTCAAAACAAGTGTTTTAATCTCTTGCAGATCTTCACGTATTTATTCCCAAAACTCCGAAGACGCAACATGGTGCAGGATCTACCGTTCTGATACCAAGCTGTTATGGACTTGATTTTCTGAACATGTAAATGGAGTGAACAAGTTCAAATCGTTAAGAATACTTTCCTTGCGCAAGTAACTTAGCTTTCTGCTTTCCTTGTTCTTGTTTTTCTTACCTATTTTGGAGAAATGTGCTTGAAACAATGAAAGCTAAAAGTAAGAACACACTGTTTACTTCGAGGGTAAACGACCTCCTAGCCAAAGGCTGTATTACAAAGATAAGATGCCTGTTACACTATTCCCTTCCACTGGTTTATAGACTCCTGCCATCATTAAATAACTAATTCATAACCAATAGCTTCCCTGCAACCATATCTCCTACATAGTAGCTATTCACACCCAACTAAAGACTAGGAATACTATCTGTTGCAAGGACTCCCACAATCCTATACCAACTGACTACACATCCAAATAAAAACAACTCTGCCCAGCCCTATACTGCTTTATTACATCAAAATAAAGACACATAACATTTCCTTCCCCCTAAATCTCACCCTTGTCCTCAAGAGTGGACTCTGGAAATCAAATTTTCATCTCTTATAAGTCTTCCCAAGTTGCATCTGATGGAGAAAATCCCTTCCAGTGGATCAAAATCTCTTCCTTCGGTTGTCTCAATGGAGCAACCTTACCGTTGCGCCAAGACAATGGAGCATATTAAGATGACACTTGCTATTTTACGGTCTCACGAATTGTCTGTAAAAATGGAAAAGTGCAGTTTTGGGAAGCAGGAGGTGAAGTATTTAGGCCATGTAATTAGTCATGAAGGAGTTGCAGTAGATCCGGAAAAAATTTCGGCTATGATTGAATGGCCGAAACCATCATCGTTGAAGGCTTTGCGAAGATTTTTGGGGTTAACGAGATATTACCGCAAATTTATCTAGAATTACAGTAAAATTGCAGCCCCTTTAACCAACATGCTGAAGAAAGGATGCTTGAAATGGGACACATGCTCAGAGTCTGCTTTTGAAGAATTAAAGAAGGCTATGACGCGAGCTCCAGTTCTTGCCTTGCCAGATATCTCAAAAACTTTCATTATTGAATGTGACGCATAAGGAGCGGGAGTAGATGGGGTGTTGATGCAAGGGAAGAGGCCCATTGCCTTTTTTAGCCATGCTTTAAAGGGTAAGAATCTATTCCTATCAACATATGAAAAATAAA
This sequence comes from Tasmannia lanceolata, assembly GCF_043159265.1. Lineage (NCBI taxonomy): Eukaryota > Viridiplantae > Streptophyta > Magnoliopsida > Canellales > Winteraceae > Tasmannia > Tasmannia lanceolata. The sequence goes on from NW_027518695.1 coordinate 69,497,123, forward strand.
TGTTGGCTTTGGTCATTGCAGTTCAAAAATGGAGGCAAAAATCTTGGGGAATGAATTTTGTCTAAGAACTGACCAAAGGAGTTTGAAGTACCTTTTGGGAGCAGAAAATTAAATTACTACTCCTGCTCGACAATGGTGGATGGCGAAACTCATGGGTTATGACTTTGATGTGGAATACAACACCGGGAAGGAAAACGTAGTCGTCAACGCCCTATCTAGAAGAGGAGATGGAAGAAAATTTAGCAATTTCACAGCCAGTACCACGATGGCTCACTCCAATTCGGGAAGAAGTTCAAAGCAATTTGGTTTTGCAGGAAATTGTGAACCGTGTGCAGCAAGATGAAACCGTGGGTCCTTGGAGCTATAAAGAAGGTATTTTATTCTTGAAGGACAAAATATTTTTGTTGGCAGAGTCCTCTTTAGTCCCAACTATTATGGAGGAGATGCACTCCAGTACACATGAAGGTTTCCATAGGACTTTCCAAAGAATCAGATCAGTATTCTTTTGGAAGGAAATAAAGAAGGATATTAAGGAGCATATTCAGCAATGCGACACTTGCCAACGTATAAAATGGGAAAATACTTCACCAGCAGGTCTTCTTCAACCTCTCCCCATCGCTACGCATGTATAAAAAGAACCTCTCCATGGATTTTATAGATGGACTTCCAACTTCAAGGGGTAAATCTACAATATTTGTGGTAGTAGATCATCTATTGAAATTTGCGCATTTTATTCCTACGTCTCATCCATATACGTCATTGTCAGTGGCTCAAATTTTCTTTGATAACATCTTCAAACTTTACAGCATGCGAAAAACTATAGTTTGTGACACAGATCCGGTCTTCACTAGTGCATTTTGGAAGGAGCTTTTCCGTTTGTAGGCACAAATATCAATTTTTCGTCATGATACCACCCCCAAACCGACAGACAAACGAAAGTGGTGAATAGAACGGTTGAAATGTATTTGATGTGCTTCTCGGGTGACAAGCCAAAAGATTGGGATTGATGGATTTCTTGGGCAAAATACTGTTACAACACCAATATTCATACTTCCACAAACAAAACCCCATATGAGATTGTCTATGGCGGCCTCCACCAACCCTTTCGTCTTACATCCGGGTGCGACGCAAGTTGATTCAGTTGACAGGGAGTTGTATGATAGTGATCAGGTTCTCAAGGAATTAAGGAATCATTTGCAATCTGCTCAGAACCGTATGAAGAAATTTTACGATGCTCATCGAACGAACAAGAGTTTTGAAGAAGGAGAATTTGTTTATTTACGCCTACAGCCATATAAACAAGTCACTATTTATCTCCGTAAAAATTGTAAGCTATCGCCATGATATTACGGGCCAATAGAGATTTTGCAGAAAATTGGAAAGGTATAAGCTCAAGCTGCCCTGCAACTCATGCATTCATCCCGTTTTCCACGTATCCTGTTTAAAGAAGAAGGTTGGCTTGAACATTCCAGTGCAGTTGTCACAAGCAATACTGGATCGACGAATCAGGAAGTGAAAGGAAGAGGTTTTGATCCACTGGAAGGGACTTTCTCCATCAGATGCAACTTGGGAAGACTTAGAAGAGATGAAAATTCGATTTCCAAAGTCCACCCCTAAGGACAAGGGTGAAATTTAGGAGATGTAATAAAGCCGTATATGGCTGGGCAGAGTTGTTTTCATTTGGATGTGTAGTCAGTTAGTAGAGCATTGTGGAAGTCCTTGCAACGGATAGTAGTCCAAGTCTTTAGTAAGTAGTTATCAAGTCCAGTCTTTAAGGGAGTTTGGTGTGAATAGCTACTATGCAGGAGATATGGTTACAGGAAAGCTATTCTTTAGGAATTAGTTATTTAATGATGGTAGGAGTCTATAAACCAGAGGAGGGGAATGATGTAATCTATAAACCAGAAGAGGAGAATAATGTAATGGGCATCTTATCTTCGAAATACAAGCTTTGGCTTTAGTAGGTCGTTTACTCTCGAAGTAAACAGTGAGTTCCTAATTTTAGCTTTCATTGTTTCAAGCACTCTTCTCCAAAATAGGTAAGAGAAACAGAAACAAGGAAAGCAAACAACTAAGTTACTTGTGCCAGGAAAGTATCATTAACGATTTGAACTTATCCACTCTATTTACACGTTCAGAAAATTAAGTCCATAACAGCTTGGTATCAGAGCGGTAGATTTTGCGCCATTGCTGCATCTTCGAAGTTTTGGGAATCAATACGTGAAGATCTGCAGGAGATTAAAATACTTGTTTTGAAAATGATGGAAGGACAACGGCAATTTGTGGAAGGCTTGAAAAACAAATCAGCATAGAGATGGAGGAAATACACAGAGATGGGGGAAGGCTGAAGCTTGAAGATTTTGATGTTCGGATGAAGAAAAAAGTGATAATTGATGAATATGAAAAATCCTATTTCTTCGCAACTTTGATCACAACAGATTTCTAAAGTGAGGTTCGAAAGATCACGATCATATTTTATGAAGAACGTGAAGGCATGATGTCAATTCTGACGTTCAACAAAATTGTGTCCCATAGGATAAGGGACCCCGGTGGAATAATGTATTTTCTCCAACAAATCAACCTTGAGGACAAAGTTGTTTGTAAGGGGGAAGGAATGATATGTTCATGTGTTACTATGGTGTATATGGAATTAACTAAAAGGTAGTTATCATGTAGTTATGGCTTATGGGTTTAGGATAGTGAGAGTTAGTTGTTGATGATGTGTCTTGTTAGTGGGTGTTGGTTAGTTGTTATGTGTTATGTAAGTGGGTTAATGGGGTAGTTATGTGGCACTACCTTTATGCTTGTATTTAAGAAGTTTATGTAAATGGAAATGGGGAGGATAGAAATCTACAGGGTAACTTTGTTGTAGGAGAGTCGCGGTTCCTCTCGAATCGAGCCATAATGAGGTCCGGTTGCCTCGAATCAACTCCACTCCCCCTTCTTTTCTATTTTCTTTTTGTTTATTTGAGTTACGGCCAATTAGGCACGTAACACTAAGTAATTGCACGTAGGTAGGTTAGATTAGGATGTTTCCATCCTTATCTTTATCATTCTATTATTATCTCTTTAAGTGCCCTGTATAAACATTGTTTTAAGGGTAATTGTAATCATCTAAGATTAGTGGAGGTTTCTAATTTATCAGCTTGCCATGTTACTAGAAGAAAACAGACTAACATAGGGCCTTCAAAGAATGATTATCAGTGGAGATATTTGCAAGTCTTGATTTTCATGAGAAATAAAATCAGAATCAACCCAATTGAGAATGTGAAAAAGGCAACCCAAAATTCATGAATTCTTTTAATTGCTAGAAAGTTTCCCAAGCATCCCCAACAGGCAAGCTCACAATCATTAGGGGAAATAAATTCAGAGAAATCTTCCTCTTCCCTTGCTACTCCAAAAAAAAAAAAGCCCAAATCTATGACCAGAAATCACTAACCTTGTGATCCAAAGAAAGGTATAAAAATCCAGCAATACGATTGCAAGAGATCGGCGATGAGGAGCTTGAGAGAGAGAGAGAGAGAGAGCAAAACCTGGTCAGAATAAAAGAAGAGGGGATAAGATCGGACAACACTTTTTTGTGGAAAATCAGAGGCAATAGGCCCTGTTTGAATTGTAAGAAAAATATTTCTGAAGGAACATTTTTTCTTCAAATTTTTTTTTCTTTCCACGATTTATAGAGAAATGATATGATTGTGATTAAATTAGAGAGGTATTAACGGGAAATGATATATTCGACCCTTTTTTACGTGGGACAGCCCCTTCTATCTATTTGTTAAGAGTAGTCATAAATACAACAGAAGGGGTTATCCCAAGTAAAAAAGAGGGGTGAATATATCAATTCCGGGTATTATCACAAATTGGAGAATTTATATGATGGGTGGCCGTGAAAACACGTGAAGTCTAAAAAAAACTAGGTACGGTCCACTTTTTTTGATGATCCAAACCGTTCATCTGTTTGGGCACAACGTAAATAGATTGTGCCCAAAAAATCATTTCCATAGGATGATCCTAACCCTCCGATCTGTAGAAGATTCCATAAATGATTTTTGGAAATCTCCATATTCAGATCAGTTCAGATCGGAGGGTTAGGATCATCCTATGGAAATGCTTTTTAAGGCACAACCTATTTACATTATGCCCAAACAGATGAACGGTTTGGATCATCAAAAAAAGTGGGCCGTACCTACTTTTTTAGACTTCACGCGTTTTCACGGCCACCCATCGTATAAATTCTCCACAAATTGAAGGTCCTTCTAAGTAAATATTGAAGAGGGTAAGGCTTCAAGCCATAGTATTTCTGCTGGGCCAGTATTCTCCCTTGTTTGAGGGGTTTCTTCGTCTAACTTATCAGCAATTCTAGTGTGTGATTTGTCATAGTCAAGAGGTTCATTCCTCTCCTACACCCTGGTGGAGTCCCTCTAAGACCTAAGAACTTAAACAGTCAGATTTAACTTCGATGGCTTGAGTCTTGGGTCCAGCGAGAGTGGGAGGTCTGCTCTGGAATGATGTTGGAGCCACCTTATGGGCGGTCTTGAACCCAATTAGACGGAAAGAGTAATGAAGAGGAGGTGCAAGCCATCCTTTGTGGTGTTTACTGTTGGGGTTCCACGCAAAAGCAAATAGTCCCACATCGGATAAGTGAAATAGATGGGGATGGGCACCCTCTTTCTAATGGCTAGCTTTTAGGGGTGAGTTCTCTCCTGTTAATTTCGTAACATTTACCTGGTTGATTTCAGAGTGCCCAGAGAGATCATTATTAAAGGAGATTCGCTCAAGATTATCAGGTTGATGAACAACAAAATCCCCTATATTTAGAGAATCGCCGATGGGACAAGTCCTGCATTCAGTATATGCAGAGTCCGCTAACTAGTTGGCTCGACCGGGGTCTATAGGCCTAGCCCGGAGCTCTTTGAATTTTTAACCCTATAGTCCTTTCTAGGTATAATCTTTATGGTCCTCTCTAGTGGTCATCTTTTATATTAGTTGAGCAGGTTAGGGTGTGTACAGCAAGGCTTCTCATTCTCGCCCAATTAAATGGGTGGAAACAGATTAATGAGAATCTTTGCAAGTGACTCTGAGTTGCTCCGAAGAAGGTTAAATTTGAGAAATGGACTTAGCAGGTCAGACAGGGGAATGAGCCCTTAGCTTTGTATTCTGACCACCTCGGTGTTAAGAGCTCTCTTCAATAAAATTCTCTTCATTACCCCTCCCAAAAAATTATCTTAATGTGCAAACAAGGGTTAATTCGGTGCCATCGAGAGAGGCCTTTTAAGTCACGAACTGAAATACTTTCCTATTTTATTTTCTTTATCAGAACGGGTGTAGAATGGAAGAGTTTGATGAGAACCTGACTGAATTCTTAATGGCTTCTCAATTTTTGTTCTCCAGAGTGGGCGAAATGGGGAGGACAAAATCACAAAAAAAGTTCTCCAAATAACTTTTCATTTGAGATTTGCAGAAGGACATGATATTCCACCCCCCCCCCCCCCCCCCCCCCCCCCCTTGCAGTACACATATGCCCCCCTTATGACATGAACAGTGGGCAACTTCAACACTTTTTGACATCAAATCACATTATAAGGGAGTGGCATGCGTAGTTGTGGGGGGGGGGGGGGGGGGGGGGGGGGGTCGCCCTTGGAAGAAATGGGCAGAACAGGCCATCTTAGAGAATGCCATTCTCCATACCCTTTTTGTTCTCCACAAAATATATATATATATATATATATATATATATATATATATATATATATAGAGAGAGAGAGAGAGAGAGAGAGAGAGAGAGAGAGAGAGAGTGTTGGTGAGCTTAAGCTCACAAAACTTATGGTGCGCTTAAGCGCCCCAGTCACATGGGTCCCACATTTTCTGTGGTGATCCAAACCATTCATTTGCAAGGCCCTATCATAGATAGGGGGTGTACCAAAAATCAGCTCCATTGGATCATCCTAACCCCTCCTTTTGTGGAGGACAAAAATGGGCAGATTTGTGGACAAACAATGTCTGTCCATTTTGACCTCCACAAATGGATGGGTCAGGATGATCCTATGGAGATGATTTTTGGTACACACCCCATCTATGTAAGAGCCTTTCAAATGAATGCTTTGGATCATTCTAACAAAGTAGGGCCCCATGTGATTGGGCGCTTAAGCTCACCATAAGTTTGATGAGCTTAAGCTCACCAAACATATATATATATATATATATATATATATATATATATATATATATATATATATATATATGAGGAAACTGTTGGTGAGCTTAAGCTCACCAAACTTTTGGTGAGCTAGCTTGCCCAATCACATGGGTCCCACATTTTGGGGAGTGATCGAAACCATTCATTTTAAAGGCCTTATCATAGATAGGGGGTGTACCAAAAATCAGCTCCATAGGATCATCCTAACCCCTCCATTTGTGGAGGACAAAAATGGACAGACACAAATCTGCCCATTTTTGTCCTCCACAAATGAAGGGGTTAGGATGATCCTATGGAGCTGATTTTTGGTACACCCCCTATCTATCATAAGGCCTTTAAAATGAATGGTTTGGATCATCCTAACAAAGTGGCCCCCCATGTGATTGGGCAAGCTAGCTCACCAAAAGTTTGGTGAGCTTAAGCTCACCAACAGTTTCCTCTATATATATATATATATATAATGCAGGATTGCAGACCTTTTAATTTCCTGAAAATCTAGTTGTTTAGATGTCAAATGAACCACATAAAACACTTTTCTCGGTCGATCACTTCGAACAACTAGATGAACGGTCTTGACATGTGCCACATGTACTAGAAAAGAGACGCCAAAAGATAAAAACGACTCGAAACCGGATACTTTCCCTAAAAAATGAAAATTAAATTAACAGAGATTGATAAATCCAGAATCCAGTAATCAAATAACAAGTGATGGTAAAAGTTTTAAAAACTAAAACAAATTTTAAGACGATGTCAATAGAAAAATTCTGAGTATTCTGCAATGTTTTAACAAAATCTCTATGAGCAGAAAGAACTCGTATGAAACAGAAAGAGTCAAAAGAGACGATATTCATTCTTATGATATTAGGCATCATATTCCCCTTGAGAGAACTTGTTCTCTGGGTAGAAGACAGCGACAACTTGATTTCCGCCGAATTTTCTTCCATTCAGTCCTGCCCGCGCCTTAGAAGATCCATCGGTGTCTGCATATTCCAAGAATACCTGAAAAGGGGGAAAATATAAGGTTGACCATGAGAAGAATATCTCCAAACTCATCAGGAAGAACAGCTCAGTTCACCAAACGGCAAACCAGACGGGCTTTCATGTCATTAGTAATGATAATCCCAAAATTCTCCAACTTATCATCAGCACAAACATTTTAAGGAGGTAATTTGGTCCTAATCTCAATCTGGTACTTGAAAAGCTAAATCAATAATCAAGAACAAGAAAAATCAGATCAGTGTTATCATCTATACATCTGTCTCTTTGTATATCTATAATATATACAAAAGCATGGTTCTTTCCATCGTCATTCGCTTTCTTTGAAAGAAATTTTTTTAATGGAAAACCTTTACTTTATACCTCATGTTTTGTTTTGATAGCGTGGGGCCTAACACTTTAGACCAGAGTATAACATGGGTGGGGGCTACCATTTTGGTGGACCCACTATTCTACACCTCATGCTATGATTGGGCAGGGCCCAAAATTTTATAACAATGCCTAACATGGGCAGGGCCACCACCCTACACCTAATGTTTTGGTGTGGTGGGCCCACTATCTCCACCCAAACATTTCCATGGGATGAGCCCAACATTTTACACCTCATGTTTTGGTGTGGTGGGCCGTGGGCCCACCATCTCAACCCAAACCTACGCATAGAGTGGAGCCCACCATTTTACCCCCAGTGTTATTGATGATGTAGGGTTCAGAAGCTCTATCAAACCTATGCATAAACCTATGCATTAGGGTGGGCCCCACCATTTTATAAGCTTTAAAAATTCTAAAAACTTGATCCAGTACAAGTCAACTAGAGGGGCACTACTCAAGTCTGTGACCTTCAAGGTTGCAAATTGTGTAAGATCGCAGATGGTTTATGGGTTGTATAAAAGATTATTCTTCCCTTCTTCAGGATTTTTACAGGCAAAGTTGTGCTTTTAAGTTTATGAATTTTCAAATGATGAAGAATGTGCATTTTCTACTGACCTTCCCAACTCCTGGAGAAGACTCACCATTCGGATTTGGCCGAGGGATGACAACGTTAACCAATGTACCTGCATTGATATTTGAATTTATCAGACTTGAAACTGATAAAGAAGAAGAGTAACGGGTAAAGAAAGATCAAAATAATAGGTCTTCTGTGGGTTAGGCCTGATTCTTTCTAGCACAATGTTGAACTACAAAAAGCTGTAAAAACAAACCAAAAAAAAAAACAAAAAACAAGAAAAAAAGAAATCCATTTATGCAGATGAAATTAGATAGAAGTTCCATAAAAGACAGATCAGGCCTTCAAAATTTTGCTGACTACTTACCATATTTTCCGCCTTCTCCTCTCATGTCTTCCACTATGTCTTCATATTCCTCGTCATCTTTTAACTCGTCTGCGGTAACCACCTGTGTTAAGCATACAACCTTGGAAGGAAGGACACCTGCTTGGAACACGAGCCTCTGCAAAAACCCATGCAGAATGTCAGCAGGTAAATTAAGTATGACTCAGATCCCCTAAAATATTGCAATTTATCTAATTTTCTCATTTTTATTGCCATTATAATGATTTTTTTAAAATTAGTCCATTATAATGATTTATTATAATCATTTCTACAAAAAATTGAAGACAGCAGAAAAGTTATTCCGTGAGGGGGTTCAATAATTTGCACAAGGGAAATTCTGTTAGGCCACGTTTGGATACCCATGAGATTTAGATTTGGATTTCTCACATTTGCAGTTGAGATTTGGAGCTGGATCAGATCCTTAGATTTCCAAACCAGCTACAACCGTGGAAAAAAAATCTGATTTTCAAATCTGTTCTCCAAGACATTATTTGGAAATCAATATTTGTGGCAATTACCGTTCACCCTCGCTGTTCGCTGTTCCTCGACCTTTTTGCTGCAACATTAGCATGAGGATGATTGATGTATTTTGTATCCAAAACTCAAATCCAATCCAATACAAAAGCATGAGGTATCCAAACGTGACGTTGCCTTAATGTTTTCAAAAATATAAAAATAAAAATCAACATAAAGTGTTCCTCACCTGCAATGCTACCTGCTGTTGTGCTTGTAATAATACACTCTCCTGTTCAGGTTTAGGTTGGGTAGAACCCTGGTTTGCACGCCGAACAGTGAGAGTTTTATCTCCCAACTTGACCCCATTAAGAGCCGCACATGCAATGTCTGTAACCGAGAGGTCCTGATAAACACAGAAGGCATAGCCTTTTGAATTCCCCGTTTCCCTGTCCTTGACGAGATCGAAACCACGAAGAGGACCAAATGATTCCAGCAACTTCCTTATCTCGGTTTCTGTAAAGTAATATGGAAGTCCACCCACAAAGATGCGATCAGGTCCCTCAAGCCCACCAACTGAACCGGGTGTCAGCCCAACTGCACCCAGGTTCAGATTAGGGTTGGGCTGGCTTGGGCCAAGTGCGGCAGCAAGAGAAGGGTTGTAGTCAGTGGGCCTCCTAAGCTTTACCGGCGCCCCCTGGATATAAACAACTATAATTTAAACAGTACTACCGCAATGAAACATACAATTGACACGTGTTGTCCATGTCATTAATGCTCTCACACAAGGCATCAAGTACGGAAATGATAGTCTACCCAAAAAAGCTAACACATCCAAACAGGACTTTAAAAGGTATATATAGAAGGCATAATATAAGTTCATCCAGGGTATCAAAATAGAAAACATGTAATTTTAGATAAATAGAAACACATTAAAACAGTACATAGTATCACAAGGGCCAATGCAGTCCCAAAATGGTGGTTGTCTCTAATTTAGTGTCCTTGACTGAGTACAGTGAAAGCTTTGAAATCATAAATGAGTTGAGAAATGAAGGTACTTTAAGCCACTATGACAGATGACGAATCTATGGGATGGAGTATCTTTCAAAGATTAGGCTCATATTGTAGCTTACTAGGATGGGCCCGTAGGGAATAAGGTATGGACAAACAAAATAGGCTATGCAGGGGAATTTGAATTTACTAGCAAGAGTACACTGTTATAGTAGAGAATATGGGTAAAAAAGATGGGTGCAATTTAGGATTTGTGATACTAAAATATGCGATTAAAGAAATATTTATATTAGGTTTAGGTTAGATACAGAGGGGGGCAGACGTATCCCAAGAAAGTGCAGAAGTATCTTAGAAAGGCGCAGGCAACGTTTTTGGCAAGACTAAGAGACAAGGTTTATGGTATGTAAAACAAGAAGAATAATTAGATATTTGAAGTTTTAGGCAAGGAGAACGAATATTTCCAGTTCACGGGCAGACTGTTTTTGTGGAAGAAACCAAGAAAAGAAAAGATAGGAGAAAAATAGATTAGAAGTAACGAAAAAATAAGACACTTATCTCAAGGTATCCAACTAAGAGTTTTCCTTGGCATCTCACCAAATAAGAAGATTATGCTAGAATCACACTAGCAATCCCGAGGCTTCACACCAAGGGAACCCTAGGCCTCGCATCAAAGGGACAAGGCATGGTACCCTGAAGAATAGATATCACATCCACACGAGAGAAAAAAACTTCAAATATTTATTCATTCCGTCATAGCATGAAAGAACAATGCCTTGAGGCTACAATATATAAGAAAAAGAGAACTAGAACGTTCTAAAATCCTAAAACAAAAACCTAACACTTTTGGACTAAAATATCCTCTAATGACTTAAAGACTCCCTCCCCACTTAAAATTTTCCTCATACATGTGGGAGGTCTAATTAGAACAACTGATAATGAAAGAACTTATTTGATATGAATTTTGAGGGAAAAGACTAATACTCCCCTATGATTTAAACTTAAACAATACTCTAAACCTAAATAGAACTCTCTTAACATTAACGATAGGCCCCATCTTTAACTCTTGATTCTTCATAGCATCTTCGATGGTCCCCCATCACATTAAGAAACATAAAATCATCAAAGGCGAATTACATGTTCAAACATTTGATTCCATGCATCTTCAATATGGCTTCCAAGCTATAGCTTATCTACAAGGAAAAGAAAAGGTTAATGCTATGTCAAACATTTCTGCATAACAAACAAGAAATTGGTCACCTTTTGAAACTTCAAGGTACAAAGAATAAGGTTGACCATTCAAAAAAAAAGGCTTGCAGCTTAAAAGCATAACTGTAAGTTAGTTGGTTTGAGGAGGAATGAAAAGAGTTCATCAATTATGCAAGGAATCCACAAGCATGTAGCCTATGGAAAGAAAATGAAAGCAGGGTTGCCATCTAGATCGTCGGAAGCACAACCCAAGAGTTGAAACCTTTTATTGGGCAGTGGTCCAAAAAAGTAATACACAGGAAAGGAAAATCTCGAACCTCAAACATAATACCATCCAAGGCCATCGCATTACTTGCTTCTTCAACAGACCTCATCTCCACAAAAGCAAATTTCTTATCATGGTTGATATATACATTGACAACAGCATCACCTGCAAAACAGACAAGCACCTAATGATATTCACGCTCAAAGGTAAAGTCATCATGTAGAGGCAAGGTAAGAGGAGAGAGAAGGATTGGCAAACCGGGACCCGCAGTGTTTCCTCCAATGGTAGTCATAACCTGGCTAAAAAAGGTTGCAACAGACTGCAACAAAAGACAAGAAAAAAAAAAAGAAAAAAGTATGAGTTACCTGCAAGTATTGCTATCTTAAAACATCAACAAAAGGATAGGTAGAAACTACAAATTCAAAAGATAGACATGATTTCTCTTATGGAAATTGTAACAACATTCCATTGTCTGAGAATGCCACTCCATGCTTTATTAATGACCAATTTATAGCAGTTTTTGGAAAATCATAAATAATAGAGTCTATAGCCAATTACAATAGTGTAAAACGAAGAAGAGAGTGCCATTATTTAACGATGGAGCATGGATATCAATTCCCTTTCTCTTATCATACTTAACCTTCAAACTGAAAGCCCAGAGTTCCTTGCCACATGGCCCTCTATGGGAATGGGATGCACTAACAATTATCATTATTCTACAACTTCAGGATAAAAATTACTAAATACAAAAAAAAATAAAAAAAATCCATAGAACAATAAAAAAGATTTTGAATAAAAACTTCAAAACAATTGGTCTTCAATATTTGACTTAATGAAATGTTATCAGCACTCCCGTATTTTGATGATCGCACTCCTCACTTTATTAAAAAGTACGGTATGGCCCGCCCCATAGGATGATCCAAACCGTCCATTAGATGGGCCACAGCCTCAATAGGTTGTGCCCCAAAAATCAATTCCATAGGTTGATCCTAACCCTCTGATCTATAGAGGGATTGAATATTAGGAACCTATGGATCGGAGGGTTAGTATCAACCTATGGAAATGATTTTTGGGGCACAACCTATTGAGGTTGTGGCCCATCTAATGGACAGTTTACATCATCCTATGGTGCGGGCCATTCCGTACCTTTTAATAAAGTGAGGAGTGATATCATCAAAATACAGGAGTGCTGATAACATGTCCCTTGAATTATTACCTTTAAAGAATTAAACTTGCCATCATTAGAACAATAAAAGGATCTTGAACAAAAACTACAAAAAAATTAGCTTCAATATTTGGATTATTACCTTTAAAGAATTAAACTTTGAATCACCTAGGCATTTTAGAATTTTGAGTCTTCCAAATCAACACTTATCAAACTCATGTTTAAAAATAATGCAAAAGTTTTGCATTACATGTTATTAAAATTTGGTTAATCAAAATAATATTAGAAGTTAACAATTTGTCGCAATTTATCACAAGGTAACACTAGATTATCTCTCAAACAATATCATATCCAACAGGCTCAGATCTCCACATGACTTTTCAGCATCGTCTACATAGCTACTTAAATTGCAATTACTGTGCAATTTCATTTACATACAATAATATCTGAAGTATATGATATGTAGCACAGTAGCAGTTTTATTAAAAATGAGATCACTTAACTCACATACAATATTCCCTATCCACAGATAAACCCTAATTTTCCACATGATGTTTCAGGATCATTCACATAGCGACTTATTAATCAATCACCAAAGCAATTCTTCTTCTTTTTGCAATTACATAAATGTAATATGATATGCGCGTGCCGCAAGTCTTACTTAAGAAAACGATCAAAAATTGTATCAGTCCTCTTGAAATCTTTAAATGTATTTTAAGGGACTTGCTAGGCAATTTTGCAAAAAGCCATTACGTGGCTCACTTTTTCAGGAGAGAACAGCGACCTCAAATGAATCAAATGAATGAGACAAAATATGCTAGGAGGTGGCTGCTCTCTCCTGAATATGTGAACCACGAAATGTCTTTATGCGAAATTGCCTAGCAAATCCCTAAACTTAAAATTAAATTTGAATTTTTTCATACATGTTCAAGTTCCCTATATTTAATGTTTCCATCTCCTTTTACATTCTCCAACTCAGGTTGATTGACCATCAATACCTTTGGATCATGGTTTTAATTTCCACCGAAACCGACACGAAATGACCGAAACGTTTCCATTTCCAACCCCACCGAAACCGAAATGACCGGAATGCATAAACCAAAATCGTCAGTGTGTACTAGTAATATACTATATAACTATGTATTACATAACTATATGTATATGAATTGCGTGCAAAATGTGGTACAAGTATTATGTACATATATTTATATGAATTGCATGTGAAAGTTTGTATATGTCGCAGAAGAGAAGAGAAGGAAAAGAGTGACTTAGGGAAGACTCCCCCTCACTTATGCATTTATATAAATGAGAAATAAGGTACAATGACCACTATGCTCTTAGGCATCTACACACATACACATACACACTTCTAAAACTTCCCGTCAAGATGGAATGTATATATCATACATTCCTAGCTTGTTACAAATATCACTCAATTTGGCTCTACTCAAGGGTTTGGTGAAGGTATCAGCAAAAGCTGATCTGCTGAACATGTGAAGGTAGTGCATAATTTGCCCTGTTGGATCTTGTGGCAAATGAAATGGCAGTCCACCTCGAAGTGTTTGGTACGCTCATAAACGACCGAATTGTTGGCAATATGAATCGCAGCCTTATTGCCGCAATACAACTGAGCTGGTGAGAATGATGGGAATCCAATCTCAGCTAGAAGAGAGCGCAGCCAGATAAACTCACTATCAGTGTGTGACATAGCTCGGTATTCGGCTTTAGTACTCAATTTTGATACAACATTTTGCTTCTTACTGCGTCAAGATACTAGGTTACCTCCAACAAAGGTGCAATACCCAATCGTGGATCTTCTGTCACTTGGAGAACCTGCACAGTCAGCATCACAAAAACCTTCTAACTTCATATCGCCATATCTCTTGAAAAGAAGCCCTGGAGCACTTTTCAAATATCTAAAGATCTGAACCACGGCTGCCTAGTGGGACGTACAAGGGGTACTTATGAACTGGTTAACAACCCCACAGCATATGAAATATCTGGGCGAGTGACTCTGAGATATATGAGTTTTCCAACTAGTCTGCGGTATCTGCCAGGGTCTTCTAACAAGTCACCCTCTTATGGAAGAAGCTTTGTATTTAGATCCATGGGAGTAGTAGCTTATCTTATCCCTAAAGATCTAGTCTCATCTAGAAGATCCAAAACATATTTCCGTTGTGATAGGGAGAGACTAGTACCCGAGTAGGACGCCTCAATCCCCAAGAGATATTGAAGGCGCCCAAGATCATTTGTGGAGACTTCTCAACTCAACTCAACTAATCCTTTGTCCCAAACTAGATTTGTGGAGAATTTTGATTGCAGGAAATTCTTCAGTCTTTGTATGTCATATGAGTCACTTCCTGTAATGATAATATCATCCACATGAGACTATGAGAAGAACGGGACCCGCATCCGACTTCTGACTAAATACCGAGTGGTGAACGGCACATCGCTTCACACTCTATCTCATGAGAGCATCACTAAAGCTCCCAAACCAAGCTCTAGGAGATTGCTTGAGACTATATAATGACTTTAGAAGATGGCAAACTGAGGATAACTCCCTCTGAGCAACATATCTAGGAGGTTGCTCCATATACACCTCCTCAGCCAAATCACCATGAAGAAAGGCATTTTTGACATCGATTGCTATAATGGCCAGCTGTGGTTAACTGCAAGAGAGGTTAGAGCCCTCACAGATGGAATCTTGGCACGGGGAGAGATTGTCTCGGTGTAATCAATCCCATATGTCTTAGTATATCCTTTGGCAACCAATACTGCCTTAAGGCGCTCAATTGTCCCACCTGGAAAATATTTGATGGCATAGATCCATCGGCAACCAAAATGATGAGCCACTGGAGGCGGGGGAACAATATCCCGCGTATGATTCACCTGAAGGGCGGCCTTCTCATCGTCCATAGCAGCACGCCACCCAGGATGAGCAAGTGCTTCCCACCAAGACTTAGGCAAAGAACTTTTTTTTTTTTGAAAGATGACAAGTATTTTTATTGATACTATGAAAGGTACATTGGGGACCAGAGGTCCCGGCTGCCATTACATGGTATCAAGCACAACTGGGCAGGAACATACTCCTGAGCAAGAAAAGTTGAGAGTAAATAAAATGAAAAAGCCATTACATGGTATCAAGCACAACTGGGCAGGAACATACTCCTGAGCAAGAAAAGTTGAGAGTAAATAAAATGAAAAAGCACCTGGGTCAAGCTCTCCAGACCTTGCCTTAGAGCCAAACCAGAAAGGAACCCCTTTCAACCAAATCAATTCATCCGTCCTCCACTATGATCAAACAAAATGACCACCTACTAGCTTCACATTCCTAACACTTCGCATCCTCTTTCTAGCAACTTCTATCTTCCTGTAATTATGTTTCCATAATAGCCACAATGTCCAGGTTTCTTCTTCTACCTAATTCCTACGCCAGCTTCTTTTTCTCCGTCCCTCATCCCCTTATATTCCGGAAGTTAATCTTTATTTAGCAACCATTTTTCCGCCCAAAGAAACCTTTAGATCTCGCCTGTCGTAAGAGTTTGAGTTCCTTAATTCCCTTTTTCTTTTTGTTAAGATTAGATCTACCGGATCAGCCCTGATTTGCGGTGTCCATAAGCATCCTACAGGTGGTATCATCCCTCATCCCTGTAAACCAAACCAGTGTCACGGGCCAAATATTTGAGCAACGGAATAACCCGTGCGGCACCCCAACATGCACAAATGCTAGGGCAAGCCTTCAATCGTGCAAGGCTTTAAAGGCCCTACACGCCAACACCCCTTGATGCTTCGAATGTGCACACAAACTCTAAGCTGTTCAACAAGCTACTCGGCTCAGATCTTGACATGCGCTTCTAGGTACCCACACTCATGATCAGCCTGCATCACGAGTACATCGAACATAAGGCCTTGGGGCCTAATGCAAAGTCCATCGAGTACGAGGCATGACGATGCCACGCACCAATCCGCCAAGCGCTGGGGCTTGGTCATCCAAGAAGCAAGATGCCCCATGGACTGATCCGCAAGGTGTACACCTCACGAGGGCAACCGAAGTCGCCCCGGCACGAACCCATGGAAGACCTAGAGAATGGCCTACCCACGAGACGTACCGCGGTGCAGGGGGACAAACAGTATAGGTAGCCCCCTACACCGGTCCGTCGCGCAATGCATGTGGGAACCCAACCCAACATGCACCGTCTTTGGCCCCCATCCTCAACCAAAGAAACTGGAGCATCCCTATGAATAACTCGCAGTCCGCACCCAAAGCTCCCTTAGGGCACGCCTACGAGTTGAAGTATGATTTCCTACTGTGTGCAACAGATGCACAAGTCCTCTTGCAACCCATGAGCAAGCCACCAAGGCTCCTGCCCACACCTGCTGGGCCTAACGGGGGAGGAGTCAGCAAGTCACGGGGTCAACTCCTCCTATAGAGTTTGGCCAGCCAACCAGCTTAGCGGCGAGTGGCGACCAAAGGTGCTATAAACAACGCATTTCCAAGACGCAACGAGACAAGATGGGATGGATTTTAATACCGGTTGTGTCCTGAACTGTTTCCCCGTGACACTCCCCCACCTGATAACGTCGACGCCCTCGTCGACACTGAACGCTCTGTGAAGCTCAGTTCCACAATAACAATGACTTCTCAATCTTGAAAACAGCTACCACTGGTACTTCGACAATCAGCGCATTCTGACTTCTACTGCATACCACACTGGCTCAAGTTCTGCCAATCACTGCACTATAGCTCTGCTGGAGTTATCTTCAACAACGATAGTTTTTCCGGACTCCATCAAACTAGGCGAAGGTTTTCTGACGGTGCCTACAAACGCTGTGGATGACGTGCCATCACTTTCGGCACGGAAGGTTTTGGCTCACCTACAACTGGATGACGTGCCATCACTTTCGGCACTGAAGGTTTCGGCTCACCTACAACCGGATAACGTGCCATCACTTTCGGCACGGAATGTTTTGGCTCACCTACAACCGGATAACACGCCATCACTTTCGGCATGGAAGGTTTTGGCTCACCTACAACCAAATAACGTGCCATTACTTTCGGCACGGAAGGTTTTGGCTCACCTACAACCAGATAACGTGCCAACACTTTCGGCACGGAAGGTTTCGGCTCACCTACAACCGATGATGATGGTTCTGAGCACTCCACCAAACTCCATAAGGGCAGAGCGACCAAACTTGAATCCTTCCCTCAAGCAACTCTCAAGTTCCTCCTTAGCTACACTCAAGCTTCCTCTAGAGTGGTCTTCCGAAATGGCCAACTTGCACCGCTTCGTCTCTCCCTGAATATGCCACCACTTCTGGCACAGCATCTGCCTCACTTTCGGCCAAGTGCAGCACTTGCCACCCGCAAAGTGCAAGCCAACCACGGAGTCCACAAGCACTCCCAAGCAAAGAGACCACCACATCGGTCTCGCCTCCTCCTTGAGGCCAAGAATCCCCTATTGGGATCAATCAACGCGACGCTTAGTCTTGCCTGCTTCTGTTCAACACTGTAGAACTTGATTTGAACAATCAACCCTTATGCCACAAATGGTCTCCTTGGGCACTTGCGGTTAGTACTCACACTGCTAACCACCCAAATATTCCATCATTCAGATTGAGCTGTCCTTTCAATTTCGACAAACAAAGAGATTCTAAAGCAGCAAGAAACACACAAACATACCATGTCGACCCATACCAACACAGTCTGCCCATATGCCATCTGAGCTCACCACACTGTCCCATATCAGCACAGCAAACCCATTATCAAATCTAAGCGGCCTTGGCGTTCGTTCCAAGGTCTTTTTGAGAAGAGCATCACGCATGCTCGATTATAATTGTGAACTGCCATAAAAGTACTTCAGTCATTGACCAGCTCTTCATCCTGAGCATGTCTGCTAATTCGTCAAACTGGTTATGCCATCACACTGAGCAAGCAAATTCACTTCGATGAGCGCTTTGGTGCCGACACGTTCAACACCTCATCTGATAGGGGAAGGCTTATGCCAGCAGCCAACCCTTTTTTCATAGCAAGCCCTTAAGGCCATATGCTAACACAACAATGTTAGCCAACACTACAACGGAGCATTCACAACTCCCCAACTGCCACTTCCGATCTCACACATCGGTGGGTCACTGAAAGATGCCAACCTGTTCGCTGACGGTTGCAGCTCTAACACTGTATCAAGCTTCGAGCAAATCCATTCAGCAATGCTTGAACAAACACTGATGGTACTAATCTTTGCAGGCCATCGCGCCTCTGTTGCGCGACTCAAGTAGAATAAGGGAGAGTCCATCGAAAGGAACATACCCACGCAATTTCAGCTCTTCTTCAGCTGACTAATGGACTTTCAAAGTGTTAGATTCAAAGACATCCGCAACTTAGCACTTCCAACTTGGTGTGCTAACATTCAAGCTCTTTCCAACTCCGCCACAACATAAAGCATTTCCCGTTCCTTTGTGCGAAGCAACATGCACTAGAGATGAACTAATCATAGCCGCAGACATTGCAACTATGCCAGCACAGACACCAACTGTATCAGCTCCTTGCAAAACTCTTGATTCACAACCTGCTCTGATCTGGCACTAAATACCATCTGACACCAATTCTCAAAGCACACTTTGAATACATAGCTTGGACATTCCGCTCTGATACCAACTGTCACGGGCCAAATATTTGAGCAACGGAATAACCCGTGCGGCGCCCCAACATGCACAAATGCTAGGGCAAGCCTTCAATCGTGCAAGGCTTTAAAGGCCCTACACGCCAACACCCCTTGATGCTTCGAATGTGCAAACAAACTCTAAGCTGTTCAACAGGCTACTTGGCTCAGATCTTGACATGCGCTTCTAGGTACCCACACTCATGATCAGCCTGCATCACGAGTACATCGAACATAAGGCCTTGGGGCCTAATGCAAAGTCCATCGAGTACGAGGCATGACGATGCCACGCACCAATCCGCCAAGCGCTGGGGCTTGGTCATCCAAGAAGCAAGATGCCCCATGGACTGATCCGCAAGGTGTACACCTCACGAGGGCAACCGAAGTCGCCCCGGCACGAACCCATGGAAGACCTAGAGAATGGCCTACCCACGAGACGTACTGCGGTGCAGGGGGGCAAACAGTATAGGTAGCCCCCTGCACCGGTCCGTCGCGCAATGCATGTGGAAACCCAACCCAACATGCACTGTCTTTGGCCCCCATCCTCAACCAAAGAAACTGGAGCATCCCTATAGATAGCTCGCAGTCCGCACCCAAAGCTCCCTTAGGGCACGCCTACGAGTTGAAGTATGATTTCCTACTGTGTGCAACAGATGCACAAGTAAGTCCTCTTGCAACCCATGAGCAAGCCACCAAGGCTCCTGCCCACACCTGCTGGACCTAACGGGGGAGGAGTCAGCAAGTCACGGGGTCAACTCCTCCTATAGAGTTTGGCCAACCAACCAGCTTAGCGGCGAGTGGCAACCAAAGGTGCTATAAACAACGCATTTCCAAGACGCAACGAGACAAGACGGGATGGATTTTAATACCGGTTGTGTCCTGAACTGTTTCCCCGTGACACCAGGCTCGTCGCCCATTACTGCCATTGCGATAAATTCAACTTCATCATCCTCTTCCGCCACAGAATTGAATAAGATCCAGTAAAGTAACCGGAGTTTCTCCCATTCCATCCACATTTGTTCATAAGAAATCCCTTTTTTCCTTGATGATGTCGCCACGGTCCACGTATAGGGGCTCCTACCACACGATTTGAAGCATCACGGGCCTTATCCACGTTGCTATCACGTGCATTTGTTAGCTTGCCACCTGTAGATACCACTTTTTCATGTTCCTGAACCTTCTTACATTACAATCAAGTTGAGAAGATTCTATTACACCTTCAACTGATCGCTTTTGTAGCTCTTTGCTAGGGTCCACGATGAACGGTGGATGATTAAGAATCATAGGGGGGTTTCCTTTTTCACCATTCTCTTGCAGTATAGCTGTATTCCCAGCTGGAACGATCGAAGAGCTCCACACACATACGACTCGTGTCCCATTCTCGATGTTGATGCACCGCCACGTGGCAAAATATTGGGAACAAAAATCCTCTCGTTCTTATCTGTACCCACTTGTCTGCCATGCTTCACTGCAAGATTAGCGGGAGTCATGTGACTTGAGAATCCCGTCCGCTCATACGAGAATTTCAAATTTGAATCAACAGTTCCAGATTGACTTGCTTCAATCTGAGCCATCGGTTGTTTACCCTCTCTTTTTTCCACACCCGTTTCATTTTTAACCCGATGATCATATTCATTTAATCCAATTTGATCCAACAGCTGATGATGCATCCCCTTCTTCAGTTTTTCCGGGACTGGAGAACTCGTTTTTGGCTCCTGATCGTACTCCGGCCCCCCATCCCTAGGAAAAGGGTAAAAATTCCGGTTTGGTACAGAAATGGTTGTAGGCCTAATTTCCTCGCCAAACTCCCCCACTACACCAATCGGACAGAACCTATTATCGACTTTGAGTCTTACCACCAATCAAAGAGAAGCCCATTCCGATGTAAAGATTTTTGCTCTTGCGCATTCCAGACTTTGCCTACAATCACCTTCCATTTTCACTTCAACCACAGAGCCAAAGAGACTCCCAATCGCTTCGACCGTATCAATATTCCAAGCATGGAGTGGTATGCCAAATAAACGAATCCAGATGGTTCTTGCACCAGTTTTATACTCTGGATACCAAGGAGTTAGAGAAAGAAGATACTCCCCAAAAGCGGCAGCTCCTTTAAGGAAGATCCTATTGGCCTGCTCCTCCGATTCAAAGCCAAATAATACCTCATTTTTACTTAGTATGAACGGCTCCGATAAATCCGGTAGATCCCAAAACCAACACGCCCATTTCCATATTTCTTCAATGTCCCAATCAGCCTTTTTAACTTTTCCAATTAAACTCATTTTAAGCAGGTTGCTTCTGTTTTCCACATTTTTTCCTTTTTACTTCAATCGCTATCTGCTCCCCATCAACCTTTGCCCTCTTGACGTTGTCTCCAATAGTTCGTTCCCTGATCACTGCTTTGGAGCACCCACATCTACGACATTCAGTGCGTCTTCTGAAGTTGTGGTACTTGCAGCTCCAACAACTCCAATCTCCCGGAAGAAATCTTCAGCTATTATTTCCACCAGAATAGTGTTCCCCCATCCCCATTCCCATCACAGGGAACATCGTGAACTGGCCATGTTCGCGACTTAGGCAAAGAAATAGAAAACAGAGAGGACACAAAGCTGCGAAATGTAGGAGCAAATGGGCTCGGGTGGAGCTGTAGGGGCAGCAGATCGAGGTCGTCGCGCGTAGACCTGCATAGGGACAAATGAAGGAGCTGTCGGGGCTTCCGATGGGGAGGGAAGAAGAGGTATTGGATCAAGGAGAACGAGAATGGGAAGAGGAACTGAGGACACAGGAGTAATGGGCTCAGCACTAGTAAAATAGGAAACAGACTTGAAGAAGGTAACATCGGTGGAGGGAAAAAACTGACGAAGTCGAGGACTATAACACTTGTAGCCTTTCTGGATACGAGAGTAGCCCAGAAAAACACAACGCTCGGCCCGGAGCTCTATTTTTACCAACCCGTGGACAAAGTTGTGGACAAAGCAAACACATCCAAAAACTCGAGGGGTAAGGAGGAAGGGATCACCCTGAGGATGCAAGACAGAGAAGGGGGAATGATTGCCTAACATGGAAGAGGGAATGCTCTTAGCTAGGAAACATGAAGTAAGGATGGCATCACTCCAATAGACTTTAGGGACATGCATCTAAAAAAGTAGAGTACGAGCCATAACAGGGAGATATCTCAATTTCCTCTCGGCAACACCATTTTGTTGAGAGGTGTAAGCACGAGAGGATTGATGAATAATCCCATGAGAAGTTAAGAAGTCTTGAAAACCATTAGAGGTGGAAAAGTATTCTCTAGCATTATCATTTCGTAAACACTCGAGGGAAAATTATATTGATTGGTAATCTCAGCATAAAATGTGCGAAAAACAGTAAAAACATCTGATCTATTCTTAAGTACAACCATGTCATCCAAGAGAAGTCATCCATAAAGACTATAAAATAGATATACCCAAAAAGAGACTTGGTCCTCGAGCGACCCTATACATCATAATGGGCCAACTCAAAAGGTCTCGAAACCCGACTAACAGTCCAAGAGGAAAATAACACACGATGATGTTTTCCGAGTTCACAGGACTCGCACTGAAAGGGCTGCTGGGGGAAGAGGCAATAGAGGTTTGCTGAAGGCGCTAAAGAGAATGATGACCAAGACGACAATGCTACCGATAGGCATCAACAGAGCTATGCAAAATGGTGAGTGGCGGGTGACAGTGAAGATGATAAAGGTCGTCCACCTCACAACCCGATCCAATCGTCACCCCAGTTGAGAGATCCTGAAAAAGACAATAAGAAGGAAAAAATGAGACGGAGCAATTAAGAGCTTTAATAAGCTGAGTGGCAGACAACAAGTTAAAGGGAGACTTAGGGACACAAAGTACAGACGATAAAGACAGACCAGAATGAGGAGAAAGTGTATCAACACCAGAGATGGGAGCTTTAGTCCCATCAGCAAGAGTAACAGACCGATAAAGAGAATGAAATGGTTGAAAGGAACTAAGGGATGAAGAGTTACCAGTCACATGGTTGAAGGCCCTGAAATCAATAATCCAGGGGATAGAAGTAGTGAGGAGAGATTCAGGCGAACTACCTGACTGCACAATGCATGCAGTGGGGGGGGCAGCTGCTGAGACGAAGGCGCTGTAACTCCTCATAGTCTGCCCTGGAGACTGCAAATGTATCACTCGGGGCTGCCTGAGGAATACTGCCAAGAATGGATGGGGTTGTCGAAGCATCAAAAGGATCAGTAGCGGTGAGGTGTGCCGAGCGGGAGGGACAGAGCTGACTGCACAACGCATGCAGTGGGGGCAGTTGCTGAGATGGAGGCGCTGTAACTCCTCATAGTTTGCCCTGGAGACTGTAAATGTATCACTCGGGGCTGCCTGAGGAATACTGCCAAGAATGGATGGGGCTGTTGAAGCATCAGAAGGATCAATAGTGGCGAGGTGTGCCGAGCGGGAGGGATGAAGCTCGGGATAAAGTGTGTAGCAAATATCAACATGATGACCCAGTCTCTGACAATGAATACAATATGAGCGACCATGACCACCAGTACCTTGGCCGCCGCCACGGCAACCACTATAGCCTTTACCCCAGCCAACGGAAACACTATTGGGCTCGTGAGTAAATTTCGGTGAGAGAGAGAAGAGAGCCAGTCCTAAGAAGCTACTGTCGAAATGACAAGAAGTCCGGGCCCAATGACTCAAAGAAATGAATAGTGCGGAGTTGGTCTTGCTGCCGAGCTAGAACTATCAAATCAATCATCAGTGGCATAAAGGCGTCCAGCTGCTGGCATAGAGATGAAGTGGCTGTAGTGATCAAAGAGGGGAGTATCATCGCGCTGAAGACGTATCCACTAAGAATAGGTGGCACAAGTGCGAGTGAGGTTATCAATCCCAGAATACAAAAGAGACGCGTGATCCAAGATGACGTTGGAAGTCCGCAAGGTCATCATCGGCCGAGCTACCTGAGGAGTCATGTTCTACCAAAGGAGGGTGCTGGATCAAAGAATCATCCTACCGCCAATGTTCATAGGAGGGATCCGAAGAGGGAGGATCCCGCTCATTGAGAGCAATCCTACCACGAGCGAGGTAGGTCTCAACAGCTAGACTCCATCTCAGATAGTTGGAGCTGTCAAGTTTCCCTAAGGTCATATGCGGATAAGAGTGCTTCATAGACGGAGAGTATGTAGGAGTATAGCTAGACGAGGGATCCGGAGGTGGAGCAGAAGCACTGTCAGCAAGAGCGGGGAAAACAGAAGAATCCGTAATGATTGGTGGATCCATGACAATAGAAGGAAGAAGAGACAATCAATCACACCGGCAAAGAAAAAGGTGACTATAGAGAGCAAATAGCAAAGAGATGTCATAGAAGAGATCCAATGAAGAGGTCGCGGCTCCGAGACAGAAACGTAGGAGAATAGGGGCGAGAAGTACAAGCTGTGTAGGATGGAGAGGCTAGAAACAAAATTGGAGTCGCGGGGAGGAAGAGAACATCTAGGTAATTTTAAGTCATTCTAAAGATTATAGGCAGGAGAAAGAAATAAAAAAGGAATTTAGGGTAGTAGGTTTAGGGTTTAGAGGTCCAAGATTGAGAAAGAAAAGCGTAAGATTCAAGGATGAGAAGGGATGGGAGGGCGGCGATGAGGGGAGAGAGATTGTTGGAGGTGGTGGGGAGGGGTGTGTGTAAAAGGTCGGGAAGGGAGCGAGAGCAGCTGGGGGTGGGTGCTAACGGTGAGGGTTTGAAGTGAGAGAGAGAGAGAGAGAGAGAGAGAGAGAGAGAGAGAGGGCAAGTAAGAGCTAGGTGGGAGGTAGAGGGTTGCGGCGGGCGAGATGGGGGGCCAAAGGGCGAGGTCATAGGTGGCGCTGGGAGATGGCGGAGAGGAAGGCAGGGGTGGGGGTGGCGGCAGGAGTGACGAAGAGGGTGGCGGCGGCTGGGGGTGTGGCGGCAGGGTTTGCGAGAAAGAAGAAGAAGAAGAAGAAAAAGGGTGGTTCGGGTTAGGTTGGGAGAAAGAAGAAGAAGGAAGAAGGTGGGTTAGGGTTAGGGTGGGAGAAAGAGAAAGAAGAAGAAGGTGTGTTTCCTAAATAGTGGTCCCTAGAGCACCAAAACCCTAGGGCTCTAATACCATGTTGGAGAAGATTGGAGAAGAGGATGAAGGAAAAGCGTGAGTTAGGGAAGACTCCCCCCCCCCCCCCCCCCCCCCCCCCCACTTATGTATTTATATAAATAAGAAATAAGGTAAAATAACCACAACCCTCAAGCATCTCCACATACACATGCACACTTCTAACAGTATGTACTAAATTACCAGACATGCGTGATGGTGCATTTTACTAGGTGTTCGATATTTTTAAAGCATTATGGATAGTAGTCTTGCTTGTGTGATGGTTTCTAAGTTTGCATTTGTGATTATTCTAGCATTTCCTGAAGTTTCATCTTTATATTCTATCAGCTCCATATGTTTCCTCAATTTTACGGGATTTCCACCGAAATTCCCAACCGAAACCGAAATTTAAAACCTTGCTTTGGATGGCCAATCCAACATGTATAACACTACATGATGAGATATTGAATTTTGCATAATTTTTAAATATATTAATGTTAGAAAAACCGAAGTGGCAACCCTTTCCGTCAGGTATCTTAAAGTTGAATATCGATGGTTCGAGTTTCGGGAATTCTAGTCATGCTGGTATTGGGCACATTCGAAGGGACCATGGCGGCGAGAGTGGATGGGCTTTCTCTGACCATATTAGTGTGGCGAATTTAAACAAGGCAGAAGTAATGATGCTTAAGATGGGTATCCTTCTTGTAGGTCTGATCTTCTTGACTTTGTGATTGTGGATCCGATGGATGCAAAAGGGAAAAGGTTTTCCATGAAGGTTTGGTGGCTCTAGATCATATCAGAGAAAAGAACATTTCGTTTAATCATGTTTTTATTAGGTCGGCAAATGATGTTTCCAGTGAGCTTGCTCAGAGCGGCATGCATAGAGAGGCGCTGGCAGTTCTGATAATTTACTGTTCGTTTGATTTCTTTTTGCTCCTTTGTTGGTTTTGCTTATTGCCTCGATCATCTAAATCAAGGTCCAAACAAGGTCCATTTCTTTTCTTGTGGTTTTTGCTTCTTTAATATGTTTTCATTGCCATTAAAAAATAGTATAAACAACATAAACAAGTATGCAAACAACTCTCTGTGTGCCGGAACTCAACCAAGAGTTAAAATGATTAGATAAAACCATTGTAATTGTTACAAAGTTACCGACTTCTCCAAAAGCTTAAGCTCTAATACCATGATCAAATCTGATTTTCTACTAATTCTTGGATGTTTTTCACTAACACAAACGTATGCTTAAATAAGCACTTACAGATAAGACCAAGATTCCTTCAGCTCGGCCTCAACCACATCAAATGTTATTGGGAGCATCTGTTCATTTGCCTCCTTACCAACAGCACTCAAAATGTGACCTCCACAAGGCCCCTTCAGATGGCAGCCATCAAGACCTATGAAAGGCCTGCAACCAGCGAGGAATCCAGTCCTCGTAGCATGAAAGCTAGCATAAAGTCTCTGGAAAGTAGGTAGGACATCTAAACTTGGCCTCTCTACCTTCAGCTTCACACAACTACTTGGGTTTTTAACTCTAAGAAGCTCACAACAATCCCAGATCCTAGAATACCGCTCGAGATATCCTCCCTCAATGCTTTCGATTGCTTTCCTCTTAGCCCTATAAATCTTTGCTTTTGAGACATCCACCTTGAAATCTCTCCTCACACTCTTCAGAATTGCATTTGCATCCCATTTAGGGTCGTCTCTTATCTTCTCTTGATACTTAGAAGATAGCCAAGAGGAAGTGACCTTCTCATTCTTGTATGTCTTAGGGCAGTTATGGGTGGGGATGAAGCTCTTCACTTGAAACCCCTCATCTTTTTGCATGCGAGATGAATGTATCCTCCAACCGTATTGCTTTTTGCATACAGCAGTAATTCTAGAACTCTCGTTCTTCTTGAATGTATAGCCAAAACCACGCATGATGGCATACTCTTTTAGTGCAGATCTAAACACATGTGAAAAGCTTAAAATCATCCCCAAGGCAAGCCTTGGATTCTGCATATCTGCTTCCTCATTAAATTCAACTCCTACTTCTGCTGCCACCTCGTCTTCTGTAAGTCCGGGATTTCTCAAGTTATCTCCATCTCTCTCATACTTAGCTGCATCAGTCGTAAGCACATCAGCTATATCATCTACTTCTGGTGCATCTCCCTCCTCATGTACTTCAGGTACATCTCCCTCATCATCATCTGCAAACAACTCATCGTCAGTGTCATCACCCTCCCCACTCCCTGCAAATCATCAAAACCTTCACCTTCACCTTCACACCCCCCCCCCCCCCCCAACTCAACTGGTAGAATGGGGGTCTCCACCTGCCCCACCCAAAGAGACACCAATTTCAGGTGCTTGAACTGAGGTCTCTACTTGCCCAACCAAAGAGACCCCAATTTCAGGTGCTTGAACTGAAGTCTCTACCAACACCAACCTCATCTGCTTCAACAGGGGTCTCCACTTGCCCACCTCTACCTTCACTTAGACCAACTGATGGAATAGATGCCAATGGTCCACGACTGTCATCTGCTTGTATCAGGCCTAAACATTCAACATATAGAGGGATGCTGGCCTTCCCTTTGTGAAGGTCCACCATCTCCAAGACATCTTTGTCAGTTTGTATGGTTCGGAACACAGCATTCCTACCTCTCCCTCGAAGCCTATGGTGGATGACCAGGATGGGAGGAACCCCAACTATTTCTCCAACCATGTCTTGGATCTCAAAGAGGGAGAGCGTATCAGGATCTACATTGTCAATATGAGACACAGAACCCCCTTTATAGACCTTCTTACGAGAATCAAATTCCCCCCCATGGTGCACTTCAAAACTAAAAGATTGAGAAACCATCCCTGTGATACAAAAGCATGTACATTAGGCAAAGAAGGGACCACAAACAGACAAAAGTCTAAGCACAACAGCAACAAAAAGGGACCACAACATCAACAAAAAGTAAAAATGGACTTAAAAACCAATAAACTAATAGGGTTTTGCTGGAATAAACCACTAAACTACACAATCTGGACCAAAAAAAACCCTAATTTATTAGGGTTTTCTGCAAACAGGGACCACAACAGCAACAAAAAGTGACCTTGAGTCCCTTTGCAAAAAAGAGACCACAAACACACAAGTCAAAAATCGACTATATCAGTGCAAAAGAAACCCTAATTTATTTGGGTTTTTTCTGAAAAAGGGACCACAGCAGCCAAAACAACGAAAACCCCTATTTTATTAGGGTTTCTTTGCAATAGGGGACCACAATCCAACAGCATATATTCACGATCCTTAAAAAACTGGAAATTGCATAGTTCAGTGCAATATAACCCTAAAATATTAGGGTTTTGCTGGAACAAACAGAGAAACTATACAATCTGGACAAAAAAAACCAAGATCGAGGGTTTAATCTCAGTAAACAATCTACCCTACAAAGCAAAAGCAAAACCCTAACATTTGATCGTATAAAACCCTTTCTAAGAACTAATAAACATACCATAGGTCAAAGAACTCACCACAGATATTTGAAAAAGAAGGTTGAAGAAGACGACCCAAGCTTGAAGACGATGGGATGAGAACGAAGGTGAAAACAAAGGTTTGAGTTTTCTGCTGATGAAAACGACGATTTGGGTTTTCTGTTTTCTTAACTTCAATATATGGGCATGTTCGACTTTTCCCCCACATCGTCAGCTCCGTCCAGTTAAAAAAAACCCAATGAAACCACAGGGGGTCTACTTGTAACTTTTTAAACTTTAGGGGTTAAGTTGAATGTGTCAGAAACCACAGGGGATCTAAGTGTATTTTTCCCATGAGAAAGAAAAACAAAAAAATCAGTAAAATAAGCAACAACATATGACTTAGGATGATGGCAAATATTAGCAAAGAAGAGTGCAAATCAAATTTGGGGGTGAGATTTTTTTTTGAAAGTTGGGGGTGAGATATTTGGGTAAAGATGACAAATAGGGTGAAGCGGGTTGTTTTCACAGACAACGGAAGTGATAGCAACTAGAAAATTTATGAAGAAAATGAGGTGCTGCTATCAATCCTGGTAGGCGGGAATAATGCTAAAGAAAGAGGGTGCCATCAGTGGCTTACTTCTCTCCTCAATTTCTGTCCCTCCTTTTGTTTTTTATAATATGATTTCATACCCCAACTTCACATCATGACTTTTCTTTGTCCTCATCTACCCCTTTTTTTGGCATAAGTGCTTGCAGAGAAGTCATAAAGTGGAACCGTCAAGGACAACAAAGTCATGAATTCCTGCAAGCACCAACCATGTAGTTGTGTTCTTCTCCGCTCGGTAGCGACCTGAAATTTCGCCAACATATTTGGGATGGAAAGATGATGGGGAGACACTCCAGGCAATGGAAAATGGCAGGTTGCAGATTTTTGTACCTACTTGAAGCAACCGGGAAGCTAAATCTGACTTGGAGACTAATGATGGCAACGGAAGATGTGGCCACAGACGCACGGGAAAAACAGAAGATTTGTCGAGATAGGGAGTCAAAGAGGATAGAAGCTATGTGGGTTATGAATTTCTAAAAAGAAAAAAATCAAAACAAGAGAATGAGATTAAAAAGACGAGGAGATCAAAAAAAGACCCAGGTGGAGATAGATTTGCAGTGGTAGTGGAAGATTAAGATTGCGATGCCCTGCGGACGGCGGCCCGTTCGCCGGAAAACTAAATCGTTGAAATTGTAATCAAGGCCGGATCGGCTGCTCTGATACCATGATAGAAACTTACCGGCTTCTTTAAAAGCTTAAGCCGTTGGAGAATGGCAGTATTTAATCTTTTATACTGTTACAGTAATTATTTGAACAAAAAATCACGTAAAATGGTTGGCCCAAGGATTTTTAGAACTCTTCAAAGCGACAGAATCACATAGATTTATAAAATTTGAAGTAAATTAATATCACAGATAGAGTGTATAACCTGTTCGTTAGCTGTAGGAGAAAGGCCACCAACATAAACACGCCGAGCATGACGAGTAGCCTGTCAACAGTGCAGACAATTTCAGCTATATAAAGACATGACCAAATAAAGTGTTCGAAAGAAAACACTTTAGCTTATATATAAGGACGTGACCAAATAAAGTGACCGAAAGAAAGAAAACCCGACCCACAAAAGCATCCATCATACCTGCTGAGTCATTGACTGGACTGGCAACACAGGGAGGACCCCAAACTGCCACGAGTGCAAAAGGAAAAATACAAAGCAAAGCATGTGAAATCAAAGCTTGTAAAACACAAGATCCAAGAAAAAGAAAATATCTCATGAAAAAGAAAAAAGAGTACCTGTCCAGGTGCTAATGGGAATATGTTAGGAAACATTCCAGGAATGGCCGGCGGTGTCCCAGTCATCTGGCCTGTACAAAGTAATTAAATTACAATATTTCATTTTGAAGTACTGGAGGAAATATTGTAAGACTACCAAAATGGCAATAGTTGCCGGTTGAAGACGAACAAGATTCCATCAAACCGGTGCATTGATTCCTCCTTGTACAAAAAATCTACAGTAGTCGGCTCACGCCCATTGGAAGCACAGTGGGGTAGGTAGCCTAACAGTGCCTTCTTACAACAACATTTTGACACAAAAACAAACAAACACCAAAACAAAGAAAACAACCAAAAAATGGCTCTCAGTTTCAGAATTAAACCACTAAATAACATTTAAAAGAAAAAAAACATATCCCATCCAGATATTGAATATATGAGTTCCTAAAACCATACAAACTGCCAAAATGCAAGAATTGATATGGCTTACCCCAAACAACACCGTGCATTTCGATATGAATATTCCTAGCCAAACACAAGCAATGAAATACTATGAACACAAAATCATGATTAAAAGGAAAAGGCCCATTACCTGCCACAGCGGCACTAGCTATCATTTCGGCTGCAGGAGGCGCCATGTCAAAACCACTAACTCGTTTGCTGCAACACACAATACATCATAAGAAAACCAATGCAGGGAAAGCAATATGCACAAACAAGAAAGGTTTATGTGAACGCATGCACACATATGCATACATGGTTTTAAATTTACACCAAAAATGACACAAAAAAAGCAAAATATTTTCGTTTCCACAAGTGTATTAGTAGTACACTATATCAATATGTGTTACATAATTACATTTATAAGAATTCGAAGTGAAATGTGGTGTATCATGTGCAAATATTTATTTGAATTGTATGTGACATGTGGTATGTACTGAATTATGAAACATATGTGATAACATGTCACTAGGTGCTCAATGTTGTTAAACCATTATGGGTGATGTTTTTGCTTATGTGATAGTTTTTTAGTGTATAGTTCTTGTTCGAACCCTTCATGAAGTTTCACTTTCATCTTAAATGTCCATCATTTGCCTGTCGCCATAAGTTTCCCTGATTTTACACAAATTTCCACCGGAATTACCATCTGAAACCGACATGTTTCCATTCCCATCACAACTGAAATGCATACCAAGAATGAATCCTAAAACCTTATATATATATATATATATATATATATATAGAGAGAGAGAGAGAGAGAGAGAGAGAGAGAGAGGGGGGGGGGGAGGGGGGGAGTGCTTCTGCTCGGACAGATAACGTTATCTGCTCGGTTTAGCAGATAACGTTATCTGCTCGGTCAGTCAGAAACACAATGGGCCCACATTGTTTGGATGATCCGAAGCATTCATTTGATAGGCCTAAATCCTACGATTTGTGGAGGTTAAAAATGGATAGATTCGTGGAGGTTTATACCCGTCCATTTTAACCTACACAAATCGAAGGGTTGGGATGATCCTATGGAAATGATTTTTTGGGCACAACCTATCTATGTCACGGCCCATCAAATGAATGGTTTGCATCGCCCAAACAATGTGGGCCCCCACTGGATTTTGGCTGATTTAGAAGATAAGTTATCTTCTCGACCGAGCAGAATCACTTTTCGGATGTGTGTGTGTGTGTGTGTGTGTGTGTTTCTAGCCATCTTTGAAGCCTACAAATTACGCAGGTTGCTTTTGCATATGGTAGAGTCCAGCAGCGCATCAGCCATTGCACCCTACATATATTGTGCAGTGTGCTTTTGCACATGGAAACCACCACGTCACGGAAACCACAAAAGTAAAAAAAATTTAAGCGGCATGGTGGTTAAAACGCACAAAAGCACACTTAAAATTGTAGGGTGCACAAGTGGCCAGATCCCACACAAACACATTCATTGTATATCTGTATATACATATATACATATATGTATGTATACACGTATATCTACGAACTTAGCAACTCCAAACCACAATAGAGCTCAGCATTTCCAACACACAATTAAAAAAGAAAGGGGTTCCACTTCAAGACTGACATTGGTCCACGATTTCTTTCTTTGTTTTTTCAGCCTTTATGTTTTTCTCCTCTGTATCAACCATCTCGGGTCTTGGGCCTTTTTCTTGTTTTTAATAAAGTGCTTGCTACCATTCAAAAATAATAATAAATAAAAAGAATCCAACACTTCATTCCAACAAAGCATTCATGATACATTTTGGGCACCTTTGGCTGCCAGGAATTGTTTTACACGATAAATTGGGCGTCTCCAAGTGGAGATGAGGATGAAGTCGGCTAAAAATCCAGAAACAAAATCCCAGAACTAATGTCTCCGGGGAGGAAAAGTTACTCAAAATCGGGAAACCAAAAACTCTACTCAAAACCAGATCAACCTTTTCCGGTTTTTTAGAAGCTTCTCCACTTGTTCCTGGATTTTGATTCCGGTTTTTTAGCCGACTTCACCCTCATCTCCACTTGGAACGCCCAATTTATCATGAAAAACAATTCCTGGCTGCCAAACGTGCCCTTTGTATTGTCAATTATGTCCATTCCAACAAGCACAAGCAATTGTCCTACAAATAATACAAGGGTATAGAACCATGCCTGCAATCTTACTTCAATATCAAATTCAATTAATTTAGGCAAGAATTTAAGAAGTCAAAATCCTTTCTATTATTAAA
This sequence comes from Tasmannia lanceolata, assembly GCF_043159265.1. NCBI lineage: Eukaryota > Viridiplantae > Streptophyta > Magnoliopsida > Canellales > Winteraceae > Tasmannia > Tasmannia lanceolata. The sequence goes on from NW_027518695.1 coordinate 69,530,464, forward strand.
CACAAGAACTTTGAAAACTATTGAAATCTACCTTTTAGACCGTGAACGAGAAGATGACCTTGATCTATGCCCAGATCTACCCTCTGAACGAGAACGGGAACTATGTCTATGCCACCCTTCTCTATCTCTGTCATAATCTCTGTCCCTGAAAGAAAATGAAATTACATGATAGCACCTAGTTCTCCAATAAATAGAAAAAAGATTTATGTGCACATTAAAGAAAATAAAATGCCCCTTACGGTGGACCATCTTGTCCCCCTGTTTTCACTGTGTTCTTTGGTTTTTAGTTCCATATCTCTATTTAGTTATCACTGGGGAAAAAAAAGCGAACAACCAAATAAAATTTATCCATGACCACTAGGTCTATTACCACCTTGAGCAAGGAGGAGAGTTCCCACCACCAAGTTAGAGAGGACAAAGCATTCATGTGTTTCTCAAATGACTAATAACATATCTGAAAGAGTAGTAAGTTAACATAGCCTGATAGACAATAAGAAATACAACTAAAAAAATCAAAATATACAATATCACATGAAACCTCCCTGATAAAAAGATTAAACATACATTCATCTCAAAGCAGTAAGCCCAAAGTACAACGGAAGAATAAAGTACCTATATAGGTTATAATTGCAGGTTAAGAACATGGCCTGACCATTCAAAAAAAAAAACATTGCCGGGTTCAAATTACTTATTGAATTCAAGTACTGAGCAAAATCATAATGTGAAAGAAGATGAATATGAAAGACTGAAGCTGCAAATTCAGTCTTATCACCTTTCATACTCTCGGCTTCGGCGATAATAACGATCGTCTTTATCTCGGTCGCTTTCCCTCCTATCAGTCCTATCCCTGTAGTGGTCCCTATGATGGCGATCGCGGTCTTTTTCTCTTTCCTTGTCACTGCCCCGTTCCCTATCCTTCTCCCTCTCTTTTTCTCTTTCCCTATCTCTGCTTTTCGAACCTCTTTTGTATTCGCGAGAAGCATACTGCAATGACTTACGGATATTAGAATAGTAAATCTTACAAGAGACAAACAATAATACAAGTAAATAAACATTCAAGCAATGTAGATGTGTGAGACCAGATTCAAGTCACTTTAAATGTTAAAAACAAATTATTCTACACAGTTTCATCTTTCACTAAAGGACAATCTCATAGCTTATATTAGTTACATGGAATTACAACTTCAAAACGTAAGCATAAAACATAAGCAAAAATGGAATGTAATCATTTAAACAACTGCCCAACTTATATTATGAAATACTAAGCTCAATTTCATCCAAATTCCAAATAGAAAGCCTAAAATGAGGCAAATAGAAGGAAAATGCAAGCAACGATAGTGAAAAAGCCTATGATTCAATCATAAACTATTTGAGTGAAGAAGAGGGTTGATTGAAACCCAAAAGTAGTCCCAAAAGACTGAAACACTATGCTAAGGTAATGTATAGGGCCCTATTCATCACAAAAATTGGCTAGATAGGCCATTTTATTTATGATGATTTTTAGTGATTTTTATTTTATTAATTTTAATGGTAAAATATTATTAGAGAAAAAGAGGGACAAAAAGCCAAGTGACTGAGAAGGCCAAAAAGCAAAGAAACTAGAGTGGAGATCCAGGATACCAAACCTTATACCTCCCGCATGCAAAGTGATCACTCTACCAAAATTAGTGGGAAAATGAGGTTCTGCTGAGATTTGATCTCGGGTTACTGGAATCAGAGTCCAATGTCCAAAGGCTTTAATTGAACTATGAAAAGAAACCAATATTCAATATAGTTTCTATTTTGTTATTGGCTGCCCTAAAATAGAAACAAGGCTTTATTTAGGTTCATCCAACTGTTGAAATTGATCATATGACAATGGATAAAACTTGGTTTTAAGGTGTTTTAGGCATATTATGTAATGTTTTTAACGCAATTTTTAAAAGGTTAATGAAAATTTACAACTTTCAATTTTCCTTGTTGGGTTTTGGGTTTTACCATATTTTTATCACTTTTTGAATGGTAATAATCAAAAGATTTATTAGAATACCAAACGCAAACAGATTCAATCAAGATAGTCAAGCAAAGCAACAAAGAAAACAAAAATAGAAAAATATATGTAGAACCTTGATCCACAAATGGGAAATGGTCACAAACAAAACCCTTGATCCACAAATGGGAAATGCCAACGAACAAAACCCCATATCCAAAAATGGGAAATGGTCACGAACAACAAGGATTCACACCCCCACGGGCTAATGCTTTCAAGATGAGCATCATTTACATGAAGGAAAACAGCCATGTAGGGCATGGACCACTGCCACATGTACGAAGATGGGGTCCATGAATATCCTTGGCCAGCACAAGTTCAGCATATTGCCCTTGATCCCACCCTCATCGGATTATTCCAGACCTTTGATCAAGTATGATGAAAAAGACATTATAAAGATGTCTTTAGATTGTTGATTTTTGCATGCCTCAATCTTGCAACTGAGGTCTCAATTTAGCATGCGACCTGGACCCACTAGGTTGACAATAAGAGATAACCAAGCACATGTGCCATATGTGCATTGGATCATGGTTGTTTTCATTCACCATGGAGAGATGCACCAAACCAAATCTAGTGTACATGGTGGGTATGTTGAGTAAATACCAGTCCAAGTCAGGCTTTGAGCATTGGAGATGAATTCTGTGGGCCCTTAGGTAACTCAAGAGAACCGAGAATAGCATACCGACATACTGATCATTTGGAGCTTATAGGATAGTCCGACTCGAAATACAAGGGTCGTCCACACACTTTCAAGTCCATTGTCGGTTTCGTGTTTGTTTCCTATAATAGAGCTAATAGCACATCGACATATTGATCATTTCGAGCTTATAGGATAGTCCGACTAGAAATACCAGGGTTGTCCAGACATTTTCAAGTCCTTAGGTATCTCAAGAGAACCGAGAATAGCACATCGACATACTGATCATCTAAAGCTTATAGGATAGTGATGCAAGTGTGCCTGGCACACTCTCTTCTAGTGCATGATGGTGGGCCAGCCTTGGTTGATCCAAGGGATGAGAGAGAGACAGAAAGCTTGCCTTTAAAAATCTCTGTCACTTCTTAGTAATTGATCATTAGAGACTTATTGGTCATTAATAAGTGCTATTGCATAAGTTTAGGGGTATTTTAGGCATAAGGCCCACTGTAGTTGGCTATAAAAGCCAGCTTGCTTTTCAATTTCTTTTAGTTTTTGGAGGTCATTTTGAATTGTAATTGAGATCTAGAATTTGTTTTTGTGAGGTAAGCTCTCTTCGGAGAATCGTTTCTTGCAGAGCTCTCTCAAGAAAAAGGGATTTGGTGCTTGATTTTCAAACCTCCTTCTTGTTCTTCATATTCGATCCTTGAGATGTTCTTCATATTCGATCCTTGAGATCGCAAGGATCTCCCATTTTCTGTAAATCTAGCGTCTCGACGCTAGGAAGGCTGTAACGACCACGATTTTTATTCTCTTTATTTTTTTAATGACACCATAATTAAATCACTTAAATGAAACGATAATAATTGATGGGCCTATTAGTAGTTGCAACTTAAGAAACTTCAAATAATTATGGGCATATAAGTAAATTATATAAAATGAGATAAAATAGGGGAGGATTACGAAATTTGGAGAAACCAAATCTCCCCAAAATGTTTGCCGCACGCACACTCCCAATTTTGGGAGTGCGTGCACGCACAGTGGGCCCCACCTGCTTTAATTAGAATTAAGCTATAACTTTATTTTCTTTTGGAAAATTCCTAAGTAATCTTTCAATGAAAGAAGGAAAACAACTATATGTGTGTGTGTGTAGAGAGAGAGAGAGAAACCTAGATGGATAAGGTAAGTAAAGAGAATAAAATAATAAAATATATATCCCACCTCACGCGCCACACGAGAGAGGGAGATAAAGTTAGAGAGAGAGAGGTGTACGCACAGGAAGACTGATGAAGAATCCCATGATGGGAGAGATATGATTGAAAGCCATTTGTTTCAGAAAAATATTCTCTAGCATTATATATACGAAGACATTTAATATTTGAATTATATTGATTTCTAATCTCATAATGATATGTGCGAAAAATATCAAACACCTCAGAACGATTTTTCAATAAATATAACCAGGTCATGCGAGAGAAGTCATCAATAAACACAATAAAATAACAAAATCCAGAACTAGACGCGACCCTAGAGGTCCCCATACATCAGAATGGACTAACTCAAACGGACTAGACACCCTACTGACGACCCGGGAAGGAAATGACACTCGATGGTGTTTCCCGAGTTCACATGACTCGCACTGAAAAGTAGAAAAAGGGCCTGGAACAAGATGAGTCTGCTGCAGCCGTTGAATGGAAGGATGCCCCAGACGACAATGCCACTGAAATGTATCCACAGAACTGTGTAAGATAGGAGGCGGACGGCAGTCAAGACGATAGAGTCCATCTACCTTACGACCCGTTCCAATCGTCTTCCCAGTCGAGAGATCCTGAAACAAGCAATAAGATGGGAAAAATGAGACAGAGCAATTCGGAGATTGAGTAATCTGACGAACGGAAAGTAAGCTAAAAGGTGATTTTGGAACACATAAAACAGAAGATAAGGTGAGTGTAGGATGAGGTGAGGTATGACCAACACCAGTGATGGGAGTAGTGGACCCATCAGCAAGGGTGATAGATTGTGAGGAAGACGAAAAAGAACGAAATGACTGAAGCTGAGAGGAGTTACCGGTGATATGGTTTGATGCGCCATAGTCAGTGATCCATGACCCTGAGCTAGAAAGAAGGGTAGTGGGTGAACTACCTAGCTGGGCGAAACCTGCAGAGGGAGGACAAGAACTGAGGCGAAGTCGTTGGAACTCCTCATAATCAGCACGGGATAAGGTACATGTAGGATCCGCTGGGGCTGGAACAGACGCTGAGGGAGCGGAATCCAAAACAGAACCAGTAGTAGCTCCCATGTGCGCCGACCGTGGCGGACGAAGCTCGGGATGCAGTGTATAGCAATGGTCGATATAATGTCCCTCTCGCTGACAGTGAGTGCAAAAGGAACGGCCACGGCCACCACCAGAACGACCACCACCACGGGCAGCATGGCCACGGCCACACCCAGAGGAGGCCCCACCACGAGGCGGATGAGTACTGCCATCATAAGTCACAAGGGCTGAGCCATAAACCGGAACTGATATCACTGGATCACCGGGCATGGTTTTAAATTTCGGCCGAAACGAACGTTTCGGCCGAAATATTTCGGTTTCGGTGAAAAACGAAACGAAATTCACAGTGAGTCGGAAAAATACCAAACTTCGCCGAAACGTTTCGGAAATTTCGGCCTAAACGTTTTGTTTCGGTAAAATTTCGGTGAAATTTCGGAAATTTCGGTGAAACGTTTCGGTGAAGTACAAAATTTCGGTGAAATTTCGAAAATTTCAGTGAAACGTTTCGGAAATTTCCGAAAATTTTTACAAGATTTCGTCCGAAATTTCATACCGAAACCGAGATTTAAAACCTTGTCACCGGGAGAGCACCGCTGAACTTGGGAGTATACCTCAGTAAGGGAACGAATATCACCAGATCCGATAATCTGCTGACGAAGGTGCATGTACTCTGGACCCAAACTCTCAAGGTACTGCACAACACGGATCTAATCCCTCTGACGGGCAGCCTCCTTGAGATCTGTGGTAAGCGGCATGTAAACATTAAGCTGCAGGCATAGACCAACAAACTGGCTATAATGGGTGGCAAGAGGTAGATCACCACGGCGGAAGCGCACCCACTCAGAATAGGTAGAGCAGATATGACTAATGTTTGCCACGCCAGAGAAAAGAAGAGTAACCTGATCCCAGATCCGTTTCGCAGTAGGAAGAAGCATCAATGGCCCAGAGACGTGAGGGGCCATACTCTGCCACAAAAGAGTACAAACAAGAGCATCCTCATGTTCCCATCGATCAAAGGTGGGATTAGTCGTAGAAGGAGAATCACGACGAATAACGTGGGCTTTGCCACGGGCAATAAGATACTTCTCGACAGCCACTTTCCAAGTAATGTAGTTTGCCCCGTCCAACTTAATAGTAGTAATCTGGGGGAATGATCCATCCACAGAGAGAGGTGACGACGAAGAAGATGCCAAATGGGGTGTCTGACGAACAACAGGAGTCACTCCTGAAGAGGGATTCTCAATCACTTCCTCCATAACATACCAGGAAGAAACAGACAACCCAAACACAGGCGAAGAAGAGTAGATAACTGAATAGGAGGGCAAACTAGGGCAAGCCAAGAAAGCTAGACGCGGCTCCAAGGATGATGGTTATCGGCGAAACGTGAAACGACTGAAGCCATGAGGCACAAAGAGGAGTCGCGAAGACAAACAAGAAATCAAGAACATAGAAGATGAAGATCTAGCACATAGAAAGAGGGTGAAAGTGGTTTAGGGTTCACAGATAAATGAAACAGAGAGGGGGGGAAATTATTTCGGGTATATATATATATAGGGTGAGGGGGTCGCGGAAGACGGAGGACTGGAAATGGAAGGGGGGTCGCGGTGGCGAGAGGAGGGTGGGTGGGGAGGTGCGGTGGGCACGAGTGTGTAGAGGGGGGGGGGGGGGGGATTGGCCGCTAGCAGGGGGCAGCCAGGTGGGCACACAGGGGGGGCAACCAGAGAAGAAGAAGATGAAGAAGAAGAAAAAGAAAAAAAGGCAAAGGTTTTGGGTTTTGGGTTTTGGGTTTTGGGTTAAAGTTAGGGTTTTGGGTTTCAAAAGAGAAGAAAGGGAGAAGGAGATGGAGAATAATGGAAGAAGGGTTTAGAGTTAGGGTTAGGTGAGGGAGATGGAGAAGATGAAGGTTAGTGGAGAACCCTAGGGATCAGAAAACCCTAAGGCTTTGATACTATGTTAACTAACCAACTTCTCCAAAAGCTTAAGCAGTTTGATTGGAGAAAGGCGTTATTTATCTTTTATACTTTAACAGGTTGATTAAAAGCAAAGTGGTTTTATTTTTCCAGCCATACAGAATCCTTCCATTCAATTTTCACTTTGTTTTTTAGAAATCCAGGAGAAACGCAATGGATAAAAGTTGGATGGAAGTGCTAAGGTACGGCCATCATAAGTACGATTGAGAATCGGTCCATGGATATGTAAACTCATCTTATGATAGAAGTGATACATTATTTCATAGCTTTAATTCAGATTCAATTTTCACACACACACACACACACACACACACACACACACACACACACACACACACTCATCATACCATGTATACATTGGAAAGTAGCTCCTCTGGTGATGGAAGTGTGAAATCCACTGCCAGACTTTCTAAAAGTTGTGGCGATGAAGGATCCTTACCTATAATTTATCACATAATTATTAACTTTTCTAAAGAAGTTAATAATTCGCGATGGTTACAGGCACAATGGGATGTGAAGTATGTTTCAAGCATGTTTTGTGCCTGTTGTCTCTTCGTGTTGAGTATGTTTTGTGCCTGTTGTCTCTTCATGTTTTGTGCCTGTTTTGTGCCTATTGTCTCTTCGTGTGAAATCCATCGCCTCCCCAAACTTTTGCTTCACATGTGCTCTATTTGATGACACATAGTTGTAGCATACCAAACTAAAAGAAGATTGACAGATGAAAACCAAAAAGCTATGATGCAAAGATTTTGGAGAAGTTGGTAAGTTAACATGGTATCAGAGCCAAAGATTTTTCTATGTCATTGCACCGGGGTATATAGCTGTATAAGTGACACTAGAAGGATGTGTTTTTCATCTTGCTAAATTTTTTATAAATTCTAAGGCATCTAAGTGCATATGTTTATCTCATTCACTTATTTGAATTATAAGACAGGTATCTAAGTGCATATGTTTTTATTAATCACTGATGTAGATCTCCCTTTTTATATTAGAGGTCACATCTTTATCCTTCAGTCATGGCAAAGAGGAAGAATATCCCCACCTCCCATGACTCACAGCCACCCTCTATGAGGAGATAGATACCCCCCCCCCCCCCCGCCTAGAGGACAGAGCCTCACGCACCTTGCATGGCAGTTGAGACTCTCCCAAGAAATCTCCTCTTGAATAATAAAGCGATTGTGCTCCTCTTTTAAATGACCAACTGCCTCTATTTCTTCAGCACTAGCTATCCTCTCTTCCTCTTTCTCCTTAATGACTTTAATCTTGTTAAGCAGCCAAAACTTCCCAAAGGCTGATTCCTTTTCATTTTCCAGATTCCACTCCCTGAGTTTCTTCGTAACATACCGAAGTTTGGATCCAATGATCATGTCTGTCGGTCCAGTCATCATATATTCCACCCACCAGGCCCCCATCTTTTCATCCATTTTGGGGAGCTCCAACCAAGCCATGTAGAATCTAAACAAAATGGGACCCATGATTCCATCCTAGGTTCCAAAAGAATGGGCAGTGATCAAAAACTGATTGGGGAAGAGCCATTTGATAAACATCCTGAAACCTCTCCAACCATCTGGGCAGATTAGAAATCTATCAAATCTACTGCGGCTTTCATTTCTTGACCATGAAAACTGAGCACCCAATAGGGGAATGTCATTAAGCTCTTTCGAGGCAATGAAGTCCGAAAAGGCCTCCATATTTTGACTATTTAAGGGCGGGCGACCGCCTTAGCTCGGTCGACCGCCCCGGTCTGGCAAAAGAGCCGTTGGGGCTTGCGCAGTTTATTTTTTCTGGGTCAAATATTTACAGTATTGCTCCCAAACGGTCATAAAAGCACTTGGGCTATTTAAACATCATTCAAGACCTTCCAAAAAACCTTTTGAACATTGATCTTGCAAACCCTAGAGCTTTCTCTCTTGAAAACAAAAGGTTTCTTCTTCCTCATCTTGAAGTATTTATTCTTGCATTTATCTCTTGTCAAGATGCACTCTTTAGGACTTTGATTTGTAATCATTATGAGTGATTGAGAGCATTGAGTGTTTTGTATTTGCCTATAAAGAGGCTTTGAGAGCTTTATCTTTCCATTCCTTTCTTGTATTTGCAAAGAGGAGTTGTACCCTTTGAGGCGGTGTACGAAGAGGGTAGATTTCTTGGAGGCGGTTATTGCGAAGAGGGTTTGTTCCCTTGGAGGAGGATTTGATTGTAAAAGCCCAGAGATTTGACGCGTGAAATTTCAACATGGTGAAGACAAATCCCAAGGAAAAGACAAAGTACTTGGGTAGTGGAGTAGGTCCTTTGTGACATAACCACTATAAATCTCTGTGTGGTCTCCTTTCTCTTTCTCCTCTCTACGGTGCTTGGTAAATCCTTTCCTTAGTATAAAACTTCATATTAAACAAGGATTAGTATAAGCTAGGTTTAAATCTCACATTCATTATAATTTTTAGAAGAAATTTTAATTAACCCAATTCACCCCCCTCTTGGGTTGCCCTTTGGGATTTCAGATCTTTAATGAGAAGTCTAGGGTGCATTAAGATGTCTCTATGGACATGAAATTTCTTTAATTGCGTGGGTCAAATCGAAGAGTAACATTCCCTATTCAGTAGGGGTGACCCAACGGCAATGGAGAGTGGTGGTGAATGAAAAGAAAAAGTTAAAAGGCAAACTCTACCTACTTGGTGTCCACCTCCTGCAGGGTGGCTAAAACTCAATTTTGACGTGAGTGCTATGGGGAATCCGGGTAGGGCAGGATTTGGTGGGGTAACCTTGGATCATGATGGCAATATTATCATTGCTTATTATGGGTCGACAGGGGTGTGTGATCCAAACGAAGCCGAGGTGATGGCATTACTTAATGGGCTAAGATGTTTTTACTCTCATAACCTGGGACCACTAGTAGTGGAAGGCGATTCCAGCAATGCTATTGCATGGGCAACCGTAGTGGCGGGCCATGGCTGTAGTAGCGGGCCATGGCGCTTAGCTAACAAAATTGACGAAATCAGAGATTTGGTATGCTCTATACGGCCGCAGTTGGTCCATAGGAGGAGATATGCTACCAGGATGACGGACATGTTGACTAAGAAAGGGGCTGATGGTGGCGAGGTCATCGTTTGGGGTAGGGAGTTAGTGGAATCATCTGTAACAATCCAATTGTAACGCTTTCTGTAGATATTAGCAATCCATTGTTGGGAACTGCTTCTACTCTGTAATTGGATTTTGCTTCATTAATAAAATTATTGTTACCTTTTCAGAAAAAAAATAATAATAATAATATCCCTTCTAATTAACTACAATAATATCATTTCCCTCTAAATTCCCAAAGAAAAAAAAATCCATCAGAAATAGTTTCCTTGCAATTGTCACAGGCCCTTCCTGCTTCTCTTCCACAACCACGCCCTTGTCCGCTCCATCGACGAGCTATGATTTTCAAAGAGAATGAAAGAAATTTGTTTGGTTCAATTAGGGGATAACCAGCCTCCTAAGAGTTGTATTTTTAGATAAATTCTCAGATGCTTCATCATTCATTACTACAGAATTTAAGTACATGAGAATAACAGTCACTACATGACTCATAACTGACTGGACATGGGAAAGAATAACTGAAACAAACATGACACAACCACTAACTCATAACTACACCTTACAGACTCCACTACTCTCGTTTCCACCTTTTCCAAGGAAACTAACACCGATTCCAAAGACAATCAACTATGAAATACGATAACAAAAATTTTCAAGAAGGAATGAGAAGGGAAAAAAATCAATAAAAAGATAAGAGAGATTACGCGAGACTTAGAATCTTCGTAATCATCGAATCCTCCATGGCTTCTGCCCCTATGCGTAGGAGAAGCATAGTCGTTGTATTCTCCGCCATTACCGTCGTATCTCTCTCTGTGATCGGGCATTCTCTCTCTCTTTCTCTCTCGATCTCTGTGTATGTGAGAAAAAAAGTGGTTTTTAGGGTTAGGGCATTGCATATGAATTTCTTCGTTTACAGAGCCGGGCGAAAAGGAGTTGGACGCGAGAACCGTTATCTGTAAAGGATATTTTGGTCTTTTCGGTTTTGGCGTTGGGGTTTTCGTTAAAAAAGGTCATTTAGTTTGCTTTAATTGCAAAAGGAGTTCTATTTTAACTATGGGAAATGATATCACCACTACTATATTTTATGTTTATTAAAAAGTACGGTATGGCCCACACCATAGGATGATCCAAACCGTCCATTTGATGGACCACAGCGTAAATAGGTTGTGACAAAAAAACATGTCCATAGGACAGCCATCTAATATTCAGTCCCTCGTAAATAGGTTGTGACATAAAAAACATGTCCATAGGACAGCCCTCTAATATTCAGTCCCTCTATAGATCGGAGGGTTAGTATCAACCTATAGAAATGATTTTTGGGTCACACCCTATTAGGCTGTGGCCCGTCTAATGGACGGTTTGGATCATCGTATGGTGTTAGCCGTACAGTACTTTGTGAAAAATACACGGGCTTGCAATATACAAAAAAGGTGATATATCCGTCCCTTTTGTTGTTTTACTCGGAACCGCCACCTCTATTGTATCTATGGCTGTAGAGGGACTGATTTTTTATTTATTTTTTTATTTATTAGTAAGCCGGGGTTAGGCAAGACCCCCACCAGAGTACAACAAATAGAGGAAAAGAGATAGACTAAGGGGGCTTAAAAGCCAAGAAGGGGGGAACAGGCTCCCAAAACAAAGAAAGCAATCCCAACAGAGAGGAAGTGTAGAGCTAGGGATTATGGAAGATGTGATCAGGGCACAAATCCCCTTTACAAACGAAAGTATTATTTTCCTTCAGCATCATCCCTAAGCAAGTCCGAGAGAGCAGGTGGGATGGCATATGATGGAATGTCCCAACCTTTACATTGGCAATTTTGCTTTGACTGAAAGTCAACCACAGCATTGGCCTCCCTCCAGATATGAGAAATTTTCCAATCAATTCCTTGAAGATATGTCAACACTCTGTTGAATCCTTGGATCTTTCCCCAAAGGTAAATCCTAGGAGAGCACAAACTGAATACATATGCTTCCCTCTCCGATGATGGAGGAGGACTTGGAGGCGCCTTCAGAAATGACTTGGGTGATTTACCTTTGGGGAAAGTGTTCAATTGGCCTGATTGCCATGTACAATGGAGGCGGCTGTCTCATGTGAAAAAAGGGGCGAATTTATCATCTCCCAACATAAAAATATAAAGGGAAAAATATAGATACACCCCTCAACCATGGTTTAAAATTTCGGTTTCGGACCCCTGAAATTCCGAAATTCTGAAATTTCGGATACACCCCTCAACCATGGTTTAAAATTTCGGTTTCGGACCCCTGAAATTCCGAAATTCTGAAATTTCGGCCAAATTGTTACATTTCTTTTCTTTTCTTTTTAAAATTGCATTTTCTCGAAATTTCGAACCGAAATTCTCGAAATTCGGAAAAGGTCGAAATTCGAAATTTCGCCAAATTTCGGTTTCGGTCCCCATCGAAATCCGAAATTTCAGATTTCGGTCGAAATTTAAAACCATGCCCTCAACTATGGCCAAATTCCTCTTCTAACCTTGTGTATAGAAGGTACCAAGGACACCCCTAAACTTTCTAACATTTTTAAGTAGACCCCGTCCGTCGACCGTCCTTTAATTTAACCTAACGGAATGACTAAAACTAACCATGGTTAATATTTTGAGGACATAAATACTCTCGTCACTAATTTTAAGCCATTTGCAGAGGGATTAGGGTTACGTCATTTCCCGCCGCCGCCGCCCCCACCTTTGGCCACCGCCGCCGTCACCTCCATGACAGACAATGAAACCCCACTTCATCGCTACACCAAACCTCACATTTCAAGAAAAAAATACTGATAAAAACAAAACAAAAAAGATCTGAGATATTAAGGTTTCTGTGCAAAGCATGATGATGATGTGAATGAAGACAAGTAAAACCCCTAAATCGAGGGTTTGTGTCGATAAATAAACAAGAGTTTGAATCAAACCCTAATTTTCAGTTTTGAGGTATGAAAATCCTAATTTTTAGTTGGGGTAGATGAGGGCAGTATCCTAGCATTTCTTTCCTTCCATATCACCCATGTAGTAGCTAGAAAACAGATGTTCCAAAGGATTTTACCTTTTCTCTTCTAAGGCACCGCAGGAAAAACCCAACTGTTAGCCCAAGGATTCCCCATGGGTTCACTCAATCACCTTATTTTGATGATTAACAAACGCAAATTGATTAGTCATTTATGGACTAATTATTTGCCTTGAGTGTTGTGCTATAGACAGGTAATTCACAGGTCAATCCATGCTAGCACACACACAGATGGCCTAAGCTTGAAGATGAACCAAATAAAGGGCAAAGGAGCTAGAGCATACTTGGATAAGGCATACCTTGGAGGATCAACCAAGGAGAAGTTCCACACAACCATCTCAAAGCATTGAACAAACAAAGGAAGATCAATGAAGGCCAAAGACTGGATGATCAAGAACCTCATACAAAGGACCAAGGAGCTTGTACCACAACTTGAAGATGTCAAGCATGGAAGCTCAACCATAGAAGATCCCAGCTCAAGAGAAGAGTTCAAGAGAGTGATAGAAAGGGTAGAATGTATTTCTATCTCTCTTGCATTTCTTCTTGTCAAAGCACATTTTTAAACCCCTAAAACTAGTGAAAAATCATGTTTTCCAAAGAGACTACAACACACCCTTAGAGCCTAATTGGATTAGTGAATGACCATGTGGTGTTCCATCATTGTGGAACCCTCATGACATTCCATTTAACATGATAAAATTGAGTTCCAAAAGCCTAAAACAAAACAGCTCTAAAAATAGGAATATCTTGCTGTTTATAGGCTTCTCAGAACTCCGAGATTTTTCTCGGAGCTCCGAGCTCGGAACTCCGAGAAATGGTCCAGGGAATGAAATTTCACTTTCTGGCCATTTTCTCTGAACTCCGAGAAATGTTTCGGAACTCCGAGAACACTACGAACTCAAAAAAATATAGTCGTTGGATGACCAACGGCTAGTTGACTGTTTGACCTGAAAATTGCTGTTTTGCCCCTAAAACGGTAATATTGTGTTGGGAACTTATATATGCCCATTGCATGGGTTCAAAAGACTTGATGAACATGTTCCAACCTTAACAAACCCTAGAAACTTATTTGCAACCATTTTTTTGGGTTAATTTCTCTCACCAACCTCTTGTGCCTTGATTTGAGAAAATCATTTGAGATTGGTTTAGGCTTAAACTTGTTTATTCTTGAGAGCATCCTTGGAGCTTCAACTTGCATTGTAGCCTACATAGAGGCAAAGCTTTTATCTTCTTCTTTATTCGATCGGTGACAAGGGCATCCGTTGTTTTTAATTTCCTTGGGTGAAGCGCTTAGAACTCGGCGGAGAAGGACAGTCATTGTAAAGGTGGAAGGACATCCTTATTTAATTCCCTTGGATTGTAAAAGCATTGGAGCCGGGCGTCGTGGAGGTCTCAATAGTGGAAATCCTCAAGTGCGACCTTGAGAAGAGTGGAGTAGGCCGTTTGCCGAACCACTATAAATCTCTGTGTCACTTGTGTGATTGGTATTTCTCTCACTCCCTCTCACTCTCTTATTTGATTATTTGTGCATAGAATTGAGTGAGTAGTTAGCATTGATAATCAACTTAAATATCTTAACCTTGCTAACTAGGCTATTAAAATTACCTAATTAAGTTTGCTAATCAACAAGTGTTTTGAACTTATATTAATTTGTAATATTGTTTAAGTTCAATTATTTCAAACTTAATTAAACAAGGGATAAGTCTTGGGTGAAATCTTAGGAAAAACTTTTTAAAAGGTAAAGGTTTTATAAATATCCTATTCACCCCCCTCTAGGTTGCCAAACCAAGTCACTCATTGGATTTCAATTGGTATCAGAGCTTGGGCTCTTGATTAAGACCCTAACCGGTTAAGAGTTAAAAGATCAAATTTTTTTTGGCAACTTAAAAGATGGGATCTAAACTACATATTTTGGATGGTTCGGATTATGGATCATGGTTGATCTATATGAAGACATACTTAAAAGGTCTAGATAAATATATGATAAAGATAATTGAAAATGGTTTTGTTTTAAATGTTAAATCTAAAAGATTAAATAATTATGATAAAAAATTATCTTTACTAAATACAAAAGCCCTAATTGCAATATGTTGTGCATTACCACCTAACATTTATGAAAAAGTATCATCTTGTAAAAATGCTAAAAATGTTTTAGACTCTATTGAAAATCTTCAAAATCAAAACATGTGCTTAATGGGATTATCTAATGAAGACCCCTTGGATAATGCCGAATTCACATTTGAAGAACTTGTTGAAAATGTCCAAGAATTACATAAAAAACTTGAGGATCAACTAGCTAAGAATTCAAACTTGAAAAACAATTTAGCTAGTATTCACAAGGAGTTTAGGTCACTAGAAATAGATCATGCACATCTTAGTGAAGAAAATAAAATTTTAAAAAAAGATTTTATTGAACTAAGTGATACTATTGCTTCACTAAGAGAGAAAAATAAACTCCTTAAAGAAGAAGAAGAGAAAATCAAAATGCTTTCATCTCTTGAATTAATAAATTTTAAAATGGAAATCAATGACTTAAACATCAAGAATGAAATATTAATGTTGAAAAATCATTATTTACAAGAAAGTGCAAAACACAGTTTTCATTATAGTCATTCTTGTAAATCATCTTGTTCATCCCGTCCATCTACCTACTCATATATGTCTTGTGATTTTTGTGGTAGATTTGGACATTACAAATCTAAATGTATGTTTAGATTTGTAAAAAGTAGTAAGTTTGTTTGGGTTAGAAAATATACATAAACTAGAACAAACTTGCTTGGAACCAACATGGTTTGGGTTCCAAAATCCCCTACTTGAATCACATCATATGATTAGTAAATTTAGGGGTAATGAGCTTAAAATGAAATATCATTTGAAAATGATTTTTTTTATACAATATGCTTATAGTTGGTTAACCTTTTTGTATCAATATTCAATGTGCTTAATTTGAAAAAACAATTTGAGTGTATAGATACTATATGCCTATCTTTGTTTGAATAACATGTATCTATATATCTTCTTCTAATTCAAAGTCTAAATGCTTAAATGTAGTTAATATGAGACTTTGATGTATTGAGCTTAATTGAATATCATAATTAGAAACATCTCTCTAAGTGCATACATTTTGATTTAGATCTTCTTACACTTAGTGATCATCCACAAAAGAAAGCCACTCTAGAGAACATTAATGTGAAAATCATAAATTGTGCTTACAGGATATTCAACCACACCTTTGTGCCCTTGTGTTCAAATTGTACTCATAAGTATATCATCATAGTTGAACAGTATTTTGGTAGTTGCTATAAGCTAGGTTGTACGATCTATCACATCTCCCTAGCAAAACTAAAAAGAGAAGAAACACATAGGTTTAAAGACTTGAACTTAAATGAAAATTTTTTACAATCAAATAATACTTACAAAAATTTGAGAAAATGCCAAAGTATCATTCTTTAAACTCTATTTTGGACAAATACGGCACTTGCTAGATAATTATGTACTTGAATTGTTCTAATATATTATTTCTAGCAAAACTAAGGTATTAAATGTCATGTCTAAGAAAACAACTCAAATCCCTTCTTAGACATCTTTTTGTGCTTTAGGTAAACAAACATGTTTATTGCTTTGCACCTAGTTGTCCTATCAAAACCCATTCTATTACATGCTTAATGATTTTCATCAAATCTAATAAGAATCATAGATGGGTTAAAAATTAGTGTATTTCCAAAGAGCTTTAATTGGATAATCTCATGACTAAGATGAACCTTAATATGTATAGATATGTTATATGTATTTTGTTCAAGTAGTCATGAAAGTTTATAAATGGAATATATGTGTCCAAGGTAGTTTGCGTCATTTGATACATATATATTATAAAATCCTTGGATCTTTCCCTAAGTCCATAAAATGATATATAGTATATAGGAAAGTTAAATCATGAATCTAGGTTTAATGTATGACTTGAAATGAAAATATCATAGAAATCTAGAATCATATTTGGACATTTACTCACTTGAGTAAAATTAAAATTCACTAAGGTGGTTGTATACATTAGATTGTGATGGGAACATGTACCTCCCTCACATTTTTGGTTTTCAATGGGCTTATGCACTTTGTGCCTAATGCCTTGTCATTTTATATGTGGTTGTGGATGTAGATGTAATGTTTGGACCATGCACATTATGTGTCATGTCCTTTGTGTCCAAACATGGTAGATTATCCATGAAAACCTTGATGATAATATCTTCTCATAAGGTATACTCTCACCTTTATGAATCATGGATGTCTCTCTAAGACATGGTATTTTATTGACCATTCTCACAATGTCTTAGTCCTATAAAATTGAACTCAAATTGGTATATACATATTCTATAGTTATCACCCCTTGTTTGATAATATCTACACATATGAGATGTTAAACCTTAATCTTAAAAGTCACTCAATTGGTGCCCTTAGTCTTCTTAGATTCTAAGAGGGAGATGGTACATTCACATTAATTAAAATATCTAACAAATTGGCCTTGTGCCAACATCTCAAACATGAATATGTATACATTTATATGTGATCTCCCTAGCTAGTTATGTATGTTACATACTTAGGGAAGTAAAGCTTGAATTTGAAAAATATTATCACATTTAGGGGGACCATGAGCCAAAGATTGAAAATCTTTTGTGCTATGCTTGTTTATCATGATGAGTTAGACTATGGCTATCATTTTATCATGATAAACTGACACTTGGAGAGTAAGTGTCATTGTAGCCCAAGGGTTGAGTTTAACTTGGTATCTTTTAGAAAATATATCTAAAAACCTTTGGAGTCTATACAAGGACATCCCTTTGGATTCATGCATTGCATGATTCATTTTCAAAGGGGGAGCTTAAAGGTAAATTTGTCCTTAGTTACTTATCATATGATTCCTAATGTGGTTATCACCTCACATGTGATAAGTACACTCATTTGGAGCATGATTGCTCCACATGGGTTGTTCGAGCTTTTCTTGTGCTTTTATGTGTGTTTTAGAGTTTAAGACAAGAAGCCTATAGCCTAGGTCTTAGTGACATATTCTTCTAGGCTTTTTCACTTATCTTGGATGATCTAATATGATGTCATCTATTCTGAGAATAAGTTTTGGTGGCCAAGTATTCCATTGTCATATCTTTGGCCTATTATGTCATGTCATGTCATGCCTTAAATCTTAGGTATATCTAAGGCCAATGACAAATACTAAGGGGGAGAGCTAATTATTGCTATCTTTATGTTCACATGGATTATTGTGAGATGCTCACACTGTCCATTCAAATATATCCCAACTAATAGTGCTAAAAATTGCATATCCTTCTAGATATACATTCATAGGAGTAAACTAAAATTACTAACCTTAGTTTCTATGAATTTGAGTGCTTATTATGTGTATTTCTACTTGGCTATCCTTGTGTCCATGATAGAGCTAGCCATCATGCCATATATCCTAATTGTTAACCATATTATGATCAAATGTCCATTTATATGCATGATAATTTAAAAAAATATTTTTAACTTGAAAATATATATTCTTGCTTATAATGATGAGTCTATAACTCCACATCACCTCATGATAAGATTCTAATAGGAATTTCAAAAACAAAAGGGGGCTTATCATGCTAAACTATACACTTGCTTGTTTTCTTTCATGATAAGTAAAATATAAGCTTTAACTTGCTAATCTATTATTATATTACAGGTCACAGGGTAGATTTATATTGGATTTATATATATATATATACTAAGATACACCCTAAAAATTTGTGCTAAAATTGAAATGTCTTTTTGTTTTGCCAACATAGGCTTGATTTGTTTTGTGATTATTCATTTCCTATGTTGATTGTCTCTTATCATGCCATATATACTTTGGATTATACTTTGATTTTAATTGGTAACTCATGATAAGAAGTTAGGGGGAGCATCATATTCTCATTGAATATCTTTTATGCTTTATGTAATTGTGCTTAAATGTTCAATCCTTCCTTTTTGCTAATGCCAAAAGGGGGAGAATTTGTATAATTGATTAGATCTATAATCATATGCATTCCTATACAATAATTTGTTTAATATAACTTATGCATATGTTGAGGGGGAATAGTCGCACTCATCTTGCTTATCTAATCCTCATAAGAGGATCCTCCCACCTCTCTGATCAATTTGGTTTGTCATTATAAAAAAGGGGGAGATTGTTAGCCCAATGATTCCCCATGGGTTCACTCAATCACCTTGTTTTGATGATTAACAAACCAAATTGATTAGAGAGGTGGGAGGATCCTCTTATGAGGATTAGATAAGTAAGATGAGTGCGACTACTCCCTTTCAACATATGCATAAGTTATATTAAACAAATTATTGTACAAGAATGCATATGATTATGGATCTAATCAATTATACAAATTCTCCCCCTTTTGGCATTAGCAAAAATGAAGGATTAAGCATTTAAGCACAATTACATAAAGCATCAAAGATATTCAATGAGAATATGATGCTCCCCCTATCTTTTCTCTTCTAAGACGCCGCAGAGAAAACCCAACTTATGCCAAATCTTCTTAAAATATTACTCCAAATAACTCTAGCCAATTTACAATGAATAAGAAGATGGTCCACTGAATCCCCCACCTCGAAACAAAGAGCACAATGATCAATGATAAGAATCTTCCTTTTGCGAGGGAAATTCACGATCTCAATCCTATTTCTTAATGATGCCCAATCGACAGTGCACACTGAAGAGGGGCTTGGATTGCCCACACTCTTGCTACATTGGAGGACACCGGGCTAGTCACCAAGCAATGATAGAAAGATTTTACCGAGAAATCCCCAGATGTGTTCAAGATCCAAACACGTTTATTTACCCTGTTCGATTTTATATAACTCCCTTCTAGCTATTCCAACAACATGATCAAAGAAGTTCCTTCTTAATTTAGGCCTCCGAACTATACTTTTGTTTCGCAAAGCTATTGCATCATATTCCAAAGTTTTGACTTTTTTGAAACTGCACCATTATTTTGACATGTAAAAAAATAATAATAATTGAACATGCTAAACTCTTGTATCCCATTCCAAAATTTTCTTGAGTCATGAAGATTGCTTTGTGGATGAGGTTCTATACATATAAATGACATCTAGACTCTATTGTTGGATGCCTTGGCAGTTTTAAAGCTGTTTTTTAATAGTAATACTATGAATCGTGCACTTCCCTATTCAATACATATAGTTTGGTTCACCACTACCTAATCTTATCTTTTGTTGGTATATCTCAGGTTGATTGATGAGGAAGCATTGGAGCAAGCTCTGAGTGCTGCTGTGACCTGCACAATTTTGGCTGTTGCTGGTCCCCACCGCTCTCGTGTTCTTGCCACTTTGTATAAGGTACTCACTTTTGGTGTCATCTAATTGGAGACATTTTTGCTTCAATGCTCTCATATTATTTTTGCTTTGCTCTACGCTTTTTGGCCAGTTGATTCTCATAATTAAAGAGCTTAGAATAGATGAGTTCTTGAAATGGATTATTAAGGCCCATATTCTCCAATATTTTTTTTTTATGATTGTTAAATGCTGAGTTTAGTTAAATTGAATCCAATTAATCGGATTAATATTTTATGGTTTGAAAATTAAGAAAGACATTTTGGATGCTTACTGATACAAATTCATACCTATGATCCTATCTTCTCATAGGCGAATCTAATCTCCATAATATGGAATCTTGTTAATTTTGAGATATCATGTTTTATTACCAGGACGAGAGGTGCTCAAAATTGAAGATTTACCCAATATTGCAAAAGGTATAATCATGTGCTGTGTTTCGTTTTAGGAGTGTTTATTCCAGTCAAGTGCTTATATTCTGCATCATTGTTGAGTTTTATGTTACACTCGGCTATTTTTGTCACTTCATGGTTCATTTTTTAATGTGATTTGGATTATATGTCTACTTATCAGGTGTACCTAGAGAGAATTTTAAGAAAATAAAAAATTGATGCATTTTCTGAAGAATTGAAAGTACACCAGGTTACCAAAATCATGGCTTCCTGGATTTCAGCTTTTCTACCTTTGCCTCTTATTTGCTGGACGCAATAATGTAATTTCTAATAATCTTTCCAACAGAAAGCGCTTTTACCGGATAATTTCACCGTGTTGGACCGTGCCATGATTTTAAATTCGTTATTTTGTGCAGCTTTGAGGAACTAGGAACTTTGCTTAGTATTGCTCCTCAAAAGGTACATTCTTCATACGCATAATATCTTATGCTTATATGTCCTATTTTAAAAGGATTGTGTCAAAGTAGTGTTAGTGAATGGATATGCTATTCACTATCTGAATTTGTTTATTTTTCATGCACCATCTCATAGATGATGATCCCTTTGTCATGCTGTTTCTATATTGATCGTTAAGACGAAAAAATTCGCGTAGATCCATTTAGATAAAATTTCATCACCTAGTCTACTTTTTTTTATCTTCCAATGAAAGATATGAACTAGTAGTCTTGAATATAAAGGGATACTATAGCTGATTAATATCAGTGTTTTGGGGTTGTCAAAAGGAACACACTGTGTCGTTTGGTGGTTTACATGAAAGACGGAATTTAGTTCTTAGAACTTTATTAATGACCAAGATAATTTAGTTGGAGATCATTCTCAAATGGCGATGTATTAGCGTGTACTTGCGTGTACTTGTTTATTTTGGTTCTGCTGCCAGAATCTGACAGTTGTGGTTGCAGCTTGTGCTGCTTTTCATCACAATTCACATCTTAAAAGATCAAGAGGAAAGCACATTTTAAGTTCCATTGGAGGTATTTATAAAAAAAAAAGTTGGTGGACATAAAGTAACAGATAATATTTGCAAAGGCATTTCCAACATCTTTCAAAGTTTATGAAATTCATGTCAATAGGAAAGATCTATGAATGTCAAACCATAACCATCTGCATATATAGACACACACATGATGATCAGTGAACAAATTTGTGTTGTCCCATCTGTTTATCATCTTTAAATGAATTTCTGCACTCTGTCTCAACATTTACATTGTAAAGATGCCACCTTTAACCAGTGACATGACATAGTCTGCAACTCCACGAAGTTCGAATGTTTTAACAGCCTTTTAGCTGATTATTCTTGGCAGGCTGAGAAAATAGCTTTGAGAATGATTTACAAAGACAGAATGAGGGGATCCATTGATCAGGTACGGCTTTATTCCCATGATCCCATGGAAGATTTAATTATTCATTTGAACTGTCAGACTAGGGAATTATCTTCCTAGTATTAATGGGCCAAATGTGGCTTGTTAGATGAGAAACACTTTAGGCCACGTTTGGATACCCACAAGATTTGGATTCAGATTTCTCACATTTGCAGTTTAGATTTGTAACCTGATCAGATCCTTAGATTTCCAAATAACCTTGTTTGTTTTGGATTTTGAGAACCGATTGTGAGTCCAAAACTACATTTAATTTTGAGTCCAATAATCAGTTTTGGACTCGCAATCAGTTCTCGAAATCCAAAACAGATAAGGCCTTTAGTAGTGGAGATTTTGGATAAACCTATTGGGCCAATTTGTTCCTGATTATCGAACTTAAAGACCTGATTAGACATGCCATTTGATTTCATTTTCATCTTGTTAATGTGGGTTGACTGCATGGTTTTGGTTGAACGCTTCATTTTTCAGGTCGAAGAGGTCATTCATTTTGAGGACGACACAGAGGAGTTGTAGCAATGGGATCAACAAGTAAGCCTGCTTGCTACCCTATGTCATTTGATATTCTTGAATTTTACTTAAAAAGTCATATCTTCATCTATTAATGTGCTGGCTGGTGTCTAATGGAATTTCAACTGCTTGCTACGATAAATAACTGTCTAAATATTATCACCAGTAAATTCATAATTCTTTTAGAAAACTTTTCAAACCTTATCCTTTTCACTCTCAATCCATCTGTCATCTCTTGATAGACACATGCCATTCACACTAGGAAAGATCCTTGGCCCCATGAAGAGGAGAGACTGTGTTCTCTTTTATTTTTTGTTTTTGTTTTTGAACTACATTATGACCTGATCCCTTTCTACAGGGTACGTAGGCAACCCGATCAATTCAGGTTCGGTCTAAACTTTTTAGAAAAAATAAAAATAACAAACAATCTTTGAAATCCCAAATGGGCGAACTGCTGAGACCTGATTCCCATTTTCTTCAAGGATACATAGGCGGTCTAGAGGGTCCAGATTCGGTCTAAATAAATGCAAACAAACCCAAGTTTAACCTTTTGAACCTAAGCCTACCTGAAAGTCCTTTTGGTGTACTTCAGGCCCAGGTTTGTAGAAACAGAAAGAAAGGAAAATGATGGAGTCTTAGACCCGCTAAATTGAAAACCCGCAAGGGAGGTCTAGGCAAAAGTTAGGGTCATTCACCTGCTAAGCTGAAAACCCGAAATGACGGCTTAGGCAAAAATCAGGGTGCTGAGCCTGCTGAATGAAAAATCTGCAAGGGCAGCCAGGCAAAATATAAGGCATACTGTCCGCCAAATCGAAAAAACGTAGGAAGGCAATTTGGTCATGGCAGCGACTTCATGCAGAGAGGACATAGCTTCAAAGAAAAAGCTAGACTTTCATTTTTCTTTGGCATCACTTGAATATCTAAGTAAGCGCCAACAAGGCTTCCTTTGGTACTCTTTGAGTTAGGAAGGTTGAAACTAAGCAATCTAAAGGGATAATAACCATGATGAAAGTTCCAAAAATGGGTTAAAACACCTTTAAACATGATATTCAAAAGATTCGAAGAGTGGTTGACTTTTAACATTTTAAAACATTTATCAGTCTAAGAAGCAGATTCAGTCTCTCTTAGTGTTAAAGTCCTGTGTTAGTCAGAGTCCTCGTTTGTTACTTGTCAAAGTCTTTCTTTTGTCGAGTCGAGTTCAAGTTTTGAGATTTCGTTAGTCAACGTTCTCCCAAAGCCGGGGTGATGAGTAAAAAAAACCCTTAGAGAAGCAGAGAATTTGTGGCTTCTGTGGACAATGTGAAATCGAGCAGAGTTCAGAAAGTAACAGATTCTTAAGTTCCTTTGCAGCATCAACAGATGATAGAGATGAAGAGAATTTTGAGCGGAACTATGTTCTTATACTTGAGTGAAAACTTTGTAAACCCAAGTGTATTAATGAAAGCCTTTGGCCTGTTCTTTTTTTGTTGCTCTATAAAGAATTTTGTTATGGAAGTAATCATACTATGGGCGCGTCATAAAAGATGTCAAACACACATTGATACTCGAGATGTTTATTCTCATCAAATAGAGACTAGAGAAGTTTGAACACTCTTTGAGATGAACTCTTCAGTCCAGTTGTTCTCCTTTGGAATCAAGTCTTTTGGAAATTCTTTACCCCAGCGGAGTCTAAAATCTACTCCTACAGTCTTCAAACCTCAGCAAAATGCTTCTCACATATTAAAGAGAGTCATTACCCAAAAATCTCATCAATCTATTTGAGTTTTGCTTTCAGTAAAGATCATGCACTCCTAGTTACTCTCGGCGAGAGATAACTAATCCATTAGTGAAATCAATCAAACTTGGTAGATTTTCTTCAATCATTTTAACAAGTTTTTTTTTAATAATAATGATAGAAATTGACAGCTCTGTACTTCAGGGTCTGGTCTTTTCTTCTATTTTTTTGAAGTTTTTAATAAGGGTTAGAAATTGACAGCTCTGTATTTCAGAGTCTGGTCTTTTCTTCCATTGTTTTGAAGTTTTTAATAAGGGTAGAAATTGACAGCTCTGTATTTCGGAGTCTGGTCTTTTCTTACATTGTTTTGAAGTTTTTAATAAGGGTAGAAGTTGTCTGCTCTGTACTTCAGAGTCCGGTCTTTTCTTCCATTTGTTTTGCAATTTTTAAAAATGATAGAAATTGACGGCTCTGTACTTCAGAGTCCGGTCTTTTCTTCCATTTGTTTTGATAATGATAGAAATTGACGGCTCTGTACTTCAGAGTCCAGTCTTTTCTTCCATTTGTTTTTAAGTTTTTAATAAGGATAGAAATTGACGGCTCTGTACTTCAGAGTCCGGTCTTTTCTTCCATTTGTTTTGGAGTTTTTAATAAGGATAGAAATTGACGGCTCTGTATTTCATAATCCGGTCTTTTCTTCCATTTGTTTTGGAGTTTTTAATAAGGATAGAAATTAACGGCTCTGTACTTCAGAGTCCAGTCTTTTCTTCCATTTGTTTTGGATTTTTTAATAAGGATAGAAATTGACGGCTCTGTACTTCAGAGTCCGGTCTTTTCTTCCATTTGTTTCGAAGTTTTTGATAAGGGTAGAAATTGACGGCACTGTACTTCAGAGTTTGGTCTTTTCTTCCATTGTTTTAAAGTTTTTAATAAGGATATAAATTGACGGCTTTGTACTTCAGAGTTTGGTCTTTTCTTTCATTGTTTTGAAGTTTTTAATAAGGATAGAAATTGGTGGCTACGTGTTTCACGATTTGGCTTCTTCTTCCATCATTTTAAAAAAATTTAGTAAGGAAAAATCTACTATATTTCTTGTTTAACGGTTTGATCCTTTCTTCCATCTTTCGAAAAAAAACTCTTTTGAGTGTTTGGTTTTGTATTTGTTTTGGTGAAGTCTTGATATAATAATAAAATGACTCTTTGAGTGTTTTGTTTATACGTGTTTTGGTAAAATTTTAAAAAAATACTCTTTGAGTGTTTGGTTTTAAACTTGTTTTGGTGAAGTTTTTCATACAATGATAAAAAAACTCTTTTAAGTGTTTGGTTTTATACTTATATGGAGCTGGTTTATGCGGCACCATATAAATTAAGGATGATCCACAATGTGTTGCTACCTAACTGGTTAGGAGTCAGGCATATCTGCGAAGAGGTTCATATGAAACTGGTTTGTGCAGAATCATATGAATATGGGTTTACATGGAGCTGGTTTATGCAGCACCTTATAAATCTGGCGTGATTTGCTACCTTGAAAGAGAGGAGTCGGAGTTACCCGGATAACTAAACGGATGGATTTTCAACAATGGTCTGTATAACTATCGCCCTGGTATTATACGAATATGAATTTACATGATTTACATAGAGCTGGTTTATGCGGTGCCATATTTGTTTTGAAAAAAGTTTAGTTATCTCTTATTTAAAAAAATTTCTTTGAGTGTTTGGTTTTATGCTTGTTCATATGGATCTGGTTTATGTAGAACTATACAAATCTGGATTTACATGGAGCTGGTTTGTGCGGCACCATATTTATTTTGAAAAAAGTTTGGTTATCTCATATATTAAAAAAAAACTCTTTAAGTGTTAGGTTTTATGCTTGTTCATATAGATCTGGTTTATGCAGAACCATACGAATCTGGATTTACATGGAGCTGGTTTGTGCGGCGCCATATCTGTTTTGGAAAAAGTTTGGTTATCTCATATGAAAAAAAGAACTCTTTGAGTGTTTAGTTTTATACTTGTTTATATGGATCTGGTTTATGTAGAACCATATGAAGCTGGATTTACATTGAATTACATTGAGCTGGTTTGTGTGGCGCTATATTTGTTTTAAAAAAAGTTTGGTTATCTCATATATATATATATATAACTCTTTGAGTGTTTGGTTTTATGCTTATTCATATGGATTTGGTTTATGCATAACCATACGATATATGGAGCTGGTTTATGCGGCACCGTATTTGTTTTGGAAAAAGTTTTGATATCTCATGTAAAAAAAACTCATTGAGTGTTTGGTTTTATGTTTGTTTTGGTATATCTGTGAAGGGTTCATATGGAGCTGGTTTATGCGGAACCATACGAATCTAGATTTACCTAAAGCTGGTTTATGCGGCACCATATTTGTTTTAGAAAAAGTTTTAACATCTAATAAAAAAAAACTCTTTGAGTGTTTGATTTTCATACAAGGAGAAAAAAAACTCTTTGAGTGTTTAGTTTTCGTACAAGGATAAAAAAAAATCTTTGAGCATTTGGTTTTGTATTTGTTTTAGTGGAGTTCTAATTCAATGATATAAAAAAAAACTCTTTGAGTGTTTCGGTTTAGACTTGTTTTGTTAAAGTTTCAATATAACAATGATATAAAAAAAAACTCTCTGAGTGTTTGGTTTTGTACTTGTTTTAGTGAATTTTATAATGTAATGATAAAAAAGAACTTTTTGAGTATTTGGGTTTATATTTGTTTTGAAAAATTTTAACGTCACAAAAAAAAACTCTTTGACTGATTAGTTTGTACTTGTTTGAGTGATTTGGTCTGTACTTGTTTGATTTGTACTCTTTGAGTGATTATTTTGTATTTGCTTTGGTAAAGCCTCGGCTTAAGAATAAAATGTGTGTTTGTGTTTGTTTGCTTTAATAATAGTCTTTGTGGATTTGTTTAGATAGTTGAGTTGTGAGGGTTAGAGAGAGCTTATCTCTTTGAGATGTCATAGTTGCCATGTTAAGAGTCAGTGAGAGACTATCTCCCTATTGCTTGCAGTTTTAAAGTCTTGTTAAGAGTCATTTTGTGGCTTTACTCTTGTGAATATTATTTTTAAAACTAAAAACCCCAAAATTTGCTTTGCTTCGTTTTTCGGGTCTATCAAAATGTGTTGTCTTTTCAGCTTTGACAATCGCGTGACAAGCACGCTCTGCCAAAGAAGGGCATCTGTAGACACCCCATTTTGACTGGACGCCTAATTGCGTTGATTGAATGAAAACCCCATCAAATCAGTGATCTAGAGCCCCAAATTTCTCCCTATAGTAGATTAGGGTCCCAGGAAGGTCCCTACAAAATTTTGTCAAAATTCGACCAAAAATGCCTAATAATACGAGTCGAGTTAGAGCAAGTGGCGCAATAGGGGGTATATTAGCCATTAATCTAGCTAGCTTTTACACTAGAGTGAAAGGAGGGTGATTTAGTTAATTAAACTAAGAAAACTTAGCTTATGATGTAAGCTACCTTCAAAGGGGGTGAGTTATCCCACATTAATTTTTGGCCCATTTTCATCCCGAGACCACCCCTATTTCGGCAAAACCATGTTTAAAATACCTAGGAGGGGGTGTCTTAGGGTAACCAAAGGGGGAACAGTTTATGTTAATTTTTCATTAAAGCTTTTACCTTAGACCACCCTAATTAACAAAAAATCAAGTCAAAATATCACATTTTGGGAGTGCCCTAGCAACTAATGGGGGTAAAAAATTATGCCTAAACTCAATGAATAGAACATTTTGGCTCTCATTTCAAAAAAGATGAGGATTTTTAATCTCTTTTTAGAAAGAGAGGGAGAGAGAGAATTCTAGAGAAAGGGAGAGGGCTTTCTAGAGAGAGAAAGAGAGCTTTCTAGAGAGAGAACGAGAGCTTTCTAGAGAGAGAAAGAAGAAGAAAAAGATCTAGCAAGGGAGAAAATCAAAGGAGAAGCTCAAGGCTGCTGGAATTCACATCAAAAGCTTCAAGATCTACTTAATTTTGGCAAGAACTTTTATTTTTTGCATCAAAGGTGAGTAGATTTTGAGTTTTCTTTGAAAATCTGGCCTAAAATGGAAAATTTAATTGGAAAATACTTTAAAATGGTTAGATCTTGCAACCTATGGCTAAAATCTACCAAAATATGTTTAAAAATCTGTCTCATAAGAAGATTTAAAGCAATTCACTTTAGATTTTGAGTTTTAGTTGAATTTCGATGTCAGAATAGCAAAAATAGGTGTTGTCCATATTCATTTTAATCATTTTTTTTATCAATTTTCGGTTGAAATTGGAGAAAATTTCATGTGAAAAGGTGTAGAGCTCGTTGTGATCTTCGATTTGGCGTATAATGGCCCAAAATTGGCAAGAAATGAAGAAATTACTCCAATTTTAAGATTTCAACTGACAATTTAGGTTAAAATGAAGAATTCTTGGATGATTTTTGTGAAAACCTTTAGATCTGATGTGTTAAGCTTTGGAGTTCAAAAATATATGTCTTATTATGTGTGTGAAGTGAATATCTAGTAAAATCCATGATAGATCTAGGGTTTTGATGTAAAATGCTCTTGTAAGATGATGAAAACTTCAAAATATATCTGTCCAGATTTGTTTTTTGAGTTTTTCACTAAAATCCTGTTAGAACCTAGTATTGTACTTTACATGAGAGTTGTAGAGCTTGTCGGGATCTTTGATTTGGCATATTGTAGCCCAAATTTGGCCAAAGGATAAGACTTATGCTCATTTTAAGTTTCATCCTCTCAATGTGTTAATTTTTCTAAGTTTTTGGAATTTTATTGCGTCGAGTAACTTCTGGGCCGCCATAGAAGAAAAAGTTGTTCGCCATGACATTTTCTAAAACTTTGTCAATGGGTTCATTTTTCCAAAAACAATGTCTGGTGTGTCAAAAATTACTTTTAAATTTCAGTTTTCTGAAAAAATTGTGTTTGCTGTAACACCAGATTGTAGGCTATTTTTGGAGCGCTTCTGGCCAAATTTGACCGGAGCCGTAGAAGAAAAGGTTGTTCCTTGAATGATTTTCTAAAACTTTGTCGTTAAGTAAATTTTACAGAAATGATGTTTTGAGTGTCAAAACTGAGCGCGAACTTTCAACTGAAACACTAATATGTCTTTTAATGGCGATGAATCAGAAGCGGTCGTTTTCCGATCACTTCTAGTTGGAACTAAATGAAGTGGTCAGCTGAGAGAATGTCACTCATACTAGGATCTACAATTTTGATTAGTATGATTTTTTATGGTTTTGATATTTGAAGGGTCCGAAATTCAATACAAAGTTGCATTTTTCACACTATATGAAATAATTATGCAATTTCTTGAAAATCATGGATAGCATGAGCTCTAATCATTTTTAGTGGTTATTTTTGGATATTTTGAGCTTGGTGGCATGTCATGAATCATCTTTTGGATGTTTTTCATGATTTACTTGTCATTTTTGGGACTTTTTGTGAAAATTGCATATTTAGTTGTGATTTTGCCTTTTATTGCTTTTCAAGGCTATTTTCTGCCTAAATCATTTTTAGTGCTTATAGTTGGATATGATGAGCGTGCTAACAAGTTTTAAATCATATATTGAATAATTTTCATGAATTATTTGACATTTTTACCCTTTTTGGTGAAAATTACATATTTGGTGGATTTTGTTTAAGGTTGTTTTGAGCTTAGATTAATTCAAATGGATGTTTTTATTTTGATGGGCATGCTAGCAGATTATAAATCATATATGGAGTAATTCTTATGATTTATTTTGAATTTTTGTTCATTTTTAGTGACATTTGCATGTTGTGTTGTGTGCTTTGAATGCTAAGTGATTGAAATCAATGATGTATGCAAAGAAATGATTTAATCATGATCAAACCTGAATAAAACATGTTGAAAAGATCTAAAAGAAGCTGAAATTAAGCATTAAAAGATGCTAGGACCTTGCTAGAGACACACAACGAACAAGCTGCTCCATTTTTTCGGTTCTTGAACTAAATGACAACTTAGCATCTAAAACTCATAGGATCACTTTTAAAACATGTTTAAACCTTTCAAATCTTGCGAGTTTCATTCTTGGAGACATGCCATGTCTTATTCCGTCTTTGAGATCCATTGCTTACATCTCTTGCCTCTCAGTTGCATCATTGCTCATTGATTACATTTTTTGCACACATCATAATTTTTTCTTTAATCCTTCCCTCATTGCAAGGGCGATGAAGGAGTTATCCCAAGCCCATTCTTAGGGGACTTGCTCGGTCCTAGTAGCACTCCCCTCTTTTATTTAGTGGACTTTCCAAGTCTCTCAAATATTTTCTTAGACATTAATAGCCATATCATTGCAAGGATAATGAAAGAGTCATCTAGAACCCCACTAGGAGACACACTCTGTCTTAATAGGCGATTCTCCTTTGGAGACAAGCCTATTTGTTTAGAGCCTACTCCTTTAAGAGGCAAACTCATGTCATATTAGAAAGTTATTCATATGAGGCATGTTTGGCCTCATTTATAGGACCATCTCTAAGTTGTAACCCAACTTGTACCCCCTACTAGTTGGAGAACAACTTGGTCTGTTAGTTGCCTATAGCCCTACTTATTCATTGCAAGGGCAATGATAAGGTTACTTGGAGCCCACCTTTGTGTCTAGGATACTTGCCCAATCTCACTAACACCATTGCTTACCCCCTCGTCATAGAGAGTCTTTGACTTATTTGTACCTTTTTAGAATGTGAGTCATCTTTTGACTTATTTGTACCCCTTTTAGAGTGTTAGTCATACTTTGACTTGCTTGCACCCCCTCTTTAGTGTTGATTGTTTAGGGGTCTATCTCATAGACTATTAGTTGGTTCTCTAGTTTATGAGTTTATTTTTTAGATATGAGTATATCCTTTAGTGTTGTTGTCACCCCTTTAGAGACATGTTTAGCCTTGTTGGAGTTATACTTGGGATCTTAGCTTTTATAGTGGGACGCTAGTTTATTTGTTTTGGGATCATTACATTTTTAGCGAGCTTGTTTTGTTTGGAGTTCCCCTTTACCCTAGAGTTTTACCCAAGGGTGTTGCATTGTGTTTTTCCTTTGGCATTTGACCATAAGGATGAAAACATTTGAAAATACATTGTAAAACATAAAAAACACTTGAAAATCTTAAAACCACCAAAAATATTGGAAAAACTTCAAAATCTAAAATATTTTAAAAATTCAAAACTTAAAAATTCAAAATCATTTGAAAATAAGAAAAACTTCAAAATCATCTAAAGTGTAAAGTTTCAGGAGTAGTTAGGAAACTTCGTTGGCTTGATCCTCTTCCACGGGGTACGTAGGCAGCTTGGGATTTTTATCCCAAGTTCAGTCAAACTTTGTAAATAAATCATTTAACTCTTTTAAAAATACAAAAATCCTTCATAAAACATATTTTCGAAAAGACTTTCCTCTAAAGTTAGGAGTTTGTCCTAGATAGAGTGTTTTAGTTGTTGTGCGTTTATGTTAGAGTTGGGAGTTTGTCCTAGCTAGGAACGCCTCCGTCCGGTCAGTTGGAGATCCACATCACCGACTGATGAGTGATGACTAGATTTACGGTGCATTAGATAGCCCATTGTTTTCCTTAGGACACATAGCTTAGTTGCACATAGGATGTAGGGCCCACCTGCATTAGTTTAAGGCTTAGTTAGCGAATCGACGAACATGAATAAAGGACCACAAAGACTGAGACATCATTGTTAGGAAATAATCCTAACGGTGGATGTGGCTTTTGCAAGATCGACGGTCGAGATCATTTGATAAGTTAATTACTTTTGTGAAAAGTCATTAAATGGAAAGACTTTATGTAAAAGGTATAAATGTTTAAAAGAGACATTTGGGGAGAGGGATCGGCGCGATGAGGAGTCGCATCTCTTCTCACAAACGCTTATAGAAGAACTCTTGGGTCCTGTTTGCACACAACGAATTTGTTTCCAATCTTTGAGAATCCACGCTTGAAGAGAAAGGAAACCGGTCCCCATCACCGACTATTGTGTAGTAAGGAGAAACACTGAGAGAAAGAAAAACAAGATTCATGGCTTCCGGTATGTCTTTTTCTCATTTCAATTCATTCCATATTGTTCTGTGATTTTTCAATGTTGAATCGCCAAGATCCGTTGCCGGTGTTCATATTGTATCGAACACTTACAATCATATCAAACATTTCATCAAAAAGATTATCAAATCTCTAAGGCGGATTTTGAAATTTCTTCAACCACCTAATGACATTCAAGCTTCGTTTGGTTGCAAGTTAAAAAAAATTCCATTGATTTTTTGTGGAAAAAGGGAGATGACAAAGGAGGGGACAAGCATTTATTAGGGGTGCAACTCGGGCGGGTCGGGTTCGGGTTGAGGCCAACCCTAACCCGGCCCAAGCAACCATTTACTCAACGAGAACCCGACCAGACCCGAGTTCCAACTCGATGAGGTTCAACCCAACCCGACCCAAGCAGTCCTGGTTGCCAACCCGAACCCGACCCAACCCGAGATTTTAAGCTTAAAAGCTAAAAAAATTTATTAAAAATTTCGGGTTGAACTCGGGTCGGGTTGCCCAAGCCCTCAACCCGAACCCGACCGAACTCAACCCAGGTTGAGAAAACCCAACCCAACCCGAACCCGACTTGAACTCAACCCAACCCAAGTTTTTTCCGGGTTGAACCCGCCCGAGTTGCACCCATAGAATTTATTAGACAAGTGTGTCATTATGAGTGGAGAGAGTGGGAAGAGAGAGAAAGTGAGAGAGCACCATTCCCTAGAAAATTACATCGGAGACTTCCGAGGTAATGCTGATGTCACCTCCCTTTTTCCACAAAAATCCAATGGATTTTTGTTTTTTAACAACCAACCGAAGCATCAACGAATCTCCTTCAACTATCACATTTTCCACCCAGTCTCTCACTTGCAATATCAAGCTTTGGTGAAGCGCTTTGACTTCGGTCTATGTTGCATTGACTCTCTTAGTAGGGCCCGCAAAAGCCCACATGACCTCTCCTTCGCAATTTCTAAGAACCCCACCAATTCCGGCCGGGCCCGGGTTCCCTTGGCTTGAACCATCAAAATTATTGTAGTCCTATAACTTGTTTTCGGAAAAATAAAAATAAAGATTATAGCTCTATAAAGTTTTTTAAATAATAAATTAAAAATTAAAAAAGCCTTCCATTAACGGCTACGATCATCTAAGTTGGGGCCATTTGCTCTTAAAAATATTAAAATATTGAAAATGACTACAGAGAAAGTCACTTTTACAATCAATGGTAAAAGGTCATTTAGGTGTACAAAGAGGCTAGTATATTTTTTATTTGAAATTTTTTTTTTCCTGTTTTCTTGGAAAATTTCTAACTTCTGGACCCTGAAATCTCTCTTTTCATGGAATATTTTTTTCAAGGAAAATTTTTCCCTATATCCAAACAGGTTGCACGAATTTTCTGAAAATTTTGAAAGGGAATTTCTTGATTACATATGGTAAAAAAGTAAATTGAACCACTGGAGTTCATGCTTTATTTAGAAGGGCCTTTAATATATAATGATAGCCCGTTGAATAAGCTATAATCATGAGATTTCCTTCTAAATTATGGAAACAAAAAAATTCCTAAGAAAATTTTTTCTATAAGAAATACTTTTCCTGCAATCTGTTTGGTTTGGAGGAATTTTTTGGAAAAGTTTGGAAATGAAAAACTTTTTCAGAATTCCTTGTTTATCCTCTGTTTAATGACGATTTGCAAAAAAGAGGAATGCTAGAATGAAGGGCACCCTTGCAAAACCAAGTTCAAGGGAGCCCTCATTGGTCAATTTCAGCAAAAGTATGTTATGGTGGCGCCGAAAAAAGTGGATGGCACCAAAAAAAAGTGGAACGGCTTTGATTTTTGATGAAATTGACCAATGAGAGCGCCCTTGAAGTTGCTTTTTGCAAGGGCGCCCTTCATTCTATCATTGCTCAAAAAAGAAAAAGAAAAAAGAACTAGCGAGGTTCAATTTTTATTTAAAGGAACCTTCAATTAATGATGATATCCCTTTAAATAACCTTCAAAAAAATTTTCTAGGAAATTTTTTTTGTACCTTAAATATTTTTCCTGCAACCCAAACATGGGATTTAACTTTTCTTAACAGAACCCTAAACCACATATGGTAGATGAAAGGCCTAGATCATCTGACCAAAGTGATCTCAACTGATCTCTCTTCAGATCAATGGATATAATAATCAGGTAAATGAGGTAGAAGTGGGGCCCAAGGAGCGTCTTTTTGGGAGGAGAGTAAAAGTAGGAACCAACGCGCCCTTCCTATGTGGGGAAAAAACCTCTTCACGAAATAGGACCGTTATAAAGTGTCAAATTTCCATCAGCAAAAGAGAACCGTTAACAGTTTCACGTAACTAAAAATTTGAAAAGGGCCTTCTTATAGTAGGCTAATGGGAAACCCCTTAACGAAAGAGGATCATCTAAAGCTTTTACAGAGCCTTGCAAGAGAAATTAAGTCTATTGTTTGTGGGAGGAAGAAGAGAAAAGAAGAAAGCAAACACATGGAAGTAATTCCTCGCGGTCTCCACGTTAGTCTATACACAGAAAAGAATGTGCAATTGAAGTGTCTGAAGAAGAGCAATGTCTCATATGGAGGTTTTAATTTAAGATCAGTTAGAAAAGCAGTGTTTGTCACTGGATCATTGATCTACATTTGCCTAAGGATCTGCAACTAGAAATAAATATACTCTCTTTCTTCTTCTTCTTCTTTGTCTTCTCTTTCAAACCATATACTTGGGGTTGTTTGTTAGAAGAAGAATCATTGGGGAAGAAAAACCAGTGATTTGAGTCCTATTTATAACTATACTTCAATTGATAATGCACCCACATGGACACTACTTCATTCTCCTTGTTTTGTGAAATGACACTACTACTTCAAAATCTCTGATATTGAATGAGCAAAAGTCTAAAAATTAGACGGTTATGATCATCCAATCAATGGAAATTTCTATTTCTATATGCAACCAATGTGTTCATATTCATAGAGAAGGTCTGACCCATTTTGAGGGAAGGGTCAGTCCTCCTTTGGGTGCATAGACATAATTTTGAGTTTGAAATTTTGCATTAATTTGAAAACAAAGGGCTAATTCCAAGTTATTTATTCCAAATAAAATCATTTTATAACCCTAAAACCAAATCTTATAAAACTCCTAAAGATTAGGACCAACTAAGGCCTATAACTGCTATCCCTTATCCACAACCTGTTTCATAACCTGGCTTGAACCTCCACTATTGAGTTCGATATGAACCTCCAAATAAAACCACTCTATAAAAAAGAAGAAATGGCTGATTACAAGATATGAGGAATTCTAGACTGAAGGGAGCCCTTGCAAAAAAGAGGTGAAAGGGCTCTCCTATTGGCTACACATCACCATCGCAATGGGGGAGCCCTTTCACCTGGCTCCCTTCAGTTTAGACTTCCTCACAAAATATTTGGGTGCTTAGATATAATTTTGAGTTTGAAATTTTGCATTAACTTGAAAAAATGGCTGATTACAAGTTATTTATTATAAATAAAACCACTTTACAAACAAGAAACCAAATCCTATAAATCTCCTAAAGACTAGGACCAACTAAGGCCCGTAACTTACTATCCCTTATCCACAACCCGGATCATAAAGAAGTTATGAATACCAAGTACCTAGGATTGTAAATAAGTTAGAAAACTTGTAACAGCTAAATCATGGTAAATCACAATTTTTCGTAGATTATGATGGGCCCTTGAATAGATATGTTCAGTAGTCCATATTCAACAGTATTAATCAGATATTTAGGTCCATGATCCACCCACTCTGATGTCCACTTTATGGATGGTCACGATCATGGGTGAATCACAATTGATTTCATATTACCTCTATATTTTCTTTGGAGGGAAATTTAGGGAAGCATGTTAACATTCATGTGCAATTAAGACCATTGATCCTGTTGAACATCACTAGGCAACCCATATATTTGGTCAGATCTCTTTATCAACAAGGAGCAAAGGCGTCTAGCAGGCGAAATATGGTACATTGCTCGCCTCTGATGCGATCACTGCTGGTTTCATTGGCCCTGACTTCAGTGGTGCAATTTACTAGTGGTTTCATCTGAGTCCTGGTGCCCATTTTGGCAGTGATATTATTGGTTTAAAATTTTAACACTTGAATAAGGGTAATTTTATCTTTCGTTTTTGCAACTAAAACAGGAGCAAAAATTTAAGGTTGCATTTGGATTGCCGGAATCAGGAACCAACAGATTCAATTCTTATTCTTATTCTCCGCTGTTAAGGAAATCCCAATTCAAATTCCAGTGTTTAGTTGAACATTGGAATCGGAGGCGCAACCTACAGCAAATTAGCCACCTTTCATCACCACCACCATTCCCCTCCTGCGAGAAATGCGTTAAGAAAGGGTAAATGTAACTAATCCTTAACTTTTCGAGGAATCCTTCATCGGTTGTTTTGAATGATTTGACTTTTTTCAATCCTTTTGACATTGGTTCCGTAGGAGCAAGTCAGAAAGATTGAGAAATAGAACCATCTGATCAATGATAGAATCATTTCTGATTGGAGCAAATACTGGTCCTCCAATAGAGATGAAAGAAGATGGGCAACGAAATAAAATAGGAGGATGGGATCACAATGAATTCAATGGTTCCAACAAAAATGCATAAATTAAAGAAGGGGATGGGATCACAATGAGATCTCGGTCTCATAAGGGGGTATGGCGAAATTGGTAGACGCTAATAGACTTGATTGGATTGAGCCTTGGTATAGAAACCTATTATTTTTATGTTCTGGAAGCAACAGGGAAGGGAAAGATCACGCTCTCACCTCGGTGAGAAAAAAAACCTCGAATCCACAGGGGAAGATGTAAAGAAAAACTAAAAGTTAAATTTTATTCACTAAAGAAAACTAAGCTCATACACACACATCCATTATATATAGATTTCTAATCCTCTCCTTCTCTGTTGAATTGTACGCAAACTTGACTTCTTAACCTACTCAAACTATAATAGCACTCCTTGCCATTCAAAGAAAAATAAAAACTAGAATAGCCCTCCTACTTCTAATTTAACTAGACTTCTAATTCTGACTAGATTAGGACTTCTAATGTGTGTACAATTAATCCTGCATCAGTCAATCCTACATTACCTTCCAAGTAGATGCAAACATTTCCACTATAATCCTTCAAAACACCACCTGATTTTTTATACATCTTCAACGAGAAAGCAAAATATATGGGATGTGATTCTATAATTTAGAATCGGTCTGATCATAACTTCCAGAGGCATTCCCTTGGGAATTTCTTTCCCTTTTCCACAGAGCTTTCACCTCAACTAAGCAAATTGGATCTCAACCATAAGAGCTATAGAAAGGAGAAATAAGCTCTCACTCTCTGCACTTTTGTTGCGCCAAAGTCATGCTGCCATACCATTAGCAGAAGATGCGTCTGAATTAAATGGAACTGTCTTGAAAACAGAAAAAAACAAGTTTCTCTGCACACGTATACCTGTAGGCAATTCAAGTTATCACTTTCCAAATAATAAATCATATAAGTATATAGTAAAGATAAGGCGATCATTTTCCAAAATAGAGACCCTTACTGACCTGAAACAAATGCTGTACTGGAGTCGAAAAATCACCCAATAAATCATGGCATCTATTGGTTGAACACTTCTTTCGCAGCAGAGAATACTTGTTTCGCATCATCTGGAAGCAGGGAATCGAGTTATTCAGTGTTTAGCCCCTTTTAGTTAATATTAATCAGAGCTTTCTCCATAGCATCACAGAATTCTAATTCTAAAGAATAAAGTATAGAGAATGTAAGCCGAACGGCTATCGATCACTAAGTTTTGATTGGAATCAAACCCATATTGATTGATCACACCTAATGTCGCTTGCCTATGAAGTCACCAGGTATAACACATCACATTCGAGCAAAGCGACTCGGACACTACGAGAGACCCACGGAACCTCGATGCACACACATTTGGAGTGAAATGAAGTCCGAAGACTCATGAAGACTGTTGGATATATGTAATAAGCCTGAGGGCATAGTCGTTATTATGCTTATTCATTATTAATAAATATATTAGTGAGGGGGAGATCATCTCTCTAACTCACTTTTTCTCTTCCCAACTTCTCTCTCAACATGGTATCAGAGCCAAAGGTCTCGAGTTCAAACCTCCCGGATAGCAAAAATCCACATGTGATGGTCGGCCCAAAGTGGGACCATATGTGCCACGTGTTTGCCAAGTGGGCCACACGTGTGGGGGAGTGTCAAAAAGTATAAAAGATAAATAACGCCTTTCTCCAACAGCTTAAGCTTTTGGAGAAGTTGGTAAGTTAACATGGTATCAGAGCCCTAGGGAAACCCATAGCCTCCATCTTCTACATCTCCCACCATCATCTTCCAAAACCCTAACCCTATCCACCATCATCTCCTTCAACTCTCACCTCTACCCAAACCTTATCCACCATCATATCTCTATTACAGAGAAAGTATGCATTAGACCTACTGGAAGAAACAAGAAATCTTGAAGTAAAGCCTATATCTGCGCCTATGGATCATAGTGTGAAGCTTATTCCAGAGGAAGGAGATCTGTTGGAAGACCCTGGCAGATATAGACGACTAGTTGGTAAGCTCATATATCTCACAGTTACTCGCCCAGATATCTTCTATGCAGTTGGAGTAGGTAGTTAGTTCATGAGTGCTCCTCGTACTTCTCGCTGTACAGTAGTAGTTCAGATTCTCCGCTATTTGAAAGGAGCACCAGGGAAAGGACTACTATTCAAGAAAAATGGACATGTCAGAGTAGAAAGCTATTGTGATGTAGATTGGACAGGATCTCCAGCAAATAGGTGATCAACCACGGGCTCCAGTACATTTGTTGGGGGCAATCTAGTGTCTTGGAAAAGTAAGAAGCAATAAGTTGTTTCGAAGTCAAGTGCTGAGGCAGAAAATCGAGATATGTCCTATACTAGTGGGGAGCTCCTTTGGTTACGCTCCCTTATGACAGAGATTGGTTTTCCTTGTTCTTCTTCAGCTCAGCTTTATTGTGATAATAAAGCAGCAATTCCAATAGACACCAATCCTGTTTTCCATGAGATAACCAAGCATATAGAGGTGGATTGCCACTTTATTCGTCAGAAAATTCGTAGGGGAGAGATACAGTTTTCTTTTACTCGATTGTGGACCAGTTAGCTGACATTTTTACAAAACCCTTGCCTAAGTCAAAGTTGAATGATATTTGTAGCAAGCTAGGAATGTATAATATCTACATTCCAGCTTGAGGGGGAGTGTTGGATGTATGTAATAAGCCTGAGGGCATAGTTGTAATTATGCTTATTCATTATTAATAAATATATTAGTGAGGGGGAGATCATCTCTCTTAACTCATTTTTTCTCTTCCCAACTTCTCTCTCAACAAAGACTAATGAAGATTCAAGAAGACAAGCAGAGAAGATTAGTTAAGGAAATCTAGATTGTAGAATCTCTCTTGTTTTGGCACTACGGGAGTCCCTAATTAACCTTGGACACGTCTAGGAAAAACCAAGGTTGCCAGGGCGGGAATCGAAAGCGGGATTCGATTCGGGATTCGAAAGCGGAAATCGAAGGCTCCTGGGATGGTTGGAAGCGGGAATCGTGGGTTTGCCAGAGAGTCGACGAAGATTCGCCGGGGATTCACCGGGGAATCACCGGGAGTCGCTGGGGAGTTGGGATTCGAAAGGAATCGCTTGGGAATCGGGGTTCCTATAAAGTGGGAATCGGGGTTTCCATAAATTGGGAATCGAGGTTCCCAAAATTGGGAATCGGGGTTCCCAAAATGGGGAATCGGGGTTCCGACGGAATCGATTCGGGATTCCCCAGAATCGGGAAAATCGAATCGAATCACGATTCGCGATTCGGGGAATCGCGAATCTCCACCCTCAGGTACGAATCCTGCTTCCCTGGGAAAAACACTCCCCTCCATTGAAAATTCCCCTCAGAAATGTAAGTTTTGATTTCCAGGGGAATTACGGACGTCCGGAAGCTTGGCGGACATCTTCTGAAACCTGAGAAATCAATTTTAGATAACCAAGGGAATTGCGGACGACCGGGAATTCGGCGGACGTCTGTCTGAAAACTGTTTTGAAAACAAAAGTTAACCGAGCAAATGCCGGACGTCCGGGAAACCCGCGGACGTCCACGATGGAACTAGGCGCGCTTTGGAATTTCAAACGACACTATTTGCCGGACGTCCGGACTTCTTCCGCGACGCCTGTTAAGATAAAAAACTAGGGTTTTTTGTCTTAACAGGCGTCGCGGAAGAAGTCCGGACGTCCGGCAAATAGTGTCGTGGTTTTTTTTGTGACACTCATATATCTACGTCATTAAAAACCCTAAATCATAACTCTTGCATTTTTTGAGCCTCCATTGTTAAGCCTTAACTCCTACCTACACTTCCTTTGCCCATTGATTGAAAGAGAATCTAAATTAAATACTCTTTAGTGCCATTACTTCATTCTTCAAGAGATATTCATTAGGAATTTGGGTATTGAGCAGACAAGAGTTGATTTATTATCTTCTATCTTTGTACTGGCCTAAAAGAGAGGCA
Source organism: Tasmannia lanceolata (assembly GCF_043159265.1). Lineage (NCBI taxonomy): Eukaryota > Viridiplantae > Streptophyta > Magnoliopsida > Canellales > Winteraceae > Tasmannia > Tasmannia lanceolata. The sequence continues at coordinate 69,571,488 of NW_027518695.1, forward strand.
AGTGAGCTTTCATTTCTTCTTCCCATTGTAAAAGAAGGGTTGTGACCCTTGGAGAGTTCAAAGACTCATCATTTGTAAGGAGGCCTCGGACCCGGCCGTAGTGTGGTGTCCGGAATAGCGAAGAAACCCAAGGACGACAAACTTGGAAGAGTGGAGTAGGTCTTTTGAGAAGATCGAACCACTATAAATCTTGGTGTTCATTGTGGTGCGGTTGCTATATCTCTCATTGCTTCTACTTGTTGGTAACATCTTTAACTTTACTCTTTACATCCTCAAGCAACTAGGGATAAGGTAATCATTAAAAAGGTTTGAAAAGGTGTTTTGATAAAGCTAAGTTTTTAAAAACAATAAAAGTTTTTTTTTAAACCTAATTAACCACACAACCCACCCCCCCCCCCCCCCCCCACCCCATTGCTTCTACTTGTTGGTAACATCTTTAACTTTACTCTTTACATCCTCAAGCAACTAGGGATAAGGTAATCATTAAAAAGGTTTGAAAAGGTATTTTGATAAAGCTAAGTTTTTAAAAACAATAAAAGTTCTTTTTAAACCTAATTAACACCCCACCCCCCACCCCCACCCCCCCCCCCCCCCCCCCCCACCCACCCCCGAGGTTGCTTAGTTGAATTTCAGAGGAAAATAATTTCTGTTCTTGTTTTTCGTTCTAAGAGATGCGGCAGAGAAAAACGAAGCATTCTTCTGAAGAATCTGGACCCAAAAAGTATGTTCATGCAGATTGTAATAAACCGCAATTGGCGGCTAGATATTGTAGGCATTGACACTTCTTGCTAATGTCAGAAACCCAAATAGGATTTTTTTTTTTATTAACATGAATTATATGTTATGAAACATGAAACACAACAATCATGTTAAGAGTAAGTTTAAATTGTATGAAGAGTCTGAAAAGGGGTATCATATCTAATACTATGCCAAATTGTACACTTATAATTACAACTCATAAATTCCAGCCACCGCATTGTTAATGATCATGTATCGGTACAGGTCCAACAATTTACTAAATTGGCAAGTACTTCCAGATTTTACAAACATGAATCCACAGTTTATATGGTAATGCTGAAAGGTACTATCACTCTATAATTACATATCATGTAAAACGTATTGTCAATATAAAGAAAACCTCACAAACAGTACATATATTATTACGAATAATAAAGAAAATAAAGAAAACAATGAAAAAGGTTCAGATTTCGTCCAAACAAAAATATGCCTCTATGTTTCTGACATTTGGTTTCATGCACCATTTATTTAAAAAGTAAATTGTCCTTATTATGTATAGGGGTGGCAATGGTTCAGTTTCGGTTCGGTTTGACCCCCAAACCGAACCAAACCGAAATTTGAATCGGTTTGGTTTTACCAAACCAAAACTGAATTTTCGGTTCGGTTTCGGTTCGGTTCCGCCAATTTTGCCACCCTTTACTCATAATAATTGCAAATATTCGGTTTCGGTTTGGTTTGATACCCAAACCGAACCAAACCGAAATTTGGTTCGGTTTCGGCTCGGTTCCGGTTCGGTTCGGCCAATTTTGCCACCCCTAATTATGTATGTTAGAGCAGTTAATAGAAGAGACCTTTTCAGTGCATAACTAATGTTCAAAACTCGCTAATCCACTTGGAACTTGGCCAAGTTGACACAGTTTGATTGAACTCAAATCAGAGTTTAAAAACGCGGATGTGATGTGGAATGCGGACAAGAAAAATCCGTATAAACTCGGCGAGGATGCGGCCAAGAATGCAGTTGACGCAGTCAACGCGGTCATAACTCGGGAAAGTCAAAGGAGTTTTTATTGACTCTATAGGGCAAAACGCGGAACGCGGATGTGTGCGATGCGGAACGCGGCCAAGAAAAATCCTTGTCGACTCGGGCGAGTTCCTTGTCATGTCAAGGAGTTTTTAAACACTCAAATAGTGGGTCTAATCTACAAATTTAGAAAAAGTTTGCTGAGCTAATTATCTATCTACTTGATCAATTTGTTGTAAAATCAGCAAGTTTTTGGTTGACTTTGTTGTGTCAAATTCATTGATGGGAAGCCCGATTCCGAAGTCAAGTCTAAGTCTAAGAATTGCATATAACTACAAAAGTTATGTAAGGATGGTTGTCTGGCTACAAGTCACAATTTACGGATGTGGATATTCATATGTTCAAGCTCTGGAAAATGATGTGATGTAGGATAGGGAAGAGAAATAGAAGAAAGGGGATAAAAGAGAAGAAGAAGAGAATAGATGGGAAAAGAAGAGAAGAATAGAAGAAGAATAGGGGAACAAGAAGAAGAAGAGAAGACAAATAGGGGAAGAAATCTGGGAGAGAAGAAGAGTAACTTAGAGGGAGGAGAAGAAACATGTAGAGAGGGGAGAAGCCAATCAATTTTATTCAATAATCATCAAAGTTCACAATAAAGCTGTAAAGAGGCCTATAAATAGGCAATTAACAACCTAAAAGATAGAAACCTATTAAAATAAGAATTCCTAAAAGACTAAACTTCATAATTCTAAATAACATGGAAAATAAAAGCCTAAAAACTAAATAACATGGAAAATAAATACCTAGAAATCCTAATGGGCAAATATGCCACTTATTGCCTACGATTTGCATTATTCTCCCCCGCTTGAAAAGAACTCTCCCTCGAATTCTAATCCGCTAGGATCAAATATGTAGACAACCCACTCAAGCAGCATGAGTCGCAATCCTTGGAACTCTGGAATACTGTACAACGCTCTTGATGACTGGGAAAGTGGTATGGAACGCGAGCGTAGTAATACAGAAGAAATCATCCATTCAGAATCATAAAGACCAGTGTTCTAAAAGGCGGCCTGGGCGGCCGCCTAGGCGGCGCCTAGGCGCTGGGCGTGGAAAAAACGCACCGCCCAGGCCCTAGGCGTTTAAAAAAGCGGCCTCACCGCCTGGGCGTTATTAGGCGGCCGCCCTAGGCGGCGCCTAGGCGCTGGGCGTGGAAAAAACGCACCGCCCAGGCCCTAGGCGTTTAAAAAAGCGGCCTCACCGCCTGGGCGTTATTAGGCGGCCGCCCAGGCGATGTGCGTGGGCCTGGGCGGGGCGGGTTTGGGCGGTGTGATAAAAGAGGGGGTGTTTGAAGTAATAAAAGGGGTGCCTTTTTAGTTATTTTAATTTTTAAAGAGGGGTGCCTAAAGAAATAAAAGGGGTGCCTTTTTTAGTGTATTTTTTAGTTCTTCTTCTTCCTCTCGTACCATTCCCAGGAATGTAAGAGAACTTGATGAAGATAATTTTCAATTGGATGATGAGACAGAGGATGAGGGGGTGGATGAGGAGATTGTGTTTGAAGAATCAGATGAAGATAGAGTCTTGGTCTTGGAGGAAGAGGACAATGATTTATGAAAACTGAAGAAGTGCTTGGATCTTAATCTTTTTTTGGTTATGGATTTGTGTTGTATTGTTAAATACTTAAATTATTAAGTATTTTAAGCTTAATTTCTTATTAAGTTTTTGACTTTTTGTTATTATTTAATGTTTAGTGCTTATGCATAAAATGGTTTGGATTGTTATGTATTCAAGTACTTATATTTTATATAAAAAAATGCAAGAAATTATGAAAATATATTAATATCTAAAAAAAAAATGAAAAACGCCTAGAAACGCCTGGGCGCCGCCTAGGCGCCGCCTGGGCGGCCTGGGCGCTGGGAGGTCAGTCAGCCGCCCAGCTCCGCCCAGCGCTTTTTAGAACACTGATAAAGACATGAACCTCTCTTGACAATCAAATAAGCTGGGAAGATGGCAACATACTCCTCCTGGATCGGCATGATAGCAGATTGGCATGATAGCAGTAGGTAGTATCAAGCTATGACCATCCTCCAAAAGATCAACACCCACTGGTATCTCATCAAGCTCAATGAGAGCATCCATAAAATCATCTGCCAGGGGCATATCTAGCTCAATGCTGTTGACCATTGTGCTAAAATCCTCTGTCGGAATATCCACAGGAGACACAACACTACCACGATGCTCCTCTGTGTCAACACAAAGATCGGCAATCTGATCAATCGGCTCGAAGATAGTGCAATCCTCAACAATATGCTCTCGAACATCCGTCTCATGTAATGGCTCATCAAGGCATTCACCGCTGAATCATGACGGTGCTCGACAAACTCTGTCAATGGAACAACCTCACATGCTCTACCACAACATCTACCTTGACTGTGGAAGTGCCAAGATCTCTCTCTGGATGCTCGGCAACTGGTGCTGGGGAAATTTCTGAATCATCATGCTCGTCGACATCGGCCTCAGCAATCACTGGACTCTCTGGCTCTATATCGGAGATCTCTGACTCAGTATCTGCCATCATGGACTCAGTATCTGACATAACCAGGGGCTCAACCTATATAATGATCTCATCCACAATATCATCTGTCGGACCAATAGCATCATTTATGTCTGGCTTGTCAATAGTGTTAGCAAATTCCTTCGTTGTTTCAATTTCGGCCTCTCGTGCATGATGGGCTACGATGTTTCGTTTAAGGCGAGCGAAGGCTTCAAGTTCGCGGCGGGGCTGTGGCTTCACGTTCGCATACCAATTTTCTCTCATCCAAGTCATGCGCTATCCTTTCCAAGATTGCCTGAAATTCAGCTTCTTGTGCAAGTCGAGCAGCTTCTTCTCGTCGAGCGGCTTCTTCACGCATCAATCTTTGTTTATACATTGCTTGTCACGTTTCAATCTATGCGGATAATGATACCCGTAAATGTTCATAAATTCATAACGAACTTCTTCCCATGGAAGGAATCGTGGCTTGCCAAAGTCACTGCACTCTAGCACGAAGAATTGCCATTTTGACTGGAGTCTCTGCAAACTGAATCCTTGGCACAACGAATGGTTATTTCATGATTATAACCATAGTACTGATAATATGCATCAAGTGCCTCGATCCATTCTAGAAACGCATCATCGACATCTCCATAGGGATAGCAGTGTTCATCATAACCATATAAATATGGAACAAATGGTGGAGCCATAAGGATCGGTGTCGAAAACTAAAATCAACCGTCTAATCTGTCTGTCATGTCGAATGGAAGACACTGCTTTTCGCGGATCTCAGATCGGACTCCTGGATAGTTCGGATCAATGGTCGGACCAAAATAAACGGACGATAGAAGTTGGTTGTTGTATTGCGTGCACTCGTTGTTGACTACGGAAAATGTGCTGGGTAGATGCTAAAAGTTGACACGAACAACTTTTGTGCGGACTGCGAAGCTGAATTTCGAGCAGAAAAGGCCCAAACGAAGAGCGAGAAAATGTGATGGAGAGGAGAGAGAAAGTGTAGAGAGAGAATGAAGAGAGAGAAAAGAAAATACTATTTCTATATTTTCTTTTTCTTTTCCTTTTTTTTAATTTTTTTGGGGGGTGTCTAAGGGTAAAAGAGGGGGGATTAATTGATATTTCTAAATGAGCAAGGGGTGCCCAAGGGAAGAGAGGGGATTAATTGGTATTTCTAAATGAGCAAGGGGTGCCCAAGGGAAGAGAGGGGGGATAGGTCTCTTTCTTTCAGTGCACTCATGTGACTGAATGTCACGTGAGGTTTATGTGGCTAAAGGGTGGCGTGGTCAAGTGAAAACATGGGGTCAGTAACGTCAATTATGTAACCAAGTAAAAAGTAAAAAGGTGGGGGTTGTACTGGAAATAAGAGAGGGATGGAAAATAGCCTCTTTTTACTTTCCTTCTTTAGTGGTGGAGATGGTAACTTGTAAGGCAAGTTACTGTTGGTACTTCCACTTTCTAAATGACAGGTAGAGCAACCTATCTATTCCTCTCTCATAAAGAAAGGTAACTCGTTGTTGGGACCCACATGAGAAGCCACCCTTTCTTTTTTTAATCACACGTACACAAGAAAGATAAATATACTTTACCTCCTTATGTGGAAACAAGAAAAGCTTCCTTGGAAACGTAAGGTGCAAGTTAAGCCTTATCACTTCTCTCTTTTTTTTCTTTATGCCCTGTTTGGTTGCAAAAAAAGGTGGAAGACGGCTGGGCATTTTATGGGATATGAAATGCCAAACGTTGTTTGGTTGTAAAATTTGAGCTCAAATTCCATTTGACTTCAAGACATTGAGGAGACATCATCATTACACTTTTTCCTAGTGCTCTGTTTGGTTTGTGGAATTTTAGTGGAAGTAGTCAAAGGGGGAGGTGACAAGGATGGAAGTTGTGTAGGCTTGTATAGGGAGAAGAGTGGTAGTCAAAAGGAAATAAGGGGTAATGCATTTGGTTGCTAGAAGAGGTGTGGAAATATTTGCGTGTCATTATAAAAAATGGGTGGTTGAAGAGAGAGAGAAGGAAGAGAGAGAAAGAAAGGAAAAGGGCAATGATTATATAAGACAAACAAATTCCACTCTTCTTCTCTAAAAAACACTCCAAAAAGGAAGTTTGGCATTTGAATTTTAGTAGAGGGGACAACTCCGCCACATCAGCGCCACCTAGGAAAAAAAGCTAATGATGATGTCTCCTCAATGTCTTGAAGTCAAATGGAATTTGAGCTCAAATTTTGCAACCAGACAACATTTGGCATTCCATATCCCCTAAAATGCCCAGCCGTCTTCCACCTTTTTTGCAACCAAACAGGGGCTAGTTGACGCTGATGTGACGGGAGTTGTCCCCTCTACTAAAATTCCAATGGCAAACCTCCTTTTTGAAGTTTTTTTGTGAGAAGAAGAGTGGAATTTGTTTGTCTTATATAATCATTGCCTTTTTCCTTTCTTTCTCTCTCTTCCCTTTCTCTCTCTTCCACCACCCATTTTGATAATGACACCCAAATATTTCCACACCTCTTCTAGCAACCAAACGCCTACCGCTTTTTTCCTTTTTGACTACCACTCTTCTCCCCTAGACAAGCCTACACAACTTCCATGCTTGTCACCTCCCCCTTTGACTACTTCTTCCAATAAAATCTGAGCAACCAAACAGGGCATTAGGAAATTCTTTCTTACCCAAAAAGTCAGCTATTGTAGAAAGTAACCTTTCCTAAAAGTCTGTTGGGACTTAAGCTTTCTTGCTTCACAGATAAGCAACTTTCCTTATTTCTCTCTGCAAAAGTTAGTAAACACTTTCCTTTCGTTGATTGTTATCCAAGAAAACTATTTCAGTCTCTTCTTTCCGCACGGAAGCTGTGAAAAATGGAAAATCTTCTCCTCCAAGAAAGCACAATCTTCGTCGAAACTCCTAGGTGATGGCGCGATCCACTGACAAACAGGAGAATAAGGTACCGCAATATTCGTGCGATTGTCTCCGGCAAGTCGGAAGCACAAATTTCGGCAAGCGTGCACCACCTTGTGCCGAATTTGAGAGATGTAGGATCAAAAGACGAGTAGCAAGCCCAAACAGGAATGGAAACCCAGATAAGAAATCTGCTTATTCTTGCAGGTTTCTTCCTCAAGAACTGAAAAGCGTAGGAAAACAGGGGTTGAGAAAGATGGTTTTCAGCCGGGGCTTGGGATCTAATATTCAGGGAGGAATTGGGAACTGTTGGGGCTTTAGTTAACTCATACAAAGAGGCTTCTGCTGATGATAGGGGACTAATTTAAGGAAAACTTGACATGTAAGGGCAGCAAGGTGGGTGGCTGTGGTGGCGTGGGTTGCGGTTGATGCACGATGGTGATGGGTTAAAGTTAATGAAGGAGGGGTGGAAATTTGGTTTAGGCTAGGGTTTATTGATATGGGTGGCTGGTTGGGCAGCAGTGAGGTGGTGGAAAAGGGGTTCTAGGTTAGGGAAAAAGATAGGTTGGGGACTGATTTTTAATGGAAAAAAAGTGATAAACGAACCTGAATAAACAGGCGATTCGCGGCTTGATCTTCGGAGACTTGGACCTTTTGGCTCTGATACTAATTTTGATGTAGGTTAGGGAAGAGAAATAGAAGAAAGGGGATAAAAAAGAAGAAGAAGAGAATAGATGGGAAAAGAAGAGAAGAATAGAAGAAGAATAGGGGTAGAAGAAGAAGAAGAAGAAGAGAAGAAGAATGGAAGAGAAGACAAATAGGGGAAGAAATCTGAGAGAGAAGAAGAGAGTAACTTAGAGGGAGGAGAAGAAACCTATAGAGGTGAGAAGCCAATCAATTTTATTCAATAATCATCAAAGTTCACAATAAAGCTGTAAAGAGGCCTATAAATAGGCAATTAACAACCTAAAAGATAGAAACCTACTAAAATAAGAATTCCCAAAAGACTAAACTTCCTAATTCTAAATAACATGGAAAATAAAAGCCTAAAAACTTAATAACATGGAAAATAAATGCCTAGAAATCTTAATGGGCAAATATGCCACTTATTGGCCTACGATCTGCATCATGATGCCAAACCAGTGTTACCGTCACATAATTCAGTTCATGCCAATTATGGGTATGGTGCAAATGTGACCTTCCTGCATTTCACCTATTTATTGAATTCAAAAGACTGTTTGATTCCTAAGAAATAGAAGAGAAAATAATATTGACAGAGAGACTTATCTAAGTTAATATATATCAGACTATTTCAGCAACATATACAATACTTTAAAATAGATATGCTATTCTGTTCTTTTCTCATTAAACTTTTCAGGCTTACCCAACCAAAATTTATATCAGCATAGCTTAGCCAAACAGCCGAAAATGGTTTGCCTAATTTTCTCATAAAAAAGTCATAAATTTTTTTTTTAAAAATTATATATTTCTCCATGAAAGGAATATCTATACCCATACCTGAAACAGTTGTTAGACAGAACTTGGAAGGTACATTAGCCTCCGTCTCAACTGCAGCCTTTGCAACTGCCACTCCAACTGCCATACTTTGCATAACGTCCAAACCAGCACAAATAGATGCAAGTGTTCCACCAACAAAACAATCCCCAGCTCCTGTAAGGCCCACAACTGAGGCCAAAAGTGCAGGAAAATGCACAACATATGGATGAGAGACTGCTGGTTTGAACTTCATGGCATGACCAAACTGATTTACGGAACAACTCTCATATAGCTTTCTCAGAAAACTGCTATATTTGGTGTTTTTTGTTTCATTTATTACATCAGGCCTCTCACTGGAACATAGTAGTACTCCATGTGATCCAAGAGTCACAACTACCATCTTAATACCCTTCTCTAACAACAAACATATAGCTGGTTTTAGCATTTGGAATAAATATTCTATGGAAAGATTATCTCCATTATTATCCAGCCTTTGAATTGGACGAAATTTATCTCCATAAGATAAGGCATTTGCCATGGCAATAAGCTCATCTTCGTTAGGAGAAGTGTATGTTACCTGCAGAAGAATTCCGGATTAGTAAAAGTTTAACTTTAGCCTCTAGAGGTGTGCATAAATTACTAGACATTGTCGCAACAAAATGGTGGATGGCAAAAAAAAAATGGTAGTACTCACAAACTTGGCAATAGATGCCACTCTTTTTGATTTTGTAACTGATACAGGCTCAAACCAAATAGGGATGCCAGATTCTGCAGCCACTGAGGAAGAAAAAAAGAATTGATAAAGTTAAGGAATCGAGCAATTAAATAAATACACCTTTATTCAGGCTCTTTTCGATAGAAAAGTATATAGGTGAAGCAAATGATTCCATTCAGCATGGCATCATGTCTACTTAATTAGACAATGGCATTAAGCATGACAAAAAGAAACATAGAACTTAGAGTTTATAATGTTAGAAAAGTTTAAGTATGCCAATGTATTTATATGAATTTGCTAATTCGTTTCCACTTTATCCTCGGCCCTATCAGCTGCTAACATTAGTGGTTTTTTTTTTTTTTTGATACAATAGCCGTATCTGTATGGTTTTTAACTCCCTAGCTAAAAACCTGTAGTTACCAACAATCTGCGAAACACAGTGTCATCAAGTGAATGTATGGAACCTCTTCTTTAAGAAAGAGATCAAGGCCATATCCAAAAAGATAATTCATAGGGAAAATAAATGCATCTCCACAGGACCCAAGCCACAGTTATTCCAGTTAGCATAAAGGAAACTAACAATAAAACCAACTAGTTCGAGAAAAAACCGAAAATTGTAAGAGGATGTATGACCAACAGGTAGGGGTGAGTTAATCGGTGGAAACCGAATTAACCGACCGAACCGAATTCGGTCGGTCCAGTCGGTTCGGTTTAGAAAAATGAGATATTCGGTTTTCGGTTTCGGTTTCGGTTTCGGTTATAAAAGGAAAAGAATACTGTTCAACCGAAAACCGAAATTTCAATATTAACTGAAATTAAGAATTTTCTTAACTTGGGTTGATACCCCACCTTTTTTCACTTGGGACAGCCCCAGTGGCACTACTAGTTGTAGAAGAGGTTGTCCGGTAAAAAATCCTATTACTATTAAGTCATTTAATCAATTTTTATTTTGCAAGGCACCGACATAGTAGCAAAAAAAGCCAAAAAGGTCTAATCAAACGATTGAAAGTAGGGTTTTTTCTCCTCTCCCGTCTTCTCTCTGAAACCCAAAAAAGCTAGGGTTTTTCCTCTCATCTCTACTCTCTAGATCCGCGGCATCCGCCGGTCTCCATCTCCGAAAGTCCGAGACTCCGAGTCCGCCGGTCTCCATCTCCATCTACTCATCTCCGACCAAAACCCAAAAGCTAGGGTTTTGGCTCTTCCTCATCAAATCGATTTGGGGAAAAACCCATGTGCATCCATCTTCATCTGTTCAACAACGGTTCTTCAATCCCAAATCCATTGATTTAAAGTGTGATTACTACACCTTCGTAAAACATCTCCAATCTCCCCTTCTTCACTTACCTCCACCAGGTATATATATCTTCTCTACTTTAAATTGGTTTGTTGGGATTTCAATAAAGATTTGAAGAATCTATTTTATGCTTTCTATGTGGTCATGAAGATAAAATGTTTGTAAACTTATCTCAATGGAATCATGTATGGGACAAAAGAATCTATTTTATGCTTTCTACTGAAATCGAAACCGATTAGCACTAAAAACAGAACCGAAACCGAAAAACGGAATTCTGATTATTTTTATTGAATTGGTTTTTCGGTTTTAACCAAAAAACCGATTTCGGTTCGGTTCGGTAGCTCACCCCATCGGTTTCGGTTTCGGTTCAACAAATATAGTAACCAAAATATGTTCGGTTTCACAATTTCGGTTAATTCGGTTCGGTTTAAACCGAATAACCACCCCTACCAACAGGGTGCTTAACAATTTATTGGAATCCACAATTAAGAAGATTTGATATCTCATGGCATCACTTACGAAGATATGAAATGGTCAAGAATTTGACATTATATACCAATTTACCAAACACTTCATGTAAGGTTCCTCCTTCAAATTAATTCATATCACCCACGAAAATAGTATTGAAAATGTGCTGCAGTAAAATTGACGACTAAAGAATAGATGACAGAAATTGAAACTTTATGACCACAATAGGCTAAGGTGACATAATTTGTACCATAAGGTATCAAGCGCGTGGGGAATGAACCACAGAAACCCAATTCAATACAACCCACAGCTATTGATGCTTCACTTTGATAAAAGTTATGGGTTTATAATTATATTTACTTCTGTGTATCAGTGGTAACTTGTAATGGTTGCAATATTGACTTATTTGTTCGTTACACTATCAACCCTCTAACAAAACAAGCAGGTACCTCAGTTTTCAAGCATCCCAAAATAGTAAGAGTGAACCACAACAGAATTCATATATATTTGGCAAATAATAACTTATCACGGAGTAGGGGTTGTTTTTGACTGACCTAATCTTCTAAATTAAAGTTTTTGTGCATAAAATAGTCTCTAGACAAGTTTGGTGGAGTGGAGCTTGTTAGAACAATCTAGAAGCCTTGAGTCATGCAAACGGCAGTAGATGAGAATAGATTCGTGATAAGTGACGATCCTAAACTACTCTTGCATATTCTTTGTAGCAGACTTTTAAGATAGAACTTTAGAAGAACATTCTAGGAAGGTCCTAGACTGTTAGATGATTATCATACGATGTGATTCGGACAAGTAGCATTAGGAGTCTATAAGAAGGTGGAAGCTCCTCATTTGAAGATCGACCTCAGAGTTACTCTCTTGGGAACTACAAGCATTATTTCCAAGTCTCTCTTGTTTGCTTCTTTGTAAGGGTCAAGTGTCCTTTCCTTACCTTAATCACTTTGCACTAGGCTGGTTCAGTTCTCTTTGACTCAAGGTAATGTTGCCGCCTCGCAGAGGGCCGCATGGGTAAAAGACAAGAGGCCTGCAGGCCAGAGAAAACAGCCCTGAGGGCTTCCAACAGTTCCTCTCTTCCTGCTCAACATTTTCACTGCTATAGTTCTTCATTGGTCTAGTTGCCCATGAACTCATAGCTTTAAAATTCCCCCGTGTTATCGTGGACTCCCTCGAGTCGACTCCCTTTTACCTCGGCCGCATTCCGCGTTTTGCTGCCACGTTCCGCATTTTGCCCTACAGAGTCAATAAAAACTCCTTTGGCTCTACCAAATTATGACCGCGTCAACCAAGTTCCTGACCGCGGGCGGCTCGACTAGGATTTTCTTCGGCCACGGTCCGCGCCACATCCACGTTTTTAAACACTGCATGAACTTTCAGTCTGTTGCTGTTCACACCATTCATCCTTGCAGTTTAAGTATTTTCTATTGTACCAAATGCTTGGATAAATTTCCACCTATAAAGCTTATGCAGGAATGTCATCCAAAAGAGACCCCCTTCTCAGTGGTGACTCAAACATGAGTTGGCAAGAGTGCTATGAAATCATGAACATCATTTCATGATTCCATTGCTCCATTGCAGATACTCAATGCAACAAGCAAATTCGAGCTTCCATGGCTACATAGTTAGAAAATATAAAACATGTTAAATAGATATGTAAAGCCTTGTAATCAGAAATGGAAAAATAAGGAACAATTGATGAATGGGAAATGCATCAAAGAAACAATTTCCACTTTTGAAGTTGACATGTAGCCCCATTTATTTAACCAAACAAAGAAAGGAGCAACAATGAGCAAGAGAAAAGAAAATCTTCATTGGGTTCAAAGCAATCTTAAATTTTATAACTTAGGGTTAAAAAGAGTTCCTTAAAGCATCATACTTTGGCAGACAGCTTCAAGTGAACGAGGATGCATATTTGCATCAACCATCAATACTGGTGCGGAACATATATTGCACTTAAATTTCAATATCCATTCGGGTGTTAAAAATGACTCCTGCATCACATAAGCCGTCACATAAACACTTCAAATGTTAAGATTAACAGAGTAAGCCCATGAAAAGAGACAGATTTCATGCTCAAGAGATAGAAAGTGAATATCTATGAGTTTGCGCCTTAATTTATGTAATAATACAACCATGTAAATAGTTAGAAACATCTTACAACAGCTTCCACGCTTGCAACAGCAGCTGCTAACTCTCCATTGGCATCAAATATGTTCGATACAACAGGAGTCGCAATGTCATTACACTTTTGGATGCCTATTTAAGTATCAATATAATATGAAAACGGATCAGTGAGCATGTTCAAGCCTAAAATTCTAACAAAATGGAAAAACAAGGAAAGTGTGGATTCGGCAAATTGTATCTCGTTAGAAAATCAGTTATGTTAATAAATTGAATAATATAGTTGGGACAGCTGACTAAAGTTGCTTCGGCAGGTTCCAGGCAAGGTTTTAAATTTTGGTTTGGTGTCAGGTTGGCAGCCGGCCGTAAACTTTGGGCATGTTCGGCAACACTTCTCATTTTCGCCAAAAAAATTGGGCAGAAACGGGTATATGAGAATCGGCCGAAGCGATTCCACGTCGCTCCCTAAAATCCTATTTTAAGCCATCTAAAGCTGAGAAAACTTAGAAACAGGCCTTTCCGGGTCGGGATGCAAAACAAGATTTTAGGGATTCCTAGCTATTTTCATTCTACGCACCTAATAAAATGGCAGAATGCAATATCGCGATAGTTACCGAACACGCCCTTTGCCACTCATCTATGAAATGAATTGGCCAAAATCATATAAAAATATGATGATAATTTTGGTTTTTTTTAAATTTCCACCCAAATGTCTAAAATTTTGGTGGACATTTTTTAAATTTCGGTAGAAATTTTGTAAAAAAGGTACTGAAATTTCACTGAAATCTTGTAAAAATCCGATTTCAAGTAAATTTTGTTTTGGCCTAGGCCGTATCCGAAACCAAAAATTTTCGGTCGAAACTCATCCGAAATTTAAAACCCTGATTCCAGGTACCAGATAAAATTCTGATTCTTTATAAGATTGGCCAAGTTGATAGATCTTTCATAAAATCAGCAATTTTTCGAACTTGGAAACTGATAAATGATCCAAGTCAGTGTTTTAATTATAGGAAGAACAACAAAAAATATGTGTAACTACAATAATCAACAAGACTGATAATCCACGAGAGCAATCCAACTTGTGTTCATATGAAAGAAGTATTTACCTTCTGTAGAAAGTCCAGAAGATTTCCAGTGCTCCAACAATATATCACCTTTATAAAGAACATATCTATCAATTCAGAGAAGAACTACATGTATAGTTTTATGGCTGATAAGGCGGTCTGAAACAAGAATAAATTACCTGCCATGTCAAGGCCAACGACACTAATTATGAAAGGTTTACTTCCAAGCTTAGACATGCACTCAGCAACATTTCGTGCTACTCCCCCCCTTACATACTGGACCTGAAAACGAAACCACTTGTCCAAGTAGAGAAAACAGATACCTGACAAATAATCCAAACTAATTTTCCACTTTCTACAACTACTATATTTTCCATGCCAGAAAGGGCAGTAAAAGAAACCCAAAAGTGTTTGAAGTGGAATTTTTACTTAAGAGTAATCAAATAAACCAGAAGAGGATTTGAGGATTTCAAAAATCTACAACTACTGAACCAGAAAGAGAATAGAAAGAAAATAGAATTGCCTATCAGATTACCTTATGCATTTCCTAAAGATCACATAGAGAAATAGGGAGCTGATATTTCTGCTCCCCTTTTAGACCAATCCACTCTAAGTTACTTTTTCACCCTAGCAAATGACAAGACCACCCTTGTAGCATGTTTTGTTATCTTCATATGCCAAATTTGCCCCTGATTGCTTCAAGCAGATGATCAATGTCATAAGCCACAAAAACGTATTGAGGGCAGCGCGTATCAAACGGTTAGGATCATCCTATCGAGAAGGTTTTCCGGTATGGACTATCTACGGTGGGACCAACAAATGAATGGCTTAGATTATCCAAATACGTATTGAGGGCAGCGCGTATCATGTAAAATCTCGGGTATAAAAGCGTTGCTTTGGCAAAAACCCTAATTTCATTGTTTTGGGGACTGAGGAGTTGCAGCAAAAATGGTATTCGTCTAAAACTGATTCTTCTTTTTTCATGGAAATTCCTATTTTTGCTTCACTGATTTCTTTAATCCGTCTCTTCATCATTTTTTCTCCTTCTCGATGTGTGTTTCTTTATTTGTATTTCTTTTTAATATTTATTTATGTGTTTCTGACCATGAAAGCTTATAGAGATAACTTATACTGAGAATGATTATATGTTGTGATTTTATTTTGATGGGCCATGGCTTTCATGAGCAGAGCACATAAACTACCATGTTCGTCTTTCGCCCTCTCTATCTCGCCATGTTTGTCCTTTTGATTTTCTAACTTGGTCTAACAAAAATGGAGCAAAGTTTTTCAACGGAAGGAATTTCGGAGCTCACCGAGATCATCGAGCTCGTTAGCACTAATAGCTTAGAACAAATTGTAGAACTCTATCAACCATCTATTCCTTCAGATGTCAATGGCAATGGTAATTTGTCTTCACTTTTTTGTACTCGTAAACCTTAGTTTTTTTTTAGTAAATAAGCTGTACATTTTTCAGTTTAAGGTTTTAGGGCTTTTCATATTTCATTTTTTAAAAGGATAACTTTCCCCATAATATCTTTGGAAAAAGGGTCCAATTTGAGTTGCTATATATAATCGGTTGGAGTTTTGATTTTCGTAAATAAGCTATACATTTCAGTTTTAGGTTTTAGGTTTTAGGGCTTTTCATTTTTCATTTTTTCTTTTTATTTATTTTTTACAAGGAATACCATCCCCATAATATTTTCGGAAAAAGGGTCCAATTTGAGTTGCTATGTATAATTTGTCACAGATTCCACACCAGGAGAGTTGTGCGTCAACTTGACTGTGCCACCAAAGGAAGGTGAGTGTTAATTTTCTAATGTATCTTGTCCCTCTCTTGTAATTTTTTATTCTTCACTGAGCATTATAATTCTTTTTGTCCCAATATAATTTAAAGGATATATATTTATCTTGTCCCTCTATTCTTGAATGACCTGTTTTTTTCTTTTAACAACTAATGTAGATGATGGAGAGGTGGAGATAAACAATCAAGCAAACAATGTTGCGTCTAACATATTGTTTTCCTTATAAACAAAAACTTTCTCAAATCGCTAAGAACTTATTGCTAATATTCGCGACATGGTTTTACTTCAAGGATATGCAACATGTATTAGAAAATCTAAAAGAGATCGTTATGTCATCATTGGTTGTGATAGAGGAGGGAAGTATCGGCGTAGAAAACTGGTATCTCAAGGGAATAGAATGGGTGGAGGGAAAAGAACAACGGAATCTCGGCTTATCAATTGTCCTTTTGAAATTTGGGGAAAGAGGCGAGTTGATGGAATTTGGTGCGTGGTGCTTAAAAATATTTCGCATAATCATGTATCTTCAAGTGATATGTCAGGACATCCCTCTTGTCGCCGGTTTTCTAAAGAAGAGATTGAGCAAATCAAAGAGATGACAATGGCCGGTATTCCACCATGACAAATACTTACTTCACTTCGGCAAAGTAATCAAAATCTTCAAGAACTTTGTATAATGCAAAGGTGAAAATAAGAAATGAGAGCTTATTGGGTCGTACACCTATTCAAGCTTTATTTGAAGATCTTGGTGAAGGTGGTTTCATATATGATTTTAAGCGTGATAAGCGTGGCCATTTGACTCATTTGTTCTTTGCACATCTGTTATCGGCTGCTTTGACAAATAGCTATTCCTATGTCTTTTTGATGGATTGCACCTATAAGACAAATAGATATAAAATGACATTACTTGATATAGTTGGTGTAACGAGTTTCAATACTTCATTTTATTCTTGTTTTGCTTTCTTGCAAGGAGAGGAGGAAGAGGACTATGTGTGGGCATTGGAGAGATTTGGAAAAAATTTGGGTGTTGATGGTCATCCTTTGGTGATTGTGTCTGACAGAGAGTTAACTCTGATGAATGCCATTCAAGTTGTTTTTCCAGGGACTACACATCTTTTATGTGTATGTCATATTGAAAAGAATGTTCTTTCAAAATGTAAGTCTCAGTTTGAAGAAAAAGAAGAGCGGGACATGTTTTATCAACTTGGACAGATTTGATAAAGTCTCCAGATGAATCAACATTTGATACGGCTTGGAATCTTCTTGAAATCCAATACAAAGAAAAGGTATTCATTCTCAACTATCTTAGAAATACTTGGCTTCCTTTCAAAGAGAAATTTGTATATGCATGGACCGAGAAATATATGCATTTTGGAAATCATGTGACATCAAGGCAGAAGGTGCACATGCAATGCTCAAGAAATATCTTCAAGTTTCGACTGGCGACTTTCATGAGGTCAAAGGAAAAATTTGTCTTGCAATAGAAAATCAATTTCAAGAAATCAAAGCAAGACTTTGTAGTGAAAAAATTCGCATTCCACATAATTTCACATTCCATTATTTAAAGAACTTGTTACTCATGTTTCCATACATGCACTTGGAGAGATTTTTAAGCAAAATGAGCTGGCCACATCCGCCACACAAGTGGCTACATGCAGAGGTCATTTTATAAATACAATGGGTCTTCCTTGTGCACACAAAATTAGGGGTAAGAAAGATGGAACATTGGAACTTGATGACATACACAAACAGTGGAGAATTGACATAAGATCATTTACTAACATTGATGGTGCACTGGATAGTGAACATGGACAAATAGATGGTCTGCTTAAGGAGTTTCATGAAAAATACCAACAAATGCCTCTAGTCCAAAAGGAAGATGCCCGAAGCCAAATTACTTATTCTACATTTGAAAATTTTCAATTTGATTAGAAAAATATCATAAATTCCATTTCATTGCTCCACTCAAGAAATAAGCCTAAAAGCTTCACTTAGGCTTTGCTTAGTTTAAGAATTACAATAGAATGTTAACAAGTTAGGGAGCTATTTTATCAATTTCAGAAGTTCACGGGTGTCAGTCGTTCTACATTGCAGCAAGAAATCCAACATAATTCCTATAAAAGGAACATATGACAAAAATACCTGGCCAGGAGTGGTGGTTCCAGGATTTGGAGGGGTATTAGGCCTGGCATGAATGTCCAAAACCATTCCTCCTATGATAACTGGATCTGAATCAACAGAATTCAGTTGCAAAGCACCCAAAAGATTCTGGTAAAAGAAAATGAACACTTTCTAAGAAAAATGAATGGACAAGTGTTAAAGTATAAAAGATTAAATAACGCGAACCCCGCATATAATCAAATTAAGAAAGAGTTACAGAAAATACAGAGTCTATACTAACAGAATCTTAGAAGCAACATATATAAGTGAGACAACCCAAAAAAAACACTTAATACAAAAAGATTCAGACCAAAACCCAGAAACTTGTAAAATAATGAGTAAAAATCAAAGTATAGAGGTTTCTAATAAGACCAACTTATCATAAAAGCAGCTGAATCAGCATATCACAATCAGAAAATCTATGAAAATTATACAATAATATTACAAATGAAAGTAAATTTAGCCCTTGGTACTATTAAAAAAATGAAAGTAAATTTAGAAATTAAAAAAATAAAGGTTAGAATATAGAACCCACATAAAAATCTACTAAAAATTTATATGAACATGTATGATAGTGAAAAGCTACTCCCAAGATGCAAACAATAAAGTTAAAAAAAACAAGCAAAATATTAAAGGAAAAGGAAATACAAAGAGCATAAATGCTAAATAACTGACAATTACAGATTAAAAAGAACAGAACCCAATGATTTTTACCAGTTGAAGGAGCTGATTATTGGTTTCTTGTAGGAGGAGATGACGAGAAAGTAAATCCAATCGCCTTTGGATAGTTTTCTCCATTTTCGTTCTCACACAAAATTAGATAGTGTGATTTATACAAGCAAATCTTAAAACAATAGAAAAGGGAATAAAAAGGGAAATGATATTACCACCCACTTTACTGGTAAGTAAAGTTAATTTCAAGAAAGACAACCAAAGGGGGTGAAAATAGGAAAAAAGAGGTGGAAATATTTTGACACATTTGTTAATTGCACTAACTCATCTTGTCTTTTATTATTTAAAGAATAAAAGAATGGGGTTGAGCCTCTAGGTCATTGTTAAAAGGCTTTGTTCCTCAAACAAGAGGTTGAATGTTCGATCCAGCTTACCTACCAAAAAAAATTAAAAAAGAAAAATAAAAGACAAGCTAGTTTGTGCAATTATTAAAACATGGTCGTGCCAATATCAGTAAAAACTATGAAAATGCTTAAAAAAAAAGCTTTTATGTTCCTTCCTAAAAGACACTAATTGGGCCTCACTTGGGCAATGTTTACTCGATCATAGCCATTGATCAGATGCACTACAGTATTAGCAGACGGTCTTGATCTCACATACATTGTTACATTACCCATTATGTCCTATTTGGAAGACTCAAAATTTGCCTTTTACTGTTGATCATAAAAGTGATTTTCTGTGAAGTCATTCTCTTTAGCCGGATCTTGATAATTTTCTAAAAAAGTTTGTCAAAGAAAATCTTGCTCAGAATTTCGAACTTTTACATAGTTTGTTGTGGTTTGCTAGGGTCGGTAGCAAAAGGCATTCCGCGCACGGTTTGTTGCACGAGAGAGCAGCCACATAGGGTCACTCTTCAACAGATTTTGTCTGTATTAAGGAGGCGGCTGCTCTCTCATGCAACTGACCTCTGCGAAATGCGTTCTGGGATGGACCCTAGCAAATTCAAACAGTCGTTTATTTTGGGAAATGTTATCACTGGATTTTGATGATGAGGGCGGTATGGCTGGCACCGTGGGATGATCCAAACCGTCCATTAGATGGCCCACAGCCTAAATAGGTTGTGCCCCTAAAATCATTTCAATAGTTTGATCCTAACCCTCTGATCTATAGAGGGTTAGGATCAAGTGATCAACCCTCTTACATTCAGATCGGAGGGTTGGGATCAACCTATGGTATCAGCCACAACCTATTTATATTCTATGGTTCCAGCCATAACCTATTCTATGGTTCCAGCCATAACCTATTCAGGCATCAAACCCTCAAAAAATAGATTAGCATGACAAAATCACCATCCTTTGCATTAAAAAAAAAAGCCATCTAACTAGATTACCATGACAAAATCACCACCCTTAAAAAAGCCAAATGACCTGCGGGTTGGGTCACCCACGGGTCAGTTTTGACGAGTCACTAAAACTCAGACCTGTGCCGACAAATTTATGGGTGGGTCGGGTCGACCCGCGGGTACGGGTCGCGTTTGCCGGGTCTAGCTATGCCCATGTCCTTTCCATCTAAATTGTGGAAATGAAACAATTTTGTTAGGAAAAATGGGCGATGATAACCCCCACCCCCCAAAGCCCCCCCACCCCCCCCCCCCCCCCCCCCCCCCGCGATAGTACGCATCCGCCCCCCTTTTAATGTGACTCGACGTCAAAAAACGTTAAAGTCGCCCACGGTTCAAGTTTGGGTGGGGGGGGGGGGGCGAATGCGCACTTTGCCGAGGGGTTAAAAATATCATCCGGCAAAAAAATTTCGTCCTGCAAACCAAACAGTGTCTTTGGGGTTGCATTTTTTTTTCTGAACTTTTTTCAATGTTTCATAAATTTATTTTTCATTGAAATTTTTTCCCAAAATTGAAAGATTTTCCTTTTATTGTCCATGTAAAATATAATTTTCTATAGTTTTCTTTTCCTCGTGCAGAAGTAATACAAGTAGTCCCTACTGAACCTATGATTCCTTTCAAACACAAGTATAAAACATATGAAGGTCCCATGAAGAACAATCCGGGCCCACCCACATGATCCAAACTCTTCACTTTGGTTGGCCCCATCATGAAGATGGAAAAAATGATAATTGCTTTCAAGAAGTAAATCTTAACCGTTGGATCAGTGACATGCAAATGGGGAATAGTTGAGAAAAATGGACCATTAGTATTCTTTTATGGGGAGTGATAAATCGACTCCCCCATGTGTCTTTCTCTCTCCTCTAGGTTAGAGAGAGAAAGAGGAGAGAGATAGACATATGGGGAGTCGATTTATCCAAATGGGGAGTCGATTTATCACTGCCCTTCTTTTATTTGGCTATGTCAAGTACACAACGGGCCTACCTGATTAGTGTAAAAGTCAAATTAAGGGCCACAAAATCATTGTGAACCTGACCCTTGATCAAATGGGCTTGTCAAGCAGATGATATATGCTGAATGAAAACCATTCCAACTGAACAATCCAAAATGATTTTTCATAATGAGCAACATAGCATCCTCATTTTAGGGGACTAATATCTGCACTACCATATTTGATAATGGCACTACCAAGGTTTAAAATTTCAGTTTCGGTAACCGTTTCGGACCCCACCAAAAACCAAAATTTCGGTCCGAAATTTGGTTCCAAATTCCGGACCCAAATTTCAAAATTTCGAACCGAAATTTCGTAACACTTTTTTTTTTTAATAAATAATGTCATTAAACCGAAATTTGGTAAAGGGCGAAAAATGGAATTTCGGAAAATTCCGGTTTCGGTCCCCACCCGAAACCAAAATTTCGGTCGAAATTTTAAACCATGGGCACTACTAATCATTTTGCTTTACACTTTTTTGATTGGATGTTTTTAGCTCTTTGGAAATTAAAATGGCCTTTGACAGCAGGTTCACAGTGTAAAATGAAGAAAGTCGTGCCACTATCAAAACATGGAAGTGATGATATCAGAACCCTCCTTTTTTCCCTTTCAATTAGGAAAATGATATCAATAATCCCTTATTTAGTTATTTTAACAATAGTTCACAATTTTCTAATTCTGTTAAATGTCGTAACATTTAAAAAAAAAAACAGTTGTCAAAATCCAACCAAAAAGTGTAAAATAAAGAGTGCCATTATCATAAAAAAGGGGGCAGTGATATCAATTCCCTTTTCTTATTAATAAACTGCTAGGGGTCTCAATTCACTCAAAGTGATACATAGTTAATAACCTATTGAACATTGCTTTAAATGCATTAACTATATAACTGATTTTTGGCCGCTTATACATGACAGTCTTCTCCACCTATTTCAAAATGTAGATACAGCCTAACATATCAATTTCTAAGAAATGTTAGAATTTATCATACCTAATCAAATTCACCTTTCCATCTTCATCACCTTCTTGACAGATTTAAATGCAGAAAATTGGTGGATAGCTTGAGAGGGCCCAATCAAGTAACTGTCATTTAGCTTCTCGGTCTGAACATGATTATCAGAATTCATAGATGAATGACGTAGAATTTCGAAGAGCGAAGAACCAGAACTCTTGCCAGCTTCAATCTTTTTGTTATGATTAAAGAGTTTGGACTGTGAATTGCTAAATTTCGCCGACACGTTTCTTGTGGGTTGGTTTTCTTTCAGTTCCTACAAATTAAAGCGAAGGGTCCCAAAAAAAAATTGAGAAAGAGGAAAAGATAAGTGATGCTAAGGCTGATATTGTAGTGCTTACAAAATCTATATGGGTAGAGCAAATGAAGAAATAAATAAATCTGATCATGGAGCCTTCAGCCCAACAATGAAGCATGTTACCATATGAACAATCTTACCTTGCATGGCAGCTCATTGAGTCAAATGAATGAAACGAATGACATTTGGATTGAAAAAAAAAAAAAAAAAAACTTTTATTGTTCAGCCATCTAGTACATTAATAAGAAAAAATAGCATTGATTGCTTCTAAGTAATTGATGGTTTAAAGCAAAGCTTCTTGAGCCTAATTTGATTGAGTTTATCATTTCCCACTCGAAGAAAGATTATCTATATAACAAGATAAATTTATTGTCTGGAAGCAAATCAGTAAAATAAGGTAATACTCCCTTTTGTTGACATATCACAATCACCAACAATAGCAAAGCTGGATCAGAAGTATAGAAGAAATGTTCCAAAGGTGTTTGCAAGGAAAGAGCTCTTGTCAGCTCACTAGTGTCAGTAAAAGTGCACACAAGAATTACTCAATAGGTACCTCGTGAAGAAATAGGTGCATCACCTCACATGTAAGACTTTGCCTAGTTTTCTTTTTTTGGCTTGGAAACAGACAATAAAATGATACAAGTACAAAATGTTATAAGGGACTAGCTGGTCCTAGCGCAAACAATCTATGATTTAGCTGACACTTTGAATTTATTGCTGACTTCGTATTGACTTATGTTGAGACTGACGTGTCAACACATTTCGATCCTCGTAAATGTACTGTTAGAAATATCAGACTTAATGTGGGCACAGACATTATATTAACTCTACTTTTTAGGGCACATCGACATCATGGGCGATGTAAAGTGAAGTTTTTTGCAGTGTTTCAACTGTTTCAGTGGGAGTATGTATGTTTCAACCGATATACAGTACCCAAACGATTCCATCAATGTTTCATTTCGGTGGAAACTTGAACCCATGCCCGAATCTGCTATACTTTCATCATTAGAATTGTTGTCTTCCCCATCAACGAAAAGATTTTAAGTCATTTCAGGCCTTTCTAAAATGATCTGAACCACGGTCACTTTCTTCCCTATGATCGGTGTCTGTCCCACACAACTAATAGTGTGAGTTGCTAGACTTATTCCAGCAACGCTCGAAACATCTCAAGACTCGCCTCATTGATATTCCTTCTAACACAGTTTCCATGTCCACCTCTTGCATCCATAGATAACTGTGATAAAGCACTAGAAGAGATGAGGGAAAGTATGCAACAATAATGTAGGCAACTGTATTTCCCAACCTGGGTCAGCATTCTTGTAGGAAATTGTTCAAACAAAAATAGACAACAAAAACAAATTGATCCCCAAGGAGCGAAACTTACTATGATAGCGCTTAACGTGAACTCAAATATTTTAGGCAATAAGGGAGACGGACATACAAATCTTTCTACATTTCGAATTCTACTAAAACAGAAATTGATGCATAACCAAATTAGTTTTCCAATGAATGCAAAGCCAAAGATCTACCTTAAAGTAGCACAACTGGTCTATGAAACATTAATGGACGCTAGAGGTTCAATATGTTGGAGGGTAGACGACTTACCATACAAAAATTCAAATATTGGAAAGGGCCTAACAGAATAACATCTACCACTGGTTTTGAGGGTACCAACAAAGTTGTTGCACAGTTCTAGACTCTCCTTCCTTCCCTCATACCCTCACTAGGAAGGTCCAAAGAGCATAAAGTCCACCACCGGTTTTTAAGGATTCCTAGAAAGATGTTGCGAAGTTCTCTCCCTCCCTCAGTAAGGGATTTTGAGCACTTGGTCAACCAAACCCTCAATAAGGGTATTTGAGAGACCAGTGATAGACTCGTGGAGACTACTATCTCCTGCAAGAAAAATCTGCACTAAAATGAGTGCAAGGCGTCCAACACCTTGGTCTGAAATGTGTTATAAATAGGAATGTAAAACAACTGTTTGGCCATTTGGACGAAACTTCAGTTAGTCAGCCTTATTAAAATTGCAAATAAAGCTTATTAACTCTTCCTCTAGATATTGAAATACTGTATATATTTCTTTACAATATTATCTTTTCCTTTTTAAGATTAGCTAACAAAATAATAGTTGTCCATTCGAATAAAAACCTAGGATGCCCAACAACTTATTGTAATAAAATACAAGATGTAAAGAAAATTACCAGAATCATATATAGCATAACTGCAAACTCTATGCTTGCCAATGTAACTTACCATATCCGAAGAAAGTTCAGAAGTTGATATCCCACTCCTGCTATTGCTGTCATCACGACCAAAGATGAATGATTTGAAAGTGCTTGATCCTTTCTTGTGTAGCGATGGTAAAGAATTGCTAGCCCCCCGGCCCAGAAAAGATGACTGCAATGTAGCCAATCAAGAATCATAATCAAGAACAACCTACATGGCTACACTGCTTTGTAACACACATTCATGCACATGTGAATGAGATGAGCACATGCTAGTGTGTGAGCACACCCCACAGACATGGAAAAACCAATTTTTAATAGGTCATTTGTAACCTCAAGGTTGTGACAAAAGCAAATATTCAATATTCAATAGTTCAACTATCAAAAGTTGCAGCTGATTGTCATTGATTCAAAAGAAAAAAAAATGTGTATTCACTATAACAGCAAAAGATTGTACCAATAGTTCAGACAAGGGCATCTCAGAAACTATCAAAACAACCAAAGTTTACATACAGACATTCACAAGAAAATCATTTCCACTTTATTTTAGACTTTGCCAAAATGCTGCAAAATAACATCATCTGCAGTTGAAAAGCATGGGCGATTTCCTTAGATTATGACACATTAAAATGAAAGATAGAATCATTCGAAAACCACAAACAAATGAAAGAAGTTGGAGTTGCTCAAAATTCAATGCACATCATTCTCAACTGGGCAGATTTCACGTAATTAGCATTAGTTAAGTTTTGAAAAAAAAAGGCAAAATGGTTGCAGCACTGCAACATCTTTCTAATTGAGCTCTACAGAAATAACTCCGTGGAAAAGAGCCTTCAGGATCACTAGTTGGTGCAAACCCGGGAGGGCTTACAACAACTACCAAAAATCAAGCAATTTGATTGTTACAGAAAATTGGTGGCTTGTTTTATCACTTAACATAGGCTGTCAATTTTATTATTTCAGTTACTTAGATTGAAGATATTTATTTAAACAGTACAACTTTCCCAACAACTGAATAATGATAACACCAGCTAAAGAACAACTCACCTTTGAAGAGCTGTTGCTGTTTCCTCCTGTGACCAGTGTATCAAAGTAAGCTGCAGTATAGAGCAACAGACAATCAGTGATTTGCATTCCACAAGATAGATGAAAAGGGAAAACCAAAGGAATGGCATCTACATGACGTTGGTTTTGGTCTCTTCTTGGTGCTGGGGGCAATATTCAGCTTCTTTATGAGACCAAAGACTTCTCTGGAACTCTCATCTTCTAAAGGAGATAAGAACGAAGCCTGCTCTTCCTGATTCAGATCAAGAGCTCAGTTATTATCTAATATAACAAACAATAAATAAGTTCAATAACATACATGTACAAAAGTTAATTTTGTAAAACCTGTAAATGCAGTGTTTTTTTTGTTTAAAATGCACTCAAGTCCTCGAAACATACTGCAATTGTCTTCAAATTCAAATCATCCATGATATGTTAAACCCTCAGAAAAATAAGCAAGTATTTCATTCATGCTCCCATTCAACAAATCAGCCATAATCTCAATAATGGTGATTTGCTGTTGATATTCTCCAAGTACTTGAAACTACTTGACCAGGCAAAACATCAATGTGAGAGGCTGGAACAAGCAAAAGTAAAGGAAAATTCCCCCTCTCTTATTTGTCCCTACTTTATTTTCAAAACATGCAAATATTAAATAACCAACTGATGCAATTAAGTTCTCTTAAGAGTGTATTAGGATGTACACCCAACTTGAACACACTTTCAGCAAAGATGGCAATTATTAGGGCTGGCAATTCAAAGTGTAAATCAACCTATGGTAATAATCAGTCTTCTTTTATAGATTGTGATGGACTTTTGGACAGTGTAATATCATCATGATTTGTCGATATGGATTTGTGTGTTGAGTTTCAGCATGAATACGAGTTGTCTAACACGGCAATATCTAAAAATCTGAAAATGGTGACACATATATACACATAAAATTATGGATTACAACACAAAAACGTCCACACACCCACATTAGCTCTAACATTCCTAGCAGTACAAAAAGTGTCCAAAGGAGTGTCAACACTTGTGGACACGCATGTCGTGTCGGACACGGTAGGACACATGTGTGAGCAATAAGTTCAAAGTGTCGACCAAATCATAGAGAAGAAGAGAGACAAAATGTGCTCACAGTTTCCTCGAGAAGGCGCTGACGAACTAACATCTGATCCGTTTCCTCGTCTGAAGATAAGAAAACATCCTCCCCATCAGTGAACACCTGTGCAATCATCTGTTTCACCTTTATTGAATTTTTATGTGCCTCTCTTGTTGGAAGATGATTATCTACATGTTCATCCTCAGAAATCTCATCAAACTTTTCATCATCTTCTTCATTGTAAAGCATTGTTACGTCTCTTTGTTTCCGACCACATTTCAATAACTGCATAACATTGTCTGTTGCGGCTGCATCCTGCTGTTCAAGCCACTTCTGATGAAGTTCCTCGCGTCTCTCGCTATCTATAGGCATCTCTTTATATCCAGTAGCAATCAGATCATCAAGTTTCTCATTTTCGACATTTTCCTCTTCATCGTCACTTTCTCGAAATCGCATAAGGTCATTGTCACTATCATCTTCTTCTTCGGCTTCATCATCTACAAAAGCTTTCACAGGATCACCTTTTGGGTACAAAACATCATCAAACTGTTTGTGTGAATGAGGCTCAATGTTTTCCTTGTCATCATCCTCGTCACAGGATGAACTGAATCGGAACATGCAAACAAGGATTTCTCGTTATCAGGAGAAGATACATATGAATCATAATTTAGTAGAAAGTGTGGAATATAGCAAAAATATGTCAATTCTTTTCCTTTGAATATATTTGCTAGATAATAGAAGAAACCTGCAATTTTATTTTATTTTTAAAAAAAAGGTACAGAATACAGAGAGAGAGAGAGAGAGAGAAAAAAAAGAAGAAAATAAAAGGTCCAAATTCCAAAGAATGAACAATGAATGCCAGATGTTGGAAGGTAAATAAAATGTGCAACACCAGTAATGAACCAAGCAGCAAATTAGAACTTGAACTTATGCAAACGTATTGAACACACAGAAAACACTCCATCCTGGATTACCAGAAAACACAAACTGGCAGCAGTTCAAATGGGTTCTTTTCTTTTCTTTTCCACGGAGCAGAAAAGATGTGAGTAAAGCTGAAAAGGAATTGGAGTCAATGATCAGAAAAATTAAATCTCTATCAATCTGAGGATAGCCTGGATATCTTCACCATGGAGCCAAATCTCATTTACTATAGCATGATGACTATAATGAATCTGAGGATAGCCTGGATATCTTCACTATGGAGCCAAAATCTCATTTGCTATAGCATGATTTCTCTATAATTCTGTACAATTCCACAGTTACCTCATTTCTACGACTTTGATGATTGAGTCAGAGATAAAGCTAGTGAAACATGAGTAATGGGTACTCGATCAAATAGGGAGCTTGAGGTTGGTGTTTTCTTATGTGTTGTGTTTTTTTCTTCTTAACTGAAAGGAAGAAACTAGACTTTGGTATATATCATAGATGTAATAAAAGGTAGATCCTAGTTAAAATAAAGAATCTTTCAAGGACTTGCATGCATTTTTCATATCTAGCTTAACTTCCATGAAGAAAATAAACTTTTGTGCAGCATCTTTAAATATGTAAGGTTCTAAGTGGGTGAAACACCTCAATGAATAACAATTATTGATGAAGGAAAATGAATCAACCTAGAATGGCACTAGTAGGAATGCATTTTTTATGGATCTTTTCTGCAGAACAGAAATGACATATTGCATAATTGTACTCACTACAGGGGAAATGAATAAGAGATTAAGCAATAGGTAACGAGATCCATTATCAATTCCAAAAAATAAAGCATAAAGTTGGAACCATGAAATACTTCACACTTACTAGACAAGATAATCAAGTTTTTCAGTTCATGCATGCACCAAAGGCAAGTCGAGTAAAAGCCACAAAAGGATTTTATGTAAAAGCTACAAAAGGATTCTATGATGCATTAGAGCAACCATCTATGATAGGGTCCCATACAAGGTTGCCAGAGTGGGAAGCGAAGGCTCCCTGAATGGTGGGAAACGGGCGTGAAGGGTCAGGGGAAGCACGAAGGGACGTGCCGGGAAGCGCGATGGGGAAGCGTGTTTCCCATTTTTTGTGATTCCCATAAAAGTACAATGATGGGAAGCGACGGGAAGAACAATTCCCATTTTGGGGAAGCTCGATACCCACTTTTTGGGGAAGCGTCGAGATTCCCGATTCGGAATCGCTTTTCGGGGAATCGTGATTCCCTGATGTAGGGTGTGATTCCTGCTTCCTTGGTCCCATATATGAAGACAACATCCATGGACGCGGTGGTATTTTAAATGGTGCTGATTATGTTGGAAATCAAGATACCCACATATTCATGGAGCAGTAGTCGGTATTCTGAGGATATGAGGAACTATCACCTAGTTAACTGGATGGTGGGTTGCGAACCAAAGAATGCAAGAGGATTGGACTTCAAAATCTAAGAATGGTGAATTTACCGCTACTGGGGAAGTAGTTGTGGCGTTTTGGAGAGGAATAGCCCTACCTATTGAGGGTTATGGTTGCAGAAAGTACATCCTTAAGTGGGGTGGATGCTTTTCTTGTGATTAATATAGGCCATCTAAGATAAATGTATGGAGAGATACTGTGAGATGTGTTCAAAGTTTCAGTCTTTCACAAGGGGTGAAGATTTTGTGTTTTGATCACGAATTGTGTGCATCAATAGATGAATCCTTGGCATGAGAACCGAGTTTTGAGGGATGACTTTCCTATCCTTTCCAGAGCCACATCTATGCAAGGTGTGAGTGTTGGGGAGTCATTTTGATGGATAGGAAGCTGGTCTAGGACATTAGATTTCAACACACCTTTGATTGGGAAGGAAATGTAGTGACTGAGTTTTAGACTAAAATGGAGCTGTTTACAATCGGCATACAAGTCAAAATCGTGGGGTTTGGAAACCGAGTCAGGCCTTCTCTATAAGATCCTTCTACCATCAACTTGAGAGGCACGTCGACTATCATGTTTCGACTTGGAGGGCGTGGCAGATTCCAGCACCGACTAGAGTTATGACATTTGCTCAACTGCTTGTCTTGATAAGATCCTCAAGGTGGATCACATACTAAATCAGAGCCATGTTATCATTAGGTGTAACCGTGTAGGTGGGTCTTCTTCTTCTTCTTCTTTTTTTTTTGATGGGTAAGCTGGGGTTTAACGGGGACCCCTACCAATTTATTAGATAAAGAGAAAGATGATACAATAACAGCACAAAACCATCCCTGATGGAATATGCGAGAGGAGGAGAACCAACGCTCAGCACATATGGTGCAGGTAGGCCTTCCTAGAACATATTATCGAGTTGATTTGATTGAGACCTGAGCTTTTTCCCTATGGTCAATGTGAGTAATATTTGAATCTTGCTTTGGTAGCCAAGGTTTTAAATTCCGATTTTGGCCATAAACAAAATGGAAACATTTTGGTTTCTGTACGAAATTTCACCCAAAATCTTGAAAAATCAAGTAAATATTTCGGTACAAAATCACGGCCGAAATCTAGGTAAACACCACTAGCTTTTCTTTTTCTTTTTATCATTTTTTTAAAATATCTTAAAGGAATCTCATTGTTCTTCTCTTTTTCTGCTAGGAGTTGATTTTTGTCAGTGTTTTTGTCGAAATGACAACATTTCAACAAAAACTTCACTTTTTTATCTAAAAAGTTGCATGTTTTGCAAAATTTTACCTAAACATCAAAGAAATTCCAAAATTTTGGGCAAAATCTGGTATATTTCCCAATCCAAGTGGATTTCATTTTGGTAGCAGCCGAAATTGAAATATTTCAGCTGAAATTTAAAACCATGTTGGTAGCTACATTATTATTGGGTCTTCCTAGAGCATTTTGTCGAGTTGATTGAGAATTGGGCTTTCGCCCTGTGGTCAATGAGAGTGAGGACCATGTGGAATCTTGCTTTGGTGGTGTTTTGAGACGTGGGCTTTCTCCCTGTGGTCAATGAGAGTAGGATTATGTCGAATCTTGCTTTGGTGGCTACGTTATGGTTGATATTGAAGGAAAAAATTCAAAGGATTTTCACAGGTGCATCGAACTTGTCGCATGCAAAGGCAAGCAATTTTTTCTATGTTAGTGAGATGGGTGGTGACCCGAAAGGACTTTGACTTATGGGACATGATGGTGGCTCCCCTTTAGTTTAACTATGATGTGGTTCATGTTGGCTTCATACGCAGGTACTGGTTGGCTCCTCAGTAGTCCCCTCCCCCTCCTCTCCTCCTTAAGCTAAACTTTGATAGGTCTAGCTAAGGAAACCTGTCCCTGCTAGGATTGGTGAGAATCTTTGCAGAAGTGCTTACAGTTGGGAAAGGAATATTGCTTGCGGACCTTACTGCTCTCAATGAGCTGATTGTTGAGAGTGATTTGCTCAATGTCATCCATTGGGCTTTGATAAGAGGAGGTTTTCATTGGGGCTTTGCTGATGAAATGGATGAGATTTTAGACCATATTGAAGGCTACTTGGCATGCTTCAACACACATATGGGTCACCTAATGGGACTGCCGGTTGTCTTGCGCGTGGTTGGGTGCATGGAGGAAGACCTCATTGTCTCTGACCACTATCCTTTCGTCAATCCTCCATGTTCTTTCTTTTTCTTGTAAAATTTGACCATTCAGGGAAAACAAATCAACAACAACTAGACAGTTTCATTTGTGAGAAGTTATTGATGCCTTGCAAGTTCATTTAAATCCAAAATATGAATTGGAATGCTCTTAGACAGGGCAGCGTTGCATGTCCAAATCAAAATAATTTTTGCACACAAAGAAATAATGGATAAAGTGCATACTCATTATCTGAAGAAACAGAATCGTGCTTTAAGTCCTTAGCAAGCACTGATGGAGTAAAATCATCTTCTTGAGGACTGTCAACGTCATCCTCATGCTGGTTGTCTTCTGTGTCACTAAGTTGAGATTGACAGAACAGGTCCTGCAGCAAAGACAGACAAATGACCAAGCACTTACTTCTCTATTATTCGGACTCCAAAGCCGGAATAAAGGATAAAATATGAAACAGCTAAACTTATGAATGATTTTCTTTTCTTGCAAACCTTTTTGACATTGATAGGAGTTCGAGATGCATCTTGACACATCTCGTCTGAAGCCTGCACGTACATGCAAGAAGCAACCATTAGTTTAGGGGTAAACTTAATTTTAAGTGTGCAAACAGCTGATAGAAGTTAGCATCCCTTTCTTAATTCAGGAAGCATCATAAAAGAAATAATAAATTGAATGTCATAATTTGATGGTTCTCGACAAAAAAAAATTACGGAAGTATCATGTCTTTGTCCTTAGAAAAGCAATTGTCACGCCCTTGCAAGTAGTAATCAATATATCATCATATGATACAATTCAATATCACAAGAATGACACAGTAGAACATATAACGCATATGCAAATGTGCATCTACAAATGACGGGAAAGCCTGTAAGCTTTTGAAACATTTGAAAGAAACAGGAAATGATGTCTATGGATAGTTGAAGCACCCACTCACCGTATTAGATGGGATACTCTCACAATGATCAAAAATAGTTCCAGAACCACCAGACCCATCATGGGCAGCACCTTTAACACATCTCTCGGTATCCAAAGCATGCACACCTTTGTCCTGAATTCACATAATCATCTCTACTAAAATTTAAAAAAAAAAATAGAATAATACCAGAACCATAAATAAGTAAACAAATAAGAAAAATCAAATAACCTCTATTTGATTGAACATGAAATTAGAAATACCCACCTCTTCTATGTTCTCACCATCTTTTCTAACTTCATTTTCAGTGTTTTGTTCAAAGTCCTGGGTAATATTCCTCAGAGAAGCACCAGAATCAGCGAGACAATCAGAAACATCAGAAATGACAGATCTGCAACCAAGGCTGGATCTCATAATTGTAGAATAAAGAAAATTAAATAATTAGAAAAAAAACGAAAGAAAGAAAATAATAGCAAAGTGAGCAAAATAAACAAGATCACAAAAAGAAGAGAATAAATATGGTTCAAGAAACCAATAAAATAAAGAAATACATAGTCACCTTTTAGACACTTCTAACTTTCTACGCCGAATCTTCTCCAAAACAGAAGATATGGGTTTCTGGACAGTTGGTACAGGCTTAAACGATGCATCTCTGGTTTCTAATGCCACAGAAGGTGAGGAAATATAATTGGAATTTCTTAGAAGTCTAATTTCTCATAGAAAAAACAACCAAAAAACACCAAACTAAACCAAAAAATTATTATATGCTCCATCACTGGAGTGACATACTTAAATCAAGTAGAATTACATTTGAGTGTTGAAGTGTAAATGATTAAATAACCCCAGCTCTAATAGCTTAAGCTTTTGGAGTAATTGGTTGTTTGACATGGGATCAGAGCTATTGCCTCACTGCAGGTCTGGATTCAAAACCCAATAACTCCTTGATATTAAAAATCCACGTGTAAGGCCAACCCAGAAAAAGAGGGGCCACACGTGAGGGGAAGTGTTGAAGTATAAATGATAAATAACGCCAACTCTAATAGATTAAGGGGCCGTTTGGATACGCGGATTTTGAATCCAGATTTTAGTTTGAAAACAGTGTAAAAGAGGGTCATGATCAAGCTGCTGGTATGCTGTCCTGGCAGCATTTCTTGGATTTTAAGTAAGAAAACCAGGTTTTAGAAATCTCTCCCGCATCCTGTGATTTCTAAAACCTAGAAACATGGGATGATCGCCAGCTCTCTTGCTGTCAGAAAGAAGGGCTAGAAATCAGAAAACGACGGCTGCTCTCTTTTTTCTCTTGTCTCCCAACTACAATTTTGAGGAAATCCAGGATTCTATCTAAAATATGCATATCCACGGATTTTAGGAACCTGGATTTGCTCAAAATTGTACAAGGGAGACGAGAGTAGAAAGAGACCAGCCATCGTTTTTTGATTTCTCGCCCTTCTTTCCAACAGCAAGAGGGCAGCAGATCACCCCATGTTTCCAGGTTTTAGAAATCTCAGGATGCGGGAGAGATTTCTAAAACATGGTTTTCTTACTTAAAATCTAAGAAACTGTATCACCGCAGCATGCAGCAGCTTGATCATGAACTCTCTTTTACACTGTTTTCAACCTAAACTAAAATCCGCGTGTCGGACACGGCTCCTAAGCGTTTAGAGTAATTGGTTGTTTCACATTGAGAATATAAAAAAAGTTGATAAATCTTATACCTCGTAATAGTCTCTGAGACTCCACATGGGTCAGTTCAAGATGAGCTTTCCTTTCCTGAACAAAAGGAAAAAAACCAACATTGAAAACAAATTCCCAAACTAAATAAATAAATTCACAAAGGAAATTGCACAAAAAAAAATAAAAATAAAAATACCTTATCAAGTTTTCTAATCTCCCGTTCAGATACTTCGTGTTTCCCATCATCATCAACACTCTTACCCTTCTTTTTCTTCTTATTCTTTTCATCATTCCCTTTCCCACCTTCCAAACTACGCCTTTTCTTCACCTTCAAATCATTAACCTTTCCCCACAATTCAATCCCCCCAACATCTCCTTCCTCAAAACCCTCATTCGACTCATCAAACAACTCTACTACAGGATCTGAACATTTTCGAGATTCCGCAAACAAATCATCAAACTCAGTCATCGATTCTGCTCCTTCTTCCAAAATCCAAGATCCGGACACTAGACTAATCGGATCTACTGCCACGTCATCATCATGATCTGAGGATTTTCGAGATTCTACAAACAAATCATCAAATTTATCCACTGATTCTTCTCGTTCGACCAAGGTTTCGGATCCGAACACCAGACTAATCGAATCTACTGATTTTTCCATGTCTAGGGTTTTCGGATCCGAAATGGAGATTAAAGGACTTGAATCTGGAATTTCAAAGAGTGAGGGATTAGAAATTTGGGCGGTTTTTCGCAGACGCTTGAGCTTCCTTTCATGGATTGGAGATGGAATCTCTTCTACAGGGGAGAAAATCAAATCGCAATTATCGCCTTCCATCTCTCTCTCTCTCTCTCTCTCTCTCTCTCTCTCTCTCTCTCTCTCTCTCTCTCTCTCTCTCTCTCTCTCTCTCTCTCTAGGGTGTGGGATTTTGAGAGACTGAAAATGGCGGGTTTTTGGAAGTTTGGGAGGGAGAGGGAAATAAAAAGGCAAAGGTGTGGCGATGAAAATGGGTGATGATAAATTCGCACCCGCTGTAGGATAATTCGCATCCCTCTTTTGTGGCAGACTTTAACCCTTTTTTGACGGCAATTGATGTTAAGATGGGTGCGAATTATCCTGCAGTGGGTGCGAATTTATATTATATTGATGGAAATTTAGCACCAAATGTTTGAATGTTCAGTTTAGAACTTCACATATGACCTCTCACATTGCTGTTTTTACGAAAATACCATTCTTGCGCAAGTTGTAGTGGACCCAATTTAGCCCATTAGTGGCCCACTAAAGAGTACTTGTGCTTGGCCCAAGCCCATTCCTGAGCCCAAGCTTAACCTTAAGCCCCGTGGTTATCACAGCCAAAATAAGTGCTATTTAAGGGGCTTCATTTAGGAGAAGTTATATGATGGGTGGCCGTGAAAACACATGAAGTCTTGGAAAACAGGTACGGCCCACTTTTTTTTTATGATCCAGACCATTCATCTGTTTGGGCACAACGTAGATAGGTTGTGCCCCATAAATCATTTCCATAAGATGATCCTAACCCTCCGATCTGTAGAAGATTCCATAAATGGTTTTTGGAAATCTCCATATTCAGATCAGTTCAGATCGGAGGGTTACGATCATCCAATGGAAATGATTTTTGGGGCACAACCTATTTACATTGTGCCCAAACAGATGAACGGTTTGGATCATCAAAAAAAGTGGGCCGTACCTACTTTTTGAGACTTCACGTGTTTTCACGGCCACCCATCATATAAATTCTCTTCATTTAGAACGTGTTCATTTTGAGTTCAAAATTGATTATTTGACACAAATTAGACGCAATTGACATATTAGACCTGGATTTAAATTTTGTAGTGGGGTCTTTATTTTCAATCATTTTAGCAGTGGGGTCTTAACCAATTTGGACTTCTATATGTTTTGGGCTATAGTGTACTTCGAAAGAGTGTACTTAGAAAGAGTTAGCACTATAGTGTTTTATGTTTCTTTCTTTGACATGGAAGAACTCAAACAGAACAACAGAGTTTATGTTTTTCCTACCAATAGAGATTCAACCCAAAAACCAAAGAAGAATAAGGGATTTGCTAGGGACCAACGCTGAAAGGCATTTCGCAGCTGCCTGTTGAATGCAACCTGTGCATCGAGTGGGCTTTGCCATTTTAGCTAGTATTTCAACGGGGTTGATCTTCGATCTCCACCAAAGCCCATAAATAGGATGGGGGCCCACCATTTTACACATTTATCACGGGGTGACCCATTATTTTGCACACTTTTAAATACATAGAGATTTTAAAGGGAACCCCTAAAACGGATAAGATCCCCCCTTAACGATTTATGTGAGCCCTTTAACGTTTTTCTTTGCGTTTAAAACTTAGGCTTTGTTTCTTTCGAGATAAAACTGGTTTTATGTTGTAAAAATGAACATAAAACAAATTTTACTCCCAATTTTACATCGAAAGAAACGGAGCCTATGAATAACGTTAAGGGAGGGAAATATCATTTCCCATTTTAAAACTACCGAAGTAGGTTATTTTTTTGTCAAACGACATATGAAGAATATTAATGTCATACATAAAAGATACCAAACTACCTTTTTTTGTCTTTTGCTGTCTTTTTAATTATCTATTTTTTTTCTCCCTCACACACACACACACACACACACACACACACACATATATATATATATATATATATATATATATATATATATATATGAAAGAGAACATTTCCTGCACACTATATATATATATAGAGAGAACATTTCCTACACACTTGTGTAGGTAAGTTACCTACACACTACCTTAAAATACAGTGGGGGCCCACATTGTTTGGGTGATCCAAACCATTCATTTGAATGATCCTCACATAGATAGGGTGTCCACAAAAAATCAGATCCATAGGATCATCCTAACCATTCAAACTATGGAGGCAAAAAATGGACTAATTTGTGAAGGTTTATACACGTCCATTTTACCTCCACAAACTGTAGGGTTGGGATGATCCTATGGATCTGATTTTTTGTGGACACCCTATCTATGTGAGGACCATTCAAATGAATTGTTTGGATCACCCAAACAATGTGGGCCCCCACTGTATTTTAAGGTAGTGTGTAGGTAACTTACCTACACAAGTGTGTAGGAAATGTTCTCCCATATATATATATATATATATATATATATATATATATATATATATATGAGAGAGAACATTTCCTGCACACTGGCGTAGGGAAGCTACCAGCGCACTAGTGGTTTTAAATAGGAACCGTCGGATCTGCTTAATCCAAACCGTCCATTATAAAGAAAACCTAAAAGGAAAAAAACCTAATGTTCTCTCATATGTTCTCCCTCTCGCTGGAACGACGCTCCTCCCTCCCCTCTGGAAAACACAGGAGCAAAATCCGACGGCTTAACTCTCCCCCAACCGCTGGTACGTCTCTTTCTCTCTCTCTCTCTCTCTCTCTCTCTCTCTCTCTCTCTGTGTGTGTGTGCAAACAATGGGTTTTCTCACGCCCTTTTATTCCCGGTGATTTTGCATAACAGCAAGTTCAAAATCTCTCCCTCTAGTTGTTCTGATTTTTCCCTCTGGTGCTTCTATTCCTAGAAGACGCTGGTTTCCCTCCCCCGCGCCGGTTTCACAGGTACGACATTTTTTTTGTTTTGTTTTTTTTTTTTTTTCCTTTTTCAGAATAGGAACCCCATTACTTTTCGAGGGTATTTTCTTTCCTCTCCCATCCTCATCGAACGAATCTAGGGTTTCGAGGGTAAGAACCATGGTTTAGTAGGACTTGCAATTTATGACAATATCTGTCCAAATTAACCATACTCATGTCATTTCCTTCTAAATCGTGGGAAGAAAAAAAAAGAATTTTGGTTTTTTTTTTCAATCCAAACTGGGCATTTTAGAGGCATTTGTTAATGGTCTGATTTCAGTTTCGATTAGTACTTTAAGCATGTGGAGTTTATTATGTTGATAAGAGAATAAATGATTGGTATGTTAGGTTGATGTTAACCTCAGTCGATATGTGACCTGGTGCTATTGATCATTGTAGAATCATATATAGAGCAAGCATATGATTGCTTAAAAATATCCATATTGAGTCAATTGGTTCCGTAAGTGCTATTTTAAATCTGTTATATGATATGAGAAGCATGGTTCTTACCCTCTTAGCTCGATGAGGATTTAAAGAAATTCCATCGAAAGTGCTATTTTAAAGAAATCTGTTATGTGATATGAGAAGCATATGATTACTTAAAGTGCTATTTTAAGTGTTTCTTGACATTACTTCCTGTACCTGCTTTGGGGGTATTTAACTGATGCAAGTTGAGAAAAGAAACTAATGGCTTCATCTACAAATAGTGATGGAAGGTCAAATTTTTTCAGAATACCCGCACTAAAATGTCATTGTAAGAAGAAAGCCACTTTGAAGATAACCGATATGGATATCAACGATAACCAAGAGAGGGTCTTCTACTCTTGCCACTTCAATGTAAGTAGACATTGTTTGAGTGAATTTTTTTTCTAGCAATTTCTAAATTCTAACATTTATAAAACACGCAGGATGGTATCACTTGACGGTGCTCTTATTTTGTATGGTTGGAGGATGTTTTATCCGGTCACGAATTTTGGCCCTAAAGGGAATTCAATCGTCTGCGAAGGTTGAAGGATGAGGTATCTGAGTTAGAGGGGTTAATGCAACAGACGAATGGAAATGTTTCCAAATTGAAGGATGAGGTATCTGAGTTGAAGGGGTTAATGCAACAGACGAAGGGAGAGGTTTCCAAATTGAAGGTCGTCATCCAACGCTTGGCAGTAAAAGAGAATGGAAATGGTTGGAATAAAGTACTTGTAGTTGCAGTGTGTTTTTCCTTTTTCCTTTTTTATATGTCAAAGTGAATGTGTGGGATTGTAGAAGATGAATATGTGGGATTGACTACAAACAAGATTGGTAGTAGTGTGCAATTTCCACTTCTATGTAATTTGAAAATTTTCACTTAGAGCAATTTGTGCCAATCATCACTTGCAGATACAAGACCAAATTAGTCAATGGGCATTAAGACAAACATGTCATAAGCATCATAGATGAACATGTAGGCCAAAACATCAGAGATGAAAGAGCAATGATCCAATTTGCTCCATTTTCATGATTGGAAGTTCCCATATAGTTCAGCAATTACTATTTTGGACCCATGCTATGCATATGTGAAAAGTAGTGCCCCACGGCATTAAAACATGAGTTCCAAAATAGTGCACCCCACCCCATTTTGTGCGGCCATCGTTGATCGTTCGTACCTCAAAAATGGGGCCCGTTGAATGATCCAAACAAAATCAAATGAGGGCCACAAATTAAAAGGTTGGGATCATCCAATATGGTCCTCTTCTCCCTAAACTTTTTTTTTTTGGGAGGGGGTGGGGGGTTTACAATTTAGGTTGGGATCATCCAATATGGTCCTCTTCTCCCTAAACTTTTTTTTTGGGGAGGGCGTGGGGGGTTACAATTGACACATCTTGTTTTTGGCGTGGACCCTTGGATAGCATAGGCTAAGAAATTCAACAACAAAGTAGTGAGTGATGACCAAATTGCCCAAATCTTTCTTGCTGTTGATAGAGATGGGTGTGTTTGGATGCCCAAATTGCCTAATTGTAATTTGCGTGTTGATGACCATGGTGGTAAAGCTAGGAGCGTAAGCAGATTTTTGCACTCTGCCCAGTCTAGGGACTAATGCTTCTTGTGACATGATTTTCACCACAATTTCGATCCATTTCTTGTAGA
Organism: Tasmannia lanceolata; assembly: GCF_043159265.1. NCBI lineage: Eukaryota > Viridiplantae > Streptophyta > Magnoliopsida > Canellales > Winteraceae > Tasmannia > Tasmannia lanceolata. The sequence continues at coordinate 69,611,442 of NW_027518695.1, forward strand.
ATTTTTTCCCTGATGAAATAAGGAATTAAAAAAAAAATCACAGACAAAATCCAAGTACTGAGTGAGATATGGATCAATGAGGCACTATAATTCTAAAATTTTTGCAGAATTTTGTGAAATGCTTGCAATTCGAGCTTAAGAACAAATGCTAAATCTTAGATCTGAGCGAAACAAAGATATATGCAGTTTTGTTTTAAAAAATTTCAATTTTGTTTTGCAAAACAAAGAAACCAAAACACATTTTTAGGAAAATTGTTCAACACTAAAGTTTCAGAAAATTCATTAAGGAAAACTTTCCGAGTTGACAACTCTGGCTGGATTTGGCAGGAAGTGGCCGGAAAATGGCCATCTCCGGTCAAACCACAAGTTGGAAATGTAGTGTTTTTGGCTGAAATCTTAAAAATGTCATAACCTTTTCATTTCTAACCCAATTTATCTTAAAATATATCAAATCGAAGGTCTTGAAAAGCTCTACAACTTTGATATATATCACTTTTGTAAATTCTAACTGAAATTTAGCGAAAAAGCACAAATACAAATCTGGACAGCATGTATTTCAACATTTTCATCATCTTACAAAAGCATTTCACATCAAAACCCTAGATTTATCATGGATTTCACTAGATATTCACATCACACAGATATTAACACATATATTTTTGAATTCCAAAGCCTAACACATAAGATCTAAAGATTTTCAAAAAAATCATCCAAGAATTCACCATTTTAACCCAAATTTTCAGCTGAAATCTTAAAATTGATATAACTTCTTCGTTTCTTGGCCAATTTTGAGCTATAATATGCCAAATCGAAGATCTCAGCGAGATCTACACTTCTAAAGGAGAAAATTTTATAAATTTCAACCAAAAATTAATAAAAATGGTAAAAAATGGCCTAGACAGCACATAATTTTGCTATTTTCACATCGAAATTCAACTAGAACTCAAAATTCGAGGTGAATTGTTTTAGATCCTATTATTAAACATGATTTTAGACATGTTTTAATGAATTTTAGCCCTAGGTTATTAGATCTAACCATTTTATACATATTTAGCCTAGATTTGTCATTTTAGGCCAATTTTTAAAAGAAAACTTAAAATAAACTCAAAATCCACTAACCTTGTGTGAGAAACTTCAGATTCTAGCATCTCTTGGACTCCTCTTTTGGATCTCTTCTTGAAAGCTTCTTTTCCTCCTTCTTGCTCTCTCAAGATCTCCTTCTCTCTCTAGAAATCTCATTCTCTAGAATATTCTCTCTCTCTAGAAAGCTTTCTCTTCGTCTCTCTAAAATTAGACTAAGTATCCTAATTTTTTCAAATGAGAGCCCACTCTCTCTATTTATATATTTTAGGCATAAGGTTTTACCCCTTTAAGTTCACAAGACACCCCCTTTATGTATATTTTGTGTTTTAACTAAAAAAATGGGTAATTTCATATAAAACTTTTCATGGGCGACATTACAGGGATAATGCACCCCTTTCTGCTCTAGTGTAAAAACTGATTGGCTTACAAGATATTTCACTCCCCTTTTACACTATCTAACTCGGCTCGTCTTATTCGGAATTCTTAGTTTATTTTGACATAATTTTACGGGGACCTTCTTGGGACCTTAAACTACCCTATGATGAAATTTGGGATACTAATTTAATGATATGAAGGATTCTTAATCAAAATAAAGGGGTTCGATCAAAATGGGGTGTCTACAGATGCCCCTCTTGGCATATCGTGTTTGTCACGCGAATGCTAAAGCTGAACAGACAGTACATTTTGATCGACCCGAAAACAAAGTAAAATAACTTTTTGGATTTTGGTTCTAAAATAGTATTCACAAGGGTAAAACAGTAAAATGACTTTACAGCAAGACTCAAAATCTTCAAGCATTGGGAGATAGCCTCTCACTGACTCTTAACATGGCAACCATAACATGTAAATGAGATAGCCTCTCTCTAACCCCCTAACTCGTCAATCGATATCAATTAACGAGGGCTTTTATTAGAAAAAAAAGAAAAAGAAAAAAGCACACACTATTGTGGACCTCGATCCCGAGATCGGTGAGGGACGAGCCCCCAACGGCCTCTAAGATCTCCACATGTGAATGAGAGCTCTACCAAGGAACTCTCGAAAGAATGCCCCCACAGCATGAGTGGCGATGTATATGAGATACCTCTTGATTCGGGGACTAGCCGGAACCAAGACGTACCTGAAGCAAAGAAAGAGTCGCCATCCAGGGAAGTCGGCCCTGGAACCCAAAAGATACTCTGTCGCAACGGATAACCAGAGAAACAAAGGTCCGTGCCTGGTGATGAATGAGGAAGGTCCGGAGAGCACCCCCACCTGCCAGAGTGTAAACACTCGGTCTCTTATGCCATTTTTATTACGTTGAAGAGTTTTGGGCGAAAATCATATGAAATGGGAACTTATATCCTCGAGAAAACGTCTACCTAAACATGCATGTCCCGAGGATGGAAATATTAAGTACACACAAAATAAATGAAAGAAGTGTCACCTAAGAGTAGCTAGGTTATGAGTGTCATGCCTAATTGGTGTCTAAGTTTTGGTGAGCAAATACATGCATGCTACATCTAAAGGTATAAGGTCTGTATAGGAAAGTAAGAAAATACAACAAAACACACAACACGACTCGACTCCACATGCGATACGACAGGACAAACCCTAAACTCTAATAATTTTTTCGTGCCCGAATCTTTGGATGGTCTGATGTTCATCCGAAGCCGCCTACGTATCCCCGCCTCTCATAGGAATCAAGGCCACGTAGTTCTTGTGCCTATTCTAAACTACAATGCCTAACACCTCTAGGACTGCTATCCTAGACTCGATCAACTAGATTCGACTAGTTTTTAAAGCTTCTTGTACGATTACTTAAGTTCAAGTGGATTGTGGATTTTAAGACACCCTATATGCCCTAAGTAAATGCAAGTTTTTAGCCATAAACTAAAGCATGTGGTTCCTGTATCCTATGTACGACTAGGCTCTGTGTCCTAAGGAAAATAATGGGATCATTGGCGCATCCTAATATAGTCATCAGTCAATGAAGAGTATTGCCAATTGACCCGATAGAGGCGTAACAGACTCCTAGCTATGACAGACTCCTAACTCTAAAGCACTCAAGACGTCTAGGACAGACTCCTAGCTCTAGAGGAAGATCTTTTCGAAAACAGGTGTAAAAGATTTGTTTGAAGGTTTTTTGTATTTTTGAAAGGATTTAAATGATTTGTTTTTAAAGGTTTGACTGGACCTGGGATAACGATCCCAAGCTGCTTACGTACTTCGTGGAAGAGGATCAAGCGAACGTAGTTCGGAACGGACTTTCCTAACTACTCTCTTAATGACCCTTGACTCTTCAAATGTTTTGATGTTTTCTGATTTTCTATGTTTTTGAATTTTCATGTTCCAACGTGTTCATCCTTTTAGCAAAATGGAACCTATATGACCACACTTCGTGATCCACAGCATGGCGAAGTGTCAATACTAAGGACAAAATCCTTTGAGCTAAAGAGTATACTCCTATTTATAGGATAGACTCCTAAAAAGGAAAAGGACAGACTCCTAAACATCTATAAGGGCATAACAGACTCCTAAGATTTGCAAAGGTTGGACATAATCCTATACTTTGCAAGGGTTGGACAGAATCCCATGACTTGATGAAAGGTTGGACAAAATCCTAGCTCCCTATGACGATAGGACAGACTCCTATGACTCTATGACAGCAGAACAAACTCCTAAGGTAGGACAGACTCCTAAGGTAGGACAACTCCTATGTTAATAGACTGACTCCTAAACTTTATACTCTAAGAGGGGGATGATATCTAGACAAAGCATGTCTTCTAAAAAAATGAAAGACAAATAAGGATGTTTGTGAGACTAGGCAAGTCTCCTGGGGGTGCAACTTTCTAATGAGACAAGGTTTGTCTTCTAAGGATATGAATTTTCTGCTAAATGGTGGGTTCTAGGTGACTCTTTCATTGCCCTTGCAATGAATATGGACCTAAAGTGTAAATGTATCTAAAAGCTAAGCATTCTCGACCTAAAGAAGAGGGAAGAAAAACAGAGGGTACTACCATGATCCAGTAGATCCCTCTAAGGATAGGCATGGGCTAACGCCTTCCTCGCCCTTACAATGAATAGGAAAAACTATCATCTAATGGTGTCTAAAGGACTAAGAAAAATCTACTAAATAAAGGGGATTGCTACTTGGACCGAGCTAGTCCCCTAAGGATGGGCTTGAGTTGACACCTTCATTGCCCTATGATCATCCATACAATGACCCAGAATCCTAATGTTCTAATAACTTTCATTTTTGACAAACTGGAATCTTTTTAAAGGAAATAAAGAACACTATATGACCAGACAACTCTGTGTAAATCATTACAACCCAAGAAGCATATACAACACCACTCTATACATGTAAATGTTAAACTCAATAATAAGCACTCTGACTACATATTTCTACATCCCAAAAATCAGGTAACTGCCATGAAAATATTAAGGAATCCCAATCTATGGCCTCACAAAAGAAAAACATTGCTTTAGCTCAGGCAATTCAAGATGACTCCCTTTAAATTTTTTTTTTTTTTTTTTTGAGAAAAACATTTGACTACTTAGTAAAGAAGTCTCATTCATATGACTCGATGACTAAAAAAAATATGATCAGTATGCAATGTCAAAATACAAGTGCAATCAACCATCATATAAAAATGACATCATTTATATGTCTTCGACTAGTATAATGTTACAGACACCCAAAGTTAAGTGATGAAAAATTATCATAATCACACAAAACTATCACCCTGTCCATAAATCAAAGGTTAAGAGTATTCACTTAAACATGATAAACTCCCCTAGGGCACTGGTACCTAGCTAAATACAAGTTTAAGGTATCACATTCCATTTGAGACTGACCTAAATAGATTCCAGAATAGGAAAAAAGTTTATCTACTAAGCTAAAAAAATGCATTGCACTGATTCCAGACCTATAAAAGAGATAGAAATTTACAGACCCAACAACATGGAATAAAGCACTGATCAGTCGCATTGACATTTTTTTTCAAAAATTACATTCTATTTAGAACTTATATATTTTCTTATTTTACCACTTTGAATTCTGATTCAAGTATCATGCATTCTGAACTACTCATGTTATTATGAACATACATAGACTTTATAATACTTGTAAAGGTCTTACAATGAAACATTTTGACTCTTCTCAAACACTCGCCATTTGTTTCAGCAATAAGATACAAAATGAAATATATAGTGTTATAATCACCAATCTAAAAATTCTAAATTACAATTCCCTACACATTAGTTGACTCAACTAAAAAAAGACGAAACAAAACAATGAGAGAGACCATATTATGAATTCCATCCTTTTACCCAAACACTTTCTAAGTGATAATATTATACTGACATGTTTCCTATCTTCTTTAAACTAACAACAGTAGAATAGAATCTCATGCTCCTGTGGACCTCGATCCCGAGATCGGTGAGGGACGAACCCCCATCGGCCTTTGATTTGATCGATAGAGAAAAGCTATCCTTGTAATATTGTAGGTAATATTCGCACTCCCTATAAAATAGTTCAAAAAGGTGTTTTGACCAGATCAATAATCAAGGGCTAGGAAATCAGATCAAATGATGATAAATGTTCGCGCAATTCTGAAGAAGACACAGTTGACATTGCAGAAAAACGAGCTATCAACAACAAATTCAATCTTGACTAGAAGAGCTTCTTGACATTTCTATTGTGAAGGGGGATTTGCTAAATGTGATTACGTGGCTTCGTGGGTCGGTGGTCCCTCCTTGGACCGCTTGATCACCTTGGAACACCCTCTCCAATATTTTACATGATTTAATCTCGAGAATTTATAGCTTTTCTAAGTGTATGCACGATGAGAATAAGTTCACAAGTCTTGGACAAGACTCCAAATAGATGCAATTTAAGCATGTAAAGCTTTTTTGCCCAACTAGTCCCTCACACACTGTAGAAAGATTGGTGAGATGGAATCCGCAGTATTATGTAACATATGCACCCAATTCGTAATTTTGCAAAAACAAAAACGCCATCATGACTTTGTCCACTTTTTATTTATTTATGAAAATAGCATAAAGGAGGGGGTAGGATTGAAATTATGTGGCTTTCATGGGTGCCTTTGTTAAAAAGCATAAAGGAGGGCGTAACATTGAAAATATGTGCGTTGAATGGGTGCCTTTGTTGAAAAAAGTCAAAATTTGAAAACTCGCGGTCGTGAAAGAAAACCCAATCTCGCGGTTTCGGACGCCCGAATAACCTTGGTCCGGTGCCCGAATCCACTAGGAATTGTGAATCTTGTTTTGGGCTTTGGATTTTGGATTCCTTGATTCGTTTCATTTCTTTAGAACTTTTAAATGATAAACATGATTTGTTTGGGTAAGGAAATAAATCCTTATGGCAAAGTAGAGTAAAACACCCTAAATGCATTGACTCGGGATTTAGAGATGACAGTTTTGCAGAAGATGGGTATGGAAAATATGATGGTTCTTACATGTTATAATATCCAATATTTTGTATAAGCATGTAATTGTGTGTAGTCGTAGCTTTTCTAGTATTACAATTGCAAGTTTTTATATGGTGTCATGATTGGATAATCCAAACTATTCATTTGTTGGGCCCCGACTTAGATAGGTTGCACCCCAAAAATCATCTCCATAGGATGATTTTGAGAAGCCTGACACATTCTTTAGGGAAGTTGATCGTGAAAAGCGCAACCAGTATTGGGATTAGGTAATAGGTATCATTCAGAAAGGACTCCACATGCACTGTAAGGATGGCTGAAATAACCAAAAGTGCGATTTTTTGCTATGGCATCTTAACATGAGCCCACCAGATGAAGGGTGCAGATGATGATGGTGCATGTCATAGGAACATTCCCTAGAGATTATTTTTTGAAAAACATGAGGTATCAAAATGTGGCCTTGTTGGAAATTTTAAAGAATTTGAAAAGCCAAAAGTGATTTTTGCCTTGTCTTCCCATAAACGTTTTTCCATCAAAAGAGATAAGTGCAATATGTTTTTCATGTTTTATTTCAATTATGGTTAAATTTATAATACATGGATTTTTGGCTTCGACTTGCACTGTTTTGAGGTCGAGTAACATGTTTTCGTTTCAAGTAACGTGTTTTGGGTTCAACTAAGCCATATATCATTCTTCCATTATTTGTTTATAAGATCTGTAGAAATCTGATCCGTCTATTTTATCCAACAGTCTTAAGAATCATATTTGGGCTTCTTAAGATATGGATTCTATCCAACAAACTTAAGAATCGTAGTATTTCAGATTTACTACTTCTCTTATAAGGGTCAAACTTGTTATTGATCTATGATCTATGACTTTATAAAAAAAACCAAATTTTGGTGCAAACAAAGTCAAAAGATATGTTCAGATTTCTCAAAAGAAAATAGAACATTTTAATGATTTTTAGCCTCATGTTATGATGTTGATTGTTGATCCGTTTATGTTTGCTCTTTAAAACATGAAAAGTTCCATAATTTATTTCAATTACAGTTTTGGAATTTTACATGCTTGGTTGAAACTCATATGATATTTTTTTTATCATTTAGTTAAAACTCTTTTGATGTTTGGAACTAAATGGATCACATGGATGGGGTTTAGCAAACACCTTGGTTTTAAATTGGTGTAAAAACCCATATCTTATTTGGTTTGGCAAATTAAAAGGTTGAGTACCTTAGCACTCAATATTGTTATTGACACCTAAACTAGTAGATTATACTTGTTTGGCTTTGATGATGGATTTTCTTATTGTATCTTTATACAATTGCCTCAACATGTTAAATTTCTGTTTTAAGAAATTTTATTGGTTTGTTGATAAAAGAAAAGGGAATTCATGGTTGATCATCATATGGGCATGATATTTGGACTGTTTGTGGTGGCTCATAAAATCAGTAGCCTATGTTTTGATATCAACACCCATTTACCTAGTGAAATGTTTTGACACTTATTTGTTTTGATAATGGTACATGCTTAGAAAATGATGCTTGTCAAGTGTTTGCTAAAACGCCTTTAAGAGATAAGCTTGTCTTGTTGAATGCTTGTAAATGAATCTAATGGCAATATAAGTAATGATTCATTTTTAATGAGAAAAAATCTGCATTACTTGAATGTGAATGCTATATAGTTCATACACTATTAAAGTTTAAAGTTCTTATTCTTGTTAAGGAACTTGATGTAATGCCATCATATATTGGAAATAATGTTTTATTTGTACTATGGCATGGGAACTCTAAGAGCCAAATTGGGTTTGGCATTACCCTAACTAGTTTATTCCATCTAAAGAAGAATTGATGAAATTCATCAATATAATGCATGTTAAAATGTCATTCTAATTTTTTTTTTTTTTTTTTTGGAAAATAAGTAGATTTGGCATATTGGAACAAAATTTGAACAATATATGCATTATGTGCCTATTATATACATATTCTATAGGTTGCAGAAAGTAAGTCCATAAGAATACTTATATAAAGTTTGGATAATTGAATGTAGTTGCATATGAGTATCGTATGGACATGACTCTAAATTCTTGAATGGGAGGCTAACCATAATTTTTGGAGGATGGGGGCTTAAAATGTAAATGCCATGTACTCACTTATGGTTTGTTGCTCGAAAGGTACCTGTGTACATCAAATTGGGATGGGTAGTGCCCAGTAACTCAGAATTAAGAGGTAATTGTTTAAATTGTGGGGGCCCTGCTGTTCAAGAAGGCTAGGTTGTGCTAATGGATCTTTAATTGAGAATCCAGGTATACCAGTGGGTACTTATTCATCTTAAGTGGTGGAGCGATTTCATGAGAATCGATTAAACAAATGTATTGAAAGACCCACTATGATAGCAAGATTATAGCCTTATCCCTGGCAGAAGGTGGAGCCAAATGGCTCAAGTTATGTTTTTATGGCAGATGGGTTGTTATGGCCAAGATCGGTTCCCTCGGTAATTTTATATAGTGACTGCCAAAAAATGCTTTAGCCAAGGCCAAATGTAAGACCTTAAATGGCAAAATGGGCATGATTGCCTCAGGCATAAGTTGGTAAAGCAGATGAGGGACAATAACACTCGACTTTGTAAAGGCGAAGATGAGTCTGTAGATCTTCTGGTAAAGCCACATAAAGTGGTGTATAAGGCATCGGAAATGAATGGGGTTAAAGCCCGAGGCATTAACCATTAGTGATGGACACCCAACCTATGTGAAAGGAGATCCCTGGAATTAGGTTCAATGGGTACTAACAAGTCACCAGATGGTTTGTTAACACTATCACCCCCACTTCTAGATGCAAAATATTGGAAGATAGTGTTCACTGCAAATGCGGTAGGATGAGTTTGAAACTCTTAATCAGTTCATAACCTGAATTGGGTGGTGTGTTACTTGCGGTGCACACTTGATGATTGACCTAAGTGAATGTGGAGGTGAAGCCGCTTCCTATGAGAATTTAACGGGTAATTCTCTAGAACATTTATGAGAACCAAGAGGGGAACAAGGCCAAAATATTTCAATACTGTGAATGAATCACTAAGGAATCGAAGGTAGGGTGTGGGTAACAGGTTAGCCAGTTACACCTACGAGGAAAGGTTGAAGGAGTCTAACTCTACCTGTACTCGGTAACGTAATCTGTTTATCCTAAATATCGGTTGAAGTCCAAAAGACATCGGTATGAATCCACTCTATTTTTCTAATGTGCTCAGCTTCTGTTTTCAAATTGTTACTATATTTTGAATCTTGTGGGGGATTGTTGAAAATTTTAAAGAATTTGAAAAGCCAAAAGTGATTTTTGCCTTGTCTTTAAAATTTAGAGGAAAAGATTCAAATTTTGGTTTCCCTCTTATTTCAAAAGCTAGTGACTTTTGAGTGCTTTTTTAAATGAAAAGATTCTTTTTAATGCTCAAAACGGTTTTCATTTTACCCCATTAATTGCTAAATGGTTATGATAATAACACTTATTAAAGTTGCAAAACCGTTTCATCTCCAACGGTCACAAATATGAATGTTGGAAGAGAAACGTTCAAGGCTCTTAATAGTAGCTTTTCTCAACATTAATACCCATAAATGGTGGCTCTTTCCAACTGACACTTTGGTGTCTATAAAAAGGAGAAGAGAATACGGTTTGGGTAAGGCTAAGAGTTTTTGGGGTTTACGTTTGGGGTAGCTTTTGCCAACAGAAAAAGAAAGAGGTTTACACAGAAAAAGGGTTATGTTTTTTGGTTTTGATTCATCTCCTTCTGTTCCTTCCGTGTTTGAGCACACTTCTAAGGTGGTTCTGGGTGGACCAGTCAGCGAGTGCACGTGGACTGGAGCCAACTTTGGATGTTTTATCTTGGAGCATCGGTTCGCGGATCCTGGTTGCACAGTTAGGGGCGGATACGATTCTTAAGGAGAGTGACTAGTGTAACGACTCAGCCTTCTTCTTCTTAATCGGGTTTCCCATAAACGTTTTTCCATCAAAAGAGATAAGTGCAATATGTTTTCCATGTTTTATTTTAATTATGGTTTAATTTACAATACATGGATTTTTAGCTTCGACTTGTACTGTTTTGAGGTCGAGTAATATGTTTTCGTTTCAAGTAACGTGTTTTGGGTTCAACTAAGCCATATATCATTCTTTCATTATTTGTTTATAAGATCTGTAGAAATCTGATGCGTCTATTTTATCCAACAGTCTTAAGAATCATATTTGGGCTTCTTAAGATATGGATTCTATCCAACAAATCAAAAAAGATAGAATCCATATCTTAAGAAGCTCAAATTTGATTCTTAAGACTGTTGGATAAAATAGACGGATCAGATTTCTACAGATCTTATAAACAAATAATGAAAGAATGATATATGGCTTAGTTGAACCCAAAACACGTTACTTGAAACGAAAACATATTACTCGACCTCAAAACAGTGCAAGTCGAAGCCAAAAATCCATATATTGTAAATTAAACCATAATTGAAATAAAACATGGAAAACAGATTGCACTTATCTCTTTTGATGGAAAAACGTTTATGGGAAACCCGATTAAGAAGAAGAAGGCTAAGTCGTGCCACTGGTCACTCTCCTTAAGAATCGTATCCGCCCCCTAACTGTGCAACCGGGATCTGCGAACCGATGCTCCAAGATAAAACATCCAAAGTTGGCTCCAGTCCACGTGCACTCGCTGACTGGTCCACCCAGAACCACCTTAGAACTGTGCTCAGACACGGAAGGAACAGAAGGAGATGAATCAAAACCAGAAAACATAACCCTTTTTCTGTGTAAACTTCTTTCTTTTTCTGTTGGCAAAATCCACCCCAAACGTAAACCTCAAAAACTCTTAGCCTTACCCAAACCATATTCTCTTCTCCTTTTTATAGACACCAAAGTGTCAGTTGGAAAGAGCCACCATTTATGGGTATTAATGTTGAGAAAAGCCACTATTAAGAGCCTTGAACGTTTCTCTTCCATCATTCATATTTGTGACCGTTGGAGATGAAACGGTTTTGCAACTTTAATAGGTGTTATTATCATAACCATTCAGCAATTAATGGGGTAAAATGGAAACCGTTTTGGGCATTAAAAAGAATCTTTTCATTTAAAAAAGCACTCAAAAGTCACTAGCTTTTGAAATAAGAGGGAAACCAAAATTTGAATCTTTTCCTCTAAATTTTAAAAACAAGGCAAAAATCACTTTTGGCTTTTCAAATTCTTTAAAATTTCCAACAGGCCTAAAAGACGTAAAGGTATCCAAAGGCTTTCGTTATTCCCACTCACGAAGATCAGTGGTTTGGAAGCCCAACACCTACTATGCTCTACAACAAAAGGTGTGGGATAACAATAAGAACAAAACACACAAACATCCCATGGGCCATATCTGTTTGGTTTGCTAGTCATATTCCAAAGCACGCATTCACATCGTGGCAAACTATTCCAGTGAGAATAAGCACAAGGGACCACATAAGATTTTTAGTGGATGGCATATAGACTGCAGGTGCCTCCTATGCAAAGCAGAAAACGAGGGAATTGACTACTATTCTTCTCTTGTTCATACTCATCTTGGATTCGGGACTCCATTCTTATATCTCAGTTAATGCACTGGTAGGGGTACTGCAAAATCCTAGCTTACCCATAAAAATAAATTAAAAAAAAAAAAGAGCTTCGCATTTTTCGCCTAGAAACAGTAGGTGATTATGTCCCTCACATTCAGCTATCTGTGCCCAAGAGAGGAATTGGGGGCAAACGGTCTCTAAGTCCTCTTTGATTGAGGCTGCCCTGACGTAGGCCATGCTCAAGGGCATTTTGGGATCGGCTCCATCCCTAAGCAGCAATGTGATCTCAAAGTCTCAAATATAATTAATAATTTTATTGAAAAAGACTGATATACGCACAACTATGCTTTGATAATGGGACGAACTACCCTTGTTTCACATGTTTTTAATCAGCTGTCAAAGGCTATTCAATTTCACTAGAAGCTCTCAGCGGCCAATCAGCTAAGTGAAAACAAAGTGAGTCGCGGGAGGTAGACTCTAAGGAAAGTGCCTTTAGCCAAAATTGGTAGTCTTACTTGAACTCTTATGTGGTGACCTCATTGAAGGGGCATAAGCCAGGAGTTCACTTAAGCCATATTCGTATTGGATTTTGAGGCCAAAACTGATTGTTGGGCTCAAAAATTAAAAGCAATTTTAGGTCCAATAATCAGTTTGGACTCGAAATCGAAAACAAACAGGGCATCAACTGATCAGTCAATGATGAAAATAAACTTAAAAAAAGGGAGGAATCCTCACATTGATTTGGCAATTCCAATGAATAATCTTGTTAATGCTTATGACAAGCAGATAAAAAAATGTAAACATGCTGAAATGAACTGTCAAAGTCTTTACACATATTGCAAGCCCAACAAAATGGTAAAACAAAGGCAAATCAAGATCACTTACCCATCAAAAGAAGATAAAAAGTAAAACTCCCCCAGCAACATATCATCTACAAAAACCAAGAATTTCGCACTTGGTTAAGTAATATTTCGGCATCTCTATATCCCTTTCTCTTTCTCTCCATTAATAATAGATTAACAAACTCCAGACGTTCATTCGGATCTTGTGAAAAAGTGAGCTGCGAAATGGATTTCTGAGGAGTTGCCCAGTAGAAAATAATAAATATACACTTATTCTCAATTGGGTTTTTTTTTACCACGTCTCTGTCACTATCTGAAATAATTTCGGACCTTAGGATAGGCATCGAATGAACACGATTAGAATCCAACTGTTTATGAATATTTAGAAATATTCTCGAATATTTCGAACATATCAACTAATCAACATATCCAAATGCTATTAGTAAAACAATGTGGAGAAGCCAAAAATAGAAAATACTAATGGCATCATTCCTAGCATAATGCTTATCTGTTAGGAATGCCTTTTACAAGAGATTCGAGAAACTAAGAAGACACGGCATAGTCAAGGATTTTTCTAATGACTATTAAGTATTAATTAATGATACGAATATACTTATATTTTATTTAATAAAATAACAAATATACACTTATTCTAGTGTCTGGCAATATTAGGTGGGGACACAAGCATGTTTCAATATCATTTTCCTTGGACAAACATGAAAAGTTAGATTCATCTCTCCTCGTGGGGATGGATGGTCTGGTTGGGATAGCAAGCTCGGAGTTGACTTTATCCTTGGATAGACATGCTATCCTCCCTTCACGTGGAGGATAGTCTTAGGTCTTAGGGACCCTTTGGATATATGGATTTTATAATCGAGGATTGTAAATTCTTGAATCTTTTTGGTTGGTAAGCTGGGATCGAACCTGCGACCCCAGCCGTAAGGTCGAGAAACAAATCCTCAACCATTGAGCTACAGGCCCAACTCTAAACTCCTGGATTTTACAAGCAAAAACCCGGTTTTATAATCTGGCTTATAAAATTCAGGATTATAAAATCCATATCCAAATGACCACTAGGGATACTATGCAAACATGGTTGTCAATCCCAAGGGTTTATTCAAGATAAATTTATCCAACTATTGTAGCCAATCTCATGAACAACTTGTCCAAGGATTTTTATCTTCGCAGATATGGTAAAGGGCATAACCTCTTTATATGGTAAAGGGTTTTTTTTTTTTTTTAAATTTAATTTTCTCCTAATGGCATTTTTGGCATTTTATAAAATAAAGTAATAAAAAAAAGAAGATAATGGCTAATAAGTTTGTTTTACTAAGGCCCTTAAAAGCCTTCCATATTCTACCATGTTTCCAACTTTAATCAATTTAAATTAAACTTTAGGCTTTATATTTTTCAAAAAAAAGGCAGGGAGCTTAGACATAAAAAAGAGAGGAATGGAATTGCTTCAAAATGCAACTCTAGAGAATTGTATGAGACTTTCGGTGATCCACAAGTGCACCCCAAGGGCCTGTTTGTTTTAGATTATGACAACCGATTGTGGACTCCCCAACTGATTATTGAACCTAAAATTGCATGAAATTTGAGTCGAATAATCGGTTGGGGACTCTACAGATAGCGCCGGGACCCGGGTCTGCGATCGCGCGGTGGGTAGAGGGCTTCCGCTGGGGTCTGCAATCACAAACAGAGGGGTGAGGGAGGTCCGGGGTTGGTCTCGGACGACCACTTCGACACCCAAGTCAGATTCTGGACCATCAATATAATGAACAATAAGAAATGGCTGAGGTATAATCAGGTTTACCGAGACCAATATGCGGGTTCTTTCTCTGATATCTAGGTGGGTGGGTCGGAGGCAGCGGGTAGGCAAAAAAGGAGGAGGGGGAGGGAATAAGGCATCCATCACCTCTTTCCCATCCCTTACTTAGGGTCAGAAAATCTTAGTAACAAACCCAGAACTTCCTTTGATGGTGCTTCATTTTTTCGAGTAGCTTCTTCCCTTTAACCGGATTTGAGGGGGGAGTGGATGGGATCAAATCCTTTCTTTTGGGACTTGATGGTGTATTTATACTTTGACCTCGTATGTAAATCCTCTTCATGGAGCGCCACGTGGACTTTTTCATCATTTCAGAGAGAAAACCCTTCTTTCGTTGGATTGGGCTGCCCCCTGGTTCGACGGCGCGCGTGTTTTTGTCGTGTAATCTTGGCCATAATTGTGATGATGTAGTTTTTTGGAGGCGGAGAGGTGACACGTGGCAAGATCACGTGGTTTTACCGCGTATTAATGTCTTTCCTAATCATGATTAGATTCCTCCGCCCCATGGGCGACACGTGGTGAGATTCAAGGGTCCCGCCGTATTTATGTCCCATCATCTACAATCGGTTGTCATAATCTAAAACAAACGGGACCCAAATGTAACCTCGTTTTAGGGCAATCCTGTGCATTGAGTCTGACCTATGGACAATCGGGCCGATTGGAATACAAAGTTAATTGTTTGCATGATTCAAATAGAGAAAAAAAAACATTTAATAACTTTGATCAGTAACAACTAAAACATGGTATATGCTATTTAACATGAGATCAGCGCCTTGTTAATGCATTCATAATTGTAGTGATGGGGACCATCAATCGAGAAAGAAAAAGAGAGGAGAGGTCCACGAGGAGTGTCCGGTTTTTTTTTTATTTCTTTTCATTAATCTTTCTTTGACATTATTTTTGAATATTTACTTGCAGGTGAAGATAATAAAGTGTCTTGTAGAAAACATTTTAGTAGATATATCCTTTAACCAGCTTGGTGGGTTTTGTACCCTTTGTTTCCTTGAGAAGGTGAGCTGTGGGTTTTCTGACCAAATTCTCGGGAACTGTTGGATCTGAAGCAATAAAACTTTATTTGGTTTATAAATTGACTCTGAAACTTTTATTTACGGTTAATTCTCATGTCTGTAGGTTGACCATTTGATAAATCAAAATCTTTTATTCAAGCGCAGCATTATATTGACTAAAGCCTGGTGTTACTATGAGAGCCGTATATTGGGCGCTCATCATGGACTTATTTCTACTTATGCTTTAGAATCCTTGGTGTTATACATATTTCATGTATTTAACAACTCCTTCACTGGACCACTAGAGGTAGCTACAATTTTCTTGATTGATGCTATCTTCTTTTTTTTCCTTCTTCTTTTTTTTCCTTCTCATGGAGTAAATTTTATTTAGTGAGCTGTAAACTGAAATTCTTTTTGTGTGCATGAGCTGGTTCTTTATCGTTTTCTGGAGTTCTTTTGGAACTTTGATTGGGACAACTTTTGTGTTAGCCTCTGGGGCCCAGTTCCTATTAGTTCACTTCCGGATATGACAGGTACTTGTGGACTCATCATGATCGTTCTTTTACTTGCTGACTATATGTTGTGGAAACTGGAAATATAAGCGCATTCATGTTGTCTAATTTTATTTTAAATCTGATGCAGCTGAACCTCCTCGAAGGGATAGTGGAGAGTTATTGCTCAGCAAACTCTTTCTTGATGCTTGTAGCTCAGTGTATGCTGGCCAACCCTTTCTTTCTAAGCATTTCAATGTTATTGATCCCTTACGTACAAACAACAACCTTGGGCACAGTGTTAGTAAAGGTATTCTGATTCTACACTGCTATTTGGTGTGCACTTCTCATTTTGAGTGTTTTCTCATTATGTAAGTTTATGTGTTTTTGTTACAGGAAATCTTTTTAGGATACGTAGTGCCTTTGCATTTGGGGCTAAAAGATTGGCCAGGTTACTATAATTTTTCTTTATACTTTTATTCAAACTGGAGGTCGGAGGTTCAATCCCAGTTTACCTATAAAAAATAAAGAGTCTATATTGCTAAACTTACTCGTACCTGTAATATAATTTGTCTTTGACTTTTTATCCCTTGTTTTTTTTCGGCATCGACCAATCGCAAGTCGTTCATGTTTAACCATGCATGCCCCCTTTGTAGTGGTATGCAATCCGGAGTGGCTCGCCAATGTGGTGATGGTAAAAAAGTCTAACGGAAAATGGCGGATTTGTATTGATTTTACCGATCATAATAAAGCTTGTCCCAAGGACTGTTACCCGTTACCAAGGATTGACCATCTCATCGATGCAACTGGACATGAAATGTTGAGCTTCATGGATGCCTTCTCCGCTACAACTAGATACAGATGTACGGACCTGATATTCCGAAAACCTCCTTCGTCACCGACCAAGGACTTTTCTTGTGTCTGGTCCAAGCTTTGGTTTGCATGTGACAATTATTTGGATGGCTGGAGTGACTCCTATATGCATTTATTCTAATGTTAATGATCATTTGTTTAATGTTTAGATTAAAGCTACTTAAGCTTCTAAATTAAGGTATCTTTTACTAATTGTTCCAAGCACGTTTTCTTTCTGAATGTTTTACAATTCTGCCATGTTTTCATTTGTTCTCCAGAGAATTCATGTGCTTTCTGTGCAACTAATTTCTTACCTCAACAGCTATAGTCAAGATTTTGTCAGTTTTTTCATAAGAGCTCTGCTGTGCATAATATGGAAAGATCAGTTTTTGTCTTGTCTATATTATAATTAAGCACTCTTCTACTTTGGGTGTCACTCGCTTCAAGAGCTCATGAGTTCTGAATGCGTTGGGTGATAAGGAATTTTTTTTCTTCAGTTTTTTTGCGACTCATGCTCTATCTCCTCCACTTCAAGTAATATAGTCTGTATTTTCACCCTACAATTCCATTATATTGGGTAGTTGAAAAGATTCTGTTCCATTATTCAAGTATGTAAAAAGGACAGGTCATTTCCCCCATCCATCTTGCAGATAGTTGCTATTTAGCCCTGTGAAAAAATCAAAAAAGAGGGGAAGAGAAAAGAAGCAAGGATGAGAAGAGAAGATAAGAAGAGAGTTTGTGGGTCTCAAAGTTGAACCCCACGACTACTTGTGCTTATTATAAAAATATCCACCGGAATTGAATTCGGTAATAGATATTATATATCCGTTGAATTCGAATCCGAATCCGAATTCGGATAGTGTATACTGTAATCGAATTTGGATATAGCCATGTCCGCTTCGAATTCAAATTTGGATATAGCCCCTAGTTGGTGGCATATCTTAATTAATTTTTTCTAGCGGAATCATTGGAAGCTTTATAGAAATGAACTAGCAACATTACAGTAGCAGAGATAAGCATAGGACGAGATATCCCCGGGCCATTGCAGTAGGAGTTTTAAATTATCTCAATAAGCTATTGCAGTTTAAAGAACAAGCTTATTGACAAACATAATAAAAAGACCCATACTTACAGAGTCACAAGTATCCCGGCCAATCATATGGAGTTTAACTTGGTTGATACGATAATGAAGAATACAGTGCCCCCTCATCAGTACAGTTGGATGGCTCTTTTCTTCTTTTTTCAAAACACATCAAATATGACATCACCATCCCACCTCATCCTTGTTGGGCGCCCAACTAAGTGGGCCACATCAGAAACATGACTTTTAAATTTAAAACCATGCACCCAATGGAGGAGATATGAAGACACCATATTACTTCTTTTTTTAGTGGGCCCACATTGTTTGGATGATCCAAAGCATTCATTTGAATTAGGACCCAAAATCAAATGCAGACATATTTGTTTCCATGCGCACTCAAGAAGAAAGTATGTTGTGTAGCTTCCACCAAAGTAATTTGTAGAGGATGGATTTGGCACTCACACGAAAAGATCCAATAACATTTAAATATTCAAGGACCCAAATCGCATATAGCTCATCGCCCGTTCAAGATAATCACACAAGCAGAATAGAGAAAGATATATTTCTTAGAAGCCATGTTTTGCGCTGAGGATCTCATTAACTCCCAAGAAAAGGACCGATTAAAATATTCTTGTAAAAATTCAAATTCCTATTCCAAATGGTATGGAAACAGTAGCAAAAAATGAGATCTGGAGGTTGCTATTACAGGATCCAGATCTGCTACTTGTTGAGCTTTAGATTAATTTTCTACTCAAGCCGAAAGAAATTTCAGCCCAAATTCGGTAAAAAAAACGGATCAAATTTCATTGATGCATCAAAATTTCAGCCGAAATCTTGGAAACAAACTTTAAAAAATCACATTTTCCGAAATTCGGTACTCTGGCCGAAATTTCGGGTTCTGTGGATTTCAGTTTCGGTCCCAACCAAAATACGAAATTTCGACTTTTCCACCGAAATTTAAATCCATGCTTGTGTGTCAACATTTTGTGGATTTTATCTGTTTGTGTGATTGTATTATTTCATTATTCTGACCATTTGATTTCAAACTGTAGCATTTTATGGCTCTGGCCTCTAGTTAATAAAACTTAATTTTCATTCCCCACTCTTACATTAGATATTTTGATCACCCCTTTGTCTGAATTTTTTATTCTGTACACATGGTCTTATTTCTGGAATTAATGCTGCGAGAGATTCATGTGGGAAGTGCCTCATAGTTGTTGAGAGGGAAAGCAGTTATATAGGGACATTGTTACAAAGGACCTTCGAGACCCTTACCGCATATTAACAAGGTATATCCTGTTGTTCCCTTTCACAACTCCCATCCGATTTTGCAATAGGTTGAAATCGGGGCTTCAAATTAAATTTGGGACACCTCCATCAGTACCAGCTTATCCTGGTTTTGGAGAATCTGAGTTCCCATATAACTCATTAACAATTTCTACCTGACACGAATCACCAGGTGGATGAAACATGTCAGATTGTCGAATTCGTTCAGATTTATCTCAAAAACCTCAGCCACCAAGGTAGAAGAGAGATGGACGTCTTGTGGGAATACGAGTTGGGAAGAGGAAAAAACAAAAAACGTTAGAGAGGCCAACGATCGAACACTCAGGGTTTAAGCTAATGCTTCAAGATTGTTAAAGTCAAACAAGGTTGCTTGAAGCATTGCACCCTAGGTATCTAGTTTGGAATATCAAATTTGTTGCCTTCAACCCCTATATATAGAGATATACTAAGATTAATGAATTATTAATGGACTCTAGCCATGTAGGCCTACTACACCGGTACATTATCTTATTGGGCTTATATTAGAACATACATGGTTTATATTCATGGTTTGAAATTTCGGTTTCACCCCCCTCTCAAACTGAAATTTCAATCGCTTACAGCCTTAAAATTTTCGCTTTTTTAGTATTAAATTTCGACCGAAATTTCGGTACTCTCGGCTGAAATTTAATATAGCAAAACACTCAGGCTCTCTCTCTCTACATGCTCTCTTTCTCTCTACATGGCTTATCATTATAGGAAGATTTTTTATATGGTTTAGTAACGGAGATTTTTTATTTTATATGGTTTAAGCTTGTATGGTCCAATATTTTACAAAAAATTTTGTACGGTTTACACCTAGGATGATCCAAACTGTCCATTTGGTTTCCACAATGTAAATAGGTTGTTCTACAAATATCATTTCCATCAGCCCAACCCTCTGATCTAGAGGTTTCCATAATGTGCAGGTCCTCCATAGATCATAGGGCTAGGATCATCCTATGGAAATGAAATTTTGGGCAGAACCTATTTACTTTGTAGTCCATCAAAAGGACTGTTCCGTGCAAAATTGAAACTCTTTTTTTTTTTTTTTTTGTATCATTATATGTGGATAACTAACGGCACATGATGTGTATGTGACGTGGGTTAGTAGAATAAGGTAGGATAAGTCTGTTATGGGATGTAGTTATCATGTAGGTGATGTGGGTGAGTGGGAGTAGATCTTTCTCATATTTTCTTGTATTGAACGTGAGTTCACTTATTTAAAATGGAATGGAAGCAATCTGGGAGGGTATCGTTTGAAACCCAACAAACACTTTGTGTTAACAGAGGCCAAGGTTTCCGCAATCGAACCTACATCTTCTAATGTCGTTCTTCGTAGTTGTTTTCTAACACCATAGGTACAACTAAGAACAAGAGAAACTCCGCCAGTACGTATCACGGACAGTTTGGTATCATCCTTCAAATGGACGGTTGGTATTATCCTATAGTGTAAGCCGTAGGATACGGGCTTACATCATATAAAACCCAAGTGGAAGAGAAGAAAATAAGACACTACCATAGAAACGTACAGCTATAGCTCTTTATGTATGGAGTAGTGGGCCCAATGCACCCATCAAAACATGAAGTGTTAATGGACTCTAGCCCATGCACACTACAACGGTCCATTATCTTATTGGGCTTATATTAGAACATACATAGGTTATATCCATGGTTTGAAATTTCGGTTTCGCCCCCCCCCCCCCCCAAACCGAAATTTCGACTGAAATAAAAAAAATTCGGTCGAAATTGCTTAAAGCCCTTAAAAATTTCGTTTTTTTAATGTTAAATTTCAACCGAAATTTACCAAATTTTGACCGAAATTTTTGGTCGAAAGTTCTGGATAATATGAAATAGAGGAATGATAAGGACAGGCGGATTGTTAGTGGACCATGTGTAAATTTTAAAATACGAAAAGTAGGTGTAAGTAATCGTAAACACAAAAAAGAAGGAAATAAATTCGGAAAACCAAAAAAGAAGGAAAGAAACTCTCTCATAAATTCTGGTAAAGCCATAAAATAAGGAAATAAACTCTCTCTCTCTGCTGAATTTCCGTACACACAAGTGGAGAGAGATAGAGATAGAGATAGATGTGGCTAGCACAATATTTTCAAATTTATTTCCTTTTTTTTTGGGACGTGGCCAGTGCACAATATTTGCAAATTTATTTTGTATTTTCAAAGTTACACGTGGTTTGTGGTTTCAAGTGCTTCTTAGCCACCTGTCCTTTTCATTCTCAAATAGATAATTAACAAAATTGAGATTTTTGGGTTGAAATCCCATAAATTTCGGACTAAATTTGGGGAAAACGAAATTTCGACTAAAATTTCCGAAATTTCGACCAAAAATTTGTAGCTTTTTGTGTATAGTGGGTTTCGGTTTCGTTCTTGACCGAAGTCCGAAATTTCTGATTTCGGTCGAAATTTAAAACCATGGTTATATCATATACCAAACACAAAGTGTGGTGCACAAACCGTTTGTGCAACCCATCGCATATCTTTTAGTGTTGGAGATTTTTGATTTTATACTGTTTAAGCTTGTATGGTCCAATATTTTACAAAAAAATATTCTACGGCTTACACCATAGGTTGATCCAAACTGTCCATTTGATTTCCACAATGTAAATAGGTTGTTCTCCAAAAATCATTTCCATAGGATGATCCCAACCCTCCGATCTAGAGGTTTCCATAATGTGCAGGTCCTCCATAGATCATAGGGATAGGATTATCCTATGGAAATGAATTTTTGGGCAGAACCTTTTTACTTTGTGGTCCATCAAATGGACTGTTGCGTGCAAAATAGAAACTTTTTTTTTTTTTTTTTTATCATTATATGTGGATAACTAACGTCACATGATGTGTATGTGACGTGGGTTAGTGGAATAAGGTAGGAATAAGTCTGTTATGGGATGTAGTTATCATGTAGGTGATGTGGGTGAGTGGGAGTAGATCTTTCTCATATTTTCTTGTATTGAACGTGAGTTCACTTATTTAAAATGGAATGGAAGCAATCTGGGAGGGTATCGTTTGAAACCCACTTCCCACGCCTTTAGAAATGGAAGAACGCTGACATCTTTGAACCGAAGTTTTGCCAAGGGAAGATTTTCCCCTTAGATAGTAGTAGCAATAGAAAAATGTACATTTTGTAAAACCTCATAAAATCCAAATCCTAGGCACGATCAAATCCCAACATGAAAGAATAAAATATAGAAAATGAATAAAGGAAAGAAAATATTTAGTTCAAAATTCATACTCCAAAAGATATACACCCAAATGTGGCAACAATTAGAAAGTCCAACCTATTTCCAACGCAACCCAAGCCATCCCAACCCGAGCTGAAATCGAGAATGGTCAGTCCAAATATAAGTTGAAGGATCCTGAAAGCCATTTGGTTGCTAACTTTTACTAATGAAAATTTTACTAATTAGGGATTTTGTTAGGGTTCCACACAAAAGCAAATAGTCTGACATCGGATAAATGAAATGGATGGGCATGGGTTATAAGGGAATGGGTATCCTCCCCTTAACGGCTAGCTTTTAGGGGTGCGTTCTACTCGGTTAAATTCTCCACAGATTTGCCAGGCAATTTTGCAGAAAGCCATTTGGTGGCTCACTTTTTAGCAGATTTTGTATCGTTCATTCAAGGTGGCTGTTGGTCTCTATGCAAAAGTGGGTGGTTCTGCCAAATTGCCTAGCAAATTCCTACTAATTACTGCAAAATTTCCTAGCAAATTCTTACTAATTAATAGTAAATTTGGCGGATGATTGTGTGTAAATTGTAACATAAGGGAGTTTGGATAATTTTTCTTTTCTTCTATCCTATTCTCTCGGCAACAACCTTAAGAACGAATCAGATGGTTCTAAAAATTAAGAGAACAATGCCTTTATTAAAACAGGAGAGCACATTTTCTCTACAGCAAACACAAAAAAGAACCAAGAGTTCACTCATATGTGAGGATCCTGAAGGATCAATGATTCGGGGTTTAAGTAATTAAATGAATGGAATAGAGAAAAAAATCACTTTGAACAAAACAGTCAAAACTGAAGATTGAAGGGCAAGGAAAAAGGATTTGTTAAAAGGAGAACCTGAATCTATGGTCCTCATGAATAGCAGAGAGAGGGAGAGAGAGAGAGAGAGAGAGAGAGAGATAGATTTTTTCATTTATAGGACATGATAGAAACCATTAGTGATAAGGTTTCCAAGACACTTTCGAAAACGTGATTTGAACTAATACTATTTGAGCTCCGAAAATTTTGTTTCTCGTTATTTATTCGATTTTGGGAAAGTTTAGTGGCACCTAGATGGAAGGCTGAATGGGGAAACTGCTCAGGTCAGCATGGCACCTAGATGGAAGGCTGAATGGGGGAACTGCCCACGTCAGCGTGGCACCTAGATGGAAGGCTGAATGGCGAAACTGCCCACGTCAGCATGACACCTAGATGGAAGGCTGAATGGGGAACTGCCCACGTCAGCGCGAACAGTGAAACCCCCTTCTTGCTTTATTATAATAGATTCATCTGAGTTGCCTGCTCTCGCATGCAATAGTCAGTTGTGAAATGCCTTTCTGCGATGGTGACTAGAAAATCCCGAAAAATAAAGTTTTTATGGGATTTTTTATCTGATGCCTTTGTAAATTTCATAAACTCTGTTGAAGTCCCTAATATATAAACAAGAATACATAATCATTCTAGCTCATTTCAATACAGTCTCTCCGTATATCCAAGTCATGAGTAGACTATGTTAGACTATATGCCCTAAAAGCCAGTCATGATGCAATGCATTAGAACAATTTAATCTATTTCATGACAATTAATGGATACATTAAAGAAATGTGTTACGTGCTTTCTAACATTGACACATGTTTGTCCTTACGTAGCCGGGTGGACGATTTAGTTGCTGTGCTCAAGGCAGGGTCGGTGGCTCTGCTAACGTGATAACTTTAGGATTTTCACTAAACTTTGGTTGATTTCCATTAAGAATAGCACACGCTTATATAGAGCACTTACATGATAAAAATAGAAAGATATTAGGATAAACATGGAAAGAGATGAGAAAATAATATTCTAATCTAACCCAATTACTAATTCAATCTATTTGCATAATATAGCTAGGTTACCTGATATAACCAACTTACTTAATCTAGCACCGAGATAATCCAATGGTGAGATCTACATGCAATCCAACCGTTGGATCTCCCATATTCTAACATGAGGGTATTAGGATATTTGCTTCAGGAGAAAATCGGGGAGAATATATAAAAATCAAATAAGAATATTTGATAAGTCTCAATTAGGAAATTACAGATTTCTTTAAGATTTGAATAGAACTATAATTGTTGCCATAATTATCTCTTTAGCCTTCTATTTAAACCCCTTTAAGAGTCTGTTGCAAGCAACAATTCTCATTAAAATAGAGTATTCTTGGCTTGTCATAGTTTTTCATATTTTTGGTTTTTCTACACAAGGATTCTATATAAGGTCTTATTTGTAGACCTAAAAATTACAATTCAAACATTCTTTGGTCACACTATTTCTCAAATTGAAATGGTAGGATCATTCCATAAAGACACATCACTTCAAGTGTGGGAACTTTAAGCTTGCCTTTTGCAGGTGGCTTTTTATCATTCATCTAAGTGCCTTTTTTTCGGGAAAAGATTTTTTTTTGAAATGGTAGAAAGATAATGATGGTGATGGTGATTGAGGGATGTTGATCAAATTTTACTGTTGATAAAAGAAAACGTGGACCAGTTAGGGGTTAAACTTCTCTCTTTTCATAAAAGAAAGATGTTTTGTGGCTTTCATTTGGGCGTCATCAAAGACCATGTTCAAATTTCTATCCCTTTATCGCTCTGTTCACTTGCCTTCTTGAGAAAGGAAAGGAGAAGAAAGTAAGCCAAATTTTCTCGTGATTAGACATGATTTGACATTTTCCGCTGTTCACTTGTTTTCTCGGAAAAGTGGAATTACACAGGTGAAAAATATAAATAATGACGTGAAAAACCAACTTTCTTGCACTTTCCCTCTAAATTTTCTCACCAAAAGGATGGGAAAATCACTTTCCTGAGAAAATCACTTAGCCTGCATACTTTCTTTTCCTTTCTCGGCCAAGTGAACAACGGAATTTTCTCACAGTTTCTTTTCCTTTCTTTTCCAATTTTCCACGTCAAACTCTTTTCCTTTCTTTTCTTTTCCTGCAGCTAGAAAACAAGTGAACAGAACCTAAGATATTGCTTTAGGTGGTCCATCAAATCTGGCCCCATTTGGATTCCAATAATTTTCTATAAAAGTTTGGAATGGAAAAATATTTCTAAAATCTCCTACTTTTTCTACACATGAAAAAAGATAACTTAAACAAACCCTATTTAATTTTTACTTAAAGGACCTTTAATTAAAGACAATATCCTTCTAAATTGACCGCGATCATATCATTTCCCTCTAAACCGTGGAAAGAAAAAAATTTCCATCAGAAATATTTTTTTGCCAACCAAGAGTACCTGAATTCTTAAGAGAAATGTTTTTTACGCCCACGTACCCCGAGGTATTCTCATTTTTCTAATACACATGAAAACACTTGCCCTACTGACACTTGACACATGTTTTAGTCGCATAAGTAATAAGGTCATGTCATAAAAATCGGTGATTTGCAGCGACCACTTGGCTCTATGTGAGACACAAATGTTGCAAACATTTACACTTTAGTAAATCCAATAATTAGAAGAAGGGTTCAAAAGAAGATCATTTGGACCAATCTGAACACATCACACAAGAAGTGGTCCAAAGAAACATAGCTTGAAAAAGATGGTGGAAATGGCACAACATCACACCTAACTAGTGAGCCAAGTTGCAAAAGAGTGGGGCACAGAACCTTATAACTTATTTTGGTTTTTTAGGATGTTTCAAAGTTAGTCATGTGGCTTTTGATCAATTATTTGAAAATAGAGCAGATGAACAACAATATCAAGAGAAATGTATCCATCCATCTCTCTCTCTCCCTCTCCCTCTCAAACGGTAGTGAATGGACAAATCATTTCAAGAGAATGGGATAAACCTCGACTTCTCCTTGTTTGTCAACAATGGGATGGAGCTATAACAATTGCTTGATTTGGGCGAATTTAGGACTATCATATCCTCAGTTTCATCCCACGATGAATGTTGGATTTCTATAGTCCTTGGGGTTTTTACAAAAGACCACCTATCGTATGATGAATTCTTAAGGGAAATGTTATCAGCACTGCTGTATTTTGATGAGGTCACTCCTCACTTTAATCAAAGGACGGTATGGCCCGCACAATAGGATGATCCAAACCGTCCATTAGATGGGCCACATTCTAAATAGGTTGTGCCGCAAAAATTATTTACATAGGTTGATCCTAATCCTCTAGGCTGTGGTCCATCTGATGGCGGTTTGGATCATCTGATGGTAGTTTGGATCATCTGATGGTGCGGGCCATACCGTACTTTGAATAAAGTGAGGAGTGCCCTCATCAAAATACAATAGTGCTGATAACATTTCCCATTCTTAAATGGCCATCTCTCCTGCGAGGATATACAAAATACTAATTAATGTTTGAAATTTAATGATAAAAGATCACTTGCCATCACATTGATGAAGGAAACCCAAATGGCGGGTGAAAAACTAAAAGTCCCTTATAAAATAAAAAATCTAAACTCATATTGATTGTTTTGTTTCTCTCCTCCTCCTTTTTCCCTTTCTGATATATACCAATTTTAGGATTTTTTTTTAGTTTTTCTCTTATTTTCCTTATTCTTGCCTGAATTTTAGGGCATTTTTATTTATTTTTATACTATTTTGTTCTTCTGTATCCTCCTTTTACTCATTTTCCATTCATTCGTATTCTTCTTCCTCTTTTTTAGAATTTTTATTTTTCTTCTTTTTCCTCTTCTTCAGAGAAAATCCGTCATTGGATTTGAATCTTTCAAAGAGCAAATGTTTTTAGTGGTCCTCGCCTCTATCATTCTTCCATAGTTCAAAAATACCCATCATCGAGTTTTGAAGTAACGAAGAAAGATCATTAACTGAAATTGACCCAACCATATTATATAATTTCCAAGATAAAAATATATTCTTTCTTGATCTTCTTTCTTGATCTTCAATGAGCTTGAAGCCATGAGTAACCACCGTAGACTTTAATATAAGATCTAATAAAAATGGGTCAAGATAAACTGAAATTAAAATTGACGTAATATTTTTCCATTCGCACATATTCAATCTCTATTAATCCCCCTAATTTGTTGTCATATCTAATATCTTTTAGTCCTTTGTCCATTATTTTATGGCCCTCATCAACCATCACTTCAAGTGATTTATTGATCACTTGGTTTTCTCCGAAAGGCAAAAACTCATTGTCTGAACTTTCAGGAAGAATTAAATATCATTCTTTGGAATATTCGTCGTAGATTGGCGGTGACTACCAATCTACGATTTCTTGCTCTAAGTAACAATATAATGGTTTCAAGTCTGGTGTTATCTTCCCAGACTTGAGACCCAATTCCCAATGCTTAGAATTACTTCGGGCGGCCTCATCCCTCGCTGGTCGTCGCGGAAGATATCGATCCCTGATGTTGGATCACGGCGTTGTGGACCCCGATCCGAGAGAGGTGGGGGACGAGCCCCCACGGGAATGTCTCTCTGGAATCATCCACGTGAATGGAGAGCTCTACCAAGGAACTCTCAAAAGAAAATGCCTCTCACAGCATGAGTGGCGATAAAAGGTGAGATACCTCTCAATTCGGGGACCAGCCCGGATTCGAGACGTACCTTAAACAAAAGAGAGTCGCCATCCAAGGAAGTGGGCACTGGATCCCATACTATGCTCTGTTGCAATGGATAACCAGAGATATAAAGAAAGGTTCGTGCTTGGTTACGAATTTGGAAGGTCCGAAGAGCACCTCGTCCGCCCAAGTGCAAGCACCTGGTCTCTTATGCCATTTATTATTGATTTTGAAGATTTTTGGGCGAAAGTCATGTGAAATAGGAACATATATCTCTGAGAAGACGTCTACCTAATCATGCATGTCTCAGAGATGAATAATAAACACACAAAATAAATGAAAGAAGTGTCACCTAAGAGTAGCTAGATTTTGTGTGACAAGCCTAAATGATGTCTAAGTTCTGGTGTGCAAACACATGCATGCTACAGCTAAAGGTATAAGATCTGTACATGAAAGTAAGAAAACACAGCAAAACACACAACACAATTCAATTCTATACACGACTCGACAAGATGAATCCTAAAACTCTAATGTAAAACTTGACTCGGACTAGAATGATCATCCACCCTGACTGCTCTACGTATCCCAGCCTCGGGAAGAATCAGAATCAACGTAGTTTGATGACCTATTCTAAACTACGATGCCTAACCATCTAGAACCGCTATCCTAGACTCGATCCACTAGACTCGATTGATTTTTAAAGCTTTTGTACAATTGCTTAAGTTTATGTGAATTGTAATTTTTAGGACTCTCTATATGTCCTAACTAATGCAAGTTGATTAGCTTTAAGCTAATGCAGGTGGGCCCTATATCATATGTATAACTAGGCTGTGCATCCTAAAAAAAATCATGGGCTGACTATATGCTTCCTAGTCTAGCCATCGGTTCGACTAAATGTCTAACCGATCAACTCGAGGCCTCCTAACTCTAGGGACACTCACACGACAAGACACAGTATATCAATACAAATAGGACAGCCTCCTAACTCTAAAACACCCAAAATATCTAGGACAGACTCCTAACTTTAAAACACCCCAAATATCTAGGATAGACTCCTAACTCTAGGGGAAGATCTTTTTGAAAAGATTTTGAAGAAGTATTGTATTTTTAGAAGGTTTGAATGTTTATTTCTAAAGGTTTGGCTGGACTTGGGATATGAATCCCAAGCTGCACTACATACCCTGTGGAAAGGGATCAAGCCAACGTAGTTCGGAACAGAATCTCCTAACTACTCCTAAAGACTCAAGCTTTTGAGATTTTTTGTTTTTTCAGATGTTTTTCAAGTGTTTTTGAGTTTTGACTCAAGAGGACAGAATCCTATCATCATAAGGGTAGGACAGACTCCTGATATCTCGCAAAGGTTGGACAACATCTTATGCTTTGCGGGGGAATGAACAGAATCACAGCTCTGCAAGGGTTGGACAGCATCCTATACCTTGCAAGGAACTGGATAAAATCACATGACTTGATGAGAGGTTGGACAGAATCCTAACCCCTATGATGATAGGACAAAGTCCTGAAAGAAGGACTGGCTCTTTAGCTAAGGACAGACTCTTATATTGAGGATTGACTCCTAGTGCATAACCCCAATAGGGGAGTGCAAATGAGACTATGCTAGTCTCCTAAAAGAAGAGATAAAAAAGGTGTTAGTGAGACTAGGCAAGTCTCCTAAACCCAGAGATGGGCTCCAAGTATCCTTATCATTGCCCTTGCAATGAGAATAACTCATATCTATGGTACATGTCTAAAAGACTAAGAAAGTCTTCTAACAAATGGAGGGGAGCATTGCTCGGACTGTGCAAGTCCCCTAAGGATGGGCTTGGGCTAACGCCTTCATCGCCTCTTGCAATGAATGAAGGATTCTATAGTTTAAACACATCTAAAAGACTTAATAAGTCTTCTAAATGAGAGAGGAGAGAGCTACTAGGACTAAACAAGTCCTCTAAGGATGGGCTTGGGCTAACGCCTTCATCGCCTACAAAGAAGAAGGGCTATATAAGATTTAAAGGTACCTAAAAAGTTAGGGGGTCTCTATCTAGATAAAAGAAGAAGGAAGAGGGCACCATGTATAGGTAGGTTTCCCTAAAGGATGGGCCTGGGCTAGCGCCTTCATCGCCTTAGCACTAAATGGAGTATCTGAAGTGTAAGGGCATCTAAAAGATTATCAACTCTAATTTTAAGAAGAGCTACCTACGGACTAAGAAAACCCAACTGTTGGATCATAGAATTACAAGAATTATACTATCTTAATCACACTCAGCACCAACAACTCATATAATGAATAAGGACACATCCATTAACCTATATAGTTTTTAGGATCATTCCATTACTGTTTGTAATTTTCAAATACATCATGCAGTTCATACCATCATCACCCAACTGAATGTATGGATGCATTCAAAGATACTTCCAAAGGAGGCAAATATAAAGTTGAAGGAGTATCCATTTCAGAGATATGTGTATACAATTTCAGATAGATTCGTTCTTGATTTCTCATTTTAGTACTCAACAATATTCCAATTGAAACCAATATAGAAATAACTACTGGTGCTACATATAACATGATCATAACTTTAATCCTGACCAAATTATCAATATCATGGAAACATAGAATCAAGGAAAAATACATTCACAACTTTATACCTTTATGTTCCTCAATAACTAAAACCGACATAAGTGTAACTACTATCCTTAACATGATGTGAGTGTAGCTAAGATCGAATTGTTGAGAGTATAATAGTACAAAATTAAACAAAACATATACATCTTACGTTAAAGTGAACTTAATGAAGACATTCTTGTTCCTTGTACATGCGATAATATAATCTAGGGAAATATACCATATTCCCAAAATCAACAGCTTCTTCAGCTTACACACTCTAAATATCCATTAATTTTGAAGGGCATTGTCTTTAAAATTGTCATTTTAAAGGAAATGAACCAGTTCAAACAAATATAAGAACAATGCCATCATCATTATATGGTCAAACCAAAGCATGTTACTTCTTTAAAAATTGCCTCTATTTTCGTAAAAGCTGGATGAAAGTTCAACTCAAGGCAAATTTATGTTTATATGAAATCCAACACCCCAAAAGAAAGGACACAACTTGAATAGTTACATGCTTAAAACTTGAATAAGAAGACAAAACAAATGCATGTACCCCTATTCTTTTTTTTTTTAATATTTTAGAAAACCTAAGTCCAAACTAAAGACCACATAGTATGATTTTTCCAATAGAGTGACAAGTCATCACATATATTCATCACTTAAGTAGATACATCATTTAACCTATTTGTGTGAGCATTGAACCAAAAATAAAAAATTCAGTGGAATTATCATAACAGAGTGTCTATCTCATGAACCTGAATGCACCCAATTCATGAACTGATGTACAGGTGCGTGAACTGATACATAAACTCATACATGAACTGGTGTGTGAACTAATGCATAAACAGGTATATAAAGTTATACTACAAATAGAACATTCTCATGAGGAAATGATCATTGGGCATCTGAATTTACACTATGGACAGAACTGTCTCATGTTTAAGGAAAATGCATTATACTATTCTCCCGAACAGAAACAGAGAAAATAAAAGCAGAGATGAAGAATAAATCATTTCCTCATAATACTTTCATGTGAACTTTTATCTAAATGGACAGAGATAAACACTATATACCATGTCTCATGAAAGACAAAGCGAAAATGAGTCCATTAATAATCAAAACCAACAGCACCACTAAAAAAAACATATGAAAACTGGATCACTTGCCACTCTAACTATTGATCAAGTTATTATCTTCTCTACAACACAATTTTCATAACATTAGTGTCATCATGTGAAGACGCAATCACAATCTCCAAAACTTATCTAATCAACAGATGTTTGTCAACTAGAACAAATCTACACACATAACCAATTCATATATATATATATATATATATATAATCACAAAAGTCCATAAAGAACTTAAAAAAAAACAATAATAATAATAATAATTATACGGACTTCCAGAACTAATCTGTTCAAATAATTTTTATCAAACATGAGTGCAATTCAGCAAAAGGTAGATCATATATGAGGAAAAACATACATAGCATTGGTAAATATTGTTATCTGTCAAGCGAGAGTTTTAAAGGATCAAGGCATAAAATAGAGAACACACATTAAAACAAGGCAAATAACAACCAATAGAGCACAATTACAAATAAGATATATTAGATAAATACTTCTATCTTACTTATAATACACATCATCATACTTTTTATAATAAAAAAAATGAACTACCTGGAACCTTTGAGCTACAAAGAATCCGAATCCTTTGATCAATGGCGGAAATTCACCGATTCTGAGTTATTCCAGACCTTGAAATTGCTCCTTGCCTCTCAGATTTATAAGCTCGAGCTTCACTCTCATATTTCAGAGTTGAAACCATTCAAATCACAAGCTAAGGTTGGAGCAAGGGTTTTAAAGTATCTAGGGCTTGGAAGCTCGATTGAAGTAGAAAACAGGTTAGAAAGTAAGGTTAATCAAAGAATTTGTTTAGGCATTAAGTAATCAAGGCTCAAATCAAGTGGCCGGAGGTCAACCGGAGGTAAGAAGATTTCAATGTGTAAAGTTAGGGTTTTGACTCATAGAAAACAAAAGGGAAATGAGAGATCTAATGCTAAAAAGGATGGCAATCAAGGAGATCTAAGGTATTGAGCAAGATAGAGGTGAAAATAAATGATCGGAGCACCGGCGAGCCTTGCCGGAGGAGATGATCGATAGAAAATAGGGAAGAAGAGGCTAGGGTTTTGAAATTTCTAGATAGAATATCAAATAATGAAAGGAAGAAGATGAGTAAATCTGAGGCTGAATCTCAGATGCTCTAGCTGGAATTTTGCTAGATCTGACCGGAGCCTAACCTTGCCGGAGTTCGGATCGGCTTTGGCCGGAAAAAATGGTGATAAAGGGTTTGCAAAAGTAAAAGTGATGTTTCAACAGAGTATAAGGATGAAAAAGATAACGGTAAAGGTCGAAGAAGAAAAAAAGAAGAAGAGGAAATCCGGCCTGAGAATTGGCCGGAGAAGATGATCTTTTGTCGGAAGCTGCTAGAATAGTGGCGGAGAAAAGGAGAAGAAGAAGTTTAGGGTTTCCAAACGAGATCTATTCTTTCTCTCGTTCTCTTTGATTTCTGGAAAAATCTTAATCCCTCTAAAAAAACAGGCTTAAGCAGGTATTTATAGAAAAATAAGAGAGTTGATATTTGCACTATCATTTGATGAGGTGCGTGGTTGACGCGAGAAATTGATGAAGCGCGCGGTTCAATCGTGTCCTATTCGGACCACGATCTGCACCGCTCAGGATAATCCACTCCCCTTCTGCATTTGCACCACGACAGCTTTTCTGAGGTTCGTTCATTAGGCAAATCAGCTCGGATTTTGACGAAATTTTACAGGGAGCTAGATAGGATCCTACCCTAGCTTAGGGTGAATTTTGAGACCCTAATTCATTCATTTGATGGGGTTTTGCACAAAATTAGAAGGTTTAAGGTACGGTCAAAATGGGGTGTCTTCACGCGTCTACGTTTGATCCGTCATTTCCGACTTGACAAGAAGCACGGACCGATCTCAACAGTCCCATGAGTGCCTCCACTTGCCTCCTCAGTGCTAGGATCTCTTTTTGAGATTCTTCCATCGCATCTTGAACCGCTGATCGAGCCATCTACGTCATTCTTGGTGCCATCGACGAATACTCGATCGCAAACTCAAGCTCTGATATCAGATGATATAATCCGATACAGCGGTAAAGTGAAAATAAACCATAAGAATAAGAAATCGTAGTTATACAATAGCAAAATAGAAAGAAAGAAGAAAACTCTAGGAATAGACTTTTCTCTTCAATTCATTAGTTTCATAATAAAATCAAAAGTCCCATTACATATCTCATCCACTCCCTCTTAAAGATTAGGAGGGATTCTAGAAAAGGATATAAGACTTTATTTAATTCTAAATTAATGTGGAACTTACCTCCGGCCATGGCGACTAGAATCAAAGATCATGAATCCCTTTAGCTTTGACGAACTACTATCACGATCTCCCTGCGCACGAACAAAGAGGAGAAATCTTCTAATCTTGAGAAGACCGTAGGGCTTGATCGATGGAATCACAGGCACAAATTTTCCTCTCAGATTAGGGACCCTCTTTATGATGGAACTTTAGCTATAACGTATGAGTGTTGTTCCCATCAAACGCAACCCATATTTATAGATTTCAGCACACACACGAATTTATGTCCCTCCACACTTCAAACACCTTAGTGTTTTAGAGTTTCAAAATACTAGGGATTTATCCATAAGACTCCCTTTGTAAATAGAACACAAACTGGATAGGAAAACTAACGTTTTATCTTAAGGTGGGTCCCACTAACGTGGGCCACATTAAAACGCCAACATTCTCCCACTTGGTCCACATTGGTATATTCACAAAGTAACTTAGAGTCTCAAGATAGATATTTTAAAAACTTTATTGCCATTGTCTTAGAAAAACATCAATCCCAAATATCTTCAACTCTGACTTTATTGTACACCCTTATTGTATGTCTAAAATGTACGAATCATAGCGGCATACACCTCCAACCGAAAATGTTACCTTCTACGTATCACATACACCGATTCACACCAATGTACACTTTATGTGTGGTTTAAAACTTTATTGAATAAGCCCACAAATGCTCATTCGGGTCTAACTTTATCTGCCATCATGGACAGTCCGTCTTATTAAACCTTGATGTATATACTCTTTATATAAGACATGATATATGTAAAAACATATAAACAGAATCATCAACTTTATGTTGCAACCAAAAGTGACATATGTAACTAAGCATCAGATACTATAAGACCCACATGATTCACATGTTCCGTATACAACTTAGGTGGAAATCCTTTAGTCTTGGGATCCACTATCAACTGTAAAGTAGAATGTGCATAATAGTCACTCGATGATTCATAAAACTCTTTCTAACTTTAAGGAACTTTATGTTAGATATGAATACCGTAACAGAATTATCACTAACGACTTGGAGATAGAAACCAGAACCCAAAGCCCAGCGATTAAATTCCACAACCATAACGCCTTCATAGTTACCTTATAGCACTCAATAAACTTTGCCTCTATAGTGAAAAAACTATATATTTTGCTTTATGCTTTTCCACGAAATGATGCCTCCTTTAAGTAGGAAGATATACCCCAATATCAACTTCCTAGTTTAAGACACCTAGCAAAGTTTAAAACTGAATATCCGATCAC
Organism: Tasmannia lanceolata; assembly: GCF_043159265.1. Classification (NCBI taxonomy): domain Eukaryota; kingdom Viridiplantae; phylum Streptophyta; class Magnoliopsida; order Canellales; family Winteraceae; genus Tasmannia; species Tasmannia lanceolata. The sequence goes on from NW_027518695.1 coordinate 69,646,949, forward strand.
TTCCAAGTGATCCGATCGTTTGTATGTAAGCATGTAATCCTTTGTACCTGAAGGTACAATAAAACCTTATTTGCAGCTATCTAATGATCCATCCCAGAATTATTCTGGTATCTTCCTAGCATCCTCACAGCGTATCCAATGTCAGGTCTAATATAGACCTGTGTTCACATCGTCTGTCAATCGCTGAAGCATAGGAAATATTCTTCATCTGTTCTCTTTCCAAATCATTTTAAGGGATTGTTTCTCACTGAGTTTATAACCTTTAAGGATATGTGCTACACTTGGCGAACAGTTCTCCATCCTAAAACTTTCCAAAACTTTATTAATGTATGCCTTCTGAGATAATCCCAATATACATTGAGATCTATTTCTGTGAATCTTAATGCGAATGATATATGAGGCTTCACTCATATCCTTCATATCGAAGTTTTGCGTTAGGAACTGTTACACTTTTCATAGCATTCCAAATTATTAGTAGCCAGCAAAATCATCTACAGATAGGACCAACAGATAAAATTTACTCCCACTGACTTTAAGATTGTTCAATCATGTCAGAAAACTTAAGGTACCAATACGGGAGGCCTGCTTTAGTCCATATGTAGATTTTTTTAATTTGCAAACTTTATGGCTACTGCTTCCAACAAAATCCTTCAGGTTGACTCATGTAAACCTCTTCCTCTAAACTACCGTTGAGAAAGACTGTTTTCACATCCATTTGATGTAATTGTAAATCAAAATGAACTACAAGGGCCATTATAATCCTTAATGAGTTCTTTTTCAAAACCGGCGGAAAATTCTCATGATAATCTACGCTCCTTTTGAGTGAATCCTTTAGCTACAAGTCTCACTTTATATCTTTTGTTATTGCCAGTAGAGTCTCTTTTAATCTTGTAGACTCACTTACAGCCAATGGCTTTAGCTCTGTTAGGCAATTCGATAAGATCTCAGACTTGGTTCTAAGCCACATGCTCTAATTCATCCTTCACGGCCTCATGCCATAAATTAGAGTCCTCACCACTCATAGCTTGTGAAAACATCAAAGGGTCTCTACCTTTCGAACACTCTTGGTCAATTTTTTGAAGATACACAAAATAATCTGAATGGATAGTTGGCCTCCTTATTCTTGAGGATCTTCTTAGTGCCACTACATCCTCCGCTTCATGTGGATTCTGGTTGGCATTTTCAATGACAACATCCTCTTGGGGGTGGCAAATCATTTATTGGTTCGTCCTCCATGATCACATCCTGTGGAGGGTCATGAATTCCATCCAATTGATCCTGAGGTGTAGAAATAGTAACTGGAATTCGCACTTCCTCGAAAACTAAGTTTCGAGGTGGTTCACTCCCACTGTTGTCACTATCCTCAAGAAATACATGTTATTTCCTTCAACAAACTTAGTAGTATGATTATGACAGTAAACTTATAACCTTTAGACCCTTCAGCGTAGCCAATAAAATAGCCACTAACAGTCTTTAGGTCCAATTTCCTCTCATGTGGATTGAATACTTTAACCTCAGCTAGACAACCATATCCTTAAGTATTTTAAACTAGGTTTCCATTCTTTCCACAACTCGAATGGAGTTTTAGGAACTGCTTTACTGGGAACCCTATTTAAAGCATATACGGCTGTGTTGAATGTTTCGTTCCACAAATTTAATGAGAGGGTTGAATAACTAATCATACTTCTAACCATATCCATTAGCGTGCGACTCCTCCTTTCAGCCACACTATTTTGTTGTGGTGTTCCCGGCATGGAATATTAGGCAATAATGCCCTCTTCCTTTAGGAATTCCACAAATGGACCTGGCCCCTTTGTCCAATCTCAGTGTACCTACCGTAATATTCACCTCATCTATCTGATCTAACGATCTTTATTTTCTTTCTAGATTGTCTCTCTACTTCTGCTTTGTAAACCTTAAAGGCACTTAATGCCTCACTATTTTCAAAGAGAATATAGAGATACATATCTCTTGTGAGCATCGATAAAAGAGATGAAATATTTTTTACCATTCACAAAAGGAGTTGGAAACGACCCAAAAATATTTATATGTATGATCTTCAATTTTTGAACTTCTCTTGGCTCCCTTCTTGGACTTGTTTGCCTACTTTCCTTTTATGCAGTCCACACAAGTTCCAAAGTTCGTAAAATCAAGAGTCTCTATGATTGCATCATTCAGTATCCTTTATTGCAATCTATGGAAGTGTAACTTTCTCTCTTGTGCCATAATGTAGAGGATTCAATATTCTCATGACTACATTTAATGCCAACACAGTCTTGCATAGTTAGGGTATTTTAAGGAAAATATTTAGGCTCAAACGATGTAGGCCATCAATCAAGGTACTAATACTAATGATAGAATCTTTAATTATATCAAGGGAAGAAGAATGTAAATTAAGGTTCTTATCATGGTCCACAAGTCTAACACAAATAAAGGTATGTAAAATGTCTTGTAAAACAAATCATGTAGATGGTTCAAGCTGGTAGGTCCCTATATCTTCCACCCGTGAGCATTTCTAATTTCTTGAGAAAATAAACCGCTCACTTTCCGTCGATGTAGAATGACTAACTAATCCTTATAAGGTGTTGGCAACATGGATTGAAAAACCGGAGTCAATCCATCACATGTCATTTTGAACATATACTATATTAGATTCATACAAACGAAATGAGATTATCACTCTTTCGAGTCACTTTACATACTTGAGGCAGTCTTCCTTTACGTGTCCATTCTTTCTGCAGAAGAAGCACTTTACTTGAGTATCCTTAATGTCAATTTGGTTAACTGACGAGTTATTTGCTTTCTTCTTCATAGGAACACTTCTGCCTTTCTTTCCTTTGTTCTTTCCTCGAACAACAAGATTAGATGTTTCCAGCTTCTCTTGTCTCAACCTCCCTTCCTCCTATATGCTCATGATCAGAAGTTTATTGAGAGACCATTTGCACTTATGAATGTTGTAGCCAATCTTAAATTGGCTATATTCAATAGAGAGGGAGTTGAGGATAAAGAATACAAGGAATGACTCGGAGATCTCAACTTTGAGGGCCTACAATTGCGCATTTCCATAATGTGCTCTCTCACCCCTTTATTCGCAGTGTGCTTCAGAGATACGAGTTTGCTCATAAGGGTAGCAGCCAATGCCTTATCTGAACTAACAAACTGTTCTTGAACAGCATACATAAACTCCTTGGCATTGGTGGTCCTAGGGAGAGATGTACTGATGCTTTGAGCAATGTGGCTCTGAATGAGCAACAAGCTTAAGCGGTTCGATCTCTCCCACTATTTATGGAGCTCATTCTCATCTTGTGTACTCTCATCTGTAGAAGTGGGTGGTTCACGCACTCTGAGAGCAAGATTAATGTCCATCTAGCCTAAAATGAGCATAACCCTATCCTTCCACTCAGACAATTATCCCAGGTATGGAAAGGGATCCTAATAGATTCAGAATACAAAATATTGATTCACTAGCTGCAAAATATAAAACACAAACACATGCTTACTGTGTACTAAATTCCAATTAAGCCATAATACCAGAATGCCAACCCATATTGACATTTCTGGTTGTAAATGCATCGCATCACTGTAACCCTCCTGTGGGCCGAGCTACATCACACATTAGATTTACCCTTAGTAATTTCACCGATCAATTAAATTAGAATTTGGTCCCCTCTCCATACCTTTGGGCCTAGGACAAGAGCCTTCATCTAATTTCATTGATCCCACGATTCCAATGAATTCATAATACACAAGCGATTTCCTTTGGGCCAAGCGACTATGCATTACAAACTCATTGCAATTTCAGATACCATTAGAGTAAAGCAACTTAAAAGTTACACTTTATGTGTCAATGTGCATTGTAAATGCACCACTTGTCACTGGTATCCTCATAGCCATAGGATGCTTTGGCCCCCCAGACTAATCGAATACCTCTTTATATTGGTATCTAGGGAGTATGATTGGTCTTTATATCATATCACAACATTTTACTTTATGGATTAATATAATTGCAATCATCCAATACAACTGAAAGAATTGCAAACAATAACCACAATCGAATTTAAAGAAATATGCATATAAATTAAAACTTAAGCAAAAATACTTTAAATTCAGATTGTATAATTTTAAATAATTATTAACTTTAATGTAGAAGTTTTGGATTGATCAGATTACCTAAATGGAAAACCCAAATCAATTTTCAAGAGCCTTTAGGTTGTAGGCCAAATTGACCACAAACAGCTTAAACCTCTTCAAGACTGAAATCCATTAATCCAATCGTTCCGAAACTGATACACATAGTACCTTAGGGTGCTATAACATTCTATCAAAATTTGTGAGTGTTTCCCAAACCCTAGAGACAAAACTCGAAGCGCTTTTATAATGGGAATAAAGAGAACAACGACTTACTGATCTTGGATTGTTCTGAAAATTATACCATTGCGTCCGAAACACTGAAAAATTTAGGGTACAGTTTATGATCCTAAACCTAAGAAAAGTTAGAATATCCAGTGCCCAAGAAAAGCGGAGATTCGCGGAAAAGCGACCTACAACTATTAGATTGTTCTGAAACCAGTACCATTGTGTCCAGACCATCGAAAAAAAGTAAGGTGCAATTCAACACTTTTCTCGAATCTCAGATTTAGGGTCCAAAATTGTGCTTGAAGCTAAACCGAGGAAAAGACGAAAAACAAAACACAAAAAAATTAATTTGTATTATGAACATGACGCACACTGTGACGCCGCACTGACGTCGTCTTATTCCTCCTTATGTACATATAGATTTTTAAACCCTCTTTCGTAATAAGTTTCTGGAAAAAACTTTGGATCATCACGGGCGGAGATTCCGACGTCCGATCAACTCACAGTTGGTGGCGTTAGAACGATAGCGAGACGGAGTATCTCTTCATGTCACCAAATCGCCGATCTGACGGTCACTTTGCCCGTGGTATCCAAAAAAGGAACTGCCCGTAAACTTGTAAAGTTGCAGATTTTAATGGCGGTTCCGCCATCTCTGGAAAATTCTTCTTTATCCCATAATCTTGTCTTTATAAATTCAAATTAATTTTATAGAGTAATGATAGATACAAGGGAGCCCTTGCATAAAGAGCCAAAAAAGGGCTCTGGATTGGATCCACGTCATTTTTAGTTACAATTTAAAATTGGTTGAAAAAGTAAAATCAGTTACATTTGATGACGTGGATCCAATCCTGAGCCCTTTTTTGGCTCTTTATGCAAGGGCTCCCTTGTATCTATCATTGCTCAATTTTATAACATCTGATCTTTGGACTTTTAATTAATCGTTTCCGATTCAATCAAAAAGGGCAGATGAATAGAATTAATTCGAATTAATTTTTCTCAATGAATTGATCCATCTTGTTCAATCGCCACAGCCCGAAGGCTGCTTTGATACCAACTGTAAAACTTTATTTAATTCTAAATTAATGCGGAACTTACCTCCAGCCATGGCGACTAGAATCAAAGATCACAAATCCCTTTAGCTTTGACGAACTACCATCACAATCTCCACTGTGCACGAACAAAGAGGAAAAATCTTCTAATCTTGAGAATACCGTAGGGCTTGATCGATGGAATCGCAGGCACAAATTTTCCTCTCAGATTAGGGACCCTCTTTATGATGTAACTTTAGCTATAACGTATGAGTGTTGTTCCCATCAAACGCAACCCATATTTATAGATTTTGGCACACACACGAATTTGTGTCCCTCCACACTTCAAACACCTTAGTGTTTTAGAGTTTCAAAATACTAGGAATTTATCCATAAGACTCCCTTTGTAAATAGAACACAAAGTGGATAGGAAAACTAACGTTAAGGTGGGTCCCACCAATGTGGGCCACATTAAAACTCCAACAAAGAAATCTCATGCAAGTTAAAAAAAGAAAACATCTAAATTGATACTACCGTATTAGTGGCAACCCATATAAAAGTAAACTCAGTCCTAATTAATGACCTTAATTCGCTATGCATAGAATGGGCATGTACCTTATTTGACCATTCATGAATATAGAAATGAAGTCCCTTAATTGGCATGCATGAAAATGGAAAAAAATTTAGCCTAAATGATATGCAAGAAAATAGAAACGAATCAGCCCTACAATTTGGGCTGCATCTAAGTGTGTCTTCATATGGTTTCCACAGGGGCTTCCAAAGAGCCTTTAATGTCCCTATTTGCAAATAAGATTAAATTAAAACCAATTCTAGATATTGGATTAAATTAAAAAAAATATTATTTCCCAATTTTGGTGGTATCTACTTAAACTTCGTCTATTTAAAGCCCTGCAAAATGCTTTGGCACAAACCACTCACCATGGGCCAGTTGAGTTGAACCCCCTTAGAGAGCTGTGAGGAAAATCTTTCCATCTCCAAAGAGATCTCTTTGAGAAAAATGGGTGATCGGAATTTTGAGAAAACAGCTGATTCCGATGTCTCTGGGAACTCAGTTCCGGCGACAACAACGAAGAAGCGGAGGAGGAACAAGTACGTGCTTGGTTGCACGGTTCTTGCTTCCATGAGTTCCATTCTCTTGGGTTATGGTGAGATCTCTCTTTCTAAATTCTAAAAAGAAATAGGACTTTAATTTTTTTACTCTTTTCTCTTCACTTAGCAATCTCTAGATTTTTTTTTTCAATGAATGATGCTTTGCAATCTCCGGACTGTTACTGTTTTCCATCTTAGTTTCAGTTTCTTCTTTTCTAGGCCTTTTTCTTTTGGGTTATGATGAAATTTTTCTTTCTAAACTGTAAACAGAAATGGGATTAATTTTATGACTCTTTCCCTCCCTTACAAATTCATCTCTAGATTTTGTTTTATGAATGATTGCTAGAAATCTGTAGACTGTTACTGTTTTCTATCTTTTTTATTTATATATTTAGATCTTTTTCTTTCTTTGAGGTTGAGGATCACTTCATTTCAGTTTTTTTCTTTTCTAGGCTTTTTCTTGTTGATCTGACCATGAATTTAGACTATTATTTTTCTTTTATTTCCTTCCATTTAGAGGAACTGTTTTATTTTCTCTTCTATAACATAATGTAAGAGATCCAGTTTTTTTTTAATTCTATCCAGACTATTATTTTTCTTTTATTTCCTTCCATTTTAATGAACTGTTTTATTTTCTCTTCTATAATATAATGAAAGAGTCTCACTTTTTTTTTTAATCTAGAATTATAAACCCCATAATAATACATGTGGATAGTACATATTCCAAACAAAAAAAGGTCAAACATTTTGGTACTTTTGTGATTCTATAATTCTCATTTTCTTTTATTTCTTTGTTCGTGGTTCAGACTATGGTGTAATGACTGGAGCAGTGTTGTTCATCAAAGATGATTTGAAGATAAATGACACAAAGGTAGAAATTCTCTTGGGAATTCTAAACGTCTACTCAGTAATCGGTTCGACTGCCGGCGGACGGACTTGCGATTGGATCGGCCGGCGATACACGATCGTGAGTGGCGCTGTGATCTTCTTCACAGGTGCATTAATGATGGGTTTGGCCACAAATTACGCCTTTCTCATGGTCGGAAGGTTCGTTACCGGGATTGGCATGGGCTATGCCGTCATGATTGCACCGGTCTACACGGCCGAGCTCTCGCCGACCCTATCTCGCGGGTTCCTCACATCCCTCCCTGAAGTATTCATCAATTTCGGGATTTTGCTCGGTTACGTCTCGAATTATGCCTTCTCTCGGCTCCCGGAACATATTAACTGGCGATTGATGCTCGGAGTCGGGGTAGTTCCGTCGGTTCTCTTAGGCATCGGTGCCCTAATGATGCCGGAATCGCCCCGGTGGCTGGTGATGCAAGGCCGGCTCGGCGAGGCGAGAGGGGTAAGCCGTAACGATGGTGTTTATTAAATCATTTATACTTCAGCATCCCCTCCAACATGTAGCCTCTCTTTTTAATGGGTTGGCCATACACATGGACTTTTTAATATCAAGGAGTTGTTGGGTTTTGAACCCAGAACCTGTTGCTCTGATACCATGTAAAACAACCAATTGCTCCAGAAGCTAAGGCCTTGTTCGTTTAAGATTATGACAACAGATTGTGAGTGCCAAACTGATTATTGGACTCAAAATTATGTTTAAATTTGAGTTCAATTACCAGTTTATCTCTCACAATCGGTTGTCATTCTTAATGCCCATTTGTTTCAGGCCCTGTTCGTTTATGATTACGCCAACAAACAGATTGTGAGTTCAAAACCAATTATTGGACTTAATTTTAAGTTTAATTTTGAGTCCAATAGTTGGTTTTGGGCTCACAATTGATTGGCATAATCTCAAACAAACAGGGTCTCAGATTGCGGCAACTGCTTGTGAGCCCCAAATCGATTATTGGACTCAAAATTAAAGGTACGAGTCCAATAATCAGCTTGGGGCGGACAATCGGTTGCCACAATCCAAAACGAACAGAGCCGAGTCGTTAGAGATGGTGTTTATTTAATCATTATACTTTAACAGGTACTAATCAAGACGTCCGAAAGTAAAGAGGAGGCCGAATTGCGACTTTCTGATATCAAATCAGCCGTGGGAATTCCAGAGAGTAGCAATGAAGATGTAGTCCAAGTATCAAAGCGTAGCCATGGCGAGGGCGTGTGGAAGGAGCTACTAATTAGGCCAACGGCTTCCGTCCGTCGGGTTCTCATTGCCGCTGTTGGAATTCATGTCTTACAACAAGCTTCCGGCATAGACACCGTCGTCCTCTATAGCCCCCGTATATTCGAAAAGGCCGGAGTGAAGAAAAAAAATGATCTACTTGGTGCTACCATAGCTGTCGGATTTTCCAAGACAATTTTCATCTTAGTAGCTACATTTCTCTTGGATAGAATCGGACGGCGGCGCCTTCTTCTTACCGGCACGGCGGGGATGATTGTGTCACTATTGGGATTAGGCTTCGGATTGACGATAATCGATCATAATCCCGACAAGAAGCTCATGTGGGCCATTGTGCTTTGTATAATTACTGTTTTATCCTTTGTCGGGTTCTTCTCGATCGGGCTTGGGCCGATCTGTTGGGTCTATAGCTCCGAGATCTTTCCGTTGAGGCTCCGAGCACAAGGAGTGGCGTTGGGAGTGGCCATGAATCGGATTACTAGCGGGGTGTTCGCAATGACCTTCATATCTATGTACAATGCCATGACTATAGGGGGGACCTTCTTTATGTTCGCCGGAATCGCGACATTGTCGTGGTTCTTTTTCTACACACTCTTGCCGGAGACTAGAGGCAAAACCCTAGAAGAGATGGAGAGCCTATTTGCAAAGCCTATGTGGAGATCAAACGAGAAGGAACAAGGCAATCGTGGACAAGTTGAACTAGGGAATGCTGTGTAGGGGTATCATGGTAAATATCGATGTTAGGGAGGGCAAAAATGGAAAATGCATGGGTGATATGTTTATAGTTTTTAGGGGTATCAATTGAACTAGACAGTCTGATGGATCGATGGATCCAAAGGATCTGAACAATTATGTATAGGATGTCCATCAAATCATGTCCATTGGATCCATATCCTAAGGTATGCAATTATGTTAGATTGTGAACCAGATGCAGCCACAAAATCGGATGTAGTGTCTTAGATTCGAAAGGGGATGCCAATGTTAAAAAATACCCTTCTTATATTTGTTTATTTTTACCTATAAATGTAGAGTATTATTCTTTTTATAATCGAGGAATGATAGAATGAAGGGCGCCCCCATTAGTCAACTTAAGCAAAGTGCGTTTATGATGGCGCCGAAAAAAGTGAAAACGGCTATGAATTTGCTGAAATTGACCAATGGCGACGCCCTTGAAGCTGATTTCTGCAAGGGCGCCCTCCATTCTATCACTTCTCTTCAATATTAGAAAACCCTATTCAAAACCACAACAAGCACTACCTAGGACACTCTGATACACTATCCGGCCGCTTCAAAATAAATAGTGACCTAGCCTTAAAGAGTAGATCCAAAAACACTTCGAAGGTTCTGAGTGATAAAGAATTTGAACGGATTGTGACGAAGATATAAAAATTGAGAAGTTAAAGAACAATGACTATTGTTTACTTTTGGGCCATGTCTGGTGGGAAATTTTTTTCATGATAAATTACTGTCTTTAGTGGAGAATGGGGGTAGGGCAGGAGGGAGAAGGAGGAGATTTGAGAGGCCCCGATTGAGATGAGGGTGAGAAGTGGCTAAAAATCAAGAAACAAATCGATCATATTTTGAGCAGAGTTTATAATTTTTTGATTTTGAGCCATTTCTCACCTATTGAAGACACTAGTTTCCTGATTTTTAGCCACTTCATCCACGCTCCCCGTCTCCCACCACGGAGAGACACTTAGTTTATTATATAAAAAAGAAATCATGCATGGTAGCCAATTGTGCCCTAAGGCTACCATGATTTTTTTTTCCGTATATTGGCTTACCCAATGGTGAGGAACGGTGAGAAAGAGAAAGATACTAGGGGGACTGACTGATGATAGGGCAATAAAAGCCTAAAAATCTAAAAATAAAAAACTCCACTCAAAATATGATTGACTTCATCTTGATTTTTAGCCACTTGTCACCCTCATCTCAGTCTTGTCCTCTCAAATCTCTCACCTTCACACACCCGAACTACTCCTCCCTTACCACTTCGAGACACTAATTTATCATCATAAAAAGAAAAAAAAAAAATCATGGTCAAACATGGCTTTAGAATTTTTTTTTTTTAAGAAAGCGATAAGATTTGGATAGTGATATATCCGCCCCTTTCCTTTACTTCGGACACCCAACTGCAGTGTATCTATGACTGCAAAGGGGCTGTTGTACTTCACATGGAAAGGATTCAACGGATTTGATTGCTTTGATTGCCACGTAAGCTGCAGTCGGCTGTCCCATGTAAAAAAAGGGGCGGCCACCCACATTGCAGTTGGTTGTCCCATGTAATGAAAAGGGGTGCATTTATCATTTTCCTAAGATTTTAGGGGCTACACTGTTCTTAGTCTGTCCAATTTGATATGATTCTTGTTTTCTAGATATAGGACAAACTAATAATGGTGGCAATGCCAAATATCGGGAGACGTGCACTCTTTTTTTTAGTAGGAAGTGGATATAAGAGAAATATATGTTATGTTATTGATGATGCTTGATAATGCCACCCGACTAGTCTAATAATTCTCTTATTTTATTTACAGCGAAGAGAATTTTCTTGTTTTTAACTGAATATAATATTATTACACGAGAGACTGAGAGATCAACGACAGTTGTCAAACTTTTTCAATTACATGAGGGTTGAAAATGTGTCTCCTCAGAATCTTTGAAAAAATGCATCAATGATGCATGAGACAAAACATGCTTAGTGTACAACAATGAACACAGATCTATTGAACAACATAATAGACAGGGCAAGATTGTGAACACAACTTTTCATGTTAGAATATATCAGATCTTGACCGTTGGATCGTTTTCGTGATGAAGATAGAAATATCCTGATCTAACTCAACTAGTATACGTGGTTTAGTTGAAATATTCTAATATTCCATTTGGGTTTACTCTTATCTTATAGTTAGAAAAAGTTCATTTTCAAAGGGCATTTTTAAAGAATAATGATATGGAAAAAATGTTTTGCAGGTTCCCATATCTCTCTCTCTCTCTCTCTCTCTCTCTCTCTCTCTCTCAGCACTGCCCTATATGGGGGCCGATTTATCACTGCCCTAAAACTTTTACAAAAAAGAAAACTTTGTTTTTTAACTAAAACATGTTAATTGCGTTTTGGCTGAATCACATTTTGCTAACTATGCTCTACCTAGGGGTAACTCGGGATGTTTTTTCGAAGGAAAATGATATGCAGACAAAGAGTACAGTACGATGGAGCGCTAAAAAATGGAAGTGTGCCATTAAAGTTTACTTTTTGCATGTTTTTCTATTCGTTAGAAAATAGATTTTTGTTCAGTTGTTATTCTTTCTTTTTCTTTTTATTGATTTACCTATTGGAATAAAAAAAGATACATATTCTATTTCTATTAGATATACATTTTCCTGGAGAGACAGATAAGATCTCCCGGCATAGCGGCATCTTGATATCACCAGGAACTGGGGAAAAATTCTAAGGAATCCAAAAAATTGAAAACTTGGAGGGTGTGAGTCTTTTGTAGAAATGGAATGACCTTACCTTTTCTTTTTATTTATCGTTAATGATTCAGGCACGGCTATACATACCATAGAAATCACACTTGGAAAGGATGGATAATTAGCTAGAGCAGCAGGTACTGTAGCGAAACTGATTGCAAAAGAGGGTAAATCGGCCACATTAAGATAGGACACGAGTAGAGGCTATCAATGCTATTATTTCATACTAATTGTTGCATTAGAATAATCAAAATGATTAAATCCCAAAAGTAATAAAGGTCATACATAAAGTTCAATAATCTCTCTCTCTCTCTCTCTCTCTCTCTCTCCTATTTCCCAAATTAACAATTAATGTAGTCTCATACAAACACATCAAACAATACTCACTATCTCTAAATTCAAATTAAATCAAACAAAGCAATAAAGATATCATGCCTCTGCTCCCTCGTCCACACCACGAGGATCAAAATATGAAAATTTGTGGTTGGGCTTACTTCAGTTTGATGTTTGGCGAAAATCCATTTGTTTGGTCCCCTTCTAGGTCGTACTCTCGATATCCCTACCGTTACTCTTTTTCGAAATTCAGGCCTAGCATTACTCTTTTTCGAAATTCAGGTTGAGCTTTTACCATAAAAATGGTCAGTTTGGGCTGATACCAATTTAAGTTTTTAGAAACCTCAACCTGACCAGACAAATTGCACCCCTAACTCTACAATATTGGGTAAAGTAAGGCCCTTCAGGCAAAAAAAATGTTCAATTTTAAAGTGTAGTTTTGGGAGACTAATTTTTTTTAGTATAGTTTAGTTTTATTTTATTTCTGAGAAATGCATGAGGACAAAACTATAAATGTTAAAGTTTAAAGGATAAAATAACGCCTTCTCCAGCAGCGTAAGCTTTTGGAGTCATTGGTTGTTTCACATGAAGAAATAAAGGTCATACATGAAGTTCAATAATCAAATCTCTCTCTCTCTCTCTCTCTCTCTCTCTCTCTCATTTCCCAAATTAACAATTAATGTAGTCTCATACAAACACATAAAACAATACTCACTATCTCTAAATTCAAATGAAATCAAACAAAGCAATAAAGATATCACGCCTCTGCTCCCTCGTCCACACCACGAGGATCAAAATCTGAAAATTTGTGGTTGGGCTTACTTCAGTTTGATGTTTGGTGAAAATCCATTTGTTTGGTCCCCTTCTAGGTCGTACTCTCGATATCCCTAGCATTACTCTTTTTCGAAATTCAGGCCCTGGCATTACTCTTTTTCGAAATTCAGGTTGAGCTTTTACCATAAAATATGGTCAGTTCGGGTTGATACCAATTTATTTTTTAGAAACCTCAACCTGACTAGACAAATTGCACCCCTAACTCTACAATATTGGGTAAAGTAGCAAAAAAAAATGTTCGATTTTAAAGTGTAGTTTTGGGAGACTATTTTTTTATAGTTTAGTTTAGTTTTATTTTATTTCTGAGAAATGCATGAGGACAAAAATATAATTGTTAAAGTATAAAAGATAAAATAATGCCTTCTCCAGCAGCGTAAGCTTTTGGAGTCATTGGTTGTTTCACATCGTATATCAAAGCCAGATTAAAGTGAGTTGATACCAAATCACTTTGTTTTCTTTTATTTTTGTATCCAATGACATTTTGATAATGGAAATTCACTTTGTTTTACATTTCTTTGATGGGCCGCTGAGATATTTGGTTAAAAAAAAAATTAAACAAAGCGATTTCTTCCCATTATCAAAACATGGTCATACGGATGCTAGTCTCCAAAATGAATATCCAAAACAAACATGGTCTAAGGTTGCATTTACAACCAATCTTAAAAAGGCTTCCTTGCCTTTTTTTTTAAAGGTGTGACGAATGAGGAAAGCCAAAAATAATGCCATTCCAAAATGAATATCCAAAACAAACATGGTCTAAGGTTGCATTTACAACCAATCTTAAAAAGGCTTCCTTGGCTCTTTTTCTTAAAGTGTGACGAATGAGGAAAGCCAAAAATAATGCCATTCCAAAATGAATATCCAAAACAAACATGGTCTAAGGTTGCATTTACTACCAATCTTAAAAAGACTTCCTTGGCTCTTTTTTTTTAAGGTGTGACGAATGAGGAAAGCCAAAGATAATGCCATTCCAAAATGAATATCCAAAACAAACATGGTCTAAGGTTGCATTTACTACCAATCTTAAAAAGGCTTCCTTGGCTTTTTTTTAAAGGTGTGACGAATGAGGAAAGCCAAAAATAATGCCATTCGACAACCACCATGCCATCAAAGCGAACTTACCCATTTTCTGCTTTTGTGCGCCTAAAAAATTAATGAAATTCTTTAGAGAGACTCGAGTTGCTTCCTTAATAATCTTTTGTTGCAGTTTGGTCTTGATCGACAACCATTTATTTATGGGATTTTCCCCTTTTTAGGTGTGGAGAATGAGAAAAGCAAAAGTATCTCAAAAAATTTCATTCGATTATATGACCCGCTAAGCCCATTTCTCAATTTTTGTTTACTTTTTAGACTAAAAACTCGGATTCTTTGGAGCGACTATTAGCCGCTTCCAAAGATTCTTATCAATCATTTCTCGCCCATTTAATTGTCCGAGAATGAGAAGCCTTAACGTATTTAAAAGTATATATACATACACATTACTAGTGAGCATGTTTGGCAACTGTGGAAAAAATATTTCATCGAATATAACTTGGGCAAGTTGTGAGAGCCATGTGGAGAGGAAGAGACTCGAGAGGATTTTTCCCGTCATGATTATGCCCTCTTAGGATTCCAAGAAAAGCATTTCTGACGAAAAAGTTTTTATAAAGAAAATTTTTCCTTCCACAATTTAGAGGTAAATGATATGATTCTTGTTAATTCAGAGGGATATTATAATAAATTGAATGTATTAAAACTTGCACAGGGTTGTGAAAACTAGTAAAATTTTAAAGTAGGCCAAATTCTAGTGAAAGTTTGAAACAGTTAATTCACCATGTTTTATATAGCTTTCAGATCTTTGTCATTCTACACTGTTGAATCCCAACTTATCTCAAATTTCTGTTATATTTAAAACAGTTAATTCACCATGGAAACAACTCTTTGCTGTTTTGTACTACCCCCTCAACTATGGCCAAATTCTACTTCTAACCACGTGGTATCGAAGGTATCGAAGACACACCCTCAACTTTCTGACACTTTTAAGTAGACCCCCTCCGTTGATGGTCTATTAGTTTAACCTGACGGAATGACTAAAACTAACCATGGTTAATATTTTTTAGGATAGAAATACCCTCGCCACTGGTGTTAAGCCATTTGCAGAGGGATTAGGGTTACTCCATTTCCCACCGCCGCCATCTCCGGCCACCGCCGTCACCTCCACCATAGACAATGAAATCCCATTCCATGGCTACATCAAACCTCACATTTCAAGAAAAAAACACTGATAAAAACAAAGAAAAGATCTAAAATATTAGGGTTTTTGTGCAAAGCATAATAATGATGTGAAGACAAATAAAACCCCTAAATCGAGGGCTTGTGCTGATAAATAAATAAGGGTTTGAATCAAACCCTAATTTTCAGTTTTCAGGCATGAAAACCCCCTAATTTTCAGTTGGGGAAGACGAGGGCATTATAGTCATTTTCTCCTCTCCGTCCACTCTGTCATGTTAAAAAAACCCACGGATAGTTTAGGGGGTGTCTTTTGTAACTTCGAAACCACGGGGTTAGAAGTGCAATTTGGCCATAGTTGAGGGGGTTGTACAAAACATCAAAGAGTTGTTTCCATGGTGAATTAACTGTTTTAAATATAACAGAAATTGGGATAAATATCTGAAAGTGTAGAATGACAAAGATCTGAAAGCTATATAAAACAATGAAGATATATGAAATGCAGTCAAATTTTCACTAGTATAGATTTAGCGAAAAAAGTAGTCAGTAAACAAATATCTTCTGTTAATTATTCATAAGAAATTGAATAGTTTTTGACAAGTAGTGCTTCTATCCATGAAAATTAACCATATACAAATAACGATATATAAATAGTAGAAAATCAGAGAAAAGCGATCAGTTTAGTCCTTCCTCGGTTCCATTTTTCATCGTGTAATGTCCAGCTGGCTGCAAGAGGAGAAGATGTGTGGTGGATCGTGTGACCCTGTTTGAAGGCTGTGAGATAGTGTTTGGTTGCTGCCCTAGGATTAAAATGACAAAAATGCAATGAAAGAAAGAAAGAAAAGTGAAGAAATTTGTTAGAAGAGAGAAGAGAAGGCTTGTTGATACGGTTTCTCATGTGGCAATGTTGTGTGTAGAGAGGATGTTTAGGTTGGTTTTTATAGAGAGGAAGGGGAGGAAAAGAGATGCTAGGGCGTATCAATCAAATCAAGGGTATTTTTTAAAAATCAAGTTGTAAACATAGGATTTGATCGAGATTTCTTGAGGGGATGACGGATCTAAGGTGGGATTTGAGGTTTTTGAAGACATTTACCCATATTATGAAGGATTTTAGAGGTAGGAATGGGATTTGGGAGCCCGTTTTGGAAAACACGAGTACAGAATGGGGAAATTTTCATTTTAGGGCAGGATGGCATACCTTTGTAAATTTGAAGAAGTTTGGGGGTGTTTGGGTTCTTAAAAGGAGAAGGTAAGGGCTATAAATTACAGAAAAATTATTGTCATTTCATATTTTTTTTATAGGTAAGTTGGGATTTGGCGGGGACCCCTACCGATTTGTTTAATGAAAAGAAAGATGATACATTTAAGAATGATAACCATCATCCCTATCATTGAGTCACAATAGATAGGAAAAAAAAGGACTCAAATGATAAACAAATACTAGTGATATATGAGCAAATTGATGGCGAAGAAACAAATTTCAAAACTCATCGGTCTATTATCTTTTGACTCAACTTCCGGATTTTCTGGCTCTTGCTCAACTTTTGAGCCTTTGGGGGTGATCTTGATTGAGGAATGGGAGAGTATTTCTTTCTCCTCACCTACTGCGATGCTACATCCTCCAGGTTGTTGTCTTCGGAAGAGTAGTTAGTATCAAAATTATGTGATTTTCTCTTTGCTCGTACTTTGGAGATCTAAGATTGGACTTTAAATCGATTCATTATTACTGAACGAGTTTTTTGGTAATACTTTGGGGTCTTGGCCTTCCTGGTCGTCATCTTCTTCCTCAGTATCTTCCAGGGCAAAGTACTTAGTGAACAGTTGGAGTTCTTCCCTAAGGTTCCATTTTTTAGACATATTGTCCCATAAGGCCAAAAATTATGGGCGCCTGCCTAGGAAGTAGCCAACTATATAGGCTAGTTGCAGCCTCCCTTATCTCTTCTTCCTAGAACCGGATGATGTTGTTTCCATCTTCATCCTTTCGGGGTTCTATGTGGTTTAGAGTAGAGTCTGAGTTGCAATTTTGATGGGCAAAGAGGTTTCTCCATTTGCAAGGCGTAGGATCTGAAATGTGGTAATGTGAATCTTTTTGATGGGCAAATCTCTGCTCAAAATTTGAATTTCTTGGGGGAGGTTCCCCGCTCTCTCATGGCATTTCGTTTGACTTTTCAAATGAACAAAATGATAAATTTTATCAAAATATTACGTTTACAAGTTGGTTCAAGTTATCATTTTTCCTTGTGTCAACCAAGGGGTTTGCTAGGGACCATTATTAGAGCTAGTGCCCTAAAAGCCAGTACATTTCGTGTATCTTGTCACATTAATATTAATAAAGGTTTAATTTTATGACATCTAATGGGTAATATATGATTGAATACGCGTGATGTACTTGTTATTCGTCACATATTCGTCCTTAGGTAGCAAAGTAGGAATGCCATGCTCAAGGATTCACAGATCCTAAGGAGCAGGGAAATATAATATCCCAGTTCTTTGCAGACCTTAAAAGTTCCTAGTTGGGGTCGAGATTGGACATCTCCTCATGTACACAATCAACACCAGTCTTATCTATATGCATGTGTCGTGGAGTGGCTTATCTCAGTCACTTGGGCAGTAGATCCTAAGCAATAAGAGTGGGTGCGACAATAGGGATTTCTCACTGAATAGGATCACACTAGAATAGCCCGTGGACGGGAGCTAGTAAGGCTATTCTACTAGACAGGACCCTTTATATGTCCTTAGACCTGAGGGGTCATATTGGTATGTGGGTCTGATCTTGATTCTTGGTCTATCTAACCGTGGTCCTTCTAGGGGTCATCAAAGGGTAGTATTGGAGTCATGGACAAACCCACGAGGTTAATAAGGATACCCGACATGGAATTCTCTGCCTCAATTACGGGAATATCATTTGCAGTTTTGGTCAGAACAGTAGGCCTATAAAGATAGCTTGGCCAAATAAATTTGATAAATGATTTATCAAATGTTATATTAAAATATGTTTTTGAAATAATTTTGCAAATGCATTTGCGGGCTCTAACTACTTGACTAGAAGGTATACCACGAGTGGGTCCAGAGGGTAGTAGTTATCCACTCCCTGTAGGACCCAACTCAGTAGATGAAGAATGGAGAAATGACTTGCAGATATTAGATGTTATTTGGGGTAAGATGATTTGACAGTTTACGTCTCGATGGAGGCCACTAATCTATTGCGATTGTACTTACTGACAACCAAGCAAAATCGCAGTGGGGCCCATTGTTGGGTTTTGCAGGATCGACCGCCAGATCCCTACAACGATCTCACTTATAACTCGAATGACCCATTTATATCTTTTGAATGAGGGTCCCGTATTTACTAGGTTGTACGGACGGACTAGATTCGTCGCATTGATGCGAGGGAAATGATTTATGTAGTTCCTTCGATGTATACACATCGCAGGACGCATTTGGAATACCCAAAGAGTTAATTGTTAACTTAGGAGTATTTTGTTAACTTAGGGGTATCTTGTGAATTAAGGGTATACACACCTCCATAGCTTCCCACTTTGTGCTGGTTTCCAATATTCAAAGTCTACTTAACTAGTTTTCCCAATTTGAGTCAAATTGTGGGAGAAACTTTAATTTATTAAAGTAGGAAACCAACTCTATATAAACCACCATAGCAAGTTTTTGGAGGCTGAAAAAGGCTAGAAAATTCGTGCTCCCTCCTTGGAGAAACATCCAAGCCTATCTCTCTCTTCTCCTCTCAAGTTCTCTCTTTATCTTTTAGTTTTTCAATTCTAGTTCAAGTTGTCTTGATAAAACCTAAAGCTCCATCAAGAAAATTTAAATTCCCATACAATGATACTGATATGTCTGTGTGTGTGTGTGTGTGTGTGTGTGTGTGGAAATGGTTTGTGAGCAGCTGCTCAGATATCTGAGCAGGAGCTCACAAACACATGTGGCCCCACATTCTTAGGGGGATCCAAAGCATTCATTTGGAAGGCCCTTCCATGGATAGGGTGTGTACCAAAAATCAGCCCTATAGGATCATCCTAAACCCTGCCATTTGTGGAGGAAAAAAATGGGCAGAAATACTGTTTGTCCATTTCCCCCTCCACCTTTGATTGGGTTATGATGATACTATATGGCTGACTTTGGTACACACCCTATCTATGGAAGGGCCTTCCAAATGAATGCTTTGGATCCCCCAAAAATGTGGGGCCACATGTGTTTGTGAGCTCTTGCTCAGATAAGCTTATCTGAGCAGCTGCTCACAAACCATTTCCTCTCTCTCTCTCTCTCTCTATATATATATATATATATATATATATATATATATATATATATATATATATATATATATATATATATATATATATATATATATATATATGTTAGAAAAGTGTTTCAAATTTGAATTTTTGGAAAATTAATTTCTTAGAAATGTGTTTCAAATTATAATCTTAAAAATTAAATTTGGATTTTTTCATATTCCTTGGTACTCTAAGAGTCATTCACAAAAGGACAAAAGAGTTAGATTTTCTTGGTGACTCTTTGTATTCCATTAATGGTGACTCTTTGATTTTCTCATTTGAGTTGAATGCCTTGAGTTCTCTCATTAAGGGTAAGTCCAAAAATGGAGAGTCTTTTGGGATAGCTTCTATTAAGAGAGAAAAGTTGAGCTTTTGAAGAAGTGAGAAATATGAAAAATACAATCCTTTTCATAGAGTTGATTTTCAAAGAGAAAAGTCATTTTGACTAAAAACTTGTTTCACTTGTTTGATCGATCGGAGGTGGATACACGATCCATTGTAGAGAAGTGCCACTCTCTTGGATGTACAGGGAATCTGGGCTTGGTTGAATCCCGGAGATAGTGCTGCCATAGTTGTCTTCCGTTTGCATGTGGGAGAGGCTTCAACTATCTTCAAGAAGCGTTTACTCGCCTCTAAGTCTTGGTTCTTTCTTGTTTTGTTTCGGGTAATATCTTATTTTATTTTTTGCATTTGTTCCAACAAATTGAAGATAGTTTAACTCTCATGGCTTCTAATGGAGTTAATAAGATTGTTTACCCAAATTTTGAGACTTTTGATGGAAAGAACTTTCAGAGATGGCATACTAAGATGGAGTTCTTCCTTCGACAACTTCAATTATCTTATGTGTTAACTTAGCCATGTCCTGCAAGTCCAATCGTGGAATTATCATCTGATCAAGCTAAAGAAATCACTGATCAGATTGCTAAATGGAATGATGATGACTACTTTTGCAAGAATCACATCCTTAGTGGGATGTCTAATTCCTTCTTTGATCAGTACTTCAAAAAGTGCATGACTGCAAAAGATTTATGGAACACTCTGAAAATAGTTTACCAAGCAGAGGAAGCTAGTTCAAAGAAATTTCTGGTTTTAAATTATATGGACTTTAAAATGGATGATGATAAAGATGTCTCTATTCAAGTTGAATTCTAATTGATTGCTAATGATATTGTTGCTGCAGGCATGACTCTTTATGAGAATTTTCATGTGGGGGCTATTGTTGCTAAACTTCCACCATCTTGGAAGGAATACCGCAACAAGTTGAAGCACAAGAAAGAAGATCTCACTCTTGATCAACTTATGCAACATCTACACATTGAGGAGGAAACTAGAAAACGTGACAAGGAGATGGTGAAGGAACCAATAATTAAAGCACATGTTGTTCTTGACAAGGAGAAGAAGAAAGATTATGGAAAGAATAATTCAAGAAAATTTCTGAAACCAAAGAATGCGAGGAACTTCAAGCCTTCTAGCTCTAACCCTGCCACGGACAAGGAGTGTTACAATTGTCACAAGATTGGTCACTTTGCAAAGGATTGTCTCAAGCCTAAGTATGAAAAGAATAAGAAGAAAAGAGAAGACTCAAGTGATCTCGTCGCAATGGTGACTGAAAACTTTATGGTGAGAAATGAAGTTGAATGGTGGATTGACACTGGTGCATCTCTGTAGACACCCCATTTTGACAAAACCCTAGTGGCATCATTAGATTAGAAATCCTGTTGAATTAGTGTGTTAGTGTTCCTAATTTGTGCCTTAAGATAGGTTAAGTTCCCATTTAGGACCCCATAAAATTTTGCTGGAATTCGCCGCGGTTTGCCTAGCAAGCGAGCGTAGTAAGTAGTGTAGTGTAGTGTATTTGTAGTATAGTGTGAAGGGGGTTGAATTATTGCAATAGGTGTGTGTTAATACCAATTTCATGTGTATTATTTGTTAAGAAAGAGAAAAGATTCTTTTCTTCCCCTCCAAGTTATCATTAGGCCTAATCATGGGTTAGTGTGAGCTTTAAGTTTGGATTAGTTGGGAAGGCATCTTAGGAAGCTTCCTTGGAAGCTTCCTAGATGCTTTTAGGGTTTTGATCCTAACCTCTCATTTGCAAAGGCAAAATGAAGGGTTGAGATTAAGAGAGAGAAGAGAATCCATTTGCCCCTGTTTTCTACCTGGGCTACCCCCTTGCCTTAATAAAAAATCGTTGGAAATGCACACTATAGGGCTATCCAAGGAGGAAGTAGGGGGGGCCGAATATATCATTTCCCTTTTAAATACCCAACGAATTAGGGTTTTAGAGGAGAACCTCATTATGCAAAATCACAGAGAGAGAGAGAGAGACTTGCAGAGAGAGAGCTGCCATCTTCATCTCTTCCGGCCGAAATCCGGCAAGTCCATCCTACTCCGGCCGGCCATTATACCACACTCACCCATACTCCTCTTCTCCTCTTACCACTAAAACCCAGCAACCAAACCCCCCATCTCCATCATCATCATCTTCTTCTTCTTCTTCTTGTCAACCTCCGATCATCTTCTCCTGGCGCTTTGCTCGCCACCGGCCACCATCTCTGTTCCCATCTACTACTCCAACAAACTCCTTCTCAAACCCCCTTTTCCATTTATCTCTAAGACCCTAAATCCAAAACTCAATCGGTTAGGGTTTTTGAGAAGGAGAGCCTCATTTGCAGAATAGAGAAAGAGAGAAAGAGAGAGAGAGAGAGAGAGAGAGAGAGAGAGAGAGAGAGAGAGAGAGAGAGAGTGGTGATCGGAGAAATCATCTTCTCCGGCCTCACTCCGACCATTTCATTCCATCAAAATCTCGTGGAAATTCCCCTCTATTCACCCTCTGCAATTCCTATTTCCCTTTTCTACCCATTTCCATCTCCATTTCTACCACTGGAACCCTAACCCCATTTTCACCTCTTCCTCTACTTCTCAAACCGATTTCCATTTCGTCATCTCCATCGCCCACCTCCATCCACATCACCACCATTGCCAAACCCATTTCATCTCCACCTCTCAAACCCTCTTCACAAACCCCATTTCCCATCAGCAAAACCCGACCCCCATTTTTCAGCTACCACCCCATCTGCAACCCTCAGCCCATTTCTGCCAAATCCATTACAAAAATCTCTTCTTCTCCAAAACCCCACCTCCCATCTTCACAATCCCCTTCTCATTATTTTTATAACCCTATCCAAACCCCAGCTCTCCAATTCCGACAAGAGAAACCTCTCTCCGACCATTTCGAAAGGGTTTTAGTAGATCTGAGATTTATTTGTAGCTTTCACTTGGATTGTGAAGATCTGAGGGAGAGAGAAGAAGGAAATCAGTTGAGAGATTGGTATCCACGCACATAAATCAAAATCGATCTCTTTAATCTCAATCATAAGCTAGTGGATCATCATCTTCATCAGGTATTTTTTTTATTTAGCCAGTTCTTACATGTGGTTGATGAATGGTATTAATTTAGTCATGAGCAGGTTTACTTGGACCCTTTATCTTAGTTTTGGCTTAGACCTTGAACTGAATTTTATGCTGGTTGGTTTAAATGAATTTGCCCCATGTCAAGGGTAATTTGAATCATCCAATTCTATGTAGATTTTCTAATTCTAAAGTAGTTTTGGTTTTATATGCGTGATTTGCTGCATATCTGTTAGTTGTATCTGTGTTGAATTAATTGATGGTACTCATTTTTAGTTGGAAAATGGTGTATGCATAATAAATGATGGGAAGTAGATGATTTTTTTAATACCCCATGTTGAGGGTGCAAGTACATGAGTTAACTATATTCATCCCTTGAATGGAATTTACAAGCTTAAAGTTTTCAGCCCATTTCTGCCAAATCCATTACAAAAATCTCTTCTTCTCCAAAACCCCACCTCCCATCTTCACAATCCCCTTCTCATTATTTTTATAACCCTATCCAAACCCCGGCTCTCCAATTCCGACAAGAGAAACCTCTCTCCGACCATTTCGAAAGGGTTTTAGTAGATCTGAGATTTATTTGTAGCTTTTACTTGGATTGTGAAGATCCGAGGGAGAGAGAAGAAGGAAATCGGTTGAGAGATTGGTATTCAAGCACATAAATCAAAATTGATCTCTTTAATCTCAATCATAAGCTACTGAATCATCATCTTCATCGAGTATTTTTTTTTAATTTTTTTTAGCCAGTTCTTACATGTGGTTGATGAATGGTATTACTTTAGTCATGAGCAGGGTTACTTGGACCCTTTATCTTGGTTTTGGCTTAGACCTTGAACTGAATTTTATGCTGGTTGGTTTAAATGAATTTGCCCCATGTCAAGGGTTATTTGAATCATCCAATTTTATGTAGATTTTCTATTTCTAAAGTAGTTTTGGTTTTATAAGCGCGATTTGCTGCATATCTGTTAGTTGTATCTGTGTTGAATTAATTGATGGTACTCATTTTTAGTTGGAAAATGGTGTATGCTAAATAAATGATGGGAATTAGACGGTTTTTGTTTACTACCCCATGTTGAGGGTGCAGGTACATGAGTTAACTATATTCATCCCTTGAATGGAATTTACAAGCTTAAAGTTTTCGTGGGTATCAAATAATTTCAAAAAGCTGTCAGGACATGAAGATGTTAAACTTACCATCCCAATTTTGACCTGTTGTAGAATTGGGTCATTAGCATAGTGGTATCCTCTATCTCATGTTGGTATTGATTTATTTAACATTTACTGCCACGCTTGCCATTAAAATGAGGTGATGTTATAATCCAAAGCAATTAGCTTGTTTCCCTTGCCTATAGTCAGTTTGTTCATTGATGAATTGTCGCCCAGAAATTGAAACTTCTCATGGTATATCATCTATTAATATGAAGTAACCTGATTCCCTTGGTTATCATTAGTCATGTGTGTACTAAGAAGTTCTCTTCATGAAAACTGGAATAGACTGATAATACTATGTCAGTATGTCATTTATCTGTTATAATGAGCATCTATTGAATGATTGTTGAGATGAAAATACATATTATCTAATGATATAGTAGGGAAATTTCTTCTCTTGTTCTTTTGGGAATAGTATCAGTATAATTATGCTTTGATACTTATCATGTTCTAGCTTATTTTGGATTAGGAAAGGAATAATATTAGACCAGTCAGATCTTGATAATTGCCTGTTTGCGTTTGTCTGTATCAGCATAAGTAATGAGGTATAGGTATCGTTTCAGGTTTTGGTGTAAAAAGTAATGGTTTGTGAGTGGGCTGAAGTGTGTTATAATGGCTGTAAATGAGTAGATTTAAGGTTCATTGACCTGTAGTTGTAGTAAAAGGGGATGAGTCATAGGCAATTGTACAGATGTAATAGTATTAATATTATCATTTATCCATCTGTCTTACACCAATATTGTTGCAATAATACTTTCTGGTTCATGTTTTTTTTTTAGGTGAGTTGTCTATGATTGATTTGTTGAAATGGCCTTAGGTATTTCAGTTATTAGATTCCTGTTTTGGGCTTGAGTTTTGATTCATTGCCTATTTAATATCACATGGAAATGGTGTTAATGTGATTTTACTACTTCATTTATGTTCATTAAAGTACCATTATTAATTTAGTTACTCGCCTTTGAATAATATTTAAGCAAGATAAGTTGTTCCAAACGTTGTTGTTTTATAGAACTTGTAGCCATTAGGAAGCAATAGTCTGGTATATAATTGCTTGGGAAGTCTAAGGCGAGCCCAAGCCCATCACTAGGGGACTTGCTCAGTCCAAGTAGCACTCCCCTCTTTTATTTTATTAAGATAGCCCAGCCTTTTTGATATTTTTAGACATTAGTTTTTCCTTCATTGCACGAGCAATGAAAGAGTTATCTAGAGCCCCTATTAGGAGACGTGTTTCGTCTCGAAAGACAGTTCTCTTTCAGAGACAAGCCTTGTTCTTTATAGTCTATCCCTTAGGGAGGTTACCTTAGTTTGGTAAGGAGTTTTTCCATAGGAGGTAT
Source organism: Tasmannia lanceolata (assembly GCF_043159265.1). Classification (NCBI taxonomy): domain Eukaryota; kingdom Viridiplantae; phylum Streptophyta; class Magnoliopsida; order Canellales; family Winteraceae; genus Tasmannia; species Tasmannia lanceolata. Next base: position 69,672,660 of record NW_027518695.1, read on the forward strand.
GCCTCGCCTCATTTATAGAGTCCCCGTTTTGAGACAAGCCTTGTCTCATATAGAGAGTTTTTCCGTTAGGAGGCTTACCCAGCGTCATGTTAGAGCATCCCCTTCTTCTGTGGCGAGCCTTTGACTCATTTGCCTTATCTTTAGGTAGGGTTATTAGAGAGTCCTTGACTCATTTGCGCCCCTTCTTTAGTAATGTTAGTTATGAGTCTTTTATTTGCTATTGTTGTCACCCCTCTTTATTAGAGACTAACTTAGTCTTATTAAAGTTTTGCTTGCTTGGGATCTTAGATTATTTTCACTGTTTTTGGGGTGCTAGTTTACTTGTTGTAGTTTGTCTATTTGAGACGCTAGTTGCTTATTCAGGATTTCCCCTTTAGATTTAGGGCTTTGCCCTAGTTGGTGGTGTTACTTGCGTGTTCCCTTTAAGAGTAAAACATTTAAAGGTCCAAAAATATTGGAATATTTTAAAACATCGAAAATATTTGAAAACTTAAGAAATTTTAAGGGCGTATTAGGAAAATGTGATTTCGAACTACGTTGGCTTGATCCTCTTCCACGAGGTACGTAGTGCAGCTTGGGATCTTTATCCCAAGTCCAGCCAAACTTTGTAAATAAATCATTTGAATTCTTTAAAAAAGTAAAAATCTTTTAAAACCTTGTTTTCAACAAGATCTTCCTCTAGAGTTAGGAGTTTGTCATAGATAGAGGGTTTCTAGTGTTAGGAGTTTGTCTTTGATGTGCTGTGTATTTTTTTTGTATTTGTGTTAGAGTTAGGAGTTTGTTACGCCTCCATCCGGTCAGTTGGCGATTCACGTCGCCGACTGATGACTAGGTCTAAGATGCGTTAGTGATCCCATTATTTTTCTTAGGACAGACAGCCTAGTTACACATAGGTTGTAAGAACCACCTGCATTAGCTTAGGGCTAACCTGCATTTAGTTAGGGCATATAGGGTGTCCTAAAATTCATAATCCACTAGAATTTAAACAATCGCACAAGAAGCTTTAATATCTAGCACGGTCTTTTAGATCGAGTCCAAGATAGAGGTCAAGATGTCTTAGGCATCATAGTTTAGAATAGGCGTGAAGAACTACGTTGCTTTGATTCTCAGGGAGGCGGGGATATGTAGGCAGCTTTGGACGAATACCAAACCATCCAAAGAATCGGGCGAAATCGTTTAGAGTTTACGATTTGTTGTGGTGCGTCGTGTGTGATATCAGGTTATATTCCGTGTTTTGTTGTGTTTTCTTAATTTCCTGTGCAGGCCTTATACCTTTAGCTGTAATATGCATGTGTTTGTCCACCAGAACTTAGATACCCATTAGATATGTCACTCAAAATCTAGCAATGCTTAGGTGTCACTCCTTTCATTCATCTCATGTGTGCTTAATATTTAATCCCTGAGTCATGCATGATTAGGTAGACGTCTTCTCGGGGATATCTTGTTCTCATTTCACATGATTTTCGCCCAAAACTCTTCAAAGTTAATAAATAAATGGCATAAGAGACAAAGTGTTCGCACTGGGGCGAATTGGGGGCGCTCTTCGGACCTTCTCCATTCGTCACCAGGCACGAACCTTTTGGGAACATGCAAAACATCTTTCAATGTGATAACTTTTCCAGAAGTGAATTTTAGTTCAATAGTTCCCTTGCCAATAACCTTGGTTGATGAAGAGTTGCCCATGTATAGCAACATGCCATCCCCCACTACTTCATAATGTTTGAAGAGATTTTTGTCTCCTGTAATATGATGAGATTGTGGACCCCCATCTGAGGACGGGTGCCGAGGACACGAGATCCTCTGCAATCCTCAAAGATCTCCACATGTGAAGGAGAGCTCTACCAAGAAACCCTCAAAATGAGTGCCACTCTCATAGCACAACACGAGTGGCGATAAATGATGAATGAGATACCTCTTGATCCAAGGATAAATTCTCAAACCGAGACGTACCTAAAACAAACTCAGAGTTGCCATCCATGGATACGCCATGGAACCAAAAATAAATGCTCTGTTGCAATGGATAACTAGAGATACAAATCTGGTTATTCATCAGATGGATGTTAAAACAGCATTCCTCAGATGGATGTTAAAACAGCATTCCTCAATGGTGATTTGGAGGAAGAAGTCTACATGGAGCAACCTGAAGGATTTATCACTCCTGGACAAGAGCACAAGGTTTGCAAGCTATTGAAATCTCTCTATGGCTTGTAACAGACTCCTAAGCAGTGGCATGAGAAGTTCAGAAGTGTGATGTTGTCCAACGGCTATATGATCAATGGAGGAGACATCTGCATCTTCAGCAAGTTCAGAGATAATTCAGGTGTTCTTATATGCTTGTATGTGGATGATATGCTCATCTTTGGTACCGACATTGAAAAGGTTATTGAAGCTAAGTGGTTTCTTGCTTCGAATTTTAGCATGAAGGACCTTGGGGAAGCAGATATGATTCTGGGAATCAAGATTGTCAGATCTCTGAATAATATTGCTATTTCGCAATCAAGTTATATTGAGAAGATTCTCAAGAGATTCAATCATTTTGATGATGCACCTGCTCCTACTCCTTTTGACCCAAGTATCAAGTTGCTTCGCAACAATGGTCAAGCTATTGAACAGCTTGAGTATTCGAAAATTATTGGTAGTCTTATGTATGCTATGTGTTGTACCAGGCCAGACATTGCTTATGTTGTTGGCACACTGAGCAAGTATACAAGTAATCCAGGGAGAGATCACGGAAATGCTCTTATACGCTTATTGAGGTACTTGAAGGGTTCTTTGAGTTATGGACTGCATTATGATAGCTTCCCAGCAGTTATTGGAGGCTATAGTGATGCTACATGGAATTCTGATAAAGAGGATTCTGTATCTGTGACTGCCTGGATATTCTCTTTGGGTGGAGCAACGATTTCTTGGAAATCAAAGAGGCAGACATGCATTACTCACTCCACTATGGAATCAGAATTCATTGCATTGTCCTCTGCTGGAGAGGAAGCTGATTGGCTAAGAAGCATTTTGGTTGATATACTGTGAGCCCAAGGGTTCCCCATTGGTTCACTCAATCACCTTGTTTTGATGATTAACAAACGCAAATTGAGTAGTCATTTATGGACTAATTATTTGCCTTGAGTGTTGTGCTATAGACAGGTAATTCACAAGTCAAATCATACTAGCACGCACCTTGTTGGCCTATGCTTGAAGATGAACCAAACACAATGGCAAAGGAGCTTGGAACATACTTGGACCAATCACACCTTGGAGGTACCAAGGAGAAGCTCATCATCAACCATCTCAAAGCATTGAACAAACAAAGGAAGATCAATGAAGGCCAAAGCTTGTGGATCAACAACTTGCAAAGGAGCTGGAACCAAATAGTGGCATCATCCTTGGAAGGTGTCAAACAAAGAAGCTCAACCTTGAAGATCCCAAAGTAATACATGCACTCAAAGAGAAGATCAAGCAATGGCTACCTCAAGAGTTTATTCAAGAGAGTGGTAAAAAGGGTAGATTGAATCACCTATCTCTCTTGTATTTTCTCTTATCAAGGCACATCTTAAAACCCCTAAAAATATGTTTTTCAAAGAGACTAATACACCCTTTAAGGACTTAAATGGATAAGTGAATGGCCATGGGGGTGTACCAACATGTTGGGACCCATATGGCATTCAACAAAACATTGAACAAAATAGAGTTCCGAAGAAACAACCTAGACTAGCAACTAAATCCTATCAAAACTTGTTTAAGACATTTTCAAATATTTTTAAAAATATTTTTAACAGATAGCTCTCATTTTTCTCAAATCCGTAGAGTACCGGAACCTCAAAATCCAACGAGAAATGAGGGAGATATGAATTTTACAAGTTAGACGCTAAATGCTGGAAAACCAGTCTCGGAACTCCGATCTCGGAACTCCGAGAATTCTCGGAGCTCCGAGAAATGGTCGAGGGAATAAAATCCCATACTCTGTTTGAATTCTCGGAACTCCGAGAATTTGGTCGGAACTCCGAGAAGTGTTTTTGTTCAAAAAAATATAGCCGTTGTGGTCCAACGGCTAGTTGACTGTTTGACCCGAAAATAACCGTTTTGCCCCTGAAACGGTCATATTGAGTTGGGACACCATATATACCCATCTAATGGGTCTAAAATACTTGAGGAACATTGTCCAACTCTAACAAACCCTAGAAAATCATTTGTGAATCATTTTTGGGTAAAAACTCTCACCAAACTCATTGTGCCTTGATTTTGGGAAAATCTTTTGAGATTGACTTAGGCTTTCATTTGCAAATTATTCTTGAGAGAAAGTGTGTGAGCTACAACTTGTAATCAAGCCTAGTAAGAGGCTAATACTTCTTCTTCTTCTTCATTTGATCGGTGGCAAGGGCATCCGTGTTTAATTCCATTGGGTGAAGCGCTTAGAACTCGGCGGAGAAGGAGAGTCATTGTAAAGGTGGAAGGGCATCCTCATTTAATTCCCTTGAGAGTGTAATCGCCTCGGAGCCGGGCGTCGTGGAGGTCTCAATAGTGGAAATCTTCAAGTGCGACCTTGAGCAGAGTGGAGTAGGCCTTTGGCCGAACCACTATAAATCCTTGTGTCGCTTGCGTTGGTATTTCTCGATTTCTCACTCCCTCTCTCACTCTCTTATTTGTGCTTGTCTTATTATTTAGAATTGAGTGAGTTAGCATTGCCATCAAACGTGAATATCTTTACATTGCTAATTAGCCCACTAAATCTCCTAATTAAGTTAGTTGTTTAAACAAGGGTTTTTAAGCTTATATACATTTGTGAAAATTGGTTAAGCTTAACTAATTCAACTTAATTTACTAAGGGATAAAACTAGGGTGAAATTAGTAAAAGTTTTCAAAAGGCAAAAGTTTTATAAACATCCTATTCACCCCCCTCTAGGTTTCCAAACCAAGTTTCTACTTGGATTTCATATACCAACATGGAGTAAGCCAATACCACCTTTGACAGTGTATTGTGATAACAAGGCTGCTTTGTTTCGGGCAAGTAGCGACTGCTATAATGGCAAATCTAGACAAGTTCGTCTATAGCACAATCATGTGAGAAGGATCCTGACTGATGGTATTATAGCCATTCAATATGTTAAATCAAGATTAAATTTGACGGATCCTTTGTCAAAGGGTTTGGGCAGAGACCTTGTGTCTGATACATCGAAGGGGATGGTTTAAAGCCTATTGAAATGTAAGTTGTACATTATGGATACCCAACCCAGTTGATATTCTCCTGGGTTTTTAATGGGAAGAACGAAATAATGTTATAGCTATTGGTGCACATGAATAAGATTTCTTATTTTCCCTCCCTATGATGTGTATGTGCATGATCCTGTTTGAGATAGAGGTTGAGAATTCAATTCTCTTAATGAATCTATAGACCAATGGTTTGGTTAGAGTTGACAGGACAACTCTTGATAGCTTCACCGAATGAAACTTGCATGTGAGAGGTTGAGAATATAGTTCTCTTAATGAAATATCCATAGCTGTATGGCGGGGTTTGCAAGTTAACCCTTGATGGATTCATCGATCTGAGTGTGGAAGTTTGGCTGCTTCCTATAGGATTTAAAGGCTTTAATCCTTAGAGCACTCAGAATATTGGATTCTAGACATATGGCCGTAACGTGTCGGGCTTTAGTACTTCATCTCCGAAACAGAAGTGTACGTGATATATTTCTGATTTGTTAACATGGTTCTTAGTTCAAGGCTTTGTCCACTAAGATCCTAGATGAATCAAGAAATATATTCAGTAGGCAGTGGTTCAAGTCCAAAAGACACCATTGTTGATGTACATGACTGTGCCGATCAAAACTAAATTTGAAACAAGTGGGGGTTTGTTAGAAAAGTGTTTCAAATTTGCATTTTTGGAAAATTAATTTCTTAGAAATGTGTTTCAAATTATAATCTTAAAAATTAAATTTAGGTTTTTTCATATTCCTTGGTACTCTGAGAGTCATTCACAAAAGGACAAAAGAGTTAGCTTTTCTTGGTGACTCTTTGTATTCCATTAATGGTGACTCTTTGATTTTCTCATTTGAGTTGAATGCCTTGAGTTCTCTCATTAAGTGTAAGTCAAAAAACGGAGAGTCTTTTGGGATAGCTTCTATTAAGAGAGAAAAGTTGAGCTTTTGAAGAAGTGAGAAGCATGAAAAATATAATCATTTTCATAGAGTTGATTTTCAAAGAGAAAAGTCATTTTGACTAAAAACGTGTTTCACTTGTTTGATCGATCAGAGGTGGATACACGATCCATTGTAGAGAAGTGCAACTCTCTTGGATGTACAGGGAATCTGGGCTTGGTTGAATCCCGCAGTGCTGCCATAGTTGTCTTCTGTTTGCATGTGGAAGATGCTTCAACTATCTTCAAGAAGCGTTTACGCGCCTCTAAGCCTTGGTTCTTTCTTGTTTTGTTTCGGGTAATATCTTATTTTATTTTGTGCATTTGTTCCAACAATATATATGAGGAAAAGGATTGTACGCTCGAGTGTACCAAGCTTATGGTACGCTCGAGTGCCGAATCACATGGGTCCCACATTTTTTGTGGTGATCCAAAGCATTCATCTGCAAGGCCCTATCATAGATAGGGTGTGTACCAAAAATCAGCTCCATTGAATCATCATAATCCCTCCAAAAGTGGAGGGCAAAAATGGGCAGATTTGTGGACACATAGTGTATGTCCATTTTGACCTCCACAAATGGATGGGTTAGGATGATCCTATGGAGCTGATTTTTGGTACACACCCCATCTATGTAAGGGCCTTTCAAATGAATGCTTTGGATCATCCTAACAAAGTGGGCCCACATGTGATTGGGCACTCGAGCGTACCATAAGCTTGGTACGCTCGAGTGTACAATCCTTTTCCTCTCTCTCTCTCTCTCTCTCTCTCTATATATATATATATATATATATATATATATATATATATATATGAGGAAAATGATTGTGAGCTTGAAGGTCATATAGCTTATATGAGCTTGAGGGCCCAAACACATGGGTCCCACATTTTTTGTGGTGATCCAAACCATTCATTTGCAAGGCCCCATTATAGATAGGGTGTGTACCAAAAATCAGCTCCATTGGATCATCCTAACCCCTCCAAAATCGGAGGGCAAAAATGGGCAGATTTGTGGCAAATGGTGTTTGTCCATTTTGCCCTCCACTTTTGGATGGGTTAGGATGATCTATGGAGCTGATTTTTTGTACACACCTTATCTATGTAAGGGCCTGTCAAATGAATGCTTTGGATCATCCTAACAATGTGGGCCACATGTGTTTATATGAGCTTCAAGCTCACAATCATTTTCCTCTCTCTCTCTCTCTCTCTCTCTATATATATATATATATATATATATATATATATATATATATATATATATATATATATAGCTTATATGAGCTTGAGGGCCCAAACATATGGGTCCCACATTTTTTTTGGTGATCCAAACCATTCATTTGCAAGGCCTCATCATAGATAGGGTGTGTACCAAAAATCAGCTGCATTGGATCATCTCAACCCCTCCAAAAGCGAAGGGCAAAAATTGGCAGATTTGTGGCAAACGGTGTCGTCCATTTTACCTTCTACTTTTGGATGGGTTAGGATGATCCTAGGGAGCTGATTTTTTGTACACACCCTATCTATGTAAAGGCCTTTCAAATGAATGCTTTGGATCATCCTAACAATGTGGGTGCACATGTGTTTGGGCCCTCAAGCTCATATAAGCTATATGAACTTCGAGCTCACAATCATTTTCCTTATATATATATATATGGAAAATTGTTCGTGAGCTTGAGCTCATATAGCTTATATGAGTTAGAGTGCCACAAACACAAGGGTCCCACATTTTTTTGGGTGATCCGAAGCATTCATTTGGAAGGCCTTTACATGTCTTCTATCTGTGAGAGATTCCAAATTTCCAAGAAAGAAAACTCCAAGGGATGGCGATTTCATTCTCTTTCACAACAACCGCTGTGGTCCAAAGAAACACATGGTTGAAAACAGCATGGCAATGACGAAAATGTCGATCCAACTTTATAATTAGAGGAGTTTTTTATATTGGGTCGGCAGGTATTTTAAAAAATAAATAGTGTGGCCCACCTTGTTCGAATATCCAAATCATTCATTTATTGGGTCCCGACCTCAATAGGTTGTGCTCTTGAAGATAGCCACAAAGATTTGTCAAGGTAATTTTTTGGGAACGGGTGTATTTCGGGATATGTTAGATCGTTTGTTAATTTTGGATTTATATGAGAAACAAATTAGAAAATTAAATATTTAAAACATAAAAAATTATAAAAATTAGGAATAAAATTAGGTAATATCGTGAATTTCTCTCTATATTATCATGATACTTTTCTGGAAAAAAAAATCGGACGATATCTCAATGAGAAAATTTTAAGAGTTTATTGTTTTATCAAAAATCGCAAAATACTACCATTTCGTTTGAAAGAGAAATGATTTCAACACTACCATGTTTTAATAAGATACGCAAAGCATCTTTTCTTTGAGTATGTAAAGGGCTATCAAAAAAATAGGGAAGTGATATATCTGTCCCTTTTGATCACCGGGAACACCCCATGTCAGTGTATGTGGCAATCAGGGGCATTGAATTCTTCTGACATAAGTACAACAGGCCCTCTTTGGTCATTGATACACTGACAGGGGGTGTTCCTTGTGATCAGAAGGGGCGGATATATCATTTCCCAAAAAATATTATGGTTCTTTAAAACCTCTTACAGGCCTTTAATTACTAAACTACAGGATGCGTCTAGGGGTGGCAATGGTTCGGTTTCAGTTCGGTTCGACCCCCCAAACCGAACCGAACCAAAATTTGAATCGGTTTGGTAATTTTCAGTTCAGTTTCAGTTCGGTTCCGCCAATTTTGCCACCCCTTACTCATAATCATTGGAAATATTCAGTTTCGGTTCGGTTTTATCCCCAAACCGAACCGAACTGAAATTTGAATCGGTTTGGTTAAACCAAACCGGAACCGAATTTGCGGTTCGGTTTCAGGTTTCAGCTCGGTTCCGGCTCGGTTCGGCCAATTTTGCCACCCCTACATGCGTCGTTCATCTTTATCAAACCATGGTAGTGCTGAAATCATTTCCTTTTTGAACATACCGAGAAAATTTATGATTTTACCCAAAAAATCATATCCATTGGATTATCCTAACACACCTATTTACAGAGGAACGGCACATGATATAATCTCTAAGGATCAAAGGGTTCGGAATGGGGGCCAAACGAATGAATGATCTGGATCTTCAAACAAGGTGGGCCCTAGTGTATTTTCGCAGACACCGTATAAAAACACATAACCAGAGAAAGAACAGATGCAAAAGTAGTATATAGTGTGGTCCACTTTTTTTATCCATCGAGCTGTACAACTCATGCAGCCAAAAAGTATAGTTGGGCCGACATAAGGGGATGATCTAAACCATTCGTTTGACTACATATTCCAAAAATCTACATCTTAACCCTTCATTTCGAGGTGGTTTAAAATGGGGCAATGGTTTAAAAGGGGGAGGTGAATATACCACTTCCCTTGGAATAAAAGAGAGACAACCGTTCTGGAGCCCACAAGATGAATGGTTAATTTTTTGCCACGTGTATGGTGGCAATATAGTCATTGGCAAGTCTAAGTTCAAAAGCACGTGCATGGAAGTTTGACCACTTATACGTCGCTATTCATGTTTTAGTATTTGTCCTCATCAAGGACAAAGGTTGAAGACCAAGGGCATTTTGGGAATATAAATTTTAGTCACCCGTGTACTACCGGCTAATTTGAGACGTAGAGGACTCCCCGAGGATTGAATTAAACAATCCGCTATTTTGATATTGGTTCCTATTCTTCCTAAAATAGTGGTTCCTATTCTTCCTTCTGTGGAAATAATTATCCAAATTGTCAATTTTGGTTCAATTGTGGTTCTAACTATTTCTGGTTCGAACCCTCATATTTGTGGTTCCAAGGATTGTTACGTCTTTCTCTTGAATTTTCTTATGGTGAAAAATGGCTACTTCGAGGGAGCTAACCTCCACGAAAGAGTATACTTTTTAAGAGAAGAAAGTTGTATGTCTTTCATTCTTGAGACAAGAGTTTAAGTAGAATACAATTCTCCAAATGACAAGTACGACAACTGACTCCACGTACTAGTAACAGGACTCCATAACTGACACCACAATGACTCAAAACAAACTCCATTACATACATGGAACTGACCCTACAGAAAATAACTAAATAACTGGTACAGATTGTGCACGTAACACTCCCCTCCACTTCAAGCAACCTTGTCCTCAAGGTTTGAATCTGGAAACCTCTTGAATAGATCATGGTAGCGCTCCCACGTTGCATCTTCAACTTCAGCTCCTTGCCATTTCACTAGCACTTCAGTCATGGTTCGATTCCCACGCTTTAGAACTCGACGATATAAGATGATTTGAGGTTGAGGTTGGATTAATCCCTCATCAGTAACTGGTGGCAGCGAGGTCTGTGTTGGAATGCTCTCTCCCAACTTCTTCTTGACCAAAGAGACATGAAAACAAAATACTGGGTTGACTGAAGAAGGTCAATGGCCTCCCTTCTTGCATGAGGACACCACCCACCCCTTTTCCTGAAGCATCACAGTCAATGGTGAAAGGTTTGGAGAATTTGGATAGAGCCAACACTGGGGGTTCAGCCATTGCCTTTTTGAGGTCTTCAAAAGCTTCCCTTGCTACATTGGACCATTTGAAAGAATCCTTGTTTAGCATAACCGTCAAAGGTGGTGCGATTTTACCATAATCCCTTATAAATTTCCGATAATACCCACCTAACCTCAAAAACCCGCGTAATGGTTTAGTTGAAGTAGATAAAGGCGAACTAAGTATGCAAGAAATCTTGTTTGGGTCAGCAGGTACTCCTTCTCTTGATATTACATGACGAAGGTAGTCCACTTTGTCACAACCGAACCTACATTTAGAGTCCTTTGCATAGAGCTTGTGAGATTTTTATAACTCCAAGGTAGTACGAAGATGTAAAAGGTGTGCATCCCATGATTGGCTGTACACAAGTAAAGTATGTCGTCAAAGAAAATGAGAATACACTTGCGTAGGTAGGGTTTGAAGACCTCGTTCATCAAACCTTGAAAAGTTGATGGTGCATTGGTGAGCCCAAAGGGCATTACAAGGAACTCATAGTGGCCTTCATGAGTCTTGAAGGCTGTCTTAGAAATGTCGTTTGGATGCAGTCGAATATGATGGTAGCATGAACGAAGGTCAAGCTTGGAGAAGATTGTGGCACTATGCAACTCATCCAACAATTCTTCGACTACAGGGATTGGGAACTTGTCTTTGACAGTAGCCTGATTGAGAGAACGATAATCTACGCGCATACGTTAGCTTCCGTCACTTTTTCTCACTAGCAATACAGGTGAGGATAAGGGGCTTTCGCTTGGTGGAACTATACCATGCTGTATCATCTGTGTTACTAACTTCTCAATTTCTGATTTCTAACAATGAGGGTATCTATATAGCCTAACAGTGATTGGCTGAGTTCCATTAAACAAAGAAAATCTGTGGTCATTTGGCGTTGAGGTGGTAGTCCTTTTGGTTCTCCAAAAACATCTTGGAATTCAGCCGGAAATGTCTTGAGATTTGAGTTGGGAATATAAATTTTAGTCACCCATGTATTACCGGCTGATTTGAGACGTAGAGGACTCCCCGAGGATTGAATTAAACAATCCGCTATTTTGATATTGGCACTCTTCATGTCAGACGGCAGCCACATGTTTTGATATTGGCACTCTTCTTGTCAGGGAGTTCATCCACCACCAGGGATGATAAAACGAGGGTGATACTGACGAGGCACATTCAAATGGCGTAAGTATGATCTTGTCAATCATCGCCTAACGTGATCAGATGATCGCAACCGTCCGATCATTGAATTGAAAATTAATCAACGGTTAAGAAAAACTGAATATTTTTTTTTTATAAAAGTTAAGTAAAACTGATCATCGATCCGTATTTGAGGAGTATGATAAAATATTTAGAAATATTCAGTAGAAGTTATATTATTTACAAGCTGATGGTCCCCATCTCCAACAATTCACACCTCATATTTCTATATTCTTTCTTGAGTCTTTGGGTCCCTCTTTGATACTCAAATGTCACAAAAGCAGAAGAGTAACAAGACATTTGGAAACAAAATCCAAAAGCATACGTATCAGAATTGTTTGTGGACGTGGGAGAAAAGACTTCCAATGTCCATTACTACTACCCTTCAGTCAATGAAAAGGGGTTCGTGGGCCCTACATCTATTATTTTAGGCCCATTTAGAGATCAGAGCCGTTTATTCTGACCCGGAAGATGAGAAATGAGTCTTCTGGGATCTATAAAAATCCAAGAAAATATCTCTACCCCTCCCTTTCTCCTTTCTTTTTTTATTGGCTTCATTGACTCTTGTGTTGCTGCTTTTCCTCTCTTTTCCCTGCAGTCAAGCATCCCCTTTTGTTTGCTCGGTAAGCACTCCCTTTAACCCTAAAATATTAAGAGATAGATCATTTCAAAGATTGTAACTCACATCCACACTCTTCTCTTTTTGGTAGGTGAAGTAGACATCCAGAGCAAAACCAGAAGACAAACTTGTTTGAGTAGTGAACATTTTGAAAAGCTCCAAATAGCCCTTTTAGAGGATTAGTAACTTGTTTTTCAACCATGAATTTACCTAGAAATTTCATTGATGCTGAGAAAAAACACAAGAGAGGAACCCTTAATTTTTTTAAGGGATTAGGAATTTAGATGCAAGAATCTTGAGGGAAAACAAATTTCTAGGGAAAGTTTTTGCTTTACACGATTTAGTTGAAAATGAAATGATCATGGCTAATTTGGACAGATATTATCATAAATTGTTACTCCATCTAAATAAAATTTGAATAGGGTCGGTTCCAATTAAAATTATCTTTCTCTTGTTTTAAAGAAAAAGCAGGAAATTTTAGAAATATTTTTCCTTTCCTAACTTTTCCACAAAATTTGTGGCATAATTCAAGCGTGGTACACATCACTTGATAACATTTGTTAGGTCATGTATCAGCTATGTACATATGTTTTCATCGCAGTGAGACACGTGTAACTGATACATTTCATTACTTTGTCCTGTCCGTTGGATCACATTAATTTCACTCTTTTCTATGCTGATCCTGACCGTACATATGGTTTACATACTATAGACCTAGCAAAAAGTGACCCGTACCCGCGAGTCCACACGGCCTGCCCCTTAACAAGTCTGGGTCGCTAAATTAGTGACTGTTGAAATTCGACCCAGCCCATACGGGTCCCATCAAAACTGGGCCGGGATGGCTAAACCCACTGGTGCCCGTAAATACCCAAATGATCGAGATTTTATATGGTGTAAGCCCTTATAGTCCTGGTTTTTTTGTTTTTCCAGAAAGTACTCTACGGACAACATCATATGATGATCTAAACCGTCCCTATGGTGGAACACAATGTAAATAGGTTGTGCCCCAAAAATCATTTCCATAGGATGATCCTAGCCCTTTGATCTAAAGAGCGGTTTCCATAAATAATAATATGCAATTCCTCCATAGATCAGAGGGCTAGGATCATCCTATGGAAATGATTTTTTGGGCACAACTTATTTACATTATGGCCCATCACATGGACGGTCTGGAACATCCTATAGTCCGGGAATAAAAACAGCAAAAAAAGAAAAAAAAAAAAAAAAAAACTGGATGGCCCATATGCGTGGGGTGTCTGCCTGTCTGGGTTCACAAAATGGTGACGCTTAAGATTATGGGCCATTTGTGACCCGGCCCATACCACCTGGACCCGTACGGATTAGGTGAAACCCGATCCGGCCCACCCATTTGCCAGGTCTAACATACTGGTTGAGTGGTTGAAGCCCATCCTCTATTGGTAGGACGATAATAGCCTCCCAAATAGAGTAGTAAACAATAATGATAGAGGCCCAATATTTTGATGATGATCTGATCGTCCACGTGTCCAATAAAGGTTCTCCGTCAGACGAGGTTTCCAGGAACCTAACTCTCGAACCCTAACGAGCAACTTCTGAGTGTAAGAAGATAGCAACGCAGAGAGAAAATCGGCAAAAGGGCAAAATTGTACACACAAACTGTATCAAAATATGGCATAGAGCAGGGATATTGTTGTAAATTCACATTTGAATTCAATTCGTCCACCTTGCGTGAACCTATTAGATATTATAGTCTATTAAAAGTCCAACTTGACCTGTGAGCTTTGTCTATTTAAACTCTACAAGGAGTAACAATGGCTACTTGAACAACTCTCCTCTTTGGAAAATCTCATTGTTTCTACAAAGAGATTTTAAAAGAGAAATGGCAGAACAGAAAGTTGAGAAGATGGCCGATTTCCCGGCCATAGAGACGCCGGAGAAGAAGCCCAAAAGGAACAAATATGCCATAGGATGTGCTATCCTTGCTTCCATGACTTCCATTCTCTTGGGTTATGGTTAGATTTTTTTTTTTTTTCCTATGATAAAAATGGGGCTTTGGTTTTAAGGCCATGTTTGATAACCATGAGAGTTTTTTCCACGGAATATTAGTTAATCAAGTTGTGGGAGAGAGACAAGGAGGGTGGGAGAGGTAGAGAAATGAGAGGTCATGAGTGAGGAGAGGATTATAAGTGGCTGAAAAACAAGGAAAATGAAAAACTCTACTCAACATAAAGTTTTATTTTTCCTTATTTTTCATCCACTTTGCACCATCTCCTCAATCATTTCCTCTCAGTTCTCTCCCTCTCCCACTCCCCGGCCCTACCCTTCTCTCAATCCTTGATAAGCTAATACTTCATGAAAAAAAAAAAATTTCATGGTTACCAAACATGGCCTAAAACTTTAGAATAATTCAAGGTTTATCATTCTAGAAGAAAAGATAACTTTTTTTTTCATTTTATTAATTTAGAAGAAATGGGTAGTTGTTTTTTTATATATTATGAGACTTGAAGCTATATTATAGACCGTTTCTTCATTCTATGTATCTAAGTTTTGCTCTTACTATTATCTTGGCTGTTATTTGTCTGTCTTATCATCATTGAAATATCTGACTCTCTTTCTTTTTGTTTCATGTTTGTTATTCAGATATTGGTGTAATGAGCGGAGCTATATTGTTCATCCAAGATAATCTGAAGATTGGCGACGTAAAAGTACAACTCCTTGTTGGTAGTCTTAATGTCTACTCTCTAATTGGATCGGCGGCTGCCGGAAGAACGTCGGACTGGATCGGCCGGCGATACACTATCGTCTTTGCTGGAGTAATCTTCTTCTTCGGAGCTCTAATGATGGGCCTTGCGCCAAATTACGCCTTTCTAATGGTCGGAAGGTAACCAATTACTCCAAAAGCTTAAACTATTAGAGATGGCGTTAATTAATCTTTTTTTACTTTAACAATCTGCTTCATGTGTGACCCCTCTATAGGATTGGCCTACACGTGGCACATGTAGTTCCTCTTTTGGGTTGGCGATTGCATGTGGATCTTTAATATGAAGGAGTTTTGAAACCAGGACCCTTGCTCCAATACCATTTAAAACAACCAATTACCCCAAAAGCTTAAGAAGTTGGAGATGGCGTTAATTAATATTTATACTTTAACAGGTTTGTTGCTGGGATCGGCGTGGGCTACGCTCTCATGATTGCACCCGTCTACACCACCGAGCTATCCCCTGCTTCGTCTCGTGGCTTTCTCACCTCCTTCCCTGAAGTATTCATCAATGGAGGAAT
This sequence comes from Tasmannia lanceolata, assembly GCF_043159265.1. Classification (NCBI taxonomy): domain Eukaryota; kingdom Viridiplantae; phylum Streptophyta; class Magnoliopsida; order Canellales; family Winteraceae; genus Tasmannia; species Tasmannia lanceolata. The sequence continues at coordinate 69,688,413 of NW_027518695.1, forward strand.
TTTGCTTGGATACCTCTCGAATTACGCCTTTTCAGGGCTCCCCAATCACCTCAACTGGCGATTGATGCTCGGAATCGGTGCAGTTCCATCCGTTTTCATAGCCGTCGGTGTCCTAGCTATGCCTGAGTCCCCACGGTGGCTCATTATGCAAGGCCGCCTTGGGGATGCTAGACGGGTAATGATAGGCTTTAACACTTTTGATGATAACTTTTTGTAGAAAACTCTGACTGACTAATTAACCGTTTTCTTTTCTGTAAACTAGAGTAAAAAAATTTTTGGCATACGTTTTGACGAAGGCACTACTTGAATTGCAGGAATTTTTTAGAAAAGTTTGGAAAGGAAAAAAATTCTTAAAATTTCTTACTTTTTTACACACAAACGTGTGCCAAAGAATTTTTTTTTTTTTTTTTAAGGGATTTCTTACTTTTTCTACACCATATATTGGTGGCTCTGAATTCTGATACTACTTGCTAACCCATATTTTGATTTACACATTCCAACGTACAGGTACTTACCAAAACCTCTGATACCAAAGAAGAAGTCGAATTGAGGCTTGCAGACATCAAAGAAACTGTAGGAATCCCCGCGAATTGCACCGATGATGTGGTCTCGGTGCCAAAGCGCAGCCATGGGGAGGGCGTGTGGACAGACCTCTTGATTCGGCCAACCCCATCGGTTCGCCGGATTCTCATTGCAGCTGTCGGAATTCATTTCTTCCAACAAGCCACCGGCATAGACGCCGTCGTCCTCTACAGCCCACGCGTCTTCAAAAAGGCCGGAATTAAGAAAAACAACCACCTACTCGCGGCCACGGTCGCAGTAGGCTTCACCAAAACATGTTTTATCTTAGTTGCTACATTTCTACTAGATAGAATTGGAAGGCGGCCCCTCCTTCTAACGAGTGTGGCAGGAATGATCGTCTCGCTTGCCGGATTAGGTTTTGGATTAACGATAATTAATCAAAATCCCGATGAGAGGATCATTTGGGCGATCGTAATTTGCATTGTAACAATATTAGCTTATGTCTCATTCTTCTCGATCGGCCTCGGGCCGGTCACTTGGGTATATAGCTCCGAGATCTTCCCGTTGAGGCTCCGCGCTCAGGGAACTAGTATGGGTGTGGGAACAAATCGCTTGGTAAGTGGTGTAATCTCCATGACTTTCTTATCTCTATCAAAAGCCATTACAATTGGAGGGAGCTTCTTTTTGTTCACTGGCATTGCGATCGTTGCATGGATTTTCTTCTACACTTTTCTTCCTGAGACTCAAGGCAAAATCCTTGAAGATATGGAGACTCTGTTTGAAAAATCCATATGGAGATCAAAATTGAAACGCGGAGGAAACACTAGCCAAGTTCAGCTAGGACATGTTGAGGCTGCAAGTAATGGCAATGCTCACCAGTAAATATTGTATATTGTGAGGTTATTTTGGAAAATTTCATGTAAAATTGGACAATTGGGGCTTCCTCGATGTCTCAAATTGATGAAAGAAGAAGGGCAAAATGTGGTGGGAAAAAGTGTTTAACATAGACCGATAAAGAGTGTTGAAAAATTGAATAGAAAATGCTTCTCACTGGAATTTCCCCTTTGTTTTTGTTACTTCCACCCTCCTTATATTTTCGTTCTCTCATTTGTCCATATAGCTCAGAACGGTCTGCAGGCCGCAGTAGTTTTGCTACAATAAAGGAAGGGAGATGATATTTTCACCTCCTCTTCAGTACGCATTCTCCACCCCTTATAACATGAACAACGGGCAACCCTTAACTCTTTTTGACATCAAATCACGTTAAAAGGGGGGCGAATGCGTACTCCGGGGGGGGTGAAAATATCATCACCCTAAAGGAATATAGTGGAAGAGACAAAAAAACAAAACAAAGAAAAAGGTCATAATTGTTAACTTACCAACTTCTCCATAAGCTTAAGCTTTTGGAGAAAGGCATTTTTTTAATCTTGTATACTTTAACACTCCCCCTCACTTGTAGGTTAGCCTACACATGGCACATGTGGCCCGTCTTTTGGTTTTGGCCATTGCATGTGAAAATTCCCCCTCACTTATGATGAGAAGAAGATGAAAAGAAAATTAATTAGGCATAAGTGTAGAGTGCAATGAGAGCATGAAATTTCCCTATAAATCAGTAAAAAATAATATGTTACTTCGAATTGAATTTTTTTCGTGGCCGAACATGTCCTAAATTAATCTTTAATTCCAAGCGGCCAAAATCAATGTTTTCTTATTCTTAATCTAATAAGGGAAATGATAGATACACTCCAATGTTTTGATACCACACTCTACTAGCTTGTCTTTTAGTATTTAAAAGGCTGTCAACATGTTATTATAGTTCCCAAAAAGCTCTCACAAGCCTTTTAAATACTAAAAGACAAGCAAGGAGAGCGTGGATATCAAAATATTGAACTGCTGATATCATTTCCCTCTAATAATTGTGCAATTGATGAATAATTTTGTTTATTAATACCACATTAGTTTTCTAATTTCTTTGACAAATGGAGTTCAACGATAGTTGTCATGGAAATCTGGCTTTTGTCTATTTTCCACTTAAAAAACTGGTGGCTACATATACAGCCAAAACCATACACATCTTGCCATCTTACACTTGGACGTCATGGTCATCTAACTCTTTCATTGACATGACGGTTTTAAAGATTCTAAAAAGATATCTGTTTGAAAGTTGCCCTGTTTCCACGCCTTCACTTTCCTAAGCGGCTGGGATTGCCTTTACTTTCCTAAGCGGCTAAGGATGGGTCCAAAATAAGCACGTTCCCATAAAATGATAAAATAGTGGTCAATCCGAGAGAGAGAGAGAGAGAGTTCTTAAGGAGATTCTCTTGGACAACTCATTTTCGATGCATTTTTATAATAAAATTTCAACCCTATTAACTGTGATTTTAAAAGAGATTTTTATCAAAGTTTTTCCCTTGCATTCAAACTACCCAAAAGATAGTATTTTGATGTGCAAAGAAGTCATTTAAGTGAAATACATTCCACAGAAATCTAGGGAAATGTTATCAGCACTACTGTATTTTGATGAGGGCACTCCTCACTTTATTCAAAGTACGGTATGGCCCCCACCATAGGATGATCCAAACTGTCCATTAGATGGGCCACAACCTAAATAGGTTGTACCTCAAAAATTATTTTCATAGGTTGATCCTAACCCTCCATCAACCTTCTAACATTCAGATCGGAGAGTTAGGGTCAACCTATGAGAATGATTTTTGGGGCACAACATATTTAGGCTGTGGCCCATCTAATGGACGGTTTGGATCATGCTATGGTGTGGACCATACTGTACTTTTAATAAAGTGAGGAGTGTCCTCATCAATATACAGTAGTGTTGATAACATTTCCATAAATCTATTTCATGGTTTTGAGGCATTATATCTTTATTTATTTATTTAATTTTTTTTTTTGGGGGGGTAAGAGAATTTTGCCTATAGATATCTAAATACGATTTAAGTAGAAATTAAATTATTGAGGCCTTCCACCCATTCACTTGTTGTCATGATCGTGCTTCCTCAAGGCACCTTATAGAAGCATTTATGTTGGATGAATCATGTAAGTAGGGTGTTTTGTTTGGAAGAGTTGTAAACCTTGGGCAAAATCGCTACGTGTAGCGGAATTAGAAATCGTGTAGAATAAAAAATTTGCTTCAATTTTGCCCTTTAGCCCAAGAATCCTAGAGTTTAGATGATCTGATGGTGATCAAAATAAAACATAGAATATATAAATTACCTTAGTCGTTGTTGTGAAGAAGAACCACTGCGTGATCTACTCCTTGAATCGCCCCGAACGATCTAATCCCTGCGGAGCCGCAAGTTGATCCGATAGAATCATTTATTTTGCACAAAGGGATTGAGAACAACTTTTGTTCTCAGTTGAAATCTGATCCAAATCAGATCTTTGGATGGGAAATACAATTATATTTGATGGATCTTTGGTAGTTTTCATAAAAACATAGAAGTAGAAATAGTGGAACTAGAAGAAAAAGGAAAGAGAGAATTGCTGGATGTTTTCGAAGAGCACTTTGGGAGTGTCTTTGAGCATGGGAGAGCATAAAAAAATGTGCTATGTACTTTTATATAGAATTGGTTTCCAACTTTTAAAATTCTTAAAGTCTCTCTCACAATTTGACTCAATTTGGAAAAACTAGTTAACTAAACTTTGGAAACCAACACAAAGTGAGAACCTCTGGAGGTTTTCAACTAGCATTGGGAGTGTTCCCAGCCTTATAAAAACGTGACATGCTGTTGGAGAACAAAGGAATAAGTGGAAAAAATTATTTCATATTTTTTCTCATGCAAAATCTCCTACAATCTCTCTCTCTCTCTCTCTCTCTCTCTCTCTCTCTCTCCTTAATTAAATATTCCTTCCCTATTTTCTCTCCAAAGAGATATTGCACAAGATTTTATTTAATTAAAAAATAAAGCCAAATAAGATTGAGAATCCACAATTGGCTTTTTTGCATGGGCCCAACCAATTTCGCCCTATGTGGATTTCCACATTGATTTTCCAATTGAATATAAATTCGTATTTAATTCTCCACTTAAATATATAACATATCCTACCGTCCAATCGGCTTAAAGCCTGTTAGCCAAAAGGTTCCAATGGGTTCAACTATTCACCTTTACCTTCTTATTTTGATTCTAGCAAATCCGAATTGATTAGTCTTTATGGACTAATGTGTTACTTTGTAGTGTTGTGCCTTAGACATGAACTTTACATATCATGTTGCCATTACACAACTCAACACAACACATGGCTTGAGGATCAACATGCACAAAGGAACTAAGTAAGCTTGCACATATTGGAGGAACCACCTTTGGGAGATGTCCAAGTATAGAGCTCAAGTTGAGGATCCCACAAGCAAGCCTAGCATATGCCAAGAGAACCTTGAAGATGAACAAGTATTGGTGACTATCTCAAGCATTCAATATGAAAATGATTCAAGAAGAGAAGTCACTTGTACCAAAGCCATATCAAGTGTTCACTTCCAAGCCCAAGAGCCCAAAGACCTTTGAAGCCAATATGATGAAGGTGCTAAGTAGTTTATCTCTCTAGATTGTATTGGAGAGCTCTTTCAAGTGGTTTTGCATTTCAAAGTGGTTTTCAAACCTCCATCAAAATCAAACTTGAAACCTATTTGTATTACACTGAAAATAATTTTCAAAGGTCCTAAATATCATAAAAATAAAAGTCCATAACCCAAGAACCAAAGCCCAAGTGCTAACCAAAGTTTACAAATGTAAGAACATAACATTGGCACTTGAATTACGAGTCCAGCACTTTAAACCTGATTTATTGGGTCTAAAATAATTTCACATATTTTTAAAAATATTTTTAACAGATAGATCTCATCGTTTCCATTCAAATCAAGTATAAAAGCGTCAAAATCCGATAAGAAATGAGTGAGATATGAATTTTAAAATATCGGACCAAAACCTGTTTTTACAGCCGTGATCGACCGGCCAGGTAGACCACCGAACCCTGGTAGACCGCCGAACCCCATTCGACAGGGGCACTAAAAATAACATTTTAAAAAAAATTCCAGACGCCCTCCAGCGGGTGTGGACCACGATCCCGAGAGAGGCGGGGGACGAGCCACGTGAATGGAGAGCTCTACCAAAGAACTCTCGAAAGAAGTGCCTCTCACAGCATGGGTGGCGATACAAAGGGAGATACCTCTCGATTCGGGGACTAGCCCGGATTCAAGGCGTACCTTAAACAAAGAAGAGTCGCCATCTAAGGAAGTGGGCCCTGGATCCCATACTATGCTCTGTTGCAATGGATAACCAGAGATATAAAAGAAGGTTCGTGCCTGATTACAAATTTGGAAGGTCCGAAGAGCACCTCATCCGCCCAAGTGCAAACACCTGGTCTCTTATGCCATTTACTTATTGATTTTAAAGAGTTTTGGGCGAAAGTCATATGAAATGGGAACATATATCTCCAAGAAGACGTCTACCTAATCATGCATGTCTCGGAGATGATTAATAAGCATACATAAAAGAAATGAAATAAGTGTCACCTAAGAATAGCTAGGTTGTGAGTGTGATACCTAATTGGTGTCTAAGTTCTTGTGTGCAAACACATGCATGCTACAGCTAAAGGTATAAGATATGTACGTGCAAGTAAGAAAACACAACAAAATACACACACGACTCGACACGTCAAACCCTAGAACTCTAATGCAACACTTGACTCGGACCAGGATGGCCATTCATCCCGGCTGGTCTACGTATCCTGGCTTCGGGAAGAATCAGAATCAGCGTAGTTCGATGACCTATTCTAAACTACGATGCCTAACCATCTAGAACCGTTATCCTAGACTCGATTAACTAGACCTGACTGGTTTTTAAAGCTTTTTGTACGATTGCTTAAGTTCTAGTGAATTGTAATTTTTCGGACTCCCTATATGCCCTAACTAATGCAAGTTGGTTAGCCTTAAGCTAATGCAGGTAGGCCCTATATTCTATGTGTAACTTGGTTGTGCATCCTAAAAAAAATCATGGGCTAACTAAATGCATCCTGGTCTAGCCATCGGCTCGACTAAGTGTCTAACCGACCATGACTCGAGGCCTCCTAGCTCTAGGGACACTCACACAACAAGACACACCATATCAATACAAACAGGACAAACTCCTAACTCTAAAACACCCTAAAAATCTAAAACAGACTCCTAACTTTAGGGGAAGATCTTTTTGAAAAAAAGGTTTTGAAGATTTTTTATATTTTTGGAAGATTTGAAATGTTTATTTTTAAAGATTTGGCTGGACTTGGGATGTGGATCCCAAGCTGCACTACGTACCCTATAGAAAGGGATCAAGCCAACATAGTTCGAAAAATAATTTTCTAACTACTCCTAATGACTCGAGATTTTTGAGATGATTTGAAGTTTTCTGATGTTTTTTAGGTTTTTGAAATGCTTTTGACTCAAGAAAACAGAATCCTATCATCATAAGGGTAGGAGAGACTCCTAATATCCCGCAAAGGTTGGACAGCATCCTATGCTTTGCAGGGGAATAAAATCACAACTCTGTAAAGGTTGGACATCATCCTATACCTTATAGGGGTTGGATAAAATCACATGACTTGATGAGAGATTTGACAGAATCCTAACCCACTATGATGATAGGATAGACTCCTGAAAGACTGACTCTCTAACTAAAGACAGACTCTCTAGCTAAGGACAGACTCATATACGAAATGACTGACTCCTAGTGCACAACCCTAAGAGGAGAGTGTTAATGAGACTAAGCTAGTCTCCTAAAAGAAGAAGAGGTAAAGAAGGGTGTTAGTAAGACTGGGCAAGTCTCCTAAACACCGAGATGGGCTCTAAGTGTCCTTATCATTACCCTGGCAATGATAAAGAAGATTAGGACAACTACCAGACCAAGTTGGTCTTCAACTAAGAAGGGAGTTTCTAATGATGAGGCTAAGTAAGCCTCCTACATATGACTCACTAATGAGACAAAGCCTGTCTCTTTAAGAATATGACTCTCTGCTGAGACATAGCTTGTCTCCCTAAAGGGTGAGCTCAAATGTCTCTTTCATTGCCCTTGCAATGAGAGAGCTAATGGTTTCAAAGCACATGTCTAAAAGGTTTGACAAGTTTTCTAAATGAGAGGGAGATTATTACTAAGATTAAGTAAGTCTTCTAAAAGAAATAGGGGAATGTAATCAAGACTAGGTAAGTCCCCTAGGGATGGGCTTGGGCTAGCACTTTCATCGCCCTAAAATGATCTTCAATTGTAAAATACAAGAATAAGGTTTATGAAGAATAAAAACTTCAGGATTATATACTATCATTATATTAACAAGCTAATTCAATAATCATAAACACCATCCAACAATCCATAACAAGAGCTATAGACTGAAACCCTCCTGTTGCTAAGCATCAAGGATATTCCAATCACAGAACATTGACCCCTAGAAACTTACACTGGCAGAACAATTACTCTTATCAACTCATTGACTAAAAAAAAAAAAACACTCAAGTTTAAAATATGCGCTCATATGTTACCAAACTAGAGGGTTCTTTAGGTTCATGCTCTGCTAGCGACTGATGAATACATTGTAAATCCATTCACATACTCACAGACAGAATATAATGCCATTGTTAAAATATGATGTCCCTAACTATACCATTGTCGCAGCACAACAGCACAAATGCCTGCTCCTAAAGGGAGTGACCTTATTGCAATCATGTTTTTACCACTGTGCTGATCATCCTTATATCTAATAATTTGAGAAAGGAATTATCAAGGTCATAATGGTTCTCAAATGAACATCATAAGCTACATCAACAGAATAGAAGATATCTAATAATTTGAGAAAGGAACTATCAAGGTCATAATGATTCTCAAATGAAGAAATCAAGAGTTGAATAGCAATCCCAGGGTCTATTTCAATTATGTAACATAAACAATTTTTATGAAATATTGGATACTATAGCACTTAATAAATGTAATACATACATGATGCTTCTCCTATTTAAATAGCAGTATAATCATATTCTTTATATCCTAATGATTATGATATACCCACCCAAAAAATCAATCACAAGTATTATTGCACTTAAGATGTTACCATAAATAAAACAAAGACTACCTTTGTGCAGTTATGTAATCAATTGGTGTATTTTACGAAGCTAACTAGGCCCAAGAAAATAACACAGAACAGGGTGCTACTTAATCTTGATAGTCCACATGAGCTTCAATGGTATTTGCAAATTTTAATGCCTCCATATAATCATCTCAACTCAACCCCTCCTTTAGTATCAAAATGACACACCAAATGAGACAGAAAATGACCATAATGAGATACAAATATTAAAAATAAGAAAAGATCACCTCTGACTCTTACGAGTTCCGTAACCAATATGGGGGCTAGAAACTCAAACTACTTATTCAAGTGGATCCCCAAATTCGGTAGAACAAAATGGATTTTGATACAAAAATCTATATCCTCCTTCTATAGGCTCACAAATTCAGAATTGCAAATTCGTACGTGTACAAGCACAATTTCACATAACATATGCACAGTTTCAATTCCCAGTGCAAACTGTGCATGTATTGTGACATTTTAAAATTATCACTCCCATACAATTACCAAGACTATGGCTAATATTACTTCCAAAATAAAAATGCGCATAGGTGAAATCAAAAAAACTTTCATGTTTTGAGATATTTATATCAAACATAAAGTATTTCATCTACCAAAAATTGACAAAACACATCCAGTTTAAGCCCTGGCTTTGAAAATTCAAATGATCAATATGTAAGTGGTTAGAATAAGCTAAACCTATAAGTCCTAATTTATTCTGATATTCAATGAGCTTTTTTATTTATTTTTTAAATAATAACAGGGATTTATGGCTAGTGATAACTGATGACAACCTTTGTAGGTGGAAATGGAAGCAAAAGATGATGAAAATGGCTGAAATTTGGGTGTTAATGAATAGGGGTTTGAAAAATATGAAGGTGAAATGGATGGCTGTGAAGATATGGTTGAGTTAATTAGGGAAAAGATACTACTACTACGATACCAGTTATATCAAAATACAACTCCAGAGTGACTACCAAATTTCTGTATAAAGCTAAAAACAGATATACACATAAGCCTACTCTTGTAATTTGACGAATTAAATAAACTCAGAATTATGAAAAATCATTATAGCAGTGACTATCAAGCAAACATCTAAATAAAGTATCATAGTAACTAAAAAAAAATCAAGACAAGTTCCAAACAATATACTGACTATACACAATACCATATCTACACAGTTTTTTTTTTCTATCTGAGAAAATAAATTCTCATATATATACCTTAATAATTGGCAAAATTGTTAAGAACATTACCTGATTAACGATAGGAAATCCAAATTGATGTTAGAAAATAGTTGATGAAGATGTGGCCACAATTCAAGTATCCAATATTCGGATCAAGTCCTTAAACGAGCAAATCTTCCAGGCTAAAAGCTTAGATTTGTGATTTTATGAGATGAAGGAAAAAGATCTATGATTTGAATGAGAGAAAATACTGGATTGGCCGAAGAACAATTCAAATCTTTAGTCGAAACTTGTAACCTTGCCGGAGTGTTGGCCGGAACTGAGAAAGGATTTGGCCGAAGAAGATTAGGAACGAGCTAGGGTTTGTAAAATGAAAAGACAACAGATCTTATGGTTCCACAGCAGATTTCAAGTTTGAAAGAAGTAAAGAAAATATTAAAAGAGAAAAGAAAGGCAAGGTAACAAATTAGCTTGACCGGCCGGAATATGGCCGGAGCTCACCGGAGCTTGGCCGGAGAAGGCTAGGATTTGGTGCTTATTTCTAGATCTAAAGGAGGAACAAGTGACAGATCTAAGGTTTATCATAAAAGAAATAATAGATCTATTTTTTCTGAAGCTAAAAAAAAGTAAAGAAACTTTGAGTTAGGGTTTCTAACTTTGAAGAGGAACTAATCTAAGATTTGAACGAAGTAGGAGGAAAATATCAACCACAAAGCTATCATAAGAGAGAAAAAGAAAACTCAGACGAAATTTCGGCCGGAAATTTGACCGGAATCCGGTAGATTTCACCGGAGAAGACGAGAATATGAGCTAGGGCTTGGCAAAATTTGGGGGATTTTTCCTCTCTCTCCCTCTTCTCTGCGATTTTTTGGAAAAATCTGATCCCTAAAATGAAGCTGAAATGGGTATTTATAAGAAAAATATTATGCTGATATTGGCACTATTAATTTTGATGGGCACACATTTAGCGGGACACTTGATAAACACACGATTTTGCGCGTCCTATATGGCTCTGGGTCGGACTCCTCCAGGATAATTCACCCCCCCTTTTTCTGGTTTATACTACAAACACTTATTTGGTTCGTTTGGTAGGCAAACACACTCGAATTTCAACGAAATTTTACGAGGATCTTGAGAGGACCCTACCCTACCTTGGGGCAAAAATTTAGGACCCTAATTTACTCATTTGGTTGGGTTGTGCTCAAAATTGGAAGGTTTAGGGTACGATCAAAATGTGGTGTCTACAGCGGGCGACCGCGCGACCCCGGTCGACCGGGACTATGGGAAAACTAGTCGTTGGGGGCATAACGGCTAGTTGCTTTTTTGATCAGTTTGTGATATTTTCTTGCCCAAATTACCCCCAAACGGTCATGAATCATTATGGACTATAAATATGCTATTTTATCATGGATTAAGACACGTTTGGACCCATTGAAAATCTTACATGAGCTTAAACCTTCAAATCCATTAGTTTTCTTCAAGAGCTTTGAACTTACATTTCCATACTTGAAAAAGATCTTCATAGGGCTTTATATGTGTAATATTTTGGAGAGATTGTGAGATTTTCATTGTTTGTATTTGTAGACACCCCATTTTGACCGAGCCCTATTCTTCTTTGCTTGAGTAAACCTCCCATCAAACCAATGATTTAGGACCCCAAATTTCACCCTAAGCTAGGTTAGGGTCCCATAAATGTCCCCGCAAAATTTCATCGAAATCCGTGCACGTTTGCCTAGTGAACGAGCTAAGACACTGCCCGTAGTGTAAACCAGAAAAGGGGGGGTGAATTTATCCTGAGAGAGGTGGGGCGAATTTATCCGGGAAATGACGAACCTGGGCCGAAAAGGACACGTAATTCCGTGCGCCTATCAAAAATTCGCGCTCTCATCAAATTTCCTCGCGCTTCATCAAAGTGGAGTGCCAATATCAATACTCATTTTCCCCTATAAATAGCCACTTAATCTCTCATTTTAAAAGAGGAAAATCTGGTTTTTCTTTTCCTAATATAGAGAGAGAAGCTCTAAGTTTTTAGAGAGAAGAAATAGATCTTGCCCAAATTCAACCCCTTTTTCATCATTTTTCCGACTAAAATCGCCGGATTCCGGCCAAATTTCATCTTCTCCGACCTACTCCATTAGATCCCGGACTAATCCTGGTTAGTTTTTGCCGGATTTTATGCTTGTTTACACTATTTTTCATCATCTATTCTTTTCCTAGCCTTGGAACCTCAGATTTTACTTGCTTAAAACCTTAACCCTAACTTTGGCTAAGCTCCGCTCAAGACCTGCAACTAGAAACCCTAACTTTTTTTCACCGATCATCTTCTCCGGTGATTTTTCAGCCAATTCAATTTCTCCGGCGAGTTTGAACTCCGGCTAACCTCCGATCAAGCTTTCCTTATAATGATCTTGTTGTTTTAACCTTCCTTTGAGCCCTAGAATCTCTAATCTCCTACGAAAATCCTCATTTTCTCATCTCATGCCCTAGATCCGATCATCTTTCCCGGTCGTTTTCACCGGAATCCGGCGAGATATTTGAACGAGAAACTTCAGATCTGTTTTTTTTTCTTCTCTGGAAAATGTCTTTCTTTGATAAAATCTCTTGGAAAGTCACTACATACCCGTCAGATCTTGTGTCCTTTATGTGAATTGGAGCAGCAAAGGTGATTTCTACTTTCCGATTCGTTTGCTCAGGTAATTCTTCTTCTTCTTATTATTATTATTATTATTATTTACATTTATGATAACTTGCTGATTCGATTATGTATAGTTGAAATGAATTAGTGTGAATTGATGATTTTCTTGTGATCTATATATGTGAGGTTCAACAGATAAATAGGATTATTCTTGTTTGATTACTTAGTTTCGAGTATTTTATAAGTAAGTTCTAAATAAACGAACACAGTTCTTTTATGTGTAAATTGATTTTGGAAAATTTCTTGAGAGGTAACGTGTTTAGTATTCTGTGAAATCATCTAAAAGTTGCTATGTCAGTTATGAAATTTTGTGTTGATTTCCTTGAAATGCTTATAGTAAGGAACAATTATCTAATCTTTGTGTAACATCATTTTGGATTCCTCTGTGATGTGAAAGATCTGTAAAATGAGTTAGTGGATTATATTGAGTTTTGTTCACTATGGGAGGCTCTCCTATATGCTACAGGTCATGTTTTTCTATGCTGAAATAGGTTATGCGTGTAGAAAAATTCAAAAAAAAGAAAACAAAAAGAAAAAAAGAAGAAGAAAAGTCTTCTTTTTCTCTCGTTCTGATGGATGCACTGTTATAGGCATAAAAAAATAGGGTTGTGGTGATATGATTCCTTTAAAATAGATGTAGATGATTGATACTCCAGTATCATTTCCCTTAGGGAGATTATCTGACTTCATCATGTCTGTTAATCATTTGACCTTTGGAATTGGTTTCTTGCAATTAAGAAGAGTAAAGGTAAGAAATAGAATCCATCAGCATAAATCAGATATTTTCTTTAGCGATCCTTACTTTTATTTATGATATAGCTATAATCCTCTGCTTGGAATTTGCTCTGAATTTCTGTGATTTTTGGTGCTTTTGTTTGGATGATTGGGCACTTGAAGGGTTACATTGAAAAGCTTTAGTGTATGCCTTGTTGATGTTTCATGAGATATGCATTTAGAATTCGAAATGCCTGTGGAAGATATTTTCTAGAATCTTTCAAAAGCAATTAAACATTTGTGCTTGGTTGTCCTTAACTTTTGTGCTTGGTTCCTTCTTAGGAATGATCTTTTGATTTGAGAGAAAAATTGTAGTGGTCATGGTAAATTGCAGGGCTAGTAAAAAATGAATAGGGCTCAATTTTCAGTCCCAATTCTTTTGTATTATGATAGCACTCAGTGATGTACATTTCAAACAGGGGTAAGGTTATAATAATTAGAGTAATTTTTACTTTGCTCACATATTTAGACTTGATGAAATCCATTGAGCATAATAACTGTGTGCTGTAAAAAAATGAGTCTTGTTTGAATAAAAGAACATGCCAGAAAATGGCATAAGGTTATAGAAAAGATGATAGAATTTATGGTCATGTTTTTCATTTAGGGTGTAAAAATAAGAAGAAGAAAGATTATAATATTTTATTAGTACAATGTCATTTAAACTTGAAATATTCATTATCTGTTTCCTTTTTGTAATTGTATGTTGACTGTCAATTCAATTATTTTGTGTCATAAGTTAAGCATATCGCATGGCACTGAATATGCATATTATAATTAATTTTCTTTTGTCTTCACTGGTTAGTAGGCATTGGAATATAGTAGAGCTTGTATTGTGTGATATAGAAAGATGATTTAATTGAGATGAGTGCATAAATAAGGCACAATATGTTGCAAAGATTCAGAGAAGGTCATAAATTGATATTGCTTATAGTTAATGATATTGGCTTGACTATATTTTTTATTTTTTATTTCATCTTCATTAGGATGTTCGATCTAGTTCAGCCTAGTTCAGAATAATCTAGTGTAGTTCACTTTAGTTTTTGAAGAAAAATTCCGCACAATAATTCTGTTAGGCCCTGATGATTTTGGAACCCAAATGTATTTTTGTTTTTGGCTGGTCTATGATTCTCCTGGAATTTATAAAAATACTTTAAATAAATAATACATAAGGTGGTATGGTTGATAGTATATTGTAGAAAGAATTGGCAAAGAATGGTTTAGATTATATTCGTTTACTGACCCTTGGAAGTTACATTATGGATACGCATGCTCTAAGTTTGTAATATTTCATATCTAATTGTTCTCTTTACACTGACCTGGTTATTGACATTGGAATTAATTGGATTTTGAGTATAGCTTGACATTGGTATCATGATAAATTGAATTTTGCGTCAATCTTAGTGTCTGAATATTCTGAATTAATTTCTACATTTTGCATCATATAGGTCTGTACAATACGTTGATAATTGTATTGCTTTAATGAAGAGAATATTGTTATATTGCTTGATATTTTCAATAGTGTTAGATGACTTTTATTGTTGCCTGAGTCTGTAATTGGAAGAAAAAGAATAACTTTAGTGTAACTATTCAAATGGGGTAGCATTTGAATTAGTTTGTATTGATTGCACTAATTTTGTTTTCTTTTCTTATGATGATAATGTGTCCAGTTCAAGTGTGTCCTGCATTTATTTATTTATTTATATTTTAGTGATGATGCTACGTTGTTTGGTTTCTTATTAATAGTGGCATATCTTGGAAGTCTCAAATAAAATGTTTACTCATTAGGACCCATTTCATTGCAAGGGCGATGAAGGCGTTAGCCCAAGCCCATCCTTAGAGGGACTTACCTTGTCATGGTTATACCCTCTGTCTTCTTTCTTTTGTCTTTTTCTTTAGGTAGAAAACCTTCTTAGCCTTTTAGGTACCCTTAAATCTTAACCCCATTCATTGCTAGGACAATGAAAGAGTCATCTAGAGCCCAACCCTTTTAGGAGACAAGCTATGTCTCGTATAAAAATGTCATACCTTTTGGAGATATGCTTTGTCTCAGTGGTAAGTCAGCCCATAAGAGACTATTCAAGTCTCACAAAGTTGCACCCCTAGGAGACTAGCCCAGTCTCATGCCAGAGCATTTCCCCCTCTTTAGTCAGAGGCTAGTTTAGCCTTTTAGATACATATCTAGATATATCATTGCAGGGGTAGTGATGAAAATACTTAGTGTCTATCTCTGTGTCTAGGAGACTTGTCCAGTCTCACTAGCACCCATCTTGTCTCCTCTTCTTCTAGAAGACATACTTTGTTTATATAGCAACCTCTCTTAGAATTACCAGTTTAGGAATTAATTCATTAGCATAGGAGTCTGTCCTTAGTCAGTCTTTCAGTGTCAGGAGTTTGTCCTATCATCATAGGGGATAGGATTCTGTCCAATCTCTCATCAAGTCATTTTATCTAATCCTTGCAAGGCATAGGATTCTGTCCAACCCTTGCATAGTCGTGATTCTGTCCAATTCCCCCGCAAAGCATAGGATGATGTCCAACCTTTGCGAGATATCAGGAGTATGTCCTACCCTTATGATGATAGGATTCTGTCCTCTTGAATCAAAAACATCAAAAACACTTGAAAAATATTTAAAAACTAAAAAAATTTCAAAAGTCTTGAGTCATTAGAGTAGTTAGGAAAGTCTGTTCCGAACTATGTTGGCTTGATCCTCTTCCACAAGGTACGTAGTGCAACTTGTGATCCATATCCCAAGTCTAGCCAAACCTTTCAAAATAAACATTTCAAACCTTTCAAAAATACAAAACTTCTTCAAAACCTTTTTTAAAAAGATCTTCCCCTAGAGTTAAGAGTCTGTCCTAGGTATTTGGGGTGTTTTAGAGTTAGGAGGCGTCCTGTTTTTGTTGATATAGTGTGTCTTGTCGTGTGAGTGGCCCTAGAGTTAGGAGGCCTCGAGTCGTGGTCGGTTAGACATTTAGTCGAACCGATGGCTAGACTAGGAAGCATTTAGTCAGCCCATGGTTTTCTTTAGGATGCACAGCTTAGTTACACATAGAATGTAGGGCCCACCTGCATTAGCTTAAGGCTAATCAGCTTGCATTAGTTAGGGCATATAGAGAGTCCTAAAAATTACAATTCACTTGAATTTAAGTAATCGTATAAAAAACCTTTTAAAAATCAGCCGAGTCTAGTTGATCGAGTCTATGATAGCGGTTCTAGATGGTTAGGCTTCGTAGCTTAGAATAGGTCATCGAACTACGTTGATTCTGATTCTTCCGAGGCCGGGATACGTAGAGCAGCTAGGATGGATGGCCATTCTGGTCCGAGTCAAGTATTGCATTAGAGTTTTAGGATTTGTCGTGTCAAATCGTGTGTGTTTTGTTGTGTTTTCTTACTTTCATGTACATACCTTATACCTTTAGCTGTAGCATGCATGTGTTTGCACACCATAACTTAGACACCAATTAGGTATAACACTCATAACCTAGCTATTCCTAGGTGGCACTTCTTTCATTTACTTTGTGTGTGCTTATTAATCATCTTCGAGACATGCATGATTAGGTAGACGTCTTCTCGGAGATATATGTTCCCATTTCATTTGACTTTCGCCCAAAACTCTTCAAAATCAATAAGTAAATGGCATAAGAGACCACGTGTTTGCACTTGGGCGGATGAGGTGCTCTTCGGACCTTCCAAATTTGTAACCAGGCACGAACCTTCTTTCATATCTCTGGTTATCCATTACAACAGAGCATAGTATGTGATTCAAGGCCCATTTCCTTGGATGACGACTCTTCTTTGTTTAAGGTACGTCTCGAATCTGGGCTAGTCCTCGAATCGAGAGGTATCTCACTTTGCATCGCCACTCATGCTGTGAGAGGCACTTCTTTCGAGAGTTCCTTGGTAGATCTCTCCATTCACGTGGATGATCCAGAGACTTTTGTGGGGGCTCATCCCCCGTCTCTCTCGGATCGGGGTCCACAGTATTAGCCTATCAAGAGACATTGAGTGAGCTTCATTCTTCTTCTTCATTGTAATCGAGGGTTGTAGACACCCTATTTTGACTGGACCCTAGAACCTCCTTGTGTAAACAAAATCCTTTCAAAAGAATGAATTAGAGCCCTAAATTTCATCCTAAGTAGGTTAGAGTCCCAGGTAGGTCCCTTTAAAATTTCGTCGAAATCCGTCGAGGTTTGCCGCATGAGACAGGCGTAGTTTGTAGCATAGTTTAAACTTAGTGTAGAAAGAGGGGAGTGATTTATCTAGTTAGGTGTGTATAATAATTGGTGTAATCTGCAGTAAAAGGGTGTCCTTGGACAACTAAGAGGGCCTGAAATAATTCCCTAATTTTCATTGGGCATTTTTCTGCAGACCACACGTTTGAGCAAAGGCAAGACAAAAACAACATAGAAAGGGTTGTACCAAGTAAACTTAAGGGGTAAGAAAAATTATAGAAAGTCTATAAATAGAGGCCATGGAGCCTCATTTTGAGCTAATCTAGGGTTTTCTTTGTTTTCCTCCTTTTGCAAGCTGCTGATTTGCTGTTGTGGATTTCCAATTTCTTATTTCCACAGTAAACTTACAAATCTAATTTTTTCACTGTCAGCTGCTGAATTAGAAATCCAAGAATTTGATCCGATCTAAATTACAATGCAAAAAGGGTTGCAAATCTGAGAAATCTAAATCAAAATCTTCTTGGCATCCAAACAGGCCCTTAAGTAATTTTTGGGGAATATTCAAAATAGTTAAGCAGTCCTTATCTCATGACTGATGTATTGATTAAATGGTTCTAATTTCGTAACAACTTCCCTTTACTAGCGTACCGTTGTCATTGGAAAAGTCTATTTTTTCTGGTGTGGATGGCAGGCAGACCTATCTTTCTTGGTTTTAATAGGACTGGACAAACACATCGAAGTCTGGTTAAGAGCAACTAAAAGGATAAGAATGAATGATAATTAGTAGCTACTCATTACACACAAGAAACCGTGTAGGTTTCAGTTCAGTCTACGGTCTCCCCACCGGCAGTCGGATATCAATAATCACTTACCCTGCGTTAGTAGAGTAAGGAGTGAACGGACTCAAATACAGTTGTCAGGAGGGGCTCCAGCTTCTAAGGAATGAGAATGGGAATCGGCATCGTTCCTGCTGTGAGAGCTTGACTGAGGCTATTTTACCTTGCCTTCGTTTGGATTATATTAGGGCAATCAAAATGAGAGGTTTAGATCTTCTAAAAAGGTAGGCCTACTATATTTTTTAAACAATACGCATGAGAGAACTTCATATTAAATGTCCTTTACTCTTTCAATATAATAATCTATCTATCTATCTATCTATCTGTGTATAATATTCGTTTTCTTTCCAAGAAATTTTTTACTAGAAAACCTTTTATTCTAGAAATTTGGTAACCTCTTTCACACACACCCTCTCTTCCTCCCTCTCTACTTTGTTTTCACTCTAATAGCTAATTTCTACAACTCAGAGCATATGGTGGGGTCCACTATTTTACAGCTCATGCTATGGTTGGTTTGTTCAACAATTTGGGGCCCACTATTTTACAGCTCATGCTATGATGGGTGGGCCCAAGAATTTATAACAATGCCTAGCATGGGTGGGGCCCACCATTTACACCAATGTAATAATGCAGTGGGCCCACCATCTCCACCCAAACCTATGCATAGGATAGGGCCCACCATTTTACACCTCATGTTATTGATGGGATGGGGGCAACCGCTTTACCCCTCATGGGTTTTATGGAGTGGGTCCTGCCATCTTACACCTCAGGTTTTGATAGGGTGGGGTCCCCATCTCTAACAAATCCATGCATAGGGTAGTGTCTAGGGGTGTAAACGGATCAAATTCGAATCGGATATGGTTATATCCAAATTCGATTACAGGATACACTATCCGAATTCGGATTCAGATTCGAATTTGACGGATATTTAATATCTATTACCGAATTCGTATCCGCCGGATATTGTTCGAATTCGGATATTATCCGTATCCGTTTATCCGATAAATTCGACCATTTTATTGCAGCACTTTATCTTTCTTCTTCTTCTTACTCCTTGAATGAATTTTCCAAACCCTAAAACCAGACCTCTACCTTTTCTTCACAAAATTAACTCTCAAACCCTAAAATATATGAGATCCTCTTCTTCCTTTTAAAACAGAGAGAGAGAGAGAGAGAGAGAGAGAGAGAGAGAGAGAGAGAAGCGGTGGGGATGGATGATGGTGTTGGTAGTGGTCTTTGGAATTTTTTTTTTTTTTGTGTGTATATGATGGAATTGGTTTGGGCTATTTTGAACAAGGGAAGTGGGAGTGCTGATTGTGGAAGATGACGAGAAATGGGGATGGAGATGGGGATTGGGTTAGAGATGGAGGTGACTAGTGGTGATGGAGGTGGCTGTGAGAAGGTGGAGAGGGGCAGCAGTGGATTTTGGTGGGGTTGGAGGTACCAAGGAATGCCGAAGATGGTGTCTTAGCCTCCTATTTTCTCC
This sequence comes from Tasmannia lanceolata, assembly GCF_043159265.1. Lineage (NCBI taxonomy): Eukaryota > Viridiplantae > Streptophyta > Magnoliopsida > Canellales > Winteraceae > Tasmannia > Tasmannia lanceolata. Next base: position 69,708,183 of record NW_027518695.1, read on the forward strand.
TCTCTCTTGCTTCTCCTTTTAAACCTTAGAAGTTCCCTATTTTAATTGCATTTTGGGTTTTTATATAACCCTAAGTTGGAAAATTGATCTGGGCCATCCATTGATCATCAATAACCTAGATGGCCTTTTTGCTTCATTTCCTAGATCTCTTTAGAAGATACCAATGACCATAGATGGAACAACCTAATAGAAGGGCGGGGGTCATCCTGCTGTTTCCTTTCTGCTATCTACATTGAGGGGCCTTTCGGGACTCCTATCATTTTAGAGCTCAAACTTGAATCAGCAAGCTCTGCATCAACAATGCAGTTCATCCAACGAGAAATTTGGAATTCTCTAGAAGTTATGACATCTTCTATCAATCACCATCATCCATTTGTTTCTTTCATCCTACACCCCACATTTGTTGCTTCATAAAGAAGCCATGTCAAACTCCACGAATGCCCTTAAAATGAGATATTACTTCATTTCCTACCCAAAACACTTTTTGTTTTTGTTTTTTTCTAAAAAGAAAATTCACTTTTCTTTTAGAAACAAAAGATAGTGTGTCATTACTAAAAATAAATATTAATGATATTATTAATAATAAATAAAAAGGATTTACTTCTTGGATTCGGATGTTAAACGGACCGGATATACCATTTACCAGATTCGCATCCGCTAAGAGCCGGATATCTCATAAACGGATTCGGATAATATCCGCTTGAAACGGATCCGGATAATATTCACTTTAAACGGATTCGGATGCGGATGGTCATCGAATTTTTGAATATCCATTTACACCCCTAGTAGTGTCCAACAATTTACACCTCATAATTTGATACTAGTGTTTCTATATTCTTTCTTGAGTCTTTGGGTACCTCTTTGATACTCAAATGTCACAAAAGCAAAAGAGTAACAAGACTATTAGACCTAAAATCGGCAATAGATATGGCAGTGATGTAAGAGCTGAGCTAGAGGACCCGAGGAGCAGAAGTGAAGGAGATAAGGAGTTCAGCCCTGCGCAAGGAGCCAACGAGGTCAGAAGACCAACCCGGAGTGTTACTCCGGACAGGCCCTTCGACACTCAAGTCAGTATGAGCAGGAGTGCAGAGCTAGTTTTAAGAGTGGTTGAGAAGAAGTTATTACCCTTTTTTATGAGCTTTGGGAGCCCTTTTATAGAGGGAAACCTGGGGTAGTTGGGGAGTTATTATCCCAGGACAGGTGTCAGCCAGCTATAGGTTCGAGTTCACCTACTCTGTGGTATTTACCAAACTACCCCTGCTGACGAGGGATCTGCGGTGGGCCATCCTCGGGCCACGTGTCGACAGCTAATAGGCTGTTGTTTTTATACCCCATCAGTTGCCCCCCAGTTCTCCAAGTCATTGTAGTGATTTGGGGAAGTATGGTGAGTTACATTCCTGATCGGGGAGGGGGGGGAGTCTGTCCGGCGAAGCCGTTTGTCCGTCCTGCGGAATCAGTCCGAAAATTCTGTCCTTCCGGCCTGGAAATTAGTCTGGAAAATCTTTCCGTCCGGCCTGGAAATCAGTCTGGAAAATCTGTCTGTCCGGCCTGGAAATCAGCCCAGAAAATCTGTCCGTCCGGCCTGGAAATCAGTCCGGAAAATCAGTCCGTCCGGCCTGGAAATCAGTCCTGAAAATCTGTCTGTCCGGCCTGGAAATCAGTCCAGAAAATCTGTCAGGCTTGGGCCGGACTGAATTTTGTCGCATAGCGAGCTGTGTTATATCCTGTCCGGCTTGGGCCGGACTGAATTTTGTCGCGTAGCGAGTTGCGCCATATCCTGTCCGGCTTGGGCCAGACTGAATTTTGTCGCGTAGCGAGTTACGCCATATCCTGTCCGGCTTGGGTCGGACTGAAATTTGTCGCGTAGCCAGTTGCGTTATATCCTGTCCGGCTTGGGCCGGACTGAAATTTGTCGCGTAGCCAGTTACGTTACATTCTGTCCGGCTTGGGCCGGACTGAAATTCTTGACGGGCACAATCACGCCCAAAGCTATCCCTCACACGAGCACTTCATGGAAGCCCTTAGCCTCTTGGAGATACGCACGTGTCTGCTCACGCCCTTGCCTCGAAGTATGTGCCCATCATTAATGAAAGACACATGGCACCATTCAAGGGCCTCGAAGTGCGTGCCCTTCATTAAATGCGAACCGCCTCACTTTTGCCTATAAGAAGAGGTTTTTCTCCCTTCATTTTTTACATTTCACTTTTACTTTTGCTCCCTCCTCTTTGCTTTTTGCTCTGCCTGTTCGGCTCGCATAGGTTGTCGTTGTGATCGTTTGAGGATTAGGAGCTTCTCTGTTCAGACCGTTAATCTTCTTGAGCGCGCCTTTTATTCGTTTCTTTTCCTGCTTTTATGTCAAGTAGTAGCTCTAGTTCTGAGTCTGGTTCAGGGGAGTCCTCTTCCAGTAGCTCGGAGTCTAGTTCGTCAGGTAGGACCCAAAATAAGCCGATCAGGACTCCAGGGCCAAAAATGGGAAGTCCTGATGTTAGTGTGGAAATCGTAGATAGTGAGTACGAGGTGATTGAGGATGAGGTGATTTTGGATCTGAATACCACCCCGCTCCCAACGGATAGTTATCTCCGAGCAGAGGCGAGTGTTGGTAGTGACGCTGCCGAGGCGTCCACAACATTTCTCCCTGACCGAGCCGTTGAGGTTGTAGCTAGGGCCTGGATGGACGCCAATCCTAAATACAACGTACGGGCTCTTGACGAGGAGAATTACCTTGATGAGTCCATGATGGGGGACATTAGGGATAGGTACTGTATTCCCTCAAGGTTCGGGCTGAGGTCAGCGACAGAGGGAGATAGGGCTTGCAACGAAAGCTCTGATGTCTGCATTACGACGAGTCGTTAAGGGCCGGACTTAGGTTCCCTTTGCACCCATTCTTCACCGCGGTCCTTCGATATTATGGGTTGGCTCTGGCTCAGGTTGCGCCGAACTCATGGAGGACGCTGACTGGGTTCATGTACATTGTCCATTGCCGGCTCGAAAGAAATGTGTCTGTGTCGTTATTCCGCGCTTGTGCGCACTTGAAGAGGCATAAGGACGGGGGCTGGATTTACATTAGCCAACGCCCGGAGGTGAAAATGATCACTGGCATTCCTTCTTTCATTCACTTATGGAAGAACAGGTTCTTCTACGTCGAGGACAGGGAGTCCACCGAGCCTTGGCCGGTTCCTCTTAGGTGGGACACCCCAGACACAATTGTGATGAGCCGCAAGCCAGTCCTTGAGGGCCAGGATCTGAGAATGTTCGCCTTAGTCCGTGAGGAGCTAGAACGTGAGGGCCTCATTCATTGTTCGGAGTTCCATGGGGAAGAGGTTCTGGTCGGGCTAGGCCTTAGTACCGCGACCCCGGCACGTATGTGGCTAGTCCTGCTTTTAAACTCCTTTTCTACTTTTTGTTGTTTCTGACTTGGTTGTTCGTCTGTGTCAACTTTCAGAGATGCAGAAATAGACAAAGATGGAGAGAGTGAGGCAGGGAGCATTCGGGAGGGCCCAGCAGGGCCAGAAAAGAAAAACTGCCGAGATGGCGAGTCCGGCTCCAACCCAAGACACGGTGCCTCCCAAAGACAAGACTACGGTGAAGCTGGTCGGCGTCTACGGCCGAGGAGCCGGCTCTTCAAAGTCGGGTGGGACATCTACTGGAGCCCGTCCTCCCCCTGCGAGGACTGAAGATAATGTTTTTCGGCCCAACTGCGCCGTGCAGAAAAACGACTCCGGCCTCGGTGAGAGCCGGGTAGCTGCGGAGCTCCTCACTAAAGTTCTCCTTAGCAAGGATAAGCACCAGGTTCTCCACGAACCTCCAGCTGCGGCCGGCGAGGCCATATTCTCTTCACTTTATCAGGTTAGATGGCCCATGAGTATGCTTGTTTTCTGTCTTTTGCCTCGCTTTCTTATGTTAATACTTGCTCGCCTGTAGATTGGATTGTACTATAACGACCTTCGGGAAAAGAGCAAGAAGTTCTCCGAGGCAATAACAAAGTCCGAGGAGGAGAGCAGACAGCTGATGAAGGAGGCAGAAGAGCTTCTAAGGTCCATTGGACAGACGGTCGAGGAGAATAAGCGGCTCAAAGAAGAGTTGGCCGCTCAGAAGGAGAAGGTAGCCGAGGCCCTCAGCGCACAGAGGGAGAGAGCTCGGGAGAGGCTGATAGCGGCCGTTCAGAAAAAGGAGGACGAACTCATCAGTTTGTCCAGCGAGTCCTACAAGGTGGGATTCTTTGACTGCCTTGAGCAGGTTAAGGAATCCAACCCTACTGTGACCCTGACGGGAATGGTTCTCCCTGACCCACCGGCGCCTGACGACGACGAGCCGGGAACCACCGCTGCCGCAGAGGTCCCGGAGGAGGACCCATCACGGGGTGGTAGCCACGGGGTGTCTTGAGCTCCCCTTCTTTCTCTCCCCCTTTTTTTTGTAATGGTCATTGGAGACCCAACTTTTGTAACAGCTTTTTGAGGCCTCATTTTTTGTAATGGCCCTTCAAGGCCCTACTTCATGAATGGAAATTACATCTTGTTATTTATCGTCCATTCTCCACTTGTCTGCCTGTGGCTCTAGTTAGCACTGTTTTTACTTACACTGTGGGCTAGAAATAATCTGGGCAGACATTCAAGCTTCAACTGATCCAGGTCTTTGTGGGGTGAACCGAGGGGAATTGACTAGCGAGTACCCTAGTCTTAGTGAACTGGGTTTCCAAAGAGCTTTGGTTTTTCTGTGCCCGGGCTGGTTCCGGACCAGGAGTGCGCTCCCGGTCTTTGCGGAGACGAGCCATGGCGAACCAAGCAACGAATATCCTAGTTTTAGTGAACTGGGTTTCCAAAGAGCTTTGGTTTTCTACGTCCGGGCTGGTTCCGGACCAGGAGTGCGCTCCCGGTCTTTGCGGAGACGAGCCATGGCGAACCAAGCAGTGAGTACCCTAGTTTTAGCGAACTGGGTTTCCAAGATGGTTTGGTTTTTCTGCGCGGGCCCTTTCCCGACTAGGAGTGCTCTCTCGGTCTTTGTAGAGACGAGCCGGGGCGAGCCAAACAGCGAGCACCAAAGTTTTGGTGAACTGGGTTTCTGAGATGGTTTGGTTTTTCTCCGCGGGCCCGTTCCCGACCAGGAGTGCGCTCCCGGTCTTTGTGGAGACGAGCCGTGGCGAACCAAGCAGCGGCATGATATGAGGAACTCGAAACTTTGTAAATAAGCAGTAGCTTTTTTTCATTATCCACACAAGCGTAACTACAATGGCATTTGCTTTTGTGTCGGGCGGCAGGCTATTGATAGTATTTTCTGAGGTCTTCAGCGGGTTCAGTCACCTAGGCTTCGTCTCTCAGATCAAGTAGCTCAATGGCAACGATTTCGATGCATCTTTGCCTTTTGAGTGCCATGGCATAGCACTCCCTGGACTGTGGTTGATCTCCTCTGACCTCACCCACGCCGTTTGGTGTTATAAACTTCATCTTCTAGTGATATGCTGAGGCTACGGCGCAAATGAGGTTCTGGCCGGGTCGTCCCAAGATAGCGTTATAGACCGAAGTGGCCCTCACTACCAGGAAGTTGACCATTGTGAAAGCTTGACAGGGCGGCTCTCCGATGAGGAATGGGGTTCAATCTGTCCTTCCACTTTCACGACCTCCCCTGAGAAACCGAACAGATCGGAGTTCACGGGCCTTAGGCGGTCGTTTCCTATCATCATCTGCTCGAATGCATTGTAGTAGAGAATGTCGGCCGAACTCTCGCTGTCGACGAGTATCTTCTTCACTTCCCAGTTCCCGACTAGCATGGTTATGACCAGGGCGTCGTCATGGGAGAGTATCAAGTTGTCGAGGTCTGCGTCCGAGAAGGAGATCTCATTCTTTGTCTTCATCTTTTTGCTGCATATGTGCACGGCGTTGACTCGGCATGCGTATGCTTTTCGAGCAGCAGATGATGTGCCCCCGGCGGCCGGTCCGCCCATAATCGTGCCGATAACTCCCCTTGGCTGGGATCGGTGTGCCTCTGGTTGTGGACTGAATGGCGGAGGAGATTGATCTCGGGCAGGGGGCGGCTGTGACCGTCGAGGGCTCCGGCCCTGGGGACTCTTCTCTTTACGCTCTCTTGTGTGGCCGTCACTTCGGACATACTTTTTCAAGTAGCCCCGGCCAATCAGCAGCTCGATTTCTTCCTTGAGCTGCCAGCATTCGTCTGTGTCGTGACCGTGGTCCCTGTGGAACCGACAGTACTTCGACTTGTCTCTCTTATTTTCCTTGGAGATCATTCTGGTCGGCCACCTTACGAATTCTTCTCCTCTGATAACGGCCAGTATGTGTCTCCAGGAGGTGTTGAGAGGGGTGAAGTTCTCTTCCCTCCTCCGGGGGGACTTCTCTCTTCTGGCGGCCTTATCATCCCTACACTGCTTGGTAGGGTTCTTGTCTTCAGAGGTTCTCCTCCGATTTGAGTCCAGGGCCGCTAGTGTCTCTTCCACTGATATATACTCCTCAGCTCCGGCCATCAGATCTTCCAGTGAGTGCGGATTTTGGCGAGCTACTGACCGGCGGAAGTCGTTGGATCTAGCACCTGCGATGAGCGCGTTTGTAGTGGCTGAGGAATCTAGATTTGGCACTTGGAGTGCCTCCCTGTTGAAGCGGCTGACGAATGCCTTCAGAGGTTCATTATCCTCCTGCCGCAAGGCCATCAAGGATGCTGTTGTTTTCCTTGGCCTACGGCTGGTCATGAAATGGCGGACCAGATCGTCCCCAAAGTCCTCAAAGTTGATGATGGAGTTCGGTTTGATCCTTGAGTACCAGTCCCGGGCCGCACCAGTTAGTGTGGTTGGGAACGCTCTGCAGAGGAAGCCGTCGGATGTACCGTGGAGGAGCATCATCGTTCTGAACGTCTCCAAGTGGTCCACAGGGTCAGTGGTCCCGTCGTATTGCGGGACGGTTGGCATTTTAAATCCCCGTGGCGCTGCGGCGCTCATAACATCGTCGGTGAACGGCGTTCTGCTTGAGAACACCCGCGGAGCAGGCCGGCTCTGATCCTTTGCCAGCTCTTCTATTCGATGGTCCATTTCTTCGATCCTCCGTAGCATCGGATCAGCTCTGTGGTCTGGTTGGTCCAGTGACCTGTTTCTCTCCACCGATTGACTCGCCGCGGAGCCGGACTGACTTTCCAGACTCCTATGATGAGGACGGAGTTTTTCCTGTGGCGCGCGGTCTTCCTGGGCTCGATGCTTTTGTGCAGAGTGAGACCGTGACCTCCGGTGGCGGTGAGGTTCTGTATGGGCGTATCGGGCTCTGGAGTGTTGGACTTGTCTCCTGGAGTGGTGAGTTCGGTCTTCATCGTGGCGCGCTGACTCTCCCATGTGAGCGCACGACCTTTCCTGTACAGGTCGTGGAGCTTCTGGAGGATGTTGGGGAGGCGCTTGGATCAGCTGCTGGTACTGACCGACAAGAGCGGTCATCTGTTGAAAGAGAGCTTGCACTTGATCCGGAGTGGGCGTAGGATTGAGGTGGTCCGAACGAGCCGGGCTCTGTTCGGCTGTAGCAGAAGTAACCACCACCTGCGAGGCGATTGGCTCACTCCGGGTCCTGCGAGGTAGCACGGCGCGTGTAGTCCGTGCGGTTTGTACTCGAGCACTCTTGCGCCCTGCCATTTTGTAAAGGGATTTGAACAGCTTTTAGTTTGTGATCCCACGGATGACGCCGATCTGTTAGACCTAAAATCAGCAACAGATATGGCAGTGACGTAAGAGCTGAGCTGGAGGACCCGATGAGCAGAAGTGAAGGAGATAAGGAGTTGAGCCCTGCGCAAGGAGCAAACGAGGTCAGAAGACCAACCCGGAGTGTTACTCCGGACAGGCCCTTCGATACTCAAGTCAGTATGAGCAGGAGTGCAGAGCTAGTTTTAAGAGTGGTTGAGAAGAAGTTATTACCCTTTTTTATGAGCTTTGGAAGCCCTTTTATAGAGGGAAACCTGGGGTAGTTGGGGAGTTATTATCCCAGGACAGGTGCCGGCCAGCTATAGGTTCGAGTTCACCTACTCTGCGGTAATTACCAAACTACCCCTGCTGACGCGGGATCTGCGGTAGGCTATCCTCGGGCCACGTGTCGACAGCTAATAGGCTGCTGTTTTTATACCCCATCAAAGACATTTGGAAACAAAATCCAAAAGGATAAGTCTGAGAGTTGTTTATGGATGTGGGAGAAAAGAATTCCAATGTCCATTACTACTACCCTTCAGTCAATGAAAAGGGGTTCGTGGGCCCTACATCTATTATTTTAGGCCCATTTAGAGATCAGAGCCGTTTATTCTGACCCAGAAGATGAGAAATGAGTCTTTTGGGATCTATAAAAATCCAAGAAAATATCTCTACCCGTCCTTTTCTCCTTTCCTTTTTATTGATATATTTCCACACATCCCTTTCTAATTTCTTTTTTTATTGGCTTCATTGACTCTTGTGTTTCTGCTTTTCCTCTCTTTTTTGGGCTAATGACAAGTAGAGTGGAGTTGGGATGCATGGTGGGGTATTCCTCTTATTTTCTTATTTTCTGCTAAATGAAATTACGATAGTCTCCTTTGAGTCCTTTCTTGAGGAATTGCTCTTTTAACCTCACCTTCCTTTGTTTTTTGACACTTTGTGGGCCCATTGTAAATGTGGCACAATTTTATGATCAGGGCCCCATTGATAAGGGAGGTACATCAAGATGCTATGCTAATCTCGGTAGCACGAGTAACAATTGATCAATTCTCTTAGCTCTGTTTGGATTGCAAGATTTTCTTTTTTAAGTTAGAAAAGAAAAACTTTTCCAAAATTTCATTCTTATCCATTTGATTAGACGTGAGAAAAAGCAACCCCCCCCCCCCCGGTTTCTGTGAGTGTGGTTCACTGCTTGAGGATAAATTCACACCCTTTAACGTTTTTCTTTGCCTTTAAAATCTAACGAATAACATGGGCGGGGGATCTTATTTCCCTTTAATTAATATAATGATATCCCTAAAATAAAATCTAATATTTCCATCTAAACTGCGGAAATAAAAAAATTCCTAGGAAACATTTTTCTCAAGAAATTTTTTTCCCTGCAATCCAAAATTTCATTCTTTTCCATTTGATTAGACGTGAGAAAAAGCACCCCCCCCCCCCCCCCCCCCCCCCCCCCCCGGAAACGGTTTCTGTGAGTGTGGTTCACTGCTTGAGGATAAATTCACACCCTTTAACGTTTTTCTGTGTCTTTAAAATCTAACGAATAACATTGGGGGGGTGGGGGGGATCTCATTTCCCTTTAATTAATATAATGATATCCCTAAAATAAAATCTAATATTTCCATCTAAACTGCGGAAATAAAAAAATTCCTAGGAAACATTTTTCTCAAGAAGTTTTTTCCCTGCAATCCAAACATGGCCTTAGTGTAAGAAAAAAGAAATCAGTAGATAAAAATTCTAGAATTTACTAAGAATGCAATTTTCCTAGAAAACAAGGAAAAATTTTGGTTTTGAAAATAAAATTTTGGGCTCTGTTTCATCCGAGTAAAATGTGTGAAAAAACAAATTTTACAACCAATTTATTAGTAAAAAATGGGGTAAAATTTATTTTAGTCCATTTTAGGATCCCTTTCTTTCAACGTAAAAGGGGCCTAAAATAAATTTTACATTTTACGTCGTCGAAAGTAATGGAGAAAATGAATTAACCAAACATTTGAAAGAGCAGTTTCTATGCAAAATAAAATTTCAAGATAACTTTTCCCTGCAGTCAAGCATCCCCTTTTGTTTGCTCGGTAAGCACTCCCTCTAACCCTAAAATATTAAGAGATAGATCATTTCAAAGATTGTAACTCACATCCACACTCTTCTCTTTTTTGGTAGGTGAAGTAGACATCCAGAGCAAGACCAGAAGAAAAACTTGTTTGAGTGGGTGTCCTGCCAAAATGCCAACCTTGAAACAATAGTGAACATTTTAAAAAGCTCCAAATAGCCCTTTTAGAGGATTAGGAGCTTGTTTTTCAACCCAGAATTTACCTAGAAATTTCATTTTTACTAAGAAAAAACACAAGAGAGGAACCCTTAATTTTTTTAAGGGATTAGGAATTTAGATGCAAGAATTTTGAGGGAAAAAACATTTCTAAGGAAAGTTTTTGCTTTACACGATTTAATTGAAAATGAAATGATTATGGCTAATTTGGACAGATATTATCATAAATTGTTAGTCCATCTAAATAAAATTTGAATAGGGTCGGTTCCAATTATCTTTTTCCTGTTTTAAAAAAAGCAGGAAATTTTAGAAATATTTTTCCTTTCCTAACTTTTCCACAAAATTCTTGCCAACTAGATTGAATTTTTATTTAGAACTAGTTGCAGTCCCGTGCGATACACAGGGCGACAAAAAAATTAAATGAATAATAAAATTTGTTAAAAGCATATAGGAGTGCAAGAAGAAAATGAACAAATTGCTTAATGAAGACCAAAATGAAACATGGAGATCCAACTTGCATTCAATGATTTTTTTGGTGATGACTTGGAGATTGATTGGAAGAAAATCTCGGAATACCAAAAGTTATCGCCCTGAATTGGGAAGATTCATTTGAGAGGAGAATTTCTCTCACGCCATGTTGCTCGCATTCTCAAATGAGATTAGAACTCATTTGAGAATGAGAGTTGAAATTTCTATCATGCCATGTTGCTCACATTCTCAAATTCACAATTGAAAGTTGAAATTCATTCGTGACTATCAAACGGTTTACAGTGTGGCACACAATATAGAGGTCTCTATATTGTGTTGTCCCTCTACGAATTGGAGGGTTAGGATTATCCTACAGATATGATTTACAGGGTGGCCGAAAAAATAAACAGTTAGGATTATGGTGGACGGTCATGCAGCCAAAAAATAGAGTGAGGTACACATTTCTTGGGTGATCTAAATCATTTATTTGTTAGGCTATGACCCAATTTTTTCTCCATCAGATGATTTTAATCCTCCATGGAGGTTTCTATCATACATAGGCCTATGTAGAAGATTTTAGAAACGACCAAAGGGAAAAACATTTAAAGTTGAAAAGTCGTGGATATTTTATGTAGATAGCCTTTCTATGATAGGTAGGATGAAAAATCGGGATGGATAGTGGAGAAATTTTTAGAACTGAGAATCACGAAGATTTTATCTACATTTTCAAAACTAGAGAGAGAGTTTTGCAATCCCACTTAAATCTCAAGTAATATCATCGCCCATTTCATCCAGTTGATCAATTGACATGCGTGAGAGAAGGTACAGGCAAGGGTTAACAGACCACCTAAGATAGAGAAATAAAATTATAAAATTTTGTAATGGAAGAAATCAGTAACATCTTCATTGAGTAGAGAAGGGATATTTTACAGATGGCTTCAATATGGTAAGACGTGCTTGTTGACCGTGCTGTGTATTCGGTCGTGATGGAAACTATGGACCTCCCCCAAAGGGTTGAATTAATGCCTTGCATTCTAAGCAGATTAAAGCATGAAGAGCTTTATCCCTTGCATTCTAAAGCTAAAAAATTCCTTGAATTCTTCCCTAAACCTTTGAAACCCACATTAAACCGACATCTTCATTCTATATCTCAGGTTTCTTGCTCTTCTTTTTCCTCTCCAAAACTGTACATCTCCGCATCCATCTTTTAACTTTAAGCACATGAAAAAACAGCCTTTGATTAGCGGCTGGGTTAGCAGCTTCACATTCATAAGATCATTAAACAAAATCGGTGATACCCTGAAAAATAGCATAAAAATGAAGAATATGATTAAAAATAGAAAAAAGGGGACGAATATGAAAAAATGATTCCAAAATAAAAAAACAAACCTCGATTTTGAACTTGCAATTGTAGCCGGAGATGGAAGAATGCATGGTAGTTGTAGAAGAATAAGAATAGGTGTATAAGGATAGTTGGTTCTATCATTTCTTATTATATAAAGAGGCTAAATGCATTCAATGCAAATAACGGGAAATGCGTTGAGGCGAGGTTGAGTGATGGAAGCTGAGGCGTTTTCGGAAGAAATTCATTTGTGGCATAATTCAAGCGTGGTACTCATCACTTGAAAACATTTGTTAGGTCATGTATCAGCTATGTACACATGTTTTCATCTTTCATCGCAGTGAGACACGTGTAACTGACACATCTCCTACGTTGTCTTGTCCGTTGGATCAGATTTCATTTTTTTCTATGCTGATCCTGACAGTACATATGGTTTACATACTATAGACCTGGCAAAAAGTGACCTGTACCCGCAGGTCCACCCGGCCTGCCCGTTAACAAGTCTGGGTCGCTAAATTAGTGACTGTTGAAATTTGACCCAGCCCATACGGGTCCCATCAAAACTGGGCCGGGATGGTTAAACCCGTTGGTGCCCGTAAAAACCCAATGATCGAGATTTTATAAATATGCCATAGGAACTTCTGAGTGTAAGAAGAAAGCAACGCAGAGACAAAATCGGCAAAGGGGCAAAATTGTACACACAAACTGTAGCAAAATATGGCGTAGAGCAGGGATATTGTTGTAAATTCACATTTGAATTCAGTTCGTCCACCTTGCATGAACCTCTTATATATTATGGTCTATTAAAAGTCCAACTTGACCTGTGAGCTTTGTCTATTTAAACTATATAAGGAGTAACAATGGCTACTTGAACAACTCTCCTCTTTGGAAAATCTCATTGTTTCTACAAAGAGATTTTAATAGAGAAATGGGAGAACAGAAAGTTGAGAAGATGGCCGATTTTCCGGCCATAGAGACGCCGGAGAAGAAGCCCAAAAGGAACAAATATGCCATAGGATGTGCTATCCTTGCTTCCATGACTTCCATTCTCTTGGGTTATGGTTAGATTTTTTTATTTTTTTTTCTATGATAAAAATGGGGCTTTCTTCTTTGGTTTTAAGGCCATGTTTGATAACCATGAGAGTTTTTTCATGGAATATTAGTTAACCAGGTTGTGGGAGAAAGACAAGGAGGATGGAAGAGGTAGAGAAATGAGAGGCCATGAGTGAGGAGAGGGTTATAAGTGGCTGAAAAACAAGGAAATGAAAAACTCTACTCAAAATAAATTTTAATTTTTCCTTATTTTTCATCCACATTGCACCATCTCCTCAGTCATTTCCTCTCAGTTCTCTCCCTCTCCCACTCCCCGGCCCTACCCTTCTCTCAATCCTCGATAAGCTAATATTCGAAAAAAAAAATTTCATGGTTACCAAACATGACCTAAAACCTTAGAATAATTCAAGCCTTATCATTCTAGAAGAAAAATACTTTTTTTTTTTCATTTTATTAATTTAGAAGAAATGGGTAGTCGTTTTTTTTTATATTTTGAGACTTGAAGCTATATTTTGAGACTTGAAGCTAATATAAAAATGGGTTTTTCTTTTGAAGTTTGCTATAAGTAATACCTACTTATGTTTATTTTTTTTCTCTTTTCTTTTTCTGTCTATCTTATCATCATAGAAATATCTGGCTTTCTTTCTTTTTGTTTCATGTTTGTTATTCAGATATTGGTGTAATGAGCGGAGCTATATTGTTCATCCAAGATAATCTGAAGATTGGCGACGTAAAAGTACAACTCCTTGTTGGTAGTCTTAATGTCTACTCTCTAATTGGATCGGCGGCTGCCGGAAGAACGTCAGACTGGATCGGCCGGCGATACACTATAGTCTTCGCTGGAGTAATCTTCTTCTTCGGAGCTGTAATGATGGGCCTTGCGCCAAATTACGCCTTTCTAATGCTCGGAAGGTAACCAATTACTCCAAAAACTTAAGCTATTAGAGATGGCGTTAATTAATCTTTTTTTACTTTAACACTCCGCTTCATGTGTGACCCCTCTTTAGGATTGGCCTACACGTGGCACATGTAGTTCCTCTTTTGGATTGGCCATTGCATGTGGATTTTTAATATTAGGAGTTTTGAAACTAGGACCCTTGCTCCAATACCATTTAAAACAACCAATTACCCCAAAAGCTTAAGCAGTTGGAGATGGTGTTAATTAATATTTTATACTTTAACAGGTTTGTTGCTGGGATTGGCGTGGGCTATGCTCTCATGATTGCACCCGTCTACACCACCGAGCTATCCCCTGCTTCGTCTCGTGGCTTTCTCACCTCCTTCCCTGATTTATTCATCAATGGAGGAATTTTGCTTGGATACCTCTCGAATTATGCCTTTTCAGGGCTCCCCAATCACCTCAACTGGCGATTGATGCTCGGAATCGGTGCAATTCCATCCGTTTTCATAGCCGTCGGTGTCCTAGCTATGCCTGAGTCGCCACGGTGGCTCATTATGCAAGGCCGCCTTGGGGATGCTAGATGGGTATTGATAGGCTTTAACACTTTTGATGATAACTTTTTGTAGAAAACTCTGACTGACTAATTAACCGTTTTTCTTTTCTGGAAACTAGAGTAAAAAAAATTTTGGCATACGTTTTGACGAAGGCACTACTTGAATTGCAGGAATTTTTTAGAAAAGTTGGAAAGGAAAAAAATTCTTAAAATTTCTTACTTTTTTACACACAAACGTGTCCCAAAGAATTTTTATTTTTTTTTAAGGGATTTCTTACTTTTTCTACACCATATATATTGGTGGCTCTGAATTCTGATACTACTTGCTAACCCATATTTTGATTCACACATTCCAACGTACAGGTACTTACCAAAACCTCTGATACCAAAGAAGAAGTCGAATTGAGGCTTGCAGACATCAAAGAAACTGTAGGAATCCCCGCGAATTGCACCGATGATGTCGTCTCGATGCCAAAGCGCAGCCATGGGGAGGGCGTGTGGACGGACCTCTTGATTCGACCAACCCCATCGGTCCGCCGGATTCTCATCGCAGCGGTCGGAATTCATTTCTTCCAACAAGGCACCGGCATAGACGCTGTCGTCCTCTACAGCCCACGCGTCTTCAAAAAGGCCGGAATTAAGAAAAACAACCACCTACTCGCGGCTACGGTCGCCGTAGGCTTCACCAAAACATGTTTTATCTTAGTTGCTACATTTCTACTAGATAGAATTGGAAGGCGGCCCCTGTTTCTAACGAGTGTGGCAGGAATGATCGTCTCGCTTGCCGGATTAGGTTTTGGATTAACGATAATTAGTCAAAATCCCGATGAGAGGATCATTTGGGCGATCGTAATTTGCATTGTAACAATATTAGCTTATGTCTCATTCTTCTCGATCGGCCTCGGGCCGGTCACTTGGGTCTATACCGCCGAGATCTTCCCGTTGAGGCTCCGCGCTCAGGGAACTAGTATGGGTGTGGGAACAAATCGCTTGGTAAGTGGTGTAGTCTCCATGACCTTCTTATCTCTATCAAAGGCCATTACAATTGGAGGGAGCTTCTTTTTGTTCACTGGCATTGCGGTCGTTGCGTGGATTTTCTTCTACACTTTTCTTCCAGAGACTCAAGGCAAAATTCTAGAAGATATGGAGACTCTCTTCGAAAAATCCATATGGAGATCAAAATTGAAACGCGGAGGAAACACTAGCCAAGTTCAGCTAGGACATGTTGAGGCTGCAAGTAATGGCAATGCTCACTAGTAAATATTGTATATTGTGAGGTTATTTTGGAAAATTTCATGTAAAATTGGACAATTGGGGCTTCCTCGACGTCTCAAATTGATGAAAGAAGAAGGGCAAAGTGTGGTGGGAAAAAGTGTTTGACATAGACCGATAAAGAGTGTTGAAAAATTGAATAGAAAATGCTTCTCATTGGTATTCACCCTTTGTTTTTGTTATTTCCACCCTCTCCTTATATTTTCGTTCTCTCATTTGTCCATACAGCTCAAAACGATCCGCAGGCAGTAGTTTTGCTACAATAAAGGAAGGGAGATGATATTTTCACCCCCTTTGCGGTACGCATTCGCCCCCCTTTAACATGAACAGTGGGCAACCCTTAACGCTTTTTGACATCAAATCACGTTAAAATGGGGGTGAATGCATACTGCAGGGGGAGTGAAACTATCATCTCCCTAAAGGAATATAGTGGAAGAGACAAAAAAAAACAAGACAAAGAAAAAGGTCATAATTGTTAACTTACCAACTTCTCCAGAAGCTTAAGCTTTTGGAGAGAGGCACTTTTTTAATCTTGTATACAAGTGGCACATGTGGCCCCTCTTTCTTGGGTTGGCCTACACGTGGCACATGTGGCTCCTCTCTTGGTTTTGGCCATTACATGTGGAATTTTGCTATCCGGGAGGTTTGAACTCAGGACCTTTGCTCTGATACCATGTTAACTTACCAACTTCTCCAGAAGCTTAAGCTTAAGTTTTTGGAGAAAGGCATTTTTTTAAATTTTGTATACTTAAACATTTTTGCCAAGTGGGACCACATATGCCACGTGTTTGCCAAGTGGGCCACGTTTTTTTTTAATTAATATTGTTGAATTTTCCTTTGTATAAGAGAGAGAGTTATTATAATTCAAAATTATAATCTGTATTCCTCTCATTTTGTATAATCCGAAATTTCCTAAAATTCCAATCAACAATGATCTCTCTAAATTTCATATAATCTTATCATTTCCCTTTAAATCATGGAAAAAAGATATTAGGACAGCTAAGACAGAGATGGGAAGCTATTTTATAGCCAATGGTTTGGATTTGGACAGCTCTGCTATTTTTCTAGAGGTTGAGAATAAGAGAGAGCTTTATATAACTTTTTTAATATGATGAGAAGAAGATGAGAAGAAAATTAATTAGGCATAAGAATACGTTACTTCGAATT
This sequence comes from Tasmannia lanceolata, assembly GCF_043159265.1. Classification (NCBI taxonomy): domain Eukaryota; kingdom Viridiplantae; phylum Streptophyta; class Magnoliopsida; order Canellales; family Winteraceae; genus Tasmannia; species Tasmannia lanceolata. Next base: position 69,724,868 of record NW_027518695.1, read on the forward strand.
GAATTTTTTTCGTGGCCGAACATGTCCTAAATTAATCTTTAATTCCAAGCGGCCAAAATCAATGTTTTCTTATTCTTAATCTAATAAGGGAAATGATAGATACACTCCAATGTTTTGATACCACACTCTACTAGCTTGTCTTTTAGTATTTAAAAGGCTGTCAACATGTTATTACAGTTCCCAAAAAGCTCTTACAAGCCTTTTAAATACTAAAAGACAAGCGTGGATATCAAAACATTGAACTGCTGATATCATTTCCCTCTAATAATTGTGCAATTATGAATAATTTTGTTTATTAATACCACATTATTTTTCTAATTTCATTGACAAATGGAGTTCAACGATAGTTGTCATGGAAGTCTTGCTTTTGTCTATTTTCTACTTAAAAAATGTTGGCTACATATATATACAGCCAAAACCATACACAACCTGCCATCTTACACTTGCACGTCATGATCATCTAACTCTTTGATTGACATTAAGGGCCCGTTTGGATACATCATGCATTTGTATTTTGATTTGGATTTGAGTTTTGGATACAAGATACATCAATCATCTTTATGATCATGTTTTAAGAGAGAGAGACAGAAAGAGAGAGAGAGAGAGGGAGAGCGGGATGTCTCGCTGTTGCCGGTGCAACTTTGAAGAGCAACGACGGTGAAGGAAGTTGCCACAAATATTGATTTCCAAATAATGTCTCGCAGAATAGATTTGAAAATCGGAATTTTTTGCATTGTTGCAGCTGATTTGGAAATCTATGGATCTGATCCAGTTCAAAATATTAACTAAATCCAAATCTAAATCTTGTGGGTATCCAAACGTGGCCTAAGGTTTTAAAGATTCTAAAACGATACCTGTTTGAAAATTGCCCTGTTTCCACGCCTTTAGTTTCCTAAGCTGCTGGGATTGCTAGCTTTGAGACTTAAGGATGGGTCCAAAATAAGCACGTCCCCATAAAATGATAAAATAGTGGTCAATCAGAGAGAGAGAGAGATTCTCTTGGGTTTAAGTTTTGAGGAGAAAGATGGTATTTTGATGTGCAAAACAGTCATTTAAGTGAAATACATTCCACATAAGGGAAATGTTATCAGCACTACTGTATTTTGAAGAGGGTACTCCTCACTTTATTCAAGGTACGGTATGGCCAGCATCATAGGATGATCCAAACCGTCCATTAGATGGGTCACAGCCTAAATAGGGAAATGTTATCAGCACTACTGTATTTTGAAGAGGGCACTCCTCACTTTATTCAAAGTATGGTATGGCCCGCACCATAGGATGATCCAAACCGTCCATTAGATGGGCCACAACCTAAATAGGTTGTGCCCCAAAAATTATTTTCATAGGTTGATCCTAAGGATCAACCTATGGTGCGGGCCATACCGTACTTTTAATAAAGTGAGGAGTGCCCTCATCAAAATATATTTCATGGTTTTGAGGCATTATATCTTTTCCTTTTTCTTTTTCTTTTTGCGGGATTGTGGGGGGGGGGGGGTGTAATAAGAGAATTTTGCCTATGGATATCTAAATATGACTTAAGTAGAAATTAAATTATTGAGGCCTTCCCCCATTCACTTGTTGGCATGATCGTGCTTCCTCAAGGCACCTTATAGAAGCATTTATGTTGGATGAATCTTGTAAGTAGGGTGTTTTGTTAGAAGAGTTGTAAACCTCGGGCAAAATTGCTACGTGTAGCGGAATTAAAAATCTCGTAGAATAAAAAATTTCCTTCAATTTTGCCCTTTAGCCCAAGAATCCTAGGGTCTAGATGATCTGATGGTGATCAAAATAAAACATATAATATATAAATTACCTTAGTTGTTGTTGTGAAGAAGAACCACTGCGTGATCTACTCCTCGAATCGCCCCGAACGATCTAATCCCCGTAGAACTGCAAGTTGATCCGATAGAATCATTTATTTTGCACAAAGGGATTGAGAACAACTTTTGTTCTCAGTTAAAATCTGATCCAAATCAGGTCTTTGGATGGGAAATACAATTATATTTGATGGCTCTTTGGTAGTTTTCACAAAAAATAGAAGTAGAAATAGTGGAACTAGAAGAAAAAGGAAAGAGAGAATTGTTGGATGTTTTCGGAGAGCACTTTTGGGAGTGTCTTTGAGGATGGGAGAGCATAAAAAAATGTGCTATGTACTTTTATATAGTGATGGTTTCCAACTTTTAAAAATTCTTAAAGTCTCTCTCACAATTTGACTCAATTTGGAAAAACTAGTTAACTAAACTTTGGAAACCAAAACAAAGTGGGAACCTATGGATGTTTTCAACTATCATTAGGAGTGTTTCCAACCTAATAAAAACATGGCTTGCTATTGGAGAACAAAGGAATAAGTGAAAAAAATTAATTCATATTTTTTCTCATACAAAATCTCCTACAATCTCTCTCTCTCTCTCTCTCTCTCTCTCTCTCTCTCTCTCTCTCTCTCCTTAATTAAATATTCCTTCGCTATTTTCTCTCCAAAGAGGTATTGCACAAGATTTTATTTAATTAAAAAATAAAGCCAAATAAGATTGAGAATCCACAATTGGCTTTTTTGCATGGGCCCACCCAATTTCGCCCTATGTGGATTTCCACATTGATTTTCCAATTGAATATAAATTCGTATTTAATTCTCCAATTAGATAAATAAAATATCCTACCGTCCAATAGGCTTAAAGCCTGTTAGCCCAAGGGTTCCCATGGGTTCAACTATTCACCTTTACCTTCTTGTTTTGATTCTAGCAAACCCAAATTGATTAGTCTTTATGGACTAATGTGTTACTTTGTAGTGTTGTGCCTTAGACAAGAACTTTATATGTCATATCGCTATTACACAACTCAACACAACACATGGCTTGAGGATCAATATGAACAAAAGAACTAAGTGAACTAAGTGAGCTTGCACATATTGGAGGAACCACCTTTGGGAGATGTCTAAGTATAGAGCTCAAGTTGAGGATCCCACAAGCAAACCTAGCATATGCAAAGAGGAGCTTCAAGATGAACAAGTGTTGGTGACTATCTCAAGCATTCAATAGGAAGATGATTCAAGAAGAGAAGTCACATGTACCAAAGCCATATCAAGTGTTCACTTCCAAGCCCAAGAGCTCAAAGACCTTTGAAGCCAATATGATGAAGGTGCTAAGTAGTTTATCTTTCTAGATTGTATTGGAGATCTCTTTCAAGTGGGTTTGCATTTCAAAGTATTTTTCAAACCTCTGATGCAGGTGCATCTTGCGCACTCAAGAGGATCAACGGTCAAGATCATTAGAAACTTAATCGGACCGTCAGAATCCCTCTAATCAGAAAATATTATGCGGCGCTCAAATCAACAGTCCACGTTGATTATTAATCTTCAAGAGAGTTCTATTTTAGTTTGATTTTATTTAAGATTTGCTTTAAGTAATTTTAGCAATGCTTTAAGTAATTTTAGCAATTTTCTTTAGATGTGACGTCCAAGAAAAAGAATTAGTTAATAATTTCACTTTTATACAGATTTAGTTAGAAGATTTTTAGGAATTTGATTGAGGTTAGGAGTTTTATTATTTTGGGAAGTTTCTTTAGAGTAGGAAATTAATTAACTTATGATTAGGATTAGGATTAGGATTAGTCTTTTCAAAAGCCTATAAATAGGCATCATTGTAAAACGTTTTGATCATTATTGGAATAAAATTTGGTTGCCTATTGTTGCTTTTTAGAGAACACCCACTAGAGCCACCTGTTGCACTTTTGACCCTCTATGAGAGAGCCACCTGCTGCTATCTCTACAACAAGCCATCTGCTGCTTGTTTTTGCCGTCTCAATTCAATCCGCCACTACGCCCATGCGTTATTTGGTATTAGAGCTTAGGGAATAAAGGATTCCATCTCCTCTGTAATCTTGGGTTAGAAAAATATTAGTGGTCACCATGTCTCTATTACGAGCGGATATAATCGCCAAGATGTTTTAAATTATAAGTGATATGGAAGAAAGACAACGGGCTCGAGATGAAGAACAATGGGTTCGCGATGAAAAGTTTCAAACTCAGATCGACACCCTTACTGAGCAAGTCAAGGCGATAGTTGATAGATTAGACCAGCGTGTTGGTGAACATAGTATGAGCAAAGCACAATCTCCATCTATCCCTGAAGATCCACAGATGCCAGAAGAACCGCTCCATAAGGATTCCTTGGAGGAAGAAGACAAAATCGATAAGGATGCCGATGAAGAATTGATTGAAACTGAGTTCAAAGCCCTTGATTCCGACAAAAGCAAGAGCTACTTTCTTCCTTCACAAACAAGGTTAGATGAACATAGCGAGGGCAAGCTTTCCACTCAAATCAAATTCCATCGTTTGCCTGCACGTGCCACCAGGTGGAAGTATCTAATCTGTTGAAAAGGCCTCCAATTCCAAGTTGGAGCAAAGAGTGCTAAAGACTTTGTGGTTTAGGGTCCGGTCAAAATGGGGTGTCTACACCAACCTTAGTGCTTGTGAGAGCCAAGCTCCTTCTTGCTCTAAAGTTAAAAGGGGTAGAACTTCAACTGTTTGGTCTACCTTCACTCATGAAGAAATAAGACGTCCCGATGGGAAAGTAAAAGTTAGGGCAATTTGTAAACATTGTAAAAGGGATCTTAGTTGTAATGTTTCGGTAGAACGAGCCACTTAAAAAGGCATGCCAACGCTTGCGGTAAAAAGCATGGCCCGTTAGACCCTAAGCAAACCCAACTAAGTCACACGTCTAGTTCAATAGGAATATTTTCCTACTCTCATGATAATAATAGAAGAGAACTAGTCGCATACATTATACACTCCGAACAACCATTTGTTTTTGGAGAAGATAAATATTTTGAAAAATATGTTTAACAAGCTTTAAATCCTGCTTTTAAAAGGGTACTTAGAAATACTCTAAAATCGTATAGTTGTAAACTTTTTAATGAACGTAAACAACAACTGATTTCATATTTTGAAGGATTTAATGGGAAATTTGTACTTACTTCTGATATTTGGAGTACCAAAAAGGGTTATTCATATATTTGTGTAACCACACACTATATCAACTCTAATTGGCTTTTAGAAAAAAGAATTATTAGCTTTAGTCTTATGGATTACCCACATACTGGAAATATTATATCAACACATATTTTAAATACTACTCATAAATATAATATTACAAAAAAAAAATTCTATAACTCTAGCTAATGCTAATAATAATACTTCCACAGTAGAGTTATTAAAAACTGAATTGAAACCTATGTTAAGTGAAAAACTTTTTCATATTAGATGTGCATGCCATATTTTAAATTTGGCTGTGCAAGATGGTTTAGCTCTTATTGACCCACAAATAGAAAATATTAAAACTTATATTACATTTATCAATTCTTCAATGTTTAGAAGACAAGAATTTGCAAAATTATGCAACACCTATGGAAAAGAATTTTTTAAATTCAAATTAGATGTTAGACATAAGTGGAATTCAACTTATTTAATGTTCGAACATTGCCTCTCAAATAAAACTTTAATTCAATCATTTTGTAATGAAAATATACCTCAACCTCTCTGTTACACTGTAGGTCTCCCAGATTGGAACACTTGTGAGGGTTTCATGAGTTTTCTTGAAGTTTTTTATACTACAACTAATATATTTTTTGCTGTTTACAAACCAACCTCAAACATAATTATGAGTAACTTATATAACATCATGCTTACTTTAAAAAAAAAAATAGAACTGAAAGTCATGAACAAATAATTGAAGTCATGGAGGCTAAATTTAAAAAATATTTTAATAAAAATCCACTTTTATATTCCTTCAGTACAGTAACGGACCCTAGGTTTAACTTACAAGGTTTAGAAGTCTTGTTAGAAGAGTGCAATAACAATCTTGGTAATGATCCTGAAGATTCAGGGAATAGTATAAATAAAATTAAATCATTATTAAGGTCTATGTATCATATATATGAGGTGGAACATGGACAAAGAAGACCCAGTTCTTCTACGAGCTCGGGGCCTAAAAATAATCCAATTTTTACTTTAATAAGCCTAAAAAGAGCAAAACCTAGTAGTGTTGGTGAAGCATCTTGCAATGAGTTATCGTTGTATTTGAAAAATGAACATTATATCAATCCCGAAGAATGGAAAACTTTTGAAATTTTGTCGTGGTAGAAAGCAAATGAGAAAATATATCCAGTGCTATCCGTCATGGCACGTGATCTACTAACCCCCCTTTTAGTACAGGTAATAGGGTTTTAGAAGACAAAAGAACCACAATGTCATCAAAAACATTGGAGGTATGTGTGTGCTTGAAGGACTGGCTTGATGCATATGGTAGGATACAAGGACTGGAAGGCTCAAGCTCATCATCTGAAGATTGATGAAGACTTTTAATTTAGAAGTTGTTGTAATTTCAAAGTTGTATTGATATTTTCTCTTTTCTTTCCTTTAATGTTGGTGGGTTAGAGGCAAGGTTCTATGTCCTCCTCAGCTCCTCTTTTCTTGTTATAATATTTGATATTAATAAAACTTAAAGGACCCGCCGGGTTCCTAGATAAATATTCCGGGCACAATCGATCTTTGTTTCTAAATTACTATTGTAAAGTAATTGTACATGAAATTGACAAAAAGGGGGACCAAGAAAATTGTAAACAAAAATTGACAAAAGGGGGGCCAAGAAAATTGTTCACAAAATTTTAAAAAAAGTATTTTTTTTTAAACAGACCATTTCTCTGAACTCCGTGGGAATCCACAGAATTCCGAGAACACTTCTCGAAACTCCGTGGGGATCAAAAGTTATAATTCAAAATAAAAAAATTACACGGGCCGGCACGGCGGGCTGCGGGCTGCGGGCCTCGGGTCGTACTGTGCCAGCCTCGAGGAATTCCGCCCGGCACGGCACAGCCCGAACCCTTCCATGCTGTGCCGTGCCAGGCCCGCGGGTCTATCCAGGCCTAATTTGGTCGTGTCGTGCCGACCCGGCACGTTTGCCACCTTCAACAAATTTGTAAGATAATAACGTTTCTAGTTGCATCGCACGGGACTACAACTAGTCAATATTGATAAAGCTGAATGTGGTAAGCTGGGTTGTCGCCACGTGGCACCCCGAAATTTAACAACGCTTGCATTCCCTTATTTTAAAAATATTTTTTAAGGATAATACCATAAGGAATTCTAAAAGTTACTCTTTCCAAATTACATGGCACATTTCCTAATGCCTTAATCAATAAGCTGAATGTGGTAAGCAGAGGTGTCGCCACGTGGCACCCCCACGTGGGATTTTGAAATTTAAAAACGCTTGCATTCCCTTATTTAAAAACATATTTTTTTAAGGATAATACTGCAAGGAATTCCAAAAGTTACACTTTCCAAATTACATGGTACGTTTCCTAATGCATTAATCAATAAATTATCGATATTTATATTGCTGATAATTTATCATTCACTGATTTGGTTACACGACCCATCTTATTTTTCTCTGTTCCCGTCTCAAACATGTTTCAAATTCCTAAGCAAGAGTCAAAACCCAAACGACACTTCTCTTTCTCTCTACCCAAACGACACTTCTCTTTCTCTCTATCTCAACGAATACGCCCCGTGCATCGCACGGAACTGTAACTAGTACTCATATTTCTTCGAATTTAAGAACAAATCAAATAAGATAAGAAGAAATGGTGGATTGAGCTACATGTAGCATAAGGGGACCCAACTCTGTCAGTGTAGATTTCATTTTCATTGAATCTATAAAGCTGAATGTGGTAAGCTGGGGTGTCGCCACGTGGCACCCTCACTTGGCACCCCGAAATTTAAAAACGCTTGCATTCCCTTATGTAAAAAATGTTTTTTTAAGGATAATGCCGCAAGAAATTCCAAAAGTTATTGTTTCCAAATTACATGGCACGTTTCCTAATGCTTTAATCAATAAGCTGAATGTGGTAAGCTGGGGTGTCGCCATGTGGCACTCCAAAATTTAAAAATGCTTGCATTCCCTTATTTAAAAAATGTCTTCTTTAAGGATAATACCGCAAGGAATTCCAAAAGTTACTCTTTCCAATTACATGGCATGTTTCCTAATGCCTTAATCAATAAATGATCGATATTTATATTGTTGATAATTTATCTTTCACTGAGTTGGTTAGACGACCCATCTTATTTTTCTCCGTCCCTGTCTCAAACATGTTTCATATTCCTAAGCAAGAGTCAAAACCCAAACGATACTTCTCTTTCTATTTATCTTAACGGATACGCCCCGTGCATCGCACGGGACTGCAACTAGTACTCATATATCTTCGAATTTAAGAACAAATCAAATAAGACAAGAAGAAATGGTGGATTGAGCTACATATAACACAAGGGACCCTACTCTGTCAGTGTAGATTTCGTTTTCATTGAATCTATAAAGCTGAATGTGGTAAGCTGGGGTGTCGCCAAGTGGCACCCTCACATGGCACCCCGAAATTTAAAAATGCTTGCATTCCCTTATTTAATTTTTTTTTTAAAGGATAATACCGCAAGGAATTCCAAAAGTTACTCTTTCCAAATTACAAGGCACATTTCCTAATGCCTTAATCAATAAATTATCGATATTTATATTGTTGATAATGTATCTTTCACTGATTTGGTTACACGGCCCATCTTATTTTTTTCCATTCCCGTCTCGAACGCGTTTCATATTCCTAAGCAAGAGTCAAAACCCAAACGACACTTTTCTTTCTCTCTATCTCAACGTGCATCACACGGAACTGTAACTAGTACTCATATATCTTCGAATTTAAGAACAAATCAAATAAGACAAGAAGAAATAGTGGATTGAACTATATGTAGCATAAAGGGACCCAACTCTGTCAGTGTAGCTTTCGTTTTCATTGAATCTATAAAGCTGAATATGGTAAGATGGGGTGTCGCCACATGGCACCCCGAAATTTAAAAACGCTTGCATTCCCTTATTTAAAAAATATTTTTTTAAGGATAATACTGCAAGGAATTCCAAAAGTTACTCTTTCCAAATTATATGGCACTTTTCCTAATGCGTTAATCAATAAGCTAAATGTGGTAAGGTGGGTGTCGCCAGGTGGCACCACGAAATTTAAAGATGCTTGCATTCCCTTATTTAAAAACTTCTTTTTTTAAGGATATTACCGCAAGAAATTCCAGAAGTTACTCTTTCCAATTACATGGCACGTTTCCTAATGCCTTAATCAACAAATGATCGATATTTATTTTGTTGATAATTTATCTTTCACTGATTTGGTTAGAAGACTCATCTTATTTTGCTCCATTCCCGTCTCAAACACGTTTTATATTACTAAGCGAGAGTCAAAACCCAAATGACAATTCTCTTTCTCTCTATCTCAACGAATACGCTCTGTGCATCGCACGGGACTGCAACTAGTACTCATATATCTTCAAATTTAAGAACAAATCAAATAAGACAAGAAGAAATGGTGGATTGAGTTACATGTAGCATAAGGGGACCCAACTCTGTCAGTGTAGACCTCATTTTCATTGAATCTATAAAGCTCAATGTGGTATGCTGGGTGTCGCCACGTGGCACCCCGAAATTTAAAAACGCTTGCATTCCCTTATTTAGAAAACATTTTTGTAAGGATAATACCGCAAGGAATTCCAAAAGTTACTCTTTCCAAATTACATGGCACGTTTTGTAATGCCTTAATCAATAAGCTAAATGTTGTAAGCTAGGGTGTCGACACGTGGCACCCCCACGTGGCACCCCGAAATTTAAAAACGCTAGCATTCCCTTATTTAAAGAACATCTTTTTTTAGGGATAATACCGCAAGGAATTCCAAAAGTTACTCTTTCCAAATTACATAGCATGTTTCCTAATGCCTTAATCAATAAATTATCGATATTTATATTGTTGATAATTTATCTTTCACTGATTTGGTTAGACAACCCATCTTATTTTTCTCCGTTCCCGTCTCAAACACGTTTCATATTCTTAAGCAAGAGTCAAAACCCAAACGACACTTCTCTTTCTCTCTATCTCAACGGATACGCCCCGTGCATCGCAGGGGACTGCAACTAGTACTGATATATCTTCGAATTTAAGAACAAATCAAATAAGACAAGAAGAAATGGTGGATTGAGCTACATGTAGCATAAGGGGACCCTACTCTGTCGGTGTAGATTTCATGTTCATATAATCTATAAAGCTAAATGTGGTAAGCTGAGGTGTCGCCACATGGCACCCCCACGTGGCCCCTCGAAATTTAAAAACGCTTGCATTCCCTTATTTAAAAAGCTTTTTTATGGATAATACCGCATGGAAATCCAAAAGTTACTCTTTCCAAATTACATGGCACGTTTCCTAATGCCTTAATCAATAAGCTGAATGGGGTAAGCTAGGGTGTCCCTACGTGGCACCGCGAAATTTAAAAACGCTTGCATTTAAGGGTGTCAATTTTGGCTCGGGCTCGGAAGCTCGCTCGAGCTCGGCTCGGCTCGAATCCTTAACGAGCCGAGCCGAGCCCGAGTTAGACCAGGCTCGGCTCGTTAAGGCTCGTTAAGAATTTAATATATTTAAATATATATATTATATATTAATATATACACTAAAAGGGTTGTGCAGGGAGTGAAAGGGGGAGGCAAAATATGTCACTTCTCTTTTTGAACCCCATTTGTTACTTGGACCACCCCCCGTAGTGTAAAAAGAGTAGTAAAAAACACTAGATAGGGCTGTCCAGGGAAGATGAGGTGTGTGAAATTAATACAATTCGAGCTCCATAAGGCTCGCGAGCCTGGCCAAGCCTGACCGAGCCGAGCTTTTGAGCTTAACGGGCCAAGCTCGGCTCGACTCGGCTCGTTTACACCCCTACTTGCATTCCTTTATTTAAAAAGGTCTTTTTTAAGGATAATACTGCAAGGAATTCCAAAAGTTACTCTTTCCAAATTACATGGCACATTTCCTTATGCCTTAATCAGTAAATTATCGATATTTACATTGTTGATAATTTATCTTTCACCTAAACGACACTTCTCTTTCTCTCTATCTGAACGAATACGCTCTGTGCATCGCACGGGACTGCACCTAGTACTCATTTATCTTCGAATTTAAGAACAAATCAAATAAGACAAGAAGAAATGGTGGATTCAGTAACATGTAACATAAGGGGACCCAATTCTGTCAGTGTAGACTTCGTTTTCATTGAATCTATAAAGCTAAATGTGGTAAGCTGGGTGTTGCCACGTGGCACCCCGAAATTTAAAAACGCATTCCCTTATTTAAAAAATATTTTTGTAAGGATAATACCGCAAGGAATTCCAAAAGTTACTCTTTCCAAATTACATGGCACGTTTTGTAATGCCTTAATCAATAAGCTAAATGTTGTAACCTAGGGTGTCGCCACGTGGCACCCCCACGTGGCACCCCGAAATTTAAAAACGCTTGCATTCCCTTATTTAAAGAACATCTTTTTTTAAGGATAATACCGCAAGGAATTCCAAAAGTTACTCTTTCCAAATTACATGGCATGTTTCCTAATGCCTTAATCAATAAATTATCGATATTTATATTGTTGATAATTTATCTTTCACTGATTTGGTTAGACAACCCATCTTATTTTTCTTCGTTCTCATCTCAAACACGTTTCATATTCCTAAGCAAGAGTCAAAACCCAAACGACACTTCTCTTTCTCTCTATCTCAACATATACGCCCCGTGCATCGCACGCGGGACTGCAACTAGTACTCATATATCTTCAAATTTAAGAACAAATCAAATAAGACAAGAAGAAATGATGGATTGAGCTATATGTAGCATAAGGGGACCCTACTCTGTCAGTGTAGATTTCGTTTTCATATAATCTATAAAGCTAAATGTGGTAAGCTGGGGTGTCACCACGTGGCACCCCCACGTGGCCCCCGAAATTTAATAACGCTTGCATTCCCTTATTTTAAAAACTTTTTTTAAGGATAAACCGCAGGGAATTCCAAAAGTTACTCTTTCCAAATTACATGGCACGTTTCCTAATGCCTTAATCAATAAGCTGAATGTAGTAAGCTAGGGTGTCCCTACGTGGCACCCCGATATTTAAAATTGCTTGCATTCCCTTGTTTAAAAAAGGTCTTTTTTAAGGATAATACTGCAAGGAATTCCAAAAATTACTCTTTCCAAATTACATGGCACTTTTCCTTATGCCTTAATCAGTAAATTATCGATATTTACATTGTTGATAACTTATGTTTCACTAATTTGGTTAGACGACCCATCTTATTTTTCTCCGTTCCCGTCTCAAACACGTTTCATATTCCCAAGCAGGAGTCAAAACCCAAACGACACTTCTCTTTCTCTCCATCTCAACGGATACGCCCCGTGCATCACAGGACTGCAACTAGTACTCATATATCTTCGAATTTAAGAACAAATCAAATAAGACAAGAAGAAATGGTGGATTGAGCTACATGTAGCATAAGGGGACCCTACTTTGTCAGTATAGATTTCATTTTCATTTAATCTATAAAGCTGAATGTGGTAAGCTGGGGTGTCGCCACGTGGCCCCTCGAAATTTAAAAACGCTTGCATTCCCTTATTTAAAAAACTTTTTTCAAGGATAATACCGCAAGGAATTCCAAAAGTTACTCATTCCAAATTACATGGGACGTTTCCTAATGCCTTAATCAATAAACTGAATGTGGTAAGCTTTGGTATCACTACGTGGCACCCCGAAATTTGAAAACGCTTGCATTCCCTTATTTAAAAAATGTTCTTTTTTAAGGATAATACCGCAAGGAATTCCAAACGTTACTCTTTTCAAATTACATGTCACGTTTCCTAATGTCTTAATCAATAAAGTATCAATATTTTTATTGTGCATAATTTATCTTTCACTGATTTGGTTAGACGACCCATCTTATTTTTCTCCGTTCCCGTCTCAAACACGTTTCATATTCCTAAGCAAGAGTCAAAACCTAAACGACAATTCTCTTTCTCTCTATCTCAACAGATACGCCCCGTGCATCGCACGGGACTGCAACTAGTATGATTAAATAACTTCATGCTTTAATTTGATATCAACTCACCTTTCGATTAATCTGTTTGAAAAAGAAATCTGAATGTGCGAGCCTGTGCACGGGGGCCGGGTATTACAATGCGGGCCAGGTAAAACCCAATCCAGTTTGCAACACTAGCTCAGCCTATCTACATTTGGGCCCAACAAATGAATGGTAAGGAGGCTATATATTTACCCCATTGTAAAAATGGATGTCATAGATACACTGGAGGGGCTCGTAGAAGAAAAGGGGAGCTAATATATCACTTCTTCATTTGTCTCCTGATAAGTGGGCTGAACCTTTCTTTTTCTTTTTCTTTTTCTTTTTCCAACCAAAGCTTTCCACCATAATTAGGGGCGCAACTCAGATAGGGTTGAAGCCAACTCGAACCAAGCTCAAAACTCTAAACCGTCGACTCGTACTCCGACCCTACCCTCAATCCGTTGAAGGCTATCCCGACTCAACCTGAAAAATTAATGTCTCAACTCGAACCGACCCGATTTCCCAATTCGGGTCGGATTGACCTGGTTATGGTGATATCTTTCCCCTTTAGGTTTTTATGTTCTAGTTTGGGTTGGAACTCGGGTCGGGTTCGAGTTTGGGTTCGGGTTGGCCTCAACCCAACCCAACCCGACCCGAGTTGCACCCCTAGATTCCTCAACCCTAATCTAAACCCAACCCAATTTGGGTTCAACTTCGTCGACCCGAACCCGACCGGACCCGAGTGGCACCCTTGTCCATAGTTAACACATACGGGGGCGATCGTGGTTATTATTGTTTGAGAATCAATTTGTACTCCCAAACGGGAATATATGGTTTTTATTTAGACCGTTGATCTTATGGACTATCTGAGGGACCTCCTCTAATTCTGGCCACATGCTGAATAGAAATCCCATCCATTAAGTTTAAGAACTATATAAACCAACGGTTGAAGGTTCTGCTTTCAGAGCGAAAACCCTAACCCTAAGAACCTTCTAGGGTTTCTAATGCAAAACTAAAAAAAACCCTATTTAAAGCCCTCTCCAGAGACCACTTCCCTACTACTCCTCTGCAATTCCTCCTTCTGCCGCAACCCTAATCCCATCTAGTTTTTTCTAGTTCTTCATTTTTCTTTCTTTCCCCTTACTATGTTTCTTTGTAGATGTCGAAAACCCTAACCCTAAGAACCTTCTAGGGTTTCTAATGCAAAACTAAAAAAACCCCTATTTAAACCCCTCTCCAGAGACCACTTCCCTACTACTCCTCTGCAATTCCTCCTTCTGCCGCAACCCTAATCCCATCTATTTTTTTCTAGTTCTTCATTTTTCTTTCTTTCCCCTTACTATGTTTCTTTGTAGATGTTTATAAGGTATGACTGTTTATATCTCTGTATTTTTTTTTCTGGGTAGATGAAAAATAGAAAATAATTTAGCAATAATAATTGCATCTTTTACCTTCTTCTCATTAAATCTTTCAATTGATGAGGAGATATAACAGGTGCAGAAAACTTAAAAGGTTGGCTTACCAGCCCATTGCATAGTTTCTTAGCCATGGTGTCAAATGGTTTCCACCAAAATCCCTTATAATTCTCATTAAAATAGATAAATGTTTCTTGTAATTTTTCATTGCTTCTATTTATTTATTGTGTTATAGTTTCAAATGAAATGGCAAATGATGGAATAATCTTATCCTACACACTGAAAATTCTTGTGTGGACTATAACTCCGCTTATTATCTGATGCCATAGGTTTTTTTTTTTTTTTTTCAATTTTTTGAAGCTTTTAGTTTCACTATGGATTGAGTTTTGACTGTAAACTCATATTGCACTTTCATGGCAATTTGGGTTTTTTTTTTAGATTCCAGTTGGTCTGTGAATAATGGCTCAAATATGATGGAACTGTAATTTGGGTTTATAAGCTACTTTATCATTCTTACCTACTCAGATGGTTCAATGATCAAATACTTGTAAAAGGTCAATCTGGTTGCAATGTTGTCTTTTGGGATTGCATTTAACATGTAAAAATTGAATTTCCAAAGATCCAAATTGTAGTTTTGATGTATGCACAAATGCACCCATTGTCTTGTTAATGCATTTTTTTTACATGGAAATCCTGTTTCATGATCTTTTGTTCTGTGAACCAAATGTTGACTGGTTTGGGGAGGCAGATGATGTAGATAATCTTATCCTACACACTGAACTATCACTTGTGGAATACTACTCTGTTATTATCTGATGTCTTCTGCAATCTTAGTTTATGTTTTCAGTGTTACTATCCTTAGTTTAAGTGTTCAGTTTCTGAAATTTTTCATATGACTATATGAATTTGAAATGAGTCATTTTTATCATTACTTGTCATTGAAACTAGAGCCATTGACCTACAATGATTCTTGCTATTGATTCTTGTGTTTTTGTCAAATGATCTGATAGAAACCATGCACCTTAATTACTGTCTTAGAAGCTTGTAACATTGATTTGTTGGATTGGTGCTTTGAGTTAGTTCTAAACTCAATGATGAGAAAAGCAGACGGGCGGTCAGAACCTGATGCCGTGTTGAATGTCTGCAAATTTCCATATGGAATATCTGAGAGTTCAATTTTGTTGGCCAGTATCATTATAGGTTTCCACATTGCACTTCCATATGTTTATGATTAGTGGTAATGTTCATTTTCCTCTCACTATTTACACTATGTTCTTTATTCTTATTTGTCAATCGTTTCTTCTCCTGAGCAAAATGAATAGTAATATCATGTTGATGAATGATCTTGACATCTGTCTCATATTTCAATCCATGTTCATAATGATTTGGAAAATATGCTTTTGATTTCTAATTAGTTATCTGTATTTTGCCCCTGCTATGATGAAGAAATGCTTATATTATGTCTGGACAACTGAGACATGTCTATGATTGTAAAGCTTCTTCTGAGCATTTAATGATCTTGACATCTTTCTCATATATATATACCCTGCAATTTATAACTGTATGCACTACTGCTAGTTCTGTGTTTTGTTTCTTAGTGTCTCAGGCAATCTGACTGGGCACAACTCGAAACATTTTTTTTGTTGTTTCGCATTCTGATAGGAATCTGTCGATCTTACACTTTTCCATATATGTATCCACAGAGCCGATTATTGCGATTATTATTTTTTAATTATTCCTCTGTTTGTTCTTTGTGATTATGTTTTAAGAAAAACTTAAATAGCAGATGAAAAAAGAGGAAACCTGTGATGAAATACGTGTTGGAATTACCGGCTGATGTGGGTTCATTTGATTATGAACTATCTGATGTCAAAGTTACTGGCTTGCTGAGGTTTCTCTCTTTTATTCACCTTCATTGTAGACTCGGATGCTATTGATTTAATGTCTTCCCTAATTGCAACTAGATTACCAGTCCGGATTGAATTAGTAAGTAGTGTTTGGCTGCGCAGAGTAGGTGAATAAGTTGGTGGTATCCCTACTGATATGGAGAGAAAAGATAGGGGAGAGAGGGAGAGGACAAGCACCATTCGTATGATTTTTCAAGCAAAATTCTTCCTTTTGTGGAATTTGGTTTGAAATCTATATGGAGGCGACAAATATTTCACCTCAATAGGTATGCAATAATTGCCTAGGAGACATGCCAATGAGCATTCTTGGATTTTGTTTTATAAATAGCAACCGAACAAGGAATGGCGTCTTAAATTCCTTCAAAATCTTGACAGTTGAGATTCAGGGTAACCAAACACAGCGTCAGAATAGTAACATTTAATATTAAAATGTCTCTCTTCAGAGTAGAGAAAAGAGGAACAATAGTCCGGTTGAACTACATTCTGATAGCACCTTCATTTTTTATTGGATTGAAGTGGAATGATTGACCAATATGTCTCATTACAGATTGCTACTTGCTTATCCACAGGGACTAATTTTGAACCCCCAATTTTGTGTTGTGCAACTTGATTGGTAAGAGAGCTAAAGAGCAAATTGCCTGAGAAATGAGGAAGATCTAATCTTTTTAGCTTGTGTTCAGAAACACTCTTTAGAGTCTCTAATAGGTATTGATCCGAGAAAAGAGGAAGATCTAATTCTATATTTTATGGTTCAAAGATTATTGGGTGGCGACAATGCTGAATTTTTTGCTGGGTAGGACCTAAAATCAAGGTGGATGAAAAGTGGTGCTCCTATTGTTTTTCCAAACCAAAAAAGATAGTTTTGCCCTTGAGTCAAATAACGAATAATAAGACTTATTCTTCATCTTCTCATTTTTCATCCTGATTTTATCTGTTTTCATCTCTGCAACTATATAGAAGAGGAAGAGAAGAAAAAAGGGATAAAAATAGAATAAAGAAGGAAAATGAAAGTTGCCAATAAAAAAAGAATTGATATAAGAAAAAATGGAAGTTGCTGAAAAAAATGGAAAAAATAAAGGACTTGGTGATCTTTGTCAGACTCGGTGTTATTGCGATTAGACTCGTTATTATTTTAATCTAAATTGGGTTTATTTGACTCGGGGTTACCCCGTTATGAATTATGGATAACCTCAGTTTGACCGAGACAACTCTAAGTCAGATCGGGATAACCCAGAATTTGATCGAGGTAACTCAGAGTCTGACCGGAATGACTTCGAGTTTGGCATAGATAAGTGATGACCTTGAGTTAGCCTGAGATAGCCCTAAGTTTGATTGAGATTCTTTATCTTTTTCATTTTTTCCAGCGGCTTCTATGTTTTCGGCGTTAATTCTTCTTTTCCTTTTCCTCTTCTTTTCCTTTTATTTTTTGCCAATTACATTTTTTCTGGCATTGATTCTTCTTTTTTTCATGTTCTTTTCCATTTTTTCCTGTGACTTCCATTTTTTCTGGCGAGTTCATCCTTTTAGTTTTCTTCGTCTTCATGTTCTTTATTTTTTTACTTCCACTTCTCTGGAGCTAAAGAGATAAAAATGGATAAAATTTGGAGATGAATAAGTCTTGATTTCCTTTATTTGAATTAAGGCAAAAATTGTTTGTTGGTTTGTAAAAACAGTAGAGGCACTACTTTTTAGCCAGCTTAATTTTCAGTATGTTCGATTGATACTTTCAAAAATTTCACTCCACCCAAAAGTGTAATCCAGGAAAAGATGAAATTTGATGTTCTGATTCCATAGTTGATTTTGCTTTGTGTAGACTAGGTTCTCACAGAGGGCTCCCAAGGGTGTGTTTGGGTGCACATTCCTCTTTGGTTGCCAATATTGCATTGAACTCCACGAAGACTCCATAGGATATCTTAAAGGTAATAATTGCTCGTCTCTTGAGGTGGAATACTTGTCTCCTCGTAGCTTTTAAACGAAATTCTTCTCCAAAAAAGTTGAATTTTGGTTAATTTTTTGGTGGTGATGCTCTTTCTCTCTGCCTCCCTCTTCCCTCTTGTAAGGAGGTCATGTGGATGAAAAAGTTCTTACAAGAATTGGGCTAGAAACAAGATAAGTATGTCCTGTACTTGGGGGTGCAACTTGGGTTGGGTTCAACCCGAACCCGAATTTGGGTTGGGTTGGGTTTTTTAAAAAATCGGGTTGGGGTGTCGGGCAACCCGACCTGACCCGAAACCCGATTTCCAATTTCGATATGTGCTTAAAACTCGATTTCAACTGAACACATTTCCCATTGAAGCTAGAAATGTGCTTAAATTTCA
This sequence comes from Tasmannia lanceolata, assembly GCF_043159265.1. NCBI lineage: Eukaryota > Viridiplantae > Streptophyta > Magnoliopsida > Canellales > Winteraceae > Tasmannia > Tasmannia lanceolata. Next base: position 69,743,464 of record NW_027518695.1, read on the forward strand.
ACATAAATTTATCCTTCAGTTCGGTTACAAAGAGTTTTATATCGTGGATGCCTGTGTAGGAATGTGAGCAAAAAAAAAAACAGTGGGGCCTACAAAAAACATGTGCATGAATTGGAAATCGGGTTGGGTCGGTTTGAGCCCAGCCGGGTTGGGTTGGAAAAATGGGTTCCTCGGGTTGGGTCGGGTTGGCCTCAACCCGACCCGAGTTGCACCCCTACCTGTACTGTGACAGTCAGAGTGCAATTCATCTCAGCAAAAATTTAGTGTTCCATTCTAGATCCAAACACATCGATGTAAGGTATCACTGGATACGTGATGTGTTGGAAGACAAGCTGTTACAGCTTGAGAAAATCCACACTGACAATAATGGCTCCGACATGATGAGAAAGACTGCCTAGAGAAAAGTTGCAAAGCTTGCAGAAAAGAAGCAAGCTTGACGACCCTCCAAATTGGTCGTGAAGAGGAGGTTTGTTGGAGTGAGGCCCTCCCAATTTGGAGGTGTCGCCCACTTGCACCATTTGTTTAATAAGGGTAGGTTTGCTGATAGCGATTTATATAATGAATATATCATTATTTTATTCAAATATTGAATGAGAATTTTGAGGAATAAGAGGAGGACAAAGGAGGGATAAGGAAATAGTTTTTTTTTATGGTGGTGATGTAAAGTATAAAGTATTGAAACGCATGGGCGATATCGCCGTATTTCGCGCATGCATGTGAGAAATCTTATCTCTTTCGGCGAACCACATGCGGAAGTTGGTTCGCTGACTTTTGCGGAATTGCAGGCCCAAATAAAGTTTCCCAAATTGAAGCTGTGAAATTAAATAGGATAAAATTGAAGCGAAAAAATAAATTGACAAACGACATCGGAAATTTTTTACATGGAAAACCCTCCGGGGTGAAGGGAAAAATCACGGGACCGTAGTCCACTATAGTAAATAATGGGTTACAACATCACCTACAAGATGGGTCTCTTACAGAGTGCATACAAAGGTTGTACCTTCAGTGTATGGCTATGAGTAGCTAGTACCCCCTCACACACTAGCTCACTACACAGCTATCAGAGAACTGTGTGTGTCTCTCTCTCTCTCACCGCACTGCTCGTGTCAGTGCTTTTTACTCTCTGCAGAGCACTTGTGTTTGTGCTTCTGCTGTTTCTTCACCCTGCCTTTGCCCCTATATTTATAGGGTGCGCAAAGGCGAGTTTGCTCATGCAATCGCCGAATAAACCAATCTTCATGCATGCGCCGTAATGAATTCGGCACCAATTTCTGACTTTTGCGAATGCACGCGCCGAAAGCAAACAACTTTCGCGCGTTGTTTGCCGAAAGAGATAAGATTTCTCACATGCATGCGCGAAATACGGCGATATCGCGCATGCGTTTCAATACTTTATTCTTTACATCACCATCATAAAAATAAAAAACTATTTCCTTGTCCCTCCTTTGTCTCCCTCTTATTCCTCAAATTTTTCTTCTCATTCAATATTTGAATAAAATAATGATATATTTATTATATATATATCGCTATCAGCAAACCTACCCTTATTAAACAAAGGGTGCAAGTGGGCGGCAACTCCAAATTGGGAGGAGCCTTCTCTAACACATCTCTCCTCTATACTGGTAATGACACCCAACTATTTGAGTGTCACACAACCGAGCACTACTTACTGTTATTCTTCGAGGTAATTCCAGACCAGTTCGATGCCAGTCTCCTCTTGTAGACTTCTTATTCCACTACTATCTGCGTCTATGTTGTGCATCCAAACAAACCCTAGGTACCTAATTCAGAATCTGATCAGATTAATCACGATTTCAAAATGGGTTTTTAGTGCCTTGAGTTGTCTGTATTCTTTTTAGCTTCTTTTGCGGTTTGAAATTGAGTAATGGATGGGGCAGTTTGAGTTCGTCTAATGTCCTCTTGCCCCGTGTGAAAATGCATTTTCTTAAAGATTTAGGGTGTTCGGCCATCACTCTACTGAAGAAATGGCTGGAAGAGAAGGATAAAAGGTATTTGTGTTTTACGTTGTAAATAGGGGATGGATTTTGTAGCCAGAAAGCTGCAATCAAGGAGCTCTAGCCACCTTTCTTGAAGCTTGGAGCCATTCCCAGGATCCTTAGCAATCATGGGGACGATTGTTTTTGAGATTTTTCTAGCTCAGTGGTGCTTTCTGGTTGCAATTGATAAGGAGTCGATTATTTCGAAAGAGTCTTCTTTTGCTTTTTAAGAGAAGGCTTGAATCCTTTCCTCAAAACTGCCCAACCTTTCAAGTAAACTTGCATATGATGGGAGCTGAGATGGGACCCACTATGAGGGGGTGTGTTTGTGCCCCAAAGGTTGGGCAGCATAACTCTTATCATCTTTTGTCCTCATTCTTCTGACTTGTGTCATTATTAGAGTCTGATTGTGATGTAGATAGCAATCTTGCCTCTCCCCTTGTTTTCACCCGATATAGAGGCTGATGTGTCTCTGCCTGTAGATAGTCTGAATCTAGGAAGCACGGGTACTCTCCCGTACCCGACACGTATTGGGTGCGGGTACGCCCCGGGTACGTCCTGGGTACATACCCCAATTTTGGTTGCTGGGTGTATGTCGGGTGCGTACCCAACACCTAGGGGTGTAAACGAGCCGAGCCGGAGCTTGGCCAGGCTCGGCTCGGCTCGTTAAGCTCAAAAGCTCGGCTCGGGCTCGAACCAGGCTTGGCTCGGCCAGGCTCGCAAGCCGCTCGCGAGCCTTATCGAGCTTGAGTATATTAAACAGTAGGTTGACAGAATGTTTGTACTTTACTCAAATATATATAGCAAAAAGAGGGAGTTTAGAAATATTTTTTATGCGTGCGAAAAATGAGAAGCATGACACAAACTGACAAACGTAAAGCTGAAAGCTCAAAATAAACTGCAATCAGCTTGTCAGTCCCCCAGGAGGCCGTCTAGTCAACTTGCAAAATCAACTAGCTGTCTTGAATGAGTGGCGTTCATTATAATAATAATAATAATGAAAAACTCAACCTAGTCAACAGCATAGATGCAAGAGTGACAGCATTCCTGCCTAGCTGTTGTTTTATGGCTCCTCTATTTTTTAGTTTCTTTCAAATAAATTTATCTACTTATAATTCACACCCCTCATCTTCCCTGGACAGCCCTATCTAGTGTAATTTGACTACTCTTTTTACACTACGGGGGGTGGTCCAAGTAACAAATGGGGTTCCAAAAAAAACTGACATATTTTGCCTCCCCCTTTCACTCCCTGGACAACCCTTTCAGTGTATATATTAACATATAGTATATATATTTAAATATATTAAATTCTTAGCGAGCCGAGCCGAGCCTGGCCTAACTCGAGCTCGGCTCGTTAAGCTTAACGAGCCTGGCCAGCCGGCTCGGCTCGGCTCGTTAAGGATTCGAGCCGAGCTCTAGCCGAGCTCGAGCGAGCTTCCGAGCCCGAGCCAAAATTGACACCCCTACCGACACCTCATGCTTCTCCTATTTGGTGTAAATCCTTCCTGTGCTTCTTCTCCCTCCTCTCCTGTACTCAGTATTTACATGTAAATCATTTAAGTAAATGGTACTTAAGATTTACATGTAAATAACGGAATACCCCTCATTTGGATTTATTAAAAATAGTTTCGAGACCCAAATCTAAAAGGAAAAAAGTCAATTCTCCTGTTCTAGTACAAAATCCGAAGAAAAAGGGTCGGGTCAAAATTTTAACTTTCTTAACTTCCAAACGGTTGATTATTTTTCAAATTTTAAAAATTTATAAAATCTATCATGTCCAAACATTATTAAATCCCAAAAGTCCGGTATAAAAAATCTCATAATTTGGTCTCTAAAAATTATTCATCTTGTCAGGCACTGATCAACACACTGGCGACAGACTTTTTTTCTAATGAATGATGTATTGATGCCTCATGTTATGAAATATGGAACTTAATCACTTATGAAATTAAGAGTAATATTAGAATTTTTCATTTCGGTGATGTTATTGTTATTTGATTACTCTCCAATTATTATTTTTTAATTTTTATAAATATACAATAAAATATTAAAATATATTATTATATTCGGCGTACCCGAACGTTCCCGCACCCGGTTTTTTTGGAAAATCACGTACCCACGTACCCGTGTCGTGTCGTACCCATACTCGTGCTTCATAGGTCTGAATGAATCCTCTTTTGCCATTTCAGGGATTACATAGAGGCTGCTATGTCTCTGCCCGTAGATAGTCTGAATGAAGCCTCTTTTGCCATTTCAGGGATTACCTAAAATCTTTCATTGAAAAGACCCAACCCTACCGTGAAGCCTCTTGACTTCCCTGGGAAGGTCATCTTGGCTTCCTTGGGCCTCCTTGGGAGTTTGATGAGTAGGGAAATGGGTTGGGATATGATGAGTCATCGAATTAGCAATGGTAAGGTTGGTTTGAGGATATGTTTGGGGTTCTACTAGAGGAGAGACATCCATGGTTTCAATTGTAAGGGGGACATCCAAAGGAGCTGATGATGAGGTAACATGGCAGTCGTAGAATAGTCAAGTGGACATAAAACTCTGGGCTAATTGTTTGCTTGGCAGGTCAATGTTTATGTTTTTGGTTGTTTGTGTTAGGCCGAAGTCAGGACTTGGATGACCCCAAGGGGGGCAGAGTAGGGCATGGGTCAGTTGGGGGCTCCTTTGGTTTGATTGGTGTGGAGGCTGAATTCTGGGTTCTTGATTTGAAATGTGATCTTGGGTGGACATTCCTGCTTGGTCCTTGTCTTTAGGATCTTGATATGATAAGGGTGTTCCTCTGAGAAATTGTCATATAGGTTAGGCTCTCTCAAACCGGTTGAGATATACTCATATTGGTTCTGCCATGAAGGTCAATGCTTGCTGGTGTTTCTGGATTGGTTTTGTTGATCTTAAATGAGGGCTAATATCCAAGCCTTAGTAGGGTTGGATCTTTTCAATGGGGTAGCCTTACTATAGCTTTTCACTTATTAACATCGAGTCTGATTAAAGAGCCATAGAGACAAAGCATATAGGGTTTTGTGTTTATACTAACAGATTTCACGGCAGGGTTGTGTTCATTTGAGTTTGCCGAACCCTATTCAAGATAGCAACTTTCGGTCACTGGATCTGTAGTCCCTGATGCTTTAAGATTCTGTAAGAAATGCAAGCATTTAATATGAAAATGTTTGCTCCTTATAGAAGAAAAAAGAGGAACAATAGTCTGCTTGAACTATATTCTGATAGCAGCTTAATTATTTTTTATTTGATTGAAGTGGATTGATCAGCAAATTTGTCTCAATACAGGCTGTAGTTTGCTTATCAATGTGGACGATTTTGAACCCACTATTTTGTTTTCTGCTGCTAGAATGGTAAGAACTAAAGGTAATTGGTGTTTGTTTTATGATATGATAGCAACGATGGGTTAGCTAGAGGATTAACGATCCCTATCTTAAGAAAAACTCATCTATTGATCGGGGAATAGAGAAAGATTTAGTTCTTTGATTTATCATGTAAAACATTGAATTTCTAGTGTTCTAATGTAATGTTTTGTTTCAAAGTGCTCGCAAGGGACCCAATCCAGTGTCTGAACAGATTTAATACGATTTCAAAATGGGTTTTAGTGTCATGGTTAAGCATTGCCTATTATACTGTGCTCGCTCGGCCTATTGGGCCTTTTGAAACTCTGGATTTTGGCTAATATACTTACTACATTGCCAAAATCCTGTTGTTAGATCACTGCATAGCTGTTTTTAGAATCTGTTTTTAGTATTCAACTCATCGAAGCCATATAAAATTCATCTGAACGAAGCCTTGCCATGTCCCTCTGTGTATTACATAAAAAATCCCTAGTCAAATGCCCCAATAGCAACGCTGATACTATTCAAATTGTTTCAATAGGCCTACCCTCCCATCTGAATGGTTAGAATTCTGTTTAAATTGGCCTTTGTATTATAAGGAGTCAATAATGGGTCTTATTGGATGAATGGTCTTGAACTCTCGATACTTGCTAGCTTTAAGTTTCTCAGAGCTAAGTAGTAAGGCTTTTTTAATTGATTTAGAGTTTGTCGGAGCCTTAGCTCAATGGTCAAGGCTATGTTCATTGATGTAGAGGTAGGGGATCAATCCCAGCTTACTTACCCAAAAAGCAGTTAATTTGATTTAACCCTTATTTGTTTTTGTTTTATAAATGATCTGGTAGGGGTCCGTCAAACCCTAGCTTACCTACCAAAAAGAAATATCTAAGAACACAAAATTATATTTGATTTATAGAATTGATTTTGCGGCTCAAATTGATTATTGGATTTGAAATTTGCCTTACTTTTGAGCCGGATTATCAGTTTAGAACTCAAAATTAACTGTCAGAAATGAGATATTCGCTCCACAAAAATAAATGGTTTGGATCATCATATAATATAGGCCCCATTGTAACCTTTTAAAAATGCATACTTGTAATGTAGGTGCTGTCACCATATAAAAACTAGCATTTCTAGCAAGAAGAATAAGCTACTGATATGGGCAGTACCATGTTTTTACGGCGCTGCTCTCAAATCCCGTGGATCGCAGACCCAGATTCCGACGCCATCATAAAGAACCTTCTGCCATGATTCGGATCAAATTGACTAGATGGCGCTCATTCGTCCATGATACTTTCTTCCTCAGAGGTTCTTTGGAACCTTCTGTAGTACCTTTTGTTGAGATATTGAAGGAGTTTTCTGATTTTTCATCCCCACTCTCTTCAGGGTACTCTGAGGCTGTTTCATATGATTGATTTTCTTCCTAGTGTGATTCATCTTGAATTTCCTCATCATATGAAGCTGATTCTTTATCTCTTCTCTTCTTTGGAGTCTTCTTGTCCAGGCTCTTAATCAACTTGATATTTTGTTTTCTCCAACAATCTGAAGCTATTACTTATGAGGATGTTGGCTTGGAGGGGGTCTCTCACGGGGATGTTTTCATTTTCTTCCGCTCCGTTGAGTTGTAGCTCTTATCTTATTTCTCTACCTTGCTTCCCTTCTTTCTGATGCCTTTTCTCCATACCATTTTTTTAGCATTTTCTTGTAACTTTGGGGCTAATCTGCCTCTTTCAGTGGAGTGACTGAAGTCTAAGCAGTGTGAACAGGCTGAGGGTTTCCAATCATGTTCCACCAATTGAGCATAGATACCTTTCGAGGTATGGTTTTGAATTTAGTTTGGGAGGTCTTTGCTTGCTTTTACTTCTACATAGTCTTTTGCATTCTGGTGGTATCTGCAGTAGGAGAATCCATATACATGGGCTGCCCCCTATAAGCCTTGCCATCTTACTTAATCCTTGAGGGCTCCAAAACTTCAAATGTAGGCCTGGGAAACGAACCCAAACAAGGGAATGGTGGTAAGTTTTAGCCTTTCAAGCTAGAGATCAGGGGACCATCTTTGCAAGAGTAGAGTTCTTCCTCCATAGCAATGAATTGGATTTTCAATAATTTGGGAATAGTCGTTACTGTTAGTAAACTTAAATAGAAAAAAAAAAAAAAAACCATTTGCTAAGGCGAAGATTTGGCACTCACCAAGCAATTTTCATTTCATCACCAGATGTTCCTTCAGGGCTACAAAATAGGGTCGGTGTACATTTTTCCTCCGCAACTTTTAGTTCTTCATAGGCACTTCCATGTTTTGTTCATTAACTTGTATTTTCTTTAATTATCTTGAGCTTTTTGGGAATGGCAATAGGGACTTGCTAGGCACTTTAGCGGAAAGCCGTTTCGCAGCTGGGTTTTGCATTATGGAGCAACCACCTCAGAGAATTAGAAGGCGTAAGCCCTTATAGTCCCATTTTTTAGAAAGTACTGTACAGGCCTGCACCATAGGATGATCCAAACCGTCCATTTGATGGGCCACAACATATATAGGTTGTGCCCGAAAAATTATTTCCATAGGATGATCATAGCCCTTCGAGCTATAGAGGAAATGCATATTATGGAAACCTCTATAGATGGGAGGGTTGAAATCATCGGACGTAAATATATTTTCAGGGACAACCAGTTTACGTTCATCAAATGGACAGTTTGAATCATCCTATGGTGCAGGCATACATGATATAAAATCTCCCACCTCATATGAATTAAGGGCCCGTTTGGATACCTTATATTTTGTATTTGGATTTGGAATTGAGTTTTGAATACAAAATGAATAGATCCAGAAGAGGGAGACGAGAGCGAAGAGGCTGAGGAGCAAAGAGGGTGAAGGAAACTGCAAGATCTGTGGATTTTCAATTACTTATTTCCACAGCATATTTGGAAATCTAATTTTTTTCACTGTCAGTCACTGATTTGGAAATCCAATGATTTGATCCGGATCTCAATCACAACGCAAAAAGGGCTCTAAATGTTAGAAATCCAAATCAAATTCTTCTCGGCATCCAAATAGGCCCTAAATGAATTAGACAAAGTTGTCAGAAAGTCAACCTCTGTGGATTGTCCCACATGCAAAAGGCAGCCGTGAAATGGCTTTCGTGAAATTGCTTAGCAAAGCTTTAAGAGATAGTTTACATAATAAAATGCAAGTTGAGTTAGGGCTTGTATTAGTGCCCGCACGTTCATGCCATCACACCTAACAAAACTCAGCGGGTCCCACATTAGTGAATTATCCAACCAGTTCATTTTAGCAGCCCCCAATAAAATCATCTAAAAAACAAATTTACAAATCGGAGCCACGTCCAATTTAAGTTGGGGTCCACTAAATGAACGGTTTGGATCCTCCAATAGTGTGGGCCCCATGATATACAGTTGTGACATAAATTTGAGTCCAAAACGAAGTCGGTAGAAAAACAGGAGTTCATTTTGGGAAACGTTATCAGCACTACTGTATTTTTTATGAGAGTACAGTATGACCCGCACCATAGGATGATCCAAACCGTCCATTATATGGGCCACAGCCTGAATAGGTTGTGTCCCAAAAATTATTTCCATAGGTTGATCCTAACCCTCCGATATATAGAGAGTTAGGGTTAGGATCATCTTATGGTGCGGGCCATACCTTACTTCTAATAAAGTGAGGAGTGCCCTCATCAAAATACAGTAGTGCTGATAACATTTCCCTTATGGTTTCTCTCGTCCCTTATTTTGGTCTCATCCCTCTCTCTCTATCAGAATCCCACTCTCCAAAGGCCATTAAAATCTCAGTCCTTAGAGCGGATAACAGATCTCAAATTACCAATCTGCCCTTCTATCTGTTATTCTCCCGATCTGAAAATGAAAGACGGTGATCTACCTGTAAAGAAAGAGTCATCCCCGTCTAACGAAACATCTCTTTTCGGAAAAATCCGCTACAAATTCTGGGCCCTAGCAGCAATTCTCCTCCTAGCCTTTTGGTCAATGCTCACAGGCTCCGTTACCTTAAAATGGTCCGCTGGATCCCTAAACGGACTCACCGATGACTTCTCTTCCCCTATCCATGACGATCTCGATGTTCTCGTAAGTCTAATCGGATCTCCAATTTCATAGAGTTCTAATCGGATCTTTAAATTTGACCCATGTTTTGATTTATAGGAAATTGAAGAGAGGGAGAAAGTGGTGAAGCACATGTGGGATGTTTATACGCATAGTAGGAGGATTAGATTGCCTCGATTTTGGCAGGAGGCGTTTGAGGCTGCGTATGAAGAGCTGGAGAGTGATGCGGGTGGGGTTAGAGAGGGTGCGATTTCGGAGATTGCTAAGATGTCTATGCGGATGATTGATCTTGAACCTCCCCCGCGCCAATCCATGGTACTATTTGTTCTTCTTCTTCTTCTTCTTCTTCTTCTTCTTTTTCTTTCTGTAAATTCATGGGGTTTAGCTAAGCTTAATTCGGAAATGACCATTTTGCCCTTATGGTTTTTCTTCTTTTACATCAGCCATTTTTTAGCTTTAAAATCTCTCTCTCTTTTTTTGCTTGATTTTGCCCTATCCCTTTTTCTGGATCTGCCCTATCCCTTCTTTCTGTAAATTCATGTGGAGAGGTGATGGTAGTTTAATTCGTAAATAACCATTTTGCCCTTATGGTTTTTCTTCTTTTACATCAGCCATTTTTTAGCTTTAAAATCTCTTTTTTTTTTTTTTGCTTGATTTTGCCCTATCCCTTCTTTGTGGAGAGGTGATGGTAGTTTAATTCAGAAATGACCATTTTGCCCTTATGGTTTTTCTTCTTCTACATCAGCCATTTTTTAGCTTTAAAATCTCTCTTTTTTTTTTTGCTTGATTTTGCCCTATCCCTTTTTCTGAATCTGCCCTATCCCTTCTTTCTGTAAATTCATGTGGAGGTGATGGTAGTTTAATTCGGAAATGACCATTTTGCCCTTATGGTTTTTCTTCTTTTACATCAGACATTTTTTAGCTTTAAAATCGCTCCTTTTTTTTTGCTTGATTTTGCCCTATCCCTTCTTTCTGTAAATTCATGTGTAGGTGATGGTAGTTTAATTTGCACCTTCTCCGAATTACCGTTTTGCCCCTGTGTTTTTTTATGGGGATCCGTATGTATCACTGGAAAAGTCAGCCCTTTTCACAGTTTTCTGGTTTTCATTATCTCTACTGGTTCTCTGTGTTTTGTATATTGAAGCATAGGTTTGTTGTGTGTTCTGAAATTGCCATATTACTTCTAAATATTTCAACAAAAGATGAGGGCTTAATTCTATAAGATAAGACATGTGCCTTCTATATTGTTAAAGGTGTTCAAGTTGAATCTTGATTTGTATGTTGAAATTGTTAAGTGTTCAGAAACTTCAGTTTTCAAAGAAGATTATTTTTTGTGTTTATATTTTCTTTTTTGTATAGGTCTTTTGTTTCATTGATTTGAAACTGGAATCTGATACCATCTTGGGTTTCTTTATAACTAGAAAAACCATGAGTTTTGTAGAAAAAAGAACAATAAATTACTGACAATGTTTGGTTTTCTTTCACTTAAATAACACACTATTTGTGGTCATTGATGGAACAATTTAGTGGGTATTTTTGGGGGATAAGACTATTAGAACCCTCTTGAACCTCGGTTAGAAACATGTACCAGACCCAACCGACGATCATCAACGATAACAAAATTGTTCCAATCAAACAGTGCCGACCATCCAAACCAGTAGCCTTCAATTGAACATCCACAATTAGAAAAGACTGGGCCGCTCCTTTATGAGGTTTCTTTGGGTTCTTTCTAGTGCACTTCTTATCCTTACCTAATACAAAAAGAAAAATAAAGCAAGGTTCTCGTTCAACAATTGAAAGTCTTACGACTGAATAGTTAGAATCATACAGGGGGATTTTGGGCGATGACCAAACCATGGTGGGGGAATATATAATCATGCCAACATCATGCGGGAGAACCCAATCACAAGGTTGAGGCCCAAGGCTCCTTTGGGGCCTCAGGGGGATCATTTTCATTATTTTGGAAAACTACCGAGTACTGGGTTAGTCGGCCATATTATCTAAGAGTCTTGTGTGGTTAATTTCTCAACAAATAAAGAGATATGTTCATTGATAATGTAGGGAACTTAAACGGGTAGAACTCACACCTAAAAGCTAGCTGTTAGAGGGAGGGTGCCCATTCCCTTATAACCCAGCCCCATCCCCATTACTTTACCGATGTAGGACTATTTGCTTTTGCATGGAACCCCAACAATCTCCCCCTCCACGTGGAAGCAACGTGGATCATCTCGCCCCTCCACGCGGCGGCAACGTGGGAACCATGAGATCTTCTCCGAGGGAATTCCACTGTCCTCGGAGGCACACCGGGGTTACCGAGATCTTCCCGGAAGTTACCACGCCCCAGCTCTGATACCATTTGTAGGGAACTTAAACGGGTAGAACTCACCCCTAAAAGCTAGCTGTTAGAAGGAGGATGCCCATTCCCTTATAGCCCAGCCCCATCCCCATCCCCATCACTTTACCAATGTGGGACTATTTGCTTTTGCATGGAACCACAACAGATAAGAAAACGATGTGAACTGTGATTGGATTGATGAGAAAATTGGATCCTTGGTCATGAACAGTGATTTGATTGGTGATAAAGAAAGAGAATTCTTAGTTCAGTTTTCCCCTTCATAATAGAAAAGGGATAGATCATTCTATTGAGTCTGACTCATAGTGGAAGGACTCTCGGTCAATGGATCAAAGTTACACCAGGGGATAATAGGTTGATGACTCGCTATACCTCTCTTATCTTCTGAGTCGATTCACACTTGAACATTATTGTCACTCTTAATAATTAGAACCGGACTACCCTTGAAAAACTCGAGTCTTGCTCAATTCCAAAATTTGGCATGGTTTGAAGGGTAACTTTCTTACTTTCTTAAAACTCTAGAAAACTCGATCGAGTTTCAACTCAAAAACTAATTTAGGCAAAGCTTTTCAAGCTCAATTGAGTACTCCACCAAGGGTAGCGTCAGTTGGCTTGGATCATCAGTAAGTTTCAAGTATTTAAACCTTGGCTTGGCTGTCTTTTTCCCATCCTATCTTTGTAATCCAAATGTATCATGTAATTATCTTTATTTTAGCTTTCTTTTTTAAAACTTTGAAGCATTGATGTTAATACCGATCAATGTATCAAGTAAAAGAAATTTGTTTTGCACATTGCTACCAATTATAAACTTTTCTAATAGATGGTGTTTCTATGTCCATGTTCAGAACACAAAAGAAGCAAGTTCCAAGGGAAAGGAAGGAAAGAAGAAGACAGGATCCCTCGCAGAGAGTTGATAACAGGCAAAGCCATGGGAGACTCACGTGTTTCTTGTATTGCCTATCAAATGTATTTGCATATTAGCCTCAAATAAATCTTCTTCACGGAGTTCGTTCTTCTTTTCTATTTACCTCTTTCCCTTGATCTACTCTTTTTTCCATATGGCAAGGTGAAAGTACCTTTGAAGCGGCATTTTAAGTATCTGTATAAAGTCTCACCTAAAAGGTTTATGCTTTTTTACTTTTGAAGTATGTTTATGCATTTTGACCCCATCTAAAGGTAAATTAGAGGTGCCTTAAAGCAAGCTTTTCTTTTTATTAGGGTGAGCATATTTGCTCTAGTGAGGATCACCAACATTTCCTGCAATGTGGGGGAAAGCATTTGGAAGAAAAGGTGTAGAAAAGTTGTGTTGCACCTTTTTTCAGCTTAATCTTTCATCAAGTAGTGAGTCCAATTCTATACCTATTGGCCATATCCTAGAACTTTTTTTTATTAGATAATCCTAATTTTTTTTAACTGGATGACTTGTTTGGAGTGGAAGGTTGCGTTTGGCAACCCTTCATGGAAGGGATTTCAACTGCCCAGAATGAAAAAAGATCCACAGAATGCAGTTCTGCTTTTCATTTTCGACTGCCAAGAATGAAAAAAATTCCAGAGAATGCAGAATCAGTTTCTCCCGTTTCTGCTTTCCCAAATGTCAAAGTATGCAGAAGCAACTCAACAGTATTTTTAGAAGATTCTCATTATCCTGTTTCTGCCTCATTTTTTGGGAGAGAATGAGAAGCCTTGTGTTTAAGGGTGTCAATTTTGGCTCGGGCTCGGAAGCTCGGCTCGAAAAAAGCTCGGCTCGAATCCTTAACGAGCCGAGCCGAGCCGGGTCGTTAAGCTTAACTAGCCGAGCCCGAGTTAGGCTCGGCTCGTTAAGGCTCGTTAAGAATTTAATATATTTAAATATATATATTATATATCAATATATACATTAAAAGGGTTGTCCATGGAGTGAAAGGGTGGGGATAAAATATGTCACTTCATTTTTAGAACCCCATTTGTTACTAGGACCACCCCCCATAATGTAAAAAAAGTAGTCAAATTACACTAGTAGGGCTGTCCAGGTAAGATGAGGGGTGTGAACATAATATAACCCCAGCTCGGTAAGGCTCGCGAGCGCGAGCCGCTCGCGAGACTGACCGAGCCCGAGCCTCACTTGTGAGCTTAACGAGTTGGCTCGGCTCGTTTACACCCCTACTTGTGTTTGGCAATTATTCTTAGGGCTGCAACTCGGGTCGGGCGGGTCGGGTTTTGGAGAACCCAACCCTACCCGAGAAATATCTCGGGTCGGGTCGGGTCGGGTCGGGTTTTTTTTCGGAAAACCCATGATTCCCAAACCCGGCCCTACCCATGATAAATCTCGGGTCGGTTCGGGTCGGGTCGGGTTTTTTCACGTTGACGCAATTTTTTAAGGAAAATTCTTGTTTGGCAAGGCAACTCAACTCATAGAAGCAGAAATTACACTCACATTACACTTGAATCAAACAATAATGTAATTACACTCATATCACACTTGAATCAAACAATGTTGTAATTACAATCAAACAATGCTGAATCAAACACTTGAATCAACTCAACTCATAGAAGCAGAAATTACACTCACATCAGTAACAGACTAACAGTGGGTGCATGGGTTTTCACTTTTAACTTTGGGATAATTACATTTACACCCCCTCTAGTTTCTGACACTTCCACTTCCACCCCTATAGTTTAAAACGTGACAAATACACCCCTGTAGTTTCAATTTGTTTAAGGTTTGCCCCCTCAGCTGAAGGTTCGTCCATAGATTGAAGGGTTAGGATGATCCGATGGAGCTGATTTTTTGGGCACACCATATCTATGTCAGGACCCATCAAATGAACGCTTTGGATCATCCAAATAATGTGGGCCCCTACCCGAATCCAAACACTACCAAAAAATCATCCAAATAGTGTGGGCCCACATTGTTTGGATGATCCAAAGCGTTCATTTGATGGGTCCTGACATGGTTAGGGTGTGCCCAAAAAATCAGCTCCATCGGATCATCCTAACCCTTCAATCTATGGACGAACCTTCAGCTGAGGGGGCCTACCTTAAACAAATTGAAACTACAAGGGTGTATTTGTCACGTTTTAAACTATAGGGGTGGAAGTGGATGTGTCAGAAACTAGAGGGGGTGTAAATGTAATTATCCCTTTAACTTTTAACTAACAATAGAAAAAAAATGTACATACTATAACTTATGTAACTCGGGTCGGGTCGGGTCGGGCCCCTTCAAACCCGGCTCGACCCGAGATTCATGCGGGTTTTTGAATGCTGAACCCGGCTCAACCCGAAACCCATGAAACCTGAACCCGACCCAGGCTATTTTCGGGTCGGGTCGATGCGGGTCGGGTTTTACCCGGCTCGAGTTGCAGCCCTAATTATTCTTATTCTTAGCTTACTGAATGTGCCAAATGAACAGACATGGGACAGTGAGAAACTTCCTGTAGCTTCGGTAATTTTTATATTTCCCTTTCTTTTTTTTTACTTTTTTGCCGTTTTGGTTTTCATTTTCTGCCGAGGAAAAACGTGAATGGTTGTCGAATGTCACCTAAATGGTTTGGTTTCAAGGGATAAAACTTACAATCCCCCTCCTTTACAGCCTGTACAACAGTCCAAACCAGTGTGGGTCTCACAGTAACATTAAGGCCCAATTGTAGGCCCCACCCATATTTTTCAAAATGAAGCTAACTGTCCACAAAAATGAAGCCTACTGTCCACACCATAGGATGATACAAGCAATGGCTGCAACGTAAATAGGTTGTGCCCCGAAATCATTTCAATAGGATGATCACAACCCTCCGATCTGTAAGGTTTCCATAATAAGCAGTTTCTCCTTAGATCGGAGGACTAGATCATCCTATGGAAATGAGATTTGGGGTGCAACCTATTTGCAGTGTGGCCCATCAAATGGACGGTTTGGATCAGCCTATGGTGTGGGCTGTACGGTTCATTTTGAAAAAATGGGTGGGACCTTTTATACAAATTAATTGGGTGGGGCCTTTAAACAAATTAATTCATGGACCATGTTGGGAATATCACTGCTGTCATGATAAATTAGAATCTCAAGAGGGATAGTGCGGGTGGGAGAAGGGGAGAGATTTGAGAGGAGACTGAGATGAGGGTGAGAACGGGCTAAAAATAAGAAAAAATCGAGTAGAGTTTTTTGTTTCTTGATTTTTTAGTCTTTTCTTGCTCTATCCTCACTCAGTCCCTCTAGTATCAATCCCTATCCCACGGTCCCGCACAATTAGGTAAGCTAATCCGGGGCGGGGGGGGGGGGGGGGGGGGGGGGGGCGGAGCGGGAATTCATGTTAATCCACACATGCCCTACTCGGAAGGGATTCGTGTGGGCTTTGACGTATTTATTAAATCATGCTTTAGTCGCACGCACTTCTTTTGGCGAACTCTGAGTGGCCGTTTGGGTACGCGGATATTAGAATCTGGGATTTCTTCAAAATTGTAGCTTAGAGACAAGAGAAGAAGCGGACTGATGATGCCAAAATCTGCTTGACACGATCTAGCGATGATAGAGTTGACCCTATAAGCAACTTGCACTCACAGGAAGAATATTAATAGGCCCGGAATTATGGTTCCGGATGATACTTCAATATTCAAGTTAGAAATTGATATCACAGGTAAACTGAAAGGAAGGAGATAAAGTTCAGAAGTATTACGAACGAGGGTGAAGGGGAGAGGATGTGACTGAACTTGGTCTTCCCAAGTTGCCTACGCACGCCTTTATTGAGGATCAAGTCAGACGTAGTTTCCTTTTGAGTGTGAAGGTCTCCTTTTATAGAAAAGAGAGTCCACAATGATTAGACTCTTAAGTCTTGCCTAATTGACCTACTTCCCCGGGAGAAAAGTTTATATCTATTTTTAATAGATATCATGTTTCCTTGAAAGAGTAAGTTACTGTTAATAGGATTCCCCCTTAGAGGGAAAGTTACCGCCATATGAACGTTGTCTCTTTGGGGAGCGGATTCCCTGCTTGGGACGTTACTATTTATATGGAGAGGATTATCTTTCCTTCCAAAACTTCTTAAGTCGGCTTCTAATTATTCGGAGATGCCACGTGTCACTGATCAACGGTTAATGCCGATTTTACGCCCAAGGCCCCAACACGGACCAACTGTTGTTTTTTACTCATTTTTTACTTCTCGCCCTTCTTTCTGACAACAAGAGAGTAGCAGATCCTCTCATATTTCCATGTTTTAAAAATCTCAGGATGCAGAAGAGATTTTTAAAACCTGAATTTCTCACTTAAAGTCTAAGAAACGTTGTGAGGATAGCATACATCAGCTTGATCATGATGTGAACACCCGAAATTTTGATTCCTAAAATACCCCTACTTAAATTTTCTTCCACCCTTAAAAGGAGAGGGCGTTTTTGTCTTTTGGAAACCCATTAGGGTTAGAACTCTTAATAGAAAAACTATAAATACATCATTTAGGGTTCTGCAGAACATGTCTCAACCCTAATTGTTTCTGTAGCCCTTGAAGAGAGAAGTTCATGAAAATGGCGTGGGAGAATCGATCGCAGAGCCGCTATTTCAAAAAAAAAGAAAAAAGAATCGATCGCAGAGCCTTCGTCTGTGAATCCGGATATAGAACCTTAAGAATTTAATTTTAGACTTATGCCCTAAAAGCTTTGATTAATTTTTGGTAATTAAATTTGAGGATTTTTTTGCGTGAAAGTGGATTAGATTGATTCCTCTCATCAATACGAATCCAACGGATCCAGCCACGCGCGAATCGGAGGTCAAATGAGAAAGTTATGGCCTTTTGAAAGTTTTCGGGACGAATCTGAAATTTCTGCTGGAAAAACCCAGTCCGCGACCTTAGGACTTCCAAAGCAGAGCTTAGGACTTCCGAAGGGGGACCAGTAGAATTTCTTATCTAGCTTGTATCTTGGGAAGGCTCTTCGGAAGGCTTTCAGACTTCCTAAGGTACACCAGTCAGACATCAGAACGCCGAAATTGTGCGAAACTTTGAAAAATCATAACTTCTTCGTTTCTTGTCTGTTTTTTACGCTCTTGTACTCTACAAACATGATTGAAACACGTTCTTTCTTTTAAAATTAGTTTCAAAAGGTTTTGAAAACTCACTAATGATTAAAATTCCATAATACTAAAAAGAACCCTAAGACGGGTTACCGTGTCTTTTCTGATTGGACACTAAAGGGTGTCTTGTGTCAGTGGAAAGGTATATATGCCTAATATGACTGATATTAATGATGGAACTCATGTAGAATACCTTTACTATTGATTGGAGGTAACCAAAGTGTACTGTGAAAAGGATTTCGAACTTCAATCAATGTGAGTAATAAGGGACTATACTGATGGGTTACCCCAAATCCTTTTGACAATATTCTTATTGTTCATATGCTTTGGTATTTGAAAACCAATTCAGATTATTGATTATTGCACCCTATTGAATATTGAAAATCATGATATCTTATAGCTTAAGACTTTACACCCATTATGAACCTTTTGAACCACATGCTATTGAATACCTAACCCTTTTAAATATCGAATTAGTTTTTTTAGGATGCTAGTTTATTTCTAGACCCTTAGCCAATGGGGGAATGCATAATACCTTTGGCACCTAGATACCACTGGCCAGTGTAATTACTGTCATATAATAGACAGATATCGCCGCCACTATCAAGTTCCCCACAAAATTCAATAACGTGCTGAAAATAAAATTAAAAAAAGGGAAGTGATATATCCGCCCCTTTTGATCATCAGGAACACCCCCTGTCAGTGTTTGTGGCAATCAGGGGCATTGAATTCTTCTGACAAAAGTACAACAGCTCCTCTTTATAGTCATTGATGCACTGACAGGGGGTGTTCCTGGTGTTCAAAAGGGGCGGATATATCATTTCCCTTAAAAAATTGTTTGCCTCTTTTAATTGCCGCCGAAAATCAAATTGGTTGCCATATCAAGTTCCCCACAAAATTGAATAAGGTGGTGTAAATAGAAATTGGCCTTTAATTCAAGATTTATCTACTAAAATGGTTTTAAGTTTTATAATTGAATCCCCAATTTACCTCCGCAATTTCACGCACTATTGCCCTCAAAATAGCAACTGCCGACTTCACTTCCCACAAATAAAGGACTTTCCCCCCAAAAATTGTAACAAACTCCCTTTTACCTCAGAAAGAAAGAAGTAAAACGCAATCTCTCCCTCTGGTGGAAGTCCGAAGCTGCAGAGTGCATTTAAAGACCCTGTTTTGCTTCATGTGAATTCTCTGTAAGTAATCCCTTTCCCACTTCATGTAAATCCTCTGCAAATTATCCATGTTTTGCTTCATGTAAATCCTATGTAAGTAATTCTTGTTGCATTTCTAAAACTCTCCCTCTCTCTCTCTCTCTCTCTCTCTCTCTCTCTCTCTCCTACGCTATTTTTCTCCCTGCCGCTCTCACAACAGGGATTTTAACCCAACAGCCCTGATTTTAACACAACAGCCACTTGTGGTGTATCTAGGGCTGCAGAGGGGCAGATTTATATCAAGGGAAAAATTGTCAATTGGTGACACAAAAATGCCAAAATAATGGATGGGTGACACCCTTTTGAAAGCTTATGAACGGAAGTCGAAATACCTTTTTCTGACATGGCCTTTTACCCAAATACCCCTCATGGAAAAAATAACACGTTAGAGTAGATTTTCTCTCTCTTACTTTTCACCTACCAAAATTTACCGCCAACCTCTTGCAGATTTCTCCATTAACGCCTGAAACCCACGAAATGTAAGTGAAGGTTAGTAGCTTATCTACTCTCTTAGAATTTGTGCTTTCATTAATGCGTTTGAACCCTGTCTTTAGTGTGTGATAATAACCATGCCTGTATTGTGTGTGATAACCCTGTCTTTATTGTGATTGATAACCCTATCTTATAACCCTTTTAAAATGCTGACTTAGGGCTTGTGCTTCTATTATCTCTGAAACTGTTCTTATAGAGTTGCTACAAGTGAGTTGAATCACTTCTAGAGTTGGTACCCTACTAATAAAGTTGGTACTAGTGTTTGATGACCCGAATATAGATGGTTTATGTAAACCCTTTTGTACATGAATCACAATTTTTTGCACTTGATAATCCCTTATTTGATGTTGGTAAGTCCCATATATTTACCTGATAAACCTGTTTTGACACTTGACATACCTCGGAGAGGCTTGGTAACCCCATTGGAGGGGGTCGAAAAGCCCTTGTACATTCTTTATAATTCCTCTTCTACTTACTTGGTAATCCCTTTAGGTACTTGAAAATCCCCTTGCGTAGAAAGTTGAAAACCCCTAATTGACTACTTGAAACCCTCCTTAGGGACCTGATAATCCCCTTAGAACACCTTCTGTATTAACTTGCAAACCCCCATTCAGGTAGTGAAACCCCCATTTACAGTCCATAACCCCATTTATGAACTTGGTAACCCATTGTGTTGTGGACCCGCAATCCGAGACGGGGCGGGGGGACGTGCCCCCATGCGCGAGTCTCGTGATCATCCACGTGAAGGAGAGCCCCACCAAGGAACTCTCGAAAGAGTGCCCCTCACAGCATGAGCGGCGATGTGAAGTGAGATACCTCTCGATTCGGGGACCAGCCCGGATTCGAGACGCACCTCGAATAAAGAAAGAGTCGTCATCCAAGGAAGTGGGCCCTGGATCCCATGCTGTGCTCTGTCGCAACAGATAACCAGAGATATAAAAGGTCCGTGCCTGATGACGAATGGGGAAGGGGTTAGGCGCCCCCAATTCGCCCAAGTGCGAGCACCTGGTCTCTTATGCCATTTATTATTAACTTTGAAGAATTTTGGGCAAAAATCATGTGAAATGGGAACCATCATCCCCGAGATAACGTCTATCTAAGCATGCATGACCCGGGGATGGGCAAAGAAAGTGAACATCCAAATCCTAACTCATCGCATCTAATCCTAACTCATCACATCTAAGAAAGCAATAAACAATCGCACGCATAGCTACAGCTAAGCAGATAATGACAGATATGGTAAGCAGAAAAGCAGTAAATAGCCACAGCTAAGCATGTGAAACTAAGCGCACAAATAATAAGCAAGCTGAAAGTAAACACACAAGGAACCAAAGACAAACACACGATAAACAAAAGATGCGAGGAAAGAAATGAATCGATAAATTGACGGTACATGAGGACCGAGAATACCAGGGAAAATAAAAGGGAGCGTACGATAGGCTCAGGGAGTCTAATGAATCAAACTCAACAATCCTGATCCGCTGAAGATCGGATAGGTCTCACGATCGTCATAGCCTATCGTTGGGCTCAGCGAGGACAATCCCTGCGAAGGGGCCACGCTACGTCGTCGCCCGTCCCAAAACGCGATAAAAACGTCGAAAAATCGATAAAACCGGCAAGCCACGATGAAAACCGGAAATGGAATGAAAAGAGGGCTCCGAGTGACCTGGCAATCACCGTCCTTGCCCATTTTTTTGTTTTTTGTATTTTTGGGAAAAGCTTGAAAGATATTTTTGGATATTGGAAATTTTTGGAAATTGTGGAAATATTGGAAATTGTGGAAATATTTACAAAAATGGTGGCGAAAAGAGTGGAAAAAATAATGGTGACTGCACTCAGGATGCCAGCAGCACGCCTGAGCTGCCTACGTACCCCTCAGCTAGGGATCAAGCCATCCGTAGTTCGGACCAGATTTTCCTAACTACACTCTAATGACTCGAGATTTTTGAGATTTTGGATTTTTCAGATGTTTTTTTGATTTTTTCGACACAAGAGGACAAAATCCTATCATCACAAGGGGAGGACAGACTCCTGATATCCCGCAAAGGTTGGACAGCATCCTATGCTTTGCGAGGGGGGAATGAACAGAATAACAACTCTGCAAGGGTTGGACAGCATCCTATACCTTGCAAGAGCGGATAGAAGAATCACGCGATTGGATGAGGGGATTGACAGAATCCTAACCCCTATGATGACAGGACTGACTCCTGAAAGACTGAAGGACTGACTCCTATGCTGAAGACTGACTCTGAAAGATGGAAGGACGGAATCCTAAACTCTCTATGACAGACTCTAAAAAAAGAAGAAATCCACACAAACGGGCCCCACACAAACGGGCCCCACACAAACGGGCCCCACATCAGCGGGCCCCACATCAGCGGGCCCCACATCAGCGGGCCCCACACAAGCGGGCCCCACATAAACGGGCCCCACACAAACGGGCCCCACACAAACGGGTCCCACATCAGCGGGCCCCACATAAGCGGGTCCCACACACAGCGGGCCCCACATCAGCGGGCCCCACACAAGCGGGTCCCACATAAACGGGTCCCACACAAGCGGGTCCCACACACAGCGGGCCCCACATCAGCGGGCCCCACACAAGCGGGTCCCACACACATCGGGCCCCACATCAGCGGGCCCCACACAAGCGGGCCCCACACAAGCGGGTCCCCCACAAGCGGGTCCCACACAAGCGGGTCCCACACCAGCGGGCCCCACACAAACGGGTCCCACACAAGCGGGTTTAGGGCCCTGTCAAAATGGGGTGTCTACAATCACAAGCAACTCAAGCCTCCAAATAAGCAAATCAAGAACAAAAACAAGCATTCAAGAGAAACTACTTACATGGACTGCTAATCGAGTTTAAAAAAAATGATCAAAGCTCGGAAAGATTTGAAATCAGCAGCTTGATCCTCTCTCCTTTCAGATTTGCAGACCTCGGATCTTGGCCGGAGATGGAATCATTGCAGGAGGTAGTAAAAATCGACGGAATCCGATGATACTGACCGAAGAAGGGAGAAATTTGCCGGAGATCCGCCGGATCAATATAAAACCACCGGATCTGATTACAGATGGCCGAAATCCATAAAATTGAGGTTGGATTTGGAATCACGATGGCCGGATCTAAGGTTTCACATCTCAGATCTAGAGTTTTGAGGGTAGAAATGGGGTTTATGGATCGAAAGTAGGAGATGCTTGTGGCGTAGATGGAGATGAATAAGGTGACTGGTAATGAGGGATGCGCGATCGGATTCCGGCAAGGAATCCGCCGGAGAAGATGACTGGCCGGATCTCTCTCTCTCTTTCTCTCTCTCTCTCTCTCTTTCTCTCTCTCTCTCTGCCGATTTTCCTTTTTTTCCTCTGGTTTTTCTTTTTTTTCCACTGTCGTTTTTTTCTCCTCTGGTTCTCCCCTCCGCGAGAGAGAGACCATGAGTGGGAAGACTCATCATGAGGAGAGAACTCATGATGAGTTCTTGTCCCCCTCATGTCCCCCCAAATTCCCTTATATTTTTTCAAAAAAAATAAAAAACAATAATCAAATGGCATTGGATGCCATACGAAAACCAAAAACATACTCATTACGCATTTTAAAAACAAAGAAAATGATGACTGTCCTTATCCTCTCTTTGAATACAAGCGGATCCCACATTAGCGGGTCCCACACAAGCGGGTCCCACACCAGCGGGTCCCACACAAATGGGTCCCACAAAAGCGGGTCCCACACAGGCGGGTCCCACACAAGCTGGTCCCACACAAGCGAGTCCCACATCAGCAGGTCCCACATCAGCGGTCCCCACACAAGCGGGCCCCACACAAACGGGTCCCACATTCTCTTTTGCTTGGATTAATGCCATTCATTTTCCGCCTGACCTCGAGATTTCATTTGAATACGCGGGTTTAGGGCCCTGTCAAAATGGGGTGTCTACAGATGCCCCTCTTTGGCAGAGTGTGCTTGTCGCACGAAAGCCAAAGCCGAGCAAACAACACATTTTGACTGGCCCAAGATTTCAAACGGAAAGGATGCAAGGGGGTAACGAGATGGATCGACTAGACAGATTCTAATCGAGAGGGAATGATAAGATGGATTGACGAGACAGAATCTCGAAAAGAAAACTGAGATGGACTCTCAAGGGGGAGTGAGACAGACTCGCACAAATTGCAGAATGGAATGATTAGACAGCATCTAATTAAGCCACTCAGGGATTTGGAGATTGTAAAGCGGAATGATTAGACAGCATCATGATCAAACCGAAATTAGGATCTCGGACAAGCGAAATGATTAGACAGCATCTTGATCATTCCTGAATTGGGATCTGAGAAGACAGCATCTTAACAGATGAACACAGCGGAATGATTAGACAGCATCATGATCAAACCTGAATTGGGATCTGAGAAGACAGCATCTTGACAGATGAATATAGCGGAATGATTAGACAGCATCATGATCAAACCGAAATTGGGATCTGAGAAGACAGCATCTTGACAGAAGAACACAGCGGAATGATTAGACAGCATCATGATCAAACCTGAATTGGGATCTGAGAAGACAACATCTTGAGAGATGAACACAGCGGAATGATTAGACAGCATCATGATCATTCCTAAATTGGGATCTGAGAAGACAGCATCTTGACAGATGAATATAGCGGAATGATTAGACAGCATCATGATCATTCATAAATTGGGATCTGAGAAGACAGCATCTTGACAGATGAACAAAGCGAAATGATTAGACAGCATCATGATCATTCCTAAATCGGGATCTGAGAAGACAACATCTTGACAGATGAACAAAGCGGAATGATTAGACAGCATCATGATCAAACCTAAATCGGGATCTGAGAAGACAGCATCTTGACAGATGAACACAGCGGAATGATTAGACGGCATCATGATCAAACCTGAATTGGGATCTGAGAAGACAGCATCTTGACAGATCAACACAGCGGAATGGGTGCTCTCAGGGAGACTTTAGTGAGGTGCTCTCAGGGAGACTTTGGTTGGGTGCTCTCAGGGAGACTTTGGTTGGATGCTCTCAGTGAGACTTTAGTGAGATGCTCTCAGGGAGACTTTGGTGAGGCGCTCTCAGGGAGACTTTGGTTGGGTGCTCTCAGGGAGACTTTGGTTGGGTGCTCTCAGGGAGACTTTGGTGAGATGCTCTCAGGGAGACTTTGGTTGGGTGCTCTCAGGGAGACTTTGGTTGGGTGCTCTCAGGGAGACTTTGGTTGGGTGCTCTCAGGGAGACTTTGGTGAGATGCTCTCAGGGAGACTTTGGTTGGATGCTCTCAGGGAGACTTTGGTTGGGTGCTCTCAAGGAGACTTTGGTAGGGTGCTCTCAGGGAGACTTTGGTTGGGTGCTCTCAGGGAGACTTTGGTTGGATGCTCTCAGGGAGACTTTGGTTGGATGCTCTCAGGGAGACTTTAGTGAGGTGCTCTCAGGGAGACTTTAGTGAGGTGCTCTCAGGGAGACTTTGGTGAGGTGCTCTCAGGGAGACTTTGGTTGGATGCTCTCAGGGAGACTTACAAGGATGGGATGCCTCAGGGGTCTTACACAGAAGGGATGCCTCAGGGGTCTTACACGGATGATGCCTCAGGGGTCTT
This sequence comes from Tasmannia lanceolata, assembly GCF_043159265.1. NCBI lineage: Eukaryota > Viridiplantae > Streptophyta > Magnoliopsida > Canellales > Winteraceae > Tasmannia > Tasmannia lanceolata. The sequence continues at coordinate 69,768,561 of NW_027518695.1, forward strand.
ACACAGATGGGATGCCTCAGGGGTCTTACACAGATGATGCCTCAGGGGTCTTACACGGATGGGATGCCTCAGGGGTCTTACACAGATGATGCCTCAGGGGTCTTACATAGATGGGATGCCTCAGGGGTCTTACACGGATGGGATGCCTCAGGGGTCTTACACGGATGGGATGCCTCAGGGGTCTTACACAGATGATGGGTCTTACACAGATGATGCCTCAGGGGTCTTACACTGATGATGCCTCAGGGGTCTTACACGGAAGGGATGCCTCAGGGGACTTTGGAAGGGATGGATATTTCTTTTGATTTTGATTGATTGATTTATTGATTCAGATTGATTCCTTTGAAAATTGCTTTGTCTCTTGCCGATAAAAATGGGAGTGCGAGTTCTTTGCTGAGGACCAGACTCACATGATCTGCTGAGGTTCTGAGTATTGATCATTTCTTTGAGAGAATTGAATTCGGCAGGGGATTGAAGGTTGTGAGAGCAAATTCTAGACTCCGCTGGGGAAAACTGATTTTCTTGGAGAATTGACTCTTCTGAAGGGTGGACTCAACTGAGGAGTTTAGAGGTTTGGCTTGAGATGTGCTCGTACTCCTCTTATCTTAACTTGCTGGAGACATTGGCACTGATTGCCTTGGTGCTTGACATCTTTTATGACACAAGTCATAAAAGATGCCCCTAGTATATTGTGTTTTCATGACAGGAGTTTTAAGGAGGCAGGACAATGATGGTTGAAGAAAAGATGCTTCGTTTCATGAAGGCTTGAGGTTGCACAGTTTTTTCTTTTTGTATGGAGAGAGTAGGACAATCACCATGATGGCTGGGTCTGAGAATCCCTTCTTTCGCATTGCTCACTTTTGGAGGCTTAAGGTCTCTGGTAGGAAGATGTCTCTCGCCCCTTCTGATACCTAAACCAGAATTTACTCTGAATTTTCTTTGCATTTTGGAGGACACACTCCCATTCTTCCAGCACCCGACAGTTTGGACTTTGCAAGGAAAGGGAACACAAATATGGAGGAGGAACAGATTTCCCAGGACTCAATCAAAGAAGACTCTTATTGCTTTAAGGACTCGACTCGCTTTCGACTCACTCTTGGATCTGATGTGTTATTTTTCAAGGGTATGGCTTAGCCACTCTTAGAGTATTTCGAAGACCGTGTCAAGAGGCACTACTCTCCTTTTTCGGTGTTTCCGTCATGGTTATTATCCCTTTCGGATTGCTCGGTTTCAATGCCCCTAGTTTAAAGGAATGTTAAAGTAACCTTGCTGGCACTACTTGGACTCCGAGATTTTACCCTGGTTGAATACTGTTTCTCCATCTCAATGATTCGCTTTTTGTTGTAAGTCATTGCCATTGACCAGATTGCCTTTTCAGGTTTTCAATCTGACGGACCGCTTGCCCTAACTTTTGCCTGGTTCGCCCTTTCGGGTTTTCAATCCAGCGGGCTTGATACCCTAACTTTTGCCTAAGCTGACTTTTCAGTTGTCAACTTAGCGGGTGAATGACCCTAAATTTTGCCTAGACCGCCCTCTCGGGTTTTCAGCCTAGCGGGTCTTCAGACTCCGTCGTTTTTTCTTCTTGACTTTGAACCTCTGCTTGTTCACCAGAAGGACTTTCTAGGCGTGTTTGGATTCAAAAGGGTTGGATATTTCCTTTGGATTTCAAAGTTTCAACCGAGCCTGGATTGGTCAGGTTGCCTAAGTACCCCAAAAATGGAGGATCAGGTCCGCGTAGTTTGCTGGGGTTTGGAACAGAATGATTTGGCTTTTAGCTCAAAAGTTGAAAGGGAATATTTTGATTTTTATTCCAAAGGTTGAAAGGGAATAATTTGACTTTTATTCCCAAGGTTGAAAGGGAATAATTTGACTTTTATTCCAAAGGTTGACCGAACCTGAATTGATCAGGTTGCCTACGTACCCTGTAGAAAGGGATCAGGTCAGACGTAGTTCGGAATGAACTACCCCTGGTTTGTGGGTGCTTGAAAATAATGTTTGATTTTGTTGAGGCTCGAAGGTGTTTGCAAAAGGATTTTTTTTTTTAAACTTGGGATTTTGGCATTTTAAGGCTCAGGCGTCCAAAGATGGCCTTCTGGTGTTTTGCCATACAAGCTTCTTGAATGCCTAAGGTTCAATGGCTTTGAACTTTTTTCTCTTTTTTTTTTTTTTTTGAGGAGTCTGGCGGCATTTCCTGGCAAGACTTCATCTGCACTGTGCAAGCTAGACTGATTGAATTCCCACTTTTTCTTTGGGATCTCGCACTGATATTCGGGATTCTACGACTCTGGGTCTTCTCTGAATGCTGAAGATTTTGAAATCTTTCAATCTATTTATCAGCTCTGCTTTTTGAGATTCTGACATTCTTGAGGAGTTGACGTGGGGCATGCTCCCTTCTCCTTTCGTCTCTGGATTCTATCCTTTTTCTTTGTTCATTCTCTTTTTCTTTTCTTTTTTCACTTGAAATGCGGGAATGCCCTTACTCTTTGATTACTTTGACTTGAAATTCCATCAGAACGTATAGCCCAAGTATTCTTTTTGGGGTTCATGTTCTATGCTCATGACTTTGTTGTCCGAAAGTCTTCTCTCAATTTTCATTAACTTTACTTGATATCTGGTATTCTTCGTTTGAAATTTTCGCTTTTTCGACCCGATGTCTGAAGCTGAGGCTGACTCACGTTGAACAGTGTTAAGACACGCTTCCGGTTTATCCTCATAGGACCAAGCAACACTTCTTTGAACCCTCTAAATAGGTTTATCGATTCTTTGCGCTCTTCGGGAGATTTTGCCAATCCTTATTTCCCGAGTTTCGGATTTGGGTACCACTATTCACGGTATCGATTTCATCTTCAAGTGGCTTTGCTCGACGCTCTTCCCCTCGTTTGATCAGCTTTCAAATCTCGAGGAGAATTTCATCGGCATCCTCGTCCGAGGAGGGTGTCTTAATTTGTTTATTAACATTAGATCCAAGAGTGAACATATACAAGAATACTGACGACACTGGAATCAAATGTTTATTGCATTGAATGTTTGAAGTACATACATTGATTTTTGACGCGCCACGATAGGCTCTCCATCAAATTTAACAAAAGACTGGATATTGGCTCACAATGAGAGAGACCAATAAACACAACGTACTTAGAATTGATATTGACATGGTTAGACTTACCAACTTTGACAGGGAGGGTTGGTATACACACTTCAAAGCAAATTTCAAAGATGTGACACTTCATCGGAGGCAACGGATTGGCGCTGAAAGTTCAAGGACAACGTGCCTTCATTAATGATGATAATGATTGGAGAGAGCAATCCTGGAGTTAGAATCTCAGAAGGGAGGGCCTCTTTGGTTTCTGTTGACCCAGCTCAAATTGTTCTTTAGCACCTGACAATGGCAAGGCTTTCTCTGGTATGATATTTTCAAGGAGTTCAAGCTCTGACATTTTTCTTTTCCCTTCCTAATCATTTTTCAGGCCAGAAGTGGTACAAGTAAAGGTGGCGAGATCCATGAAGGGTTGAAAGGGTAGAGTGGTTCCCATGGTGGGTGAAAGAGGTGCAACACGGTTTGGTGTAGGGTTCTTGGAAGCACCTGAGCTCGAGAAGAGAGGGGATCCCCGCCTATCAGGTCCTGGATATCATCATCATCTCTCTCATTTCTCTCAAGACGAGACTTTCAGTATACTCAGCCATCTGGGCAATGTGAGAGGAAAAAGGTATAGCGGACTGGCTAGCCAAGTGAGTTTAGAAATGAAAGCTCTTTTGGGGTTGATGGTAGACGAGTGACTAAGACTCCTGTCATGGACATCAGAAACACTAGGCTCAATGAGAATTAGTCACATAGCAATGTAATGTGCAAGTTGAGACAAAAGGCAGCACAAAGACATCTTCCCCTTGGATAAAAATCCGACAGCATAACAACTGTACATGAAAATGTGGTACGGCAAGTACATGGTTTGTCAACAAGCCTAAAAGGATGACCACACTCAAGGTATTTGGAGAAAATTCGGCAGCATAACGGCTATACCAGGAGATGTGGTAAGGTAAGCACATGGTTTGTCAACCAACCCAAAAGGATAATGATTACGCTCAAGGGTTCTAAAAAAAAATTGGCAGCATGACGGCTATACCAGGAGGGTCTCAGCAACTAAACATGAAGAGTATGCCGTCATGGTCAAGATAAAGCAGGGCTCTCAGCAAGAACACACTCCGGTAATGATAATGGCAAGATAGACTCATAATCGACATGCGGAGTACATCTGATCAGGATCAATCAAATGATCAAGCACATGGGAGACAGATCATGACTAAAAGAGCCAAGAATCTGATGATAATCCACAGAATGGATAGAGAAGAATAATTGATTAGATTATGAAGGAAAACTTAACTGGGAAGTAAACCCTAATCTAATAACAAATATGTACATATATATACATATATATACATACTAACCAGGGGCACCAACCCTAGTCTAATCTAGCGGAGCCAAGGAGGTCTCGACTCGTGACAGACTGATGAGTGTACTAGAACCGCGCTGTAGCCACGCAAGGTGAGCCATCCTAGTCTACAAATGGGACAAGACTCCTAACTCTAGGCTTCACATGTGTAAGCAACACATGTTCGTCCTCATATGAATGCAATATAGATGTATATAAACACGGGTACTTCCTAGTTGGTTTTCACTAAGCCAGTAAGTATATACATAATATATAAAACAAAGTAGGGCTCCGGACTCAATCTATCGGGTACTATGCGTATGAAACATACTTAATATGTATAACTCAAGTGCACCGAGTGTTATACATAGTATGCTTCATTGCTCATCGGCTGCTGTAAACACAAGTGCACCGAGTGTTTACGGCCGCAGCGCTGGCGCATAGCTTGGAAATAGATTCAACAGCACCATCAGGGTGTAATGACATCCCAGTCGGGCACGCATTGAATCTATCCAGTGGAGCCAATAATGAAAAACAACGAAAGAAATAAAGAATGAAGAATATGGCAACATATGATGTGCAGTGTGTGAATCCCTCGTTTTATTTACGCACCTACTTGGTGCCCCTGGATTTCTAACGATAAAGTTCTCATTTAACTTGATTTTGGCCCAAATTTCCTCAAAATTAGTAAAAATGGCATTTTTACAGAGTTAGGCAATGTTTCAAGAATTCTCCAGCAGAGTCGCCAGCCTGTGGACCCGCAATCCGAGACGGGGCGGGGGGACGTGCCCCCATGCGCGAGTCTCGTGATCATCCACGTGAAGGAGAGCCCCACCAAGGAACTCTCGAAAGAGTGCCCCTCACAGCATGAGCGGCGATGTGAAGTGAGATACCTCTCGATTCGGGGACCAGCCCGGATTCGAGACGCACCTCGAATAAAGAAAGAGTCGCCATCCAAGGAAGTGGGCCCTGGATCCCATGCTGTGCTCTGTCGCAACAGATAACCAGAGATATAAAAGGTCCGTGCCTGATGACGAATGGGGAAGGGGTTAGGCGCCCCCAATTCGCCCAAGTGCGAGCACCTGGTCTCTTATGCCATTTATTATTAACTTTGAAGAATTTTGGGCAAAAATCATGTGAAATGAGAACCATCATCCCCGAGATAACGTCTATCTAAGCATGCATGACCCGGGGATGGGCAAAGAAAGTGAACATCCAAATCCTAACTCATCGCATCTAATCCTAACTCATCACATCTAAGAAAGCAATAAACAATCGCACGCATAGCTATAGCTAAGCAGATAATGACAGATATGGTAAGCAGAAAAGCAGTAAATAGCCACAGCTAAGCATGTGAAACTAAGCGCACAAATAATAAGCAAGCTGAAAGTAAACACACAAGGAACCAAAGACAAACACACGATAAACAAAAGATGCGAGGAAAGAAATGAATCGATAAATTGACGGTACATGAGGACCGAGAATACCAGGGAAAATAAAAGGGAGCGTACGATAGGCTCAGGGAGTCTAATGAATCAAACTCAACAATCCTGATCCGCTGAAGATCGGATAGGTCTCACGATCGTCATAGCCTATCGTTGGGCTCAGCGAGGACAATCCCTGCGAAGGGGCCACGCTACGTCGTCGCCCGTCCCAAAACGCGATAAAAACGTCGGAAAATCGATAAAACCGGCAAGCCACGATGAAAACCGGAAATGGAATGAAAAGAGGGCTCCGAGTGACCTGGCAATCACCGTCCTTGCCCATTTTTTTGTTTTTTGTATTTTTGGGAAAAGCTTGAAAGATATTTTTGGATATTGGAAATTTTTGGAAATTGTGGAAATATTGGAAATTGTGGAAATATTTACAAAAATGGTGGCGAAAAGAGTGGAAAAAATAATGGTGACTGCACTCAGGATGCCAGCAGCACGCCTGAGCTGCCTACGTACCCCTCAGCTAGGGATCAAGCCATCCGTAGTTCGGACCAGATTTTCCTAACTACACTCTAATGACTCGAGATTTTTGAGATTTTGGATTTTTCAGATGTTTTTTTGATTTTTTCGACACAAGAGGACAAAATCCTATCATCACAAGGGGAGGACAGACTCCTGATATCCCGCAAAGGTTGGACAGCATCCTATGCTTTGCGGGGGGGAATGAACAGAATAACAACTCTGCAAGGGTTGGACAGCATCCTATACCTTGCAAGAGCGGATAGAAGAATCACGCGATTGGATGAGGGGATTGACAGAATCCTAACCCCTATGATGACAGGACTGACTCCTGAAAGACTGAAGGACTGACTCCTATGCTGAAGACTGACTCTGAAAGATGGAAGGACGGAATCCTAAACTCTCTATGACAGACTCTAAAAAAAGAAGAAATCCACACAAACGGGCCCCACACAAACGGGTCCCACATCAGCGGGCCCCACATCAGCGGGCCCCACATCAGCGGGCCCCACATCAGCGGGCCCCACACAAGCGGGCCCCACATAAACGGGCCCCACACAAACGGGCCCCACACAAACGGGTCCCACATCAGCGGGCCCCACATAAGCGGGTCCCACACACAGCGGGCCCCACATCAGCGGGCCCCACACAAGCGGGTCCCACATAAACGGGTCACACACAAGCGGGTCCCACACACAGCGGGCCCCACATCAGCGGGCCCCACACAAGCGGGTCCCACACACAGTGGGCCCCACATCAGCGGGCCCCACACAAGCGGGCCCCACACAAGCGGGTCCCCCACAAGCGGGTCCCACACCAGCGGGCCCCACACAAACGGGTCCCACACAAGCGGGTTTAGGGCCCTGTCAAAATGGGGTGTCTACAATCACAAGCAACTCAAGCCTCCAAATAAGCAAATCAAGAACAAAAACAAGCATTCAAGAGAAACTACTTACATGGACTGCTAATCGAGTTTAAAAAAAATGATCAAAGCTCGGAAAGATTTGAAATCAGCAGCTTGATCCTCTCTCCTTTCAGATTTGCAGACCTCGGATCTTGGCCGGAGATGGAATCATTGCAGGAGGTAGTAAAAATCGACAGAATCCGATGATACTGACCGAAGAAGGGAGAAATTTGCCGGAGATCCGCCGGATCAATATAAAACCACCGGATCTGATTACAGATGGCCGGAATCCATAAAATTGAGGTTGGATTTGGAATCACGATGGCCGGATCTAAGGTTTCACATCTCAGATCTAGAGTTTTGAGGGTAGAAATGGGGTTTATGGATCGAAAGTAGGAGATGCTTGTGGCGTAGATGGAGATGAAGAAGGTGACTGGTAATGAGGGATGCGCGATCGGATTCCGGCAAGGAATCCGCCGGAGAAGATGACTGGCCGGATCTCTCTCTCTCTTTCTCTCTCTCTCTCTGCCGATTTTCCTTTTTTTCCTCTGGTTTTTCTTTTTTTTCCACTGTCGTTTTTTTCTCCTCTGGTTCTCCCCTCCGCGAGAGAGAGACCATGAGTGGGAAGACTCATCATGAGGAGAGAACTCATGATGAGTTCTTGTCCCCCTCATGTCCCCCCAAATTCCCTTATATTTTTTCAAAAAAAATAAAAAACAATAATCAAATGGCATTGGATGCCATACGAAAACCAAAAACATACTCATTACGCATTTTAAAAACAAAGAAAATGATGACTGTCCTTATCCTCTCTTTGAATACAAGCGGATCCCACATTAGCGGGTCCCACACAAGCGGGTCCCACACCAGCGAGTCCCACACAAATGGGTCCCACAAAAGCGGGTCCCACACAGGCGGGTCCCACACAAGCTGGTCCCACACAAGCGGGTCCCACATCAGCGGGTCCCACATCAGCGGGCCCCACACAAGCGGGCCCCACACAAACGGGTCCCACATTCTCTTTTGCTTGGATTAATGCCATTCTTTTTCCGCCTGACCTCGAGATTTCATTTGAATACGCGGGTTTAGGGCCCTGTCAAAATGGGGTGTCTACATGTGTACACTTGAATAGCCCTCAAGAAGAGATGAGAAGGCCCTTTAGCAACAACTTGATAACCCCTTTCAGAGGCTTGATAAACTCTGTTTAGAACCCTTGTTTAAAATGTCAGAAACAATGGTTTCTCTTCTTTTAAACTTTGATAGGGATTTGAAGGATGATGTTTCTTGAGAATATGTCGGGGGGAAGAAGACATTGTTATCGGTCAGCCGTGGAATCAATTTCGACGAATTTGAATCTACAATCCAACGAAGAATTTGTGTTACAGAAAGGCGGGTTTCACTATCGATAAAATGTCGATATGTTGCTGATCCATATATAGTCACTTTAATTAACGTCGATGACGATGATGTCCTCCAAACAATGTTAAGGATGTTTGATAGTGTGGGACCAGATCCCGCGAGAGGGGTGGGGCGCGAGCCGCCTCGCTCTCTCTTGGTCTCTCGTACCCACGCGATTGGCGTGTGCATTTTATTATTGGTTTTAGTTCACCTTTTATGTGACTTGGGATCACTAAAGCAATCCGAATTCCACACAAAAGAGACTGACAGAGTCGCCACCTAGATGTGGGATCTAGGACCCATAATTAACCAGAAATCTAGACTCGCTACCTGGTGACAAGAATGGAAGGTATGGGGAGTTATCCACCACATGCACCATTCCTGCCCGATAATCGGTCTTCAATTCCAAAAGCTAACTCTTTTAAATTTATTTTAAATGGCTCATTCAACTCTTAGTTAATGTGCTAGCTATGTGACATGCATCCTATGATCTAATTTCAATGTGAATCCTAAATGTGTATCTTGATTTCTTAATTTGTCTGGATTCAATCTAAGTGAAAGTTCTCCTAAAATTCTAATTTCATGGAAAGTCCTAAGTGATTTAATTAAGCATTTACAAGAAAAGTAATATACAAAACACCACAATTTGTTGTGGTGCCAACTCGCGGTTGGTATGCCATCAGACATCCAAGCTGCCTACGTACCTAAGCCTCACTGGGATCAGAGTCGACGTAGTTCGGTGAACCTAAGCTAAGCTACTTATGCCTAACTCAACTAAGACACCGACCTAGACGGGATTGACTGTTTCAACAGTTTTAGGAGAAGTTATTTAATTCAAGTTGAAGATTTTATTATCCTAGGATTTCATCCAAGATGCTATATGATTCTTATCTAAATGCAAGTTGTTCCTTAGACTAATGCAGGTTAGCCTACATCCTAGTTTACTAGGCTTGTCCTAGGGAAAGATTGGGTGACTAGTGTTACTAGACCTATGGCACGGTTGCTATCCATAGCAAGCGTCCGTGATGAGGCTGGACTCCTAACTCTAGGACTCCCTAAAACCTAAGACTCCCTAAAACTTAGGACACGACACGACACCAGTGTTCCTAAATTGGGCTCTAAGGGTTCTTATGACAGAAACCGTAATCCAACGGTTCCGAAAGACACGAGATGAATCGATTTCAGTTCTTGAAGTTAATTAATTTCAGATTTCAAGGATTTTCGATTTCTGGACATTTAAGGAATACCAATGGTTCTAGGGTTCACCAATTTCAGCCCAGAATAGCATCCACGGAAGGGAATCGTGCGCCCTTTCCTTGTGCAATTTAATACTTAGGTTATGGCATCTTATTGCCTGGCATATCTCAGGATTTTCGTGGACAGTAACCTCGGAGCCAACAACATGCTATAGCTTAAATATTCAAATTGTCAAAGATCGGTTGCAATTGGGATACGATTGTGGATGCGCTGGCCATTTTTCCAGGGAAATCTAAAAATCCTAAAATTTCTGTTTCGATGGATTAAGGAATTAATATGTGACAGAATTTTAAGGTTCTTTAGAAACTTTGTGATGATTTTTAATTAATTTCGGATTTTCAATGAATTTTATCAGTTTTAAACCATATGAGTGATTTTAGAAGTGAAATTATTGCAAATGAATTCAAAATGAATTGAAACTTCTACAGCAGCAAGAAATGATGGGATGTAGCTTACTGGAAGATTTTTACAGATTTTTACATTAAGCTCATATTTAATTTTGATTTAACAATAACGAGACCAGATTACAAAAATAACACAAAAACTACTAGAAATAGAAATCTAAATTCATTGAAATTTCTACAGTAGTAAGATATAAGCAAAAATATCATGCTGTGAGATTTTCATGAATTTTAGAAACTATTTACTATCAATTTTGGATTTTTCAATTTTCAGACCAGATTATTAATTAACACTACATCCCATATGAAACAAGATTGAAATCACTTAAACATTTTACAGCAACTAGAAATATGGAATATAAGACTACTGTAAAAATTTTGGGAATTTTATCTGTGATCTGATATCTGTAAAATTTCTCCCAAAATCTGATAATGTTCAAAGAAAACATAAAATAATATACCAAACCAAACCCAAAAATTCTCAAAAATTCATGGTAGAATGTAACAGCATTATATTATTTTCCCACGAAATTGCATTGATTTTGGAATTCGTTTAGTATATATTTTATTTTTCTTCGTCGAAAAGATATTTTTGATGAGTTTTCTATTTTTAAAACACGATTTTCGAGAAAATTACGACTCCGGAAAACATCCTTTAATCTTGTTCTGATATGATAAACACAAGAAAATTTTTAAATTCCAAAAAATAGGTCATCCTGAGATGGCTATTTTTTCGAATTTCGTAATTACTCAGCCAATATTTTAAATAAAATTCTACTCTTCACTCAAATTCTAAAAAACCGTTGATCCAATGTCCGATCCGATCCGATAGTTATTCTACTCTATTTAAATAGATCATCGTATTAAATTTTGGAACGAAACGGATTTGAAACACTCATGCAGATCATGATTTTTAGTTCACACATTTAATATTGGATTAAATTTAATTAAATGCTAAAAACCATGCAAAATTCATAAAAAAATGCCAAATCATCTGGGAAAAATCTGAGAATAGTGTACTAACCTATAGGCGAGATTTCTGCCGAATCCGAGAGTCGAAAAGTCCGAAAAATCTCGCCGACGCTCGATCCGATGTCCGCTTTCTCTCTTTCTTTTTTTCTTGTTTTTCTCACTGTGGAGAGAGAGATATAGTGAGAGAGAGATACAGATAGAGAGAAATAGAGAGAGAGATACAGACAGAGATAGAGAGATACAGACAGAGAGAGAGATATACAGATAGAGTGATGGTGAGAGTGAGGAATGAACAGAGGGTGGTGAGAGTATGGGAGGAACAAATATAGAAGGAGCGAGATGAAGGGAGAGACAAAGAGTAACAGAGAGATCGAGAGATGAAAATGGAAACAAAGTGAAGAAAAAAAACCAAAAAAACTACGATCCTCTGTTTTTTTTAGCGATGGGAGAGCTGCTGTTATCGTTTTTTTTTTTCGCACCTCGCCAAAGCTGCTGTTGAGGGGATGGGAGATGAGGGAAAATGTGTGAGGGAGATGGAAAATGTATGAGGGAGATGGAAAATGGAGGGATAGAGAGAGAGAGTGTGAAAACAGAGGGAGATATGAGAGAGAAAGTAGAGGGAGAGAGAGGAAGAAAAACAGAAGTATCGGTGCAAAACCGATACTCTGTTTTTTTTTTTGTTTTTCTTTCTTACCCCTAATCTCTTTGCTGTTGGGGATGGATACACGAGAGATGGTCGTGGGCTGCGGGGAGTAGAGGTTGAGAGGGCCGCGATGAACAGAGTGAGAGGGGAGATGGCTCTTGTGTTCTGTGTATTTTTTTTCAAAAAAACAGAGCCACGGTAATTTTGGTGGGCTGGAGTGGGTAAGAGGGTAAAAGAGATGGGGAGATGGGAAGGCTGAGGGGTGTGGGAGAGTGTAGGAGATGCAGAGGGTGGTGAGATCCCAGAGAGAGAACCGAGGGAGAGAAAGAAGAAAACAATCTAGCCCGCCTGTTGTGTTCTCCTTCTTTTTTTATAACCCATCCGTTCTGGGAAAGTTGCCGAGAGTTTGTTTGTTTTTTTTTCTTTTATGGACTATTCTCTTCTTGAATTAAAACCGATCCTCTCTTCCTATTTTTTGAAAGTTTCCTCCTCAAAAAATCTCTTTTTTTTTATATTTAGTGTCCTACTAAAAACCATTCTCCACAAAAAGAATATTCGAACCTTGTTCTTAGAAATAAGGTCCCACCCAACCATAGCTCGATATGTAATTGTAGGTCCCACGTATCGGATTATGAAGCTCAAAATGATAATGGCACCATCCATAAAAATAATGATAATGACCCTACAAACGATAATGGCCCTACCTTTAAACTTTTTATCATGATGGCCCCATTCCAATTTGTCTAAATGCTTTATAAACATGGTGATGGGCCCACACCATGTTGAGCACATGGTGGGCCCCATCTCATGGCTTAAAACACATGGGCACCTTCTCATAGAAATTAATGTTTCAATGTTAATTCCAAACAAAGCCGAAATGCATTTTCCATGGAAAAATGTATGGTTTCATTGTTTGACCTAAGTCTAACCAAATGTTCAATGCGGGCCTACCAAACGGGTCCAACCTCTCTCTTGTTTAGGTTTTTGTAAATAACCCTCCTCAACACTTGGCGGAAAAATGCGAAACATGGCGGAAATGATTGAAAAGATCGAGGAAGCATAAGGGACGGACACGGGAATGAAAAATATTGAAAAATACCGATAGCAAAACACTATCTTCTTTGTTGATTAAAGCAGAGCAAAATGGGGTGTCTACAGATAGATACATGTTCAATTCTGTGATGATATACATAACGAAGAGCATAATTGACAATGGTATTAATTCTTTGAATTCGTCAATGCTTCCCCCAAACAATATTTGTACTAGTAGACCCTCTCTTAATCGTAGCATTCCTTCTACTTCGATTCCGTCCAAAAAACGTCCGCATTTTGAAGTGGACTTGCAAAAATACTACGAAAGTGTGTTCAAAGAAACAATGGAGAAGATTAAGGTGAGGAATGAATGTGCACATAAGTGGATAAGTGACATTGAGAAGGAACACTGGGCTAAGATGCGAGAAGATTGCCGATTGCATCATTGGTAGAGCACACTAGACATCAGACTACTAACTTCATTCAAAAGCGTCAGAAATTGGGTCGTAGTTGGCAAACTAAGTTGACTCATTACGCAGATGAACGTATGACATTAGCGAGGGAAGAGAGCCGCCAGTATACAGCTTATCGGGTTGGCGTTCATGAATATGAAGTACGGTCCCTTGAACATACAGATGCCGTAAACTTGCAACTTCGCACGTGCAGTTATCGTGCATTCCAAACATTTGGACTTCCGTGCGGACATGCCATGGCAGCCATTGGCATAACAGAATTCGATGCGTACGATTAATGCGAGAAATGGTTTCATGTAGAGAGATATCGGGATACGTACGTTGAGGTTTTGCACCCGACACAAGACAGGACCCAATGGGAATTAAATCCAGAATCCTTGATGACAATATTACCGTCGATTGCAAAGTGACCACCAGGAAGGCTGCGTATGAGAAGAACGGATCGCGAATTGAAAGGTGGATTACATTACAAATGCACCCGATGTCGACAACTTGGCCACAATAGAAGAATTTGCAAAGAACCACCCGTGGTAAGACAACAAGTTGACCAAACTGCTATTGGGCCTTCTGCACCCATACTTAGTAGGTCAGGAGTACCTTGCCAAGCTCCATTCTTCGTGTAAGGGTGTAATTGATTTTTTTGAATGTACTCAGATATTGTGATGACTTCTTTTTGTTATTTTGTAAAGACTGGTTGTCATTGGAACATAAAACTCGGTAGGTCGGGCGTACCTTGCCAAGCTCTATTTAGTTGTTGCTCTCTTGCATGTGCACCCTGAAAAGGGACTTCTCAACAGTAGGAATAGGGTTACCAGCACACACAATTGGATTATCAACCCATTCTGTAGGTTGATAAAGCTACTGGATGTTGGAATTCAGGTTATCAACTCCTTCAAAATAGGTCATCAACCAATCGGAAGTGAGGTTACCAACACACAGAATGGGATATCAACCCATTCCCTTGGTTGACAAAGCTACAGGATGTTGGAATTCAGGTTATCAACTCCCTCAAAATAGGTTATCAACCATTCGGAAATGGGGTTACCAGTATACAAAATGGGATCATCAACCCATTCACTAGGTTGATAAAGCTACTGGAATTCAAAATCCAGGTATCTACTCCTTGAAAACGGGGTTAACAATATTCGGAAATGGGTTACCAACGCACAAGTTGGATTACCAACTCATACCTGGGTTGATAAAGTCACTGGAATTCACAATTCGGGTTATTGAGACCCTTAAAATTGGGTTACCAACATTCGGTAGTGGGTTACCGACACACAAATTGGGTCATCAACCCAATCCCTGTGTTGATAAAAGTACTGGAATTTACAAACCGGGCTATCGACTCCTAATTTTTTGGGTTACCAACCCATTCAGTGGGTATTAAAGCTACTGGAATGAGTGATTCTAGGTTATCGGCTACCTCAAAACGAGGTTACCAACATTCGGAAGTCGGTCATCGACTAATAAAATGGGTTATCAACCAATTTCCAGTGTTGATAAAGCTAATGGAATTTGGCAACCGTCTTATCAACCTCCCACCTTATGGGGTGACTGACAATGCAAAGTGGGTTATCAACCTAAAAATTGGGTTACCAACAAATTACCTGCGTAGATAAAGTTATTGGAATTGAAAATTAGGCTTACCAACCTTCCAATTTTTGGGGTGATTGACATTGTAAAGTGGGTTATCAACCTAATAAATGGGTCACCAACCATTTTATTAGGTAGATAAAGTGGGTTATCAACCCAAAAAATGGGCCACCAACCATATAAATTTACAAGTTCCTGAGCCATTAACAAACAAGTTCCCCTGTTCAACTTGAAACACAAACACACTTGTCTAAAACCTGTTTAAATTTACAAGTTATCCACCCATTTAGGAACAAGTTCCTCTGTTCAAATTGAAACACAAACACAAACAGATACCATAAAACCTGTTTAAATTTATAAGTTTTCCAACATTCACAAACAAGTTCCCCTGTTCAAATTGAAACACAAACACAAATAGACACCATAAAACCTGTTTAAATTTACAAGTTTTCCAACATTCACAAACAAGTTCCCCTGTTCAAATCGAAACACAAACACAAACACACTTTCATAAAACCTGTTTAAATTTACAAGTTCTCCATCCATTCAGAAACAAGTTCCCTTGTTCAAGTTGAAACATAAATACAAACATACACCATAAAACCAGTTTAAATTTTACAAGTTCCCTAGCCATTCACAAACTGCCTCATTCACAAATAAGTTCTCCTGCCATTTAAAAAATTGCATACAAGTTCCCCTCCCATAGTTTCTACCAATCTCCATGAAAAAACACAGTTTTTACCATGATCATCAAAACCTGTAACTTAAAATGAACACTAAAAGGTTTCCCTATCACACTCCTCATAACACTTATGTGGACCTCGATCCGAGAGACGCGGCCTGAGGGAACGAGTCCCTAGCACCCTCTGGATCATCCACGTGTGTGGAGAGCTCTACCAAGGAACTCTCAAAACGGATGCCACCCTCATAGCATAGCACGAGTGGCGATATAAAAAGAAAGAGATATGTCTTGATCCGGAGCCAGGGCTCGAAACCGAGACATACTTAAAATAAACTCAGAGTCGCCATCCATGGATATGCCATGGAACCCTAAAATCAAATCCGCTGTGCAATGGATAACCAGAAATATATATGGGTTCGTGCCTGGTTACGAATGAGGAAGGTCTGAGAGCACCCCCGATTCGTCCGAGTGCAAGCACTTGGTCTCTTATGCCATTTATTATTAACTCCAAAGAAGTTTGGGTAAAAATCATGTGAAATGGGAACAATCCTCAGGAGTCGTCTACCTAAGCATGCATTTCCTGAGAATAAAAATAATAAACACATATAAAATAAAATGAAAAATGTGTCACCTAAGCACAGCTAGGTTATGAGTGACATGCCTAATGGGTGTCTAAGTTCTGATGTGCAAACACATACAAGATATAGCTAAAGGTATAGGATCAGTACAAGAAAGTAAGAAAACATATCAAATCATACAATAACTACACAACAAATCATAAGACTCTAAATTATTAGCCCGAGTCCTCGGATGGTCTGGTATTCATCCAAAGAAGCCTACGTATCCCCGCCTCCACGAGAATCAAGGCAACGTAGTTCTTCGCGCCTATTCTAAGCTATGATGCCTAAGACACTTAGCCCTCTATCCTAGACTCGATCTAAAAGACCGGACTAGTTATTAAAGTTTCATGTATGATTATTTAAATTCCAGTGAATTGTGGATTTTAGGACACCCTATATGCCCTAAGTAAATGCAGATTAGCCCTAAGCTAATGCAGGTGATTCCTACAACCTATGTGTAACTAGGTTGCGTTTCCTAAGGAAAACAATGGGATCACTAGCGCATCTTAGACCTAGTCATCAGTCGGCGATGTGAATCGCCAACTGATCGGACGGAGGCGCTCCTATAACTCTAGGACAAACCCCTAACTCTAAAGCAATCATAAACAAGCACACAACAAATCAAATATAAAACCCTAACTCTAAAACTCTCTATCTAGGACAAAGTCCTAACTCTAGAGGAAGATTTTTCGAAAACAGGTTTATGAAATATTTTTGTACCTTTTTAAAGAGTTTGAATGGTTTATTTACAAAGTTTGGCTGGACCTGAGACAAGAATCTCAAGCTACACTACGTACCTCGTGGAAGAGGATCAAGCCAACGTAGTTCGAAACGAACTCTCCTAATTGCTACCTCTAAAACATTCAACACTTTAGATTTTTGATATTTTTTAATGTTTTTGATGTTTTTAAAGTTTTTCCAATGTTTTTGAGTTTCAAATTTCTAATGTTTTTGGGTTTTAAAGCTTTTCAAATATTTTTGGATTTCGAATTTCTGATGTTTTTAGATTTTTAATTTCTGATTTCACCCTTTTGGTCAAAGACCTAAGGGAACACACAAAGCAAAACCCTAGGGCAAACAGGGGAAACCCCTAAACCAGGCAAGCTAACTATCAAAGATGACAAAAGGATCTAAGACCCAGAAGGTAAAGCTCCAATGAGACTGGGCAAGTCTCCAACAAACAAGAGTAACAACAACACTAAGGAGAAGCTCCTAAAAACAACTATAGAAAAAAAAGGGAAATGAGTCAAAGACTCTCTAATACTGCTATCTAAAGGACAAGTGAGTCAAAGACTCTCTGAAAGAAAAGGAATACGAGTCAAAGACTCTAACAATACCAACTAAAAGGATAAATGAGTTAAGGACTCTCTAAAAGAAATGGAAACACGAGTCAAAGACTCCAATGACCCCAACTAAAGGATAAATGAGTCAAAGACTCTCTAAAAGAAATGGAAACACGAGTCAAAGACTTGACTAACACCAACTAAAGAATAGACGAGTCAAAGACTCTCTAAAAGATAAAGAAACATGAGTCAAAGACTCCACTAATACCAACTAAAGGATAGATGAGTCAAAGGCTCTCTAAAAGAAAAGGAAACACGAGTCAAAGACTCCACTATCACCAACTAAAAGATAAATGAGTCAAAGACTCCCTAAAAGAAAAGGAACATGAGTCAAAGACTCCACTAACACCAACTAAAGGATAAATGAGTCAGAGACTCCCTAAAAGAAAAGGAATAAGAATTTGCACATTTGGCAGAGGTAAAACACCCAGCCGGGCCGGACAGCTACTTAGCCCTAGGGTGCAACAAATGTGCGCCCAGTACCCCATAAGGGTAGGAGTATGAAGCCAAGCCGAGTAGGGTGTTCTCCCAAAAACCAAACGACGCACAAAGAGGAAAACTAGCGAGAGAATGAGACCGGGCGGGTCTCCCAAACACACACAAAGATGGGCTCCAAGTAACCTTATCATTGCCCTTGCAAGGGGGAAGCAAGGCTAAGACAACTAATTGACCAAATTGGTCTCTAATTAACAGAGGAACAAATTGAGGTGCAACCTCAGAGAGGATTCTACAAATGAGGCCAAGCAGGCCTTCTAAAGGCTAATTACTTACAAAACCAAGACAGATGACTCCCTAATAACAACAATAAAGATCAAATGAGTCAAAGACTCCCCTGATAACATCATCACACAAACGAATGATTCAAAGGCTCTCTAAATGAGGCAAGGCATGCCTCCTATGGGTACACCATTTATCAAAATCAAAGCAACCTCCTTGAGGTTAAGCTAAAAATGAGGCTTGCCTCCAAAGGAGGATTTCCTAATGAGACAGAATATGCCTCCTAGTACAGGTTCTAGTATCTAAAGAAGTCTAGAAGACTGCGTTAGTCCACCAAGAGAGCAGAAAAGAGCTACTAGGCAATCTCAAATTTCCATTCAATTCTTATAAAAATAAATCAAGTGCTAAGCAAAGAAGAATTTTCAATAAAAAAATACACAATCTATAGCAATCATAAAATGATAAACAACATTAATTAGTCCAGACCAGCCGCTGGATAGCCTAATAAAGTAAAAGAAAACAATATCAAACACTTCTATGCCCAACCACAAACACCACCCCAATATGGGGATGAAATCAGATGATGCTAAAGTAATCATCTGATATCATATACACATGATAATATTTCTATATCCCGCCTTGAAATCAAACAGTACTCATGTCGATAAAAACGAATAGAGTAGTCATCTGATTTCCTTCTTCAATTAAACAATTTATTTAAATAAAAAATAAGTATGATAAGCTTTCAAGATAGTCTCACCTGAACAGTCCATTCATCTTCAGAACCTAACTCAAAACTTAACATAAAAGAAGAATCTTAAATTTTCAACAAATTATACAAATGCATGCAATGATATTTCTGATTTTATAAATTTTGGTGCATAACAGGGGGCCATCAACTTGTGCAGATTCAAGTGCAAAAAAAACGGTGAGCCACAAAACACAAAGACGGGCTCCAAGTAACCTTATCATTGCCCAGAGAAGGGTTCTTTTAAAAAAAATTGTTAAAAGAAATCCAAAAGGTTGGGTAGGCCTACTAAACAAAAGAGAGGAGCGCTACTTGGATTGAGCGAGTCCCCTAAAGATGGGCTTGGGCTATCCCCTTCATCGCCCTTGCAATGATACATTCTAATGAATAACAACACGCCGATGATATCAATGACAAGCTATTATTAATAATAGAAAGATAATCTAATGAGATAACACTTAACCAATGATTAAAGCATCCAAGAAAATATAAAAAGGCTCAAATCATTAGTAAAAACATATATCAAAGAGGTGATACAATGCCATACATGCAAAACCCTATACACCATTTCTATCACACAACCAGGCTCTGCTAACCACACCAAATCAGTTTGCCTTTAAATGTTCAAACGGCTGATAACAGATTCAAACAGTTATTTGGAAAGGGACAATCTTCATGAAGAAGAAAATACAAAATATCATAATGCCTTCAACAAAACATAAGTGTACTACTACTGTCATAACTCCATTATTGTACAACAAAATCATCAACAAAACAGAGTAAAGCAAACTTAGACTTGTAAATTTCATTATCTAGCAATTAACATCCAAATCCTCCTTATTTCAACAGAGCAGCACAATGACTCTAAATAAAAGGTCATCACATATTCATGTATATAAAAGAAAATAAAACATCACGACATATTCCCAGTACAAACTACTCCATTAGTGCAGTTTTTTTTTTTAAAAAAAAAATTAAAAATAAAATGAATTGCCATACCTGAAAATTTCGATTTGAATTTTTCACAATCAACAATGGTGATTCGACGAACAGATCCAATTAACAAAGGCTCGAATCTCAAATCTCTTCAACAAAGTATGAAATGAATCACCTAGAATATCACAGATTCAAAATCTCTAAACTCAGATCTAGAATTTTCTCTTAAATCTCATGAACTCAGATTTTAATCTTGATATGAATAGATCAGAGAAGAAGGAAAAATTCTGATTCGAAAATTAGCTCTGCTAGGATTTTTTTTTATTTAAAGAAAATGAAAAAGAAGAAAATCTGATCCATTGATAGAGATTCAAGAGTTTCAGATCTGAGAATCTGGCCTGAAAATCGCTGGAGCTTGACTGGGAAAAATGGAGTCAATGCTGGGCCGGATCTCCGGTAGGATTGCCACCGGAGGAACCACCGGAGAGGATGAAAGAGACAAGATCCAGATCCTCCTCTCTCTCTCTTTCTCTCTTAGTCTCCCTCTCTCTCTCTCTTTCTGCTGGAAACAAAATAATGAGGGGAAATCGTCGGATCTGGTTTGGGTTAGGAAATAGAGAAGAACATGGGGAAGGGATTCGGCCAGAGATGATCGAAGATCGCAGTGGTGATCGGAGATGGGAATATGACCAGAGCCTTGGGGAAGATGATCGGAAATCTACCGGAGCTCCAATGTCTGGCCGGAGATACTAATCGGAGAAGAAAATCCCCCAAAACCCCTTTCTCCCTCTCTGCCTCTCATTTTCCACGAAAATGAACAGTACCCCCCCCCACCTTCTGCTTGATTTTTTTTTATATTAAAAAAAAATCCTCATTGATAATCGCACTCCCACTTGATAAGGCGCGCGAATATGGATGAGTCGCGCCCGCCATTTTTGTCTTATTTGGCCTGGGCGTGACCATCACAGGATAATCCGCCCCCCTTTTGATTTGTAATGCGCACCCTCTTTCCCGGCTCGGCTTATTTGACCAATCAAATCGGATTTTGATGAAATTTGGCGGGGGCCTCGGTGAGACCCGATCCTAACTAATGATGCAATTTGGGATCCTAGCTTGGTGATTGGATGGGGTTTTGCTCGAACACAATGAACTTGGGTCCGGTCAAAATGGGGTGTCTACAACTTAATGGGGGGTTCAAACAAAACACTCTACATGGGGTTATCATAGCTACCTAGATGGGCTTCTCAACACTGCAAATATGTGGCTTATCAACTACTTAGATGGGGTTTTCAACACTGGAAATAGGGGATTATCAACCTCAACATGGGGTTCTCAACACTGGAAATGGGGGGATTATGAACTACATAGAGGGGGTTCTCAACACTGGAAAAGGGAGATTATCAATTACAAAGGGGGTTGTCAACAGTGAAAAGGGGGTTATCAACAATGGAAGTGGGGGATTATCAGTCTCAAAAGGGGTTTCTCAACACTGAAAATGAGAGATTATCAAAAGGGGGTTCTCCACAGTGAAAATGAAACAGTAGATGTCAACGGTTTCTCATCAAAGCCAACTTACTAGGGAAAAAATAAAAAATGAAACCCTATATGTGTAAAAGGCTTCCCAATAGTGAAAATATAACCCTAAACAACAAAGGTAATTTAATAGAAGGAAAATAAAAGTTAAAAAAAAATGAAACATGATACCCTACCATTAGGGGTGTAAATGGATATTCGGAAATTCGATTACCGTCCGCATCCGAATCCGTTTAAAGCGAATATTATCTGAATCTGTTTCAAGCGGATATTATCCGAATCCGTTTATGAGATATCCGGCTCTTAGCGGATGCGAATCTAGTAAATGGTATATCCGATCCGTTTAACATCCGAATCCGAGAAGTAAATCCTTTTTATTTTTTATTAATAATATCATTAATATTTATTTTTAGTAATGACACACTATCTTTTGTTTCTATAAGAAAAGTGAATATTCTTTTTAGAAAAAATAAAATAAAAACAAAAATAGCCCAAACCCATTCTATCAAAATAACCCAAACCCATTCCATCATATACAAAAAAAAAAAGGAAAAACCCAAAGACCACTACCAACACTATCATCCATCCCCATCGCCTCCCTCTCTCTCTGTCTGCCTTTGTTTTAAAAGGAAGAAGAGGATCTCATATATTTTAGGGTTTGAGAGTTAATTTTGTGAAGATAATGTAGAGGTCTAGTTTTAGGGTTTGGAAAATTCATTCGAGCAAGTAGGAGAAATAAAATAAAGTGCCGCAATAAAGTGTTCGAATTTACCGGATAAACGGATACGGATAATATCCGAATTCGAACAATATCCGACGGATACGAATTCGGTAATAGATATTAAATATCCGTCGAATCCGAATTCGGATAGTGTATACTGTAATCGAATTCGGTATAGCCATATCCGCTCCGAATTCGATCCATTTACACCCCTACCTACCAGACCTGAGACGATGGGGAAGACGCCGGAAAAAATGACGCGCTCGCCGGAGTACGGTCCACTACGAAGAAGAGAGGTTCGGATTAGCTTAAGAAACTGCCCCACGCCGGAGAAAATTGGTTGATTTTCACGCCGGCCACCACCTCATGCCGGAGAAGATGGGTTGCAGGTGGTTAAAAATGAAAAAGGAGAGAAAAAGTGAAAAAAAAAGAGCTTCCAAACAGTTAAAAACGAAGAGAAGTTAAAACGATGGATTTTTTCTTCCTGAGGGGTATTTAGGTAAAAGGCCATGTACGTAAAAGGTGTTTTGACCTCTGTTCAAAGCTTTGATTTGGGTGTCACACATCCACTATTTTGTCATTTTTGTGTCACCAATTGACAATTTTCCCTATATCAAGTCAGAAGGACTCAACGGCCCTGATTGACATATGAGTGTCATATTTCATGTGGTAGCTGAAGTGATTGACAAAACTGACAAATGCATCTATCTGAAAGTGAAAAAAATAAGGGATAATTACATTTACACCCCCTCTAGTTTCTGACACATCCACTTCAACCCCTCTAGTTTAAAAAGTGACAAAGACATCCCCTCTAGTTTCGTTTTGTTTAAGGTTTGCCCCCTTAGCTGAAGGTTCGTCCATAGATTGCAGGGTTAGGATGATCCGATGTAGCTGATTTTTTGGGCACACCCTATCTATGTCAGGACCCATCAAATGAACGCTTTGGATCATCCAAATAATGTGGGCCCATACCCGAATCCAAACACGCAAAAAATCAGCTCCATCGGATCATCCGAACCCTTCAATCTATGGACGAACCTTCAGCTGAGGGGGCAAACCTTAAACAAAACGAAACTAGAGGGGATGTCTTTGTCACTTTTTAAACTATAGGGGTTGAAGTGGATGTGTCAGAAACTAGAGGGGGTGTAAATGTAATTATCCCAAAAAATAATTGAGGACCTCAAAAAACTCAAACCGCTCTTCTTTCTTGGATGGTCGTGATTAAATGAAAACTTTGAAAACAACATGCCTGAGAGGTGAGGATGGTCTTAAATACTTCTTATCATAGACACAGTGGCCATTTTTTTATATATATAAAATTTTAGTGCCCGGCCATGCATGCATACCGTTCATTTGTTTGGATGTGCCAGCATTGTTTGGGTGATTCAATTTATTTATTGGTCTATGGGCTAGATAGTGTATCCCCCAAAAATCTTCTCCATAGGATGATCATAGCCCTTCTCTTTGTGGCGGTTTAAAATTTAGGGCACAGTACAGAAATCTCCACAGATCAGAGGGTTAAGATCATCCAATGGAAAAGATTTTAATGGCACACACCCTATCTACGTCAAGGACCTACAAATGAACGGTTTGGGTCATCCAAACAACGCAGGCCGACTGTATTATTGAGCTGCACATGCTCAGCCGGCCACCAAATAAATTCTTTGAAAAAATGTAACCTGAACCTGTTTTATACAGAGGGACCTTCAATTTATAATGTTATCCTTCTAAATAAGCCATGCCTATGTCAATTAGCTCTAAATTGTAGTCACTAAAATTTTCCAAGCAAAAAATTTTCCATGAAAAAAAACAAAAAAATCTTGCAAAAGGTGGCTAAAATTTTTGAACGTTCCACAAGTACACAACTACGATAGCTAGATGTGGGAACAATAAGTAAAGGGGAGTGATAAATCTACTCCCCAAATTGATAAATCGACTCCCCATGTGTCTTTCTCTCTCCTCTAGGTTAGAGAAAGAGGAGAGAGATAGACACATGAGGAGTGGATTTATTCATTTGGGGAGTCGATTTATCACTGCCCTAAGTAATTGGGTGATATATGCAGATGATATATTTTAGTAATGATTCCATGCCCAATAATTCTATGTAAATGGCTTAAATAGATTTGATTTTTGAGTTGTTGCATGGAAATGTCTTGATATTAAATATTGTCACACATGCTTTTGAAGAGTTCAAGGTATGGAAGAGTGAACACATTGCGTGGGACTTGATCGTGCACATTAAGAACTAAATTCACTTGAAGGAATGGACTGAAAAGCTTGATGTCAAAATTTCTGTAAACTGGCTTTTTCTTATTAAGGATACATATGTGCATACAATTCATTTGTGATAGGGCTGGCAATTTCACCCGAAAAAGCGGGGATCCGCCCCGCCCCGTTTGGGGAGGGGATTCCCCGATTTGAAAGGGGAAGGGGAAGGGGAAGGGGATTATAAAAATTCCCCAGTGCGGGGAGGGGAAGCGGAAGGGGATGGAGTTGTCCCCGCCCCGCCCCACCCCGCCCCGCCCCGCTAATCAATGCCATTTTTTTGTAAATTTTAAGTGTTTTTTTTAAGGAAAACTACTAGAAACTCTGTGGATCGGCTACAAGATTCCCCTAAACATAAATTTAGCTTGTCTTTTCCTTTTAATTAGCTTCTGAGAGCATTTTGGGAACTATAATAACCTTTTCACAGATGTTGAAATAATAAAGACAAGCTGAGAGCCTGAGACGCTGAGTGTATGCAATTATCAAAAAATCGTAGTGCCAACAAAATTTTAGGGTTGGATTGCAGGTTTTAATTTTCAACAAGAAAAATTTAGCTACTAGAAATTTGTTTCATGTCAGCACTAGACTGAATTGCAGTTAAAGAAATAAGTCATTTGTTGATTTTGTTCTCTTCTCCATTCTCATTTCTCATGCTCATCTGGGGGTTAACATGCTATACAGAATGAACTAATGAACATTATTTTGCGTGTGTGAGCGCCCACTTATGGACTTTTAAAGTTCATTGTGACTACTGAAATAGTTACTTTTTGCACATTGGCTGCCTGTTAATGAAGGTAATCCTGGTGCTCATTTCCTATTTATCATTCCATAATTTATGCAGAAAATTGCTGGAGGGGAGGGGGATTCCCCACCATCCCCGCAGAGGGGAAGGGGAAGGGGAGGGGGAAAATTCCCCGCAGAGGGGAAGGGGAAGGGGACCCCAACATCCGGCCCCGACCCGCCCCGTTGCCACCCCTAATTTGTGATCACAGCTTCTATGTTAATTTTTAGGGAAAATTACATTTACACCCCCTCTAGGGAAAATTACAAATACACCCCTTTAGTTTCAATTTGTATAAGGTAGGCCCCCTCAGTTGAAGGTTCGTCCATAGATTGAAGGGTTAGGATGATCCGATGGAGCTGATTTTTTGGGCACACCCTATCTATGTCAGGGCCCATCAAATGAATGCTTTGGATCATCCAAACAATGTGGGCCCACATTATTTGGATGATTTTTTGGTAGTGTTTGGATTCGGGTATGGGCCCACATTATTTGGATGATCCAAAGCGTTCATTTGATGGGTCCTGACATAGATAGGGTGTGCCCAAAAAATCAGCTCCATCAGATCATCCTAACCCTTCAATTTGTGGACGAACCGTCAACTGAGGGGGCCTACATTATACAAATTGAAACTACAGGGGTGTATTTGTCGCGTTTTAAACTATAGGGGTAGAAGTGGGGTTGTAAATGTAATTTACCCTAATTTTTATTATGCACATTATTGCTTTCTTTCGCACAGTAGTATTTCACACATGTGACACAACGAAAATGCCTTATTAATGATTTTAACACAATGTTTTTATGAATCATGGGTTGGTCTCACCATTTTTCCACATGCTTTGATGGGGTTGGGCCTACCAATTTTACACCCATGCATATTACATGTCAGCATTAGTACTTACATTTCTTGCCATCCCCAAATTTTCTCCCCAGTACTTTTTCTCAGGTAGAAGAGAAAAGGAAAGATTTTATTTAGGGGTGGCCAGAACCGAACCAGAACCGAACCGGAACCGAACTGTAAAAAAATATTTTTGGTCCGGTTCGGTTCCACTGATGAAGAACCGAAAAATTTCGGTTCGGTTCCGGGTCTAATGTTCTCGGTTCGGTTCCAGAACCGAAGAACCGAACTTTGAATATATATATATATATATATATATATATATATATATATAATATTTTTATATTTCTATTATACATATACTTAATAATATAAATTACTTATAATATTAATAAGTAATAGTTAATACTATTCTTATAATAAGAAAGTAACTTATATTATAACTTTAATTAAAAGTTTTTATAAATTATAATTAATAATTAATAATTACCCATTAGAACCGAACCGGACCGAACCGATTATGTTCGGTCCGGTTCGGTTTGGTCCTACTGTGTAGTACGGTTCGGTTCGGTTCTTACGGTTCATGGAACCGAGAACCGAGAACCAAAAAAAAATGAACCGAGGACCGAGAACCGAACCGGTTGGCCACCCCTAATTTTATTCATTTATTTATGAAACCCAGAAACCAAGTTGTATTAATTGTTTATGTTTACTGAGAAATGTTATGTGAGATGATTTTTTCACCGCATGTAGGATAAAAAAAAACTCTTTTAACGTGATGACAAAAAACGTTTGTCTGCCCACCATTCACCTTATAAGGGGGTGTATTATCCTACATTGGGGCGAAAAAATAATCTCCCATATGTTATTTACTTTAACGTTTTTGTCCTTATCTGTATTTTGACAAGGTTAGTTAGCCTTTTTGCTGCCAAGAGGATATAATATTAGGGAAATGTTGTCAGCACTACTGTATTTTGATGAGGGCACTCTCACTTTATTAAAAGTACCACATCCAATCAACAATCCACATCAGATGAATTAAAATGCATAAAACAAAAACTTTTATATGATGTAAGCCCTTGTAGTAATATTCTTTAACCTCAATTGTTGCCCATCTGGTGGACGGCCTATGATCAAAACATTTCTGATGGCAAAATTCTCTTTGAAAATTATAATTGTTCTAAATTGCTAAAGCAATAATGGTTCAACGAAATTAGTTTCCCTTTGGATTGCAAGAAAAATGGTTCATGTGAGAGCAGCCACGCAGGTTGACTTCTTGGCAAATTTTGTCATTGTTATTCGATTCATTTGAGGTGGCTGTTCTGCAAAAGCCACCCACGAAATAGCTTCCCGAGAAATTGTTTAAGAACTTTTTTTCCTCTTTCAAATTTTTCCAGCCCTGTTTGGATTGCAAGAAAAACTTTTCTAATGGAAAAACTTTCATGGGAAAGAATTTTCTTCCCAAGATTTAGAGAGATATTTCCAATCTTACTCATTTTTTTAGTTTTCTGCCCATCAGCTTAACAAAGCCTCTGAATCAAAACTAACTTCGGATTGAAATAATTATAATCAATGTATTACTTTTTTTTTGTTAAATAACTATTAAGGTGTCCTTTTATAATTAAGTCTTTTTTCTCGCCCGTGCATCGTGCGGGGTGGTTTACTAGTGTGTGTGTGTGTGTGTGTGTGTATATATATATATATATATATATATATATATATATATATATATATAAGAGAAAACGGTTCCTACACATATGTGTAGAGAGTTCTCTACACACTAGCTTAAAAACAGTGGGGGCCCACATTGTTTGGGTGATCCAAGCCATCCATTTTAAAGACCTTCACATAGATAGGGTGTCTACAAAAAATCAAATCCATAGGATCATCCCAACCCTACGATTTGTGGAGGTAAAATTGATGTCTTTAAACCTTCACAAATTAGTCCATTTTTTGCCTCCACAGTTCGAATGGTTAGGATGATCCTATGGATATGATTTTTTGTGGACACCCTATCTATGTAAGGGCCTTAAAAATGAATAGTTTGGATCACCCAAATAATGTGGCCCCCACTGTATTTTAAGCTAGTGTGTAGATAACTTATCTACACAATGTGTAGGAACCGTTTTCTATATATATATATATATATATATATATATATATATATATATATATAGAGAGAGAGAGAGAGAGAGAGAGAGAGAGAATAGTGTTTCTGAGCTAGAGCTCCGATAAGCTTATCTAAGCTCGAGCTCATGAACAAGTGTGGGCCCACATTGTTGGGGTATCCAAACTCCAAAGCATTCATTTGGAAGCCCTTACCATGGATACATGGATAGGGTGTCCATAAAAAGTCAGCTCCATTGGATCATCCTACCCCTTCCATTTGTGGAAGGAAAAATGGGCAGATTTGTGGAGAAACAGTATCTGTCCATTCTTCTCTCCACAAATGGAAGGGTTAGGATGATCCTATCGACTTGATTTTTGGTACACACCCTATCCATGATAGGCCTTTTAAATGAATGCTTTGGATCTCCCATAAAACATGAGCCCGCATGAGTTTTTGACGCTCGAGCTTAGATAAGCAATCTGAGCTCGAGCTAAGAAACACTATCCTCGTGTGTGCGTGTGCGCGCGCATGTAGATAAGAGTCCTAAGTAGGGTTACATGTAAAAGACTATAATACCCTTCAACACACTGCTTGGGCCAATTTATTTTTTTTCTCTTCTCTAAGGCTCCGTTCACTTGTTTTCCCGGGAAAGGAAAAGAAAAGGTTTCCCGAGAATCTGATGTGCCAAAAGGAAAAGAAATCCCGAGAAACTGTGCAGGAAAAGGTTTCCCGCGCCTGTTCACTTGCGTAGGAAATCTCGAAAAACTGTGCAGGAAATGGTTTCCCGCGCCTGTTCACTTGCCAATTAAACATTGGTAGGAAACACAAACAAAAAAAATCATTTTAAATATAAACATAAACATTGGCAGATACCCTGGATTGGTGTGTGTTTTACATGTTTGTATGGGGTGGAGCTAGATTGAAGTAATACATGTGGGGGATGAGTCGTCCCCATCTCAACAAAAGTGAGGATAGTAAAACATGGGTAACCACAACTGATCAATGAGAGGGTTAAATGGTCATTGAATAGAGGTACATATCCCTTGTTATACCATACAGACAAATTCCTGAATAGAGGTACATATCTTAAAATTCCTGAATCAATTGACCCTTTTTGTGTACAGACAAATGAATTGGAAAATGGTTTCAGTAATAAGTTTTTCATTCACAACATTACAGTAATGTGAACAAAGTGGGCTTTATGCTAAATCACCTTAAAAAATTGGGCTTTATGCCATTCAAAAAAAATTGTTGTACAAGTTTTCAGAGAATCAGTGTTTACTCCACAAATTACATTGTCGCTTGAGGAAGGTTTTATCAAACCCTCCTTCACAGAGCAAATTACAGTGTCGATTGGTTGGGTTTCTAACCTTCTTCAAAGAGCCAATCGAAATCAAAACCTCCATCTACCATGAAAATTATCTGTGATAGCATAATAGAAGCTAAAGCAAAAAAACAGCTGAAATTTCCATCGTCTTCTTCCTCTTCTATATTTTTTGGCTTCCCTTCTGCCATCTTAGCTACATTACGATGGAGAATAAGCTAAAATCATAGATTTTTTTTGGGCTTCCCTTCTGCCATCTTTGCTAAGAATTAGGCAAAAGACAATAACCCTAAAAAGCTGAAATCAAACCCATGATCTTGTTCTTCCAGCCATGAAACCCATTTCTAAACCCTAATCATTATCTTCTTCTTTCAGCCAAGAAACCCATTTCTAAACCCCAACTATTGTCTTCTTTTTCCAGCCAAGAAACTCATTTCTAAACCCACCATTATCTTCTTCTTCCACGCAAAAAACCCCAAGAACCCTAACTCATATTAATTTAAAAAAGAAAGAAGAAACTCATACTTGATATTCTGAGGAGGAAACCCACACTGGTCGAGGAGGGAAAAACCCACGTTGAAACGAGCCAGGAGAAGTCCCTCTTGCCCGTTATTTTTTTTTTCTCTCGCCTTCTTGTTTCACAACACACGAGTTTCTTTTCCTGGGAAACCAAATCGCACCAAATTAGTGGGATTTGGTTTCCCACTCTTGTGGGAAAAGAGATATCCATGTCATTATTTGCCATTTATTTCATTTTCCACCTAGATTATGTTATTTTCCGAGGAAAATAAGTGAACACCCTCATTTTAGCTTTCTGAAATAAAAAGGGGGGGGTGTTTTCCCGGGATTCGATTTCCCGAGAACGCAAGTGAACAGAGCCTTAGAAACCTTCGAATTTTTGGTGTTTTTGTTCTTTTAATCCTATGAAAGAAGCTTCCAATCTCTGTTCCTGAGTTGGTCGGATTTTTATCCTGCAGCGTAGGTGGGGTTGCCGTTTGCCGGTGGCCAGGTTTTCTGGATTGGCAACGCTGGATATCGTTTTCTAGGTTACCCGTTTTGGAGGATTTTGCACTTTTGCCGATTGGGCTAATGGCGGAGGATTCAAGAGAAGGCATTCGGCATGTATTGGTATCATGTTGAAATCTTTGATTTATTTTTCTTTTTTCGTTTTCCTTTTAGTTCTTGTTTTTTTCCTTTGTATGCGGATTTTCTCGAGAAACCTTTTGTTGTTGTTGATTTTTGGTTGCATCTTGTTGGCATTTCTCTTTTCCAGTCACAGATTTTTAGGACTCTTGTTGATTTTGTGGTTGTAGAGGACCTATTTCCCCATTTTTGTCAACAGATACCACCCGTTCGATGAAATGCCCAAAAGAAATGAGTTTATTTTTCTTTGCAAGTTATAATTTTTCTGTTCTATCGAGCAGATTCTTCTCTTCCTCCTAGGCATTTTATAGATTCATGTGTCTTAAAAATCTCCTCCTTTGGATGATCCTAATCATCTAAGTTCAAGTAACTTTCCTGCGCTTAATAGATAATTTTCCATGAAAACTCAGTAGAATTTAAAATTCCAAAAAATTAAAGGATGTGAACCAAACTGAAGAAAAAAAAAATCAATAAAAAGGTTTCCAGGGAAATATTATTTTTCATAATTTTCTTTTCCCTAGATCCAAACATGTCTTTGAGTTTTTCTCTTCCTCTGCCTTATCCACACAGTTACAAATAGGGTATCTGTTTTCTAATTCTTCTCGGCTTTCCCACTTCTGCTTTGTTTCCCCCCCTTTTAAGTAAGAACTACAGATCCATAAAAAAATTTCACTGCATTCTTTTAGTGTTTCAACATCTTAAGCATCAGTTTCAGTGGCACATAATTCACTTCAAGAGGTCCTGCATGCCATATTGTTTTGAAGTTAGGTAGCGGTAATCTGATCTTTCTTAAACTAAAATGTGGTTGGTCGATTTGTTCTATATTTTTTGGGAGTTTTTGCCTAGATTAGGAATGAGTTTCTCCCAAGATTTGAAGGCTGGCCAATTTATGGAGGACAGTAGAAATCACCAGCTATCTTCCTTATCTTAGATTACGAGACTTTCGTACAGTTTTTCATATATATATTTTTTTCTGGTTTAATTTCTTCTCAGATAGGCAAAAAGTAGACAGTTGCATAAATTATGATGACCCTGTTATCATAATTGGTGTTAGACACTGAACTCTAAACCCATTTTTTACTTTCTGTACTTAATTTAGTGTTACTTTTGTTACTGAATTTGCTTTCTTCAATGTTGGGCTTGAAAAATAATTGGCTGTTACCATTCAATTATTATGTGAAGGCAGAAGATGAATTTAGTCATGAACTTATTTATGTTTTATAGTTACAAGAATTTAAAAGAAGAATTCACAAAGTTGCTGTTGTTATCTTTATGCTTTTGGACATCTTTACTTTTGTGATTATCCTATCAATGAATTTGTAAAGTTTTGAATTCTTATTTTTAGTATCTTCTTTGGATTCGATTGGATAGTCATGTACTTCATATGTTCAAGTTTTTTGCATGTAATCCTTCACATTTCTTAGTCAGAATTAATTTAGTATTTTTTTCTTCTCTTAATGTGATTTCATTATGAATCGAGCACTGCAAAGGATTTTAAACTAAATTATCTGAAAGTAGGGAGGCATTGTACTGGTGCATGTTTGAAGATCAACTGGTATATGCTTCATAGGGACTACTTTTGGATGGCAATCTTCTTTATTTTTGGAGTTAGGTTAGTCTCATGTATGTTGTGGTCTTAAATGTTAGAGAAAGATCTAATAACGGAAAGTGATAAAAGTAGTTTGAGTTTAACATATGCATCCAATTGCAAATGGGGAGCTTGTAAATGTAAAAAATGCCAAGAGCAATGCTGCAGTTGTATGTCTTCTGAGGGATGCAAAGCATATCAGTAGAAGGAAAATTCTTCATAGACTCGGTCATATGTTGTACCTAAAAGAACAGGCAAAAATAGAGTCGAAATAGAAACAACTTTCGTGAGATTTATGCAGTTCACAAGTGTGTGGAAAACCAATGTTTTGCATTCACCAACTACTGAATTTCATCATTCTAACCCAATATAATTCTCTCTCTCTCTCTCTCTCTATATATATATATATATATATATATATATATATATATATGAGAAAACGGTTTCTACACACTAGTGTAGATAAGTTTTCTACATACTAGCTTCAAATACAGTGGGGGCTACATTGTTTGGGTGATCCAAAGCATTCATTTGATTGGCCCTCACATAGATAGGGTGTGCCCAAAAAATCAGCTCCATAGGATCATCCCAACCCTACGATTTGTGGCGGTAAAATGGATGTGTATAAACCTTCACAAATCTGTCCATTTTTTCCTCCACTTTTTGAATGGTTAGAATGATCCTATGGAGCTGATTTTTTGGGCACACCCTATCTATGTGAGGACCAGTGAAATGAATGCTTTGGATCACCCAAACAATGTGGTCCCCACTGTATTTTAAGCTGGTGTGTAGATAACTTATCTCCACTAGTGTGTAGGAAATCTTCTCTCTCTCTCTCTCTCTCTCTCTCTATATATATATATATATATATATATATATATATATATATATATATATATATATATTAGGAAAAGGTTTCTGAGCTCGAGCTCAGCTTGAGCTAGAGCTCAGAAACCACTACTCCCATAGTTGGCTGAGTCATCCAACCCACTTAGTTTATAGGTTATGCTTAGGGTTATGGTTAGGGTTATGATTTGTGGAGGTTTAGAATGGATGGCTAGAAATTATGGTCCTATAGATCGGATGGTTAGGATTATGGTATGGAGCTGGTTTGTTAGGAACATCCTATCTATGTGAGGTAGTGTAAAATTAATGGGTTGGATGAGTCAAACTACTATGGGAGATGGTGTATTCTAAGCTCTAGCTCAGGCTGAGCTAGAGCTCAGAAACCACACCAAAAAAAAGACTATTAAAAGAGAGGGAATACAAAAGAAAAGAGGTCTGTAATAGCCCCATACAACAATAAACATAAAGACAATTGAAAACAGCGTAAAGAACAGGATCTATCTCCCTAATTTGGCTCTCAATTGCCTCCCTAGCAAGACAACCCTCCATTTCATTTGTGCTCATATGAATGTGCGTAAAGAATAGGATCTATCTCCCTAATTTGGTCTCTATAATAGCTATTGTAGTACTGGCCAACCCCCATGATCATGGATTCCACATAGTGCCCAATAAATGACATTGTAAGAGTCGCCTTCCAGCAATAGAGATCCAGAGATTTCCACTCTAGGGATTCGAAGCCTAGGGAGAAGAGCAATTGTTTCAGCCACATTGAAATCTTTGATGCCGATTGTTCAAGAGAAAGCCTTAACAAGCATGCCACAATCATCTCTAGGTGTACTACTTGTGCCCACGGGAATCAAATTTCCATTAGAACTGCCTTCAAATTAAGGTTGAGACAATTCATAGGCAGAGAAAACCATCTAGCGATCACCTTGTTCTTACGTGAGTGGCTCCAAGCAATATCCTTGCAGTAATGGTAAATGCCCTCAACTAAAGACCCGAAAACTACATTGGGATGGGCCCATGAGCATGCTCTCAGTCTGCTAATAGTGGAAAGTGATTCAGCCAATGCAGTAAGCTGGGCATCAAGCAATCAAAAGGGACCTTGGAGGATCCAAGGTTTGATTGCAGAAGTCTAATGAGTCTATTGAAGCCGAAGCTAGAACATCGAAGGAGATCTGCAAACGAGGCGGCAGACTCTTTGGCTAAGGAAGGGATCCTGCGGGAATCTACTCTTATTGTATCATTATCTTAAAACCCATTGATTTTGTAAGGGGTCGTCTGAAAGCATCTTTGGTATTGTAAGTCGGGGGACAACTTGTCCCTGACTAACCTTACTTGAAATCAATAAAATGTCATTTTTCCAAAAAAAAAAAAGGATCTGAAAAACTACTGAAGCTACCCAATGAACAAGGGATGGGTTAATACCACGAAGTTGCTTCCATGTAAGCCCCAAATAACTGGATCTGTATTGATCTTCCAAAAGATCTTGCCACTTTCGCCAAAATGCTGACAAGCAAATAGCTTTAAAATAATTTTTTTTATTGGTAAGCAGGGGTTAGGCAGGACCCCTACCAGAATACAAGAAAAGAAAAAAGAAAAAGAAATTACAATCTAACAAAGCAATGACGCGAAGAGTCCAATACAATGAGGTCGAGACAAGGGGAGGGAAGGGTGCTAGGAGAGAGCCCAATAGCTTTAAAGTAGTTTCCAACAACACCCAATGGATGTTATTATTCTTTTTAAAATTTTTTTTAAAAAACAACACCCTATGGATGCCAAAGCAATTGAAGAAAGAAGAGACTTTTCTTGCCAGTGTCCAGTGAATGATTAAATGGCTAGTTGATTCTTTCACAAAAGAATAGTTGTATGCGGGAAGTGTAGAGAGAGAGAGAGAGAGAGAGAGAGAGATGGAGAGAGATGGAGGGGGGGGGGGGGGGGGGGGGGAGAGGGAGTTTTATGAGTGGTAAGCTGGTAACGCCCACTTATGGCTCCTCGAGGTCGGTGGACGCAAATGGCCCTGATGTACCTGATTCTCGTATTCAATGCGGTTTTCTTTTCCTTTACTGTGCAATAAACTCCACAAAGAGTGAGGAGAGGAATGACATTGGTTGCTGGGTGGCTGCTTTCTCACCCACTAAGTCTTTATTTTAACTATAGCCATATGTGGAATCTAACAACTAAGTCATTCCATGTTTGTTCTAATGTGCTACCTGTATGTTTGCAATTCTTCAATTTTTTTAGTGTTGCAGCATTTCAGAGATTCTAGAAGCATGGTTGTTAACCAATATGATGACTCGCTATGGATCCTATGCTGAGTCTCAATGATGTACAAAAATGTGTTCCCATTGAGTCACCATTCGAGATCTTGTCCAATTGGTCCTCAAAGCATGTTGCAGAATCTATATGGGTCTCAAGAGTCAAGACTACTCAAAACTTCTCTCTCTGTGCATTATCCCCCCTGTATTTCAACTAGTGGAAGCCTTCACATCCAGTTCTCTCTGATTAGCAAAATTTCATCTCCAATCACTGCTATTTTACCTGCTTGGAGGCTTATATGCATGTCTAGACTCTAAACTGTCTATCAAATTGTATATTTAGCTTTAACTGTAATAGTTTTTTATCCACCAACAGCATTCTTCTTTTAAACCAAATGGATATCAGGCCTATGGGTTTGGATTGGTGAAGCTCAATGAGTGTATAGTGTGGGATTGGACAGAAAGGATAGATTGTGACAAAGTTCTTTCTTGGGAAAGTGGGATGATGCTATGTTACTTTCACATCAGTAGGTGTGTGTATTAGGCACTAGTGAACCTGGTGTTGGACTTGGTGATCTCAAGATAGTGTACTTGTTTCTAAAACATCTATACTCTTTACAAATAGATTACGGCATATTGTAAGCTGGGACTTAGCTGTTCCCATCCATCTTGACATGAATCTGATGCCTTTTATGTGGACAATAAATTTTGAAGGGCGTAACTTCATCCTGGAGTAGCCATCAGTATCTATTGATTTCGTTAAAAAAAAACGAATGTTTTACTGATAGGTTTGGCATTGGAAAATAGTTGGTAGTTTAGTGTCAATTTTTTACTTAGTAGTAGTTTCATTGTTACTGGTAGTTTTCTATTTTCAATTTTTCGAATTTGCGAAGATAGAAAACTAGCTTGGGACAAAGGCTTAGTTGAGTTGAGTTGAGTTGCGAAGATTTTTTTACTAAAATATGAAACATGGCCTTTTATGAATTAGCGAAAACTTGTAGACTGCTTTGTTATTTCTTCTGTGTTTCATTTTCAGTAAACCCACTTGTATTGTTGTTGATTATTGACGTCCATGGCTAAAGACATAATATTAAAGTCTTTTGTTCCCGTTACATTCGTGGAAATAACAAGATAGTTGATCGAGTTTCTTTGAAAAGGAAGATGCTAATTGTAGCTACTATAACAGATTTGCTGGTATAAGATTTGAAGCATATTTTCCTATTGGCATCAGTGTCATATATGGGTGAAATTCAATGCGTCCTTTGTATGCGCATTGTGTTGCTAAATTCAAAATACGAGGGTGAAGTTTGATCCTCCCTGTGAAGTTTGAATTCACATGGCACATATTTCCTGCAATTAACGTCACCTCCATCATAATAAGTTTTTGGAGTAACTGGTTGTTTCACATTGTATCAGAGTCAAAGGTCCCGAATTCCAACCTCCTTGATAGCAGAAATCCACCTGCAATGGCCAGACCCAAAAGAGGAGCCACATGTGCCACATGTAGGCCAACCCTAGAAAGAGGGGCCACACGTGAGGGGGGGTGTTAAAAGTATAAAAGATTAAATACACCATCTCCATCAGCTTAAGCTTTTGGAGTAACTGGTTGTTTCACACCAAAGAACAGCAAAGTGATTCTTAGATGTGGGGAACAGAAAAGTGGTTCTTAGATGTGAATTACCAAACATGATTCTGTTTCTGGGAGCACTTCAGAGAATGAGGAATCCATCGAAGTGATTCTGGAGTTCCAGAATGAGAATCACAGATATTCTGAAGAATTTTTTTTGCCTCTCAGAAGTTTTTTTTTATCAATCTAGAGGATCCTTTGTTTTCTGATTGCATCATCTACATATATGACTGGTTGCAGACCTCAGCTCTAAGATTCACAATTCTTGGCCAAACCAAAGGACCTTGTAAGAAGAGTAACATGCTGAGTGGTTTCCTTTTGGAGAGTATAGAAATGCTACATGCTATCTTTTATTTTTCAGTTCTTTTTTTTTTTCTGGATCATCTGGGTGTTTTGTAATATCAAATACAATGATGAACATGGGTGAAGATAACACACACGCACGCACGCACACAAGTTTAGGATGGGACTAATTGCATATTTCATAAAGTTTGAGATGGATGCTTTTTTGGTTTGTGAAATGTGCAGGGTTTCCGAAGATTCAGGATATCGAGTTTTATGCTGGGATTATGCTGGCGTTTACTTCATCTAGTGATTAGCACTGTGCATATGGTTCTATTTATAGCTAATACACTTGAAAGTTATCTCATCTCAAGTATTTTATCTCAGAGGTACAAAGTCTTGCAATTAAATAAGCTTCGATACCTAGCCATTGTTGTGGACAGTGAGGAAGCTGTTCTTACTTCAAGAATTATCAAGCTTCTGCAATGGTTATCTGCAATCGGTGTGACACACGTCAGCCTTTATGATATGGAGGGTAAGAATCCATGAGTTAATCCTAATAGTAATGCCATCTTTTCAAGAGAATTCTGAATAATGTTAGGGAAGTGATTGGCACATCAATATAGCCAAATCCTTTATTTTGTTGCAACATCTCAAAACTGATGAGACGACAAGGATTGAAATTTTGGTTTCGGTGTCAGTTTTGGCCACAACTGAAGCCAAAAAAATTCGGTTAAAAAAAAATCAAATTTCGTCATTTTCTGAAATTTTCAAATTTTGAGGCAAAACAGTGGAAATTTTGTTAAAAAAATTAAAAAATTAATTTGGCAGAAATTTCAGAAATCTAGGCTGACACTGATTCTCTGTACTTTTGGGTGTCGTTCCTGGCCGAAATCCAAAATTTCGGTCTATTTCGGCCTACATTTAAAACCTATGTGTTTTAGAAAGCAGTTATCTAGCCTAAGTGGGTTATTCTCATGCTGAGTATCCATTGTCATTATACCTGGTGTTTTAGGTGTGCTAAAGCAAAATAAGGAAATGCTTCTGAAGAATTTGACTAATACTAAACCATGGGAGGTATTTTTACATTGTAACTTGCAACTCCTGATTTGCATAGTATCTTTTGTCCTTTGGGAGATGGTATCCACGCTCTGTTGTTTTAATAATAGAAACCCTCTCCTTATTTTACACTTTTTTCTAATTAGCTGTTTGAAGTTGTGCAATTCCTTAAAGGGGACTGATAATTGCATGACCATGATGGGATGACTCACTTTGTCTTACATTGACTGCTGAGAGCTTTTTTAGAATTGCAATAGCTTTTGACAGCTGGTTAAAAAACCGTAAAGTTGATTTGTCCCATTATCAAAATATGGCCGTGCAGATATCAGTCCCCTTCCCAAAAACCTATCAACTGCCAATTATAAAAGTGTTGAAATTTTCATTCTCAAAAGGAGTGCAGATATTGTTTCTCGTTTCATTATATTTTATACCTCACTGATTGTCTCTTTGAAGCTGAAATTTTCATTCAATTAGTACCTTCTGCAGGAAGCTGATAAAAAGGCTAATAATCTCAATCAAGAGAAAATGACATTGGAATTTCTTTCAATCTCTGATGGGAAAGAAGGTGCTGCTAAAGCTGCTAACTTTCTTTGTTCAAAGTACTTAAACGCCACTAGTTTAGGTGGAAATCAGATTGAGCCTGTCTTTACAGAAGCGGATATGGACAATGCACTTAAAGAAGTGGGTATGTTTCCCCTTGTCCGATTTGCATCCTGTCTCATTCATATTGCCCTGCAACCCCCCCCCCCCCCCCCCCTGAGTTTTTAGGCTTAAAAAAATACTTTTGATAAAAAATGTCGGGTTTCACTCGGGTCGGGTTGCTCAACCCAAACCCGACCTGAACTCAACCCAGGTTTGGAAAACGCAACCCGAACCCGAACTCAATCCGACCTTTTTTTCGGGTTGCAGCCGACGGGTTCGGGTTGAACCCGGCCCGAGTTGCATCCCTACCACCCCAAATTGCTTTCTTTATAGGGAAATGATATCAGCACAACCATGTTTTGATAAGTGCACTAACTCACCTTGTCTTATATCATTTAAAGAGCTGTCAGAGGATATTACAGTTCCAAAAAAGCTCTCACAAGCCAATTAAAAAGGAAAAGACAAGCTGAATTTGTGCAATTATTAAAATGTGGTAGTGCCAATATCAGTAGCCTTTTTATATTGTGGAAATGCTTATAGTTCCCTCCTCACCCGCCTCCTTATGTCAGATAATTTGATTGAGATCTTTTAACATACTTATCTAGACATTGTTTTAATCTGAATTTAGGTTGCGGAGGACCAGATCCTAATCTGCTCCTAATATATGGAGCAGCCAGATGCCATTTAGGATTTCCTGCATGGAGAATGCGATACACAGAAATTGTGTAAGTCCTCATCCTTTGTGGCACAGCATATATATTAGAAATTTTAGTTTTTCTATGAAATTGGTATTGTATAAAGGGATACAAGTTTTACGTGGTTATCTTTCATTGTTTTTTCTTTTCCATTTCTCTTGATGTCTCAAATTGAATTTTCTCTGAGTTGTATAGTTTTTTAATCCGATGTCAATTGTTATTATGTAATTGATAGGAAAATGGGTTCTGTCCTTTCCATTAGTTGGGAGTTTAATAATCTTTTTACATTTACATTTTTCTTTTCAAAAGCAATGCATCCATTAATCACCATTTCATATATGTTTCATTGAATTGTTTTTACATTTAATGATATTGCGACCTTATTTTCTGTGTTGTAGGCATATGGGGATGTTGAAATCCATGAAATATGGTGCTATAATAAAGGTCATTCATAAGTTCACAATGGTGCATCAAAACTATGGTAAGTAGTTCATGATTAGAACACTCCCTTTTTATTGTATGTGCAGGACCGTTAGTCTCTTAATCCTCTATAAGGAATTGCAGTGGTGTTAAGCTGCCACTTTTTTTACTGTGTTATTCTCTATTCAAACTTCGCGCTTTCCTTGTTTGTCTTAGTTTAAAAACTTGAAACTTGATGAGGGTCCAACAACCGAGCAACACAACTCATTTGATTTCTCAGTCAAGTCCTTCTGATTGTTCAACTTTTCAATTCCTCAATCTGGGTCATTTGATTTTGAATTTCTTGAGTATTCAATAAGCATCTTTGGGTACTAAGAAAACCAATTTTACCCCCATAATTTTGCCCTGGTTTTCTTCTAATGAAGTCAACTTGACAAATTATGTTACTAAGTTGAGTGTAAAACCACTAGTGGGAATGAATTGAGGTCTATCCGGCAAATATCTCCGACGTTGTGAGGGCCCAAGACCTTCTTGATCCTTTCGTTCTCTTAGGGCCCAAGCCCTTCTCGATTTCCTACTCCAGGATTAAGGTATCAAGGAACAAGATGACGTTTAAAGACAGCCAAGATCCAAGGCTGGGGGACTGGAATTGTAAAAGACGTAGGTATATGAACTTTAAATGGTGCAAGGCGTGTAGAAGATGTATTGCGAAAAGGTCTGGTGGACGATCTTTGTCTCCTAAACCTAAAGGTGAACCCCTAAACCACTGTAGCCTGGAGGTGGTAAAGGTTTGGCCAGACTCTGGAAAGACCTCATTTATTTATAGAAATGGAGCACTGATTATATTAGTAACTGGAGAAGAAATCGATGAGAGGAAGCAGATTTTGCTTTCATGCTTAATCGGGAGGCCTAAACAGTATGAGTGGAACCTGGAATATCTCTGGAAATGGGCCAAATGGTTTTGGGATATCCCATCTCTCCCTAAACCTTCCATACTTGCTTCCAACAAGGTCCTCTTTATGTTTGAAGAGGAGAGTATGGCATCCGGATTACTGCAGATGGGGGGGAACGCGTGTGGAAGCCAATTGTTATCCCTTAGAGCTTGGAATAAGGACTATCAACAGGGGTCTAAAGCAATCTGGGTCAAGTTCCTAGGAATTCCTCTTCATGCATGGGCTATTTCAACAGTAGAAGCTTTGGGGGTGAGTTTTGGTGTAGTCCTTGAAACAGATATAAAAGGGCACCACCCTGATTGTATGAGATATGCGTCGGCAAAAATTCTTGCACCAGAATGGAAGTGTAGGATGCCATTTGTGGACCTCTAAGTACAAGATTCGCTGTTCAAAATAGGTGTTGAGGTCTTTTTCCCCAAAATGTGAGCAGAGACCAGATTCGCGATCCCATTAGGAATGCAGAAGAGCCGGTAGATCCTCCCTCGCCGTAAGAAAGCAATTGGCCATCCTTACTCCATTTGGAGGTTCCGAATCAAGCTATGGTTTCAAAGGAGCACAAGTCGTCGGTGTTATCTGTGATTTCACCCTCCGATGATTCGCCGGCTTTTGAGAAGATGACAGTTGGTTCTTTGCCACGTGGCAGCCTGGTAATATGATCTAGGGTGGATAAGATCCCATGCCCCCTTTGTGGGCCGAGAAAGAACTTTCAAATTTCAAAAGCTCTGACAGGACCGGTTAAAGCAGTCTCTAGACCGGACATCATCAGACTTGGAAGGAAGCATCGAATACTGCTAAGGGGAGTGATTTGACAGCCTTACCCTTACCCTCGGCAAGCCTAGCAAATCAGGGGAAGAGATCTAATCAAACACTAGGGGAGATATTTATCAAGGAAGCTTCTAGGGAAAAGGCCATATTCAGTTTTGGGAAAGTGGGTGCTGTTCCTTTGGGCGGCAACAACGGGGAATTCTTGTCTAGGAGAACGGTGAAGCTTTTGGGAGTCCTGGACCCCGCTCCCAATGAAGCTAGGATTTTGGAATATCAGGGGTTTAAGGGAGGATAGGAAGACTCGGGCGGTAAAAAAATCTTATTATCCAGAATAAGTTTGACTTAGTGGTTGTCATTGAATCAAAATTAATGGGGATAGATAATTCAATTATTAATAAGCCTTGGGGCCGAAATTAGATAGAATGGGTAGCAAAAGACGCTGTGGGTACAGCAGGAGGCATAATTGTAATCTAGAAAGAAGGCCGCTTTAATCGGGAGGTAGTGTGTATGAGGAAATTTTCGATATCGATCACCTTTTCTTCTTCTGATTGGAATGAGAGGTGGATGCTTACAACTGTCTATGGGCCAGCTAGAGCTTCTGAGAAAAGTGAACTATGGAGTGAACTGAGGACCATCAGAGAAGATTGGCAGGGACTGTGGATTATTGGTGGAGACTTCAACACAATTCATTGCCCATCAGAGAAAAGTTCTCACTCCAGAATTACTACTAGCATGAGAAACTTCTCAGCCTTCATCCAAGACCATGAACTGATAGATTTCCCTCGTCACGGAGTGAGATTCACATGGTCTAATAACCAGGATCGGCTGGTAATGAGTAGAATCGACAGGGTTATTCTTCCTCGAGAATGGGAGGAATGCTTTCCTCTGCTATCTCAGAGGGCGCTCCCAAGAACGGTGTCAGTTCACAATATTGTGGTGTTGGATATTTCTGTTTTCTCTGGGTCCTCGA
Organism: Tasmannia lanceolata; assembly: GCF_043159265.1. Taxonomy (NCBI): domain Eukaryota; kingdom Viridiplantae; phylum Streptophyta; class Magnoliopsida; order Canellales; family Winteraceae; genus Tasmannia; species Tasmannia lanceolata. The sequence continues at coordinate 69,811,482 of NW_027518695.1, forward strand.
CCTTTCAGATTTGATTTGGACCTCTTGGAAATACCAGGCTTTGATGATAAAGTCAAGCAATGGTGGGAGGAGTGTGAAATCAGGGGCTGGAAAGGCTATATATTGTGCCAAAAATTGAAGGGGTTGAAATATAAAATTAGAGAATGGCAAAAAATAGCGGATGAGGGGCCTATAAAAAGTAAGGAGATCTCTAATCGCCTGATTACGCTAGAAAACGAGGAGGAGAATGAGATGTTAACAGCAGAGGACAGAATGGTGCTCCTCAAACTTCTGGAGGAGCATGACGCGATTTTATGAAGAGAAGAAACCCGGTGGAGACAAAAATCACGAGCTTTGTGGCTCAAAGCAAGGGACAGGAATTCAAAGTATTTCCACGGAACTGCAAATTCGAGAAGGAGAATAAATTCTATAAATTGTCTAAAAGATGGGAATTCTATTATAGAAGATCAATCAACCATTAAAGTAGCAATTGTGGAGTTCTATTCGAGGTTGTACTCTAGGGCCTCGGATTGGCGACCTAAGTTGGCCGGGATCCAATTCAAGTCTATAACCCTGGCACAAAGACAATTGCTGGATGGGAATTTCTCGGAGGAGGAAGTGGAACAAGCTATTTTTTCAATAGCGGGGGACAAAGCCCCTGGGTCGGATGGTTTCCGATGGCCTTCTTCCAACGGTTCTGGGATGTTCTCAAGGGGGATATTATAGCCTTCTTTTATGAATTTCAGCAAAGGGGCATCATTAGCGAGGCTGCTAAAGCGACTTTCATTGCCCTAATCCCGAAAAAAGAGTGATTAGGATTAAGGACTTCCACCCAACTAGTCTAATGCACAGTGTGGCAAAAATCATTGCAAAACTATTGGCGAGAAGGGTGAAAAAGGCCATGGATGGGATTATTTCCCATTTCCAAGGAGCATTTGTTGAATCAAGGCAGATATTGGATGGGGTCCTCATTGCCAATGAAATAATTGATTCGGTCAAGAGGAGTGGACAAGAGGGATTACTGTTCAAGATAGACATCGAGAAAGCATACGATCATGTGGATTGGGATTTTCTTGACTCTATTCAAGAAAGGATGGGTTTTGGTCCAAAATGGAGGATGTGGGTCAGATCACTTATATCTTTCAACTCATTCTCAATAATCATCAATGGTGCAGCCGAGGGATATTTTCTAGCCCCATATCTTTTCATTATGGTGGTCGAGGCTCTTAGTCTGTTGCTGTCTAAAGCAAGTAGCTCGGGACTCATTCGGGGCCTTCAAGCAGGACCTAATGCCGAGGAAATCACACATCTCCAATTTGTGGATGATACACTGGTATTTCTGCAGAATAGCCCTCAAGCTATTCCTAATATTATGAAGATATTCAACTGGTTTGAGGCCTCCTCATGTTTAAAAATCAACTTCACCAAAAGCATGCTTTTGGGTATAAATATGGATCCATCTGAGATCCAGAGGCTTGCAAGGACAATTGGTTGTAGTGCTGGTTCTTTCCCGGTGTCATATCTGGGCCTTCCCTTAGAGTTTGGAATCCCATCTCTTGCCCAGTGGGACCCAGTGGTAGAAAGAATTGAGAGAAAATTGGCTACATGGAAGAGGAGGTACATTTCATTTGGGGGCAGAATCACTCTAATAAAAGCGACGTTGTCTAATATGCCGGTCTACTTTATGCCCCTCTATAAGATTCCGGTGAAAGTTGCTTTGCGAATCAAACAAATTCAGAGGAATTTCCTTTGGGATGGAGATGGTGAAGCAAAAAAGCTGAGACATCTGGTTAAATGGGAGCAGGTGACCCAACCCAAGAGGAGCAGAGGTATTGGGATAGGTAAAATCAGACTGCGGAATAAATCTCTTCTTGGTAAATGGCTTTGGAGATATGGGCTAGAAAAATCGGCACTATGGCACCGAGTAGTTGGGGCAAAATACTATCCGAATGGGGGGATTGGAATAGTAAAAAACTAACAGGAGGGAAAGGATCGGGAGCATGGAAGTCCATATGTTCCGTCAAAGATGAGTTTGATTGTGGAATCAGGTATAAAGTGGGCACTGGCATGAATGTGAGATTCTAGTTAGACCTCTGGTGTGGGAAATCCCTACTGAGTATGGAATGCTGAGATTATTCCGAATTGCTGTCAATCCGGATGCAACAGTGTCAGACTATCTGGTGCGTGAAGGTCAATCAGGCAGGGGCTTCTAGGATATAAGATTAAGGAGGAACCTGAAGGAGGAGGAGATTCTCGATTTACAGAGACTCCTTTCATTACTGGAGTCGAAGTACTGCACCCAGTTTAAGGAGAATGAGAGGATATGGATGCCGACACACAATGGTGACGTTACAGCCAAATCCTTTTTCTCGACCTTAAATGATAATCAATCCTCTCCAATCAGTCGCATATGGAAATCGTTAGCACCTCCAAGGGTGGTCGCGTTCGGATGGACGGTTGTTCATCGAAAATTAAATACTTGTGATCGGTTAAAGAGGAGACATTTTAGCTTGGCCAGCATGTGCGTTCTCTGTACACAGCATGAGGAATCACTGGATCATCTTCTGTTACACTGCCCATACTCATACTATCTATGGGTAAAGGCGTTGGGGGCCTTTGGTATGTCTTGGGTATGCCCTCAAACAATCAGTTATTTGATTCTGGGCTGGCAAGCTGGCCCCTTTGGAGATATTGGTAAAGCTCTATGGTTGACCTTTCCCTATGCTATAATTTGGAATGTATGGAAGGAAAGAAATAGGAGGATATTTGTGGAAAAAAAGTAGAACTTGTGCTCGTCTAGTAGCGGATATTAAAAGCGAACTAATTTCTTGGACAAAAGCCAAGAAACAGTTTACCTATGGAATTGATGATCTTGTAAGAAACTGGTGGACTGTCATTTGGGACGGGGCAATCAGAACCAAACCTAAACCAACATGGGTCCCCCCACCACCGGGGTGGCTAAAATTTAACTTCAATGGCTGCTCATTGGGTAACCCGGGGAAAGCTGGTATAGGAGGAGTGTTCAGAAACTCTAATTCTTCGATAGTCGCTACTTTTTCTGGGCCAGTTGGTATCTGCGATGCTAATGAGGTGGAAATCAGAGCTCTTCTATTTGGTTTGAGATGGGCCTTTGAGAATAATCAGCGACCCTTAATTGTCGAAGAGGTTTCTACTAATGCAGTTGGTTGGGCATCTGGATCCTCCAAGGGACCTTGGAGGTTACAGGATCAAGTGGTGAAATATTGGACCTGATGAGAGTGCTCCACCCGAGGATCGAGCATCGTAGACGATCGGCGAATGAAGTGGCAGATAACTTGGCGAAGGCTGGAGCTCAAAGGGAGGAAATGGAAGTAATAGCCTTTCCGTAATTTAGAAGGAAAGTCTGTAGAGTTTGGGCTACTATAATCCTTCTCTAATATATTACCCTTGTATTGACCTTGGGCGTGCCCGGGTCACCCTTAATATGTTGTAACAGCAGGCTGGGACGACTGGTCGCGATTGCTAATTCAATATCAATGAAATATGTCGCTTTTCAAAAAAAAAAAAAAAAAAACCACTGGTTGGAATTTGCCCCATAATGCAGGCTGAAAGTACGAATTGTCAAGTTTCCATGTACTAGGTTATGGATATTTGTTCCTCAGGGAAACAGTTTGCTCCCTTGACCTCTCTATCTTCATCAAACTGAGTCATCTGTGTCAGTTTTTCGAGTACTTGGATAATCTTTTGCTAAACATCACGATCCTTCTCGAATTGGAGGTTCTGAACACGATCCTTCTCGAACTGGAGGTTCTGAACCAAGAAAGGGAGTCTTCAGGGCAATGGTCTCATTAAGATAAATTCTGATAACCTTTGATACGAGAGAGCTGATGATGAACGAGAAATAGAAAAAAGATTTAAATTCTTGTTTCTGTGCTTTTGCTCCTTGTATTGACCATCTCAGGCTCTCTTCTTTTTTTGTTCTAATGAATTTTTCCATTATTTAAGAAAAAGATTTAAATGCTTTGTTTTTTTATCTTAATATTTACATTAAAATCTGTCATTAGGTTCATGAGGTGGATGCAGATCACAATGGTATGGGAAGACATGGGCGCAAATCACGGTGCCATCGTAGTCACAGAGCTCTGTCATGGAAAATGAAAATGCATTTGAACCATTGATCCGGATCGTCTGCTTAGCTGCCAAACTTTCAGGCTTGTGATTTGCAGAAAATTTTAATGGAATGAACTTTTTATTTATAATTTAAATAATATAAAGGAGCGTAAATTCGTAGGAATGAGATTCTTTGTCTGATTGAAATTCTCTAATTGTGTAATTCATTTGTATTATTAGTTTCATGTAACTATAGTTTGTAATGCAGAGAAGCTTTCCAATTAGTTTTGCTGCCATATTGTAAGGTGTTCAGCCCTTTTGTAGTTCATGAGAAGCTTGACTTAGGCCTAAAAAAAAAAAAAAAAAAAGAATCTCTGCTTGAATGTTTCTATTGTTTTATTGTGGCACTCGAATGTAGGCCTGATATTTGCTCAATTTTTTCTCAATGATTCATTTCCAAGCTGTAATGACAGGCCATGTTTGGTAACCATGAAAAATTATTCCATGAAATATTCAGGGACCCAATCGTGAGACGGGCGGGCTCGAGCTGAGATAGCATCAAAAGTACTAAAGATTAGTGAAAAGAAAATGCCTATTAAAAATTGGGTTTTTGTTTTCCAGATTTTATGAGCTTTTCATGCTCCCTCAGTGCCCCTTAAGTCTCTCTCCATCTCTAAAAAAATGACAACTGGCCTCACTAATATTCCATGGAATATTTTTTTCAGAGTAGCCACCCATGGACTTAGGTGGGAAACGAGGGTCGATTTTTTGGGAATTTGGGTTGAGCTTTTACATGATTGGATTGGGGTTGGGCCAAATTAGGCTTCTTAAGGCTTCTTAAGGTTTCATTTCCCGATGAGAAAGAGAGAGAGAGAGAGAGAGAGAGAGAGAGAGAGAGAGAGAGAGAGAGAGAGAGAGAGAGAGATTTGAGGTTACATTGTCTAAAATGAGTTAGATATCTGGAGAAGAATTTCGAGGCAAGGCCTATCTATAGTGGGGACCAATAAATGAATGGTTTAGATCATGCAGATAGAAAACGATTAGAAATTCTGGAATTCACTGAGGGCTTGTTTGGATACCTCATGCATTTGTATTTTGATTTGGATTTGAGTTTTGGATACATCAATCATCTTCATGATCATGTTTTAAGAGAGATGATGTCTCGCTGCTGCTAGTGCAACTTTGAGGAGCAGCGACGGTGAAGGAAGTTGGCACAAATATTGATTTCCAATTTCCAAATAATGTCTCACAGAACAGATTTGAAAATCGGAATTTTTTGCACTGTTGCAGCTGATTTGGAAATCTATGGATCTGATCCAGTTCAAAATATTAACTAAATCCAAATCTAAATCTTGTGGGTATCCAAACGTGGCCTGAGATCATTTATATAATCTTTGGCTTGCATGGAAATAAAATTCATGGAATAATTTTTTATCCAACGTGAAAGAGTGGTAGAGAGCTAGCTAGTGAAAAACTTGAGTGGAACAAAGGAAAAAATGCTGTTTAAATAGTATTTTTATTTACCTTATTTTTCAGCCAAAACTCATCCTCTCCTCACTCACCACCTCCTCAAATCTCGCTTTAAAACACTGAATTATTTTTCCTTGAAATCGTTATCATGTTGCTTGAATGATATCCCATTCTTTCAAAGGATGCAAAGTTATGTTGTTTGGATGCCATCCTGTATTTACCTCAAAATTAAATGTATTGTTCTACTGGAAATAACATTCATAGAAAAATCCTAACCATCCAATAGGTGAGTTTTTCTCATTGTTTGGCTCAAAATTAACAATTGTACATTTAAAGGACAAGGATTAGATGGTTAATTAGGACAGCCCCCACAATGATCTTGGTAATGACTATCTTTGTTGATTAAATGAAAGCAATAATACACCATGCTCGTCACAACACATGCCTTGGTATATATAACATGCCTTGGTATATATAAAATGAGAAATTATATGATGCCCGACCGTCAGAATAAAGGGCGGAGAGAGACAAACCCTCTCTCCCTTGATTTTTAATCCAAGGGAAAGTACTGTTTTTTACTTTTCCTTGGTTTTTGAACCAAGGCAGCAGATTTTGTCTCCTTTCGCCCTTTACATTTTGACGGTCGGGCATCATATAATTTCTCATATAAAAAATGGCTATGTTCCCCGTCATAAAACATTTGTCTCAGGGGAATTTATCAGAAAGGGTGTATCTCAGGATATTTTTAAAAAAATTTGTCATTTGTGGATTTACTTTTTTTTTTTTTAATGAATAGTAATATTTCACACGCCGGGGCATGTGCTTGTAACGTGATTTGACATAAAAAACGTTAAAGTTGCCCACTGTTCACGTCAAATCACGTTATAATGCAGGAGTGAAAACATCATCTCCCTTATTTTTAATGGTAATAAATTTTTTGGGTTTATATTAAGAAAAAACTGGAAAAACTAAAATATTTAAAATATATAAATGTTAAAAAGGGAGAAGTGATATATCCACCCTCTTTTTTACTTGGGACAGCCAGCTCCAGTGTATCTATAACTGCAGAGGGGCTGATGTACTTCACGTGGGAAGGATTCAACGGCCCTTATTGCCACGTACACTGGAGTTGGTGTCCCATGTAAAGAAAATGGTTTAATTTATCATTTCCCAAAAAAATAATTAGGACAGTAACTAATATCGCAGATTTATCATGGAATTTTTGCAGTAAAAAATAAAGATATCTCGATGATTTTTCAGAACCTCGGAATTTTTTTTATTTTTTATTTTTGCAACGTTGTCATTTTATTAAAAAAAATACATAATATTGCAATATTTAAAAAAAAAACATCGGAGATATTTGTGATTATGCATGTACCATGAATTGTGGGCAGACTTTAATGCTTTTTGATAGGGCTGCAACTCGAGCCGGGTTTTACCCGACCCACCCGCATCGACCCGACCCGAAAATAGCCTGGGTTGGGTTCAGGTTTCATGGGTTTCGGGTCGAGCCGGGTTGAGCATCCAAAAGCCCGCATGAATCTCGGGTCGAGCCGGGTTTGAAGGGGCCCGACCCGACCCGACCCAAGTTACATAAGTTATAGTATGTATTTTTTTTTCTATTGTTAGTTAAAAGTTAAAAGTGAAAATCCACGCACCCACTGTTATAGTATGTGAGTGTAATTTCTGCTTCTATGAGTTGAGTTGATTCAAGTCTTTGATTCAGCATTGTTTGATTGTAATTACAGCATTGTTTGATTCAAGTGTAATGTGAGTGTAATTTCTGCTTCTATGAGTTGAGTTGCCTTGCCAAACAAGAGTTTTCCTTAAAAAATTGCGTCAATGTGAAAAAACCCGACCCGAGATTTATCATGGGTAGGGCCGGGTTTGGGAATCATGGGTTTTCCGAAAAAAAACCCGACCTGACCCGACCCGAGATTTATCATGGGTAGGGCCGGGTTTGGTAATCGTGGGTTTTCCGAAAAAAAACCCGACCTGACCCGACCCGCCCGACCCGAGTTGCAGCCCTACTTTTTGACACCAAATCAAGTTAAAGGGGGGCGCATAAATAATAAACTAACATCACTATCCTAAATGATTATTTTGCCATTAAAAAAATTTACTATCCTAAATGTTTAAACAAGCAATACCATATGCATTTGAAAGCTTGCTTGAAAGTAGGTATATCATTTTCTTGAGAGGCTCTGTGGGCTTTTTTAATGATCCATGCCTGCATAAAGAACTGGCATTTTGGTGTCAAAAGAAAGAGAGCAGAAAACAAAGATCCAGATTTTCGTTGTAGGGAGCCATTATTTGATGTGGGCAATGTCTGTATTGTTATTTTCTGTTGCTTTCTTTGTTGAGTTGTAGTTGGTCAAGGACATCTCCTCCTTTCTTTGTAACACCAATGCTATGAATGCAAATTATCATTTCAAAAAAAAAAATGTTTGAATAACTGTATTTTGTTATAATCTACACCTTAAATTTACAGACAGAGCTTGAGATGATTGAAATTTGAGTCTTGTTCATGGATTTACTCCTTCAAAATTTTGAACTTACAAGTAAAGTTTGCTGACAGTAAAAGAATATCATCTAAACCACAGCTTGTAGTGTGAAGTATGTAGGTTTTTCTTAGGAAGCTTGGAGTCATCCGCTCTCATCTCTGCAGCCATCTCATAGAAAAGCTTTAACTTCTAATACAATGTTTCCAACACCCCATCGATGAGTCCAAACTCCAAAGCCTGAGAAGGCAGAATATTTATCAGAGTTTGGTCTTTATCATGTATGTAGTGAAATAACAATGATAAGCAATTGATGAATGCAAGAGCTGTTTTAGAAATGATACCTCAGCAGTGGAGAAGAATCGGTCCCTTTCAGTGTATTGTTGCACTTTCTCTATAGTTTGGCCAGTAAAAGCAGCATACATTTTGTCAATTTTCTGCAACAAATTACAAAGAGTAAAAAGGTATGCCAAAAGCTCACTATTCTTCAATTATCCTTTTTCTTTTGAGAAAGATGACGGAAACTTTACTAAGAATAAAATAGGATTACACGTTCACATCATTGGGCAGCATAACCCCCATATAAATTTGGTCTCTAGACATGCCAAATGCGCTCCTAGGTATAGAGGTAGAGTTAATCTATTGATCCCACACCATATCTCTAATCTTATCAATCAATCTGGCAAGTCTTCAAGGACCGGAATGACTCTCGTTAGCCCAAGAAATCGTGTTTGAAGAGTCGCCTTCTACCTTAAGTCTCCCCTCCATATGCTCCAATAAAATATGGATGCCAAAGTGAATAGCTTGAATCTCCCCACACCTCCAATGAGGCAAGGAATGAGAATACAACCATTTCAATCTGTGTTCTTCAATTGTGCAGTTTGCACAAGAAGTTTTCAGGATTGCTAGGTTTATAGCAGTGCTCCAAAACTAGAATACGGGTTGGAAATTAGTCTTTCGGCTTCCAAGTTAGACTCGATCAACTCAAGAAAAAATGGTCAAGTTGGATTTCAACTTGGTATGAGAGCGAAGCACAACCTAACAGACTCGGTTAACCTCCATATCAATCATATTTGTGAACAATTTATTATACCTCTAAAATACTAAGTGGGCTCAATCAAAACCAAGTCTCTTAATTGGTGAAGCAAGCACTTCTGCTCGCCTTTCTGTCTGCAGAATGTTAGACCACTGACAACATAAATTTTCTCAAGAACAAAGCATGCAAAAGATTTTCCTAGAAATAAAACAAAACATGCCAAAGAAACTTGATCTTGCAGAGAAATACTAGAGGGGAGTAACTATCGAAAGAATATGGTATTTAGATATGAACAACCTTTCTACGAGTCTTTCCATTAAGCATGTTGATAACATATGCATGTTCCTTTCTCTAAAATTAAAAATCTCACACTTGGCCCGCAATCATTCTTTTTATTTCCAACTTGTAACTTTTGTAGTTGCCAATGAATAATGAATCTGTACATCAAGGGGAGGAGTATTGGTTTTATAAAATTAGACTGGGAATAAGTACTCAAAGCCCAGGCAAACTGAATTGGCCAAGCTGAGCTCCAAGTCAAGTTTTTTAACCTTGCATTTTTCGTCTTCTAAACCAGGTGTTTACACAACATATATATGGAACCTATCCAGTTTTCTTAGGCAATTATGTAAATAATTAGAATAATCTGGAGTTAAAATCATCATGACCCACACACAGAAAATAAACAAGTAACTCTCATCAATCAATCGAACCACAGAAATAAGTTTACCAGACAAAAGCATTGCATTGACCAATATCACCCTGAGCCCGTCAGTAATTCCTATGAAGTGACAACGTTTGCTACTAAATTTTCTAGATAATTTTACAAGAAATAATAGTTCAAAAAAGAAGATGAGTGAGACAAGTAATAATGGGACTGCAATGAGTTGCCGAAGAAAACAGGCAAGCCTTGTAAAATTATTGTAACTATTGCCAAAGAAAAAAGGAAAGCCCTTACTTTTGCAATTACATTTAAAAATATTAGTTGCGAATTGTATATTTGATTTCTAGGGTAAACCTCATATTTACTATTTAAGAAGTAATCTTTTAGTGCTTTTTCTTTTTTCAGATAGACTTTCAATTTCTTCAAGTAAAAAAGTGATTTCAGCAAAGCATTCCAACAACTTCCATTTTGTAGTTATTTTCTAAGAAAAACCATGAAGGTTTTTCACAATTTTTTCTCATAATTCAATTTTTTGCTGAAATTTTAGTTCCCCCCCCCCTGCAGTATGCATTCGCCCCCCTTTTAACGTGATTTGAAGTCAAAAAGCGTAAAAGTTACCCACTGTTCACATTATAAGGGGGCGAATGCGTACTGCCGGGGCGGGGGGGGGGGGGGGGGGGGGGGGGTGAAAATTTCATCTCCTTTTCTCTGTCAATTTTTCCCTACTTTCAAGAAAAACTAACAAAAAACACAAGTATATAAATGTTATGGGATTTGCTAAGCTCCATCGCAAAAGGCTTTTTGCAGCTGGTCTGTTGCACCCCAGACCAGCCACCTCGTGAATGGAGACAAAAGCTGTTGTCTTCATTAACGAGGTGGCTGGTCTGATGTACGACAGACCAGCCGCGAAAACCCTTTTGCGATGGACACTAGCAATTCCCAAATGTTATATATACATACACACACACACTTTTTTTTTTTTTGAAAGGACACACATGCCAAGTTGCCAAAATAATAGTGTAGTTTGCACTTTGCAGTAGTAGATTTCTTTGAAAAAAGTAAATAATTTCTTTAAAGTCGAATGCTGTTAGATATGAACATTCCCCACATACATGCAGAACCTATGGAATTTTCCCAGATCAATTACGAATTATAGTAATGAATATCATGACCTGAATATGAACAATATGTTAATCAATTAGAACCTCCAACTAAGTTATTAAAGGGGGAGAGACTGACATGACGAGATTGAACAGCTTCGTTGACTTGCCGCCTCACATCCTCCACATGGCCCTACAAATAAAACATAAATAAAAATAATAATTTGTATTTTTATATCAAAACTAGATTAGTGTGGCTTTCAGCCCATTACCAGTCAAGCCTTTTCCACATAGTACAAAGAATTAAGTCAGAAATTAAATCATACCCCACATCCACTTTGTGGTTGATGTATCATGATGCGTGCATTGGGCATTGCATAGCGCATTCCCTTTTCACCTCCAGCTAGAAGAAGTGCCCCTTGGCTAGCAGCTAACCCAAAACAAACTGTGCCCACCTTTGGCTTTATCTGAAAATTTCAAGAGCCAATAGATGCTTCATGAGGATTATATTACATGATATTCAACGAAACCAGAGAAGCAGTGATCAACTTAAACAACGGACAAGATCACTCGAGAGTCTGCATTCAACTCAATGTTATATTTTCCATGCTCAAATTTTAAGCTCGAGATTGAACTAGAGTACAGTCCAGTATGCTACATGATGCATCTTTTATGCAGCCATAACTACCTACGCATAGTCCTAGATCATTCTGTAACAGTTTGATTACAAAATCTCCACAACATTTTCTTTTCCATTGCTTTTGGTAATTTAATGTATAACAAACTTATAAATTATAATAACTCGAATGACATGACGTTTAAATGGTTGATATGCGCAAATGTGCTATTAGTTAATCCAGTAATTACTTAGGCCATGTTTGGCAACCAGAATTTTTTTCCATGGAATACTAGTTTAATCAAGCGGTGAGAGAATTAGAGACTTGAGATGGCATGAGTGAAGAGGTTAAGAAGTGGCTAAAACTAAGGAAAAAATAAATCAAATTTTGAGTGGAATTTTATTACTCCTTGTTTTTTAGCTTTTTCTTACCCTCTCCTCACTCAGTTCCTCTCAGTTCTCTCCCTCTCCTGCCCTCCATCACCATTAGATAAAATAATATTCCCTGCAAAAAATTCATGGTCACCGAACACGGCCGTAGACACATAAATTGTCCAGTGGTCACAGCAATATGAGTATGGTAATGACTCAGGTAGGGTTACCCTATGCTAGAATATGAGTAGCATAGACTCAGCTGGAGGTGAGCTCCGGTCCCACTTTCAAAAACAGGGATTCTAAACTTCCCAGATAGCCAAACTCCCAACAAAGGAAATCCACATCCTTTTAGGTATTAGTTGCCATTGTCTGTGCATGTGTCTCTCTATGTGCATGTGTTATAGAGAGAGAGAGAGAAGAAGATTTTAGCTCTCCAGTTCAACCCCAAAATCACTTTATAAGATTTCCCCTTGGGCCCTCAATAACATATTTTACCCAATTCAAAAACATTAGTTTGCCTATGTGCACCTACACATTTTTTCATGAATGACCAGATTTTTATTGAAGACCCAAAATGGAATATATTCTTCAAACGACCCACGGGCTCCAGAACCTAGACTTTCAATTTTTCTAACATTTGACCCATGTATTTAGTATAGTATTAATTGTAATAAGCTGAAGAATGAAGTAAATAAATCTGAAATTGTGCTCAGAAAGCCTGAATGCCTGATTACTATATCGTTCTTAGATAAGAAATTGCCAAATATGTAAAAATAGATAGGGCTAACTGAAATTTAAGTAGGACTGTACGACACAAACATAGCAGTCTTACCCAAGACATGCAATCATAAATTGCCAAGACGGAATAGGTACTTCCACCAGGGCAATTCAGGTACACCTGAAAAAAGGTAAGGACTTAAGTCATAAAAAGGTACTCCTAACCTCATTTCTGGAACAAGGAATGAGCATATAAAGTTAATCAAATGAATCTGACTTCAAAACTTTTTAACTACAATATACGCCAGGGTAAAATAACAATTAACAATGAGATTAAAATATAATTCCACCAGAATATCGGCATCCTCATCAATAGTCGCTAGGGTCAGAAGCTGTGATATAACTCGTTGTGCCACTTGAGAGTTAACAGGTTCTCCAACGAAGATTATACGGTTGCGGAACAGTACAGAGGAAAGGTCTAAAGGTCCCCCTGGAGTCATTACAGCTGGCATTATTGGCGGATTCCCCTTTCTTGCTTCTATAATTCCACTATAGCTTCATAGACAATGAAATGTTAATATTCATCAGAAGTGTGACACTCAGACAAAGGAAAATGCATCATGTTATAAAACATATCAAAAGTTCCACTGGTTCTAGAAGTAGAATCCATGGAAAAGTATACATTAATCCCACAAACAAACTACGAATCAATGCAACAAATGCATTTAAGGCACATAACACATGGAAGTTTTCTACTGCAAGCATGTGAGTGCAGTGTTTTCTCTTAAATTTATTTTTTCCCTCATAGTAAAAACTAGGGGCAATGAACATTGAACATAGATGACAATCCCCTGAAAAAATGAATCAATAACTATGCCATGTGTCACTCATCCAACGGTTAGGAACCATCTAGACACTTTCTACACGATTCTGTTTATTACAGCATTTATTACACTTTCTAGACAATTCCAAGTTCTACACTATTCTACTACAGTCCACACTTCTCTACACTATTCTGGAAACTTCTAATGAAACCTCCAAAATGCAAAATGTGCTAGGCAAGGCTGCGCATAACAAAAGTTCTATGACTACTAGTGAAGGACTGTGGCTTACCAACACAAAGAGGAAGAAAATGAAAAGCGAGTAGTACTCATTAACTATAAGCATATAAGTTCTTTTTCGAACAAGATGTAAGAAATTACAGTTCGGTGATATGCTTTCAATTAATGAGTGCAATCGCATTGGCCTTATATTCGGTAGCTCTTTAGGTAGAAAGGAAATATATCCAGAGGCTTTTGAGTTTCGGAAGTTTTAGTGTCAAGAAATCCAGAATTAGTAGTAGGGCCACATTGTTATGTTGAACCCATAAGCTTTCATACAAAAGAGCTTCATCCTCTTTAACAAAATAGCTCCATCCTCTTTAACATGCTTCTCTAATGCATTGTCTTAACAACCAGACGAAAACTCTGTTAGATGAAAAAAAAACAGAGTAACTAAAGGGCGAAGGAAGGCGCATTATTGGTCACAAATTCACATGAGAGCACAGCCAATTTAATGAAAAGAGATTATAGGCTTTGAAACTTATCATTAAAAGGGGGTACCCTCATATGGAGTCTTTATATGGTGTAAGGCCTTACAACTGTATGGTGGAGGTACCACGCTTGATATTTGATCCAGCAGCAGCTTCTCAAAAAGTAAGCTGCTGTTGGATCAAATATCTTTCACTTAGTCCCCTTACAAACATCAAGGATGTCATTAACTACATGACCTCACTTCCATGAACCCGGACTCCACCCAAGGGCACAAGCGAACACATTGAACAAATCCCAATGACATAAAATGAAAAGTCTTAATGAACCCTATATGTACACCAATCAGTGATCTACTAGTGGGACTAGGATGGAGGTACAACGTTCAAAACCAATTGAAACCGCATATAAAGTAACAAGTTATACCCTAGTAAAGCCTACATGGAGGTTCAACGTCCGAAACCAATTGTAGCCCCTGTTTTGGCTATTGATATTGACACTGTCATGTTTTAATAATTGCACAAAGTCAGCTTGACAAGGTGCTTTGTGTTGCAACCACAATATTGTGGTTCAAACTCTCATACCTAACAAAAAGCTTCCTATGATTCAAGCAAACTTGACCTAAAATTTCAAGGAGAAATCATTGGTGAGGGTGGATCTGCTTCCAGAGAAGCTGGGAGGGAAGAAGGCAAAGATCGATGGGATATAGTTAGGAGCGAAGAGGCTGCTTGATATGGGAAAGCTGCAGCTGAGCGGAAGGTAGACATCTGGGGGACTGGAAATGCGCGAAATGCAGATGCACAAACTTCAAACATTGGGTCGCATGTGGCTGATGCGATAAAATCAGGTCCTCCAGAGATCTGAATATCCTGAGATGTTATAAGGCTTCCACTTCCACAGCTCAGAACGCAAGAAGGATGTCAGGAAACAATGAGCATCCCAAACGTTAGACCGGTGGTGGAACCAATCTAGGAGGGTGGGTGAGTAGCAGTGGCCGTGGTGGTGTGACAAAAGAGGGGGGGGGGGGGGGGGGGGGGCAATCTATAAATCTTCAATCAATTCCTTGTGCAGTCACAAGAGTATGGGGGAAACTGGCAGACAAGTGGACGGGCTCTCCAGAAATCTCAATATGGTGCCTTTACTGGGCGTCTAGGCTTCCATCAGGTTTAAGACTTTAAGCCTTTTCCCAATCAAACACTTTGAAATGATCATCGTGCCTCCAGAGAGACCGAAGCCATTGGAGATGGCGAAAACATCGCTCAACAAGATGGGAAGCCTGTTTGTACTGGTGGCAAGATGGTCTGAGGTTCTAAAACAGTTGAGTGCAATTGAATGGTGAAAGATTTTAGGCTTGCCTGCCCACACCTTGTGCAAGAATAGCTTCCGATCCATTGGAGCCTCCTTGGGTGATGTTGAAAAGGTTGATCCTTTTTGCTTCTCGAAATTGGGATATATTTCTGGTAAGCTCTTAATCCGTTCGTGTGGTGTAGTTCCGGAAACCAGGTTTTCTAGATCACAACCCGAAAAATTCCATCTAAAGGATCAAATGGAGCTTGGGCGCGCAACAGTCTTAAAGGTGGTCGAACGACGGCAGGCCAGGGATTGAAGACATGGGAGATGATACCAGTTGTCCCAAAGAAGGAGCACAGTTTAGAATTGGCCATATTTCAAATTTCAGAATGGCTAGGCTATCGTGCGCTGAGAATTTTGGCGTTGCAGAGTACGATGGTTTTTCCAGAATCCCTTTAATCACACCGGATTCTGGGGGTTTGGTTGGGGATTGAGATGGGAGATGGTCTCTGTGGGCCCAGTACACAAATCAAGTCATTGATCGAGGCCCACCCTCAGGAGATCCAGTCTATGCATGGGCTTGTCGGTCTGCCAGAGGACCCAGCAGATAATTTTGCTCCACAGGATTATTCACGGGAACAGCCAATGTCCACCTCTCCCCCCCGCCCTGCGCCGCAGGGTCAAGGAGAAGAGCTCTTGGAGAAATCGAACCTGTAACAAATCAAGGATTGAGGGGCTTATCACCTGGTGATATTTTAGCAGGATTAATAAAAAATCTTCAACCGGAAGTAAAATCGGTGCCCAGCAATGTCATCTCTCCAGGAAATTTAATCTCCTCGCCAGGAGAGGCCTTGGAAGTAGAACCCAATTTTCCGAGTGGTCGATTTCGCTCCTCAGACCTTGCTTGTCAGATGATGTAGCATTGCTGGTTGCCATTGATAGTTTGGAGGAGAGCGAAAGGAGACCCGAGACCATCTCTATGGGAGTCATATGGAGTCATATTCTGGAAGAAAGAGCATGGATTTCCTCAGCTTCGAATGAATCTGTTCAGATTGTGGGACAGTGGCATGTTTCAGTCAATGAAGCTAGCCTCAACAGGTGTGCAGTTGCAGTCCAAGGTGGGTGGGATGTGTGCCCTTTCCCTATGAGCTCCAGGGCCGGAAGTTGCAGAAGTTGTAGGTGTATCAACCTCGTTGCCAGCAATCCAAACCAGGACTGAGAGTAATACCCCATGTTGGGGTAAAAATCGAGCACCAACCACATAGCAACACGTGGCCACTGGGCCCATGAAAGACCTTCAAGCAAATGTCGCCACCTGGCAGGACATGTCACGTCCTAGCTATAATGATCCTCCCCGCCAGCATGATAACCCCTCCCAAATTGGTACCTCCACAAATCATGCGCCACCCCCATTTCACCAATGAAAGGTCATCGGAGAACCCTTGGGACGAAGCAGCACCACGGTCAATCATGGCACCTCTCTGCAACTTCTCGTCGACGGCCAAAGAAATACAAGGGGATCTAAGTCTTCTAGGTAATCTGCCCTCAACAGAAGGAGAAGATCAAGGATCGGAGGGAGATGATTTGAACGGACTAATTGTTAACCATTTATTGGATACTAGTAAAGCGATGGGTTTGACATACTCAGGGATGGAAGAGGATATAAGAAAGGTTTTCCAATCTACCGAGAATAGAGACAACCAGGATTCCTAGATGAGAGATACTTTGGCAGCAGACAGGATCGAAAGATCGAAAAGAAAAAACAGGGAAACGATGCGGCTTCAATCGGCAATGAATTGTAATGGAATTTCAATGGGCGAGCCTAGAGGAAGGGGATGAGGCAAAAGTGGAGGGACTAATATCCAAGGGGGAAGGGCTCGATCGACGATCACTTCATGAAGATCATTAGCTGAAACATATGTGGGTTGGGCTCTTTTGAAAAGAAGGTCCACGGTTAAACAATTAATAGCCAAATATTTTTTTTGACAGATGACCAATTATATTAATATTCAAGCTGTACATATAAAGGAGGGACCAGGAGTCCCATATAGCTACAACATAAGATGGCCTTGGAAGTAACTTGCTAAAGAAGAGATCCCAAAAATCTCCTCTTATCCCATCACATTCTCCAATCCAAACATAAATACCATCTTCACTATCTACTTCAAGAATCATTCGTAACAACATGAAAGAAACCACCAAGAAACTCCTGCAATCTTCACCAAAGATCTAGAAGATGAGCAGGACCACCCTCTTCCACAAAAAAACTCTTGAACAAAAACCATAAGGAATTTCTCCCCTAAGAAGAGCACTTCTCCAGCTCCCCCAAAAGATGCTAGATTTGGTAATCCGTTATGTCTGTGAGGGTCCTCCGGTTCCATTTATTCAAAACCAAGTCTCTTTCTACTAGCAATCCTTTCTTCCACCAATTGAATTCCCACTGCCTTATTAGCCCCTCCCATCGAGTCTTCCTCAAATATCTCTCATCAGCCAGAATTATATTGAAGAAAGGGTGTTTGTGCAGATGCGAATGAGTCTCCTTTATATTAACCGACCCAAATATACAATGGAAATCCTGAGCATTATCTTGGGGCTCCTTCTTAAACAGTTTCCACTGCCGCCAGAGGAGGTCTTTCGCAATTTCCTTGTGGGTTGGGTCGTTTATAGAAGCTCTCTCTTCATCATAGATTATCATCTTCATCCTGTGAAGGATCTTTTCCAAAACCAATAGTTCCATGGACCACTTCCTTTTCTGGCCCAAGGAATATTATGAGGGAAGGGAAGGTGGACCGTGCTGCACGTCTCTTTGATGTTCCATTTTTTGCTATCTCAAGGTGAGAGCGAAGGTTCAAGAGTAGATCTATTTCCAAACCTTTTGAAGGATCCCAATGGTTTCCCCCAACCTTTAATATAAAGGTCACCGCCTGATTATGGCCAATGACCAATGATCAATCCCCTATTCCACTATAGCGTGTGAAGAAAGCCCTTCTAAATAAAGCATTTATGTAGCCTAGATATTCATACTCGCTAGCCCAAACCTTTACCACTCCCATTGACTCGGTAATAGAAATATAATAAATACTATACTCAGAGCAAGAGCTTTTTGAGGGGTCGAATCTTGATCCTGACAAATCTCTACTCTTCCAGACGAAGTGACGAATGTCAACATTTATTGAGTAACAACGCCATCTCTGAAGTACCCAAAAAACAATGATATAAACGGATCCTTCTGCTGCACTCTTAAAGCCCCTTTTATCTACTATCCTTCTTCAATTGAAGGAGTGCCTACTAGTAGACCCTCAATCCCCTACTAAGAATACTATATCAGTTAGGTCCCCCACTCTCCCAGCCCATCTAGCTTCAACTTAGACATAAACTAGAGGGAGTCCACTAATCAATCACCCGAAGGCAGCACATACCTTGGGCAGTGGAAGGGGAAGAATATGACTACCTGAGATCCAGCCGAAATTCTTATCCTCCAACCCTTCTGGAAGAGATTTTGTGGATTTTTCCCGCTTCCTGTTAGGAATTTTTCCTTGAGGGAAACTCCCAGAATGGAGCCCAAAAAGTTCTAAGGCAGGTCCTTGCTTCCAAGATAATTCATAATTAAACTTTTGAATCTTGAATTTTGGTCCAAAAGGACTGAATCTAGAATCCTAGATTTGAAAGCCAAATATAAACCATAAATGTTGTGCATTCAGGAAACGAAATTGGAAATACTGAAAATCGCTCCTAATGGAGATGGGATGCAGAGCTAGATGGGACTTTGTCTCTTTACCAGCTGTTGGAACTGTTGGGGGATTCTTGTAGCCTGGGATAATGTGATTTTTGGCTTGGAGAAATTTATTGGGAGATTTTCAGTGTCGGTAGTGGTGAAGAAGCTGGCCGATAGCTTGTTGTGAACTTTTACTGGTGTTTATGGTCCAAACCAGGTGGGAGATTGGAGACCCTTCTTAGAGGAGTTGAATGAAATCAGGTGGTCCAACTCGTGATGTGTTGGTCGCGATTTTAATGTTACTAGATTTGTGGAGGAGAAAGCTGGCAGCAGTAGAACCACCTCAAGTTGATGGCATTCTCGAACTTTATCAATAGGAATGAGCTCATCGATCTTCCTCTGACAGTTCACTTGGTCTAGAAGATCTAGCAGGAGCAGAATCAATCGGTTCCTCTTATGCACAGTATGGATGTCCATTCTCCTGTTGTCTGTCAAATTGCTCTGAAGCATGCAGTATCATATCATCGTCCAATTCTTTTGGACCCTTAATAATTGGAACATGGGGCCCAATTCCATTTCGTTTCGAGTTGGCTTGGCTTGAGGAGCCAAGGATACAGGATAGGTTGGAAGGATGGTGGAGGGAAGCAACTGCTACCTGGTTGGAGGATGTGGTGATCTCCCCAAAATTTCGTTATGTAAAACAGAGTCTCAATGAGTGGAATCCAGAAAAGCGTCGACGTGGGGGAGCAAGAAAAAAACTTGGTGTTAAGTCGGAAGTCGGATTCATTTAGGAGATAACAAGGGTGGAGGAACATGGCGCAACCCATGTGGTAGTGCAAATGGGAGCTCTTAAAGAGGAACACAGGCGAATAGTCCTCTAGGAAGAAATATTCTGGAGACAAAGGTCAATATCTAGATGGCTTAAGAAGGGAGACCATAATACAACTTATTTTCATGGCATTGCAAGTGCTAGAAGGAGAGGGGATCATATTTCTGCCTTGCAGGTAGAAGGTGTGTTGTGCGAAGATAATGAAGTTGTTTCCAAGGAAATTGTAGATTTGTATAAATCTCTCTATTCTGCGGACGTTGGAGACCGTCCTAAACCTGATGGAGTTGAGCTCAGCTCGATTGAGGAGTTGAATCGGGAGTTCTTGGAAAATCCATTTAATGAAGAAGAGATACGGTTAGGCCTTTTTGCCCTTAGCGGAGATCGGGCTCCTGGGCAGGAGGGCTTTTGTTTGACTTTCTTTCAAAGTTGTAGGGAGATTGTAAAAGGTCACATCTGTAATTTCTTCAAGATTGGAGGGCAGGGAAATGAATAGGGGCACCGGGGCCAGGTTCATAGCATTGATTCCTAAATATTAAGGGGAAGTGAACTTTAGACCTATCAGTTCGGCAGAAAGCCTTTATAAGGTATTAGCGAAAGTACTGGCGGAATGTCTGGAGAAGATTTTACCTAAAGTCATTTCCAATACCCAATCTGCTTTTGTCCAAAAAAGGCAAATTTTAGAAAGCACCTTAATTGCAAATTAAGTCGTGGATTACTACAATAAATTTGGCAAAAAGGCGTAGTTCGTAAGTTGGATATGTAGAAGACTTATGATAGGGTGGATTGGAACTATCTGGACTCTTTGATGGGTCATATGAAATTTAGTGATAGATGACAAGCATGGATGAGGAGGTGTGTCTTCTGCATGGTTTTCTATCCTAGTGAATGGCTCTCCAAAAGGATTTTTCAAATCCTCCAGAGGCTTGACATAGGGAGATCCACTATCTCCTTTGTTATTCTTGATAATAGTAAAAAACCCTAAGGCTTTGTTTGGACACACGGAAGTGAAATGAATAGAAAGGAATTGGAAACGAATGATGTCACTAACACACAGAAAGGGAAAAGAAGGGATAGGAAAATTTTCCAATTCCCACTTCTGTTTGGTTTTCAAGCTTAGAAGGGGGGAAAGGGAAAAAAAAAGCACTAGCAGCTTAGTTGTTTCTAATAAAGGCGTGTAAATCTCGCCCCTAAAAAATTCCCGTGAAGAGAAACATTAGAAAACCAAAGATGGAGCCTGAAATTTCTCCCTGGAAATTTTTCCTAAAATCTCTCCTTCCCCTCTCACTGATTCCTCCCTGGATTTCCTGCTGAAATCTGCCCTCTCTCTCCTTTACCTCTTGTCTTCTTATCTTCCGTTTGTGAAACCGATCGAAACTGAAATCTTACGGATGAAATCTCTGGCTCTTGAGATGTGCTAGCTATTCGGTGAGGAAGAAACACCACCACCAGTGAAAAACATCAGTATGGTGCGACAGCCGTGGCGGACGCTGCAGTTTCGTTCTGAAGAGCAAGAGCGAAGTTTCTGGTAGCCGATTTATTGAGAAGAAGCTGGAGAAAGAGAAAGAGAGAGACAACCCGACCCTCCGAAATTTTCCACGAAAATCCGTTCGATTTAGGAGGAAAATCTGTGGGTCGATTTTAGGTGACAAGCCCTCAACAGTCAACACGGAAAATTTCATTTTCCAAAATAATACTTCTCTTGCAAACCAAACACTCCTATGAACCACAATCAACAGTTTTAGATGGGAAAATGGTATTTTACCTCTACTTTCCTCCTTTTATGTGGCATCCAAACAAACCCTAAGTAAAATGATCAACAAAGGCAGAATATGTGGAATCATTGAAGGTTTTAAGATTAGGGATCAAGCAATGGAAGTATCGAATCTTTAGTTTGCTGATGACACTCATTTTCAATGAGGTAGACATTAGGAAAGGTGTTCAATTTGAAAGGCATCTTGGGTATTATGAAATGGTTACCAGGCAGAGGCCCAACTTTCAAATGTCTAGATTGTTGGGCATTCACGTGTCTCGTAGTGAGACAGACATATTGGCAGGTCTCCTTAAGTGCTTTATTGATTAGTGTCCGACCTCTTATCTTGGTCTTCCGTTAGGAGAAGGCATGCCTAAGAGGCACGTGTGGGATCCTATAGTCGAGAGGGTAGGGAAAAGACTCGCATCTTGGAAGCAGAGCTTGGTTTCGTTGGGGGGGGGGGGGAATCACTCTTATTAAGGTTGTTCTTGCTAATATACCGATCTACTTCCTATCGGTCGTCAAAATCCCAATACGCGTGATCATCATTCATCAGATTAAGAAGATTCAGAGGGATTTTTTATGGCGTGGCAGTGATGAAAAAAAAAAGGTACCATCTTTTCAATTGGAGGAAGGCTTGAAAACCAATTAAGGAGGGTGGATTAGGCTTCCGTCATTTGAGAACTATGAAGAATGCTCTCCTTGTGAAATGGGTATAGAGATTTGGGGACGAAAGAGCCCAGCTTTGGACTAAGGCTATCGAAAGCAAGTACGGTGCTTCTCGTGGCAGGAGGCTTTCAGATGATCGGTTTAGGGGTAATGGTCGTCAAACTGTTTGGAGGGATTTTATTTTTTTGAAAATAGTTACTGTTTGGAGGGATATATTCAAGGAAAATCACAAATTTGACAATGGGATTAGATTCAAAGCTAAGATGTCAATTTTGTTTCGTTTCGGCCGAAATGGCCGAAACATTTCATTCTAGTCTGAAAAACAGAACATAAACACCTTCTATTCTGTTTCGGCCAGAATTTCATTCTGTTTCGGCCTATTTCGTCTTGTTTCATCTCGTTTCATCCACTTCGTTCCATTTCTTCCGTGTTTCAGCCGAAACACCATTTTTTTTGAAAATGAAAACAAAAAAAGTTTCGCCCCCCTTAAAGGCATTTTTTTTTTTACCGTTTTACCCTTATTTTTAACCGGTTTTGACAGTTTATGGCTGTTCGAAGAGTATTTTCCATCCCCCCCCCCCCCCCCCCCCCCCCCAAAAAAAAAGAAAAAAAAAAAAAACATGAAAAACCTTTTATAAACCCATCTAAATCCTATTATTTTTCTTTCTTTTATTGATATATTGCAATAAATTTAATGTTTAATTAATAAAATGTGTTTTTTGTTAAATTTAGTTCATATAATGGTTTTTATATTTTTCTAACAATTTTTACTTTTTTATATTTTTAACTATTAAAAAAATTATTTGGTTGTAGATTCTTTTCCAAAACGAAACGCCAAAACGGCCAAAACACCCAAACATTGTATTCCACTGACCAAATTGAAACGACAAACGAAAATGAATCGACAATTCAAGTATATGCAGGGCACATGATAAAGATCTAACATGACAAATGGTGTGAAGGGCTAGTTCTAACTATGGCATTTCCCAATCTTTATATGGCGACCTCGGATAAGAATGCTTGTGTCATAGATTGATTCCAGTGGGATGAGGGCCGAGTGTCATAAAAGATCAAGTTTAGGAGGAACTTCTTTGATCGAGAGATTGATAGCATAGCTCGCTTGTTAGATCATTTGGGATCCCGTTACATCAAGAAGATAGCCAAAGACAACAGTGTTTGGTTCTGGAGTTCGTCTAGGGTTTTCACTGTTAAATCCCTTTACCAACATCTTGTTCCTAATCTCTTTTCCTCCCCACTGGCCAGAGTGTTCTAGCTACGCCTAGAGTTTGCGCATTTGGTAGGATAGGATTTCAAAATAAGATTCAATGGGTGGATTTCCTTCGTAGACGCAAGATGCATATTATTGATCATTGCTCCTTATGCGTTAGGCGGGAGAGTCTATAGATCACATCTTTCTCCATTGCAAGGTGGCTAGAGAAATCTAGTCTCGCATTCTTGGGAAATTTGGCATTCAATGGGTCTTTGTAGCCTGATTGATAAATCTCCTCGATAGTTGATCCTTTGATCCTTGGAAGACCAATGAGAGAATTTGTGGAAAGTAGTGTTTTTGAGTATGATATGAGTGATTTGTGAGGAAAGAAATGTTTCAGAGGCCTGGTTAAAAGCTCATATTACTTATTTATAAAAGTCATTTCACTAACTATCTCCTAGGTAAATATTCAACCTTGTTTCAGAGTCATTTCTAGTACCGACTAATGGAGGTGTTGGCGAGAGTTTTGCATTAGCAGAGAGAAGGAGACAGAATACCTCATTGCCCCCTCCTGAACAAGGGTTCTTGAAGCTCAACGTTGATGGCTCGAGTTTTGATACTCGGAGCTGGGGTAGGAGCTCTTAAGGATGACCAGGGGATGATCAGGTGGGCTTTCCCTAGCTCAATTGGGATCGTGGATTCTAATGAAGAAGAATTGAGAGTTGTTTTACTGGGTGTTAGAATTTCAGAGGGGATGGACCTAAGCAAGTTGATTGTTGAGGGAGACTCAATTAATGCAATTAGGTGGATGGATGGTAGTCATTCCCATCCATGGAGATATGTTGACACGATGATGAGATTCAGGGCGAGTAGCGGACCACCATGCCCGCTTTCAACATATGAAGAGATTGGCGAATAGCGAAGCGGATAGTCTCGAAAGAGCGGGTGTAGGCAGGGCCGCTCGGGAGATATTTGATCTCTTGCCTCCATGATAGCCTTCGTATTTTATATTTTTGTTGTCTTCTCTTTTCTTATCCTGTAGCTCCAAACATCTTGGCCGTGGGTCTCCTCTCTCCTTTCCTTATAATAATTTTTTTTTTCATTAAAAAAATAAAAAATTGCAAAGTCTTGAGATAAGGAACCATAAGCAATGCAGCAAAGCACATCTCCACTAAACCAAATCGTATATAATTATCTACAATTCTACATACAATATAGTTAAATAAGTGAATGAGCGCAAAAAATACCTTGGTTCATTGTGATGATTAACATGAGGATCAAGCTTTAAAGACAAGCCAGGGGTTCTGCTAGATAATCCTGGGTACATCTTAACAGTTAATACAAGCACTTATCTCATCAAATATACAAATCAATAGATAAAACCAACCCAAACTATTATATTGTGTTTCCGTCGGCTTGAATGAATCTAATACTGATCAATAACAGGTAACTGGTATATAAAAACCCAATCAAGTACCTGAAAACTCTCATGTCAACTGAACTCAAGTTGGGTTATGGGGGTAAGATTATTTCAAAACTTCTTTAACTAACAAACAAAAAAAAAAAGAGGAAGAAAGAACGAGTACTTGACAAGTGCTCAATTGAGGTTTTCCTCTATTCTAAGTTGAAACCAGTGAATTTTTTTACATATTATAAAAAAAAAAACAATTAACAGATTTTCATGAATAAAGATGTTTAGTTATACACACTGTAAACAAATTGAGGCTGCTCTGCCTAAGCCTAACAATAAAGAAGGTTCAAAATAACAAAAAGGATCAAAACAAGTCCTACAAACGTAGTCAATTCAATAGACTATTATCTAAGACCAGCAATGTATTGTTCTTTTTCAAAATAAATTAAGTACAATGAAATATACCATAAGTTTTTGTTCCCAAAAAAGAACCAAAAAATTAAACAGAAAATCTCTCTCTTCCATATGGGTTTGTTACTATGTAGAATGGCACTTCTGCCTGGAATCTAAAAAGGCCCAAATTACAATCTGGGTTTACATCTCAATGCAACTTAGTAAAGATTTTAGGTCCTGTTTGGATTGCAACATATACATTTCTGAAACTTTCCTCAATTTATAGGGAAATGACATGATTATGGTTAATTTAAAGCGATAATATCATAAATTGAAGGTCCCTCTAAGTAAAAATTGAATAGGGTCTGTTGAAGTTATCTTTTCTTGTTTGTAACTTTTCCAGAAAATTTCTGCAATCCAAACTGGGTCTAAAAGAAAATTAACAGAAAACTTACTGAAGGGATCTTGTGAGACAGAACGTGGTGATCTTGCTGAGAATCTGCAGAGAAAAAAAGGGCAATAATAAGATTTTTTTTTTTTAAAGCAATATACATAGGAGAAACAAAATGATAAAAAGTAAAATGAGAAATACCGAGTAGCAGATAATGGAAGGGAATCAGAGCTGTGAGAAAGAGAAGAAAAACCAAAAGCTGTAGAAATTGTCATCGAAGCCACCATTTTCTTCTAACAAATAAGAGAGAAAGTAAATGCCGATTTTATCAACAAATTCGAAGATTGAAAAGGAAGAACAAATGCAGATTATCCACATATGAACAGAACCAGAGTTGGTTCGGAGGGATTTACCGTGAAAAAATGGAAACGTATTGCGAGGGAGGAAGAAAAAGAGATCAGGATTCGAAGAATATGGATTAGGAGCCTCTATCTCCCTCGCACACATAGGGCTGAACTGAGCCGGATCACGAACATGTTTGGATTCGGCTGATTAAAAGCTCGGCTCGGGCTCTAGTCGTTACCGTACTAAACGAGCTAAACCCGACCCAAAAATTAGGCTCATTAAATAAACGAGCCGAACTCAAGCTTTATATAGTTCGGCTTGGAGAAGCTCGTGAACTTTTTAGGCTCGGTTCATAAAGCCGAGACGAGCTTTAAAGCTCAGATTATGTAGATTATCCACATATGAAAATGAAAGACTCATGTGAATTTATTGAACAGAACCAGAGTTGGTTCGGAGGGATTTACCGAGAAAAAATGGAAGCTTATTGGGAGCGAGGGAGGAAGAAAAAGAGATCGGTATTCGAAGAATATGGATTAGGAGCCTCTATCTCCCTCATACATAGGGCTGAACTGAGCCGGATCACCAACATGTTTGGGTTCGGCTCATTACAGCTCGGCTCTGGCTCGTTCCCATACTAAACGAGCCAAACCTGAGCCCAAAAATTAGGCTCGTTTATTAAACGAGCTGAACTCAAGCTTTATATAGTTCGGCTCAGACAAGCTAGTGAACGTTTTAGGCTCGGTTCATAAAGTTGAGGCTCGGATTATGAACGTTTTAGGCTCGGATTATGTTCATTATATATATATATATAGAGAGAACGGTTCCTACACACATGTGTAAATAAGTTATCTACACACTAGCTTAAAATACAGTGGGGGCCACATTATTTGGGTGATCCAAACCATTCATTTTTAAGGCCCTCTCACAGATAGGGTGTCCACAAAAAATCAGATCCATAGGATCATCCTAACCATTCGAACTATGGAGACAAAAATTGACTAATTTGTGAAGGTTTAAAGACATCCATTTTACCTCCACAAATCGTAGGGTTGAGATGATCCTATGGATTTGATTTTTTTTAGACACCCTATCTATGTGAGGGCCTTTAAAATGGATGGCTTGGATCACCCAAACAATGTGGGCCCCCACTGTATTTTAAGCTACTCTCTACACATATGTGTAGGAACCGTTTTCTCATATATATATATATATATATATATATATATATATATAACGGTTCCTACACACATGTGTAGATAAGTTATCTACACACTAGCTTAAAATACATTGGGGGCCACATTATTTGGGTGATCCAAACCATTCATTTTTAAGGCCCTCACATAGATAGGCTCTCTACAAAAAATCAGATCCATATGATCATCCTGACCATTCGAACTGTGGAGGATAAAAATGGACTAATTTTGTGAAGGTTTAAAGACATCCATTTTGCCTCCACAAATCATAGGGTTGGGATGATCCTATGGATCTAATTTTTTGTAGACACCCTATCTATGTGAGGGCCTTTAAAATGGATGGCTTGGATCACCCAAACAATGTGGGCCTCCACTGTATTTTAAGCTAGTGTGTAGAGAACTCTCTACACATATGTGTAGGAACCGTTTTCTAATATATATATATATATATATATATATATATATATATATATATATAGAGAGAGAGAGAGAGAGAGAGAGAGAGAATAGAGTTCCTAAGGTGTCACCTCATATAGCTTATATGAGGTGGCGCTTAAAAACATAAGGGGCCCACTTTGTTTGGATGATCCAAAGCATTCATATGATAGGCCCTCACATAGATAGGGTGTGCCCAAAAAATCAACTTCATAGGATCATCCTAACCTTTCCATTTGTGGAGGTTGAAATGGATGGGTATAAACCTCCATAAATTTGCCCATTTTTAACCTCCATAAATGGAAGAGTTAGGATGATCCTATGGACCTGATTTTTTGTAGGCACCATATCCATCTAAGGGCCTTTCAAATGAGTGGTTTCGATCACCCCACAAATGTGGGCCCCTTATATTTTGTGAGCGCCACCTCATATGAGGTGATACCTTAGGAACTCTATTCTCATATATATATATATATATATATATATATATATATATATATATACAGGGGCAGAACCAGGAATTTACACCTGGGGGGGGCCGGACTAGTTGTAAAAAAAATGCATGATACACACACACTTTCATAGAATAAAAAAGTTAAACCATAAATTTAAACTAATGAATTAAAACTATGATAGGACTTTCAATACACGAAGAGTATGCTAAACTCCATGAATATGCGAACGTGTTAGCCAAATTTGATTGAAGCCGACAAAAGAAAACAAAAAAAGTAAACCTAAATCTTTCTATTTAAGTTGTGCCCGTCAACTTTTCATATCATAAAATTCATCTACGATCATATCTGTACTGAAACTCTCAGCGATTTTTTTTTCGATGTTTCTTTTTCGATGTAGACCACCAAGCAATCTGCAAGAAATTCATCTTCCATCTTGTTACGAAGTCTTGTTTTAACAAGCTTCATAGCTGAAAATGCACGTTCTGTAGTTGCAGTTGAAACCGGAAGAGTCAACACAAGACGTATCAATCTATCAATCAGATAATAGATCGCTGACTTTCCTGTTGCACTTAATCTCTGGCAAAGTTCAGAAATTGTGGAAATATTTTGAAAATTTGGATGCTGAAGTATATCAAGCTCATAATGCTGTAGTTGAAATCTCAAATGCATTTTTTCGTGCTCTGAGAAATCTTGAGGATAAAATTTCTCCACAAGATTACGAATATCTTCAATTTTAAAAGATTTATAAGCCTCCTTAGGATCAAGAGCAGAACTAAGAATAAGGACCTCTGTTGCTTGCTCATTGAATCTGCTATTTAGCTCTTGCAATTGAGAGTCTATTGCAGCATTAAATACGTCAACCCGATAATGGTGCTCCATCGTAATGGGATCCTGTGATTCACGTGACCGACCACGACCTGCTGTGTAAGGGGCACTCATATCAGGAATCTCAATCCCACGTCTTTCGCAAAATAATTTCGCATTCTCGAGTAAACTATTCCAACCATCTTCCCTCAACTTTTGAATGAGTAATTTTGTAGTTGAGACTAAGTGCAGAGCATTCAAAATGTCTTGCGAACGATTTTGCAAAGCATGGCAGAGAACATCAGTGATTCCCATGATTTCTTTCATCAAATGTAATAAAAAAACAAATTCAAAAGATGTCATCACATCATAAGCGGTATCTGCATCACCACGTTGAGAAGAAGTGGCTCCTCCTCCATTAATGATATTTATAAGCACTATGCAAGTAGCAGAAAACATCTTTAGTAAGCTGCAAATAGATCTATAATGGGAGCCCCATTGAGTATCCCCAGCTCCTTGCAAAGTGCCGATTTGATTAGCCCCTCTACCAGACTCAATCTCATCGATAGAAATCAAATATGCAATATCATCCGCTTGGTTAGACTGCAATTCATCATGATGTTTGCAAGAGGCACCGATAATATTAACAATGGAAGACAACTTTGAGAAAAAATGATGAATAGACATTACTTCTCTGGATGCTCCAACCAATGCTAATTGTAATTGGTGAGCTAGGCAATGCACATAATATGCATACGGGCAATCTTTAAGAAATAAGGCTTTTAAACCATTCCACTCACCACGCATATTACTAGCACCATCATATCCCTGACCTCGAATGTTTTGAATGTTGAGACTGTGACGAGAGAGAACATCACATATCTCCTTTTTAAGAGTCAATGCAGTAGTATCTCTAACATGCACTAGATCAAAAAATCGTTCTCTAATAAAACCATCCTTATCAACAAATCTCAAAATAAGAGCCATTTGCTCTCTCATAGACTCATCTCTAGCTTCATCAACAATAATGCAAAATTTTTCATCCCCAATTTCTTCACGAATTGCACTACGCACTTTACTTGAGAAAATATGCAATATTTCCTTTTGAATTTTAGGCGATGTGTATTTGGCATTCTTTGGAGCATTTTCTAAGACAACCCCGGAAACTTTTTCATTATAATCTGCCAAAATCTTTATCATTTCAATAAAATTACCTCGATTTTTTGAACTTAAGCTCTCATCATGACCTCTAAAAGCACATGCTTGAAATGTTAACCAACGAACGGTGTCTATGGAAGTCTTGAGTCGCAACCGGTTATTCTCAATCTCTTGTGATGTTTGTTTTTCTATCAGCTTTTCAATATGCTGCGATTGATTCAATAGATCATGACAAGCCTTCTCAGCAATTTTATGTGGTGAATTATGTTCTTTTCCAACATGACCTAAAAATGCACAATTCAATCCATCATTCACTTTTTTCCAATTTCGAAACCCTTCACTTGTAAACGCGCCTAATCCCGGGCCTCCTGTTGGTTCCTTACAAAAAAGATAGCATGGAAGACAAAATACAGCATCCTTTGAAGGGGAGTATTCTAACCAACAAAAATTTTTGAACCAAGAAGATTGAAATCGGCGAAGATGATTCTCTGCTCCAGAAAGAGGATACTCTGAAAGTTGATATTGATATGTTCCAGCAATAAGATATGCACGACGAATTTCATCTCTTTGATTAACAGGATATTCCCACATTTGATGACGCAATCCTGGATCACGTTCTAAGGAAGTGGTATCAACCTCTTCAAGATGGGTTCTTGGTAACTTAGAAGGACGTTGCTCAACATTTGACATGTCAGAATTTAATGGAGAAGGTGTGCTGACTTCTGAATCATTAACATTCTTTTTTTTGAAGAATGCATCGATAGTTTTTGGTTTGCCCATGATTCAACTTATAATTTTGAGGAGTGAATTTGGATTAATAAACAACCTGAAAATTTTATCTATCAATTAGTATAATATTTTTCAAGGATTTTATAAACCAATAATGACTAATCTTATA